>NC_091041.1:4538333-5852500 GCF_041296385.1 Aphelocoma coerulescens | reverse complement strand
CATCTCCAGGTGAACATTCCCGGCCCCCCTGCGCCCCGGGAGGGTTTTCCAGCCCCGGCTCTGGATCGAGGTCGCCGTGTCCCGGCTCTAATCCCGCCCTAATCCCTGGGATCGCCGGGATTTGGGGATTTGGGGGATGGTGGGAGCCCCCCGGGGTGGGGATACTCGGGAATGGGCTCCCGCTCCCAGCCTGGAGCAGGGGATTCCCGGGAAAACTGTGGCTGTGCCATCCCTGGAAGTGTCCGGGGCCACCACGCTGGAGGACCCCGGGATGGTGGGATTGGCTCATCCTGGAGGTTTTTCCAAACCCAAACCCTCCTGGGATTCCTGGGGAAGTCGTTATTCCACAGCTGGCGAATTCCCTGAATAACCTCCATCCTTGGGAGCGGAATTCCTGGTGGAAATATTCCGTAGGAAACAATTATTGAGGGTTTTGGTCAGCACCGGCTCAATATTCCCAACGAATCCACCCGGGAATTGGAGAGGATTTGGCTGATTCCAGGATCCATTCCCATCCCATCCCGGTTTCTTCCAGTCTGGGATGGCCAATCCCACATTTCCCCATCCCACCCAGCCCAGGAGCAGGGATCGGGAATGAAATCCAGCTTTGGAATATTAAAAAATCTCAAACTATTGGAAATACGAAAGATTTTCCAGGATTTTCAAGGATTTTATCCCTTTTCCCTTTATTCCCAGCATCTGGAACAGGTGACAGGAGTCAGGAGCTGAGGGAATTCCTGCCGGATTTTATGGGATGTTTTTGGGATGCATTTGTGGGATCAAACAGGACCCTGGAGCCTCCTTGGGAACGGGGGATCCCCCCTGGCTTTTCCATAGGGAAGGATCGGCCGAAGGGGAAATGGGAATTGAACGGGATTCCAGGAGCGATCCAAACCCTCCTGGCTCCGGATGCGACGTCCAAATTGCCTCCTCTTCCTCCTTCTCTTCCCAGTTCCCAAATCCCGGATTCCCAGTCTCTCCATATCCCAACACAACCCTGACCTGGGAACTCCCAGCACGGATTTTCCCAGGAATTCCCAAATCAGCACAACAAAGTGACCTTGGAGGGTTCGGAGGAGACACCCAGGATGAGGATTCCCATCTTCCAGCCCTCAATCCATAGGAAAGGGATGGATTCGGGATCTCCGTGTCCATGGAGTCGGTTCCGTTTTCCAGCAGTTTTCCACAAGGAGGGATCCAGAGTTTTCCTCAAGGATCTTCCTCGGTTGAAAAGCATTCGAGGAAATGAATTCAACGCGTTCCCGAATTCCCGATCTCCCCAAAAATCTGGGATTTTCCGACGTGGAAGGTCAGAAGCGGCCAAAAAAAACCTCCCTGGAGAGGGTCCAATGCTTGGATCCGCGGAGGGTTCGGATCGGAGGTGATCCTGGAATATCCAGCGGGAACGGGAAAGGGGGCGACGCTCCCACCTTGCTCCCGGATCCCATTGGATTGAGGTGTCCTGGGAAGGGGCCGTGTCCATCCTCCTGCTCCTCCTCCTCCTCCTTCTCCTCCTCCCAAAACCTCGGCAATTCCAGCTCCAAATCCGGGATTTACGGTGCCGAAGGTGAGTTATTCCCACCCTGCATCCTCGGGGCTTTTGGCCATTCCCACAGGGATGGATCAACAGCCCGGAGCCAGGCAGGATCCAGCGCTTCCCTGGGATTGTCCCCCACCTAACGGGATCCAGCAATTCCTTGGGATCTTCTTCCCACCCAACGGGATCCATCAATTCCTTGGGATCATCTTCCCATCCAATGGGATCCACGACTTCCTTGGGATCTTCTTCCCACCCAACGAGATCCATCAATTTCCGGGATCACTTTCCCATCCAGTGGCATCCATCAATTCCTTGGGATCATCCTCCCACCCACCAGGATCCTCTGATTCCTCGGGATCATCCTGCCCTCAGACCGGATCCATTTCCCAGATTCCCCGTCAATCCCACATTTCCTGCTGCACATGGAAAACCCCAAATCTCCTTCCTTTTCCCGTTTTTCCAAGCTGGGCTTTGCCTGGAGCGGGATCCATTCCCTGCTTCCCTCTTTTCCCAAACCCGCGGCTCCGGAGCCGTGATTCCGCCCTTGGGGCCGAGGAGCAGGAATTAGGGACAATTCCATGGGAATTCCCGCGTGTCCGTGGCTGCTGAAGGCGCTCCAAGAACTTGGGATTTTATCTGGAATTGGGGGGAAAAAAAATTCTGGGAATGTCCTCGGTCAGATTCGCCATCAAATCCTGTTCTCATCCCAGCGGGAAGAGATCCAGCGGCTCCGTGAGTTCTCCTGGAATGGGCAGGTGAAATCCCAGGGGTATCCCGGTGGGGGAGCAGGAATTCCAGGTGGGAATGAAGAGGAGTCTGCAGTCATGGATGTGCTCTGTCTGAATCCTGGGATGCGCCTCTGAGGATGCTCCATCCATGAAATTCCAGGGAAAATCCACAGAAATCCCGGAATTTTTCGTTTTCTTTTCCCGGGGTTTGGTTTTTTTCGGGAAGAAACCTCGGCAGAGGAAGGAGCAGATCCGGCTTTGTCCCAGCGATCCATGAGATGCATCCCAACCCCCAAAATCCTGGGAATGAGAGGCGGATCCAGGTGTTTCTCCATTTGTTTATTGTCATTCCAATTCCAACTCCCCCCCTCCCGATACAGTTATCGATCAATTATCGATCCCGGATCCTTCTGCTGGGATTCGTTGGAATTACTGAATTTTTTGGGATTTATTCCGGAATATTTTGAGTCACAAGAAATCCAAGGAAAAAAATCCTGCCCTGCTCTTGCTCCTTCCCAAAGGAGAGGGAAAAATGAGCCAAACTTGGGGGTTTTTATCCCCCCAAGATCTCCCTAAATTTCCTAAAATTCCACCCCCTCCTGCAGCCCAAATTCCCAGTTTTCCATCTGGGACTGAACTTTGGGAATTCAATTCCAATTCCCGCCCCCCCTCCCCCCCCAAAAAAAAGGATAATTGGCTGGGAGAATCCAGAGGCAACGGAATGGGTCCAGAAATGGGGATCAAAGGAGACATGGAATAAAACCCAACCCCAAATCCACGGGGATTTTGGATTTACCACGTTTTCCGCAGGAATGGCAGGTGCAGGAATCCCTGGAATATTAAAAATTCGGGAAATCACCTTTTCCCTGAGCCGGGAACTCTGAGGAAGAAGAGCCTTGGATAGAAAAAATTCCAACCCAATTTTGTTTTATTTTTTTTTTTCCCCTCCCTGTGGTGAAAAATCCAAATCCCGACCCTCCGGAATGAGAAATCCAAGAAAAACCACACGGCTGCCGAATTCCAAGGCGGGAATTTTCCAATGAAAATCCGGGGTTTTTTTTTGTTTTTATTTCACAAGTTGCTAAAATCTAAAGTACAACGGCCGTTCCTCGTTCTCCACGGTGTCCTAGAAAATCCCGGCGGCTCCGAGCGGGAATTTTATGGCTTTAGGGACCCCCTGGATCCCTCTCCCCAGGAGAGGCAGGAGCCGGAGCCCCCCGGAATGCTCATGCAGCGAAGCTTGGGAAGAGCGGGAAAACGGGATCCGAGGGAGGAGGATCCCAAAGGATTTGTGGGAGTCGAAGGGTTGGGTGGTGTTCCCACAGATCCAAGAGATCTCAGGGATTTGGGAATCCCAAAAGGGATCCAGGAGATCTCAGGGATTTGGGAATCCCAAAGGGGATCCAAGAGATCTCAGGGATTTGGGAATCCCAAAGGGGATCCAAAAGCCTCAAGGATTTGGGAATCCCAAAGATCTTGGGATTTAGGAATGAACCCAATGGGTTCAGAATTCCAAAGGGGATCCAAAATATCTCAGGGATTCCAGAATTCCAAAAGCCTCAAGGATTTGGGAATCCCAAAAGGGATCCAAGAGATCTCAGGGATTTGGGAATCCTAAAGGGGATCCAAGAGATCTCAGGGATTCAGGAATTCCAGAGGTGATCCAACAGCCCTCAGGGAATCCCAAATTTCAGTGGGGATCCAAATGCCCTCAGGAATTCAGGAATCCCAAAGGGGATCCAAGAGATCTCAGAGAATCCAGAATTCCAAAGGGGATCCAGCAGCAGGAATAAACCCAAGATTTGTTCCCAATTTTGTGTCCAACCTCCCTCCTCCACCATTCCCAAACATTTCCCCTCCAGGGCAGAATTCTACAATGGGAATTTTCCGTTTGAGATTTTTTTTCCTTGTTTTTTCCCGTTTTTTGTGGGTTTTTTTTTCCTGGAAAAAGGAGACCAGGAGGAGAGGGAAGAGGTTTGGAAAATCTGTATTGAAGAGTTGGAACATCTTTGCACCTGAACGATCCCAATCCCACAACTCCCATCGGAATATGGAACTGGGACTGCGAAGGAAAAGCCATTCCGCCATTCCAACATGGAATCTTTTCCCAGATTTATCCCAAATTTGGCAGAAACGTGGATGGAATAAACAAATCCTCCAAATTCCCTGCGACATTCCAAGAACCACCAGGGAAAAACCACGTCAGAACTGGTCTGGATTCCAGCAGCCTCATTCCAGCTTGGGAATTTTCAGTTTCAGCCTCATTCCAGGTTGGATTTTGGGGTTTTTCCAGCCTCATTCCATGCAGGATTTTCTTTTCCAAATGTATCTCTCCCCCCTCCCCATCCCCCAAATAATTTTTTGCGGGATTTAATCTGAATTATCCATCCAAAAAAAAAATCGGGATGGAACATTTCGGAGTCTGGGCACAGAGACTTGTTTGGAATTTTAATTCCAAATCCTTCAATTCAAACATTCCCAATTATTTTAACGATCCAAGTTGGTTGGAATTCCAATTTCCAAGGGAATTACCGGAGCTGCTGGGATCCAAAAAGGTTTTGACGTCGTTTTTAGAACATTGAATCCTTTCTGCCCATCTTTTCTTCCCTGTTTTTTTTTCAGGAATCATCCAAAGCTGTTTCCCAACACTGGGAATAAATGATCCAGGTTTTCCCAAAAAAAAAAAAAAAGAAAAAAAAAAGAAAAAAAAAAGAAGTTTGAGATTTAATTGGAGCAGTTTCATTGGGATTTTTTTTTTTTTTGGGAATAAATGAATTTTTTCCAGGTGGTCGAACAGAGATCAAACGTTGGCATCCATGAGGAAAAAAACCAGGAGAGGAAAAACAACCCCTCCCCCCCCCCAAAGCCAACCCCAAAAAATTCCACACGGGAAATCAACGGCAACTTTTCCATAAAATTAAATGGAAGAAACAAATCCACTTCATCCCTCTGTCCACATCTCCCAATCCAAGCTTGGAATGAAAAGAAAACTCCAAATTCCAACCCGATTCCCACCCATCTGAGCCCTTCCCATCCCTCCGGAAAACACACCAAAATCCGCATCCAGGTGGGAATTCCGGGGGTTTTTATCCAGCAGTTTGGAAAAGGAGGGGGGGGTGGTGGTTCCTAAGCTAAATCCCTAAATATTGATATCCACACGCCGGGAAAAGTGGGAAGAGGGAGGGGTTTTGTCACTCGGCAGCGCTCGGATCCGAGGGGGATGATCCCTAAGGAATTCTTGGCTTCAAGTTTCGATCTCCCAGCGATTCCTAAGAAAATAAATCCGGCTTTTCCTGAATTTCCCCCTCCCCCCTTCCCCGTTTTTTTTTTTTTATATATAGATCTCTAGATTATATATATTTATAATTTCCCAAAGAATTCTCATCGGCGCTTTGCCCAGCGCTGATACACGACACGAGGAGTAAGGCATGGAATTCTGCCCCTTGGATTCGTCTGGAATTCGGGAAGAAGCCCAGGGAAGAAGAGGATGAGAAAGCAAAATAAAACCAAACTGGCCCCGGATGGATTTTGGGTTGAACCTCCGGAATCCCCAAAAAAACGATGGAAAGCTCCATCCAAAATGGGAGAGTGATGGATACAGGAGCATGCTTGGGATGCCTGGAAGAACTCTAATCACGGAGGGAAGGATTGGGAATGGCCGGAATTCCCAGTGGGAATCGGGAATCGCTTCCAATCCTCCCTGCTTGCATCAGCTTCTGGAATTCCTATAATTTTGAGTAATATCCCTCAAAACAACAACAAAAGAGGAAAAATAAAAACCAACCAACCAACCCTCCCCAAAGGAAAAGAAAAAAAATTCCCAAACAGTTTCGCTTTGGAGTCTCTGGGAACGTCGGGAAGGCCCAACTCCGCTGGATGAGAAAGAACCAAGGTGGTTTTTGTCTATCAGTAACTGCAAGGTTTTTAAACTACCAACGGTTCCAAAGTCTATTCCAAACAGAATCCAACAAAAAAGTGGGAGGCTCCCGCAGCACTTCCCACCTCCCAGCCAAGTTTTGGGGCGGCAGCCAATCCCTAAGGAAAAAGAAAACCAAACCATACTCAACTGGAGTCGGGAATTTGCACTTATTTCTCGGCAGCGGCGGCGGCGGCGGCATCGTCGGATTTTTGGGAATATCGGGATGTGCTGCCTGCCTTCCCGGCTGGAGGAGGGGCAGGGCAAAGGAGCAGCCATGAACTCGGCTCACTAAATGCAGGATGGGGCTGGAATTCTGGAATTCCTCTCTCCACGACCCAAAATTGCGGAGCGCGCTCCGGCGTTCCCGGCGAAAGGTTCGGCGACGCCGCCGAAGGCAGAGAGGAGGCGCTGAGTCCTTTTTGTGCTGGTGCCAAAAAAATCCAGAACTAAATACAGAAAAAGCCAAAAAAAAAAAAAAAAAAAAAAAAAGAACAACAAAAAAAAATTGAAGGAATTCTTCCCCCTTCCCTGCCAGCTTCCATGAAAATCTGGGAGCCAAAAGGAGCCGGGGCTCGGCCACCCCTACACGTGGTCACTTCTCCCGGCAGGGACGGCGGCGCTCGCTGGGATGAGGAGTGGTCTTCTTGCATCCTAGAAAGCCTGGGGCGTTATCCAGCTGGGATTAAAGCAGATTCCACGGAAGTGTGGTAGAAAAAGGATGGCAGAGCCAGGAAAAGTTCTCCCTCGGCATTATTTCCACGTGGCCGACTGTGGGATGGAGCGGGGCGGGATCATATCCAGGAGATACTCGCGCTGCCGATCCACGGCCGAGGCCGATTTGTGCACGGCCAAACCGGGGCTGACGAAGGGCAAGGCCCCACCTGGGGGGGGGAAAAAAGGGAATTGTGGAGTCATGGACTGGCATGGGAATGAGGGGAACCAGCACTAAAAGCACATGGAAAAGCGGGATTGAAGTGTGGATTATCCCGATGGGCGGCGCCGGGATTTGGCGCCTTCAGGATCTATCGCAACCAACAGGAGAAAGATTTTAGGATCAAACCTCAGGATTTGAGCACTCTGGGATGGAATTGTATTTGAAGTGATGGATGAAGCTGTTGGGAATAAAAGAATCCTAAGAAATCCATCAAGAAAGTTCACAAAAGATCTGGAGTTTCCTTCCTGGGAATCCTGATTTTCCTTTAGGAAAACAAATGGGTCTTCTCAAGTCACCTGCTTCTATAGAAAATAGAGAAATGTTTGGATTGGAATTGATCACTTGGATTTGTTCCAGGAACAGCTTTAGGGATTTCAAATCCTGAGAAATGCTGATGGGAATTTGAAATACTCCAGTGGGAATTTGAATGGGGAATGTGCTGGAGGCAAAACCATTGATTTATTGGATGGTGTTCCCAGCAAAGAGGAAAAATCAGTCAAAAATGAAAGAATTTGGTTAAAATTCCCAGAAATGAAGGAAAAATTCCTGCAGGGTGGTGCTGGATGTGGATACGGATTCAGGGATCAACAATCCGACTCTAAATCCATTCACTTTAGTTAAAAATGGGGGAAACAGGAATTTTTAATCCCTTTTACTTCCTGAAGGCAACATTTGATGAGGCCAAACTTCACCAACACCAAGTGGGGACAACGACTGTAGGAGCAAATCCTTGATATTATTGGGATTTAGGGCAGGAGATCCCACAGGGAATGAAATCCCAACTTTAAATCCATTAACTTGAATTATAAATGGATAAATCTGGAATTTTTAATTGATTTTACCTCCTGAAGGCACTGTTTGATGAGGACAAACCCCATCAAAACCAAGTGGTGACAACAATTTTAAGACCCAATTTTCAGTATCATCATTTTTTCCATGCAGGGAATCCCACAGGGAATGAAATCCCAACTTTAAATCCATTAACTTGAATTCCAAATGGATAAAGCAGGAATTTTAATTTGATTTCATCCCCTGGTGGCACTTTTTGATGAAACCAAATCCTACCAAAACCAAGGGGTGACAACAATTTTAAGAGCAAGACCTTGATGTTATTGGAATTGCAGGCCAGAAATCCCACAGGGAATGAAATCCCAACTTTCAATCCATTCAGTTTAATTCCAAATGGATAAACCAGGAATTTTGAGTGGATTTTATCTCCTGAAGGCACCGTTCGATGAGGACAAACCCCACCAACACCAAGCGATGACAACAACTTAAACCTCAAATCCTCGACATCGCCGTTTCTTTTTCCCCCCACAAGGATTCCCACCCAAAAACTGGGAATGTTGGGCAGCGATCCCGAGGAAAAAAGAGGCTTCCCAGGATCCTGTACCTGTGTTGATGGGATTTTTCTTCCAGGCACCCGTGCTGCCCTTGCTGCCGGATCTCTCCACGTGTTTTCCAGGCCGGCTCCCGAGGGTGGCGGTGGCCGAGGAGCTCTGGAGCTTGGGGGAGGGGCTGAAGGCGTGCAGGACCCCTCGGGAAGCTCCGGCACCTCGGGACATCTGGCTGGAACTCTGGCAGGACACAGGGACAAGGGGCTAAATCTGGGATGTGGCACCGGTTTGAGGGGATAAAAAATTCCAAGGGGTCTCTACGGCGAGCAAGGATTTGGGGTTTTTTTTTTTTGGTGGGTTGGGATGAGTTTGGAGGTTCCTTCCAACCCAAAGCAGTCTGGGATTCTGGGATTTGTGCTCCTGGGATGAGGAATTGCAATCGACTGCAAAGCAGCAAGAAAAGGGATTCTAATTTAGGTCAATTTAATGTTTTGGTGCTGGAGCTGCTCTTCCCATTTGGAATGAGTCCAGAGAAGGACATGGAATTATCACTGGGCTGGAGCTCCTCTGGAGCCAGGGTGGAGGGCTGGGAGTGCTCAGCTGGAGAGGAGAAGCTCCAGGGAGAGCTCAGAGCCCCTTGCAGGGCCTAAAGGGGCTCCAGGAGAGCTGGAGAGGGACTGGGGACAAGGCATGGAGGGACAGGACACAGGGAATGGCTTTGAACTGGAAAAGGAAAGATCTGGGTGGGATATTGGGAAAGAATTCCTCCCTGTGAGAGTGGTGAGGGAATGGGATGGAATTCCCAGAGAAGCTGTGGCTGCCCCTGGATCCCTGGAAGCGTCCAAGGCCAGGTTGGATGGGGCTTGGAGCAGCCTGGAAGGTGGGATTAGAGGATCTTTGGGAGCTGGAACTGAATGTTATTTTTGGGATGGGATTGGTGGATTGGCTGATCTTTGCGGGCTGGACTGGATGATCTTTGGGATTGGATGATTTTTGGGATGGGATAACCTTTAGAGCATGGGAGGGCACTTAGGATCCATCCCACCCTAAACCCAACCTGAGGGACAAATTCCCCAGGCTATACCTCAACCCTTGGGACAATTCCAAGCATCTTTCCCTCTGGAAAACACGGATCTACTGGGGGTGGGCCCTCACCTGCTTGAGCGCGTGGTGCTGCCCCACAGGCTCGGCCTTGGGCTGCCCGGGGGGGGCCGTTTGCTGCAGGATCCTCTGCTCGATCTCCTGCTCCTGCTGCAGGGCCTTGACAAAGGCGGCCTTGAGCCGGTTCGTGTGCTCGGCCTTCAGGGCCTTCTTCTGGTTGGAGGCCATGCAGGTCTCGCACATGATGGTGCCGTTCTTCTCCTCCCGCCAGCGGCACGTGAAGTCCGTGTGGCACTGGGCACACAGGTAGGGCTCCCGGCAGGACACGGCCACCGCCACCTTCCCTGAGGGGACAAACATGGTGGCTCGGCCTTCCCGCCTAGAACAGGCCTGCAAGAGCTCAAAGCCGCTTCAAAGTTAAGGCAAAACTCCCGAAAAATAACCAATCTGCCCTTAAATGTCCTCATCTGAGGCCTTTGTATGCTTAGGTTTGTGTGAGGTTTAAATTATGTCTCTAAGGACACAGGTAGGGCTCCTGACAGGACATGGCCACCGCCACCTTTCCTGAGGGGACAAACATGGCGGGTCAGCCCCAGCAGGACCCTCTGTGAGGGACAAACACCTGGGATCGGCCCCAGAGTCACCTTCCATGAGGGACAAACACCTGGGATCGGCCTCACTGTCACATTCCATGA
The DNA here is from genome assembly GCF_041296385.1 of Aphelocoma coerulescens. Classification (NCBI taxonomy): domain Eukaryota; kingdom Metazoa; phylum Chordata; class Aves; order Passeriformes; family Corvidae; genus Aphelocoma; species Aphelocoma coerulescens. The sequence goes on along the minus strand of NC_091041.1, from coordinate 5,842,246 downwards.
GGGACAAACACCTGGGATCGGCCCCAGAGTCACATTCCATGAGGGACAAACACCTGGGATCAGCCGCAGAGTCACCTTCCATGAGGGACAAACCCCTGGGATCAGCCCCAGAGTCACCTTCCATGAGGGACAAACACCTGGGATCAGCCCCCGTGGCACCTTCCATGAGGGACAAACCCCTGGAATCAGCCCCAGAGTCACCTTCCATGAGGGACAAACACCTGGGATCAGCCTCACTGCCACCTTCCATGAGGGACAAACACCTGGGATCGGCCTCAGAGTCACCTTCCATGAGGGACAAACACCTGGGATCGGCCTCACGGTCACATTCCATGAGGGACAAACCCCTGGAATCAGCCCCAGAGTCACCTTCCATGAGGGACAAACCCCTGGGATCGGCCTCAGAGTCACCTTCCATGAGGGACAAACACCTAGGATCGGCCCCAGAGTCACCTTCCATGAGGGACAAACACCTGGGATCGGCCTCACGGTCACATTCCATGAGGGACAAACCCCTGGGATCAGCCCCAGTGGCACCTTCCATGAGGGACAAACCCCTGGGATCAGCCCCAGTGGCACCTTCCATGAGGGACAAACCCCTGGGATCAGCCCCCGTGGCACCTTCCATGAGGGACAAACACCTGGGATCGGCCCCAGAGTCACCTTCCATGAGGGACAAACACCTGGGATCGGCCCCAGAGTCACCTTCCATGAGGGACAAACATGGCGGCTCGGCCTTCCCGCCCAGAACAGGCCTGAAGAAGCTCCAAATCGACTCAAAATTTATTCAAAATCCACAAAAGAATGACCCTTCCACCCCTTAAATCTTCTCAGCTGAGCTTTTTGTGTGCTTAGCTTTGTGTGAGCTTTAAATTCTGTATTTCTATGAAGTTTAAATTCTGTCTTACTGTGAGCTTTAAATTCTGAGGTTTAACTTATTTCTCCAAGGCTTAAACCCTGTATTTCTGTGAACTTTAAATGATTTCTGTGAGGTTTAAATTTGGTATTTCTCTGAGGTTTAAACTCTGTCTTTCTCTGAGATTTAAATGATTTCTGTGAGGTTTAAACTCTGTATTTCTCTGAGGTTTAAATTCTGTATTTCTCCAAGGCTTAAACTCTGTATTTCTCTGAGGTTTAAATTCTGTATTTTTCCAAGGCTTAAACTCTGTATTTCTCTGAGGTTTTAATGATTTCTGTGAGGTTTAAACTCTGTATTTCTGTGAAGTTTAAACTCTGAGGTTAAACTCTCTATTTCTCTGAGGTTTAAACTCCATTTCTCCGAGGCTTAAATTCCTTCTCTGAGCTTTAACTTATTTCCCCACGGCTTAACTCCTGCATTTCCGGGAGCTTTAAACCATTCCTGCCACGTTTCAATCCCGTCTTTGACCATTCCTGTGGGCTCACCTTGGGTTTCCAGCAGGTTCTGCACGACCTCCTCCAACCCCACCAGATAAATGAACTCGTTGTTGGCGGCGCTGGGCAGGAAATTCATCTCCGGAGCCGGAGGTTTGGGAGGAGGGATCTCCAGGAGCGTCTTTTCCAGCTGTTTCCGCAGGGCCAGCTTGGCAGCGGCCTGGCGGCTGCCCGGGGACTCCCCGGTGCCACCCAGGGACGTGGCACCCGCAGGGGTGGCACCGGCCTGGCCCGATGGCACCGCCGAGCCTTTCAGGGACGTGGGGGATGCCTGGGGAGAGACCGGGAATGGGTTCAACGTGGGATCAGCGGGAATCAGGGATAGGGGGTGGGAAGGGCCAGGGAATGGATCAGGTGGGTGGGTTCTGTGTGGGATCATCGGGAATCTCTGGGGGTGGGTTCCACATGGGAGGATTGGAGGATCTTTGGGACTGGAGGGTCTTTGGGATTGGAGGGTCCTTGGGACTGGAGGATCTTTGGGATTGGAGGATCTTTGGGATTGGAGGGTCTTTGGGATTGGAGGATCCTTGGGACTGGAGGGTCTTTGGGATTGGAGGATCCTTGGGACTGGAGGATCTTTGGGATTGGAGGGTCTTTGGGATTGGAGGGTCTTTGGGACTGGAGGATCCTTGGGATTGGAGGATCTTTGGAACTGGAGGGTCTTTGGGACTGGAGGATCCTTGGGATTGGAGGATCTTTGGAACTGGAGGGTCTTTGGGACTGGAGGATCTTTGGGATTGGAGGATCTTTGGGATTGGAGGATCCTTGGGATTGGAGGGTCTTTGGAACTGGAGGGTCTTTGGGACTGGAGGATCTTTGGAACTGGAGAGTCTTTGGGACTGGAGGATCCTTGGGATTGGAGGATCCTTGGGACTGGAGGATCTTTGGGACTGGAGGATCTTTGAAACTGGGGGATCTTTGAGGGGTGGAATTGAAGGATCTTTGGGATTAAAGGATCTTTGGGACTGGAGAATCTTTGGAACTGGAGGATCTTCGGGACTGGAGGATCTTTGAGGGGTGGGACTGGATGATTTTTGGGATTGAAGGATCTTTTTGGCTGGGATTGGAGGATCCTTGGGATTGTATGATCCTTGGGACTGGAGCATCTTTGGAACTGGAGGATCCTTGGAACTGAGGGATCTTTGAGGGGTGGAATTGAAGGATCATTGGGACTGAAGGATCTTTTTGGGGTGGGATTGGAGGATCTTTGGGACTGGAGGATCTTTGAGGGTTGGGATTGGATGATCTTTGGGATTGAAGGATCTTTTTGGTTGGGATTGGAGGATCTTTGGAACTGGAGGATCTTTGAGGGGTGGAATTGAAGGATCATTGGGACTGAAGGATCTTTCTGGGGTGCGATTGAAGGATCTTTGAGGGGTGAGATTGGATGATCTTTGGGATTGAAGGCTCTTTTTGGTTGGGATTGAAGGATCCTTGGGATTGTAAGATCTCTGGCAGCAAGAACCGCCTGCCCCATCCCCGCCAGCCTCCAACTCCAACCTGGACACCGCTTGGAACAACCGGAAAGAGCGGGACAAGAGCGGGATAACACAACCCTGCCATTCCCACCCCATCCCACCCCATCCCATCGCTTCCCTCCCGGCCGGGGAATCCCGGGAATGCTGACCTGCGGGATGTTGACGAGCAGGCTGGTGTTGGGCACGTTGGCCACGCGGATCAGGCCCTGCTGGATGATCCGCTGGCCCTGGATCTGCACGCTGGGCACGGAGGCGCGCGGGGCCAGCAGCAGGGGAGGGGGGCCCGTGCTCGAGTGCTGCCGGATCGTGTGGATTTGCTGGGAAAACACGGAAAAGGGGGTTGGGAATCCGTGGGGAAGGAGCAAGGCACGAAGGCAAAAAAAAAAATATCCATGGAAAACCACCCGGAATGTTCTTCGCTTTCTCTCCATCCAAATAAAACCACAGGATGAGGGATGCTCTGAGCATTCCAACCCCAACATTCCCAAGTTTGCTGAGTCCTGAGTGCTGCTGGGTTGTGTGGATTTGCTGGGAAAACACAGAAAAGGGGGTTGGGAATCCGTGGGGAAATGAGAAGGAGCAAGGCATGAAGGCAAAAAAAAAATCCATGGAAAAACACCCCTGGAATGTTCTTCGCTTTCTCTCCATCATTCCCATTCCCTCCAAAATTATGGGACAAGGATCCCAGAGGCCACCACATTCCAGCTGGAAATTCCCGAGTTTCTGAGGGCTGCTGGATGGCGTGGATTTGCTGGGAACACATGGAAAAACACAGGGAGAGGTGGGAATCCACTGGGATCACAGGGAAAATTGGGAAGGAGCAAGGCATGAAGGCAAAAAAAATCCATGGAAAACCACCTGGAATGTTCTTCCCTTTCCCTCCATCCCAATAAAACCCTGGGACAAGGGATGCTCTGAGCATTCCAGCCCCAAAATTCCCAAGTTTCCGAGTCCAGCTCCCGGAGTTTCCAGTTTCCTGTTCCATTTGAATTCCTTAGGGAAGTTATTCCTTGGGATGAATTTTTCCCTCCTTACTCAGAGCAGGAGGAAAACAGAATTCCCAAACCTCTCCCTTCCCATCCCTCTGGCTCTGCAGGAGCTCAGAGCTCCAGAAGAAATCCTGGGTTTTTCCCTGGAATTCCATGGATGCCGGAATTTTGGGCTGGATCCAATTGGAATTTTGTTTTCCTGCTCGTTCCCTGACGCCTCAGTTTGGTTTTCCAGGTGATCCAGGACTGATTCCAGTCGATCCCCTCATTCCAGCAGCTCTTATCCAACCCCAGGGCAGAAAATCGGGGGAAAAAAGGGAATTTTGCCATTGAAAAGTTGGGATTGATGGGATACAAAGGATAATGAGAGGGAAAAACATGGAAAAATCAGGGATTGGTTCCATTCCCTCTTCCCCAAGACAGAAAATCAGGGGAAAAAAGGGAATTCTATCATTGAAAAGCTGGGATTGATGGGATACAAAGGATAACGAAAGGGAAAAACATGGAAAAGGAAGGGATTGGTTCCATTCCCTCTTCCTGCTCTCCCAAAAAAACCCCTGGCACCCGGAATGAGGTGCCTGAATCCCAATAATTACAGGAAAGAACATTTTCTTGGGAGCGCCGGGTATTTCAAGCAACCCCAGGAAGAAATCCTGGATTTTTTTTCATGGATTGGGAGTGGGAAAAGCTGGAAAAGGAGTGGGAAAAGCTCACCTGGGCCCCTCGGACCAGGGGGGGCATCACGATCTGGGGGCTCGGCTGCGTTCCCAGCTTGGAAGAGGCCGCTTGGCCCCCCCGGACCAAGGGAGGAGGGATCACAGTGCCAGGAATCCGGCTGGAAGAGGTCTGGAAAACAGGGAAAAAGCGTGATCCAGAGGTGGGAGAGAGGCTGGGAAGGATGGGAATGGGGCAGGGTGGGAATGGGGCTGGGGGGGCTGCGGTGGTGGGGAAAAAAGTGGTGGGAATGGGATAAAAATGGGGATAAAAGTGATGGGAATGGGATAAAAATGGGGATAAAAGTGATGGGAATGGGATAAAAACGGTGGGAATGGGAAAAAATGGGGATAAAAGTGATGGGAATGGGATAAAAATGGGGATAAAAGTGGTGGGAATTGGATAAAAATGGGGATAAAAGTGATGGGAATGGGATAAAAACGGTGGAAATAGGATAAAAATGGGGATAAAAGTGGGGGGAATGGGATAAAAATGGGGAATTGTGGGAATGGGGAGTGGAAGGGTTGGGATTCATGGAGGGAAAGGAAAAGCAGGGAAACAAAAGCAGGAAGAAAGAAAAGCTTTGGGAAAAATCATGGAAGACGAAAAAGGAAGGGAAAAAAAGGGAGGAGGAAAGAAAAACTTCAGGAAAAATCATGGAAGAGGAAAAGGAATCTGGCAAAAGGAGTTTGGAAAAGCTGCTGCCCAAGGATTCCCGGCTCCAATCCTCAGAATTCCTCCTGGTGCCGGGCTGGGAGATTCCCAAAACTCCTCCACATCCCAATCCTGGGGTTTTCCAGAGGCTGCTCCCCCTCTTCCCTCCTTCCCAACCTCTGGGATAAGGAATCTCCCACTTCCCCCAGGATTTGGGATGCCGGGAAGTTCGATCCCATTCCCACGGATCCCTCAGCTCCCACCCTCTGCAATCAGTGCTCGCTTAAGCCAAAGCCAATCCAGGTTAATTTGTCCCCAGTTCCACAGGATTAGTTGGGATAAAATGGATTTTCGGGATTGAGCTCCAACATTCCCTGGCTGAAGGTTTCCCTCCCGCTCCTGCTCCTCTGGAAGTGCTCCAAGTGCGCCTCTGGATTTGGGAATGGCTCCCAAAGGAGAGCAAATCCCTCCCTTTCCTCAGGTCCGGAATTCCGGGGGTTTTCCAAACCCTTTTCCAGGGGGAAATCCCTCGTGCTGGAGCAGTTTGGGAATTTGGTTCCCATTATCCCAAGGAGAAAAAACCAGGAATGTTGTAAATCCCAAAGCACGGCCCTGGATTCAGGGGATGATTGACAGCTGTCCATGGACTCGGGATCTGCATTCCCTAAGGATTCCCAGGATTTCATTCCTGGGAATGGGATCTTTCCAAGCCCTCATCCAGCATCACAGAGAATCCAGGGATTCCCTGAGCTCTTCCTGAGAGAATCCAGGGATTCCCTCAGCTTTTCCAGAAAGAATTCCTTGATCCCCTCGGCTTTTCCAGAGAAAATCCTGTGATTCCCTCAGAGAGAATCCCAGGATTCCCTGACAGAGAATCCCATCATTCCCTCAGCCCTTCCAGAGAGAATCCAGGAATTCCCTCCCAAAGAATTCCGGGATTCCCTGAGCTTTTTCAGAGAGAATCCAGGGATTCCCTCACAGAGAATCCTGGGATTCCCTCGGCCCTTTCAAAGAGATTCCAGGGATTCCTTCAGCTTTTCCAGACAGGATCCAGCGATTCCCTCCAGAGATTCCAGCGATTCCCTCACAGAGAATCCTGGGATTCCCTGAGCTCTTCCAGAGAAAATCCCATGATTCCCGCACAGAGAATCCCAGGATTCCCTCAGCTCTTCCAGACAGGATCCTGGGATTCCCTGAGCTCTTCCTGAGAGAATCCTGGGATTCCCTCCAGAGAATCCTGGGATTCCCTCAGCAATTCCAGAGAGAATTCCCTGTCCTCCAATGGAATCACTCCCGGATTTACTCCAGGATGCCCAGCTGGAAAACAACCCCATGGAAATCCCATCCCAGTTTTCCTCCCGGCCCGTTATCCCTAGAAAACCTCCCGCTGGGATGCTGTGGGAGCTGGGGAATCCTGGCTCTGCTTTTCCCGGGATTTGCCGCTTTTCCCGGGCTCTTTTCCCGGCTCCCACTGACCTGGAGGGAAGTTTTCCCAGCGGGAACAGCCTGAGGGCCCCGCACCAAGGGCGGGGGCGTGGCCGCAGCGCTTCCAGAGGGGCCGGAGGGCTGGAAAAGGAAAAAGCGGAGAGAGAGCAGCGGGATAAGGTTGGAAAAGCGGGAATACAGAAAGCAGGGAATGCGCCCAGCTCCGGCTCCTCAGGGATCGGCGGGAAAAATCCTCCAGGATGGGCTCCCCCTCCTCCCTCTTCCCGCTCTTCTCCACACGCAGGGAATTCGGGAATTAGCGGGAAAATGGGCACGGAGGCCGCCTCAGCATTCCCGTAATTCCAGCGTGGGAAGGTTGGGAAAAATCCTTTGGATGTTAAGAAATTCAGGAGGAATTCCTGCCCCATCAGTCCAAAGATTCCCAGCTCGGCGCTCGTTCCTGCGGAATTCCGTTCCCTGCAGAATTCAGGGATGCGGGGCCTTGTTGAGGTTTGATCCTGGAGCACTCGGAATTCCGGGAAAACGGCGGGAAAATGCCAGGAAAGGGGAGACGCCAGGGAGATAAAAAATCCTGGGAAAGGGGTTAAGGAATCCTGGGAAAGGGATTTAAAAATCCTGGGAAAGGGGTTGAAAAATCCTGGGAAAAGGGGGACAGCAGGGAGTTGAGAAATCCTGGGGAAATGGGGCAAAAAAAAATCCTGGGAAAGGGGTTGAAAAGTCCAAGGAAAGGGGAGACAGCAGAGAGTTAAAAATCCCAGGAAAGGGGTTAAAAGAATCCCAGGAAAGGAGTTAAAAGAATCCCAGGAATGGGGTTAAAAAATCCTGGAAAAAAGGGAGACACCAAGAAGTTGAGAAATCCTGGGAAAGGGCTTAAGGAATCTTGGGAAAGGGGAGAAACCAAGGAGTTAAAAATTCCCAAGAAAGGGAGACAGCAGGAAGATAAAAAATCCCGGGAAAGGGGAGACAGCAGGGAGTTGAGAAATCCCGGGAAAGGGATTCAAAACCGGGGGGAAAAGCGGGAATATCCCTACCTTGGGAGCCGGGGTCTCCTTCTGGATTTGGCTTTGCCGGAGCTTTTTCAGGAGCACCAACTTGGCCTCCTCCAGCCGCAGCTCCTCCTTCAGCTGCTTGATGAGCCGCTCCCGCTCCTCGGGGCTGCTCCGCTGGAAAGCCGGGAAAAAGGGAAAGCAGGGATGGGGGAAGGGGCACAGACAGAGGCAGGGTGAGAATTCCCGGCTGGAATCGGATCCTGAGGGTCGGCGTCGCGAGTAAGTGGGAATGGATGGAGCGGGGGAGGGAGTTCTGAGGGGGAATCTGGGGTTTTTTCCATTTAAAAAGAAGTGGGAAAGGTTAAATGGGGATAAATCTGGGATTTGGGAATGCAGAAATTCCATTTGGGACCTCAGAATTACAGCAAAATCCCAAATGTGATCCTGAATTAAAGAGCTTTGAGCACCGTGAGATTGCCAGCTGGAATTGCCAGTGTCATGAACAGATGGGAATGAATGAGAAGGGAGGGAATTCTGAGGGGAAAATGTGGAATTTTCCATAAAAAATGAATGGGAAAGGTCAAATGGGGATAAATCCAGGTTGGGAGAGGGATTTGGGAATTCAAAATTCCATTTGGAAGCTCAAAATTATGGAAAAATCCCAAGGTTGAGTCTGAATTCCCGGCTGGAATCGGCTCCTGGGTGTCACTGTCAGAAATAAATGGGAATGGATGGAGAAGGGAGGGAATTCTGAGGGGAAAATGTGGAATTTTCCATAAAAAAATGAATGGGAAAGGTCAAATGGGGATAAATCCAGGTTGGGAGAGGGATTTGGGAATTCAAAATTCCATTTGGAAGCTTGAAATGGCGGGAAAATCCCAAGGTTGAGTCTGAATTCCCGGCTGGAATCAGCTCCTGGGTGTCATTGTCAGAAATAAATGGGAATGGATGGAGAAGGGAGGGAATTCTGAGGGGAAAAGGTGGAATTTTCCATAAAAAAATGAATGGGAAATGTTAAATGGGGATAAATCCAGGCTGGGAGAGGGATTTGGGAATTCAAAATTCCATTTGGAAGCTCAAAATTATGGAAAAATCCCAAGGTTGAGTCTGAATTCCCAGCTGGGATCGGCTCCTGGGTGTCACTGTCAGAAATCAATGGGAATGGATGGAGCTGGGAGGGAATTCTGAGGGGAAAATGTGGATTTTTCCATAAAAAAATGAATGGGAAAGGTTAAATGGGGATAAATCCAGATGGGCAAGGGATTTGGGAATTCAAAAATTCCATTTGGAAGCTTGAAATGGCGGGAAAATCCCAAAGTTGAGCCCGAATTCCTGGCTGGAATTGGCTCCTGGGTGTCACTGTCAGAAATCAATGGGAATGGATGGAGCTGGGAGGGAGTTTTGAGAGAAAATGTGGGGTTTAGGACATTTTCCATAAAAAAAATAAGTGGGAAACGTTAAATGAGGATAAATCTGAGGTTTGGGAATTTGAGATTTCGGGATTTGAGAATTCATCGACTCCATTCGCGACCTCAAAATTACGGCAAAATCCCAAATCTGACGCCGAACTAAAGAGCTCGGGGGCACCGTGAGATTCCCAGCTGGAATTCCGCCCTGGGATCCCGGGATGAGGGGCCGGACTCACCAGGAGGGCGTCGGGGCGGGGCTGCCCCGGGGGCTGCGTCGGGCCGGGGCCGCTCAGGCCGTTGAGGCGAGGGCTCGAGGGCTCCGTGTCCGACAGCACGATCACGTCCGGCGACGGCACCCGGCGCTCCCGCCGCACCTCCCTGAGGGACACGGAACGGCGGCAGTCAGGGAACGGCGGGAGGCAGGGAACGGCGGGAGGCAGGGAACGGCGGGAGGCAGGGAACGGCGGGAATGCGGGAATGCGGGAATGCGGGAATGCGGGAATGCCCTCAGCCCTGCCCTCAGATCTGCTTTCAGCCCTGCCCTCACCCCTGTCCCTTCCCTGTCCCATCCCTGTCCCAGCCCTGTCCCATCCCTGTCCCATTCCTGTCCCATCCCTGTCCCATCCCTGTCCCAGCTCTGTCCCATCCCTGTCCCATCCCTGTCCCAGCTCTGCCCTCAGCCCTGTCCCAGCTCTGTCCCAGCTCTATCCCAGCTCTGTCCCATCCCTGTCCCAGCCCTGTCCCATCCCTGTCCCAGCCCTGTCCCAGCCCTGTCCCAGCTCTATCCCAGCTCTGTCCCATCCCTGTCCCATCCCTGTCCCATCCCTGTCCCATCCCTGTCCCAGCCCTGTCCCATCCCTGTCCCAGCTCTGTCCCAGCTCTGTCCCAGCTCTGTCCCAGCTCTGTCCCAGCCCTGTCCCAGCCTTTTTCCAGCCCTTTTCCAGAGCTTTCCCATCCCTTTTCCAACCCCCTTTCCAGTGCTTTCCCGGGGCTTTTCCAGACCAGTTCCAGCCCCTGTCCCAGCGCTTTCCCAGCGCTTTCCCAGGGCATTTCTGACCCTTTTCCAAGCCCTTTTCCCGCCCCTTCCCCAGGGCTTTTCCAGCCCTATTCCAGCCCCTTTCCCAGCACTTCCCCAACCCCTTTGCCAGGCATTTTCCAACCCTTTTCCAGACTCTTTCCCAGCCCTGTTCCAGCCCCTTTTCCATTGCTTTTCCAGCCCTTTTCCAGCAGGATTGGATGACTTTGGGACCCTTCCCAATCCAAACCATTCCAGGATTCTGGGATTGATCCCAAATCTCTCCAATCGGGAACAATCCCAGCTCAATCCCTGCTTCCCAAAACGTCCCAAAACCACGGAGCAATCCTGGGATTTGGGTGGGAAAAGTCCTTAAAATCCTCCAATTCCATGGAAATTGGGAATTCCTTCCCATCAGAAGCTTTTCCATGGAATCAGGCTCGGAGCTGCTCCTTCCACCTGAATTCCTGGGATAAATCCCAGCTCCATTCCCAAGGAAAAGCACTGGGATCAGCAGGGTTTGGGAATTCTGGCTGGGATCATTCCAGAGGGATCACAGGAAAGGGCAGGAAAAGCCTCTGGAGACATCCAGGGAATCCCAGGGCTGGGAAAAGGGCCCAGAGCAGGAATTTTAGGAGTGGGAAAACGGGAAAATTCCAAAGGATCGGGGAGTGTCCTCTAGAGGGCACAGCGAGCCTGGGAATCTCCAAATCCAGGGAATTCCAATGGAAGTGACACTGGTGGAGCATTCCTGGCTTTCTCCTGGAGCTGGAGGCACCTGGAGAGGAAAACTGGGATTGGCTGGGCCGGGATAAGGGCTGGGAATGAGCCGGGAATGAGCCCGGAATGAGCAATTCCCAAATCCCAAACCCCTTTTCCTGCCAGAATTCCATCGGCAGCTCCAAGGAAATCCAGCTGGGATGGGGCCTGGATTAGTGGGAATCGCCCATGGAATGGGACGAGCTTCCAGGCCCTTCCCACCTGAACCATTCCCGGATCCCATGGGATTCTCTTCCCAACTTTTCCACAGCAGCTTCCAAAGGAAAAACCGGGAATCTGCCGGATCTCGGAACCAGAACTTCCCAAAAACCAGCCCAGCTGAATTCCAACTCCTTCCCGAGCCACATCCCAAGAAAAACCGGGATGAGAAGGGCTCCAAGCTCCTTCCCAAGCCCAACAACTCCCGGAATTCCAAGGAATCCTCACCCTTTGGATGTGCTCATATCCACGGGCTCATCCCCAGCTGGCAGCTCCACTTTGATGGTGGCTTTGACTTCCCCACTTTTCAGCATTCCCGGGATTTTCCCGGCTCCGGGATCCGCTTTGATTTTCATGTCGCCCTCGGAATTGAGCTCCGATCCCAAAATTCCTTTGTCCATCCTGAGTTTTTTATTGTCCGGCTCCGATTCCCGCTCCAGGGCGCGCTTCTGGCTCCGGGTGCGGCATGAGTCCTCGCTCATGGTGAGAGCCTGGGAGACGGGAAAGGGTTAAAAATCCTGGGAAAATCCTGGGAAAAGTATTGGGGAAGGGGGGGGAAAATCCTGGGAAAAATCCTGGGAAAAGGGGGGAAAAGTACTGGGGAAGGGGGGAAAATCGTGGGGAAAGGGGGGAAAAGTATCGGGAAAGGGGGGGAAAATCCTGGGAAAATCCTGGGAAAATCCTGGGAAAATCCTGGGAAAATCCTGGGAAAAGGGGGGAAAAGTATTGGGAAAGGGGGGGGGGGTGAAAATCCTGGGAAAAGGGGGGAAAATACCAGGAAAGCGGAGACATCGAAGGTTTAAAAAATGCTGGGAAAAGGGAGGGAAAAGTATTGGAAAAGGGGGGAAAAAATCCTGGGAAAAGTATTGGGGAAGGGGGGGGAAAATCGTGGGAAAAGGGGGGAAAAGTATCGGGAAAGGGGGGGAAAATCCTGGGAAAAGGGGGGAAAGTATTGGGAAAGGGGGGAAAAATCCTGGGAAAATCCTGGGAAAAGGGGGGAGAAATCCTGGGAAAAATCCTGGGAAAAGGGGGGAAAAGTATCGGGGAAGGGGGGGAAAAATCCTAGGAAAATCCTGGGAAAAAGGGGGAAAAGTATTGGGAAAGGGGGGGGGGCGAGGTGGAAATCCTGGGAAAAGGGGGGAAAATATCAGGAAAGCGGAGACATCAAAGGTTTAAAAAATGCTGGGAAAGGGAGGGAAAAGTATTGGGAAAGGGGGGGGGGGAAATCCTGGGAAAAATCCTGAGAAAAGGGGGTAAAAAAATCAGGAAAGGGTTAAAAATCCTGGGAAAATCCTGGGAAAAGGGAGACAGCAGGGAGTTAAAAGGTCCTGGGAAAGGGGTTAAAATATCCCGGGAAAAGGGGGAAAAAAATCCCGGGAAAAGGGGTTTAAAAATTCTGGGAAAGGGGGGAAAAACACTGGGAAAGGTGGGGGGAAAAAATCCAGGGAAAGCGGGGGAAAAAATCCCGGGAAAGTGGGGGAAAAAATCCTGGGAAAGGGGGGGGAAAAATCCCGGGAAAGGGGGGGGAAATTCCCAGGAAAAGGGGGGAAAAATTCCCAGGAAAAGGGAGACATCAAGAAGTTAAAAAATCCCGGGAAAGGGGAGCCACGAAGGGGTTAAAAATCCCGGGATTTGGGGATCAAATCCCTTCATTTCCCAACAGGGCAAAGTCCGGCGGGTGCTGGGAGAAAACTTTGGGAAGAGCAATCCCGGGGCTGATCCCGAATCCAGCGGCTCCAGCCCCGCTCCCGCTTTTCCCCTGGAGCAAAATCCAAGTGGGAACGGCCGGGAATTCCAGTGGGAGCATCCAGAGGGAATCCTGCCGGGAATTTGGGGCTGGGAGAGGATCCAAAGCCCCCGGAAAAAATCTCCAAAGGCCAAAATTCCACAAAAAACCGAAGCAGGGAAGGGATCCTGTAATTCCAACATTCCCACGGGGATCTCCCTGATTCCCAAAGCTTCCCGAGGATTCCCAAAATTCAGGAATCAGGTAGCACCTGGGATAAAGGCGAGGTGGGAATCCTGGAATTTTCCCTTTGGAATTGCCCTGCTCAAGTTGGGATTTCTCCCTGCTCCTGGAGGGATCCAAGCCAGGCTTTTCCAGGATTTACCAGGCTTTTCCAGGATTTCCCAGGCTGGGGGAGCTGCTGGAAGTTGGGATCACTCCGGTCCCTGCTCCCAGGGTTTGGGATCCTGTGACCTTTCCCGGGATTCCCACTATCCCAGGTTTTCCAAAGCCCATCCCAGCTGCATTTCCTGATGGAATTCCGGCAGGAAAAGGGATTTGGGTGTTGGGAATTGAGCTGGGATCCCGAGAAATGGAGGGAAATGGGATAGGAATGGAGCAGCTGGGAAAGGGCTGGGAAAGGGTTGGAAAAGGGTTGGAAAAGGGATGGAAAAGGGCTGGAAAAGGGATGGAAAAGGGTTGGGAAAAGGGATGGAGAAAGGCTGGAAAAGGGGTTGGAAAAGGGATGGAAAAGGGTTGGGAAAGGGTTGGGAAAGGGATGGAAAAGGGCTGGAAAAGGGATGGAAAAGGGATGGGAAAGGGCTGGAAAAGGGATGGAAAAGGGATGGAAAAGGGATGGGAAAGGGCTGGAAAAGGGGCTGGAAAAGGGCTGGAAAAGGGATGGAAAAGGGGTTGGAAAAGGGCTGGAAAAGGGGTTGGAAAGGGATGGAAAAGGGATGGAAAAGGGATGGAAAAGGGATGGGAAAGGGCTGGAAAAGGGGTTGGAAAAGGGATGGAAAAGGGTTGGAAAAGGGGTTGGAAAAGGGATGGAAAAGGGATGGAAAAGGGGTGGAAAAGGGTTGGAAAAGGGATGGAAAAGGGCTGGAAAAGGGCTGGAAAAGGGGTTGGAAAAGGGCTGGAAAAGGGGTTGGAAAAGGATGGAAAAGGGTTGGGAAAGGGATGGAAAAGGGGTTGGAAAAGGGATGGAAAAGGGATGGAAAAGGGATGGAAAAGGGTTGGGAAAGGGATGGAAAAGGGGTTGGAAAAGGGATGGAAAAGGGATGGAAAAGGGGCTGGAAAAGGGATGGGAAAGGGATGGGAAAGGGCTGGAAAAGGGCTGGAAAAGGGGTTGGAAAAGGGATGGAAAAGGGATGGAAAAGGGGTTGGGAAAGGGCTGGGAAAGGGAAGGAAAAGGGGTTGGAAAAGGGCTGGAAAAGGGAAACCTTCCGTCCTTCCAGAGGGAACAGAATCCTGCTGGAATTCCCGGTGTTTTTCCAGGACAATTCCAGCCGATCCCAGCACCCAAGGCAGGGAAAAGAGGGAAAAAAAAGAGGGAAAAAAAGCCCTCTGAAATGGCAGGAAAACCTCGGGAAAAAAGGATTTCAAGCTGGGTTTTCCAGGTGTGATTCCAGGAATGGGAACGGGGATGGATGGGAGGAGGTTTTGGAGGGAAATTCCCAAATAAAATCCCGATTAAAATTCCAATGGAAATGGACAAACTCAGGCTGAAAATTCCATCTTTTCCCACATCCCTTCCTCTCCTGGAATTCCTCTCCGAGTTGTTCCCATCCAGCTCCAGGAATTTTGGGAGGCAAAAAAATTCCAACAACCAAAATTTAGGGGAAGAAAAAAAAAAAACCAAACCAAATTCCCAGAGGTGGAAAAGTGGGAATCAAACACTTCCAAGGCTCCTCAGGGAATGTTTTCCCTGGATTTGCTGCTGCTCCTGAGGATTCCCAGCAGGGATTCCTGGACACCCCAGCCTTGGATCATCCCAACATTCCTGGGAATTCCTTTCCCCTGGGAATTTTTTTTCCCCTGGGAACTCAGCCATCCCGGGATATCCCAGGAAAATCCATGGGAATTCCCAGCTCAACAACTCCAATCCCTGCACGTGTCAGCGCACGGCTTCATCCCAGCGAGATTCCCAAACTTTTACCTGGGAATTCTGCACCAATCCCACATTTCCCACACCAAACTTTGGGATAACAACAGGTGGAAAAGCGGGATCATCCCCCTGGAAAAGCCCTGATCCCGGTTTATCCCGGTTTTTCCTAGCACGGGGCGGGACAGGAGGCGGAGCCGGGCGGGATTTTGGGATGAGGATTCCCGGGAAAGGGCGGGGGCGGCTCCCGGCTCCCGCTGGAATTCCCGGCTCTCGGCATTCCAAGGGTTAAGCGCTGCCATTTCCGCGCCATTCCCGAAATGTCCGGGAACAAAATGGCAGCGCTTAACCCTTGGAATGCCGGCCCGGCCGGGATCGGGAATTCCCACCCGGGAATCCCGGGATGTCTCCGCTTCCCAAGCGGCGCTTCCCTGCCCGATCCCAGCGGGATCAGTCCCGCTCTTCCCGAACTCCCCGCCGGTGATTCCCGGCCTGGCAATTCCCTGCAATTCCCGGCATTCCTCTCCCTGTCCTGGGATCCCTTTGATTCCCAGCTGGATTTTCCCTCCCCCCATTCCCACCGGGATCGATCCCGCTTTTCTCCTGCTTTTCCCAAACTCCCCGCGAGCCGTTCCCGGGCTGCTCAGAGCTGGGAATTCCCTGCAATTCCCGGCATTCCTGGGATCCTTTTGCTTCCCAGCTGCGCTTTCCTCCCCCGCGATCCCGCCGGGATCAATCCCGCTTTTCCTAACCCCCCCCCCCCCGGAGCCATTCCCGGGCTGGGAATTCCCTGCAATTCCCGGGATTCCCGGCGCTCCCCGGGTCCCGAATCCCGCGGGAATTTATCCCCAGGCTGCTCCAGCGCTGGGAAAAGGGGGAAAAGTTTGGGATAAAATCCCTGGAGCGGCTCCAGGAATTCCAGCCGCAGGGATCGGCTGCTCCCGGGAATTCCCTCGGGAATTCAGGAGCTGAGGGAAGCGGCTCGGCCCCTCTCAGATGGAATTTTTATCCAAGGGAAGGGAATTTTCCCACGGGAATTTGGGGAACTCATCCTTCAAATTCCTCCTCCCTGAAGTTCAGAGCTCCAAAAGCTCCGGAAAATTGGGAAAGGAGAATCCCAAAATTCTATTGGAGCTGGAAAAACGGGGAACAGCGGCCGCCTGGAAAAATCCAGGGAGGAATTCCCAGAATTTCTGTGGAATTCCGGGCATTTCTGTCAAATTCCACGTGAACTTTCCCTGGGGGGAGCTGGAATGATGGAAGGAATTTCCCGTGTTTTGTGGGAATTCTCAGGGAATTCTCGGGTTAATGGGAAAATTGGATTAAAGCCCTGAGAATTCCTTAAAAATTCCGCTTTTCCCTCTTTTCCCAGGGGAATTATTCCTGGCTGGAATATTCCGCGTTGGCCACGAGGACGGAGATTCCCGGGCTGGGATTTTTTGGGAATGAGCTGCAGGATTTGGGATAGGAGCCTTGGGAATGCAGAGGAGGAAATGCAGGAGCAGAATTCCCAACTTTTCCCGGGATTTTCCAGGCGAATCCTCCTGTTATTAATGAATCATTAACGAATCATTAATGAATCATTAATGAATCATTCCGGAGCCATTGTTTATTTCCCCTCCCAAATCCTCCTTTAAGGAGCAGAATTCCAAGTTTTATTTGTCGGGAAGCGATTTAAATAGTCCCCAAATGATTTGCATATTCATGCGTTTTGTTTGAATATTCATAAAATCACATAAATATTCGCAAATAAATTTGCATATTGAGCAGGGGCTCGCCGTCGGATTCTTCCCAATGAATTCCTCATTAAGGAGGAAATTTCCATCCCTAAATATTCCCAATCCCAGCGCCTTTTCCAGCTCCACGCACTCCGGGAACGGGGAAATTCCAAGCCGGAAATTCCTTGGAATTCCCGCGTTTAACAGCGGCAGCTTTTCCAAGGCCGAAGATTCCCAAGATTCCCACTCAATCCCACCGGGAATTCCTTCACTCCCCCCCCCCCCCCCCCGATTATCCCAGAGGGAAGAGGGAAAAGCAGCAGGAAAATCGGAATTCCCGAGGAATTTCCTTATTTATCCATCAAAATTCCTGATTTTTTTTAAAAGAGATTTCCCAGGAATGTTGGAGCCGGAGGATCCCGGGGCAATGGCGCCCCTTTCCCAGGGAATCGCATCCCTCTCCCCCCTTCCCAGCAAGGCCGGAGCTGCGGGATCCCGGGACAATTCCCAGCCCTCTCCCGGGACAATCCCGCCCCTTCTCCAGCCGGGAACGGCGCCGGATCCCGGGATGGCCCTGGGGGATGGCCCCGGAGCCCCGGCAGGGCGGGATTGGGAAGGACGATCCCGGGAATCCTGCGGGAAACGCGGCCACGGACGGAGCGGGGAGGGAGGGAGGGACCGGGAGAGACCCAAGGGGAGAGAGGGAACGGGACGGGGGAGGGGGGAGAGAGGGAGAGAGGAGATGGGAACAGGGAGAGAGGGAATGGGGAGATGGGAGAGGGGACAGAGGGACAGGGGAGATGGGAACAGGGAGAGAGGGAATGGGGAGAGAGGAGAGAGGGAACGGAACAGGGGAGAGAGGGAATGGGGAGATGGGAACAGGAGGGACGGGAGAGAGGGACGGGGGAGAGAGGAGAGAGGGAACAGGGGAGAGAGGGAACGGAACAGGGGAGAGAGGGAACAGGGAAGAGAGGGAACAGGGGAGAGAGGGAACGAGGAGATGGGAGAGGGGAGAGAGGGAACGAGGAGATGGGAGAGAGGGAACAGAACGGGGGAGAGAGGGAACAGGGAGAGAGGGACAGGGGAGGGAGGGAATGGGGAGATGGGAACGGGGAGAGAGGGAATGGGGAGACGGGAACAGGAGGGACGGGAGAGAGGGACGGGGGAGAGAGGGAACAGAACGGGGGAGAGAGGGAAGAGAGGAGATGGAAACAGGGAGAGAGGGAATGGGGAGATGGGAGAGAGGGAACAGAATGGGGGAGGAGGGAACAGGGAGAGAGGGACAGGGGAGGGAGGGAATGGGGAGGGAGGGAACGGAACAGGGGAGATGGGACAGGGGAGGAAGGGACAGGAGAGAGGGAACAGGGGAGAGAGGGAGAACCCCAAGAGCTGAGACTGGGACAGGTGAGACCCTGCCCAGGTGAGCCCGGGACAGGTGAGCCCGGCCCAGGTGAGTGGGAGCTGCCCAGGTGAGCCCGGCCCAGGTGAGCCCGGCCCAGGTGAGCCCAGCCCAGGTGAGCCCGGCCCAGCCGAGCAGCTCTCACCTGTCCTGCACAGGCTCTCACCTCTTTGGGCCTCACCTGTGTGGGGGCTCCCCTTCAGGGGCTCACCTGGGCTGGGCTCACCTGGGCCGGGCTCACCTGGGCTGGGCTCACCTGGGCCGGGCTCACCTGCTCAGGTGAGCCCCTACATGGGGCAGGTCAGCCCGGCCCAGGTGAGCCCGGCCCAGGTGAGGTGAGCCCGGCCCAGGTGAGCTCCGCCCAGGTGAGCTCCGCCCAGGTGAGCCCGGCCCAGGTGAGCCCGGCCCAGGGCAGAGCTCGGTCACAGCTCCTCCCTGAGCACTCCCAGTGCTCCAACCCCTTCCCAAATCCCAAACCCCAAAAATCCCAAATCTCAACCCCCAAATCTCTCAAATCCCAAACTCCAAATCCCTAAACTCCCAAAACTTTGGGATCCCAAATCCCATCCCCAGAGCTGCCCAACGCTCCCAATTCCCGTGGGAGAATCCCAGCAGGAATTCCAGGAATTCCGGTGGCTCTGGATCCTCTCATCCCAAACCGACCCCAGCCGGAAGTTCCCGATGGCTCGGAAAAGCCGGGAGATTTCCCTCCTTGGGAATTGGGTCAAATCCTACGGGAATTACCAACCTTTCCCAAAAACCAGGGATTTTTGGGAAAAGTCATCTTGGAGCTCCTTCCCAGCTCTTCCAGGAGAAAATTCCGGCCTCCCATCCCAGCTCCCAAATTCCAGGCCCGGAATTCCGACCCGTGGAGCAGTAGAGATTCCCCATCCCACAGAATTCCATGGAATTCCCGGCTCCTACCTGGCAGGGAAGGTCATGGGTTCCCACCGGGACGCAGCCGGAGCCGAGGATCCTGCGGGAAGAGAGAGCCCGGTGAGAATCCTGGGAATGAAACCATTCCCGAGGGAACCATCCCAAACCTGGCATCCCAGGGAAAAGAGGAGAAAATTCCCGGTTTTTGGGGGAATTTGGGGGTTTTATCCCTGATTTTTTCCAAGGGAAATTTAAGGAGGAGCCAAATCCTTCCTGGAACCCTCTGGAAGCGATGATCCCGAGTTTCCCTGAGGAGGAGCTGGATTTATCCCGGATTTATCCCGGATTTATCCCGGAGCTCATTCCCAAGCTTTAAACCCCTCATTCCATCGGGATTTATCCTGGCAGGAGCCGCCTTCTCCAGGAATCCCATCCTCGGGAAGGGCCCAGGAGAGGCCAGGAGAGGATCCCAAAATCCACGGGAAGATTCCCAAGGGGAATCCAGAGGATGATCCAGGATTTTTCCAGGGATAAAGGCCACAAATTAGGAGGAATTTTCCATGGAAGTGGCAAATCCCTGGAAAAGCCGCCCAGGGAGGGGCTGGACTCTCCCTTTGGATTCATCCCAAGCCCCCTGGATGCCCCTTCCCAGCCCCATCCCAGGGTTTTGCCCCTTCCCAGCCCCTGGATCCCGGCTCATTCCCGATCCCTGCCCCTCCTCTCCCATTCCCAGCTGCTTTTCCATGAAAAACCAGGAAGGACCCAACTCCCTGGGGAAGTTCGGCTCCGGCAGAGCCTCCCAAGGATCCCAAGGAGGCCTTTCCCAAATTTTGGGGTTCCCGGGATCGGGGTGGGATCCTGGGATTCGGGAATGCGGGCACGGCGCAGCCCTGGGAATGGGGAGTCCTGGAATTCCAGCAGAGCCCTGGGATTTGGGAATGCTGGGACCACTGGGAATTCCCCAAGTAGGCCAGTGATGGGATTGGGGAGTTGGGAATCCCAAAACGACGGCTCCACCATGAAAATCGGGAATGTCGAGCAGGAATTGGGATAAAAACACCGATTCCAGTTAAATCCAGGCCTTGTTCTGCCTTTTCCAGCAGAATTCCCGGCGGAATTCCCGGGAAAGGCCGGCGGGGAGGGAGGATCCCGCGGGATCGCGGCACAGGAGCTTCCCAAGGCGCTTCCCTATGGATCAGGGAGCCGGAGATTCCCAAAAAATTCCCCCCTGGATGAGCCAGGCCCGGCCTGGGAGCATCCCCGGGATCCCAGGATGGCTCTTCCCAAGTACTCCCAAGGAATTCCCGAGCTTTGGATCCCAGCAGGATCCACCTGACCCCTTCCCACATTCCCAAGGTTGGAGTTTCCCCCTGGATCCGGCCCTGCCCGGGGCTTTTCCAAGGTGGGAATTCGGGATTGGGAAACTCCAAATCCCTGAATTCCCGGAGAAATGGGATTTGGAGGGATTCCTTTGGAAGCAGCAGCTTTTCCACGGGGATCCATGGAATTGCAGCTCCAGGCGTTTCCCAGTGGAATTCCCAGAGCCAAATCCTGGGAATCCTCTCAAATTCCGGAGCTTGGATCTTTTCACTTCCAAGGATTTGGGGTCTCATTCCCAAAAAACAGCTCTGAAACTCTGGGAATATCCCGGGAATCCGATGCCCTCCGGAAAAAATCCGGCTCAGATCCTTCTTTGGCATTCCAGGTTTTCCTTTTCCCTCTGGAATTTCTCCATGGGAACCCCCAGGATCCCATTCCCGCCAACATTCCTGAATCCCAGCGGGAAAAACGATCATCCAGGAAAATCTGGGAGGGATTTATCCCCCAAATCCAAGGGTTTGGAAGAGCCCAGATTCCGGAAAAAGCCAGGATTGGGATTTCCTGCCGGAAAAACCTCCCCAGGGAATCCAGGGAAGAGAATTCCTGCGGCTTTTTGGGAGCTGAAAATTCCAATTTTGGCTCCAATGACGAATCCCAGCCTTGGGATGCACCAGGGAAAACTTCCAAGGATTTCCCTTTCCGGGAGGAGAATTCCCAGCGCCAATTCCCGACGTCCGGGGGGATTTTGAAGCTCCACAATTCCCAGATTCCTCGCAGGATTCCTGCCCGGAATTCCAGGAAAAGCCCCTGGATGGAAGCTCCTGGAGCGGCTCTGACCATCGTGGAATGGGAAATTCCAGGAATTTCCAGGAATTCTGAGCCATCCTTGGTGTTTCTCTCCGATATCCCAGGATTTGGAGCCTCCCTGTGCTGGGAAATCCCGGTGGGATCTTCCCAGCCCCATTCCAGAGCCGGAAGCTTTCCAGATTTCCCTTGGGAAGAGGGAAAAGGCTCCTGCCAGGAGCTCTGATCCCGAAATTCCCCCGATCCCGAGGGAAATCAGGAATCTTTCCCACTCCATTCCCGAATTCCCGAGGCAGGGATAGCTCCGGGAATCCGCTGCAGTTCCGGGGACACCCTCAGGATCCAGGGTGGGAATTGGGGCCGGAATCACCCCGGGCTTGGCAAAACCAGGGAATGCGGGGCTTGGAGAAAGCTGGGAATGAATCCAGGAAAAAAAAGGGATAAATCCAGGGAAATCTGGGACTGGAGCAACCCCTGAGCTCCCGAGACACGGAATGTGGGGCTGGAAAAATCTGGGAGTTCATCCATGGAAATCTGGGATTGGAGCAACCCTGGAGTTTCCAAGGGAATCTGGGCTGCTCCCTCCGAATTCCCGACTTCCCAGGAATTCCAGGACATTCCTTAAAGCTCCCTCTCACCCTGGAGCGGGATTTCCTGGGAAGGACAATT
Source organism: Aphelocoma coerulescens (assembly GCF_041296385.1). Lineage (NCBI taxonomy): Eukaryota > Metazoa > Chordata > Aves > Passeriformes > Corvidae > Aphelocoma > Aphelocoma coerulescens. The sequence goes on along the minus strand of NC_091041.1, from coordinate 5,820,545 downwards.
CCCAGAATTGCTCCGGAGCTGAGCTGCTGCACGGAGCAATCCTGGAATTCCGCAGGGAATCTTCTCCTCCCTGGGATTTCTCCGTCAGGGAATGGTTCGGGATGATCCCATTCCATCCCTTCCCACGATCCCAGGGTTTTCCAGCCTGGCCTTGGATGCTCCCATGGGATGGGGAATTCCATGGATATGGAAAGACTGGATTCCCACAGGGAATGCTCCAGCTCCTGCCAAAGAGGGGAACAAAATTTCCAGGGAATTTTGGCGGCTCCTCTAAAAATTTGGGATTTTCCCATTGGATTTTTGTGACATGGGACGAAAACAATGGAAAAGAGCTAAGATTTTTCCTTTCCCTATGGAATATCCCCCCCCAAAAAAACCCGGGAGTTTTGATGGGATCTCGGCATTCCGGAGCCGAAGGAAGAAATCCTCATTTTGCAGCTTTTCCATGGAAAAAAAAGGAATCCTGGAATGACTTTTCCAGGGAATTGGTGTGGATAGGACCCGGCTCATTCCCTCTGGGATCCAACCCCGTCCTTTTAGAGGGAATATCCCTTGGGAATTCCCAGTTTTTCCCTTCTTTTGATTTATCCCACAATTTTTCCAGGCACTAAAACCAATGGAATTCCCAGATTTCCCTTCATTCCCGGTTTCCCTGGACCGGGAGCAGCTCCCGGAGCCTTCGGCCGTTCCCGGGGTGTTCCGGCTGCTCCGGCCCCGTGATCCCTCAGAATTCCAGTGGGAATTAGAGGAGCTGAACCGGAGCTGCTGGTGTTTTTAAGAGGATCTGGGAAAATCCCATTCCTTTGGAATTAGGAGCTGCCCCGGTCGCTTTTCCCTGGAGTTTGGGAAGCTCCGAGGATTCAGGAGCGGCGGAGAGCCGGAATTCCTTGGATTTCACTGGGAAAGCGTGGAATTCTGGAATTCCTGCTGTGTTTAAGGCTTGGGATTCTTGGGAAGGAGCCTTTGGTTGGATCAGGAGTGGGAGAATCCCGGAAAAGCTGCGGAGTTTGGGATCTGTGGGAAGAACTGGAGAGGGAATAGCGCAGGATTCCCGGGAAAACTGCGGCTGCTGCATCCCTGGAGTGTCCAAGGGCAGCTTGGGAAAACATGGGATAGTGGGAAGAGTCCCTGGATGATCCTTGAGCTCCTTCCCTGCCCAACCATCCCAGAATTCCATGATCTACGGCCGATTCCAGCTCCTTTCCCAAAATCCCTGACCACTTCCAGCCCCTTTCCCACTGATCCAAGGCCGATTCCAGCCCCTTTCCTGCTGATCCAAGGCCGATTCCAGCCCCTTTCCCAAAATCCCTGACCACTTCCAGCCCCTTTCCCACTGATCCAAGGCCGATTCCAGCCCCTTTCCCAAAATCCCTGACCACTTCCAGCCCCTTTCCCACTGATCCAAGGCCGATTCCAGCCCCTTTCCTGCTGATCCAAGGCCGATTCCAGCCCCTTTCCCAAAATCCCTGGCAGATTCCAGCCCCTTTCCCACTGATCCAAGGCCGATTCCAGCCCTGTTCCCGCTGATCCAAGTTCGATTCCAGCCCCTTTCCTGCTGAGCCAAGGCCGATTCCAGCCCCTTTCCCAAAATCCCTGGCCACTTCCAGCCCCATTCCTGCTCATCCAAGGCTTGGATTTCCCGCTGATCCAAGGCCACTTCCAGCCCCTTTCCCACTGATCCAAGGCCGATTCCAGCCCCTTTCCCAAAATCGCTGGCAGATTCCAGCCCCTTTCCTGCTGTACCAAGGCTGCTTCCAGCCCTTTCCCGCTGATCCAAGGCCGATTCCAGCCCTTTCCCGCTGATCCAAGGCCGATTCCAGCTGCTGCCATCCCCAATTCCCAAGGGCTGCTCGTTTCACTTCCTGTGTGACTCTCCCCGCTCCCACTTCCCGGCAGGAGGGAGCGATCCCGGAGCCCAACATCTGGAATTGCCATTCCTGGGATTTGGGACAGCCAGGGGTGCATCCATGAGCTCTGGAATTCCGTGCTGGGAATTGGGGAGCGCTCTGAGCACGGCAGGAAAAACCCGGCCAAGTGAAAGTAAAACCGAGGCGCGGTGTGGGAAAATCGTGGGAAAACAGTGAGGAAACGCTCAGGAAAAGCCGGGATGCGAATCCCGACCCCATCCCGGGCGAGGACATTCCCGGCTGGAATTCTCTCCCAGTTTCCCTTTGCTGTGCGGGGCCGCTCCCGGAAAAAGAAGAGCGAGGAGATGCTCGGGAGAAGCCGGGATGCGAATCCCGACCCCGCATCCCGAGCGAGGACATTCCCGTCTGGAAATCCTCTGGCTGCCCGCAATTCCCGGTTTCCCTTTGCCCACCGCGTGCTGTGCGGGGCCGCTCCCCGCGGCTTGCCCCGCATCCCCCGGAGCCCCGGGATCGCCGGTACCCCCCCGGGCAGCGCATCCCGGTGCGGATCCCGGTGCGGATCCCGGTGCGGATCCCGGTGCGGATCCCGGTCCGGCCCCGTCCCCGGAGGCGCAGGAAGGGCGGCCGGGGACTCTTATTGTGACACGGCCCCGGCCCGGCCCGGCCGCACGGCCCGGCCGCGGCCACCGCGGGGCTCGGGCACCGGGGGGCACCGGGGGCACCGGGGGGGGGACACGGGGGGGGATCGCGAGTTTGGACAGCGGGGGTTGGCTCGAGGAGGGTGCGGGTGAGCGCGGGGTGAGCGCGGGGTGAGCGCGGGGTGATTGGGGGGTGACCGGGAGTGACCGGCGGTGACCGGGGCGGGGGGGGTTCAGGGGGTCCCCGCGGGTCCGGCCCCGCCACCGAGAGCGGGGGGCAGCGGGACCGGGGAGCGCGCGGGCGGCGGCGGCGGAGGAGGAGGAGGAGGAGGAGGAGGAGGAGGAGGAAGAGGAGGAAGAGGAGGAAGAGGAGGAAGAGGAGGAAGAGGAGGAAGAGGAAGCAGCCCGGCGGAAAGCCCGCAGCAACTTTCCGAAACAAAAGCCGGCGGCGCCCCGGGGCGCTCGGCGGGGGAGAAGTTTGGGGTTCCCGGGGGGAAGCGGCCGCGTTCCCCCCGTTCTGCCCCCGTTCGCTCCGGCCCCGGCCGCCCGTGAGCCCCGAGCCGCGGCCAGCGGGACTTTGCACTTTCCGGGCTCCCCGCACGGCCGGGCTCTGCCGGAACTTCGCCGGGAGCTCTCCGGCATGCCGGCCGCTGCACTCCCGAAACGCCGGCGGCTCCGCTCGCTCCGTACCGGAGACAATAAACCCCGGGAGAACTTTTAATCGCGAACTCACACGGCGCTGCTCCGGCAGCTCCCCGCCGCTCCGGCCGCATCCGCGCCGAGCCCGCCCCGCTCTCCCGGCTCCGCTCCGCTCTCCCCTCCGCTGTCCCCGCTGCTCTCCCGCTTGTTCCGGGGCTCTCCCGGCGGATCCCGTGGCGGCCGCGGCTCCCGGTGCCAAATAATGCGCCCCTCACACATGGAGTCGCGGCGTCACCGGGCGAGCATGCGCGGGGCGGGGCGGCCAAGCGGCGGCGGGGCCGGTGGCGGGGCCGGCGGCGGGGACGGCGTTGAGGACGGCGTGGGGACAGCGAGGGGACAGCGCTGAGGACAGCGAGCACGGCCTGGGGACGGCGGGGCGACAGCGAGGGGACAGCGCGGGGACAGCGCCGGGGCCGGGCCCGCGCCCCTCACGGCGCAGCGGCCGCCGCCGCTTCCGGGCGCGGCGCGGGGGGAGCCAGGTTTGTGTCGCGGGCCGCCATTGGCCGCGGGGGTCGCGCGGCCGATGTGACGAGGGCGTTCATTGGCTGGAGGAGCGGGCGGGGGGCGCGCGGGCCGCGCCGCGCCGTGAGGGGCCACGTGGAGGAGCGGGGACAGCGAGGGGACGGTGAGGGGATGGAGAGGGGATGGACAGGGGACGGTGAGGGGATGGAGAGGGGATGGACAGGGGATGGACAGGGGATGGACAGGGGACAGAGGGGGAACGGTGAGGGGATGGACAGGGGATGGCGAGGGGATGGACAGGGGACGGTGAGGGGATGGACAGGGGATGGAGAGGGGATGGACAGGGGACGGTGAGGGGATGGAGAGGGGATGGAGAGGGGATGGACAGGGGATGGACAGGGGATGGTGAGGGGATGGAGAGGGGATGGACAGGGGACAGAGGGGGGACGGTGAGGGGATGGACAGGGAATGGAGAGGGGACGGTGAGGGGATGGAGAGGGGACGGTGAGGGGACAGAGGGGGGACGGTGAGGGGATGGAGAGGGGATGGACAGGGAATGGACAGGGAATGGACAGGGGACAGAGGGGGAACGGTGAGGGGATGGACAGGGGATGGCGAGGGGATGGACAGGGGACGGTGAGGGGATGGACAGGGGATGGCGAGGGGATGGACAGGGGACGGTGAGGGGATGGACAGGGGACAGAGGGGGGACAGAGGGGGAATGGACAGGGGACAGAGAGAGGACGGTGAGGGGATGGACGGGACGGTGAGGGGACAGCGAGAGGATGGAGAGGGGACAGCGGGGGGACGATGAGGGGACAACGGGGAGATGGAGAGGGGATGGAGGGGAGACAGAGAGGGAGGGACGGTGAAGGGACAGCGGGGGCAGGGACAGGGGACGGAGAGGGGACGGAGAGGGGACAGCGGGGGGACGGAGAGGGGACAGCGGGGATGGAGAGGGGATGGAGAGGGGACGGAGAGGGGACAGCGGGGGGACGGAGGGGGGACGGAGGGGGGACAGCGGGGGGATGGAGGGGACAGCGGGGATGGAGAGGGGACAGCGGGGATGGAGAGGGGACAGCGCGGGGACGGCGGCGGGGCCGCTGGAGGAGGCGGAGAGCGGCCGCGGGAGGCCCCGGGACCGGGGGCAGGGCGCGGTTCCGCTCCCATCCCAGAACATTCCCCGTTCCCAAAAAAAGCTCCGCAGCGCCGGGAACGCCGCTCCCCGCAGCCTCCAAATCCTCCCGGAGAATTCCCCCCCCCCAAATCCCAGGAAATTCCCCCCCCAAATCCCGGCTCCGGGGATGGCGCAGGCAAAAAGAGTTTTCCAGGGAAGCTTTGCAGGAGCCGGATCTAAACTCGCGAATTTCAGGGTTTTGACACCAAATTAACGGCGGAAGGAATTCGGAGCTGTGTTATTAATTATTATTATTAATTATCATTATTAATTATCATTATTATTCCCGATTCCCAGATCCCTGGGATGCTTTTCCAACTAATTCCCGTTTTTTCCCTCACGCTCCTGTTGTCACAACATAAAAAAAATCAATCCCTAAAGCCCCCAAATTCCAGGATTTTTTATCAGGAGAACCCCAAAACCGCCTCTTTTCCCAAGTTTTTTTTGGGATGGGGGCTCTTGGCTCCCAAGGCTTTCCCTAAAAACATTCCCACTTTGATAATTCCCATTTTCCTCCCTAAAGGACGCAGCTTTGGGCTCCACGCTCCCTGGTTTGAGGGGAAATCGCCGGGAATTCGGGAAGGAAATTCCACCCCATGGGATAATTAGGGGTGGGCTGGGGTTTTTTTTGGGATTTCAGGATGGAATTGCGGCGCTGGGAGGGAATTTACGGATCCTGTGGGACTTCCATCCCTGTTTCCCACCCCATATTCCAACCCCAAGGAATTCCAAGTGTCCCTGAGCCTTTTCCCCCAATCCAGCACATCCCAAATGTTTTTTTTTTTCCATGGAAAACCCTTTGTCCAAAGGCACAGGAATAAATCCCAAACTTCCCCCCCCCTTCCCTTCCCACACGACGGATCCAGGGAAAACCCAGCGGGATTTTGGAGGAGTTGGGATTTGGGGCAGAATTCCGGAGGGATCCCAGATTCAGGACAAACAGGAGCTGCCACTTTGGGGATGCAAAGAGCCAGACCAGGAATGAATCCATGGAATTCATCCCTGTTTTCATGGAAAACACCCAGGGAGAGGGAATTTGCCGGGAGAGAATTGCCTAAAATGTGATCACGGAATTCCCAATCCCAGAAGAGAATCCTGGGAATCTGCTGATCCCAAGCCAGGACAGGCCCAGGGATTCATTCCCAGAGGGAATTCCGTGAACAAACCCCTGATCCAAAGGGAAAACTCTGGAGAATTCCCATGGGATTGGAATTTGGGAGCTTCTCCCCACAACAAATCCCACTTTTCCCTTGGAATATTCCCAAAATTCCCTTCCATCCAGACCCCCTGTCCTGTTTTTCCCATCTCATCCCAGCGTGATGCAGCAAAACAGAAAATCCAGGAGCTCTCCCTGTTTTCCCTGAGGCTGGGAAGCTTTTCCAGGCCCGGGATATCCCGGAATGCTTTTCCAGAACTTTCCCATCCTGGAATTCTGCCAGGAGCTCTCTGGATGCTCCCTGGGCCATCCCAAATCCGAGTTTTAGGGATTCATTGTACTCCTGTCTCCTTCTCTTCATGGATTCAAAACCCCTGGAATGAGGAATTCCCGCTCATCCCGGGCTCTGCACCCCGGAATTCCAAGCAGGGATGGGGGAAATCGAAAACAGGAGCTGAAAACTTGGGAATTTTGGGCATTTTGGATCAAAAACTCCACTTGGAATCAGCCCATTCCCTAAAAATCCAAGGTTTCCCTCATTTTTCAGCCATTTGGGATGAAATATCCCAAATTTTGGGACGAAATATCCCAAATTTTGGGACGAAGGAGAGCGGAAAATTCCGGATGTTTTGGGAAAGCTTTTCCCTGCTCCGGGATTTTGGGAACGATCCCAAAAATTGGGAGTTTTAAAGCCGAATTTTCAGGTTGGGAGAGTTCAAAGTGGAAGAATTCCAAGGATTTTTTTTTTCCATAGGATTTGTGGTTATCTTCCCAAAGAATCTTGGGAATGGCAGGAGCTCGTTATTAATCATTATTAATTAATTAATTGTTATTAATCAGCTCCCAAACCCTTTCCTAGTTCCAAACCCGGCCTGGAAAATCCCAATCCAGGGAAGATTTATCCCCACAATCCCAAATCCCGGGATTCCGAGGGAACTGGGAATCCTTCCCGAGGTAAATGAGAGAATTCCAGGGAAATTCCCGAGATTTTGAGCAATTCCCAGGAATTTCTCCCCTCAATCCAGCAGCACATTCCCGAGAGAGGTCGGGGCTGGCACAACCTGGGTTTTGGGAAAATATTCCCAAATATTTTTCCACAGATTGGGAATTCTGGGATCAGATTTTAGGGAATACTCTCCCAGGAAATTCCCTCTCCTCGGGATCCTTCGGGATGGAGCAGATCCTGCGTTAATTCTAAGCCCTGCCCATGGAAAAGCTGCTTTTTCCAAGGAAAACGGCTCCAAAATCCCTCAAAAAAAGCACTTTGGAATTCCTTGGAATATCCACCCAAGAATTCCCGAGGCTCCAAGCCCTTCCTGCCTGGATTAAAGTCGTTTTTAGTGGAATTTCCTGGAATTTTCCTGGATTTTTTTTTACCTTTTTGCCTCGAGCTGGGCTTGAATTTAAAGCTGGGCTTAAGTTCAGGACCCAAATCCAGGTCCTGGAAGGGGAGAGGGAGCAGGGAAAGAACGGGAATCAATCCCAGGAATTTCCCAAGAGGGAAAAATGAACTCGGAACAGGTCAGAATCCAAGAAAAGGCAGGAAAAGAAGGAAAAAAAACGGGAATTTGGGATAAAACCCACCCAGGAAAAACTGAAGTTCTCAATATTCCCTCACTAAAGCGGGAACGTTCCTCAGAGCTGTGGAATATTGCCGGGATATTCCCAGTTTTTCCAGGGATCAGCATTCCTGTCACATCCCAAATCTTCTGTGCCACTTCCTGGCTGATAATTCCATGGATTCCACTTAAAAATCCCATGGATTCCAATTCAAAATCCCATGGATTCCAATTCCTATCAAGCCCAGCCAGATCTGCGCTTCCCAAAGAATTCCTTGGAATTTTCCTCAGGGAATAAATCCTGGCATTCGTGATCCCGACGATTCAAGGCTGGATTATTCCGGGATTATTGATTTTCCTGGGATGAATCCTTGCCAGTCCCCAGGATGTGCCTTTGGAAGAGGCTTTCAAATCCCACTGAAATCCAAAATCTGGGAAAATCCAGCCAGCTTTTCCCAAATAAATCCGCTGGAAGTTTTGTTAGTCCCAGTTTTTGGGAATCTGCCTTTTCCCCAAGGATTTTCACTTCTCCAGCCTTTTTTACTCCAAGCTTTATTCCCGTTTTTTCCTGCTGGGAAGGAGTTGATTCTCAGCACGTTAAAAACACTGGGATTTTTTCCCGAAATCCCTGCTAATTCCAGGAATCCCTGGAGTCCCCTCCCCATTCCATGCCGGGTCATTCCCTAAGATCCTTTTCCTGCTCCAGAATTCATTCCTTCCTCAATTTCGATTTCGTGGGATCATCAGCGAGTTATTTCCATATATTTCCAGTTTTTCCCAGCAAATTCCCAGGGAAAAATATTCCCAAAGCACCTCAGGAGTTCACAGCAATCCTGGATCTGAATCCCGAAATTCCGAGAGCGCCTTCCCAGAATTTTTTTGGTGGAAAATCCCAGGATTGGGGGGGGGCTTAGGGGGGCTAATTCCAAATAATTTTATGTTTCACCAGTTGCAGCCGTGCTTTTCCTGGGATTTTCCTGCTGGGAATGCAGGGAGTGGGAAGGAGCAACAGGGAGGATTTGGGGAGCTGCAATCCAGGCTGGAGAGTGAATCCCAAATATTCCTACAGGGGAGGAAGAGCCTGGGACTCTTGGAAAAATTCCATGGATGCCATCCCAAAGCTGGGAAAATTCAATGGATATCACCCAAAGTTGGAAAAATTCCATGGATATCACCCCAAACTGGGAAAATCCCACCCAAAACTGAGGAACCTTTGCTTTCCCAGGAAGAGGAGGAGGAGGATCCTTCATCCCACAGTTCCAAGCCCGGGAATTCTGTGGGAATTCTGTGGGAATTCCAGGAGAAGGAGAGGCCAAGGTTCCCTGGCATCGTGTCCCGGGAGGAAGGAAATTCCTCACTTCCCATTTATCCCAGAGAAATCCTGGAATAGGAACCCAGGCAGCTGCACTTGGCAGAGGATTATCCCAAAATTCCAAAGATAAATTCGGGATTAGAGGAAAAAAAAGGCGGCATTTGAGAGCTAAAAAGAAACCAACCCCAAATTTGGTTTTATCCCAGGTTTCATCCTGATCCCATTTTCTTGGGATCCTCTGGATCCAAATCCCAGATGTTGCCAGCAAATCCCAAATTTTTCTCTACCCTCCATGGAATTTCTGTGTCCTGGAATTCCAGCCCTTCTCCCAAATCCCTCTCCAGCTCTCCTGGAGCCTCTTCAGCCTCTGGAAGCAGCTCCAAGCTCTCCCTGGAGTTTCCCTTCTCCCATTTCCTGGGACACTTCCAGGGATCCAGGGGCAGCCATGGATTCCCTGGATAGAATTCCAGCCCACTGGAAGTGCTCAGATCCCCTCCTGGAAATGGGAACATCCTGGGATGGGAGAGATCCCAAAGTTTTTAAAACTCCTTTATGACTCCTCCTCCAGCTCATCCCAGTTTTTTTTTCCCAGCCCTCATTCCAGAGGCTCCCGCCTCTCCCAGGGAATATTTTGGGGATCTCCCCACTCTTCCCTCAGGAACGCTGCCAAAAATGTGCTGGAGGGCAGGGATAGGTGGGATTTGGGAAGGAATTCCTGCCAGGGAGGGTTGGGATGGGATTCCCAAAGGAGCTGTGGATTCCCCATCCATCCCTGGAATGTCCAAGGAAGTGGGAGAAGGGAAACTCCAGGGAAACCTTGGAGCTGCTTCCAGAGGCTGAAGAGGCTCCAGGAGAGCTGGAGAGGGATTTGGGATAAGGGCTGGAATTCCAGGACACAGGGAATGGGTTTAAACTGGGAAAGGGGAATTTGGATGGGATTTTGGGAAGGAATTCCTGGCGGGGAGGGGCTGGGATGGAATTCCCTGGATCCCTGGAATGTCCAAGGCCAGGCTGGAACAATCTGGGATCGTGGAAGGTGTGGGGTGGGACTGGGTGATCCTTCAGCTCCTTCCATCCCAAACCATGCCAGGATTCCAGGAATAAATCCTTTGGGACGCCCGTTTTCCATGGATTCCCCAAACTGCAGCTGGAAATCTCGGGATGGGATGGGATTGATGCCCTTGGGCCCTTCCTGAGGGTCAGGGACACCCAAATCCTACCCTAAACACCCCCAAATCCTTGGATTTCCTGCTTCCATCCCAAGGTTTAACACCTTCCCCCATCCCCATGGAAACTGGGATCGTTAATTCCGGATCAAAACTTATCCCAAGCGGCTTCCCAAGGAGAAGAGGCTGAGTTTGGGGGATTTTATCCCAAATTTTCCCATCTCCAGCCCCCACCTCGCTGCTCCCGGACAAGCTGGGAGCTGCAAGCCCCTCTGGAATTGCCCCTGGCAGCAGGAGATGGGAATTTTCCAAGGATTTGGGGATTTTTAGGAGCACAAAATGGGAATTTCAGCTCCATCTGTGGGATAACATCACCAGATTTATTCCCTGCAAGACGCAGCTCCAGATCTGTCCTTAAACTCTTCCAAAAACTTCTTTTCCCAGCCTTTTTTGGGAGGAAAAAAAGCCAAATCTACATTTTAAAAGCCAACTTCCCGCTAAAAACATGGATTTTCCTTCCAAAACTCCAGTTTTCTCTCCTAAAACTCGATTTTCCTCTCCCAAAACTCGATTTTCCTTTCTAAAACTCTTTTTTCTCCGAAAACTCAATTTTTTTTCTCCCAAAACACAGTTGTCCTTCCTAAAACTCCCTTTTCCTCTCCCAAAACTCCTAAAGTTGGAGAATCCTGAAATATTCCCCACATTTTCTTGGCATTTGCTGCTGCTTTGTGCTCAGCAAATCCCAATCCCCAAGTTTTTAAGGAGTTTTCATTCAAACAAAGTAACTTTTCCTTCAATCTAAGCAAAACCAGAAGTTTTTTTTTCCCTCCCCTCCCCACCTTTCTCCCATCGGGAACTCACTCCTGCCTCAAAATTTGTGAATCGAATCCCTCCTCAATCCTGAAATTTTGCCAGCAGCCTCCCTAAAAAAAAAAAAAAAAAAAAACAACAAACCAAAAAACCAAAAAAAACCTAAAATCCGCTTTTTCGAAGAAAAGAGTGGAAAGAGGGGGGGAAAAGAGGGGAAATCCGGAAATGATGGGGGTTTTTGAAGCCCTCTCGAGGCGCAGCAGAGCTCAGGGTGAGAACCACACACCAACAGGAGCGCGGTTTCTTTTCACACCCCCACCCAGCAGCGCAGCCCCCGAACCGCCAGGAAATCCCAAAAAAAAAAAAATCCGGGGCGAGGCCGAGGGAAATGAGGTGCAAATGAAAGGGAATTGCCTGGTGCTGATGGCGGCACTTGGAATTCGCGATTCCCGAGGGGTCCCGAGGGGTGCGGCCCCCCCCGAGCGGCTCCATTTGAAGGCCCCGGCTGGCATTGTCCCAAGGGATTGGACCCTCCCGGCCCGCGGGTTTGGGATGGAGCCCCGGGAATCACCAGAGACCCCTGGATTTGGGATGGAGCCCCGGGAATCACCAGAGACCCCTGGATTTGGGATGGAGCCCTGGGAATCACCAGAGACCCCTGGATTTGGGATGGAGCCCTGGGAATCACCAGAGACCCCTGGATTTGGGATGGAGCCCTGGGAACCATCACAGACTCCTGGAATTGGGATGGAGCCCCAGGAATCACCACAGACCCCTGGATTTGGGACGGAGCCCCGGGAATCACCAGAGACCCCTGGGATTCACCACAGATCCCTGGGATTTGGGATGGAGCTCCGGGAATCACCAGAGGCCCCTGGATTTGGGATGGAGCCCTGGGAATCACCACAGATCCCTGGGATTTGGGATGGAGCCCTGGGATTCATCACAGACCCCTGGATTTGGGATGTAGCCCCGGGAATCATCACAGACCCCTGGGAATCACCACAGACCCCTGGATTTGGGATCCTGGATTTCACACGGATCCCTGGGATTTGGGACGGAGCCCTGGGATTCATCACAGACCCATGGGATTTGGGATGAATCCAGGATTTCACACGGATCCCTGGGATTTGGGATGGATCCTGGATTTCACACAGATCCCTGGGATTTGGGATGGATCCTGGGATTCATCACAGACCCCTGGGATTTGGGATGGAGCCCTGGGATTCATCGCAGACCCCTGGATTTGGGATGGAGCCCCAGGAATCATCACAGACCCATGGGATTCACCACAGACCCCTGGGATTTGGGATGGAGCCCTGGATTTCACACGGATCCCTGGGATTTGGGATGGAGCCCCGGGAATCACCACAGACCCTTGGATTTGGGATGGAGTCCTGGGAATCATCACAGACTGCTGGAATTGGGATGGAGCCCTGGGAATCACCACAGACTCTTGGATTTGGGATGAAGCCCTGGGAATCACAGACCCTTGGATTTGGGATGAAGCCCCGGGATCATCACAGACCCTTGGATTTGGGATCCTGGATTTCACACAGATCCCTGGGATTTGGGATGGAGCCCTGGGATTTGGGATGGAGCCCCAGGAATCACCAGAGACCCCTGGATTTGGGATGGATCGTGGATTTCACCCAGATCCCTGGGATTCACTGCAGCCCCCCAGTTTTTGGGATGGACCCTGGGTTTCACTCTCATCCCTGGGATTTCACACAGACCCCCAGGATTTGGGATGGATCCCCGGGAATCACCACAGATCCCTGGAATTCACCTCAGACCCCCAGATCCTCCTGTGGACCCTCAGGTTTTCCAGCAGATCCTCGGGATATCCCACAGGCCCTCAAGTTTTAGGGAAAACCCCCGGATTTTGGGGGTTTGGGACAATCCCTGGGGTTCTGCCCCAGCCCCTCGGGTTTTCCAGTGGATCCCAAACTTTTCCTGCAGACCCTCAAGTTTCCCTGCAGATCCCCAGGATTCAGGGCAGACCCTCGGAGTTTTGAGGAACAGACTCCCAAGTTTTCCAGCAAACCCTTGGATTATCCCACAGACCTCGGAGTTTTGCTCCAGAACCCCAGGTTTTCCAGCAGAATCCCAGGATTTGGGGCAAACCCTCAGGATTTCCTGCAGAGGCTCAAGTTTTAGGGAAAACCCCTGGATTTTGGGACAGACCCTCAGGTTTTGCTCCAAACCCCTGGGTTTTCCAGCAGACCCCTGAGTTTTCCAACAGATCATCAGATTTTGGGACAGACCCCCGAGTTTTCCAGTGGATCCCCATCTTTCCCTTCACGCCCTCAGATTTTAGGCCAAACCCTCAGATTTCACCCCAGACCCTCGACTTTTCCCTGGGGTTTTCCAGCAGATTCCCAGCTTTCCCTCAGCTTTTCCCAAATCCCTCACTTTTCCCTCAAACCCCTCGGCTTTTCCAAAATCCCTCAACTTTCCCCTCAAATCCCCCAACTTTTCCCTCAAAGCCCTCAGCTTTTCCCAAATCCCTCACTTTTCCCTCAAACCCCTCAGCTTTTCCCCAAACCCCTCAGCTTTTCCTTCAAATCCCCCAACTTTTCCCTCAACCCCCTCAACTTTTCCCAAATCCCTCACCTTTCCCTCAAACCCCTCAGCTTTTCCTAAATCCCTCACTTTTCCCCGAACCCCCTCAATTCTTCCCTCCAACCCCTCAGCTTTTCCCAAATCCCTCAACTTTTCCCAAATCCCTCAGCTTTTCCCTCAAGTCCCTCAACTTTTCCTCAACCCCCTCAGCTCTTCCCAAATCCCTCACTTTTCCCTCAAACCCCCTCACTTTTCCCTCAAACCCCTCACTTTTCCCTCAAACCCCTCAGCTTTTCCCTCAAACCCCTCAGCTTTTCCCTCAAACCCCTCAGCTTTTCCTCAACCCCCTCAGCTCTTCCCAAACCCCTCACTTTCCCCTCAAACCCCCTCACTTTCCCCTCAAACCCCCTCACTTTCCCCTCAAACCCCTCAGCTTTTCCTCAAACCCCTCAGCTTTTCCTCAAACCCCTCAGCTCTTCCCAAATCCCTCAGCTCTTCCCAAACCCCTCACTTTCCCCTCAAACCCCCTCACTTCCCCCTCAAACCCCCTCAACTTCCCCCTCAAACCCCCTCAACTTCCCCCTCAAACCCCCTCAACTTCCAACCCCCTCAGCTTTTCCCCAAACCCCCTCACTTTTCCCTCCATTTCTTCCCCAAGCCCTCCTCTCTGCCGGCCGAGCTCCTTCTCCCCGCACAGCCCCGCGTTTCCCCGCCCCGTGCCCAAAACTTTATCCCGGTTTCCGGAGTGCCACTCGGGCTCCTCACACTCGCTCACACTCACGGGGGACACCCACGCCGCTGTCCCCAAGGCTCCGGGCTGGCTGTTGGGGGGGGGGGGGGGGGCTCCCTCAGGGCCCGCCCTCAGCGCGGAGCCCCCCGCGCGCGCTCCCCGGCGGCCCGGTGGCCCCGAGCCGTGGCCTGGTGGCCCCGGTGGCCCCGGCGGTGGCCCGTCCCCTCCCCCACTCCCCTCCCCCGCCTTCCCAAGGCTCTGGCACCAATAATCCGCCTTTGCTGACATGCTCTGGTGGCTGTGCCTATCGGGCAACTCCCAGGATGCACTCCCGCTCCTCCCTGGCACCCCCTCACCCGTGCCCACCCTCCCTTCGGACTTCCCAACCTTTTCTCTTTTTTTTTTTTTTGGCTCTTTTTTTTTTTTTTATTATCTACCCCCCCCCCCCCACACACACACACCCGGCCGTACTTCCCCCCCCCCCCGTGAACCCCCCCCGCGCTTTCGCGGTCTCCCTCACCCCAAATCCCCGCGTCCCTCCAGGGGTCCCCCCTCACCATGGCCGGGTTCGCCCCCTCCTTTCTCCCCTCACGGCCGTGCCCCCCTCTCGCCCCACACAAACCCCGCACCCCACCCCCCCCCCCCCGCCCCCCCCAGTTCTCCCTCCCGGCCGCTCCCCCCGTTGCCCCGAGCGCCCCTCGGGGGAAGGGGGGCCGTGTGTGGGGGTTTCCCCTGTCCCCGTCCCCCGGGGGGGGCTCGTGGGGCGCGGGTGTCACTCACTGTCCGGAGCCCCCTCAGAGCCGCCTCCTCCTCCTCCTCAGCGGGGCCCGGCCCGGACTGGGGCCGTGGGGGGAGGGGAGGCGGCTCCCTCAGGTGGCCACTGACAGGAGGGGGGGGCGGGGGGGGGCTGCGCGCGCAGGGGACCCGCCCCCCCCACCCTCCCCTCTCCCCCCCTCCCCCTCCGCCCCCTCCCCTCTCCCCCCTTCCCTCCCCTGTGTCCCCCCTCCCCTCACGCCCCCCCCCCCCCCCCCCGCGGGACCCCCTCCGTTGCCAGGCAGATTTGGGACACCCTCGCGCCCGGCCACGCCCCCTGCCCAGGCCTGGGGCGCTGCGTTGGGTGGGTGTTTTTTTTAATCTTTAAACTAATGACTGACAGACGCGCTGGCCAATGGAAAGGGAGGTTGCCCGCCCAGCGGCCAATCGGCGCGGAGAGCCCACCGTAGCCTCGCCCCCCCGTAGTAGCAATGAGGGGGAAGAGGGCGTGGTTTGTTTTTTTTTGATTGACGTGTAGATTGGCCAATCAGCGCCACGACCCCGCGGTGCGCGCCTCGCCCCCGCTGCGAGGGAGGAAAGGGGCGTGGCTTGAACTTGATTGACGCGTGCGATGCCAAATGGGAACTAGCGGGCGCCCAGCGGCAGCCAATAGGAGCGCGGCCCGCGGGGAGAGGGCGGGGCGTGGGCGGTGCGGCGGGGCCGGGCCCGGCTCCTCCCGCCGGGTCCCCCCGGGGCCGGGCCGCGCGCGGCTCCTCCCGGGGCCGGCTGAGGTGATGCGCGGCCTGGGGAGGGGCCCGGCCGCCCGCCGCTCTTATCCGCCCGCGCAGGCCGCGCTGAGGCCGCAGATAGGGGGGGCCGGCGGGAGGAAGCGGGGGGGAGGCACCGGGGGCCTGGCGGAGCCGGTTCTGCGGGGCGGGGTTGCGGCCGGGCCGGGTGAGGGCCGGGACTCGCGGCAGAGCCAGACGGGGCCGGGGGGGGTCAGGGGGAAACTGCACCGGGAGCCGCAGGAGCGACCGGGACGAGGGGCAGGTCCCGGTCCCGGAGCAGGTCTAGCCGGTAGCGGGGCAGAGGCAGGTCCCGGACCCGCAGCTCCAGCCGGCACCGAGGGCCGGGGATGAGATCCCGGTGCCGAGACCGAGAGCAGCGGGACCCGGTACCACGGGCAGGTCCCGGTCCGGTAGCAGCTCCAAGCGATGCCGGGGACGGAGATGAGCTCCCGGTCCGGTCCGGTGCCGGTACCGGGGGCAGGGCCCGCACCCGCAGGAGCAGCCGGGAGCGGGGTAGGGACAGGTCCCGGTGCCGGGGGCAGGGATGAGGTTCCCGGTGACGGAGGCAGGGATGAGGTGCCGGTACCGGGGGCAGGGATGAGGTTCCCAGTGCCGGGGGCAGGGATGAGGTGCCGGTGCCGGTACCGGGGGCAGGGATGAGGTTCCCGGTGCCGGTACCGGTACCGGGGGCAGGGATGAGGCTCCCGGTGCCGGTGCCGGGGGCAGGGATGAGGTTCCCGGTACCGGTGCCGGGGGCAGGGATGAGGTGCTGGTCCCGGTGCCGGGGGCAGGGATGAGGTTCCCGGTGCCGGTACCGGGGGCAGGGATGAGGTTCCCGGTACCGGTACCGGGGGCGGGGATGAGGTTCCCGGTACCGGTACCGGGGGCAGGGATGAGGTTCCCGGTACCGGTACCGGGGGCAGGGATGAGGTCCCGGTGCCGGTACCGGGGGCAGGGATGAGGTGCCGGTCCCGGTACCGGGGGCAGGGATGAGGTCCCGGTGCCGGTACCGGGGGCAGGGATGAGGTTCCCGGTGCCGGTACCGGGGGCAGGGATGAGGCTCCCGGTGCCGGTACCGGGGGCAGGGATGAGGTTCCCGGTGCCGGTACCGGGGGCAGGGATGAGGTCCCGGTGCCGGTGCCGGGGGCAGGGATGAGGTCCCGGTGCCGGTACCGGGGGCAGGGATGAGGTCCCGGTGCCGGTGCCGGGGGCAGGGATGAGGTCCCGGTGCCGGTGCCGGGGGCAGGGATGAGGTCCCGGTGCCGGTACCGGGGGCAGGGATGAGGTCCCGGTGCCAGTGCCGGGGGCAGGGATGAGGCTCCCGGTGCCGGTACCGGGGACAGGGATGAGGTCCCGGTGCCGGGATGAGGTTCCCGGTGCCGGGATGAGGTTCCCGGTGCCGGACAGGTCCCCGCTCGTTCCCCCGGAGGCGGCCGCGGGTCGGTGACTCAGGGGCCGATCTGGGTCAGAGGTGCCCGGTCCGGTCCGGCCGCTCCCGCCGGGATCATTCCCGCAGGGATTTAACCCTTGGGATCGTTCCCGTCGGCATTTCCCCGCATGGATTTAACCCTTGGAATTCCAGGGATGAGCCGAACCCGCCTGGTCCGGCCTTGGAGCCAGGAACAAAGGAATGAATAAAAGGAATTTTCTTCCATAAACTCCCTGGATTCCCACAAAAAACGTTCTCATTCCAGCCCCGAGCGTGCTGGAAAGCTCGGGAATTCCTGATCCAGCGTTTTTGGGCACCTGGCAGTGAGAGAAAGAAAAATCCCGGGAGAAGGAAGTTGAAATAAAGTGCTGGGATTTTTTAATGCCGGCACAGATCTTCCCTCAGTTCTTTTCCAGTTTTTTTCTGGGACTGGATCTTCCCTCAGTTCTTTTCCATGGGAGTTTCCTGGGATCAGCTGTGCTTCCACTCAGGATAGCTGGGAGCTGATTCCCAGCGGGATAACGCTGATCATTCCCATCCTGAGCACTAATGGATCATCATTCCCATTTTCCCAGCACAGGGAAGGCACCAAATCCAGGGGTTTTTTTTCCAAGCAAAGAGCCAGAACCGGAATCCAGAGCTCCCAGTTCTCCTCCCTCCCTCTCCACGTGGATCCAGGCAGGGAAATCCCAACTTTTCCACTCCATAAAGATTCCCAGTTTCTGGAGAACGCCTCCTGTGAGTCCGGACAAGGGATGGAGGGAGGGGAGTGACACTGAGAAAACTGGGAAAAGGGGAATTTGGGAAGGAATTCCTGGCTGGGCCGGAATTCCCAGAGAAGCTGTGGCTGCCCCTGGATCCCTGCAATGTCCCAGGCCAGGCTGGGATCATGGAAAGGCTGGAATGGGATGATGCCGAAGCTCCTTCCATCCCAAACCATTCCAGGATTTCCTGCACGGGACAATTCCAGCTCCCTCTGGCTCAGGGAACGATCCCAAAAAGCTGCTGGCTCCAGCTCGGTATTCCCAACTTTCTGGTGATCCACGAAGGGCTGGGATCCTTGGGAAGAATCCTTGAATCCATAGGGAACATCCACAGGGAACACATCCCACGCTGCTTCCCTTGCTGTGCTCGATTCCCGAAAAATCCACGGAATTCCGCGTTTCTTCCATCACTTTTCCTCGTTTTGAGGCTTCCAACCAAGTGGGATCACCCGGGAAAAGTTGGGAAAAAGGAACTTCCAACGTTTTCCTTTTGCTTTAGCAGTGAAATCCAAGGGAAATCGGCTCTGGAGCGAAGCTGCACTGGGAATTCCGGTGCTTCCCACAGAAATTCCGGAGGGAATCCAGGAGGAGCAGCTGGGACAGCTCTGTTTTCCTCCAGGGAAGGATCTGCAGCTTCCATGGGGAATTCCCAGCAAAAAGGAAGCTCCCAGTTGGGATAAAATTCCCGTTTTTTGGAGCAGAACCTGCTGGGATGAAATTCCAGGGAGGAGCTCAGGTGGATTTGGGAATTCCGCAGTTCAGGTTTGGATTTTGTGGTTTTTTCCAGGTTTAATTTGGGAATTCATTCAGTTTTCTTGGAATTCTAAATGTAAGCTGCTGGAAAATTTGGGAATAAAAGGCACAAGGAGGAATTTTCCATGGAAGCAGATCCGGGATGATTAAACAGAGTCAAATCCATGGGAAAAAAAAAAAAACCACCCCCAATTCCAGGTGTTTGATGCATCCATAAAATCCTGAGTTATCCCAGATTTCCAGCAGCTCCCAAGGCAGCCATTCCAAGCGGGGAAATCCGGGACAAACTAACGGAATTCTGGTGTAGAAGAAGTAAAATTCCACTTTATTTAAAAATCCTTCTAATATAGAAAACCAGAGGGGGCCTCGGGATAATCCCGGATCCGGCTCATTCCAGGGATTCCTGGATTTACAGCAGGGCCCACAAACACCGGGAAAACGTCGGGAATGGTGTTGGGAACAGCAGGGAACGCTGCTGGGATAACAGGGAGAGGGCCCAGCCAGGATTCATCCCTGTTCTCCTGGATTTCCACCCAATTCCTGCTGGGAATGGTGGTGGAGAGGGCAGGAATTCCCTGAATTCCTTCCCGGATCAAATCAGGGAATTCCCTGCTCGTCCTCAGCTGAGCGTAGAGGAGAAAAATCGGGATTTTTCGGGGGGAAGGGGGGGGTTTGGAGGAATTTTTCTGGGAATCCTTTGGAATTCCCAGGTTCCCGGTGAGCCTGGGAGATTCCTGCTGTTGGGAATGGGATCCAAGAGGGAGAACAGCTGCAGGCTCTATACAGAAATGCCATTTGTACACTATCTACAACCAGGGATGGGGCGCTGGGAGGGAGAAATTCCGGCTAGGCCATGAAAAATCCTGGAAAAAAACCTGTACAATTCCCTAAATTCCAGCTTCAGGAGGAGGGTTCTTTCTGCTTTTCAGGATTTCGTGCTCGTTTCTCCAGAGAATTCCACGATTTTACAAGGAAAAACTCCAATTAAATCAACCCAGAGCAAGATTTGAGGGAGTTTTGGGGTTGTTGTTTTTTTTTTTTTTTTAAGCCAACTCCTGGATTTTTTTTTTTTTTTTCCTCCTGGTTCCTAAAAAAATAAAAAAATCCCAAGGAATTTCAGCTCCTCCTTTCCAGCTCTGCTCCAGAAAAAAATTAAGGAAAAGCTCCCAAAAAAAAAGAAAAAAAAAAAACCTATTAAATAATTTAATATACAAGTGGTAAAAAGCTCTGTACATTGCCCCTAATGTACACCCGGGATTGCAGGGAGACAATTCCAATTTCCAGCGGGAATTTGGGAATTCTGGCAGCGGGATCAAGCTCAGAGCTCCCAAGGTGAGAATTCCAGGGGGGGATTTTCCGGATGTTTCACGGCTTTTATGGATCTTGCTCCGATCTGAGCCAGATTGAAGGTGGAAAATTGGGAATTTTTGGGAATTCTGCTTCTTCCACGCCATCTCCAGGGGGTTGGGAAAGGGCTCCTGTCCCACAGGAACTGCTGGAGAATTCCCTGGAAAACTGCCTGGAGAATTCCCAAAGCTCAGCCCAACCGCAGCTCTCCAGAATTGGGATTTTTTTCCCAATTTTTTTCCTGGTTTTGCCCAAAATTTTCAGGATGTGGCTGCTCTGGAAGTGTCCAAATCCAGCTGGGAGCAGCCTGGGATAGTGGAAGTGTCCCTGCCCGTGGCATTGGGATGATCCTGAGGCCTTTCCAGCTCAAAATCTGGGAATCTGATCCCATAATTTCAAGCCAGAGCTGATTTGGGCCTGAAATCCTGGAATATTCCAGAGTTGGAAAGGACCCAACGGCCTCAGGTTGGATGGGAAGGGAAAGTTTGGATCTCCTGAGTGGGATTTGGGAATTTCAGCCTTTCCCAGCCCAGGAAAATTCCAAGGAAAAACATTCCAAGGTTTAAAATCGGAGTTGTTGCATCCCAGTGGCTCCCGGAGGGAATAAAAAATCTGGGAATCTGCTTCCCAACAAACCCAAAACCAGGGAAAACTCCCCCAATTGTCCATGGGGATCAACATTCCTGATCAAAATCCAGGCATCCCACAACTCCTGGGATGGTTCTGTCCCACTGGGATCCCAAATATCCCCCCAAAAAAAAAGGGATCCAGGGAAGCCAGGGGCCTCTGGAAGCTCCCATGGGAATTCCAGCCCTGGATTCAGGGCTCAGCCACAGCAGGAGGCTGGAAAATCCCTGGATTTGGGAATCTCTTTGGGATTTCTTCCCTGTTTCTTTGAGTTCCTTAATCCCAAGGAAAAATCCCAATCCTGAATAAAAACTCCCAATCCTCAATCCCAGAAAATTCCAGGGATATCCAGGTCCTTTGGAGTTTTGCAGGAGGAGTTTTGGGACCAGGATTTCCATGGAAAAGATCTGGAAAAATCCAATTTTTTGGGAATGGGCTAAAAAACCTCAAAGCCTGGAATGACTTCCAGAGGGAAAAAAATGAGGGATTTGGGTGAAAAAAATTCCCAGTGAGCTGCTCTGGGAGAAGGAAAACCAACTGGAATGAGGGGATTTTTAAGGGAATTTTAAGGCTCCTTCCAAATCCAGCTGGGATGAGATTCCCAAAAAGCTCTGGAAGTTCGAGGGGTTCGGTTTTCCTCTCTCCAAGAATTCCAGATTCCTTTTCCCTCCCCTTTTTCCAGAATTCTGGGGACCTTCCAACAGGGAAGAGCTTTATTCCAGCCCAGGCACTGCTGGAATCCTGGGGTTTCTGCTGGAATTCCAGCTCTTTCCTGGGATTCACCATTCCCAGATTTCTGGGAGAACTCATGGAAAATCCACCAAAAAAACTGGGCTAAACCAGGGAATTTAACCTGAAAAAACCTGGAAAAGGGAACTTTGTGGCAAGGGCAAGGCTGGAATTTCATCCCAAACCTCCAGATTAGGCTGGGTCTGGATTTAATCCCGGCTTTGGAAATCCTTAAGGCACGGCTGCCTTCAGGCTGTGAAAAATTTGGGATCAGCAAGAAAATTCCTGCTTTTTCCCAATCCCAAAGGCATGGAGAGAGCTGTGGTTGTGAGAGAGAGATCCCTGGGATATCCCGAAATTCCTCCTTCCCTCAGGGAATTCCGGAGCAGCCTCCAATCCATCATTTCCTGATCCCGTTATCCCCAAGGATTCGGCTGCAGGAACCACTCTGGAATTTTCCCGCCGGAATTCCGAGCTCTCCCCTCGTTTCCTGGGAGTTCTCAAGCACCGGGAATTCCCACTGGGATCAAACTTTGGGATTCAGGAGCCCCCACCTGGATATTCCCACCTGGAAAAGCAGCTCCAGAGGCTCTTCCCGCTCTGCCAGCCTGGAAAATTCCCACTTTTTCTGCCACCTCTTGGCTACCGGAGGGAATTCGCTGCCTTTTCATGGAAGGGAAGCTTTTCCATGGATTGTTTTGTTTTTTTCCCAGTTTTTGGTGCTTTTTGGGTTGGTTTTTTTTTTTTTTTTGGGGATGTTGTTCATGGATATCCTGGAATTTTCCTGGAATTTTCCTGGGATTCACAGGAGACTGGCCAGGCTGGTGGTGGGACCATTCTGGGCCTGGAATTGGACCGGGGGGGGTCCATCCGTCCACTGCAAGGGAAAAAGGGCGTCAAAATCCCGGGAAGAATTCCCTCAGGATCACAGAATTCCCAGGAAAACCCTCCCTGCCCCCAGGGAATGCCACATTCCAACCCCAAATCCCACTCAGATCCAGGTTTTTTGGGGGATTTTTTTTTTGGCGTTTCAACCTCAAGGCAACGGGATTATCCCAATTATCCCAATTCCTGCTGGATCCCGAAATCTGGGAAAAGCAGGATTTGCACGGAGCTGCACGTGCTCCTTCCATTCCTGATTTTCCTCTGCCCCAAATCCATGGAAATATTCCAGAAAGGAGGGAATTGTGGATGGTTATTCCTTCGTTTTCCCCCCTTCTCCAGGTTTTTCATCCCCCAGCCAAAAATTCCTGCATCAGGATGCATGGAGGCCATGGAATTCCCAAAATTTCTGCTCCCAAACCCTCAAAAATCCCAGGATCCCTCTGGAAGCAGAGCCAGCAACCAGCACTTCCCTACTGGCCTTTTTTTCCCTGCTTTTCTTCCCAAAAAATCTCCCCATTCCTGGCGTTTCCCATTCCCAGCTGGATGTTATTGATTGTGGATCCATTGGGAATTGAGATTTAGGGAGAAACAGGGAATAAAAAAACCTTGGGAATGTTGAATTCTCAGTGGAATTCAGACTTTTAGGGGTGTCCAGCACAGAATTCCCAGGAATTAAACCCGGGAATGGTGGAATTTTCTTCAAAAACAACAAAATCCAGTGGCCAAAAAGGAGAATAAATTCAATTTTGGGGGGGGGAAGAAAATCCCTGGAAAAGGCAAATCCCAAATCCAGCAACCTCAAAATGGTCAAAATGAATAAAAAGGTCGTTTTCCCAGTTGGAAAAGTGGGAATTTGGAGTAGATTTGGGGAATCCCCTGAAGGAATTGGCTTCAACCATCAGGGGATCCACTGGGAATTCAGATTTAGGGATAAATGGGAAAAGAAAAACCACTTGGGAATGTTGGAGTGGAAACTGCATTTTTAGGGGTGTCCAGCACAGAATTCCCAGGAAAAGGCTAAATCCTCAAAATAAATCTGGGAATGGTGGAATTGTCCTCCAAAATTACAAAACCAAGTGGCTAAAAAAGGGAATAAATTGAAGTTTTGGGTTCCAAGAAAACCCCTGGAAAAGGCAAATCCCAAATCCAGCAACCCCAAATTGAAAAAAAATGAATTAAAAGGTCGTTTTTCCGGTTGGAAAAGTGGGAATTTGGGAGTGGATTTGGGGAATTTGGAGTGGATTTGGGGAATCCCCTGAAGGGACCGGCTTCAACCATCAGGGGAATCAGGGAATCATCACCGGGAATTCAAATTTAGGGATCGATTGGGAAGAAAAACCCCACTGAACTCTGCACTTTTAGGGGTGGCCAGCACAGAATTCCCAGGAATTAAGCCTGGGAATGGTGGAATTCTCCTCAAAACCAAAAAAATCCAGCGGTGACAAAAATAATCTCAAGAATCAATTCAACCTTTGGTGGGGGGAGGGGAAAAATCCCCTTTGAGAAGGAAACCCCAAATCCAGCAGCCCGAAATTGAAAACTTGAAGGAAAGGATGGTTTTTTTCCCAGTTGGAAAAGTGGGAATTTTGGGAATTGTGGGCCCTCACCGTGATCAGGTTGTGCTCGGGGAGGCTGCAGGCCTCGATGTGGTCCTGGAGCAGCTGCTGGGAGAAGTTCTGGTGCATCTGGGCGGCCTCGTGGGCATCCATGGCATTGCCACACGCCTTGTTCAGGTCTGGGAAAGCCGGAAAAACACCGGGATTCGTCCCTGGAGCCTCCTGCAGCCCAGCCTGGGGCACTTCCAGGGATCCAGGGGCAGCCAGAGTTTTGCTGGGAATCCTCCCAAGCAGGAATTCCTTGCCAATGTCCCACCCAGATTCCCCCTTTCCAGCAGGAAGTCATTCCCTGTGTCCTGGAATTCCAGCCCTCATCCCAAATCCCTCTCCAGCTCTCCTGGAGCCCCTTTAGGCTCTGGAAGGGGCTTGGAGCTCTCCCTGGAGCTGCTCTGGGAATTCCATCCCATTCCTTCCCCACCCTCCCAGCCAGGAATTCCTTCCCAATATCCCACCCAAATCTCCCCTCTCCCAGTCTGAACCCATTCCCTATGTCCTGGAATTCCAGCCCTCATCCCAAATCCCTCTCCAGCTCTCCTGGAGCCCCTTCAGGCTCTGGAAGCAGCTCCAAGCTCTCCCTGGATCCTTCTCCCACCTTTCCAGGGATCCAGGAGCAGCCACGGCTTCTCTGGGAATTCCATCTCATTCCCTCCCCACCCTCCCAGGCAGGAATTCCTTCCCAATCTCCCCTTTCCCAGTTCCAGCCCATTCCCTGTATCCTGGAATTCCAGCCCTCATCCCAAATCCCCCTCCAGCTCTCCTGGAGCCCCCTTCCCCCTCTGGAAGCAGCTCCAAGCTCTCCCTGGAGCTGCCCATTCCCATCTCTCCCAGCCCAGCCCCAGCGCTGGGATCAGCTCCGTGTTTTCCCCTGGCATTCCCACCCTCCCAGAGGCTCTTCCCAGTTTTTCCAGGATGATCCCTGTTCCCAAATTACCCCGGAGCAGGGCTGAGGACCAGAGCTGCACGGACATGTCCGGGATCTTGCTGGCCAGCTGCATGGCCGGCACCACCATGTTGTTGCTTTCCTAGGAAAAATTGGGAAAGGAAAGGGAAAAATTGGGATATCTGGGAATTTTTTGCACCTTGGAAGTAGAAATGTACTCAAAAAGATGGAAAATTTTGGAGGGAAAATTGGATTTTTGCTGCTCAAGTCCTTAGGGTTGGAGGGGAATACGATTCCCAAGATTCCTTGGATTGAAGGGAGCGAGTTCCCAAAATTCCCAAGGAATCCTTGGTGTGGAAGGGAATTAAAATCCCAGGATTCTCAGGGATTTCCTAGGATAGAAAGGAGTAAGATTCCCAAGATTACCAAGGATTCCCTGGGATTGTAGGGAAAAGGATTCCCAAGGATTCCAGGGAACAAGATGCCCAAGGATTCCTTAAGATTCCAGGGAATAAGATCCTGAGATTCCTAAGGATTCCCTGGGGTTGTAGGGAATGAGATTCCCAAGGATTCCTTGGGAATGAAAGGGAATAAATGGAAGGGCTGGGTGGGACATCCCAAAGCTCCATTCCAAGAATTCTGGACTGGGAAAAATCCCATCTTTCTGGTCTGCCCATGGGAATTCCCAGGGAATTGGGCCACCACTGGAATCGTGCCACAATTCCACCCAATCCAATCCCCTTAGTGCCGAGATTTTCCCCTTTTCCAGCTCTATTTTTTCCAGGAATTACAGCCTGGACCCTTCCAGAACAGTTCCCCAAATCCCCCCATTCCCAAAATTCCATGAAAACACAAATCCCAGGATGATCCAGAGGGAGCAAAATCCCAACTCCTCGTTGGAGGGCGCTGAAAACGCTTGAAAAATCCCATTATTCCCACCCATATCCCGATTTTCTTGGGGATTTGGGGGGGGATTTGAGGGGGGATTTTTCGGGAGAAGGTGAATCCCAGGATTGCAGGGCTGAGGAGGGATTTGGGAATTACCCTGTGGTTTCCCAGGACGTAGAAGATGTGGCCCAGGAGCACGAGGGAGCAGGCGGTCAGGCGGTTCAGGTCCTCGGCGTTCGACATCTTCAGCGTCTCCCGCAAAAATCGCCTGGAAAAAACGGGAAAAGTTGGGAAAAATCGGGATGTGACACCTCCCTCCAGCTGGGAGAATCCCTAAATATCCAGGATTAAGTCCTGGATTCGTTAAATGAGCTGGAGGGGCCTTGAGGAAAGGGAATTCCTGAGTTTTATCTGGGAATGGGGCCAGAGCTGCCACCTTTGGGAAGGTGCAGATCCTTGGGATGGAAGGGAATGAGAGTCCCAGGATTCCCAAGGATTCCTTGGGATGGAAGGGAATAAATCCCAAAATTCCCAAGGATTCCCTGGGATGGAAGGGAATAAAATGCCCGAGATCCCCAAGGATTCCTTGGGATTACAGGGAATAAAACGTCAAAATTCCCAAGGATTACAGAGAATAAGATCCCAAGGAATCCTTGGGATTGCAGGGAATAACATTCCCAAGATTCCCAAGGATTCCTTGATTTTGAAAGGAATCAATCCCAAGAACTCCTTGGGATTGCAGGGACTAAGACCTCAAGATTCCCAAGGATTCCAGGGAATAAAATCCCAAGTTTCCCAAAGAATTCCCAAGGAAAGAGCCCAACCCCCCCCCCCAACCCACTTCCCTGCTCTTCCCCCCTGGCTAATCCAGGATAAATCCCCAGGGATTGGATGGAAAACGAAGCCTTGGGATTCCCACTGTGATCCCAAAAAAGCTGGATTTAGCTCTTCCCTGCACTTTTCCTGCTTTTCCAAGGGATTTGGACTCACTTGGCCTCGTTGTATCTTCCCTGGAAAAAGGAGAAGAGCCCTCGGATGTAAAAAGCTGCAGCCCGGAGACAATGGGAACTATGGAAAAAAAAAACCATGGATACCTCAGCATCTCACCCAGATTCCCAGGAATTCCACCCCAAAATCCAACTTCCAAGCAAAATATTCCATTTAAGCCACATCCCGAGCTTTTCCCTTGGAATTAAGATGGATTTTCCCCCTTATTTGTTGAAAAAGCTGCTCCAAATCCCTCATTCCCATCCCGGAATGTTGGGATTTGTTGGAATTCTCACCTCACTGGGAAGTTGTGGTCGGGATTTATCCTTTCCAATAAACTGTAGAGCTGGAAAATGGGAGAGGAAAAGGGAATTGTCAGCGTTTCCCACATGGAGAAATCAATTTTCCAAGGAAAAATCAACCCCCAAATGGTGAAATTCCACCCCAAACCACCCCCAATTTATCCCAATATTGGGAATTTGAGGCTCGTTTTGATTCCAAAAATCAAATTTTATCCAAACTATCCTCCAATTCCACAGGATTTGCTGGATAATAATTGTATTCCCACAGAAAACTTGGAGCTGGTGGAACTGATAATGAATTTTATATCAGACTTGATTAATTAAAACCAGAATTTAATTAAGGAATTGACAAATTTTAAGGATTTTTTTGCTTCCCAAGGTTTTTCCCCAAATCCTGTGCAGAGGGAGCAAAATTCCTGTGGAGAATCTTCCCAAGGCAAATCCCTGAGGGCTCTGAGAGGGTGAAAATAGGGAATTTTGGGAAGAAACAGCAAGGCTCAGGAGCAGCTCCCTATTTCTGGGTATTTCTGTGATTCCCTGAAACTCCTGGAAATGGAAAATGATGGAAAATGATGAGAAACAGATGGAAAATTATGGAAATTATGGAACATGAAGCCAAGGGGTTGAATGAGAGATGATGGAGTTAAACCCCCATTCCTGTGGGAAGAATTGTGGGAATAATCGAGAATATTTGGAGTTTTCCAGCTGATTCCTCAGGAATTCCCACTCCTCTGATGGAGGAGCTGCTGCCAGCAAGGCCCTGATGGCAAAAATGCCCAGAAAAAGCCAAATCCCAGCAATTTTCTCCACAGAAAAGTGGGATTTGAGAGAGAGAGTGGGAAGAACTGTAGGAATAATCGAGAATATTTGGAATTTTCCAGCTGATTCCTCAGGAATTCCCACTCCTCTGATGGAGGAGCTGCTGCCAGGCACGGCCCTGATGGCAAAAATACCCAGGAAAAGCCAAATCCCAGGAATTTTCTCCACAGAAAAGTGGGATTTGAGAGAGAGAGTGGGAAGAATTGTGGGAATAATCCAGAAAATTCGGCTCCAGAACATTCTTTTTGGAGTTTTCCAGCTGAATCCTCCCAGATTCCCACTCCTAATTAAGGAGCTGCTGCCAGGCAAGGCCCTGATGGCAAAAATGCCCAGAAAAAAACAAATCCCAGGAATTTTCCCCACAGAAAAGCGGGATTTCCCACTCCCCTGATGGAGGAGCTGCTGCCAGCAAGGCCCTGATGGCAAAAATGCCCAGAAAAAGCCAAATCCCAGCAATTTTCTCCACAGAAAAGTGGGATTTGAGAAAGAGCGTGGAAAGAATTGTAGGAATAATCGAGACTATTTGGAATTTTCCAGCTGATTCCTCAGGAATTCCCACTCCCCTGATGGAGGAGCTGCTGCCAGGCAAGGCCCTGATGGCAAAAATGCCCAGAAAAAGCCAAATCCCAGCAATTTTCTCCAGAGAAAAGTGGGATTTGGGGAGATCCCAGCTCACCTCCTGGTGCCGATTCCCTTCCCGGATGTAGACGCTGGCCAGGTTGGTGACAATAAATGCCCACAGCTCCTGGTGGGTTGTGAGCTGGAAAGGAGAAAATTCCCAAATATTTCAGTCTTTCCCTCAGGATTTGCTCATCTCCCAAAAAAATCCTGGCTAAAAACTCATTTATTGATATTTTAATGTTATAAATCCCCGCAAATTCAAGGAAAGTCATGAATAAACAATAGAATTAAGGAAGTTTTCCCATCCAAATTCACATTTCCATCCCCAAGGCCCATTCCCATGTTTCCAGAGGAAAATTTGGGAATAAAATCTCACTCTCAGTGCCGTAGTGAATTGTGCTTCTGCATTGTCCATACAGTTAACAGAGATGCAGTAGAGGCCCTGGAAAAGAAAGGATATTTTTGGGAATGCAGCCCAAAACATCCCTAAATCCACAGAAATATTGGGATAACAGCAGGGAAAAGGGACCAACGAGTCTTGGCTGTGGGGAAAGATCCGGAATTTCTACAAAACGTCCTTTAAATTAAATTATTCATGGAAAAAGCTTCATTTAACTAAAAAGCGTTTCTTAAAATCATGGAAAACCCAATATTCCCTAAATAAACTCTTCCCTTTCCACAGTTCCCACAGAAAACCATCTCCAGTGGGCACGGTTGAAATCCCTGGATTTTCCTTTTTCCAGCTGATTCCTCCCAAATTCCCACTCCCCTCACGAAGGAGCTGCCGCCAGCCAAGGCCCTGCTGGCAGAAATGCCCAGGAAAAGCCAAATCCCAGGAATTTCCTCCACAGAAAAGTGGGATTTTCTCTCCAGGAAAGTGGGATTTGAGGGGGGGGGAGGGGTGGAAATCAGGAATTTTGGGCAATTTTGGGAATAAACAGCGACACTCAGGAACAGGTCCCTATTCCTGGGGCCAGGGCTGGGGTTATTCCAGGGATTCCTCATCCTTGGAAGTGTCCAAGGTTGGAGCACCCTGGGATAGTGGGAAGTGTCCCTTCCCACCCAAACCATCCCGGAATTCTTTTTCCAAAGGGTATTTTAAGCTGGGAATGAGCCTCCACAGCAGTGGATGATGCAGATCCTGTTATTCCCAGGGAATCTCCCCTCAGGAATTCCTGGTGGGACGTGGAATTCCCAGGATCCCAGGGCTCATCCCAAAAACTCACCAGGAGCGTGTGCAGCTGGGCAGCGTGGTTGGAAAAGAGCCTGGGAGACTGCTGGCACAGCTGGCAGACCTGGGAAATCTGGGAAAGGACAAAATTCCCACTTTTAGACACGTTTTCCATCATTTTATGCTCCAAATCCCACTCCTCGCACCCCTCATGGATACGGGGATTGGCTCCAGGATCCCAAATCCTGGATAAAAGGGGAGGCTGGATGTGCTCCCAGCACAGGAAAAGGGATTTCCACACATTCCTCCCACATTCCAGCTGGTTTGGAATGGTTTCCTCCACCCTCTGGAATTCACAGCTGCAGATCCCTCCTGAAATGCTCCAGATTTTCCAGGAAAACTGGGATAAAAGCTTCCAAACTCTGGGATTGGGATGAGTCTCAGGAGACAGAAGCAGGAGGCTGAATCCCTCCCCATTCCCAGTATTCCCAGTACTCCCAGTAAAGCTGACAGCTGGGATTGGATGATCCAGTCCATCCGTTGGATGGATTCCCAGGATTTAAAAATTATTGGAAAAATGGGAAAAAAGTTCAGTTCCTCTGGAACAACAGAAATCAACCATGAAAAAGGAGGAAAAGCAGGAATGTTAAAAACTGGGGAACACCTGGACAAGGCAGGAACTTTAAGAGGAAGGAGCCACTCTGGAATGGGTGGAATGGGAAAAACCACCGGAATCAGCCTGGAATTCCCACCAGGAAAGCATCAATCCAATCCATTATTGATCATTCCATGATCCCAAAGGGTCCTTAAACAAATATTTTAGAGGACAATCCCACATTTCCCAAGTCCTGAGCACCACCAAGCCTGGCTGTATCCACAAATAATTCCACAGGAATTCCCCACCTGAGCCAACAACTGCAATTCCCACGTTTTAAAAACCATTTTTGCACAACATTCCCATTTTTTGGGAGCCATTCCCAGCCAGGGAATGCTGGAATTCCCATTTTACCTCCTGCAGGGCCGTAGCTTTGTGTCCCGTGACCAGCCTGCACATGATGATGTGTTCCAACAAAATCACTTGGAATGAGGACAGGATGGGGCTGCAGTCCAGCACTGGGAAAGGAGCAGCAGGAATTCCATGAGTAGGATTTAAGGAATGTTTCAAATCCCATCAAAAAAAACACCCCCCAAAAGTTGATTTTTGTACTCAAGAGCCACCACCCGGCCTTCAAATCACGTTTTTAATCTTGGTTTTAGCCTTAAGCCATCCCAGCAGCTCAACAAGGCCGCAAGATTGGTTTAAATGAGGAATAAATTATGGAATTTTCCTGGATTCCAGCTGAATTCCAACCCCTTTTCCTTACTTTTGAGCTTCTCCAGCTGCATGAGGGCTTTGTCCGTGTATTTCTGAGCCTTCTCCAGGTATCCTGCCTGCATGGAATGCATCACTGTCACCTGCAGGGAAGCACAGCAAGGATTATCCACCTTGGCAATTTCCCTGGGATGGAATTCCCAGAGGGGCTGGGGCTGCCTCATCCCAGGAAGATTTGGAGCAACGCGGGAGAGTGGGAGGTGTGATTGAGGGGGTGGGAATGGATGATTTTTAAGCTCCTTCCCACCCAAACCATTTCATGATTCCCAAAATGTATCTGTGCACAGAGGGAAGGGCTGGGAGTTCACAGAATTCCTCAAATCCGAGATTTTTAATGTCATTTAGGATTGGAATCATCTACAAGCAATGGAACAAAAATCTTCAGCAATTCCAAGTCCAGCTCTCATCACGTTGAAAAAATCAAGCCAGACTGGTTTTTGCTTTGTACAAATAACTCCATTTTCATTTGAGGCCGGTGTTAATTAATACATGAATTAATTAATCATTAATTAATTCGCATTTCCAGCCTGGAATCTCCTCATACCCTGAGCAGCTCCCTCAGCATCACCCCACGGACACCAGGGTAGAAGCAGCACCAAGCAGGTAACAAAATCAAGCCAAAGTGGCTCTGTTTTGTACAAATAACTTCATTTCCAGTTCAATCAGGTGTTAATTAATAAATTAATTAATTAATCATTATTTAATTCCCATTTCCAGCCTGGAATCTCCTCATACCCTGAGCAGCTCCCTCAGCATCACCCCACGGACGCCAGGGCAGAAGCAGCACCAAGCAGATAATAAAGTTAAGCCAAAGTGGCTCTGCTTTGTACAAGTAACTCCATTTTCATTTGAGTCAGGTATTAATTAATAAAATAATTAATTGTTAATTAAGTAATTCAAATTTCCAAGCTGGAATCTCCTCATACCCTGAGCAGTCCCCTCAGCATCACCCCACGGACACCGGGGCAGAAACAGCACCAGGCAGGTAACAAAATTAAGCCAAAGTGGCTCTGCTTTATACAAATAACTCCATTTTCTTTTGAGCTGGGTGTTAATTAATAAATACATTGATTATTAATTAATTAATTCCAGTTTCCAGGCCGGAATCTCCTCACACACACTGAGCAGCATCACCCCATGGACACTGAGGTGGAACCAGCACCAAGCAGCTGATAAAATTAAGCCAAAGTGGCTCTGCTTTGTACAAATGCCTACATTTCCCTTTGAATCAGATATTAATTAATCAAATAATTAACTATTTATTAATTAACTCCCATTTCCAAGCTGGAATCTCCTCACACACCAAGCAGCCCCCTCAGCATCACCCCATGGACACTGGGGCAGAAGCAGGTAACAAAATTAAGCCAAAGTGGCTCTGCTTTGTACAAATGCCTACATTTCCCTTTGAATCAGGTATTAATTAATCAATTAATCAATTATTAATCCATTAATTCCCATTTCCAAGCTGGAATCTCCTCACACACCCAGCAGCCCCCTCAGCATCACCCCATGGACACTGAGACAGAAACAGCACCAAGCAGCTGGGCGGGACTGTGAGATCCAGCTCAGATCATTAATTAATCCTCATTAATTAGCAATTAGCGCTAATTAGCGGCTCTCACCAGGTAGACCAGCACACACATGTGCTCCTTGGGCAGCCAGTGGAAGAGGTCAGCGGGGTTGCTGGGCAGGATCTCGTCGTCGTGCAGGGTGGAGATGGTTTGGATGCACTGCTGCAGCTGCTTCAGGCACGGCTTCACACTCTTCACCTGGGCAAAGGGACAATTCCCAGTGGGAATTCCTGACATTCCTGCTGCTTCCCAGCTTTTGGAGTGGGGAAACTTCCCAGAGGATCCATAACTCCCACGTTCAGGGGGTTGGTTCAGAATTTGGGGTTGATTTAAGATTGACGACACTCAGCGCTTCGTGGTGGTAAACAGGACCAAGGGATGCTCAAAATATTCCCAAAATTCCCAAAAAATTCCTGTTATCTCCTCCAACACACCATGGAAGCAACAGAGGCCAGCATGGATATAAAAATATCACGGAAAACCTGCCCAAATTAGTGTCATTCCCTCACTCTTTCTTTCATTTCCAATCAAAATCAACAGCAATTCCCTTCCATTATAAAAAAAAAAAAAAAAATCCCCAAAATCCCCTCAGAGCTGACTCTTTAGGAAGTATTCCTCTCCCAAATTCCCAGCTGGAATGTGCCACGTACCTGGCCAGCATCCAGGTAATGTGTGACCTGCAGGACCAGGAAGAAGACCCTGAGGGATTCCTTCTGGATGGGATTTCCCTGCCAGTTCTCCACGATCTGCCCGCACAGCGTCAGCAGCGGGTGAACCTCCTGCAGCTTCCTCTCCATCAGCAGCAGCTGCAATTCCCAAGGAAAACTCGTTATTTTCGGGATCAACACTCAGGGAATGGCAGTTTCCCATGGAATTGTGGCTGCCTGATCCCTGGAATTCCCCAAGGCCAGGTTGGAGCAGCCTGGCATAGTGGAAGGTGTCCCTGGTTGTTCCAACCCAAACCATTCCAGGATTCTCTAATTCCAGGGAATTAGGATTGGAATATTCACCTGATTCCCACAGCCCTCTCACCCCACCACCCCTTCCATCCCTCATTACAAAAAATCCAGGGAAAAATCACAATGATCCTTTTTTCCTTCCAGAAAAACTCAGGAAAAAAGGTCAAACTTATCCACAAAAATCCTGCTTATCCCAAAAATATCCCCTGGAATTTGGCATTAAACAGGGAATCATTTATTTTAAAATTACTTCCAACTCACCATCCCCTTGCTGAGCAGAAAGAGGGCTCTGGAATGAAATAAAATAACGTTAAATTCCCCCCAAAAAATTACTCAATCCACAAAAAAAAAAAAAAAAGGAAAAAGAAATTGCCTTTTTCCACCTTCAAAAGCAGGGGGAAAAAAAAGGGTTAAGGGATCTGAGAGAGAAATTCCTGGGGAACTCAAGGAGGAAATCCCAGGGAACTCAGGAAGAAAATCCCAAGGAACTCCAGGTGGGAATGCCAGGGAAATCGGGGGAGAAAACCCAGGAATTCAGGTAGGAAATCCCAAGGAATTCGGGCAGGAAATCCAGGAGAAAACCCCAGGGGACTCAAGGAATAAATCCTAGGCAATTCAGGCAGGGAATCAGGGAGAAAATCAGGGAGGAAATCCCAGGGGACTCGGGGAGGAAATGCCAGGGAATTTGGGCAGGAAATGGCAGGAATGGCGGGAGAAATCCCGGGAATTCTCACCTGGTGTACTCAGAGCCCACCACCCGGGCGTACTCTGCCCCCACTCCCAGCAGGTCACAGGCCGACACCAAATCCTTCTCCAGGGTGTGGAGTTGCTGAAATGGGGGGAAACAAACAAAAAAAACAAAATCCATAAAACCTCAGGATTGGCTTTGTGAATCCCAAGAAAAGGCTGTTATCCCATCCCTGGATTTATAAATTCCTGCTCCTTGCAGGAATTATCTGCTTTTAGATCCGTTTTCCAAAGAAATCTGTGGTGTTTCCAAGGATTTGTCTGAGCCCAGAGAGTTGGTTTTTTCCCTTAAAATTCATGAGGAATGGGTTAAAACTGGAGGCAGATCCTCCAATTCCATCCTTGGAATTCCATGTCCCCTAACTCCTACAGGGTGATCCCGTCTGATTCCTGGCTCCAATCCCAACACCAATTCCCAGCCCGGAATTGCCTTTTCCCTCTCCATTAACAGGGATTTTTTTAGGGAATAAGGGAGTGAAATGCATCCACGCCGTTTTGAATGGGAATACAGGGTTTTTCCAGGCTTTTTTTTCCCCAAGGAATTGCTGCCCCAATGACTCACAGCCAGCTGGAAGAGCAGCCTGCAGTGCCAGTAAGGAGTTTGCTGGGAGATCTGGATGGCTTTGCGCAGCAGGGGCTTGGCCGTATCCACGGAATTCTGCAACACAAACACCCCCCAGTCAACACAAATCCCGGGATTCCTGGGATTCTAGGATCAGCCAGCCTTTAAACTCCTTGGATAATCCCACTGATCCCTCTGGGGAGGCTTGGGAATGAGGGATCAAGGCGTGGGAAGCAATAAAAATAAGAGGGGAAAAGTTTGGTGGGGCTGCTCCATCCCTGGAATGTCCAAGGTCGGGTTGGATGGGACTTGGAGAAACCTGGGATAGTGGGAAGTGTGGGACTGGATGGGACTGAACCATTCTGGGATTTGGTGATTCGAAGCAAAATCCTGCCCAGGAAATGGCTGTGGAGGAAATCAGCACAACTTCCCAAGGACAGGAACGAGGACAAAACGTGGGATAATCCAACTGGGGATTTCCATGGAAAGAAAGACTTTGGACAAGGGATGGAGACAGGGAATTGTTTCCCCACTTTCCACTTCGATGGGATTTTGAGATGGAATTCCTCCCTGTGAGGGTGGGGAGGGGCTGGGATGGAATTCCCAAAGAAGCTGTGGCTGCCCCATCCCTGGAAGTGTCCAGATTGGAGCAACCTGGGATGATGGAAGGTGTCCTTCCCATTGGAAGGGATGATCCTTCAAGTCCCTTCCAACCCAAATCACTCCAGGATTCCAAAACCCTGAGGAAAACCTTGGATTTTGCTCCCTTCCTCCCCCAAAATCAGCATTTGTTTAATGAGGACTAAAGAAATCCTTTGGCCAAGCAAAATTCCTTTTGCAGTGGGAAACCCTCGTTGCAATTCCAGCAAAAACTTCCACAGTAAGACAGGAAAAAAAGCCTCTCATCCCAGAAACCAGACTCCTAACAGGAATATCCCGTTCCAAACCCAAACTAAAGGAGCACAGAGGGGTTTTTGGAGGGTTTCTCTCACTCACCTCCTGGCAGTACAGCTCCGACAGCAAACTGGCCGCCTCAAACTTCACATCTTCAAACTGGGGGATCTGGCACCAGAGTTAAGGGAATAACAAATTCCAGCTGGGAAACAGCAGCAGCCTGACCTCCAAAAACCTCCCAACCCTCAGGAAAATTGGGACGAGATGGGATTTAAGGTCCCTTCCAACCCAAATCACTCTGTGGTTCCATGAAAGCAGTGATGGAGCAGATAAAAACACCCAACAAATGCCCACCCCCAGGCCCTTTAAGGTGCTTTGGGAGTTTCCAGAGAGTTGTTTCCAGCTCAGAGCCCTTCCTGGATCCCGGGAAAAGGATACCTGCTGGGATATCAGCCACTGCAAGAGAACACAGCGGGTTAGGCTGAGACTAAAACCCATCAGAACCCCCCATTATCCTCCCGCTCTGTGCCAGGACCCTCCTACTGTCCCCTTTCCCTGCTCCTCACCTTTTCTAGCTGCCAGGACCCCCTCGGCCGCCCCCTCCCCTACTCGTTACCTTCTCCAGCTACCCAGATTCCCATCCCCACCACCCCCAATCCTTTATCCACGCTCTAGAACCCCCCGCTTCCCCCTTCCCAAGCCCCCCGTCTCCCCCAGCCCTGCCCACCACCTCCCTGACCCCATTCCAGCCCCCCTGCCCCGCTCACCGCCTTCTCCAGGTGCCCGCGGGCCTGGTCGCCGTTGCGGGTGTGGTGGTAGAGGACGGAGCCGAGCTGGAGGTGCGTGCGGGCCTCCATGCGGGCCGGGGGCTTGCGGGGCAGCACGGCCTGCAGGCAGTGCACGCACAGCCGCACCTTGGGCGGGCTGGACGTGCGGAAATGCTCGGCCAGGCCCAGCAGCGCCAGGTACCACGACTCGCCCGCGGCCGCGCCGCCGCCCGACCCCGACCCCGGCGCGGGCCCGGCTGCGCCGCCGCCGCCTCCGGCACCTCCGCCGCCGCCTCCGGCACCACCCGCGGCTCCCGCCGCCTCCCCGGAGCCGCTCCCGCCGCCTCCCGCCGGCTGCGGCGGCTGCTGAGGCGGCGGCGGCTGCTGAGGGGCCGCCGCGCCCGCCGCCACCGCCGCCATCTTGGGGCCGCCGACAACACGGGCGGAGGGCGAGGGGCACGGCGGGAGTTGGAGTCCGACCGCCTCTTGCGCGGAGGGGAGACGGGAGTTGTAGTCCGGCCTTTCGCACCGATTGGATGCGGTGCGAACCGGGGAACGACCGTAGCGGCGGAGCCGCCTGCGCGGGGCGGTTCGGTGGCGACGCGAGCGGGGCTCGGTGCGACGGGAAGCTAGGCCCCCTCGAGGGACTACATCTCCCAAGGCCCTTTGCGGCGGCGCGGCCCCGGCGCGGCGCGCCCGGTGCGGGGCATGCTGGGACCGGAGCTCCAAAATGGACAACCACAGGGATGCGCCAGGTACGGCCCGGCCCGGCCGCCTCCCGCCGCTCCCGGCTCTGCCCCGGCCCTCCTGGGGCTCTGCTCTATTCCTCCTGCCTCTCTGCCATCCTTCGACTCGGTCCCACCGCTCCCGGGGCTCCGGGAGCTGGGGGTGGGGGGTGTGCCCGGGGGTGGGGGTGTGCCCGTGGAGTCTGGGGCTCCGGGAGGCCCCCTCGTTAAATTCCCTCGTTTTTTCCCACCGCGGAGCCGAGCTGGGGGTTCGGGACGGATCCCCGCGTTCATTCCCAGCTCGTTTTCCCGCAGGGAAGCCGGGCTGGTGGTTCGAGATGGCTCCTCTGTTACTTTTCCCACAGGGAAGCAGAGCCGGTGGTTCGGGAAGGCTGCACTGTTGATTTTTCTTCCCCTTTTCCCACAGGAAATCCAACTGTTATTCCCTCTCTCTTTTCTCGTAGGAAAGCTGAGCTGGTGGTTCGTGGAGACCCCGCTGTTGATTTTTTCCCCTTTTTCCCATAGGAAAGCTAAGTTTGGGATGGTCCCCATGCTAATTCCTCCCCTTTTTCCACAGTGACTGCAAGCCTTGATTTAGGATGGTTTCCCCATTAATTTTTCCTCTTTTCCCACAGGAAAGTCAAATTCGGAACGGTCCCCACATTAATTCCTCCTCTTTTCCCACAGGGAATGTGACCCTTGGTCTGGGATGATCCCACATTAATTGCCCCCTTTTCCCACAGGGAAAACCAGCCTTGGTTTGGGATGATATCCCCATTAATTCCTTTATTTTCCCACATGGAAGCTGAATTCGGGACGGTCCCTGCATTAATCCTGCCTTTTTCCCTTAGGAAATGTGACCCTTGATTCGGGGTGATCCCACATTTATTTCCCTCACTTTTTCCCCAGGGAATGTGAATCATGGTTCGGGGTGATCCCATGTTAACCCTGCCCTTTTCCCACAGGGAATGTGACCCTTGGTTCGGGATGGTCCCTGTTAAATCCCGCCTTTTTCCTCTCAGGGAATGTGACCCTTGATTTGGGATGATCCCTGTTAAATCCCGCCTTTTTCCCCTCAGGGAATGTGACCCTTGATTTGGGATGATCCCTGTTAAATCCCGACTTTTTCCCCTCAGGGAATGTGACCCTTGATTTGGGATGATCCCTGTTAAATCCCGCCTTTTTCCTCTCAGGGAATGCAACCCTTGATTTGGGATGATCCCTGTTCATTCCCTGCCTCTTCCCACAGGGAAGGCGAGCCCTGGTCTGGGATGATCCCTGTTAAATCCCGCCTTTTTCCTCTCAGGGAATGCGACCCTTGATTTGGGATGATCCCTGTTAAATCCCGCCTTTTTCCTCTCAGGGAATGTGACCCTTGATTTGGGATGATCCCTGTTAAATCCCGCCTTTTTCCTCTCAGGGAATGCAACCCTTGATTTGGGATGATCCCTGTTCTTTCCCCCCCTCTTCCCACAGGGAAGGCGAGCCCTGGTCTGGGATGATCCCTGTTAAACCCCGCTTTTTTCCCCTCAGGGAATGTGACCCTTGATTTGGGATGGTCCTTGTTAAATCCTGCCTTTTTCCCCTCAGGGAATGCGACCCTTGATTTGGGATTATTCCTGTTGATTCCCCCCCTTTCCCCACAGGGAAGGCGAGCCCTGTCTGGGATAGTCCCTGTTAAATCCCGCCTTTTCCCCTCAGGGAATGTGACCCTTGATTTGGGATGATCCCTGTTAAATCCCGCCTTTTTCCTCTCTGGGAATGCAACCCTTGATTTGGGATGATCCCTGTTAAATCCCGCCTTTTTCCCCTCAGGGAATGCAACCCTTGATTTGGGATGATCCCTGTTAAATCCCGCCTTTTTCCTCTCAGGGAATGCAACCCTTGATTTGGGATGATCCCTGTTCATTCCCTGCCTCTTCCCACAGGGAAGGCGAGCCCTGGTCTGGGATGGTCCCTGTTACATCCCGCCTTTTTTCCCTCAGGGAATAATTCCCGTGTTAATTCCCACCCTTTTCCCTCAGGGAAGGCGAGCCGGTGGTTCGGAGTGTCCCAATCCAAGTCGGCCAAGACAAGCGTGAATATCCTGCAGCAGGAGGAGCTGATCGCCCAGAAAAAACGGGAAATCGAGGCCCGGCTGGAGCAGCAGGCGCGGCAGAATTCCCTCAGCATCCCGCAGCTCCCGCTGCTCGGAGAGTACGGCTGGAATTCCGCGGAATCCCGGGGGATTGGCTGCCGGCAAATGGGAGTGGTTGGGAAGGGGAGTTGAGGGAGGAAAATCCGGGTTTTGGTGGATTAGGGAGGGAAAAATCCTGGATTTGGTGGAGTTGAGGGAGGAAAATCCCAATTTTAATGGAGCAGGCACCGGGTGGGGAGTATGGATAAATCCCTGAGCAGGAACGAGATTTGGGGTTCTTTTGGGAATTCAGTGGTAGGTGAGGAAAATGACCAATTCCTGGGGTTTTCACTGCCCCAAATCCCACGTGGGAAGGGCTGGGAAGCTCCCAAATTCCAGCTCCCGTTTTCCTGTCCCCGCTCAGCGACGACGGCTCTGAAAGCGAGGCCTCTGTGTCCAACAAGTTTGTGAACGACGGGAGCTTCCTGCAGCAATTCCTGAAGCTCCAGAGGGAAAAATCCAGTGCTGGTAGGTCCTTCCTGGCCCCAGGAGGGCTCCAGATCCCTGCTGCTCCCTGAAAATATTCCATGAGCTCTTCCAGAGGAGTTTAGGAGGAATTTATACCCCAAAAATATTTTTCCCCCTTAAAATTGGGGGGGTTTTCCCCCTTAAAATTGGGGGGTTTTTTCCCCTTAAAATTGGGGGTTTTTTTCCCCTTAAAATTGGGGGGCTTTCCCCCTTAAGATTGGGGTTTAAGCCTTAAACATCTTAAATTAAAGGGATCCCAGGAATAATTTCCCTTTCCTTCTCCCCTCAGAAACTGCCCCAAATCCCTCCAACAACTCTGGAAATGTCGCTGCTCCAAACTCCAGGAAAAAGCAGCCAGGGCAGGCCCAAAGCCTTTCCCACACCAAACCTGGGATTCCCAGGACCTCTTTTCCCCTTCATTCTCTCTTCAGAAACTGCCCCAAATCCCTCCAACAATTCCAGGGACGCCCCAGCCCAAACCCAGAATTCCCAGGAATAATTTCTCTTTCATTGTCCCCTCAGAAACTGCCCCAAATCTTTCCAACAACTCTGGAAATGTCGCTGCTCCAAACTCCAGGAAAAACCAACCGGGGCAGCCCCAGAGCCTTTCCCACACCAAACCCAGGATTCCCAGGAATAATTTCCCTTCCTTCTCTCCTCAGAAACTGCCCCGAATCCCCCCAACAACTCTGGGAATGCCCCAGCTCCGAGCTCCGGGAAGAAGCCGGCGCTGCTGGGGAAGCGGCCGGGGCAGGCCCTGAGCCGGATGCTCCAGGCCCGGAGCCTCTCCCATCCCAAACCCAGCCCCGTCCTGAGCCGCCTCAGCGTCTTCCAGGCCCCGGATGAGGATGAGGAGGAGGATTACGAGCAGTGGTTGGAAATCAAAGGTCAGTGGCAGCTCCGGGGCTGGAGCTGGGAATGCTCATCCCAGGATAGGGGTTCAGTGGGGACAGGATTCCCTCAGGCCCAGTGGGGAATGGGGTGGGTTTTATCCTGGGATAGGGATCAGAGAGGGCCAGGATTCTCTCCTGGGATAGGGATCAATTTGGGACAGGATTCCCTCAGTTCCAGTGGGGAATGGGGTGGGTTTTATT
Source organism: Aphelocoma coerulescens (assembly GCF_041296385.1). NCBI lineage: Eukaryota > Metazoa > Chordata > Aves > Passeriformes > Corvidae > Aphelocoma > Aphelocoma coerulescens. The sequence goes on along the minus strand of NC_091041.1, from coordinate 5,779,709 downwards.
TGGGATAGGGATCAGTTTGGGACAGGATTCCCTCAGTTCCAGTGGGGAATGGGGTGGGTTTTATCCTGGGATAGGGATCAGTTTGGGACAGGATTCCCTCAATCCCAGTGGGGAATGGGGTGGGCTTTATCCTAGGACAGGGATCGATTTGGGACAGGATTCCCTCAGTCCCAGTGGGGAATGGGGTGGGTTTTATCCTGGGATAGGGATCAGTTTGGGACAGGATTCTCTCAGTCCCAGTGGGGAATGGGGTGGGTTTTATTTGGGATAGGGATCAGTTTGGGACAGGATTCCCTCAGTTCCAGTGGGGAATGGGGTGGGTTTTATCCTGGTATAGGGATCAGTTTGGGACAGGATTCCCTCAGTCCCAGTGGGAATGGGGTGGGTTTTATCCTGGGATAGGGATCAGTTTGGGACAGGATTCCCTCAGTTCCAGTGGGGAATGGGGTGGGCTTTATCCTAGGACAGGGATCGATTTGGGACAGGATTCTCTCAGTCCCAGTGGGGAGTTGGATGGGTTTTTATCCTGGGATAGGGATCAGAGAGGGCCAGGATTCCCTCCTGGGATAAGGATCAGTTTGGGACAGGATTCTCTCAGCCCCATTGGAAAGTTGGGTATTTTATCCCTGTTTTCCATAAATTTATATTCCCAGCACAGTTTTGGGGCAGATTTCTCCTTTATGGAGTGGAAATTCCAGCAGTTAATGCTGGTGGGCTCTTCCAAATCCAACCAAAATCTGAGGCATGAAATTCCCAGTATTTCAGATCTGAGATTCCTGGTATTTTGGATATTCCTGACCTTCCTTAAGTTCAATATTTAAATATTACTGCCCTCAGCCTGGAAGGATTTATCTTCTCCAAATTATCCGAGTGCTTGGCCAGCCAAAAACTTGGGAAAATAACGGATAAAAAGGAACATGTTCTGTTCCTATTGGATTTGGTGGGTGGCAAATCCTAAAAATTCCTCTTTGCACCTTTGGAATGTTGTGCCAAGTGCTGGGCTCTCCAGGAAATGCTGATGCTTGTGCTTCAAATGGGATTTTAGGGGGTTTAAGTGGTGGAAAACGAGGAATTCGTTTGGGAATGCGCAGGGAAAATGGTGTGTGTTAATCATTAAAATAAATGACAGGTCCAGCACAGAATTGGGACCAGGAAAAATCCAAATTCCAGTTAAAAAATCTCACCTGTGGGTCCTGACTGCCTGGAAAAACAAGGATATGGCAGGAATTATCCCAGGTTTTATTGGGATAACCCAGGCCAGGAGAGCCCAAGGCAGATTTGCCTCAGAATGGGAATTTCACGGGAGTGTTTTAATGGAGCATAAAACGAGCTCAGCGAGTCACACTTGGCTTTGTGGCATCCTTTAGTCCGTTATCCCTTCCCAAAATCCCATGAAACCGTTTCTGCTGGGATTTGTACCAGCATAATCCTGGGAATTCTGAATTTGAGCGTGAAATGCGCTCGGAAAAACGCAGAGAGAGCTGAGGTGGGTTATCCTTCATTTAAGGATTTTGGGGCCGATCCCATCGGATCAGTGTGGGTGGCTCTGCCCTTTGCTTCCCACAATTCCCAAAATCCCTGGGTTTCCTTCCCACTCCGTGATCCCTGTGGGAATCCTGCGCTCCTTCCTCGGCACAGAAGCCAAAATCCAGTTTTTTTTTTGGAGCACGCCATCCGGAATGTGCTGGGAATGGGATGGGAATGGCTCAGGAGCTGGAATCTGGAATCCCTGGTGGTGATTAAAACCAAATTCCTGCTCTTTCCCTGCTGGGTTTTGTAGGGAATAAATCCATCGGGAGCCAATTCTGCCACAATTAAAGCTGGGTTGAAGTGGGTGCAGTTGGAACTTCCAAACTGGGATGGGGTCGTGGATTCCCCATCCCTGGAAATGTCCAAGGCCAGGCTGGAGAAGGGAAGCTCCAGGGAGAACTTGGAGCTGCTTCCAGAGCCTGAAGGAGCTCCACAAGAGCTGGAGAGGGATTTGGGAGAAGGGCTGGAATTCCAGGACACAGGGAATGGGTTCAGACTGGGAGAGGGGAGATTTGGGTGAGATATTGGGAAGGAATTCCTGCCTGGGAGGGTGGGGAGGGAATGGGATGGAATTCCTAGAGAAGCTGTGGCTGCCCCTGGATCCCTGAAAGCGCCCCAGGCCGGGTTGGGATAGTGGAAAGTGTGGGAATGGGATGAGCTTTAAGCTCCCTCCCACCCCATCCTACGAACTCTGGGCATTCCCTGTAGGAACAACCAGAAAATCCTCCTCCCAAGGGAGCTCAGAACCCCTTAAAAAATCGGGAATTGTGATGTTGACACCTGTCTACAACTGGCTGCCCCATTTCATCCTTTCTCTTCCCATTCCCATGTGTCTGCTCCGTGGTTTTCGGCAGTAATTCCCTGTTTCCTGTTTGGGGGTGAGTTGAACCCCAAGTACTGACAGCCTCCTTAAAGTTTTACCCCCAGAGGACTCGGAGACGCGGCAGGTGGTGGAAAAGCTGGCCAGGTTCGTGGCTGAAGGCGGCCCCGAGCTAGAGAAGGTGGCTATGGAGGACTACAAGGATAATCCCGCTTTTTCGTAAGTCTGGGATGGCTTTTCCCGAAGGGAACGCCGCCTCTTGTAGCGGGAAACAGCAGGAATGGGGATTGGTGTTGGTTCCCTGTGAGTGGGGGGAGAAGTTTGGATTTGAGGGGTGGAAAAGTTTGGATTTGAGTGGGGGGAAAAGTTTGGATTTGAGTGGGGGGAAAAGCTCGGATTTGAGGGGTGGAGAAGTTTGGATTTGAGGGGGGAAAAGTTCGGATTTGAGTGGGGGGAGAAGCTTGGATTTGAGGGGGGAAAAAGTTTGGATTTGAGGGGGGAAAAGTTTGGATTTGAGTGGGGGGAAAAGCTCGGATTCGAGTGGGGGGAAAAGCTTGGATTTGAGGGGTGGAGAAGCTTGGATTTGAGGGGGGAAAAGTTTGGATTTGAGTGGGGGGAAAAGTTTGGATTGAGTGGATGGAAAAGTTTGGATTTGGGGGGGGAAAAGTTTGGATTTGAGTGGGGGGAAAAGTTTGGATTGAGTGGGTGGAAAAGTTTGGATTTGGGGGGGGAAAAATTTGGATTTGAGTGGGTGGAGAAGCTTGGATTTGAGGGGGGAGAAGCTTGGATTTGAGGGGTGGAGAAACTTGGATTTGAGTGGGGGGAATAGTTTGGATTTGAGGGGGGAATAGTTTGCATTTGAGGGGGGAATAGTTTGCATTTGAGGGGGCACAGGTTCGGATTCATTGTCCTTCCCTGTGAGGGGTGGAAAAGTTTGGATTTGAGGGGGGGAAAGTTTGGATTTGTTGTTTATTCCTCCCTGTGAGGGGGGGAAAGGTTTGGATTCATTGTTCTTCTCAGAAGGGGGAAAACTTCGGGTTTGAGGGGGGGAAGTGTTTGGATTTGTCATTTGTCCTTCCCTGTGAGGGTTGGAAAAGTTTGGATTTGTTCTTCCCTGTGAGGGTTGGAAAATTTATCCAGAGGAGTTGTGGATTTTCCATCCTTGGAGGTGTCCAAGGAGAGGTTGGAGAAGAGAAGCTCCAGGGAGCCACTTCCAGAGCCTAAAGGGGCTCCAGGAGAGCTGGAGAGGGATTTGGGATAAAGGATGGAGGGACAGGAAAGGGGGATAGGGGGAAAGGAAAGGGGGAATCTGGGTGGGATATTGGAAGGAATTCCTGCCTGGGAGGGTGGGGAGGGAATGGGATGGAATTCCCAGAGAAGCTGTGGCTGCTCCATCCCTGGAAGTGCCCCAGGCCAGGCTGGAGCACCCTGGGATCTTTCCATGATCCTGCCCATGGCAGGATGGGACTGGATCATCCTTCAGCTCCCTCCCAACCCACCCCACTGCAGGATTCCCTGCTGGAATTGGGAACAGAGCTCATGTGCCACTTCCAGATGGGAATACTGGATTTAATCCCAGCACTGATGGGCAGAGGATTTGTCCTTAATGTTCCCTCAAGCAACACAAATTTGAATGCAAATCCTTGGATTAAAGCTCCAAATTCTCATTCCACATTTTAGGTGCATTCTGAGTAATTCCTCCATTTTTCCATGTGGGAGTTGGAGCTGTTCTTATCCCAGAATATCAATATTTGGATAATTATCCCTTTTTTTTTCCTCTCTTTTCCAGGTTTTTGCATGATAAGAACAGCAGGGAATTCCTTTACTACAGGAAGAAAGTGGCAGAGATAAGGAAAGAGAATCAAAATTCCCAGGCAGCCTCTTCCCAGAAAGGTAATTCCCACTGGGTTCTGGGGAATGGGAACAGCACAAGTGAAATTTGGATTCATTTGGGACCGGTTTGAAAGGATTTGGGGTGGAAATTTGGCTGCCTGGAAAGAAAATTCCCAACTGGAAGGAGATGGAGTCAAATCCTCGTGTCAAAAATGTTGATTCCCAAATCCCCAGCAAAATATTCCTGGGATTTTGAATGGGATTTTCCTTGTAGTTGTCCAGAATATTCCAAAATCATTCTCCAGCACTGAAAATTCCTTTAGGAAAAGGGGATTTTTTTTCTCTCCTAGTTTTTGCTGGATTTGTTCTAAATGAGAATTGTTGGATTGGGATTGGAGTAGCCACCCTCTTCCAGGTGGGGATTGGGAATTTTCCATAGGGAATTTCCCCTTGAACAGCCTCCAGGGGTGCAGTGAGAGGAGGAATAAGTGGGATTCTAGGGAATTTCAAGTTTTCCAAAGGATTTCCTGTTGTTGCTGGGAATTTCAGGGGCAAAATCCTTAAATATGCATAATCCTGGGGGTTGTAATCCTATGGAAAAGTGCCTGGCAAAGAGAAAAAATCCAAAATATTTAACTAGGGATAACTCCAGGTGGTTTAATCCTATGGAAAAGGGCCTGAGACAGGGAAAAAAGATCCAAAATTCTGAAATTTGGGTCATCCTGAGTATTTTAAATCTATGGAAAACTCTGTGACACACAGAAAAGAATCCAAACTTTTTAATTAGGGCTAATTCCAAGTGCTGTAAACCTCTGGAAAAGTGCCTGGCACAGGGAAGAAATTCAAAGTGGGGATAATTCCAGGTGTTTTAATCCTATGGGAAAAGGTCTGGCACAGGGAAAAAAAATCCAAAATCTTGACATTTGGATCATCCTGAGTGTTTTAAATCTATGGAAAAGTGCCTGACACGTGGAAAAAAAGTCCAGAATTTTTAACTGGGGATAATTGTGAGTGTTCTAACCCGATGGAAAAGAGCCTGGCACATGGAAAATTTGGGATTTGGGAGCCCAAAGCTGCTTTATCTCTCACCTCTCCCATCCCATCTCAGCTCAGGGTGCAGTGCCCCATCCCTGCTCCCCAAACCCGGGTCTAAACTGATGGGTTTGGGCCGTTCAGCTGTTTCTTTGCACCAATTCTCCCATTTTAAACCCGACTCGTGGCCTAATTGTGCTCTTGGGGTCCTTAGGCCGAGTTAGGCTGGTCCCTGCTCCCTAAACTCAGGCCTAACTCACATTTTTATGCCGTTCAGCTGTTTCTTTGCACCAATTCTCCCATTTTAAACCCGACTCGTGGTCTAATTGTGCTCTTGGGGTCCTTAGGCCGGGTTAGGCTGGTCTGGGGTGAGTTGGGCCCAGTACTGATCCCTGCTTAAAGTTTCACCCCCAGCCGACCAGGAGACGCGGAACTCTGCCGAGAAACTGGCCCAGTTCGTGGCCGCCGGGGGGCCTGAGGTGGAGGCCATCGCCCTGCAGAACAACAGGGAGAACCCTGCCTTCAGGTACAGCAAATTCCTGCTTTTTGGGGCTTCTTTTCCAGGGAATTCACAGGGGAAATTTGGGAATTCTGAGGTTGAGGTTTAGGAGCGGTGAGAGTTGAGGGGCTCAGGTTTGGGGTGCAGAGAGGTCTGAGGTGGAAGCTTTGCCCTGCAGAGCAACAGGGAGATCCCTGCTTCCAGTACAGCAAATTCCTGATTTTTTGTGGGGTTTTTCCAGGAAATTCACAGGGAAAGTCATGGGAATTCTGAGGTTGAGGTTTAGGAGCGGTGAGAGTTGAGGGGCTCAGGTTTGGGGTGCAGAGAGGTCTGAGGTGGAAGCTTTGCCCTGCAGAGCAAGAGGGAGATCCCTGCTTCCAGTACAGCAAATTCCTGCTTTTTGGGGCCTTTTTTTCCAGGGAATTCACAGGGAAAGCCGTGGGAATTCTGAGGTTGAGGTTTAGGAGCGGTGAGAGTTGAGGGGCTCAGGTTTGGGGTGCAGAGAGGTCTGAGGTGGAAGCTTTGCCCTGCAGAGCAAGAGGGAGATCCCTGCTTCCAGTACAGCAAATTCCTGCTTTTGGGGGCTTTTTTTTCCAGGGAATTCACAGGAAAAGCCGTGGGAATTCTGAGGTTGAGGTTTAGGAGCGGTGAGAGTTGAGGGGATCAGGTTTGGGGTGCAGAGAAACCTCAGGTGGAAATTATTGCTCTGTGCAACAACAGGGAGATCCCTGCTTCCAGTACAGCAAATTCCTGCTTTTTGGGGCTTCTTTTCCAGGGAATTCACTGAGGAAATTTGAGAATTCTGAGGTTGAGGTTTAGGAGCAGTGAGAGTTGAGGGGCTCAGGTTTGGGGTGCAGAGAAACCTCAGGTGGCATCTTTTCCCTGCAGAACAACAGGGAGATCCCTGCCTTCAGGTACAGCAAATTCCTGATTTTTTGTGGGGTTTTTCCAGGAAATTCACAGGGAAAGTCATGGGAATTCTGAGGTTGATGTTTAGGAGCGGTGAGAGTTGAGGGGCTCAGGTTTGGGGTGCAGAGAGGTCTGAGGTGGAAGCTTTGCCCTGCAGAGCAAGAGGGAGATCCCTGCTTCCAGTACAGCAAATTCCTGATTTTTGGGGCTTTTTTTTTTCCAGGGAATTCCCAAGGAAAGTTTGGGAATTCTGGATTTACGAGGATATTGTGGTTTAGGAGTGGGGAGAGTTGAGGGGCTCAGGTTTGGGGTGCAGAGAGACCTCAGGTGGAAATTATTGCTCTGTGCAACAACAGGGAGATCCCTGCTTCCAGTACAGCAAATTCCTGCTTTTTGGGGCTTCTTTTCCAGGGAATTCACTGAGGAAATTTGGGAATTCTGAGGTTGAGGTTTAGGAGCGGTGAGAATTGAGGGGATCAGGTTTGGGGTGCAGAGAAACCTCAGGTGGCATCTTTTCCCTGCAGAACAACGGGGAGATCCCTGCCTTCAGGTACAGCAAATTCCTGATTTTTTGTGGGGTTTTTCCAGGAAATTCACAGGGAAAGTCATGGGAATTCTGAGGTTGAGGTTTAGGAGCGGTGAGAGTTGAGGGGATTAGGTTTGGGGTGCAGAGAGGTCTGAGGTGGAAGCTTTGCCCTGCAGAGCAACAGGGAGATCCCTGCTTCCAGTACAGCAAATTCCTGCTTTTGGGGGCTTTTTTTTTCCAGGGAATTCCCAAGGAAAGTTTGGGAATTCTGGATTTACGAGGATATTGTGGTTTAGGAGTGGGGAGAGTTGAGGGGCTCAGGTTTGGGTTGCAGAGGGACCTCAGGTGGAAATTATTGCTCTGTGCAACAACAGGGAGATCCCTGCTTCCAGTACAGCAAATTCCTGCTTTTTGGGGCTTCTTTTCCAGGGAATTCACAGGGGAAATTTGGGAATTCTGAGGTTGAGGTTTAGGAGTGGTGAGAGTTGAGGGGCTCAGGTTTGGGGTGCAGAGGGGTCTGAGGTGGAAATTATTGCTCTGCACATCAACAGGGAGATCCCTGCCTTCAGGTACAGCAAATTCCTGCTTTTTGGGGTTGTTTTTCCTTTATGGAATTGTGTTTATGTGGCACCAAAACCAGGGAAACGCATTCCCTGGTCCCAGCTATCTTGTGGAAGCTGCACTGCCTGTGGGAATACACGGGATGGTGCTGGAGAGCTGGGAATGCTCTGGGAATTGCAGGAAGGAAAAATCCGTGCTGGATCCCAGCCCTGGAGAGCTGGGAATGTTTTGGGCACTGCAGGAAGGAAAAATCCCGTGCTGGATCCCAGCCCTGAGACTGACTGGAGAGCTGGGAATGCTCTGGGAATTCTCTGGGAATTGCAGGAAGGAAAATTCCTGCGCTGGATCCCAGCCCTGGGGAGCTGGGAATGCTCTGGGCATTCCAGGAAGGAAAAATCCTGAGTAAACTCTGCTCGATCCCAGCCCTGGAGAGCTGGAAATGTTCTAGGAATTGCAGGAAGGAAAATTCCTGAGGAAACTGCACTGGATCCCAGCCCTGGAGAGCTGGGAAGTGCCTGGGAATGCTCTGGGCATTCCAGGAGGGAAATTCCTGAGGAGACTGTGCTGGATCCCAGCTCTGAGCGGGGCTGGGAATGCTGCGGGCATTCCAGGAGGGAAAATTCCTGAGGAAGCTGCACTGGATCCCAGCCCTGGAGAGCTGGGAAGTGCCTGGGAGTGCTCTGCGAGTTCCAGGAAGGAAAAACCCTGAGGAGACTGTGCTGGATCCCAGCTCTGAGCGGGGCTGGGAATGCTGTGGGAATGCTCTGGGCATTCCAGGAGGGAAAATTCCTGAGGAGACTGTGCTGGATCCCAGCTCTGAGCGGGGCTGGGAATGCTGTGGGAATGCTGTGGGCATTCCAGGCGGGAATTCCCCGGCCCAGCTGAGCCCTGGATGCCTTCCCTTGCAGGTTTCTGTACGAGCCCCACAGCAAAGGGCACCGCTACTACCGCCAGAAGCTGGAGGAATTCCGGAGGGCCAGAGCCGCCTCCGGGGGCTCCCCTTTTCCCGGGGGCTCCCCTTTTCCCGGAGAATCCGGCCTCAAACGGAAAACCAGCCCCGAGGCTTCTCCATCCCCTCTGTGCTTCCCTCCTCTCCCTCTTCCCACTCCTCCCCCTCTCCCTCTTCCCTCCCGTCTCCCTCTCCCCATTCCCATCCCGCCGCCTCTGGCTCTTCCCATTCCCTCTCCCGTTCCCGCCGCTCTTCCCGTGCCCCTTCCCGTGCCCTCGGCCTCTCCTTCCCCATCCTCATCCTCCACCTCCCCTCCGGATCAGCCAGCCCCGAATCCCGCCGTGACCCCAAATCCCACCGTGACCCCAAATCCCACCGCCATCCCAAATCCCGCCACGACCCCTCCGGCCGCTCCAGGCACCACCAAAAAGAAGAGGAAGAGCCGGTGGGGGCCGGAGGAGGAAAAGGTGGAATTGCCTCTCCCGCAGCTGGTCCAGCAGCTGGATTCTCCCTCTCCCCTCTCAGGTGAGTGGCACTGGATTTTGTGCCCCATGGATTGGGTTTTCCTGGGAATTTTGTGGCTCTGGAAGCAGAAATCACGGGGTTTTATCTCCCTCGTATCTCCTTGGCTGCCAGTTCGGTGTTGGGGAATCCCTGGGGGTGGAATCCCAGATATCCCAGTGTCTTTTCCCACCCTTTTGTTCCCTCTGAACCCGGGGTCACCATTTCAATCCCTGCCCAGATCCCGGGAATATCCAATTCCAGGCTTTATCTGATCCAACAACCACAAGAATTCCAAGGGAGGAGCTTCCTGCCCATTTTGAAATCGGAATCTCCCTCAGGAATTGCAGCTTCCAGGGGCAGGATTCTCTGGATTCATTTTCCTGGGCTTTTCTTTGGGAATGAAGCTGCTCTGGAGAGTCCTGGGAATTCCAGGGATGGCTCTGAACTCCAGGATAATGAATTCCCACCTTTTGGGTTGGCTGGGCTTCACCTGAGGAGGGAATTCCTAAGGAAAAAGGATTTTTAAAGAGGATTTTGTGAGCCCTGGGAGTCTTCTGGCATGATCTGGGATCAGGAATTCTCAGAGCTGGCAGTGAAGGAGCTGCTTCCCAGTGGTTTTCCTGCTCCTGTGCTTCCTAAATCCCTCCAGACTGATCCTAGTGAAGTGCTGGAATTCATTAAATTTCCTGGGAATGGCAGCACCCCATCCCTGGAATTGTCCAAAGCCAGCCTGGGCTGGTGGAAGGAGGAACGGGATAATCCTGAAGGTCCTTCCTGCCCATCCCGAACTGGGATTTGGTTTCTTTGCTCTCCCAGATTTTTTCAAAGCCTTTTCCTGCTTTTTTTTTTTTTTTTTTTCTCCAGTTCAGGACCTGAAGGGTCTGGGATACGAGAAGGGAAAACCTGTGGGATTGGTGGGAGTCACGGAGCTCTCCGAGGCCCAGAAGAAGCAGCTGAAGGAGCAGCAGGAGGTGATTCCCAAAAATCCTCCCCAAATTTCCATTGTGGGAATAACAAAGGAGCTTCTCCACCTTTAAATCCCTGGGATTTGTGCCTGGGAACAGCCTGGGGCTGGAATCAGCGGGAATAGCAGAGGATTTGAGGGAATAAGGACCTTTCCAGCCCTAAAATCCCAAAGGGCCTTTCCAGCCCTAAAATCCCAAATCCTAAAGGGCCTTTCCAGCCCTAAAATCCCAGATCCCAGAGGACCTTTCCAGCCCTAAAATCCCAAATCCCAAAGGGCCTTTCCAGCCCTAAAATCCCAAATCCCAAAGGGCTTTTCCGGCCCTAAAATCCCAAATCCCAGAGGACCTTTCCAGCTCTAAAATCCCAAATCCCAAAGGACCTTTCCAGCCCTAAAATCCCAAATCCAGGAGGTCTGGGAGTCCCAGCTCTGCTGGGTGGGGCTGAGGGGGTTCCTGCAAGATTTGGGGGATTGGGAAAGGGATTGGAGCTGGGCAGGGATATCTGGGAACATCCAGTGGGAACATCCTGGGGCGTCTCCAAGGAACCAGCCCAAAAAACCTCCTGGGTGTGGGGTCGGGATGTGGGATCGCTCTCCTGGATGTGGGATCCCCTGGGGTTTGGGATCCCCTGGATGGGGTGGGGGAGATCTCCCAGCCATGGGATCAACCACCAACTTTTAGGGTTGAGATTTGGGATTTTTGGGCATTGGGAGCTGGTTTTTGTGGTGCAGCTGGAGTGGGCTGTGCTCCACTCGGATTTCCGGGATGAATCCCGCATTTCCCTGTTCCTCCACTCAGATCTTTGGGATGAATCCCGCATTTCCCCGTTCCTCCACTCAGATCTTTGGGATGAATCCCACATTTCCCCGTTCCTCCACTCAGATCTTTGGGATGAATCCCGCATTTCCCTGTTCCTCCACTCAGATCTTTGGGATGAATCCCGTTTTTCCTCCACTCAGATCTTTGGGATGAATCCCGCATTTCCCAGTTCCTCCACTCAGATCTTTGGGATGAATCCCGCATTTCCCCGTTCCTCCACTCAGATCTTTGGGATGAATCCCGCATTTCCCTGTTTGTGCACTCAGATTTCTGGGATGAATCCCGCATTTCCCTGTTCCTCCACTCGGATTTCTGGGATGAATCCCACATTTCCCTGTTTGTGCACTCAGATTTCTGGGATGAATCCCGCATTTCCCTGTTCCTCCACTCGGATTTCTGGGATGAATCCCGCATTTCCCCGTTCCTCCACTCAGATCTTTGGGATGAATCCCACATTTCCCCGTTCCTCCACTCAGATCTTTGGGATGAATCCCACATTTCCCTGTTCCTCCACTCAGATCTTTGGGATGAATCCCCCATTTCCCCGTTCCTCCACTCAGATCTTTGGGATGAATCCCGCTTTTCCTCCACTCAGATCTTTGGGATGAATCCCGCATTTCCCCGTTCCTCCACTCAGATCTTTGGGATGAATCCCACATTTCCCCGTTCCTCCACTCAGATCTTTGGGATGAATCCCCCATTTCCCCGTTCCTCCACTCAGATCTTTGGGATGAATCCCGCTTTTCCTCCACTCAGATCTTTGGGATGAATCCCGCATTTCCCCGTTCCTCCACTCAGATCTTTGGGATGAATCCCGCATTTCCCCGTTCCTCCACTCAGATCTTTGGGATGAATCCCACATTTCCCCGTTCCTCCACTCAGATCTTTGGGATGAATCCCGCATTTCCCCGTTCCTCCACTCAGATCTTTGGGATGAATCCCGCTTTTCCTTCACTCAGATCTTTGGGATGAATCCCGCATTTCCCCGTTCCTCCACTCAGATCTTTGGGATGAATCCCGCTTTTCCTCCACTCAGATCTTTGGGATGAATCCCGCATTTCCCCGTTCCTCCACTCAGATCTTTGGGATGAATCCCACATTTCCCCGTTCCTCCACTCAGATCTTTGGGATGAATCCCGCTTTTCCTCCACTCAGATCTTTGGGATGAATCCTGCATTTCCCCGTTCCTCCACTCAGATCTTTGGGATGAATCCCACATTTCCCAGTTCCTCCACTCAGATCTTTGGGATGAATCCCGCATTTCCCCGTTCCTCCACTCAGATTTCCCAGATGAATCCCACATTTTCCCCATTCCCAGATGCACGACACCCATGAAGCATTTGGGATTTTTGGGGGGGTTTGGAGCCATTTTTTGTGGCACAGTCAGAGGGGGCTGGGATTTCTGGGATGAATCCCGCATTTCCCAGTTCCTCCACTCAGATCTTTGGGATGAATCCTGCATTTCCCCGTTCCTCCTCTCAGATCTTTGGGATGAATCCCGCATTTCCCCGTTCCTCCACTCAGATCTTTGGGATGAATCCCACTTTTCCTCCACTCAGATCTTTGGGATGAATCCCGCATTTCCCAGTTCCTCCACTCAGATCTTTGGGATGAATCCCGCTTTTCCTCCACTCAGATCTTTGGGATGAATCCCACATTTCCCCGTTCCTCCACTCAGATCTTTGGGATGAATCCCGCATTTCCCCGTTCCTCCACTCAGATCTTTGGGATGAATCCCACATTTCCCCGTTCCTCCACTCAGATCTTTGGGATGAATCCCCCATTTCCCCGTTCCTCCACTCAGATCTTTGGGATGAATCCCGCTTTTCCTCCACTCAGATCTTTGGGATGAATCCCACATTTCCCCGTTCCTCCACTCAGATCTTTGGGATGAATCCCGCATTTCCCCGTTCCTCCACTCAGATCTTTGGGATGAATCCCACATTTCCCCGTTCCTCCACTCAGATCTTTGGGATGAATCCCCCATTTCCCCGTTCCTCCACTCAGATCTTTGGGATGAATCCCGCTTTTCCTCCACTCAGATCTTTGGGATGAATCCCGCATTTCCCCGTTCCTCCACTCAGATCTTTGGGATGAATCCCGCATTTCCCCGTTCCTCCACTCAGATCTTTGGGATGAGTCCCGCATTTCCCCGTTCCTCCACTCAGATCTTTGGGATGAATCCCGCTTTTCCCTGATTCCCAGATGCAGCAGATGTACGACATGATCATGAAGCACAAGCGGGCGATGCAGGAGATGCAGCTGATGTGGGAGCGGGCGATCCAGCAGCACCAGCACGGCTACGACAGCGACGAGGAGGTGGACAGCGAGCTGGGAACCTGGGAGCACCAGCTGCGCCGCATGGAGATGGACAAGACACGAGGTGGGGGCCGGGATCGGCATTCCGGAGCCTTCCAGAGCGGGAATTCCAGCCCGTCCCGCTGCAGTGGGAGCTGCGGGGGCAGTCCTGCTCTGTCCTCGTGGATTGGGATAATCCCGCCCTGTCCTTATGGATCAGGAACTGTGGGGACAATCCCGTCCTGTCCTCATGGATTGGGACAATCCCATCCTGTCCTCATGGACTGGGACAATCCCGTCCTGTCCTCATGGATCAGGAACTGTGGGGACAATCCCACCCTGTCCTCATGGATCGGGATAATCCCGCCCTGTCCTCGTGGATTGGGATAATCCTGCTCTGTCCTCATGGATTGGGATAATCCCGCCCTGTCCTTATGGATCAGGAGCTGTGTGGGGACAGTCCCACCCTGTCCTCATGGATCGGGATAATCCCACCCTGTCCTCATGGATCGGGATAATCCCGCCCTGTCCTCGTGGATTGGGATAATCCTGCTCTGTCCTCATGGATTGGGACAATCCCACCCTGTCCTCATGGACTGGGACAATCCCATCCTGTGTTTATGGATCAGGAGCTGTGGGGACAATCCCACCCTGTCCTCACAGACTGGAACAATCCCGCCCTGTCCTCATGGATCAGGAGCTGTGGGGACAAGCCCGTCCTGTCCTCACAGACTGGGACAATCCCATCCTGTCCTCATGAACTGGGAGCTGTGGGAACAATCCTGTACTGTCCTCATGGATCAGGAGCTGTGGGGACAATCCCACCCTGTTCTCATGGACTGGGACAATCCCATCCTGTCCTCATGGATTGGGACAATCCCACCCTGCCCTCATGGATCAGGAGCCATGGGTGGATTGCAGAGTGGGGATCCTGCTGGGTGTTTTGGGAATCTCGTGCTCCACAAATCCCCCTGGAATCCCTGGCATGCTGCACAAATCCCAAGGGATTCTCCATGAGTGTTGTTTTCTCCGTGGTTTTTCGGAGTGGGATCTTCCTGGGCGTTCCTGGGAAGTTTTGTGCTGTGCAAATCCCGAGGGATTCTCCATGGTTTTTCAGAGATCTCACTGGGCATTCCTGGGATGCCTGGTGCTGCACAAATTCCCTGGAATCCCAAGGAATTCTCCATGAGTACTGTATTCTCCCTGATTTTCCAGACTGGGCATCTCGCTGGGCATTCCTGGGAAGTTTTGTGCTCCAGAATCCCAGGGGATTCTCTCCATGGTTTTTCAGAGTGGGGATCCTTTGCATTCCTGGGATGCTCCACAAATCCCGAGGGATTCTCCATGGTTTTTCAGAGATCTCACTGGGCATTCCTGGGAGGTTTTGTGCTCCAGAATCCCCCTGGAATCCCTGGGATGCTCCATGAGTGTTGTCCCTAATTTTGCAGACTGGAGAATCTCACTGGACGTTCCTGGGATGCTCCACAAATCCCAAAGGATTCTCCATGAATGTTCTCTCCATGGTTTTTAAGAGTGGGGATCTTCCAGGGCATCCCTGGGATGTTTTGTGCTCCACAAATCCCCCTGGAATCCCAAGGAATTCTCCATGAATGCCGTTTTCTCCGTGGTTTTGCACAGTGGGGATCTCACTGGGCATTCCTGGGATGCTCCACAAATCCCAAGGGATGCTCCATGGGCGTTGCTTTCTCCATGTTTTTTTTGGAGTGGGATCTTCCAGGGCATCCCTGGGATGTTTTGTGCTCCACAAATCCCCAGAAATCCCTGGGATGCTGCACAAATCCCAAGGGATTCTCCGTGACCTCCGTGTTGTCCCTGTTTTTCCAGAGTGGGCGGAGCAGCTGACCCAGATGGGCAGAGGGAAACATTTCATCGGGGATTTCCTCCCGCCAGACGAGCTGGAAAAATTCATGGAGACCTTCAAGGCGCTGAAGGTGAGGAGCCAGAGGATTTCTGGGATTCTGGGAATGAGCTCCAGGTTCATCCCACAGCTGGGAGTTCCTCCAGCTCTCCTCGCTCCAGGCATTCCTGCTGGAAAAAAGGGATCAGTTTCCCATTCTTTGCACGGAAATGGGACAATATTTGGGAAGGAATTCCTTGCCTGGGAGGGTGGGGAGGGAATGGGATGGAATTCCCAGAGGATCCGTGGTTGCCTCATCCCTGGAAGTGTCCCAGGAAAGGTTGGAGCACCCTGGGATCATGGGAAGTGTCCCTGCCCGTGGGACTGGATGGGCTTGAAGGGCCTTTTCCAGTCTGGAATTCCATGATTTGGGATTTTTCTGGAATTCCGAGCCTCCCACTCAGTTCCTCCTTGGAATCAGTGGGTGCCAAGCTGGGAAAAAATGGGAATTTTTCTCCAGCTGATTGCAGGGAAGTGAAAACCCCAAGCCCCCAATCCAAGCACCTTCCAGTCCTTCCCAAACCCTGGAATTTCTGGAAGCTGCCTCATCCCTGTTCTCCAGCACGGGCCTGACATTCCCTGGAGATCCAG
Source organism: Aphelocoma coerulescens (assembly GCF_041296385.1). NCBI lineage: Eukaryota > Metazoa > Chordata > Aves > Passeriformes > Corvidae > Aphelocoma > Aphelocoma coerulescens. The sequence goes on along the minus strand of NC_091041.1, from coordinate 5,763,955 downwards.
GCTTAAAAAAGAACCTGGATCCAGAGAACAACCTGGAATTCCAGAGCTGAATTCCTCTCTGGAGCTTCATTCCCTCCTCAAGGCTGGAATCCTGGGAAATCCTGGTAGTTCTTTCCCAAAATCCCAATTTTGAGGGGGCTGGAGCTGCTTTTTTCCCCGCTCTCCTGTAATCCATGGAATTAAAACCACCCCTTTTCCTGCTTTTTCCCGCTGCAGGAGGGCCGGGAGCCGGATTATTCCGAGTACAAGGAATTCAAGCTGACGGTGGAAAACATCGGATACCAAATGCTGATGAAAATGGGATGGAAGGAAGGAGAGGGATTGGGATCGGATGGGCAGGGAATCAAAAACCCCGTCAGCAAGTGAGCGCTCTTCCTATGGATCATTCCTTGCCTTTCATCCGGGAATTCCTGCTGGAAGTCAGGATTCCTCACCTGAGCATGGAAAACTTAGCCTGGCAGAGAATTCCTGGTTTTTTGGAGGGAGTTTTCTCCTGGATTTGTGGCTGTAGCTGGTGCAGGAATTGTGTCCGAGCCCTGAATCCGGAATTTCCAATCCCAATATCCATAGGGAGGTGCAGCTCCAAAAGGAGGATTCCTGTCTGCACCTTCCCTCTCCCAGGATTAAATCCTTAAAATCAGAGATTCCTGGGAATGTTCAGGAACACATCCAGGGGAGGATATTCCAGCTGGGATCAGAGCTTTGTGATCCCACTATTCCTGGCATCGCTCCATGCCCAGAAATGTTGGGATTTGATCCCACTTTGAGCATTCCAAAGGTTGTTTTTTTTTTTTAGGTGGATCAGCTGCTGGTTGGACTTCCAAACAAAATATTTGGGAATTGGGAATATTCCTGGGTGATTTTTGGGAGGGGACAGCCTTGTAGAAATGGAAAAGAGCTTTTCCAAGGATTTCTGCTCCTCTGTCCTGGGATTTATCCCACTGGGGATGTGGTTGTGGGTTCAGGGAGTGAAATTCCAGAATCCTGGAATCTCTGGAGCTCCTGGGCTGGAAGAATGCCACAAGGATCATGGTGGATCCAAATGGACGGGACAGGGAATCAGAATTCCCAAAGGAAAGGCAGGATCTACCCATCCCGGGGGGATGAACCATCCCTGCTGCTCCTGGGATGGGTGAGGCAAGATGGGAAGGGATTGCTCCCGTCTGGGGCCATTCCAGAGGGAAGGAAGCGGGGATTGGCCGTTCCCCAGGGCGTGGAACCCACCCCAGGCACGGGGACTCGGGAAGGAGATCCAGCAACGCCTCGGGGGGGGAGAATTCCCCCGGGAATTCCTGGGGCAAAGGGAGCTCTGAGCGTTCCCTGTCCCGCTTTTCCCGCAGGGGCACCACGGCCGTGGACGGGGCGGGATTCGGGATCGAGCGCCCGGCGGAGCTCACCAAGGAGGACGACGAGTACGAGGCCTTCCGGAAGCGCATGATGCTGGCGTACCGCTTCCGGCCCAACCCGCTGGTACGGGATAACGGGATACTGGGATAACGGGAATGGGATACTGGGATAATGGGATAACGGGAATGGGAATGGGATCATGGGATCAGAGCTGGCGTACCGCTTCCGGCCCAACCCGCTGGTACGGGATAACGGGATAACGGGATAATGGGAATGGGAATGGGATCATGGGATCAGAGCTGGCGTACCACTTCCGGCCCAACCCGCTGGTACGGGATAACGGGATACTGGGATAACAGGAATGGGATACTGGGATAATGGGATAACGGGAATGGGAATGGGATCATGGGATCAGAGCTGGCGTACCGCTTCCGGCCCAACCCGCTGGTACGGGATAACGGGATACTGGGATAATGGGAATGGGATACTGGGAATGGGATCAGAGCTGGTGTACCGCTTCCGGCCCAACCCGCTGGTACGGGATAACGGGATAACGGGCATGGGAATGGGATCATGGGATCAGAGCTGGCGTACCGCTTCCGGCCCAACCCGCTGGTACGGGATAACGGGATACCGGGATAATGGGAATGGGATCATGGGATACTGGGATCAGAGCTGGCGTACCGCTTCCGGCCCAACCCGCTGGTATGGGATACCGTGATACCGGGATAACGGGAATGGGAATGGGATACTGGGAATGGGATCAGAGCTGGTGTACCACTTCTGGCCCAACCCGCTGGTACAGGGTACCGGGATAACGGGAATGGGATACCGGGAATGGGAATGGGATAATGGGATCAGAGCTGGCGTACCGCTTCCAGCCCAACCCGCTGGTACGGGATACCGGGAATGGGATACCAGGAATGGGATAACAGGAATGGGATCATGGGATAACAGGAATGGGACCACTTCCAGCCCAACCTGCTGGTGAGGAATGGGATCGTGGGAATGGGATCACGGGATCCTGGGAATGGGAGCGGGATGATGCTGCTGTGCCGCTTCCGGCCCAACCCCAGCCAATCCTGAGGATTTTCCCATTGGTTTTTCCCTGCAGAACAACCCACGGCGACCTTACTACTGAGGAGGGCTTCTCCCACGAGTTTTCCCGTGAAATGTTATCCCAAACTTCATTATCCAGCTCTTCTTTCCCGATATTATCTGGCTGGTTTTGGAATCACCGCTTTCCCCACGGAAAAACCTCCCCAGGTTGTTTTTTTTTTTGGACGTGGGGAGGGTTTGGAGCAGCACCAAAAATCCCCCAGGGATAATCCAAGGACTCCCAATTCCGTGGAATTTGGGATTTTTGGGATCTGCCCACACACCAAACTCGTGCTGCTCTGGGAGGGGGATGGATTTTATTCCTTTATTTTATCTTGGAATCCCAAATCCAAGGGATTTGGGGGAGTTTGGGGAACCAGTGCCTCCAGTTCTGCCTCTGGATGGGTGGATCCAGCACGGATCAGTTGGGAATTCCAGGATTGAGGGGTCCAGGGGGGGATTTATTCCCTTCCCGAGGATTTTGCCAACACCTCCAGTGCTTTGGGATGATGAAGACCCAAAATTCCGGCCACGCTTGGGAAAAATCCAACAAAATTCCAGCCACGCTTTGGAAAAATCCAGTTGGATTTTGTTGTCCTAAAAAAAAAACCCTCTGGAAATACAAATTTTCTTCATGGAGTCTGTAAATAAAATCAAACTTGTTTGTTCCTTAGGTTTAATCCTTGGAATTTTTGGGAAGAGGGGGATTTTTTTTAGGGTGGGAGACTGCCCGGGAGCTCTGCTTTCCAAGGATTTTCGGGGAAAAAAAGCTGGATTTGGTTCCTTTTCTTTTGGATACTTGATGTGATTCCTTGTTAATTATTTTCATTACCGAGTCGAGCGCTTGGATTTTAATTAAAGCATATCCAAAGGGGGAGGGAGGGGGTTTATCCAGGGAAACCCCAAAATCTGGGAGCCTGGAGCCAGGAATTTTGGGAAAATTGGGAAATCCCGATAAGAACCCTGGCACTGCTCCAGGGCCCGAGGTCACCGCGCCACCCTTGGATCCCCATTCCCGCCTGGATCCCGCTCCTGGGCTGCTTTTCCTGGGAATCCAGAGCCTGGAGCCCCCCCAGGATTTGAGGAAGGGATTTTTGGGAGCATGGAGGGGTTTGGAAAATCGCTTTTATTCCAGGGGATTCTGGCACTCAGGGCATGGAAGTGTTGGAATTCAGGGAATTCCTGCTCTTCCTGGTGGGTGGGAATTCCAGGCTGGTGGACCACCACAGCCATCCCTGGGTATTCCATGCTGCCAAAAGTCCACTTTTTCCTCCTTTTTTCCTCCTTTTTTCCTCCTTTTTTCCTCCTTTCCCCCCTTTTCCCCCCTTTTTCCCCCCTTTTTCCCCCCTTTTTCCCCCCTTTTTCCCCCTTTTTTCCCCCTTTTTTCCCCCCTTTTCCCCCCCTTTTCCCCCCCTTTTCCCCCCCTTTTCCCCCCTTTTTCCCCCCTTTTTCCCCCCTTTTCCCCCCCTTTTCCCCCCCTTTTTTCCCCCTTTTTTCCCCCTTTTTTCCCCCCTTTTCCCCCCCCTTTTTTCCCCCTTCCCCCCCCCCTTGTCGTCCCCCCCTTTTTTTCCCTTATTTTTTTCCCCACCCCAGCCTTGGTTTCCTGGCCCTCCTCTCCCAATCCTTCCAAGCATGGGATTCACTGGGAAAAGCTGGAAGTTTTTCCATCAAATCATTCCAAAATCCCTTTTTTTTTTCTTTCCATCGCGTTTTTGGTTTTTGGTTTTTTTTTTTACTGTTTTTTGTGCATTTTTCCTTATCCCCATCCCATTCCCAATTCCCGACGCCGAACCCCGTTTATTCCCAAGGTTTTTTCCCGGCTGGATCCTTCCCTGTTCCCATTCCCAGGCGTGTCCCAGCTCCTCCCAAGGGAACAATCCCAGGGCAAAATCCAGCCGGGACAATTCCCCAGGAGCAGGAGGGCCAAAGGGTGGCCGGGGCCGCATTCCCGAGGGATTTGGGAAGCAGGGAAAAGGCGGAGCGGCCGCCCCGGCGTGGGCCTGAGGAGGCTCGGGAAGTTTTGAATTCCTCTGGAATTTTTTCAGCCCGTTCCCAGCCCTGGGATGCTGTTGCAGGGCTGGGAATTCCGAGCTCCCGGCGGGATGCGGAGCCCTTGGAGCGGCCGCTCCCGATCCCTCCCTAAAATCCGGGATAAAAGCTCGGGAATTCCGAGTTTCCAGCGGGATGTGGAGCCCTTGGAGCGACCGCTCCCGATCCCTCCAATCCCTCTCTAAAATCCGGGATAAAAGCTCGGGAATTCCGAGTTTCCAGCGGGATGCGGAGCCCTTGGAGCGGCTGCTCCCGATCCCTCCCTAAAATCCGGGATAAAAGCTCGGGAATTCCGAGTTTCCAGCGGGATGCGGAGCCCTTGGAGCGGCTGCTCCCGATCCCTCCCTAAAATCCGGGATAAAAGCTCGGGAATTCCGAGTTTCCAGCGGGATGCGGAGCCCTTGGAAAAGCCGCTCCCGATCCCTCCAATCCCTCTCTAAAATCCGGGATAAAGGCTCGGGAATTCTGAGTTTCCAGCGGGATGCGGAGCCCTTGGAGCGGCCGCTCCCGATCCCTCCGATCCCTCTAAAATCCGGGATAAAAGCTCGGCTTTCGTCCGCTCCGCTCCTTCGCTCTCCCGGATCTGAGGAACTGCGTCCTTTAGGATCGCCGGGATGAACTGGAAAAGTGGGAAAAACCCTCATCCTTCCCATTCCCGAGTTTTCCAAGTTCCTTGGAGTGGTTGGATCCTTCAGGGAAGCCCGCAAGGACCCTCGGACCGAGCCACGAGTGTCCAGCACTGACCCCTTCCCTGGATCCCTGTCCTTTTCCCTGAATCCCTGTCCTTCCCTGGATCCCTGTCCTTCCCTGAAACCCTGTCCTTTTCCCTCAATCCCTGTCCTTTTCCCTGCATCCCTGTCCTTCCCTGGATCCCTGTCCTTCCCTGGAATTCCAGTCCTTTTCCCTGGATCCCTGTCCTTCCCTGGAATTCCCGTCCTTTTCCCTGGATCCCTGTCCATCCCTGGAATTCCTGTCCTTTTCCCTGGATCCCTGTCCTTCCCTGGATCCCTGTCCTTCCCTGGAATTCCTGTCCTTTTCCCTCAATCCCTGTCCTTTTCCCTGGATCCCTGTCCTTCCCTGGATCCCTGTCCTTCCCTGGAATTCCCGTCCTTTTCCCTGGATCCCTGTCCATCCCTGGAATTCCTGTCCTTTTCCCTGGATCCCTATCCTTCCCTGAATCCCGGTCCTTTTCCCTCAATCCCTGTCCTTTTCCCCCAATCCCTGTCCTTTTCCCTCGATCCCCGTCCTTCCCCGGAATTCCAGTCCTTTTCCCTCAATCCCTGTCCTTTTCCCTGGATCCCCGTCCTTCCCCGGAATTCCAGTCCTTTTCCCTCGATCCCTGTCCTTCCTCCCAGGCCCCTCCCGTCCCTCCCGTGTCCCCCCGGTCCCTCCGCGGGCTCCCCGTCGGTCCCTGCCCGCTGTCCCGGTGCCTCGGGGCGGCTCTGTGGCTTTAAGGGCGCTGCCCGGGGCCGGTCCCGGGGCCGAAGTCCGCGGTGCCGGTGCTGGCGGCGGGGCCGGGATGCAGCTCCCGGCGGGCCCGGCCGCCCTGGGCGCCCCCCTGCTCGCCCTCCCGGTGGCCTTCGGCATCAGCGGGGCGACAAACCTGGAGTGAGTGGGGACCGGGAGGGAGCCCCGGGAGTGGGGAGCGGGAGGGAGCCCCGGGAGTGGGGAATGGGGACCGGGAGGGAGCCCCGGGAGTGGGGACCGGGAGGGAGCCCCGGGAGTGGGGAATGGGGACCGGGAGGGAGCCCCGGGAATGGGGAATGGAGACCGGGAGGGAGCCCCAGGAATGGGGAATGGGGACCGGGAGGGAGCCCCAGGAATGGGGAATGGGGACCGGGAGGGAGCCCCGGGAATGGGGAATGGGGACTGGGGAATGGGGACTGGGGACCGGGAGGGAGCCCCGGGAGTGGGGACCGGGAGGGAGCCCCGGGAGTGGGGAATGGGGACCGGGAGGGAGTCCTGGGAATGGGGAATGGGGACCGGGAGGGAGCCCCAGGAATGGGGAATGGGGACTGGGAGGGAGCCCCGGGAATGGGGAATGGAGACCGGGAGGGAGCCCCAGGAATGGGGAATGGGGACCGGGAGGGAGCCCCGGGAATGGGGAATGGGGACTGGGGAATGGGGACTGGGGACCGGGAGGGAGCCCCGGGAGTGGGGAATGGGGACCGGGAGGGAGCCCCGGGAATGGGGAATGGGGACCGGGAGGGACTCTCGGGAATGGGGAATGGGGACCGGGAGGGAGTCCTGGGAATGGGGAATGGGGACTGGGAGGGAGCCCCGGGAATGGGGAATGGGGACCGGGAGGGAGCCCCGGGAGTGGGGAATGAGGACCGGGAGGGACTCTCGGGAGTGGGGAATGGGAACCGGGAGGGACTCTCGGGAGTGGGGAATGGGGACCGGGAGGGACTCTCGGGAATGGGGAATGGGGACCGGGAGGGAGTCCCGGGAATGGGAAACGGGGACCGGGAAGGGGGAATGGGAGGAAGCCCCGGGAATGGGGACCGGGAGGGAGCCCCGGGAGTGGGGAATAGGGACCGGGAAGGGGGAATGGGAGGAAGCCCCGGGAATGGGGAACGGGGAATGGGGTCCTGCTCCGGGGATGGGATCGGGCTGGGACGGGCGGGACAAGGCTCCATCCAGGGCCGGGGGAGTGACCCCACCTGGGATCGCTGTCGCATCCCCAGGGTCCCATCCGGACCTGGGAGCTGCGTCCCAGCCAGGGGACAGGGTCTGGGAATCCAGTCCGGGACAGGGGCTGGATCTACCCTGGATCGGGCGGTCCATCCCGGGACAGGGACCCCAATCCAGGTGTTCCCATAGGAAGGCGGCTGCGGGTGGGGTTTTCCCGCTGGATTTAAATCCCGCTCCGGGAGCTCCGACCCCGCAGAGCCGCTCGGGCTCCCGGACAGCCCAAATCCAGGGAATTGGGGTGATGCCGGCCCTGGAGTGTCCCCGCTGTCCCCTGGGCCGCTGACGTGTCCCGGCCGGTGTCAGCCCCGCTCCCTCCCGTCCCCGCCGCTGGCACGGCCGCGATAACGGCCCCGCTTTCTCTTTGCCCGGAATTCCCAACCCAAGGGCTTTGGGAGCGGCTCCCGGCGATCCAGCCGGAATCCCAGCGCTTCCTCACCTCTGGGATTTGCCCCTTCCCAATCCCTGCTGGGATGTCCCACCCACCCTTCCTTTGGGATTTGCCCCTTCCCAATCCCTGCTGGGATGTCCCACCCACCCTTCCTTTGGGATTTGCTCCTTCCCAATCCCTGCTGGGATGTCCCACCCACCCTTCCTTTGGGATTTGCCCCTTCCCAATCCCTGCTGGGATGTCCCACCCACCCTTCCTTTGGGATTCTCCCCTTCCCAATCCTTGCTGGGATTCTGGCCCACCCACCCTTCCTTTGGGATTTGCTCCTTCCCAATCCCTGCTGGGATGTCCCACCCACCCTTCCTTTGGGATTTTCCTCCCTGGGTTATTCTCGGATCCAGATTTTCCCTCCACAGCGGACGGGCAGTGACTCCACCTGTGCTGGCTGCAGGGTCTGATTCTAATCCTAAAAACCGGTGGGACTGGGAATGTTTTGGGGGAATGGGGGGGAATGAGGCCGTGCTGGATGCTGAACCCTTCCCGATCCCACAGCAGCCCCCTGTCCCCGGCGCTGGTGGCGATCCTGGTGCTCCTCGGCCTCATCTCCATCCTCATCCTCATCCTCACGGGTGGGATCAGCCACTTCCAGGATCCCCTGTTCTGCGGTGAGACCCCTGAGGGGTGGGATTGGTGCTGAGGGCAGGGATTTGGGATTTGGGATGTGGGGAGAGCTGTGGGACCCACATGGAGCAGGGATTGGGGATGTGGCATTTGGGATGTGGGGAGAGCTGTGAGACCCACACAGAATAGGGATTTGGGATGTGGCATTTGGGATGTGGGGAGAGCTGTGGGACCCACACAGAGCAGGGATTTGGGATTTTGGGGGGAATTTGTGGGACCCACACAGAGCAGGGATTTGGGATTTTGGGGGGAATTTGTGGGACCCATATAGAGCAGGGGTTTGGGATCTGGGGGATCTGCATGCCCTGAATGGAGCAGGGATTTGGGATCTGGAGGACCTGCGGGGCCCGCACGGAGCAGGGATTTGGGATTTGGGATTTGGGATCTGGAGGACCTGCAGGCCCCGCACAGAGCAGGGATTTGGGATTTGGGATCTGGAGGACCTGCGGGCCCTGCACGGAGCAGGGATTTGGGATTTGGGATTTGGGATTTGGGATCTGGAGGACCTGCGGGCCCCACATGGAGCAGGGATTTGGGATTTGGGATTTGGAGGACCTGCAGGCCCCACACGGAGCCTCCCGTGTGTCTGCAGTGTTCGTGGTGTTCTCCTTCGTGTCGGCCGTGGATCTGATCATCGCGCTGGAGGAGGACGGGCTCATCTCGGGCTTCACGGAGCTCTACGTGCGAGAGGTACCGACCCCACACGCCCCACACGGGGCTCCTGCACCCCCGGCCCCCTGTGTGACCGGCTGTCCCCATCCCCGGTGTGAGCCCCGGTGTGACCCCTCGGTGTCCCCACCCCCGGTGTGACCCTGACCCCCCCGGTGTCCCTGCTCCCGGTGCAACCCCTCCACCCGGTGTCCCCTCCCCATGTCCCCACTCCCGGTGTGACCCCCAATGTGACCCGGACCCGGTGTCCCCACTCCCGGTGTCCCCCACCTCGGTGTGACCCGGTGTCCCCTCCCCATGTCCCCACTCCCGGTGTGACCCTCCCGGTGTCCCTATCCCCGGTGTGATCCCCCCAATGTGACCCGGACTCGGTGTCCCCATCCCCGGTGTGACCTCCCTGGTGTGACCCGGAGCCGGTGTCCCAGTTTCCGGTGTGACCCCCCCGGTGTCCCCGCTCCCGGTGCGACCCCTCCACCCGGTGTCCCCATCCCCGGTGTGACCCCCCCCAATGTGACCCGGACCCGGTGTCCCTGCTCCCGGTATCCCCCGCCTCGGTGTGACCCGGTGTCCCCTCCCCATGTCCCCATCCCCGGTGTGACCCCCCCGGTGTCCCCTCTCCTGGTGCGACTCCTCCCCCCAATGGGACCCGAACTCGGTGTCCCCATCCCCAGTGTGATCCCTCCCCACGGTGTGACCTGGACCCACTGTCCCTATCCCCAGTGTGACCCCCCCGGTGTGACCTGGACCCGCTGTCCCCATCCCCGGTGCGACCCCCCCGGTGTCCCCTCTCCTGGTGCGACCCCTCCCCCCGGTGTCCCACTCCCGGTGTCCCCCGCCTCGGTGTGACCCGGTGTCCCCTCCCCATGTCCCCACTCCCGGTGTGACCCTCCCGGTGTCCCCATCCCTGGTGTGATCCCTCCCCCCGGTGTGACCCGGACCCCCTGTCCCTATCCCCGGTGTGACCTCCCCGGTATAACCCGGTGTCCCCCCTCCCGGTGTCCCCCACCTCGGTGTGACCCGGTGTCCCCTCCCCATGTCCCCACTCCCGGTGTGACCCCCCGGTATCCCTATCCCCGGTGTGACCCTCCCGGTGTCCCCATCCCCAGTGTGATCCCTCCCCCCGGTGTGACCCGGACCCGGTGTCCCCATCCCCGGTGTGACCCCCCGGTGTCCCCATCCCTGGTGTCACCCGGACCTACTGAACCTATCCCCGGTGTGACCTGGATCCAGTGTCCCCATCCCCGGTGTGACCCCCCCGGTGTGACCCGGACCCACTGTCCCCGTCCCCGGTGTGACCCCCCGGTGTCCCCATCCCCGGTGTGACCCCCCGGTGTCCCCATCCCCGGTGTGACCCCCCGGTGTCCCCCCGCTGTCCCCGCGCAGGGCGAGCCCCACGTGCGCACGGCCCACGGGCTCCTCCTGTGCTACTGGGACGGCACCGTCCACTACGGGCTCTACCTGGGCATGGTCAGCGCCATCGGGCAGCGGTGAGGGGGGTGAGGGGGGCGGGAAAATCCCGAATTTCCTGAGGAGAGGGTCCGGGGGGCGGGAAAATCCCGAATTTCCTGAGGAGAGGAGCTCGGGGGGGTGGGAGAATCCCGAATTTCCTGAGGAGGGGAACTCGGGGGGCTGGAGAATCCCGAATTTCCTGAGGAGGGGTGCTCAGGGGGGTGGGAGAATCCCGAATTTCCTGAGGAGGGAGCTCGGGGGGGCTGGAGGATCCCGAATTTCCTGAGGAGGGAGCGCGCGGTGATCCCAGGTGGGCTCGGGGGGAATCAAGGGCTGGAAGAATCCCCAATTTCCTGAGGAGGGAGCTCAGGGGAGTGGGGGAACCCCGAATTTCCTGAGGAGGGGAGCTCGGGGGGCTGGAGAATCCCGAATTTCCTGAGGAGGGGAGCTCGGGGGGGCTGGAGGATCCCGAATTTCCTGAGGAGAGGAGCTCGGGGGGGTGGGAGAATCCCGAATTTCCTGAGGAGGGGAGCTCAGGGGGGTGGGAGAACCCCGAATTTCCTGAGGAGGGGGCACGCGGTGATCCCAGGTGGGCTCGGGGGGAATCAAGGGCTGGAAGAATCCCGAATTTCCTGAGGAGGGGAGCTCAGGGGGGTGGGAGAACCCCGAATTTCCTGAGGAAGGGAGCTCGGGGGGCTGGAGGATCCCGAATTTCCTGAGGAGGGAGCGCGCGGTGATCCCAGGTGGGCTCGGGGGGGATCAAGGGCTGGAAAAATCCCGAATTTCCTGAGGAGGGGTGCTCGGGGGGGCTGGGGAATCCCGAATTTCCTGAGGAGGGGGTCCCGCTGTCCCCGCAGGAAGAATTACCGCAGCCTGGGGCTGCTCTGGCTGGGCTCGATGCTGATGAGCGCCGTGGTTTTCCTGCTCGGGAATCTGCTCGGTACGGGGCGCGGGGAGCGGCTCGGGCCCGTGTCCCACCCCCAGGACCCCTCCATCCCCCCCGGGACCCCTCGGGAGGAGGAGGAGGAGGATTCCGGCCATCCAGCGGGAATCCCAACACTTCCTCACCTTTGGGATTCTCCCCTTCCCAATCCCTGCTGGGACGTCCCACCCACCCTTCCTTTGGGATTCTCCCCTTCTCAATCCCGCTGAGATGTCCCACCCACCCTTCCTTTGGGATTCTCCCCTTCCCAATCCCTGCTGGGACGTCCCACCCACCCTTCCTTTGGGATTCTCCCCTTCCCAATCCCTCCTGGGACGTCCCACCCACCCTTCCTTTGGGATTCTCCCCTTCCCAATCCCTGCTGAGATGTCCCACCCACCCTTCCTTTGGGATTCTCCCCTTCCCAATCCCTCCTGGGACGTCCCACCCACCCTTCCTTTGGGATTCTCCCCTTCCCAATCCCTGCTGGGATGTCCCACCCACCCTTCCTTTGGGATTCTCCCCTTCCCAATCCCTGCTGGGACGTCCCACCCACCCTTCCTTTGGGATTCTCCCCTTCCCAATCCCTGCTGGGATGTCCCACCCACCCTTCCTTTGGGATTCTCCCCTTCCTGATCCCTGCTGGGATGTCCCACCCACCCTTCCTTAGGGATTCTCCCCTTCCCAATCCCTGCTGGGACGTCCCACCCACCCTTCCTTTGGGATTCTCCCCTTCCCAATCCCTGCTGGGATGTCCCACCCACCCTTCCTTTGGGATTCTCCCCTTCCCAATCCCTGCTGGGACGTCCCACCCACCCTTCCTTTGGGATTCTCCCCTTCCCAATCCCTCCTGGGACGTCCCACCCACCCTTCCTTTGGGATTTGCCCCTTCCCAATCCCTGCTGGGATGTCCCACCCACCCTTCCTTTGGGATTTGCTCCTTCCCAATCCCTGCTGGGATGTCCCACCCACCCTTCCTTTGGGATTTGCCCCTTCCCAATCCCTGCTGGGATGTCCCACCCACCCTTCCTTTGGGATTCTCCCCTTCCCAATCCCTCCTGGGACGTCCCACCCACCCTTCCTTTGGGATTCTCCCCTTCCCAATCCCTGCTGGGATGTCCCACCCACCCTTCCTTTGGGATTCTCCCCTTCCCAATCCCTCCTGGGACGTCCCACCCACCCTTCCTTTGGGATTTGCTCCTTCCCAATCCCTGCTGGGATGTCCCACCCACCCTTCCTTTGGGATTCTCCTCTTCCCAATCCCTGCTGGCACTGCCGTGCCCATCCCGCGCTCTCCCCCCTCGCAGGGAAATACAGCCCCGAGCTGAGCCCGTCCTTCCTCCTCAACCTGCCCTACCTCCTCATCCTCGCCTGGGCCGGCCGGAGGCTCTTCCAGCAGCCCCGGGCGCTGCCGAGCCTCAGCCCCGAGCAGGTGAGCGCGGAGCGGGGCTCTGGGGGGGCTGGATCAGAGGGTGCGGATCCCAAAATCCCAAATTCCCTGTGCCAGGTGGCGGAGGAGCAGCGCAAACCCCTCTACCAGCGGCCCCAGGACCTGCTCCTCATCCTCATCCTCATCCTCACTGCCGCCTTCACCTTCTTCAGAGGGATGGTGAGAGGTGGGGGGGCCTGGAGGGGCTTGGGGGAGGGCTGGAGGGGTTCGGGGGTCTCCTGGAGGGTCCCGGGGAAGTCCTGGATGGGCTTGGGGGTCCCGGGGAGGATCTCGGGAGTCCCGGGGAGTATCTCAGGGGTCCTGGGGAGGGTCCCTGCCCATTCCAGGTGGTCCTGAAGAGTCTCAGGGTGGCCTGGAGGAACTCAGGGGTCCCAGGGAGGGTTCCTGCCCTCGGCCACCTCCCTGCCCACCCCAGGTGGTCCTAAAGGGTCTCGGGGGTTCCTGGAGGAGCTCGTGGTGGCCTGGAGGATTTCAGGAGTCCCGGGGAGGATCTCAGGGGTCCCGGGGAGGGTTCCTGCCCTCGGCCATCCCCCTGCCCATCCCAGGTGGTCCTGAAGGGTCTCGGGGAAGTCCTGGAGGGGCTCAGGGTGGCCTGGAGGATCTCGGGGATCCCAGGGAGGGTTCCTGCCCTCGGCCACCTCCCTGCCCACCCCAGGTGGTCCTGAAGGATCTCGGGGGGTCCTGGAGGGGCTCGGGGTGGCCTGGAGGATTTCAGGAGTCCCGGGAGGAACTCAGGTGTCCCGGGGAGGGTTCCTGCCCTCGGCCACCTCCCTGCCCACCCCAGGTGGTCCTGAAGGGTCTCAGGGTGGCCTGGAGGATCTCAAGGGTCCCGGGAGGATCTCAGGGGTCCCAGGGAAGGTTTTCTGCCCTCGGCCACCTCCCTGCCCACCCCAGGTGGTCCTGGACTGCCCGGCCGATTCCTGTTTCGACTACACCCACCTGCACGAGCCCTACCTGCGCGACCCCGTGGCCTACCCCAAAGTGCAGGTGAGGGGGGGGGGACAGGGGGGGCCGGACCCCCCCTCCAGGTGCCACCAGGGCCACCTGGGGTGACAATCTCGGTGTCCCCAGCAGATGCTGATCTACCTCTTCTACCTGCTGCCCTTCCTCATCCTCGCCATCTACGCGCTGGCACTGCCCGGCTGCTCCTGGCTGCCTGACTGGAGTTTGGTGTTTGCCGGCGCCGTGGTGCAGGTGGGGGTAACCCCAAACTCCCCCAGATCCCGGGATTTGGGTGGAAATCCCCACACGGGGATCGGCAAAAGGTCAGGGCAGGGTTTTGGGGGGGCAGATCCAGGTTTTGGGGGGGCAGATCCCAGTTTTGGGGGGCAGAGCCTCACCCGCGGCTGCAAGTGGAGCAGTTCCTGTGCCTGGTAATTGCTCTGGCCTCGGTGGATTTGGACAGAACCCGGGATTAGTGGGACGGAAATAGGATGGAGAGAGCTGCAGGGCTATAGATAGGATGTGCTGGAGCCAAACAGCCTTTGGGGCCGGGAGTTTGCACCCTTTGGGGCCGGGAGTTTGCACCCTTTGGGGATGGGGCTTTGCACCCTTTAGGGATGGGGCTTTGCACCCTTTAGGGATGGGGCTTTGCACCCCTTAGGGATGGGGCTTTGCATCCCTTAGGGATGGGGCTTTGCACCCTTTAGCGATGGGGCTTTGCATCCCTTAGGGATGGGGCTTTGCACCCTTTGGGGATGGGGCTTTGCACCCTTTAGCGATGGGGCTTTGCACCCTTTGGGGATGGGGCTTTGCACCCTTTAGCGATGGGGCTTTGCACCCTTTGGGGCCAGGGCTTTGCACCCTTTAGGGATGGGGCTTTGCACCCTTTGGGGCCGAGGGGCTGCACCTTTTAGGGCCGGGGCTTTGCACCTTTTAGGTCCGAGCCCCTCTGATGCCGCCACCCCCCATCCCTGTGCCCGCAGGCTCAGTTTGCCCACCTGGGCTCCTCGCTGCACTCCCGCACCCCGTTCCCCTACCAGACCCCCGACGATGTCCTGGGCAGCTTCTTGCTCTCCAACGTCCTCTACGCGCTGGGCCCGCAGCTCCTGGCGCTGCGCTGCCTGCGCTCCCCGGCCTTTTTCCTTCCCCCAAATCCTCCCGGCCTGGCCCGGGCCAAGAAGTACCAGTGACGTGTCCTGCTCGTCCCCCTGGGCCACTGTCCCCGCCCCGGGGGGATCCCGCCCGGCGCCTCCGGCCCCGCTCCGAGCGCTGGGACCCGGCTGCCAGAGGAGTCCCCAGGGATACTCCGGTCCCCCAAAAGCTCTGGGGACCTCGGGATGCTCCGCGGGGACATCGCTGCAGTCCCAGCCCTGTCCTTGTGTGGCTGCTTGGGGGACGCAGGAGCCGCGGTCCCCTCCCGGATGGTCCCGGTCCGTTCCCGGTGCTCCCGAGTGGGCCAGGAGGGTTCAGGAGTGGGGACGGCGCAGGGAAACGCTGCTTTCCAGGGAAAAATAAAGGAGCCGAGGTTCGTTCCGAGCCCGTGTCCCCGCTGTGCCCAGCCGAGTGCCCCCGTGCCAGGCGGGGCACCGAGGTTGCCACCGCAGCATCCCCCGGCCGCGCCCCGCGGGCCCTTTGGGGGCAGGGGCTGGGGGCGGCTGGGCCGGGGGTCCCTGGGGGTGCCAGGGAGGGTCCCTGTGGGTGCCAGGGTGCCCGCGGGTGGGCAGGGGGTGCGCGAGTGGGTCCGGTGGGCTCAGGGGTGGGTGGGTGTGAGCGGTTTGGGGGTGGGCACAGGGCGGGGGGCAGTACCGGGGTTTTTGGGGGGTGGGCACAGGGCGGAGGGGCTGTACCGGGGCTTGGGGGTGGCACCCGCTGGGTGGGTGCCCAGGCTGGGGCTGGGTGGGCACAGCCGCCCTTGCGGTGCCCGGGGCGGGGATTTACCGGACGCAACTCCTCGTGCCCCGCGTGTTCCCCGCCCGCAGCCCGGCCCGGGGGTCCCGGCAGTGCCTGGGGGGCACCGGGGGAACCGGGCGGGCCGGTGACCTTGGCGAGCCGCCGGCCCTGCGCAGCGCCGGGAGCCGGGGCAGGGCCGGGCCGAGCTCCCGGTGCCGCCCCCTGCGCGGAGCCGCACCGGCGGCACCGGCGGAGGTACCGGCGGAGGTACCGGAGGCACCGGCGCACTCCTGCGGGCGGGCCCATCCCGCGGGCCGGCACCGGGCACACGGTGAGTGCGGGGCTGCGGCCGCCGCTCCCTCGCTGCGGAGCGGGCGCGGGGCGCCGGGACGGGACCCCCGGGGCCGGGAGGGGCGCGGCGGGCGGGGGTCGCTCGCTGCGGAGTGGCGGCGGCAGGAGCGGAGCTCCCCCCGCGCTGCGCTGTCCCCGGCGGGCACCGGAGTCCCGCAGCCCCGGGGCTGCCGCCGCAGTGTCCCGCACTGCAACACCGCACCGGGCCCGCGGCCGCCGAGCGCCGCCACCGCCGCAGCCGCTGCCCCGAGCGGCACCGGGACCCCCGCGGGGCTGCCCCGCTCCTTCTGCCCCCGCAGCGGACACCGGAATGCCCGCGGGGGCCTTTCCCACTCCCACCGGGCACCGGGGACCCCCGGGGGGGCTGCTCCACTCCATCTGCCCGCGGACCGGGCTCCGGGACTGCTCTGCTCGCTCTTAGCTCGGACTCGGCACCGGGACCACCGGGAGGGGATGCCCACCTCCCCCTGTCCCCGGGCTTGGCACCGGGACCACCGCGGGGGCTGCCCCGCGCCCCCCGTGCTGGCCGGGCACCGGGACCCCCGGAGGGGCTGCTTCTCTCTCCCTGCCCCAGCCGGGCACCGGGACCACCAGAAGAGGTTGTCCCTCTCCTCCCGCCCCCGGACACGGCACCGGGACCACCGGGGGGGCTGCCCCGCTTTTTGTGCCCCCCGAGCAGACCCCGGGCCCCCGGGCAGTGGCCGCCCCGCTCCCTTTGCCCCCGGACACGGCACCGCCACCACCGGCGGGGCTGCCCCTGCTCCTGTCCCCCGATCGGGACCCCCGGGGCGCCGCCGCGCTCCCCCTGCCCCCATCCAGCCTCCTGCCCGGGGGGGGCTCATTCCCGCGGGGAGGGGGCACCCAGAGCCAGGCTGGCATTTGGGGCACCCCAAGAGTCGGGGCTCAGGGTCGCAGCCCCCCAGGCAGGGGGAGGCTCCTCCCCACGTTCCCCCCCCCCCCCCCCGCGCTGTTCCCCGGGGGTCTGGGGGGGGCTCCGGCCGCCGCTGCCCGGTCCCTGCCCATCAGTTCGGTTTCCAGAGGTGCCATAAATAACTCAGGAGATCCGGCCCGGTGCGGCTGCCATGAAATATTCATGGCATATTCATCCCGCCTGGAAGCGAGCGGGGGACGCCGAGTTCAGAGCCGGGGCCGGGGGGGTCCCTGCGGGGCTGGGGGGGTGCAGGGGGGGGGGGGCAGGGACTGACCCAGCCCTGTCACCCGCTTGGGCACGGGGTGGGTGACAGAGGCTGCTGGCACACCACGGGCTGGGCACCAGCGTCACTTCGGGGGGCTCCCCTGAGCCGGGCTCCTCCGGGTGGGGGCTGGAGGGGGCTGAGGGCGCTGCTGTCCCCCCCCCAGATGCGTCCCCAAAGCCCCTGGGCCGCTGGCCCGGCAGCGCTGCTGCTCCTCGCCGCCGTTGTCGCCTCCGACGCGCTGCTCAACGCCCGGGGCAGGAAGAAGGTGGTGCATGTGATGGGTGAGTGGGGCCGGGATGCCGTGGGCATCCTGGGATTGGGATTGGGATGGGATTGGGATTGGGGGAACCTCCTGCAGCCTCTGGGTTGTTGGGTTTAATGCACATCAAAGCACGATCCGGGTCTCTGACGTGTCCCCTGTGTCCCCCCTGTCCTGTCCAGGGCTTGGGAACCCTCCTGGGATTATCCCCAACTCTCCTTAGGGTTTGCAAAGCCCCCAAAAGAGAGGAATTCCCCCCCAAAAGGTGGCCCCACACCCCCATCCTGCTTCTCCCCCCACTTGGAACCCCCTCCCTGTGCCAGCCCTGGGCCGGCCGCGGGTCCCGCTGGGCACAGCGACCTCGCTGAGCCCCGTGTCCCTTTCCAGAGGGTGACAGCGGGGCCGTGGTGGTGCAGACAGCGCCGGGCAAGGTGGTGACACACCGCGGTGGCACCATCATCCTGCCCTGCCGCTACCACTACGACGTGTCCGCGCACGACCCGGCCGAGATCCGCCTCAAGTGGACCAAAGTGACCGAGCCCATGGCCTTCGTGGACGTGTTCGTGGCGCTGGGCAAGGCGCGGAGGGCGTTCGGACCCTACCGGGGTCGCACGGCCCTACAAGAGGACGGGGTGGGCGACGCGTCCCTCATCATCCGCAACGTCACCCTGCAGGACTACGGGCGCTACGAGTGCGAGGTGACCAACGAGCTCGAGGACGACACCGGCGTGGTCAAGCTGGACCTCGAAGGTAGCTTGGGGTGGCCGGGATGGGCTTCCCGGTGTGGGATCTTCCCGGCCGGGTGCTCTTCCCGTGGTTTATGGCCGCTGTTACGGGGTTTTATTGGCGCTGCGGGTTTACGGTGGCAGCTCGTAAAAGGCGCAGAGTGATGGTGGCACGGGCTCGTAAAGATCCCGGGCGGCGGGATGTGGCAGCGCCGGGGTGTTCGGAAAGGGGGAAACGCTTTTTAAGGGGTTTGGGGGGTGGCAAAGGTGGAAAACGCCTTTTTAGGGGCTCGGGGAGAGCAGTTTGGGGGTGGCAAAGGGGGAAAACTTTTTATTAGGGGCTCGGGGAGCGCAGTTTGGGGGTGGCAGAGGGGGAAAACGCTTTTTTAGGGGTTTGGGGGGTGGCAAAGGGGGAAAACGCCTTTTTAGGGGCTCGGGGAGCGCAGTTTGGGGGTGGCATGGGCTCGTAAAGCAGCCGGACACCGGGATGTGGCAGTGCTGGGATGTTGGGAAAGGGGAAAACACTTTTTTAGGGACTTGGGAGGCAAAGCTTTGGGGCTGGGAAAGGGGAAATCTCTTCTTTGGGAGCTCGGGGGCCGCAGTTAGTGGGTGCCAGGGCTCGGCTGGAGCCTGCACGGGCACCACCGATGACCCCAAATCCCTGAGGAGACCCCCCTGGAGTCTGGGGATCCCTGCGATCCCAAACCCCGGATCTCCCAAACCTCCTTGCAGTGTCACACGAGCGATTTTCCAGGCATCTCTCCCAACCCTCCCCATCCCCATTTTCCCCACGGCCTCCCGAGCCTGGCGCTGACCCCGCTGTTCCACCCAGCACCAAAACAACCCCCCCAAAAAAACAAAACCACCCCCACCCCACCTTCTCCACCTTTCCCAGGAGTGATTTTCCCGTACCACCCGCGCCTGGGGCGCTACACGCTGAATTTCCACGAGGCGCAGCAGGCGTGCCTGGAGCAGGACGGGATCCTGGCGTCCCACGACCAGTTACACCAGGCCTGGCTGGAGGGCATGGACTGGTGCAACGCCGGCTGGCTGGAGGACGGCTCGGTGCAGTATCCCATCTCCCGGCCACGCGAGGAGTGCGGCCGCAAGGACACGCCCGTGGGCGTCCGGAATTACGGCTACCGGCACAAGGAGAGCGAGCACTACGACGCCTTCTGCTTCACCTCCAACCTCAACGGTGAGCGGCGCAGGGAAACTGAGGCACGGAGGTGGCCGGGGCAGTGGCAGCGCCCAGCCGGGAGGATGCTCAGGGATGGGGGGGAGAGGAGGGAGCGGGAAGCCAGCCCTGGAGGGGGTCAGCGTTGTGGGTCCCAGCATAAATCGGCAGCACTCGTGCGGCTGGAATGCCGAGTTTTAGTCAAAAAACCTGATTTTTTTAGCCAAAACCTCCTTTTTTTTATCCAAAACCTCTTTTTTTTTTTTTATCCAAACCCTCTTCTTTTTTAGCCAAGATCTCTTCTTTTTTATCCAGAACGTCTTTTGTTTTAGCCAAAACCTCTTTTTTTTATCCAAAACCTCTTCTTCTTAGCATAAACCTCTTCTTCTTTATCCAAAGCCTCTTTTTGTTTAGCCTAAACCTCCTTTTGCTTCAGCAAAAATCTATTTTTTTAGCCAAACCCTCTTTTTTTTTAATCCAAAATCTCTTCTTTTTCAGCCAAAACCACTTTTTTTCATCCAAAATCTCTTCTTTTTCACCCAACCCTCTTTTTTTTTTTTTAAATCCAAACCTCCTTTTTTCCAGCGAAAACCTTTCCTCCCCCCCCCTTTTTTTTTTTAAATTTTGTTGTTTTTTAGCAAAAACCTCTTTTCTTTAAGGAAAACTCTATATTTTGGGGGTTTTTTTGGTTTGTGTTTTGTTTTTTTTTTTTTAAGCAAAACCTCTTTCCCGAGCAGGATCCAGGGGCTGGAGGGAATTGCAGCAGCCGGTGATGGATGAGGCTGGGGCCGCACAGGACAGATGGGAGCCGGGAGAGCTCCGGGGCTCCGTAAATCCCTCCCGGGGGGCGCGGGGGGGCCCGGCCGGGCTTTATTCAACGGTGCCAGGCGGGACAAACAACGGGGGGCATCGCCCGGGGGTGGCACCGCCGCTGCCCAGCCCCGGGAATCTGCCCCCATCAGCCCACACGGCCCCCCCCCAAAATGGCTTGGGGGGTCCACGGGGCTTGGGGGGTCCACGGGGCTTGTGGTACTCGCCACATCCATCCCCCCCCCCAAAAAAAAAAAAAATTTGGGGGGGTACAGCGCATCGTGGGATCTTCTTAACCCCCCCCCCAAAACGTGTTGGAGGGGGTCCACAGGGCTTGTGCCACCCTCCACCTCCAGCCCCCCAAAATATTTTCGGGGGGTCCACAGGGCTGGTACCCCTCCCCTGCTCCAACCTCCCCAAAATGTTTTTGGGGGGTCCACAGGGCTGGTACCTCTTGCTTCCTCCAGCACCCCCAAAATATTTTCAGGGGGTCCACAGGGCTGGTCCCACTCACGTTTTCCAACCTCCCCAAAATGTTTTTGGGGGTCCACGGGGCTGGTACCTCTTGCTTCCTCCAGCACCCCCAAAATGTGTTTGGAGGCTCCACAGGGCTTGTTCCACTCGCCTTCTCCAAGCCCCCAAAATGTTCTGGGGACTCCACAGCGCTTCCATCACTCACCCCCAACTCCCCAAATATTTTCGGGGGCCCACAGGACTCGTACCCCTCACCTCCAGTCCCCCCAGAAATACGTCGGGAGTCCCCACAGGACTCACCTGTGCAGTCCCCACCCCGCGCCGCTGCCCTGCTGCCTCCAGGCTGCTCCAGACCGACCCCCCCCCTTCCCTTTACCCCCCTTTTTCAGGCAAAGTTTATTTCCTCAAAACCTTCCGCAAGCTGAGCTACTCGGAGGCCGTGCAGGCGTGCAAGAACAACGGCGCGGCCGTGGCCAAGGTGGGGCAGCTGTACGCCGCCTGGAAGATCCAGCTGCTGGACCGCTGCGAGGCCGGCTGGCTGGAGGACGGCAGCATCCGCTACCCCATCGTGAACCCCCGCGCCCGCTGCGGCGGCCGCGAGCCCGGCGTGCGCAACCTGGGCTTCCCCGACAAGAAGTACAAGCTGTTCGGCGTGTACTGCTTCAAAAAGGCCGGAGAAGCCCCGCCCGCGGGGGCGGCGGGGCACCCCAAGCGCGTGTGAGGGTCGGCGTGGTCGGCAGCACCCCCCGGGTTCGGCCGGGGATCCCCCCCCGCGCTGTGCGGGGAGCTGCGGGCAGCCCCTGCCTCGGGCTGGAGAGGGGCCGGCAGCGCGGGCTGTGGCGCTTGGGGACACTGAGGCAGCGGGACGGGAAGGGTTTGGTGAGCCCGGCCAGGAGCCTGCGCCCCGATCCGGGGCTGGCTCCCCGCTCCTCGCAGCTCTTGCTTCTCGACGCGCCTGTTGCATGTGCTAAAGGGCCGCAGAGCCCCCGCCCTCCTCATCCTCACGCTGTCCCCGCGGTCACACGGCGCTGACCGCCCCCGGGAGGTGCCGCAGGTCCTCCGAAATCCTCCCTTGGGCAAGGATTGGCGGCACCGGGTTTGGCTTCGTGCCGTGGCAGCCGGGGGGGGGGGGTCCCGCAGCCCCTCCAGCCCCCGCCGGGGCCGGGGCGGCTCCTGCGCGCTTGGCTTGGCCGGGGCCGGAGCAGGGAAGGGCCGGGGGAGGGCAGCGGCCCCTGTGCCCACCCAGCCGGGCACCGGCCGCAGGCTTTGGCAGCCCTGGACGTAGATGAAATAAAAGCTTCGGCCGCTTTGGAGAGCTGAGCGCGGCTCTGCTGTGTCCTTGGGGGGGACAGCCCCCACTCGCAGCGCGATCTGGGCACGCTCAGAGCATCCCAACCCTTGGATTTATCGGGATTAGATCCAAGGAGCAGCAGCAGCAGAGCCACCTCGGGGTGTGACAGCGCTGGCAGCAACCAGGGACCACCCAGGGGGGTGGCAGGACATGGGTGGGGACCCCGGGATTCGGAGGGGGCTCGGGGCGTCCTCCAGGCCCGGCCCAGCTGAGCACAGCCCATAAATCACCTTTAATGAGTGATGGACACGAATATTGCTGGGATGTCACAGCCCTGGGAGGGGACAGCGGGGACCGTGGGTGACAGGGGGGCAGGGGAACATCGGGGGGTGGGTGACAGAGGGAGGGGTGGGAGCTGCAGCCCCCGCAGCCACGGTTAAGGCAGGAATCACCCCAAAAAAATCCATCGGCACCTCCCCATCTTGAGGGGGACGCCGCGGGCACGCTGGCCAGCGACAGGGACCCACGTGGCGGCCACCACGGCGGTGATTCACGGCGAGCAGGCGGCGGAGCTGGCACGGGGAGCCCTGGCAGAAGGTTTGGGTTTGCTCGGAATTAATGGGGTGCGGTGAGAGGAGGCAGCCGGGCAGCGGCGCCGGGCAGGGGCCACGTCCCGCAGTCCCCAGGAAAGCGCAGGGCTCGCTCAACTGTTAAAAAAATTTATTAAAATGTCCAGCAGTACAGAAAGGCAGAGTCAGAAATGGGGAGGGGGCGTCGGGAGGGGGTCGGGGAGGGGGTCGGGACACGGCAGTCACGTCGCAAACAGCAGAGATCAGAAAGCGCCGTACACACACACACACGCCAACTCCAACGGGGACCCGAAACGAACGGAAAGGGGACAAAACCAAACCAAACACCCCCCAAACCAGGCGCGGAGCGGGACAGTGGCCCCGGAGGCACCGTGTCCCACCCCCCACCCCCACCCCGTGCCGGCCGCGGGGTCACCCCGGGGTGCTGGGGCAGGGAAATGGGGGGGCTGCTAAAAAACCAGAGCCGCCCCAGGTGGGATATGGGGGGGGGCTGCCTGATTTAGCCCCGATTTGGGGACAGGGACAGAGCCCAGCTGGGGGGGTCCCTGTGCGGGGCTGGGGGCTCCAGCCCGGGCCGGGGGGGCTGAGCGCGGGACATGCAGGGAGGGCTGGGGACGCACACGCAGCCGCCCCCTCCGGATCCTATTCCCTACGGGGCCGGGCATCCTAAGGAGCTAAAGCCAAAAGGGGGCTATAAAAGAGGGGCGGGGAGGGGGCGGGAGAGGGGCGGGGGGACGTCACCACATCCCACGGGGGCCCCTTGTGCTCGGTGGCCGCCGCCCGGCCCTAGAAGTAGTGGCCCTCCTCCATCCAGTCCAGCCGGAGGTGCTGGCGGTGTTTTCGCCGCTCCTTGCGGGGTTTGTGGTGGTGGTGCTGGTGGTGGGGGTGGCTGTGCCGGTGCCGCCGGTGCCGCCGCGCTCGGTGCGACCGCCTGGCTAACGGGGGGCAAGGCGGGGCAAGCGGGGGGGGGGGGGGGTCAGGTCACTGTTCGTGACGCCCCCACACCCCCGGTTCGGCTTCCCCCCCACCCCCCCTCCGTGTCCCCCACTAACGTTTTGTGCAGAGGATTTTGGGCCGGTCCCACTTGCCGGTGCTGTGGCACTTGATGGTGGGCACGTGGCGCTGGGTGAAGCCCTCCTGGCACTGGTAGCGCACGCTGGAGTGGATGTTGTACTTCTCCTTCTTCTTTCCCACCGGGAAAGCGTTCGGCACCTCCGGGGGGGGCCCGCACAGCACTGGGAGGGAGAGGACACAGAGCCCCGTCACCCCCCCTGGTACTGGGAGGTACTGGGAGGTACTGGGAGGGGACAAGGGACACCAGTCCGGGCCACCATGAGCTTCTCCCTGCATCCCCGGGGACACGGGTGGTGGTGGCGGTGGCTTTGGGAGAGGCTCGTCCATCAGGGTGGCAGCGAGGTGTCCCCAGGGTTTAACTGGTTAATTAATGGCTTTATTGGGGCGTCATTAGCGCGCGGGGTGGGGAGGAGCAGCTGGGAGGTTAATGGAACTTCCCGAGGTAAGGAATGGGAATTTAATGGGTTTTAATGGGAGCAAATTAAACAAATCCGAGTGTGGAGGGAGGGATTGATGGGGGCGGGGGAAGAGAGAGGAAAAAGGGAGATTTAGGGGAGAGCTGCTGGAGTTCGCCTGGGAGAAGGGCTGGGAAAGGTTTGCTGGGGATGAGGAGGGGCCTGGGGGCTGCGGGATGGGGACAGGGATGGCAGGAGCTGTGGGATGGGGACACTGGGGCTGCGGGATGGGGACAGGGATGGCAGGAGCTGTGGGATGGGGACACTGGGGCTGCGGGATGGGGACACCAGGGACTGCGGGATGGGGACAGGGATGCCGAGGGCTGCGGGATGAGGCCGTGCCAGGCTGGGCACGCCGGGCGGGCGCTACCTGTGCCTTTCTTGCAGATGTAGGGCAGGTTGTAGTTGCAGGGCACGTCGTTCCACTTGCCGATCTCGTGGGACACGAGCACCACGCAGTCCTCGCCGCCCGCGAAGAAGTTGTCGGGTTGGTTCTCCCGCCAGTTCTCGTATTGCTGCGGGGCCACCAGAGAGGGTGACACCCCCCGCGCCCCCTGCCCGCACCCTGAGCCCACCCCCGACCCCCCACAGGCCCTCACCAAGCCGGTGTTGTCGGTCCACTGGAAGTCCTGCTCCACGATGCGGTCATTGAGCCCGATCCAGGTGTTCTCGTGGCCGAAGCCTGCGGGAAGAGGCACCCGCGGCTCGCATGGAGGAGGCGAGGAGCACCCGGGGAGGGGGGATTCGGGACCCCCAGCCCACCGTTGATGAAGCCGTGCTCCTCCTGCGAGTGGATGCTGGTGAGGTGCCCGGCCCGGCGCCGGCAGTCGCGCTCCGCGTCCTCCCAGGAGCGCCGGCGGGCGAAGTAGCGGTAGCAGTGCCCCTGGAACTTGTGCCAGTTGTGGTCACAGCCCTCCGTGTCTGCGGGGAGACGGCGACGGTGGCCACAGAGAAAGGGGCCGGCCCTCAGCCCCGCGGGGAGCGGCGCCGTGCGGGATTTGTGTCCCCTTGAGGCTCCCCAAAGCCGCGGCGGCTGAGCCGTGTCCCCGCGGGGACAAAGCCGGGCTGGGGGGGGGGACACGGGGGGCTGTCCCCACCTTTCTCGCAGCGGCTGCCGCCGTAGCTGGGCAGGCAGAGGCACACGAAGGAATTGATCTCGTCGATGCAGGTGCCGCCGTTCTGGCACGGGCTGGACAGGCAGTCGTCGATATCTGCGGGGACACCGCGAGCTGTGGGCACGGCGACATCTCCGCCGCCACCCTCCCGAGCCCTCCGGTGCCAGCGACCGAGGACGGGGCTCCGCGCAGCCCTCGGAGCCGCAGAGCCGCCCCCGCGCTGTGCCAGGGCCGCGCCGTGCCCGGGCACTCACCGATCTCGCAGTTCTCGCCGGTGAAGCCCGGGGCGCAGCTGCAGCCGCACACGGTGCCGTTGGCCCGGCTCGTCCCGCCGTGCAGGCACGGGTTGTTCTGGCACGGGTCCGGAGGCGCTGCGGGGCGGCAGCGGTGCCCTGAGCCCGGCTGGGGGGACGCGGTGCCACCCACGCCATCCCCGCTCCCATCCCGTCGGCTCCCAGCGAGGAAATTGGGATGAAAGGAGCGACACCGCCCAAACCTCCGCCTCAAAACCTCCCATCCCCGTGCCCACCAGCCCCGGTGCCCGCAGCTCACCGTGCCCGCTGGCGTTGCCGGTGCCCACCCAGGCCAGCAGCTCCCGTTCCTCCAGCGCCGGCTCCTCCCCGCTGCCGCTGTCGGCGTCCAGCAGCGGGGACCCCTCCGGAGCCCCCAGCTCTGGCTCCGCGGAGGGCTCAAAGAGCAGCCCCGCGCTCGGGGACCCGGCGGGCTCCGTTCCCCGGGGCTGGGGGGCACTGGGGGACGGCCAGGGCCCGAGGGCAGTGGGGGACTCTTCCCTCTTGGCCTCCCCGGAGGCGTCCTCCTCGCCGGGGGCTGTTGGAGCATCCTCGTGTCTGGGGACAGCTGGGGCGCCGGGGGTGGCGGGGGGCTGCCGGGGGCCCGGGGGGGACAGGAGGAGCTGCTCGGCTGCCCCCAGCTCCGGCTCCGAGCGGTGGGTGGGCTGTGGGTCCGGGGGAGCGAAGCCTGTGGACCCCTCCTCGGCCACCGGCTCCAGCACCGCCACCTCCTCCGGCCGCTCGGTGCTGGCCCACAGCACCACCTCGGTGGCCGTGGGGGAAGGGGACGGAGAGGGGACATCCCAGGCCGGGGGGGACGCGGCTGCTTCGCTGCTGGGCTCGGCTGCGCCATTCCCGACATCCCTGGATCCCTCCGGCTGCTCCTGGCTGGGCTCGGCCGCATCCCTGGATCCCTCCGGCTGCTCCTGGCTAGGCTCGGCCGACCCGTGGGGAGTCGCGGCGCTGGACCGCCCCAGGGGCCCGGGAGAAGCCCCCTCAGTGTAGCCGGCGGTGGCAGGGTGTCCCTCGGAGGGACCCTCTGGCTGCAGGAATGTCACCGCCTTCCTCTGCCTCTCCAGCGCGCCGTCACCCGGGGCCCCGCTGCCGTCCCCGCCGTCCCCGCGGGGCTGCGGGGCCGGCTCGGGACCCTCGGCCACCAGCGGGGCCGGGGGCAGCGGGGGCAGCGGGGGCACCGAGCCACCGCCCTCCTGGGAGGGACGGTCCCCGGAGAAGTCCTCGGTGGCATCCGCGGGTGGCCGCGGGGAGTCCCCGCGGGCGCTGGGGACGGGCTGAGCCCCACCCGCGGGGATGTCCCGGTGGCCCCGAGCGTCGCGGGGAGTGGCGGGGACGGACGGGGACGGCACGGGGGGGGTCCCTGTGGGGGTCCCTGAATCCCTCGGGGCCGGCGCCTGCGGCGAGGGGGACAGCAGGGCGGTGGCCGGGGCCATGAGCTCTGCAAGAGACGGCACCGCCATGGGGTCCCCGAGCGGCGCAGCCCGCGCTGAGACCCCCCCCGGCCGTGTCTGGTGTCACTTACCGGGGCTTCGCTCCTCCTCCAGCGCGTTGGGGGACGCGTGGGGACCCTCCCGCCGGGGGCTCTCGGTGCCGGCTCGGGGGAGGCTCCACAGCTCCACGGCGTTGGCTGCGGGTCCCTTCACCTCCAGCGCCAGCACGGGGGCCTGGGTGACAATCCCCGCTGGGTCCTCAGCTGCCACCGTGGGGTCTCCAATCGCCACCGTGGTGTCCCCAGCTGCCACCGCGGGGTCCCGGCTGTGCCGCTGGAGCTGGAAGTAGCGCCCGTTCAGCCCGGGGTAGCTCTTCCTCGGGGCGCTGGAGCTGCCCGGGGGGGTGCTGGGGGTCTCCGGGGCCGTGCTGGGGGTCGCCGGTGCGGCGCTGGGGACCGTCCCCAGCCCCGCTGGTGCCAAGGACGAGCCGGTGCTGCGCTCCAGGGCTGGGCTTTGGGCATGTGACAGGAGGGTGGCCGGGGGTCCCTCGGGGTCTCCTTGTGCCGGAGGATCCCGCCGGGAGCTCTCCGGAGCCTGATCCACCACGTTGAGAGCCTCCTCCTCGTGGGGCCACGCCAGCGAGGTGGCCGCGGTGGGCGGCAGGGATGTCCCACCGCCCGTCCCCAGCCCTGGAGCCGCCGGTGCCGGCGACAGGGCAGCCCCCGGGAGGTCACCGCGCTGTGCCAGCGGGCTGCCGCTGGCCGGCCGCAGCTGCTCGTCCTCATCCTCGCCCAGCCCCGCGGGCCCCGGCTGCGGCTGGAGGTCGTAGCGGTCGCGGGGGATGTCGCGGGTGTCCCCCGAAGTGCCCAGGTCCTCGCTGTGCTCCACTAGCACGTTGTCGCTGCTCGGCGGGTCGGGCGTGGGGGGCACCGGCAGCACCGGCTCCTCCGTGTCCCTGTGCCCCGCGGCTGCGGGGACACCACGAGCATCAGCGGTGGCACCGAGGGCACCCGAGGGGTCTCGCAGCCCTCCTCGAGTGCCAGCACCAGGCACCGCATCCCCCTCCCCGCACCCAGCCGGAGCTGGGCTCCCTCCCAGCGCCGCTCTCCTCGTTTATCTTATTAATTCCCTAATTAAATATTCATCCGCAGCAATTTTCCCGGCCATGCCCACTGATCCCCGAGGGAAGACGGGAGCGGGTGGGGGGTCTGGGAGCGGAGCTCGGCGGGTCCCGCTCACCTTTGTAGCAGTAGGCGTCGAATTTGGAGGCGGCGGGGGGGAAACCAGTGCGATTTGGGAACTGGTAGAGGGTCCGCACCCCTGAGGCCTCGCCCCCGCACTTCCTGCGCGGCAGGCGGATGGGGTAGCGGACGCTGCCATCGGCCAGCCAGCCCGGGTCACACTGGTCCAGCCCCTCTCGCCACGCCAGGTACAGCTGGCCCGTGGTGGCCAGCGAGGCGCCCCGGCTCCGGCAGTGCCTGCGGGCCCCCTGCCAGCTGAAGCGCCCCGGCACCGTGGCGTAGAACACGGTCCCTGCGGGAGAGCGGAGGTGTTGGGGACACGGGGACAGGAAGCGACGGTCCTGGCGCCTCGGAGTGGAGCGGGGCTTTTTGGGACGTCGCCATGGCCTGAGCGCCGCGGCCGCGCTCGGTGACGGTGCCAAGGATGGCACGGAGCGCTGGCATGGCCCCGGCACCCACCCTGCAGCCGGGCGCAGATGTGGCCATAGAGGGACCTCCCTGGGCACCCAGCCGTGCCACGGCCACGGACGGACATCCCCGGGCACTTATCTGTGCTCCCGGCCATGCCATGGCTACAGAGGGACATCCCTGGGCACCCAGCCACGCCGTGACCACGGAGGGACATCGTGGGCACCCAGCCATGGCCACGGCCGGGGAGGGACATCCCTGGGCACCCAGCCATGCCACAGCCACGGAGCGACACCCCTGGGCACCCAGCCACGCCGTGACCACAGAGGGCCATCCCCGGGCATGTGCCGGGCTGCTCTCAGCCGGGCACAGCCCTGGGCACCCCCTCCTTGCCTCGCAGCTCCCGGGAGTAGCAGTAGACGTCGTAGAGCTCGGCGGGCTCCCTCCGCCCGTAGCTGCGCACGCCGGGGAGGCTGTTGCGGTCTCCGTAGCAGCCGGGCCGGGACAGGGTGATGGGGTACCTGCGGGAGGGGCACGGTGGGCGCTGGGCTCCGCGGGGAGGGGGTGCCCGCGGGGTGGCCCGTCCCGCGCACTCACCGCACGCTCTGGTCGCTCAGCCAGCCCGCGTCGCAGTTGTCGTAGCCGTCCTCGAAGGCGGCCTGGAGGTGCTGGGGGGAGGCGATGACGGCCGAGTTGTCGCGGCAGGCGCGGCGGGCGGCGGGGAAGGTCAGGGCGTAGCGCTCGCCCGCGGGCCGGTAGTGGAACACAACGCCTGGGAGGGCACAGGAGCGGGGAGATGGTACCGGGGGCAGGGCTGGCATGGGGGGAGCGGGGGGTGCAGGATTAGCACGGGGTGCGGGGCTGGCACGGGGCGCAGGAGGGGCGGAATCGGTGTGGGATGCAGGACTGGTACGGGGTCCATGGGGCGCAGGATTGGCACGGGGTGCAGGGCTGGCATGGGGTGCAGGGCTGGCATGGGTGCACGGATGGCATGGGGTCCATGGGGTGCAGGATTGTCACGGGGTGCAGGGCTGGCATGGGTGCAGGATTGGCACGGTGTCCATGGGGTGCAGGATTGTCACGGGGTGCAGGGCTGGCACGGGTGCAGGGCTGGCATGGGGTCCATGGGGTGCAGGATTGCACGGGGTGCAGGGCTGGCATGGGTGCAGGATTGGCACGGTGTCCATGGGGTGCAGGATTGTCACGGGGTGCAGGGCTGGCACGGGTGCAGGGCTGGCATGGGGTCCATGGGGTGCAGGATTGTCACGGGGTGCAGGGCTGGCACGGGTGCAGGATTGGCACGGGGTCCATGGGGTGCAGGACTGGCACGGGGTGCAGGGCTGGCACGGGGTGCAGGGCTGGCATGGGGTGCAGGGCTGGCACGGGGTGCAGGATTGTCACGGGGTGCAGGGCTGGCACGGGTGCAGGGCTGGCACGGGTGCAGGATTGGCACGGGGTCCATGGGGTGCAGGATTGTCACGGGGTGCAGGGCTGGCACGGGTGCAGGGCTGGCATGGGGTCCATGGGGTGCAGGATTGTCACGGGGTGCAGGGCTGGCACGGGTGCAGGATTGGCACGGGGTCCATGGGGTGCAGGATTGGCACGGGGTCCATGGGGTGCAGGATTGGCACGGGGTGCAGGGCTGGCACGGGTGCAGGATTGGCACGGGGTCCATGGGGTGCAGGATTGGCACGGGGTCCATGGGGTGCAGGATTGGCACGGGGTTCAGGGCTGGCACGGGTGCAGGGCTGGCATGGGGTCCATGGGGTGCAGGATTGGCACGGGGTGCAGGACTGGCACGGGGTGCAGGGATGGCATGGGGTCCATGGGGTGCAGGATTGTCACGGGGTGCAGGGCTGGCACGGGTGCAGGGCTGGCATGGGGTCCATGGGGTGCAGGATTGTCACGGGGTGCAGGGCTGGCACGGGTGCAGGATTGGCACGGTGTCCATGGGGTGCAGGATTGTCACGGGGTGCAGGGCTGGCACGGGTGCAGGGCTGGCATGGGGTCCATGGGGTGCAGGATTGTCACGGGGTGCAGGGCTGGCACGGGTGCAGGATTGGCACGGGGTCCATGGGGTGCAGGACTGGCACGGGGTGCAGGGCTGGCACGGGGTGCAGGGCTGGCATGGGGTGCAGGGCTGGCACGGGGTGCAGGATTGTCACGGGGTGCAGGGCTGGCACGGGTGCAGGGCTGGCACGGGTGCAGGATTGGCACGGGGTCCATGGGGTGCAGGATTGTCACGGGGTGCAGGGCTGGCACGGGTGCAGGGCTGGCATGGGGTCCATGGGGTGCAGGATTGTCACGGGGTGCAGGGCTGGCACGGGTGCAGGATTGGCACGGGGTCCATGGGGTGCAGGATTGGCACGGGGTCCATGGGGTGCAGGATTGGCACGGGGTTCAGGGCTGGCACGGGTGCAGGGCTGGCATGGGGTCCATGGGGTGCAGGATTGTCACGGGGTGCAGGGCTGGCACGGGGTGCAGGATTGGCATGGTGTCCATGGGGTGCAGGATTGGCACGGGGTGCAGGACTGGCACGGGGTGCAGGGATGGCATGGGGTCCATGGGGTGCAGGATTGGCATGGGGTGCAGGACTGGCACGGGGTGCAGGGCTGGCACGGGGTGCAGGATTGGCACGGGGTGCAGGGCTGGCACGGGTGCAGGGATGGCATGGGGTCCATGGGGTGCAGGATTGTCACGGGGTGCAGGGCTGGCACGGGTGCAGGATTGGCACGGGGTGCAGGGCTGGCGCGGGGTTTAAGCCTCACACAGCTCACAGAGAGTCCGCAGGGCTGATGGGGAGCAGAACCCCCGTCATGGGGTGCAGGGGGACACACGGGGGGCACAGCTGCCATCGGGTACATGGGGGGCACAGAGCGCATGGGGGGCAGTGGGGTGCAGTGATGCTGTGGGGCGCAGGGAGTGCATACATCGGGTGCACAGCTCACATGGGGTGCACAGCTCACCCTGAGTGCCCAACTCGCCCACCTTGCCTCGGCCACAGGGGCTGCGCGACCCCCCCAGCGCCCCCCTCGCCGTGCCCCCGCCGTGCCCGGCTCACCCGTCACCTCCAGCGGCAGCAGGTCCTGCTCGTCGTCGATGCCGGCCACCACCTCGCAGCGATAGAGCCCCGCGTCGCTGGCGCGGGCCGCCCGCAGCTGCAGCGTGGCGTTGGAGCGGTCACGGGGGTAGCCGGGCAGCGACACTCGGCCCTCGTAGGCTTTCACCACCTTCACCGCGTTGTCCTTGGCCACCAGGATGGGCACGTCCTCCCTCTGGCCGGTGGCCGAGCGCACCTTGCTCCATTTGACGCGCGGCGGCTCCGGGGGCTCGTTGGGCCCCAGGGAGGCGGAGGGGTGCAGGAGGAAGAGGCAGGGCAGGGTCACCGGCTCCCCCAGCCCCACCCGCACCGCCTGGTGCTGCACCCTGGTGATGTGGATCACCTTCCCCTCGTCCTGGGAGCCTGCGGGGAGAGCGGCTCGGCTGCCACGGGGAGTTTGGGCACAGCAGGGAGGGCTGGGGGGCATCGCAGGGTGTGGGGGGGCTCCGCTCCGGGCACCCCTGAGCGCCCCAGGAAGAGCAGGAAACGGGATAATGAACTGGGATAAAGCGCGGCCGCCCCATCCAGGGGCTGCAGACAGACCTTGCCCCCCTCTGGGGCTGAACCCCCAGCTCGGACGGGGTCCACGGTGCCCCCAGGATGCTGCCCAGCCCCCCGATGTCCCCAGGCTGTGGGCACTGCTCTGCACCCGTGGGTGCCACACGGCTCCCTGGGGACACCAGCTCGCCCTGTCCCTGCCCGCCGAGGGAGATCCCTCGCCAAAGACGCCGCTCGACGCCTGTGGCACCAGCGGAAAAGCCACCCCCGTGCTGGGATCAAGCGTGCCAGGACCGTGACCATCTCCTCCTCCTCCTCCTCATCCTCCTCCTCCTCCTCCCGCACTAATCCCGTCCCAGCCTGTGCAAATCCCCCGCGTCTCGGACCCCCCGAGGACCCTGCAGTGGGATCAGGGGACAGCTGGGGACTGGAGACAGCCACTTATCCCTCCCTGGCACCTTCCTCCGCCACCCTCACCGCACCCCCAGCCCTCGGCTCCCTGGGGGACACGGGGAGGGCTCCGGGGTGGGCGATCCCAAAGCCCCCGGTGCGGCCGATGCTGCGGTGTCCCCGCTGCGGGGGACGGGGGGGACACGGCTCAGAGCCACGGCAAATCCCCGGGGGGCTCAGCTGGGCCGTGGGGAGGGGGCCGCCAGCGGGATTAAGGATTTAAGGTCTCGCCTGCAGCGATCCCAACGCGGGGAGGGAGGGAGGGAGAGAGGGAGGGGGCGCGGTCGCCTGGGGGGCTTCTCCCTCGCTAATCCCGCGGGCAGCCCGAGCCCTGCCCGGGTTGTTATTCCCGGTCACGGTTTATTCCGGCCCAGAGTTCATTATTTATCGCTTTTTGCCCTCTAATTAGCCCCGGCCGCCGAGCACTTACCCAGGACGGCGATGGGGAGGAGGGAGAGCCCGAGCAGGACCCAGCAGGCGGCATCCCCCATCACATGGACCATCCTTGACCTGCAACGACAGCAGCGCTGCCAGGCCACCGCTCGCCCACCCCGCGATGCCCTCGGGCCAGAAATCACCGCGGGAGGAGCGGGATTAGCCCCATTAGCCCAGGGAGAGCTGGATTTCTCTCCCGGCACGGGGGCGGGATGAGAGACCAGCACCCAGCTGGGATGTCCCTCTGTGTGCCCGCCACCGGTGCCACCCGCGGTGACATCCCCGCGGCACCCGGCGCGGTGTTGGGGGTGGGTGGGCACACCCGCGGGTCCCGCGGCCCCCCAGGGGCACAAAGCCCCGGCTCCGCCGCCGCCCGGAGCTCCCTCCCGTCCGTCTGCTCCTCTGCGGCGGCTGAGAGGGTTCCTAAAACATCTGGGAGCCGGGATCAGCGGGAAGGTGGGGAGGTCACACAGCTGGCATGGGCATAACCGTGGCCTGGCGCCTGCCACCATCACCCGGCTCCCACCACAACCATCACCCGGCTCCCACCACAACCATCACCCGGCTCCCACCACCATCTCTGAGCTCCCACCACAACCAAAACCTGGCACAACCATCACCCAGTTCCCACCACAACCATCACCCATCGGGGGCACAGCTGTCACCAGGTGCCCACCACCATCACCCAGTGCCCACCACCATCACCCAGTGCCCACACCATCCCCAAATTCCCACCACCGCCACCATCCAGCTCCCACCACAACCACCACTCACCCGTCGGGTGCCAAACTGGCCGAGCAGAGGCAGCAGGGATGCAACCAGCACCCCCAAACCCCAAATCCCGAAGTGCCACCACGCGGCCAACGAGCTTGAGCCAAACCCCAGCTCCTCCCCGCTCATAGATCCATCCTGGAATTTGCTGCTCCCTGCGTTTCCCCGATTCCTGCCCCGTCCCAGACAGGGATTTGGGGACCACTCGGCCTTTGGGGGACACCAGGAGCCCCCCGTGCCTCTCCCGCTGCCCCGAACCGAGGCTCTGCCTCATCCCCCCATCCCTTTTGCTCCATTTTCCAGCCCTTGATGCCTCGTTCCGTCCCTTCTGTGCTTTTATGGGACGAAAATAGAAAGAAAGAGCGAAACGGCAAGAAAAAAGGAGACCCCCCCCCCGTGTTCCGCGCGGGCAAAGGGCCTTTTTGGGGATGGAAAACCGGGTTTTATCTGATTCCTTCTCAGAAAGAAAGCCTTGGCAGCCCCTTCCCCGCCGCGGCAGCTCCGCAGGGCGCTCTGCTGGGAGGGGACAGGGAGGTGACCTGGCCCTGGCCATAGAGGGAAATTCCCGGGGTCAGGAATGGGCAGCGGGATGTGCCTTTGCCCGGATTAATCTCCCTGGAGCTGGAAAACCCCAAAGCAGCGCCGGGGCTGCTCCAAGGCCCCGACAGCGGCTCGTTCATCCCTGCTTGGAGATGCTCGGGGAAGGAAATCCCTCGGCAGCACCAAACTTTTCCCGGTCTTTGAGCTCCAGGGGGAAAAATAAATTCCTTGGCGCAGGCGAGCTCGGGAGGTTCCAGCTCCTCGCGTTGGAATGTTAATTTTGGCTTTCTGGGGTGTTCAGGAGCTCTCCCGGGACAAAGCAGCAGCGCCGTGTCCTTGGTCCGGGCACCACCCGAGCCCTGCTGGGTGCGGGACGGGGACACCCAGGACACCCGGCACCAGGGAACAAGGGTGCCCCGGGCTGTGCTCACACACGTCTCAGGGATTCAAACCATCCTGTTGGGTTTTCCCGGTTTTTGAAAGATTTTTTGGTCTTTCCCCACATTTCCTTTTCCCCTGGATTTTCCAGGCGACTTTTCCCATCAAAAGGCAAACGAGGAGATTTGGGGGGGACAGCAGCGATGGGATCTCGCTCTCTGCCACTTTCCTGGGATCTTCCCCTTCTCCATCCTCCCCCTCCCGGGCCCGCGGAGCTCCCAGTGGAGCATCCAGTGACAACTCAGGGCCACCAGTCCCGAACCGAGGGGTCCCATCCCCGGTGCCACACCGGGCCGGCGGCAGCGAGAGCCCGCGGAGAGCCGCGTGAAGGCGAGGAGTAGAAATCCTCCTCGGAGTATTTACTCAGAGCCGGCTCCTCGCTGAGCAAACAGCCGGGATTTATTTAAATGTTAAACATAAAAGTTGCTCTTTGGGTTTCCAGCCGCTTCCCAGGAGGCTGCAGAGCTGGGATTTGAGGGATGGGATGGGATGGGATGGGATGGGATGGGATGGGATGGGATGGGATGGGATGGGATGGGATGGGATGGGATGGGATGGGGGTCCCTGACCCCACCCCAGTGGGTGCTGCTGGGCCCTCGGGGTTCGGGTTTTGGGGTCACAGGGCTGCCCGGCTCCGGCTGAGCCGTCGCCTTCCCTGACATCAGCATTCC
The DNA here is from genome assembly GCF_041296385.1 of Aphelocoma coerulescens. Lineage (NCBI taxonomy): Eukaryota > Metazoa > Chordata > Aves > Passeriformes > Corvidae > Aphelocoma > Aphelocoma coerulescens. The sequence continues at coordinate 5,728,572 of NC_091041.1, read as the reverse complement.
TGCAGGATTTGCTTTCACAGCAGGAAAGGTGGGAAGGGCCAGGCCCGGCAGCACCTGGGAAAGCTCAGCTGTCCCCAAAGTCCCCCCACACCAGCGACAGGACACATCTCTGTCCTCTGGGGCCAGCCGGCTGCCGCCCTTGCCCTTGGCACGCGCAGGGGGCACATTCCCCATGGCTCTGCTCCCGTCCCCGCCCCGTTCCATCCCCTCAGCCCCTCACCGCACCCCCGGCTGCCCAGCCGGGCAAGGTGCTGAGCCAGCCAAAAGTTTCTCCCAAGGTCAGGACAAGTGACACGGGAAGCGCCAGCCCTGCCGGGGCCGGTGCCACCACACTCGGTGTCCCCTCGCCAGGACCCCACGGGCGGGCAATGTCCCCCCGCAGCCTCGTTAATTATCGGCGGCGAATCGTTCCCACCTCCCCGCGATCCATGAATGCACAATCCAGCTCCAACCCCGCCGGGGTGGCACGGCCACATCCCGACCCTGCGGTGCCACCGGGATCGGCCCGGGATGCATCCCGGATGCCCAGGGATGGATGAGGATGGCCGGGGCAGGATCCAGCCGGGATTCCCAGGGCAAGCAGCCGTGGGCTGGGCCACGTGTGTGCCCGGTGGTGACGGCGAGGCGAGGGGGGTGGCACGGGGGTGGCGAGGTGAGGGGGGTGGCCGGGCCACCACGGGCACCAGGGCCCGAATTTCGCAGCGGGGGTTTCTCTCCGCAGTCAGGGCGGTGTCACCGTGACGTCCCCAAGGCCACGTGGCTCGGCCCCCTCGGGGACAAGGAGCGTGTCCCCGTCCCCTCGGCGTCCCAGCCCAACCGGGGGAACGGCAGACGAGAGAAATTTAAAATAACGCCGGTGCAAAACGCCCCCCCAAACCCCCCCAAAGCCGGGCGAACATTTTCACATCTGTCACTAGCTGTCACCTCATGAATAATTCATCCCTCTCATGAATATGCAAAGCCGGGGCTGGTGATTAGCTTGAGCTGAAACAGAGCTTAATTCCACACAGGCCGCCGGGACCACCCGGCCAGTTTGGGGGTCACCTCTCCCCCCAGCCCTGCCCCGAGCCTGGGCTGGGACGGGGCCGGCTGCGGATCCCGGGGTGCGCACGGAGCAGAGGGGACATTTGGGACAGCGCTGGGGACACGGGATGGGTGGCAGCAGAGAAGGAGGCACTACCCACCCACCCGGGCGGCCCGCATGCAGCCGGACACTGGTGCCCCCACCCTGGGGACGCCCCAGCCCTGAGGGTGCCACCGGCTGTCCCCACGCAGCCCGCGGCCCCCGTGACCTCCTGCCGTCCCCGCGGGTCGCTCGGGTCCGCGGTGCCACCAACGCGCAGGCGACATCCCGGTGCCCACCCTCCCGGCGTGTCCCCCCCCTCAGCCACCCCGGGGGTTGCTCCTGCATCCCCCCGGCCCCAGCACCGAGCAGCCCTGACCCCCCCCCGCAGCACCCACCTCCCTCCCAGCGCCGCGGGGTCCCCGCCGCCCCCGCGGGGACCGGGGGTGTCCTCCGGGGGCCCCCCCGGGGCTGCGCGGCCGCGGCAGGAGCCCGGCGGCGGGGCCGGCTCGGCGTCCCCTCCTCTCTGCCCACAACAAAGGAATTCTGCAAACCTCGCTGCCGTCACATCTCACAGGCAACGTGATGCTCCCCGCTCCCCCCAGCCTGCCGGAATAAATTAGCACCTCGGGAAGCTGTGATCCCGTCCAATATGGGCCCTTTGCCGGGTGCGATTTTTATTAGGCAGACAGTCTGCAGCCTTTATTTTAGAATTTGCTCCTCTTTTTTTTTTTTAATAGAATTTTTTTTTTTTTTTTGATTTATTGATTCTTTTTGCCCCGCTTTCTGCCTCTCCCCGGCAAAGCCCAAAGCGCCGCGGGAGCCCCGAAGCCGGCGCAGCATCGCTCTGAGCCCTCGGCTCCATCGCCAGCCCTGCCGCTGGCTCGGCCACACGCTGGGAATGACTCCCGGCACCGCGCCCGGTGCCCAAACCCGGGAGGAGACCCCCGGGCCGCAGGGCCTGGCACGGATCCCGGCCGCTGGCACCGTTGTCCCACCGGTTTTGGGGTTGCCGAGTGCCTCGCGCTATCCCCACCCACATCCATCCGTCCATCCGTCCATCCATCCATCCATCCATCCATCCATCCATCCATCCATCCATCCGTCCATCCATCCATCCATCCATCCATCCATCCATCCATCCGTCCATCCATCCGTCCATCCATCCATCCATCCATCCATCCATCCGTCCGTCCGTCCGTCCGTCCGTCCATCCATCCATCCATCCATCCCTCCCGGCCTCTCCACACCGTGTCCGCGTGCTGGGGACATCCTGGCCATGGCACTGAGTGCCCAGCACTCTGCCAGCGCCCTGGCAGCCAGGGCCACCTCGGGATAGGGAAATTCCCGGCTCCCGACTCGCCAGGGAGCCACCAGTGTCACCAGCAAGGAACTGGGTGGCCCAGGCGCACCCGGCTGTGGCACCGCGGGGGGGGTGGCACCGGTGGCACCCACCGCTGTCCTGCCACCCCTCGCCACCTCTGCCTGCCCTCTGTCTCGCTGCCAGCTCCTGGGGTGCTCAGGGCATGGTGTCCCACCGTCCCCGGCCCTGCTTGCCCCACTGTCCCCAGTGTTGCCCAGCCCCTCTCGGTGTCCCCAGCCCCTGAGAGCCCGGTCCTCACGGTGTCCCCCCGTCCTCGCGTCCCCACAAAGCCAGTGGCCACGCCCCCATTGTCCAGCTGTCCCAGTGCCCCTGATCCCCGCAGTGTCCCCTCCAGCCCCTTGGTCCCCGATCCCAGCACCGCCAGCCCTGACAGCTCACTGTCCCCTCAGTGTCCCCAGCGTCTCCCCCACGCCAGGGCCACCATCCCTCACCGCTGTCCCCCCCCGGTGCCCACGGTGTCCCTCTCCCACACCGAGCGTCCCCCAGCTCGCTCCCTCATCCCCGCTGCGTCCCCAGCCCGGATCCGTCCTGCTCCTGCCACAGCCGCGCCGGTGTCCCCGTCCCCATCCCCGCCACCGCCGCCGGGACCCGCGGCCCCCCCACCCCCGCATTCCCCAGCCTGGCTCCATCCCGCTCCTGCCGTGGTGGCGCCGGTGTCGCCGCCGGTGTCACCGCCCCCATCCCCGTCCCCGCAGCAGTGCCGGTGCCGGTGTCACCGTCCCCATCCCCGCCACCCGGCCCCGCATTCCTGCAGCCCCCGCAGCCCCGCCGCGTCCCCAGCCCGGATCCAGCCCTCTCCCGCCGTAGCGCTGCCGGTACCGGTACCGGTGTCGGTGTCGCTGTCACCGTCCCCCATCCCCGCCACCGGGCCCCGCACCCACCGAGCCCCCAGCGCGGATCCGTCCCGCTCCTGCCGTAGCGCTGCCGGTGCCGGTGTCCCCATCCCCACGGCCGTCCCCGCAGTGGGGGCGGTGCCGGTGCCGGTGCCGGTACCACACGTACCTGGTCCGTGCTCAGGGCGCGCCGGGACTCATCGCCGCCGGTAGAGCCGAGCACCCCCGCCGGCACCGGGGGCTTAAAAGCGGGGCTCGGAGAGGGGGGCAGCGGGCCGAGCCCCCCCCGGAGGGGGCCGAGCCGGGCCGGGCCGGGCCAATCGCGGCTGGCGGCGGGCGCGGCCCCCCCCCCCCCCGCCGGTGCCGCCGGTGCCGCCCGCCCGCACCTGCCCGCAGCGGCGGAGAACCCGCGCCCGCTCCGCGCTGCCCGGCGCAGGGCGAGGGGCGGCCGCGCATGCGCCGCCCCCCCAAACCCGGGCCAACCCCCCCCAACCCCCCCAAAACCGGGGCCGCCCCCTCCTCATCCAGCGGAGCCGCCTCTTGAACCCCACTCGGCGTGGAAGGGGCTGGGGGGTCTCTGTAATGAGGGGGGGGGGTCTCTAAGAGGGCTCGGGGAGAGATTGGGGGGGTCCCTGGAATAGGGGGGGCTGTTATGGGGGTGGGGTCCCTACGAGGATGTGGGGGGGTAATGGAGGCAGGAAGAGAGGGGGGGGACCCAGCAGGATTTTTTTGGGGGTGTTTCCAACGAGGGGAGCGTCTCCCAGCCCCTCCACACCCCAAAATTCTCTCTAAGCCGTACAGGGCCCAGCCAGCAACCCCCTCCAGCCCCTCCACACCCTATAAGGGGCCGGAATGGGGTGCAGGGGGGCCGGAGGATGCTGTGGATGGATAAAGACTTCAAAAAGCCCCAACAACCCCCCAAAACCGGGTAAGACTCTCCAAAGAGCCGCGCTACCATGAACGACCCCCAAAACGGGGGAAGAAAACCATCACTGAGCTATTGGGGGCTTTTTTGGGGGGGGAAGGGGGGGTGTCACCTTCCCGCCGGTGACTGAAGAATGCCAGCCTGTCTCCCACGGCTTGGCACCAAAAGGAGAGATCCCCCCTCCCTATTTCGCCCATAGGATGGATCCGTGGAAACCCGAGAGCAAAGTTCTCATTTCCGACTCCATTGTGCCAGACTTTTCGTGGCGTTTCCTGCCTTTTGTGAGCCCCCCCTGCTCCGGCACAATCCCGGCGTTGCCGGCGCACAGAGCTCCTCTGTTCCCCTTCTTTATGTGGCTGCAGCTGGCGGGCCCGGCCCCATGGAGGTGCCCAAGCGTGGGGGACAGGGACAGGGGTCACTGTCCCCGTGGGGTTTGCCTTTAGGGACAGGGTCCCAGGGGATTTGATATCCCGGCTTCTTCCCGCTCTCGGCGGATCCAGCCGCCCTGCAGATCTCCCGTCCTGCTGGCCCGGGGTGGTTTTTGGGGGGTTTTGGAAGGAGGGTGCTGCTCCTGCTCGGAGAGGATGGTCCAGGAGTGGTCCATGGGATGGGGCCGACCTCAAAATCCTCACCTGGGCACCCTCTGGATGTCCCCGCTGCCCCCCACCACAGCTGGGTCCTTCCCCCGCTGCCCACATCCTTCCTCCTGCTCTTCATCTCCCTAAATTTCACCTGGAAATCCCGCAGCGTGCATGGATCAGGGATCAGAAGGGTTCATGCCTGCTTCCCAGTGGGAATGTCGGGTGTCCCCAGCAGCTCCCAGCTCCCACATCCCAAAAATCTCCCCCACAGCTGCTCCCAGCCTGACCCCGACCCTCGAAGGAGCCCCGGGGACTCAAAGGCGGGACCCCGGGCCACCTCCCAGGGGCCACCGAGCCCCGGCGTGGATGTGTCCCCGGCCTTTTGTGTGGCACGGAGGGTGCTGGCAGCGACTGAGCGGAGCTCTCAAGTGGCGATGAATGTCACAGCAGCCACCCGCCAGCGCGGCTCGGGGACGGGGGTGCCACGGACACCTCTCCCCCCTCTCCGGCAGCTGCTCCGTGCCCAGGGACGCGCTGGGAACCAGCTCCTCCACTGGCACCAGTTTGGCGTCCCAGTGCCCTCCCTCCAGCTGGGAGGTGACTTCACTGGGTCTCATCGCCCTCTGAGCCCAACATCCTGCCAAGGCCGAGCCTCACTCGGGTGGCAGCGCCAGCGCTGGCCCGGAGCCGTGTCCCAATGTCCCCATCCTCGCCCCGGGTGGGGTCCCCGCCACACCCCCAGCCCCACATCCAGCGGCATCGCCTGGGGAGCCCCGAGCTGCTCCCACGAGGCAGAACCTGCTGTCACCGTGTCCCCACGGCCGCGGCCCCACCGGGTGGCCCCGGGCCAGCGTGGTTGGGGTGACTCCATCCCTCGGTCCCACTCGCCGGGCCCCAGCCCCGGCAGGATCCGCGGCGGCCTCCGCGCGGGGGAGCGGGGACTGCGCGTCTTTTTGAGCCCGAACGCCGGGATTCTGGTGAAATCCTGCAGCAGTGTTGCCGTGACGACCCTCCCCCAGTTTCCATCCAGAGATGTTTTCCTTTGTTGTGACAGGGACACGGCGAGCGGCCGCGGGCGGTTGGGGTGCGGTGACAACGCCGAGGGGCTCCCGCTGCGAGGGGCAGGGACGCGGCACCGCCCGCGGGGACACCGCTGCGGCTCCGGCGTGCGGCTGGGGGGGTCCCCGCTGCTCCAGCACCGCCCTGGTTTGTCCCCAGCCACCCCAGGGGACAGCGGAGGGGCCAGGAGCCTGGTGACATGAGTTTGGTAGGTCTCAGCCAGGTCTTGCTGCCGTGACAATAGAGGGGTGACACGGCCAGCCCGCGGCGTGGGGACAGCGCTGGGGTTTGGTTCTGTGGTGGCCACCCCCGTCCCCCACAGGACAGAGCCCATTTGGGCGGGTGGCGGGGCCGGGAGCCTCCCGAGCTGCTCCAGTTCGGTGTGGTGGCACCGTGACCGGGGTGCCGAGGGGCACCGGGGTGCCCCGGAGCCTCCGTGGGCAGCGAGGGGTCCCGCAGCTCCCCGGGAGCGCGGCCCGGTGTCCCCGCACGGCCGCGGGGTGCTCGGGGGGACCCCGTCCCGCGCCCCACGGAGCCGCTTGTTATTCCGCTCAGGTCCGCCGGCGGCGAATGAAGCCCGTTCCAGGAGAGCTGCCACATTCATCAGGACTGCAGCTCATTAGCGAGGCCTCTGCCACCGCAGCTGGGGCCAGCGCTCGGGGCACTGGCACGGGGACAGGCGGACGGACGGACGGACGGGAGGACGGACGGACAGGAGGATCCGTGGCTGCGGAGAACCGGCGGCTCTGCCTGTCCTGGCGGAGCTGCCGAGCTGGAGTTGGGCAGGACAGCTCAGCCAGGGATGGGGAGGGGACGGGGGGGCGCAGAACGATGGCACCACTTCGGTGCTGCCCCTGTGCCCTCATCCCGCCGCGAGCTGGGCACGGCAGGGAGGGCACAGACGGGGCCGGCCCGGGGGCTACCGGGTCCCCCCAGGGATGGGCGATGCTGCCCTGGCCAGGCCCAACTTCCCTCCGAACCCACCGGCAGCGTGCATTGATTTTATTTGCGGTTTCCATGGCAACTGCCTCCTTCCCTTCCCCCTCCCGGCAGCCGGACCCGCTCCTTCGCCCTCGGGCAGCGGCCACCCCGCACCTGGGACACGGGAGACGGGCGGGGACACGGGAGGGGACGGGGGAGGGGACACGGGAGGGGACACGGGTGCCTCCTTGGCGATGCCCGCGGTGGCGATGCCACCAGCTCACCCCTGTGGGTGATTTTGGGGGAGCAGGCGACACCGGGGACACCGGGCGCGCCCAGCCCCGCTCTGACTCCGGCAATAATCAGCAGCGGGGCCGGCAGGACGCCGCGCTGGCTCATTAGCCAAGGTGCTAATTGTCCCGTGCGGGGACACCGAGCAGCATCTCCCGTCCGCAAAGCCAAGCTCATTAACGGCACATGGCACCCTCACACCTGCTCACACCGCTGGGACACGTGTCAGGCACTCACGGTGTGGTGACACTGTTGGGGACACCGCGGCAAAGCCCGGTGCCCTCAGCCCTGGGGACTACAGGCCGGCTTGTGGCTTAAAAGCAGCGTTATAATAAATTAATGACAATTATATCATTTACCCATCCCTATTTACTCACGGCCACCCTGCCCTGCTCCTTCCCAGCGCCGAGATGCCACCACATCCTCACTTAGCGTGAATTACAAACCACATCTGGCTGTGCCAAACCCTTCCCAAAGCCCCGCGGCACCCCCGTCCCGGGCGCTTGGGGGGATTTTGATAAATAATAAAGGCGCGGAGAACAGGCAGAGCCCTGTGCCGCTGCGCGCTGAATTCCGCATCCCCCGGCGATCCCCGGGGCTTTACGCGGAAGTGGAAATCAATCGGCACAAGTAATTAATGGTGAAGGGCACAACACCCGCTCTTTCTTTGGAAGCGCCGGCCGGGGATGCTCGGCAGAGCCCACACGCCGCCACCCGCCGCACAAAAGGCACCGGGCGCTCGCTTCCTGCATCGCGGGCCCCGGTGCGAGCGGGGGGTCTGGAGCCGTGCCCGCGCTGGCTTTGGCACCAGCCTCGCCGTCAGCTCCTGGATCCGATGGAAAGGCCTCCCCGGGGCGCGGCGGAGCGCCGGGCTGGACGGCAGCCGGGAGCCGCAGCCAGAGCCGCTCCTGGCACGGCCCGGCCCCGGCGGCGGCAGCGCCGCGTTCCTCGACAGCGAGGAAGGTACCGAGGCCGAAGGTTCCGGGGCTGAGGCGCTGCTTCCCGGCTCTCCAGGGCTGGAGAGGTCGGGGGTCACTGGGATCCTCCCGGCTCTCCAGGGCTGGAGGAGTCGGGGGTCACTGGGATCCTCCCGGCTCTCCAGGGCTGGAGAGGTCGGGGGTCACTGGGATCCTCCCGGCTCTCCAGGGATGGAGGGGTCGGGGGTCACTGGGATCCTCCCGGCTCTCCAGGGCTGGAGGGGTCGGGGGTCACTGGGATCCTCCCGGCTTTCCAGGGCTGGAGGGGTCGGGGGTCACTGGGATCCTCCCGGCTCTCCAGGGCTGGAGGGGTCGGGGGTCACTGGGATGATGAGCGGGGACCGTGCCCGCAGGCGCGTGCGGGAGGTGACGCGCACGGCGGTGGCAGAAGTGGCAGCTCTGTCCCCAGACGAGCAATTAGCCCAGGGGCAAATGAGGCTCCTGCGGTTTTTGACCCAATTTCTCAGGCGAAACTCGACGGGGGAAGGAGAGGAGGGAGGGAGAGAAGGAAGAGGAGAAGGAGGAGGAAGGCAGAGCCGGTCACGCGTGTGTCGCGTGTCCCCGCGGGTGTGTGCTCACACGCGTGTGACATGTGTGACATGTGTGTCCCCAGCCGGGGCCGAGCCCCGGGGCGGGGACGGGGACGGGGATGGGGACGGGGAGGGGGCGGCGGCTTCGCAGCTCTCGCCGGGTTTATTTTTGCCGGTGACTGAGCTGAGGCGGCCTCGGCGCGGCCGCCGTGACTCACCCGGCACCGGGAGCTCTGCGGGGCTGCGGAGCCGGGGGCTGGGATGAGCAGCGATGCTGGGGTGGGAAGGGGTGCTGGGATGAGCAGGGATGAGTGGGGATGAAGGGATGATAAAGGATGCAGGGATGAGGTGCAAGGAGGTGCAGGGATGAGCAGGGATGCAGGGATGAGCAGGAATGAGTGGGGATGTAGGGATGATAAAGGATGCAGGGATGCAGGGATGAGCAGGGATGCAGGGATGAGCAGGGATGCAGGGAGGTGAAGGCATGAGCAGGGATGAGCAGGGATGCAGGGATTAACAGGGATGCAGGGAGGTGCAGCATTGCTGGGCCGTGTAAGGATCCTGGGATCTGCAGGGATTCAGGGATGCAGGGATTTGCAGGGATTTGCAGGGATGTGTAGGGATTTGCAGGAAATCAGGGGTGCAGGGATGAGCAGGGATTCAGGGAGATTCAGGGATATGTAAGGATGCAGGTATATGCAGGGCTGCAGGGATGTGCAGGGATGCAGGTTTATACAGGATTTTAGGGATGCAGGGATATGCAGGGTTCTGGGATTCAGGGCTGCAGGGATATGCAGGGATTCAGGGCTGCAGGGATGTGCAGGATTCCAGTGATTCAGGGATGCGGGAATTCAGTGTTGCAGGGATTCTGGGATAACCAGGGTTTCAGGGATTCAGGGATGTGCAGGGTTTCAGGGATGCTGAGATTCAGGAATTCAGGGTTTCAGGGATTCAGGGATGTGCAGGGTTTCAGAGATGCAGGGATGCCGAGATTCGGGGCTTCAGGGATGTGCAGGGATTCAGGGATGCAGGAATTCAGGGATTCAGGAATCCCTCCCACCCCGCACTCCCTCTCCCTCTCCTCCTCCCTCTCGCCGGTCCCAGCCCCGCTCCGCCAGTGCCACCTGCAGAGCTGCTCCGGGAGGGTCCCCGCGCCCCCCGCGCGGGTCCCCCCAGCACCGGCAGAGAGGGGGATCCCCCCCTTCCCAAGGACACGCGGGGACCGGGAGCGGGGACCGGGAGCGGGGGTCGGGAGCGGGGGCCGGGAGCTGGGGCGAGGCTTTTGCAGGGCGGCGAACACGGTGGGAGGGGGGCGGCGGGGCTGGGCCGGGGGTGGGGGGCACGGAGGGGTCCCGGGTGGCGCGGGGGGGACACGGAGCTCCCGTGCCGGCGTCCCCGCGGAGCCGGGGGCGGTACCGGACACCGGGAGCGGGGCGAGGGCCCCGCCTCTTCCTGCGGCGGGCGGTGAGTGCGGGGCGGCCCGGAGGGACCGCGGTGGGACGGGGAGGGGACCGGGGAGCAGCCCCCGGGGGGAGCCGGTGCTGTCCGGGTGTCCCCAGGGGTGTCCGGGTGTCCCCAGCGCTTCTCGGGGAACCCCATTGCTGGCCGGGGGTCCCCGGTGCTGCTCGGGGGGTCCCCAGTACGATCCAAGGGTCTCCATTCCTACCCAGGTGTCCCCAATACTGTCCGAGGGTCCCTGGTGCTCTTTTGGGTGTCCCCATTCCTGCCCAGGGGTCCCCAGTGCTGCTCGGGGGTCCCCAGTACGATCCAAGGGTCTCCATTCCTGCCCAGGTGTACCCAGGGCTGTTTTGGGTGTCCCCGTTCCTGCCCAGGTGTACCCAGCGCTGTTTTGGGTGTCCCTAGCGCTGTTTCGGGTGTCCCCAGGGCTGTCCAGGTGTCCCCATTCCTGCCCAGGTGTACCCAGCGCTGTTTTGGGTGTCCCCAGGGCTGTTTTGGGTGTCCCCAGGGCTGCCCAAGTGTCCCCATTCCTGCCCAGGTGTCCCCAGCGCTGTTTTGGGTGTCCCCAGGGCTGCCCAAGTGTCCCCATTCCTGCCCAGGTGTCCCCAGCGCTGTTTCGGGTGTCCCCAGGGCTGTCCAGGTGTCCCCATTCCTGCCCAGGTGTCCCCAGGGCTGTTTTGGGTGTCTCCGTTCCTGCCCAGGTGTACCCAGCGCTGTTCCGGGTGTCCCCAGCGCTGTTTTGGGTGTCCCCAGCGCTGTTTGGGGTGTCCCCAGCGCTGTTTGGGGTGTCCCCAGCGCTGTTTTGGGTGTCCCCAGCGCTGTTTTGGGTGTCCCCGTTCCTGCCCCTCCCTGAGCGCTCTCTCCGCAGGCAGCGATGCCCGCGGAGCCCCTGGTCTGTGCCCGCACGGCCACGCGGTGAGTCCCGGCCCCTCCAGGCGCCCGTGCCCCGCTGTCCCCTGGCCCTGCCAGGCTCTGATGTCCCCCCGGGGCTGGTGGCACGTGTCCCCCGCAGGGTGAGCTCCGTGCTGAACCGGGACGTGAAGCAGTTTGGGAAGCAGCACCTGTTCGATGGCAGCGAGGAGACCTGCTGGAACTCGGACCAGGTGCGGGGACAGGGAGCTGCGAGCCCCCCCTCCCCACTCCGTGCCCCCTGTGACACTGCTGTCCCCACCCAGGGCACGTCCCAGTGGGTCACCCTGGATTTCCCCCAGCCCGTCAAGGTCTCGCAGCTCCACATCCAGTTCCAGGGGGGATTTTCCAGCCGGCTGTGCACGCTGGAAGGTGAGGATTGGGGGGGGCCCTGCCTCAGTTTACCCACACCTGCACCCTGCAGCTGCGAGAGGGAGGCTCAGAAGGGTTCATCAGCAATTCCCAAAACCCAGGAGGGGTTTGGGAACACCTGGAGCAGCTCCATGGGGGAATAAGAAGGAGCTGGGATGCTCTGGGTGCTGCTGGGAATCGGGAAAGATTTTGGGACAGCCCCTGGAGGGGAATAAGAAGGAGCTGGGGTGCTCTGGGTGCTGCTGGGAGCCAGGGAAGATTTTGGGACAGCCCCTGGAGGGGAATAAAGAGGAGCTGGGGTGCTCTGGGTGCTGCTGGGAGCCGGGGAAGATTTTGGGACAGCCCTTGGAGGGGAATAAGAAGGAGCTGGGGTGCTCTGGGTGCTGCTGGGAGCCAGGGAAAATTTTGGGACAGCCCCTGGAGGGGAATAAAGAGGAGCTGGGGTGCTCTGGAAGCCAGGGAAGACTTTTGGAGGCTCCTGGAGGGGAATAAAGAGGAGCTGGGGTGCTCTGGGTGCTGCTGGGAGCCAGGGAAGATTTTTGGAGGCTCCTGCAGCACCTGAGGCTCGCCCTCGCCCTCCCCAGGCTGCAGGACTGGTGAGGAACTGGTGAAAATATCCGAGCTGTACCCCCAGGACAGCCACGCCCTGCAAATATCCTTTCCCAGGATGATGATGGGGGGCTGGCATTTGGGGTGATTTTTTATTTTGGAATTTTGCTGCTGTGGGAGCTGCTCAGCAGAGCTGGGGGTGTGACCCCCCCCTCCCACCCCTCAGGGCAGGTCTGGCATCCCAATCCCTGCGTTGTTCCTTCACTGGGAGCGGCACAGATTCCAGGTGGAGGAGACGGTGCTGGATAAGCTGAGGATCACCTTTGGGAGCAGCACGGATTTCTTCGGGAGGATCGTGGTTTATCACCTGGGGGTGCTGGGGGAGAGGCTCTAGGGGGGGACACTGAGGGGCTGTGCCCATTTTGGGGGCTCTGCGGACCCCCCTGAGAGGGATCCCTGTCCCCTGGGGTGACGCTGGTGAAGGACACAGGAGGCTGTGGTGGGACACAGGGGTGCAATGGGATCAATTAAAGATATTCCTGCTCTTTCCCGGCTGCTCCTTTGGAATTGGCTCTCTGGGAATGAGCCCTCCGGGGGTTTGGCTTCAGGGCAGAGGAGAAGCGTCCCCTCCTTGTGCTGTCACCTTGGTGGCCACCCCTGAGCAGTGACACATTCCCAGCTGCCAGGATTTTTCCTCCTGCAGCTTTATGGGAGCTTCCCGTTCCGAATGGAGCAATTCCAGGATGCTGAGGGGGGAATTCTGCCCAAAAACTGGGATTGGGACGGGAGCTGGGATGGGCTGAGGCAGCAGACGGGGCTGCTTCCGAGTTTAATTCCAATTAGGGTTTCCTTCCAATGGAAAACACGGAGCAGCTGAGCCCAGGCGGGGCTGGAGCGCTGCTGCCCTGAGGAATGAGAGTCCCTGGATTTGAGGCACTGCGGCCATGCCAGCTCTGGGAGAGGCCTGGATCCATGGAGGGCAGAAATTCCCGGATTCCTCCGTGCCTGGAGCGTCGTGCCAGGGCCTGCTCCAGGCTGGGATGAGGCCGTGGTGATCCTGGGAAGAGCTGGAGCCGCCTCACTTCTTCTTCTTCTTGTTCTGGAACAGCTTCAGGATGTGGTTCTCGATCACCTGTTGGACTGAGGGAGGGAGGGAGGGGGAATCCAGGGAAGCTGCTCTGGGAAGGATCTGGTCACTGTTTTCTGAGGGAGAATCTGTTTTCGGAGGGAAAGCCCCTGTTCTCCAAGGGAAAATTCCATTTTCTGAGGGAAAGCCTCTGTTTTCTGAGGGAATATCCCCATTTTCTGAGGGAAAATCCCTGTTTTCCAGGAGCCTGTCCCCACCTCCCCAGTCCCAGCCTTATCCCAGCTCCAGTTGGGAAGCAGAGCCTGCGATTTCCCCGGACTGAAGCCTCTGCCTGGCACAGCTGTGGTGTTGGGAGGTCCAAGGAAGCCCCGAGCAGGGCTGGGAGCTGGGAATTCCCTGGAAGCTCCCCAGGAAGGGGACACTTGCCTTTCTTGTGTCCCAAGGCCACCGCCAGGTCCATGGGGGTGTATCCCGAATCCGCCTCCTCCGTCAGGTCAGCGCCGCGAGCTGCGGGTCAGGAAAGGGAGGGGCTGCCCAGGGAAAAGCCACCCCAAAAGCTGCCCCGAGGCAGCCAGGCTCTCTTCCCAAGGCAGGGAAGCAGCAATTCCAGGAGCTGGAAGCACCAGGAGCAGGTGTTGCCTTACCCAGGAGGGTCTCCACGCACTTGACGTGGTTCCCGCGCACGGCGTAGAGCAGGGGGGTGCCCCCGTTCTGTGGGGTGGGGAAGGGGAGGGAAAAGTCATTCCCGAGCTCACACAACTCCTGCCTCTCCCTGTTCTCCCTCGGGAGGTTCCTGACCCGCTGGGATCTCCCTTGCACCCTCTCCCAGTTCCGGGCTGGGATCCCCCTTCCAGCCTCTCTCCCAGCTCCAGTCTGGATCTCAATGGGATCCCCTTCCCAGCCCTTCTGGGACTCACTGGGACCCCTTTTCACCCTCTGCCAGCTCCAATCTGGGACTCACTGGGATTCCCCTTCCACCCTCACCCAGTTCCAGGCCAGGATTCACTGGGATCCCCTTCCAGTCTCTCCCAGTTCTAGACTGGGTCCCACTGAGACCTCCTTCCAGCCTCTCCCAACTCCGGGCTGATGTCCCCTGGCCATGCTGGTGGCACTGGGGAGGTTTCTCCCGGTGTCCCCTGGCCGTGCTGGTGGCACTGGGGAGGTTTCTCCCCGTGTCCCTGATGTCCCCTGGCCGTGCTGGTGGCACTGGGGACGTTTCTCCCGGTGTCCCTGATGTCCCCTGGCCGTGCTGGTGGCACTGGGGACGTTTCTCCCAGTGTCCCTGATGTCCCCTGGCCGTGCTGGTGGCACTGGGGAGGTTTCTCCCGGTGTCCCCGGTGTCCCCTGGCCGTGCTGGTGGCACTGGGGAGGTTTCTCCTGATGTCCTCTGGCTGTGCTGGTGGCACTGGGGAGGTTTCTCCCGGTGTCCCCTGGCCATGCTGGTGGCACTGGGGAGGTTTCTCCCGGTGTCCCCTGGCCGTGCTGGTGGCACTGGGAGGTTTCTCCTGATGTCCCCTGGCCATGCTGGTGGCACTGGGGAGGTTTCTCCCGGTGTCCCCACTGTCCCCTGGCCATGCTGGTGGCACTGGGGAGGTTTCTCCCGGTGTCCCCGGTGTCCCCTGGCCGTGCTGGTGGCACTGGGGAGGTTTCTCCCGGTGTCCCCGGTGTCCCCTGGCCATGCTGGTGGCACTGGGGAGGTTTCTCCCGGTGTCCCCACTGTCCCCTGGCCGTGCTGGTGGCACTGGGGAGGTTTCTCCTGGTGTCCCCTGGCCATGCTGGTGGCACTGGGGAGGTTTCTCCCCGTGTCCCTGATGTCCCCTGGCCGTGCTGGTGGCACTGGGGAGGTTTCTCCCCGTGTCCCCGGTGTCCCCTGGCCGTGCTGGTGGCACTCACCCAGTCGTAGGTGTTGATGTCCACGTCCCTGTCCAGCAGCATGGTGACGATGTCGGTGTAGCCGCCCATGCTGGCCAGGGCCAGGGCGCTCTCCCGCTCCTTGGCCAGCGCGTGGGGATCGGCGCCCTGGGGACAGCAGGGGTGGGGACAGCAGGGTGGGGACAGCAGGGTGGGGACAGCGAGGTGACATCGCCCGCAGCCACCTTCCCTTCCCACGGGCTGACACGGCCCCTGCATTCCCAGTTCCCTCTCCGGAGTAAAATCCTTCCTAGGAATATTTTAATCCTCATCCCATATCTCAGGTGAGGCTTCAGAACCTCCTTTCCAGTGCTGACGGATCCTGTTCCTCATCCCTTTTTCCCCCGGCTGAATCCCTTTTATTTTTTCACTGCTTTCCATAAAAGATCTCCCTGTTCTCCCAGCCCTGCCAGCCACTGACCCCTCCTGGATTTCATGAATTCCTTTATGGATCTGCCCCCGTTTATTTTGGGGTCTCCGGTCGTGCTTTGCAGTTTTCCTGCTGGGTTTGAGCTGGGAGTGCCTCCCAACCCTTGGATACACGTGGGAAGTGGGAATGAGCTCCCTCTGGAATGCTGGAGGAGCTGATCCCCGCTCCCCAACACCACAAGTGCCACAGGGAGGGAGCAGCATCGTCTGGGATTGAAGAGGGAGATCCCAGGATTAAAGACAGAGGGAGATCTCAGGGAAAAAAGAGGGAAATCCCAGGGAAAAAAGAGGGAAATCCCAGGGAAAAAAGAGGGAGATCCCAGGGAAAAAGAGGGAAATCCCAGGGAAAATGAGGGAGATCCCAGGGAAAAAAGAGGGAGATCCCAGGGAAAATGAGGGAGATCCCAGGGAAAAAAGAGGGAGATCCCAGGGGAAAAAAGAGGGAGATTCCAGGGAAAATTAGGGAGATTCCAGGGAAAAAAAGAGGGAGATTCCCAGGATGAAAGACAGATGTCAGGATAATAAAGGGAGATCCCAGGATTAAAGACAGAGGGAGAGCCAGGATTTGAAAGAGAAATCCCAGAATAAAAGAGGGAGATCCCAGGATGAAAGACAGATCCCAGGATGAAAGACAGATGACAGAGGGAGATCCCAGGATGGAAAAGGGAGATCCCAGGATGACAGAGGGAGATCCCAGGATGGAAAAGGGAGATCCCAGGATGGAAAAGGGAGATCCCAAGATGAAAAAGGGAGATCCCGGGATTAAAAACAGATGGATGACAGAGGGAGATCCCAGGATGACAGAGGGAGATCCCAGGATGACAGAGGGAGGTCCCAGGATGGAAAAGGGAGATCCCAGGATGCTGCTGGACACTTTGGAAGCTCCTGGAGCTGCAGATGGGAAGTGTCCCACAGCCTCACCCATTCCAGGAGGTGCCGGACGGTCTCGATCTCCCCGAAAGCTGCGGCCCAGATCAGGGGGGTGAAGCCTCTCTCGTCAGGTTTGTTCACCAAATTCTCACCTGGGGGAGGTGAAAACAGCCAGGGTGAACCCCGCTGTGCTCCCAGTAAAACCAGTAAGGGCTGCAAAACCACCTCCATCAGATGGTTGGAATTCGTGATTTTTTGGAGGCTTTTTCCGATCTCCAAAATTGGAAAAACCTCCAAAAAAAAACCCCAACAAACCAAACAAACCCCGAAATTCCAGTGGTTTTACAGCTGAATAAAAACCAAGCTGAGCCTTTGAGGTCACCAGAAAGGTCCTGGCAGGGCCAAAGAGACACCAACCTTTCCTCAGGTGCTCCTTCAGCTGGATGAGCTCCCCTTGGGCAGCGAGCTGGTGGATGGACAGCGCTGGGAGAGACGGAATCCATCAGGGAAAAAAAACCCAATTCCCTGCAAATTTGGGGGGGTTGGGGGGCACCCCCAAAGCTCAGGGTGGGCGCAGCCCCTCCCCTGCTGCCCCCTTGTCCCCTGCAGCCCCGTGGGGACACGGGGGGCACTCACTGTCCAGCGTGGCCGGCAGCGCGGAGACCTCGTTGCCTCGCTGTCTGTTGGTCAGGGTGTTGGAGTGCTTCAGGGGGAAAGCTGCCAGGAGGAGGTGATGGCTTTATTCACAGCGTGGGTTTGGGATTCCTGCTCCTTTGGGGTCCTGTCCTGCTCCTCTGGGATCCTGTCCTGCTCCTCTGGGGTCCTGTCCTGCTCCTCTGGGATCCTGTCCTGCTCCTTTGGGGTCCTGTCCTGCTCCTCTGGGATCCTGTCCTGCTCCTCTGGGATCCTGTCCTGCTCCTTTGGGGTCGTTTCCTGCTCCTTTGGGGTCCTGTCCTGCTCCCTTGGGGTCCTGTCCTGCTCGTTTGGGGTCGTTTCCTGCTCCTTTGGGGTAATTTCCTGCTCCTTTGGGGTCGTTTCCTGCTCGTTTGGGGTCCTGTCCTGCTCCTTTGGGGTCATTTCCTGCTCGTTTGGGGTCCTGACCTGCTCGTTTGGGGTCATTTCCTGCTCCTTTGGGGTCGTTTCCCACTCCTTTGGGGTCCTGTCCTGCTCCTTTGGGGTTTCTTCTGGGTTTAGGTGTTTAGCCTTTATTTATTGCAGGTTTATTCTCTTAAGTTTGGGGGTTTTCGCTGTTGATTTTGGGGGCTGTTCTTTATAAATGTCAGGGTTTATTCTCTATTAATTTGGGGTTTATTCTTTATAAATTTGGGGTTTATTCTCTATTAATTTGGGGTTTATTCTTTATAAATGTCAGGGTTTATTCTCTATTAATTTGGGGTTTTTTCTTTATAAATTTGGGGTTTATTCTCTATTAATTTGGGGTTTATTCTCTGTTTATTCTCTATTAATTTGGGGTTTATTCTCGACAAATTTGGGGTTTATTCTCTGTTTAGTCTATTAATTTGGGATTTATTCTTTATAAATTTAAAGGTTTATTCTCTATTAATTTGGGGTTTATTCTTTATAAATTTCAGGGTTTATTCTCTATAAATTTGGGGTTTATTCTCTATTAATTTGGGGTTTATTCTTTATAAATTTCAAGGTTTATTCTCTATTATTTTGGGGTTTATTCTTTATAAATTTCAGGGTTTATTCTCTATTAATTTGGGGTTTATTCTCTGCTTATTCTCTATTAATTTGGGATTTATTCTCTATAAATTTCGGGTTTATTCTCTGTAAATGTCAGGGTTTATTCTCTGTTTATTCTCTATTAATCTGGGGTTTATTAATTTCAGGGTTTATTCTCTATTAATTTCGGGTTTATTCTCTATTTATTTATTCTCTACTTATTTTGGGTTTATTCTCTTAATTTTGGGTTTACTCTCTATTAATTTCAGGTTTTATTCTCTATTATCTATTAATTTTGGGTTTATTCTCTACTAATTTTGGGTTTATTCTCTATTAATTTTGGGTTTATTCTCTATTAATTTGGGGGTTAATCTGTATTAATTTCGGGTTTATTCTCTATTAATTTTGGGGTTATTTTATATTTATTTATTCTCTATTAATTTCAGGTTTATTCTCTATTAAATTTGGAGTTATTCCCAATTATTTTGGGGTTTATTTTCTATTTATTCCCTATTGATTTTGGTTTTTTCCCCTGTATTTATTTTCTGTGCACAGGACAGAGCTCAGCCCTTACCCAGAGCTGTTCCTTGTCCAAAACCCAACTCCTACAAAACCAGGGATTATTCCCATCCTAAAATAAACCTGGAAACTGAGCAGGGAGAGGAACCAGCCCAGGAGGGACCAGATCCATCAGAATTCCAGCAGGAATGTGGCATTAACGCCATAAATCCCCATAATCCAGGCTCATCCTCGTATTTCCCATCCTTGATGGGCTCCACTCGGGAATCCCAAAGTCTTTCCAGCCTCTGATCCACAGTTTAACTGGGAAAAATCCAGGGAAAATGAGATTCCCATCTCCAATTCCAGCGTGGAGCTGCAGCGACCTCTCAGGGCTGGCAGGAGGAGTCAGCACCAAGGTTTGGGATTGGGAATGGGATTTGCCACGTTATGGCAGCAGTTTGAGGCTCTTTCCCAGTTTTTTTTTTGGGGATGAGAGATCCTGGGGATTTCTCCCTCTGTGCCACACTCACCATCCAGAGCCGGGGGCTCGCTGCTGCTCTGGGAATCCATGGAAGCAGCAGAGGAATTCCGCAGGGTCTCGGCTCCACCTGCAATCCAGGAAGGTCGGGATCACCCGTGGCGGGGATTTTGGGGTGTCCCGGGCTGGATGATCCCGGTGGGTCCCTTCCAGCTCAGGATATTCCACGTGAGACCCAGCCAGATCCCGGTTTCCAGGAGGATCCCAGATCCGGTTGGTCCCCCAGCATTCCCAGACTCACCGTCCCCGCATTCCGGGAGTGCCACGTCCCGATCCTGCTGGGGACACGCCGAGGGGACCCCGCTGTCCCCCGTGTCCCCAGTGGCCGCCAGCTCCTCTGCTGCCTTTTCCCTGCTTTCCCCCTTTTTCCACTCAATTCCGGGGGGTCCCGTGCTCCAAGGGGGGCTTCTCGACACCTCCGACTGCTCCTTCACCTTCCCGGCACAGGATGGGTTGGGAAGAGGGGGAAAAACAGGGACATGTGGGACAGAGCCCGAGCGCTTGTGACCCCCAAACTGCAGTAGGGTTTGGGGTCCCCCTTATTCTCCTCATCCCTGTTCCTGCGATCCCCCCTTCTGTCCCTATCCCTGTTCCTGGGGTTCCCCATCCCTCCCTGTTCTTGGGGACCCTCTCGCCATTCCCATCCTATTCCTGGGGTCCCTCTTATTCTCCTCATCCTTATTCCTGGGATCTCCCTTCCCTCGCTATTCTTGGGGCCCCCTTGCCCTTCTCATCCCTATTCCTGGGGTCCCCTTTCCCTTCCTGTTCCTGGGGTCCCCTTGCCCTTTCCATCCCTATCCCTATTCCTGGGGTCCCCTTTCCATTCCTATTCCTGGGATCTCCCTTCCCTCGCTATTCCTGGGGTCCCCTTTCCCTCCCTGTTCCTGGGGTCCCCTCCCCCTCCTCATCCCTGTTCCTGGGGTCCCCTTGCCCTCCTCATCCCTATTCCTGAGGTCCCCTTTCCCTCGCTATTCCTGGGGTCCCCTTGCCCTTTCCATCCCTATCCCTATTCCTGGGGTCCCCTTGCCCTTTCCATCCCTATCCCTATTTCTGGGGTCCCCTTTCCCTCCCTATTCCTGGGGTCCCCTCTCCCTCGCTATTCCTGGGATCTCCCTTCCCTCCCTGTTCCTGGGGTCCCCTTGCCCTTTCCATCCCTATCCCAATTCCTGGGATCCCCTCGCCGTTCCCATCCCTATTCCCCGCGCTTCCCACACTCCAAACCCCCGCTCCCGCAGCTCCTCCGCGCTCGGCCCAGGCCGGAGGGACCCCCGGGACGCCCCCCCCCCCCCTCCTTCTCCCCAGCCCCTCACCGCTGCCTCCCCTCCCCGTTCCCGATCCCACTCCCCATTCCCGATCCCAGTCCCAGTTCCCGATCCCGTTCCCGGTCTCACCGCGGCCTCCCCGGCGCTCCCGCCCCGGCGTTTCCCGTTCCTGCGGCCGCGGGGCCCGGTGGGGCCGGGGCGGCCCGGGGGTTCAGGGAGCCCGGCCCGGGGGGTTTCAGGGAGCCCGGCCCGGGGGGTTTCAGGGAGCTCGGCCCGGGGGGGTTCAGGGAGCCCGGCCCGGGGGTTTCAGGGAGCCCGGCCCGGGGGGTTTCAGGGAGCTCGGCCCGGGGGGTTTCAGGGAGCCCGGCCCGGGGGTTTCAGGGAGCTCGGCCCGGGGGGGTTCAGGGAGCCCGGCCCGGCGCCACCTCCCCGCTGAGGGCGGCCTTAAAGCGACGCGAGGGACGGGCCCGGCGTGGCCGTGGGGCAGCGGGCGGGACCCCCCTGGCCTTGGGGACACCCTGGGGACACCCTGGGGACACCTCGGGGACGCGTCGCGGTGGAGGGGGGTGTCCGAGGGGGACCCCCGGGTGTCACAGCCCGGCAAAGGCCGCGACCGCGGCGCTGCGACACCCCCAGAGCCCTCTGAGGGCAGCGGGGGCGCGGCGGCCCGAGCCGGGCACGGCCAAAGCGGGAGCCACCGAGTGTCCCTGCGGGTGACAGTGGGGACTTGGCGGAGGGGGGGGACACGGCCCGGGGGGGTGCTCGGTTTGGGGGGGAATCGCCGCTGTCGCGCTGAAATGGAACGGCGGGAGCGCGGCCGCGTTTCCAGCCGTGGGTGTTCTCGCTGCGCGGGTTCCCGTCGGGGGCGGCTTCGGGGGGGCGGCGCCGGCGGAAGCGGAAGCGGCGGCGGGCGGGATGGAGGAGCCGGAGATGCAGCTGAAGGTGAAGAAAGGTGGGACCGGGAGGGGACCGGGAGGAACCGGGAGGGACCGGGAGGGACCGGGAGGGGCTCGGCGAGGCTCCGCGGGGGCGATTTGCCCGGTGGCGGCGAGACGCTGCATGTCGCGACAGGAGATATTTCCATGGATTTCCGTGGAGATCTTTCCGTGGGTTTCTGTGGAGATACTTCCATGGGTTTCTGTGGAGAGATTCCCATGGATTCCCATGGATCTCCACGGAGATATTTCCATGGATTTCTGTGGATTTCTGTGGAGAGATTCCCATGGATTTCCGTGGGTTTCTGTGGAGATACTTCTATGGATTTCTGTGGAGAGATTCCCGTGGATTTCTGTGGAGATACTTCCATGGATTTCTGTGGATTCCCGTGGATTTCCATGGAGATATTTCTATGGATTTCTCTGGAGATACTCTGGATTTCTCGAGATTTCCATGCAGAGATTTCCATGGATTTCTGTGGAGATACTTCTATGGATTTCTGTGGATTCCCATGGATCTCCATGGAGATATTTCCATGGGTTTCTCGGGATTTCTGTGGAGAGATTCCCGTGGATTTCCGTGGGTTTCTGTGGAGATACTTCCATGGGTTTCTGTGGAGAGATTCCCGTGGATTTCCGTGGATTTCTGTGGAGATACTTCCATGGATTTCTGTGGATTCCCATGGATTTCCATGGAGATATTTCTATGGATTTCTCTGGAGATACTCTGGATTTCTCGAGATTTCCATGCAGAGATTTCCATGGATTTCTGTGGGTTTCTGTGGAGAGATCCCCATGGATTTCCGTGGGTTTCTGTGGAGATACTTCTATGGATTTCTGTGGATTCCCATGGATCTCCATGGAGATATTTCCATGGATTTCTCGGGATTTCTGTGGAGACATTCCCGTGGATTTCCGCGGGTTTCCGTGGAGATATTTCTATGGATTTCCGTGGAGATATTTCTATGGATTTCCATGGAGATACTCTGGATTTCTCGGGATTTCCATGCAGAGATTCCCATGGATTTCCGTGGAGATACTTCCATGGATTTCTGTGGATTCCCATGGATTTCCATGGAGATATTTCTATGGATTTCTCTGGAGATACTCTGGATTTCTCGAGATTTCCATGCAGAGATTTCCATGGATTTCTGTGGGTTTCTGTGGAGAGATCCCCATGGATTTCCGTGGGTTTCTGTGGAGATACTTCTATGGATTTCTGTGGATTCCCATGGATCTCCATGGAGATATTTCCATGGATTTCTCGGGATTTCTGTGGAGACATTCCCGTGGATTTCCGCGGGTTTCCATGGAGATATTTCTATGGATTTCCATGGAGATATTTCTATGGATTTCCATGGAGATACTCTGGATTTCTCGGGATTTCCATGCAGAGATTTCCATGGATTTCTGTGGAGATATTTCTATGGATTTCTGTGGAGAGATTCCCATGGATTTCCGTGGAGATACTTCCATGGATTTCTGTGGATTCCCGTGGATTTCCATGGAGATATTTCTATGGATTTCCATGGAGATACCCTGGATTTCTCGGGATTTCCATGCAGACATTTCCATGGATTTCTCTGGACACATCTCCCTGCATTTCCCTGGATTCCCACCCCCCCTCACCACTTCAATCTCCCAAACTCTCCCACTTTCACTGCTGGAAACATCCCCTGGGGGGGAGGGGGGGATTTCCCACCCCTTCCTCCCCGTGCATCCCGATTTCCCGCTAATTCCCGGCTTTTCCCGGCAGTCACGGACAAGTTCACGGAGAGCCTGTACGTGCTGGCCAACGAGCCCTCGGTGGCTCTGTTCCGGCTGCAGGAGCACGTCCGCAGATCCCTCCCGGAGCTGGCCCAGCACAAGGTCAGTCAGATTCCCGCTTTTCCAGCCTCGGAATCCCGGGATGGCGGCAGCTGTGGGATCATCCCGCCCCACCCCCCGCGCCTCCCGTGATCCCAGGGTGCTCCCAGTGGGGTGGGGAGGCCGCAGCTCCTCTGGGGATTCCAGCCCGTTCTGCTCAGAGCCGGGAATTCCTTCCCAAGATCCCGCCCAAATTCCTCTTTCCCAGTTTAAATCCATTCCCTGTGTCCTGGAATTCCTTATCCCAAATCCCTCTCCAGCTCTTCTGGAGCCGCTTTAGGCTCTGGAAGCAGCTCCAAGGTTTTCCTGGAGCTTCCCTTCTCCAGCCTGGCCTGGGGCACTTCCAAGGATGGAGCAGCTGCAGCTTCTCTGGGAATTCCATCCCCTTCCCTCCCCACCCTCCCAGGCAGGAATTCCTTCCTAATATCCCACCCAAATTCCTCCTTTCCAGTTTAAATCCATCCCCTGTGTCCTGGAATTCCTTATCCCAAATCCCTCTCCAGCTCTCCTGGAGCCCCTTCAGGCTCTGGGAGCAGCTCCAAGGTTTTCCTGGAGCTTCCCTTCTCCAGCCTGGCTTTGGACACTTCCAGGGAACAATTCCTTCCCAATATCCCACCCAAATTCCTCTTTCCCAGTTTAAACCCATCCCCTCTGTCCTGGAATTCCAGCCCTTATCCCAAATCCCTCTCCAGCTCTCCTGGAGCCCCTTCAGGCTCTGGAAGCAGCTCCAAGCTCTCCCTGGAGCTTCCCTTCTCCAGCCTGGCTTTGGACACTTCCAGGGAACAATTCTTCCCCAATATCCCGTCCATCCCTGCCTTTTCCAGTTTAAACCCATTCCCTCTGTCCTGGAATTCCAGCCCTCATCCCAAATCCCTCTCCAGCTCTCCTGGAGCCCCTTCAGCCCCTGGAAGCAGCTCCAAGGTTTTCCTGGAGCTTCCCTTCTCCTCCCAGGGAGCAATTCCTTCCCAGTTCCCAGGCTGGATTCTGGGATCAGCACAGGCTCTGAGGGGCTCCAAATCCCGGGATCATGGAGCCTCTCCTGCAGGGAATTTCTCCAAGCCAGGCCTGTAGGGATTTGTTCCTTTTATCCTTCCAAACTCCAGATTTCTGGAGCAGCAGGAAAGATTTGGGATGAATTCCAAGCTCCATCCAAATTCCAGAACTTCTGGATGCAGTGTGAGCTTTGCAGGGCTCCTTTCCCAGCTGGGAAAGGCAGGGATCAGCCTCTGGAATTCCGGAGCATTCCGGAGCACTGGGACAATCCCAGCTGGGAAACGAGTGGCAAATCCAAGGAAAACAGAGCCTGGAGTGCTGGGAAAGGAACTTTTCCCTGGTTTTTTAGGGCTGAACTCCTGAGGAATGGAGGTCCCAACTTCCTGCCGGGCCAATCCCAGTTGGATGCGACTCCGGAATATCCGGAGGCTCTGTTGGTGGCTCCTGGACTGAACCACCTCAAAACAACGGGAATTGTCCCTGGAATTTTCCCAGCAATTCCCAAAATAGCCAAACTTTTCCCCTGAAGGAGTCACACACACAATAAATCTTTATTCCAAGGAGCCCGGGGTGCCTCCCAGGATCTGGGAATTCCCAGGGAGGAGCAGCTGCCTTTTTTTTTTGGGAAGAGCTCTTTTTTTGGGGAAGATGCTGCCTAATCCATGTGGTTTTTTTCCCAGTCGGACATGCAGAGCTGGGAGGAGCAGAGCCAGGGAGCCATTTACACCGTGGAATACGCCTGCAGGTATTGGATTGGGAACTCCTGGAATTCTGGAGCAGCATCCAGGCAACGAGGACGGGAAGAGCTGGGATTTGGGAACTCTTAGCAGCAATTTCAGGGCTTCCAAAGCGGGTTTTTCCCAACTTCCCACAGTGGAAAACACCTAAAACTTGAGATTTGCTGGGATTAGAAGGGAAGGGATGAAAATTCGGGAATTCCAGCTCCGTCCTCCTCCCCCTTTTCCCGCTTTTCCCGCTTTTCCAGCGCCATCAAGAACATGACTGACAGTGGTGTGTACTTCAAGAGCATCGACAGCCTCCTCAAACATTCCATAGCCATCAAGGAGCAGCTCAACGCCGCCCAGGGCCGCAGGTATCCGGCAAAATCCCGGCAGAAGAATCCCGGAATTATTTAGGACAGCATTCCCTGCTTTTTCCCCCCCCCAATTTTGGGCAGTTTGCCGAGGGAAAAGTGGGGAAAAAAATGGAATTTTTAGGGAGGGTTGGTTGTGTGGAAGGCGGGGTTTTTGTTGGATCCGAAGGGGTTGGGAATGTGGGGATGTAAGGATTGGGAAGAGGCTGCTTGGATCCTGATTTTCTAGGCAGAATTCCTTAGGAGTCAGTGGCAGCAGGATTGAAGTCCTGCTTGGCAGCTCCTGAAAGATCCTGGAGCAGATCCTGGCTGGATTTGCCTCTCCTGAGGTGTCGGAATCCAGCTGGGGAGGGGGAGAAAATTCCCAAATCCCAGCAGAAACCAGCCCAGCAAGCAGGGATCCTTTATCCCTGTGGAGCATCCAGAACATTCCTGGTGTTTTCCATGGCAGGGTCACACCCTGAGCATTTTTGGGGAATTTATTTTTTTCATTTTTGGGAATTTTTTTTCTTTTTTAGGGAAGTTTTTTCTTTTTTTAGGGGGGAGGGAATTTTTTTTTCATTTTTGGGAAGTTTTTTTCTTTTTTTGAGAAGTTTTTTTTTTTCATTTTTTTGGGAATTTTTTTTCATTTTTTGGGAATTTTTTTTTTCATTTTTTGGGATTTTTTGGGGGGGGAGAGGGATTTTTTTTTTTTTAATTTTTGGGGGGATTTTTTGGGAATTTTTTGGGATACAGAAGTACCTGTGACACCCCAGGGAAAGCCCCTTATCCCAGGAACCAGCAGGAGAGGGGGGATTTTTTAAGGAAATCCCAAATTTTCCACATTTCCAGGCCTCTGGGTGTGACTTTCTCTCTCTTTTTCCACAGCACCTCCACCCCCCAAGCCAAGAATCCTCCAGGCACTTCCTGATTTTTTCCATCCTGATCCTTTTCCAGCCTCGGGAAGGAGTGGAAAACCCCCCCTGCCCAACTTATGGGGCTGCACAGGTAGAGAGGCCCCTGAATTCCCGGGAAAAAGGAGCTGGCAAATCCCAAATCCCTGCTTTTTGGGACCTCTTTTGTCCCTTTTCCATGGAAAAACGGGGTGGGTTTGTGTTTGTCCTTCCTAGGTTTTTTTTTTCCTACCTCTTAGCCACCAAAACAACCCCCCCAATGAGGTCTTGCTTTGGGAATTTTGTGTAAAAGCTGGAATGTGGGCACGCTCCAAGCTTTTGTTGAGGAGGAATTCTCCAAGGAGAACTTTTCCCGTGGCTGCCAAGGAATTGCTGGATTTTGGTTTTAATGAGGACAAGAATAAAAAAGAAAAGGGAAAAGAAACAAACAACGACAACAGCAAAAAAAAAAGCCCAAAAAAACCAACAAGAAAATTCCTTTTAAAGGTTTCAAACTTTCTCCTGTCGCCATGGGAGCTTGGAATTGGTTTTATCCCGCTGTTTCCAAGGGCATGGAGCAAAATAATGTGGAATTGGAGGCTGTCAAGGGAGAAAAGGAATTGTCCTGTTCCTTAAAATCCTACAAAAAAAAAAGGATTTTCTTCATCCCCCCCTGGTTTTGGAGGTCACTGGGAAGAGGCAGAGCTTTGGTGTGGATCCCTCCTGGATCCAGGATTTTCCAGGGATGGAGGGAATGGAGCAGTGCTGACCTCAAATTCCAGGGGAGTTGGTCTTGGGATGCCAGGTGGCTTTTGGGATGATAGGAGTGCCACCCCAAAGCGGCTCTTGGCCACCCCAAAGCGGCTCTTGGCCACCCCAAATCTGCCCTTGGCAGCCCCAACCCCATTTTTGGCCACCCCAAACCCCATCCCTGCCGCCCCAAACTCACCTTCTGCTGCCCCAAATCTGCTTTTTCCCACCCTAAACCCACCCCTCTGCCACCCCAAACCCGCTCTTGGCCACCCCATTTCCCCTCTCTGCCACCCCAAACCTCTTCTCACCACCTCAACGCCCCTCTGCCACCCCAAAATTGTTCTTGGCCACCCCAAACCCGCTCTTGGCCACCCCATTTCCCCTCTCTGCCGCCCCAAACCTCTTCCCACCACCTCAACGCCCCTCTGCCACCCCAAAATTGTTCTTGGCCACCCCAAACCCACTCTTGGCCACCCCATTTCCCCTCTCTGCCACCCCAAACCTCTTCCCACCACCTCAACCCCCCCTTTGCCACCCCAAAATTGTTCTTGGCCACCCCAAACCCGCCCTCTTGGCTACCCCACACCTGCTCTTGGCCACCCTAAATCCACCCTTTGCTACCCCAAATACCCCCCTGCCACCCCAAACCTCATTTTTCCCACCCCAAAACTGCTCTTGGCCACCGCAAAACCACTTAAAGCCACCCCAAATCTGTTCTTGGCCACCTCAACCCCATTCTTGGCCACCCCAAAGCCCTCCCATCCCGGGGTCAGGCTGAGGATGGAGCAGGGAGGAAGGAGAACGGAGGGACAACATCCAAGGAAATCAGCTGGAAAAGGAATGAAGGAGTTCTGCTCGTGGGAATTCCAATTCCTTCTTCTCATCCACGTTTTCCACGTCCTTTCCCGCACCTGGGATGGTCCTGGATGGATCTGGGGGCTCCAGGCAGGCAGCAGAGGGAATTTGGCTGGGGATAAAGGAGTTTATCCAGGAAAAAAAAAAAAATCCCAAAAACGTGGAAAAAGCAACAACTGCAGGGCAGCTCTGCCCCGAGCTGCAAATCCCGGGAAGCTGCCGGGAAAATCCCAATTTTCCATCACACCAGCGTGGAGTCCTTGCCCGTGGGCTTGCGGGACATCACATTCCTCATCTCCTGCGTGATGACATTCCAAGGTTTTCCCTGCCCCTGGAGCAGCCCCGACTCCACCGACAGCGTCCGGTGCTGGCGCGACAAGTCGCGACATTCCTGCTGGAATTCCTGCTGGAATTCCTTACCGGGGCTGCCCGCCGAGCTCAGGTTGCTGCTGGAGGCCGAGCCCAGCTGGGATTTGCGCTCCAGGAAAGGTGGGAAGGAGAATTCCCGGTGGATTTCAGGGCGGGGCCGGGGAGGAGCCGCGTTCTTGTTGTTGAGGTCGCTGCCGGAGCTGTCGCCGTGCGGGGCCGAGTCGTTCTCGTACAGGGCTTGGGAAGGCTCCGAGCGGCTCCGCTGGGAAATTTGGGAAGCGCGGAGCAGGGCGTGGAGCACGGTGATGAGCAGGACGAGGATTCCAGAGGCCAGGATGCAGGCGCTGGCGATGGCAGCCTCCGGCTCGAACAGCAGCAGCATGAAAAGGGCCAGAGCTGGGAGAGGGGGCAGAGCACAGGGACGGCCTCAGGAGCCGGGACTAAAAAGGGATGGATTTGTAAATCCGTGGAATTGCTGAGGTTGGAAAAGAGCTCCGAGTCCAAGGTGTGGCCACCCCCCCACCACGCCTCCAGGGGTGGGGATTCCAAACCTCCCTGGGCAGTTCCAAGACCTTTCCAGGAGGAAATTCCCGCTGCTGTCCCACCTGGAACTGCTTGGGGCCGTTCCCTCCTGTCCTGGTGTCCCCTGGGACCCCCCTGGCTGTGCCCTCCTGGCAGGGACTGGTGGAGATTGGGAATGTCCCCCCTGATCCCGCTTTGCTCCAGGCTGAGCCCCTTCCCAGCTCCCTCAGGAATTCTCCAGCTCCATTCCCATCTCTGGACCCCCTCCAGCCCCTACAAAATTCCAGCTTTGGGCTCCTGGAATGGGAAGTTCACGATGTGGGAACGAGCTGGCAAAGCCCCACCGGGTGATGGGGCAGAAACCAGTCCGGGGCTGGACTGGGAGTACTGGGAATACTGGTGGGACACTTGCCTGTGAGGTAGAGGCAGACCCCGCAGCAGAAGAGGCCGATGGCCGCGTGCCGGACACTGCAGCTGTCCAGGAGGAACCAGTCTGCCCTGGAAAAGAGGGAAAACGAGGAAAACAGAGCCTCTGGGCAGGCTCCTCGCAGGGAAAACAGCTCTGGGAAGGATCCTGGTCCTGCTCCGAGCCCAGGGAAAAGCTCTGGAGCTGAGGAGCTCAAAAACTGAGAAGAGCTCAAGGCCAAGTCACCCCCCAAGTGCTGAGTTTGGGGTTCCCCAGGCTCTTCTTCTTAGAGAAAATTGGGAAATCGCTTGAAAATTCCCATTTTTCCCGCCTGGCCGTGCCTCCAAGGCCGAGTGGGGGTGGGTTGAGGAGAGACAAAACTTTTGCAGGTGGTTTGCTCGAGTTCAGCAAAGCCTGGGGGACAAAAAAGGGACAAAGCCGGGCCGGGTTCTCTCCTCACCCTCGGGGCTGGATTTCTGTGCCCAGCTCCGGTTTCAGCCCTTTTGTCTGGGCGGGACTCGGTGCTTGAGCTGCGCTTAAAACTCGTGAGAAGATCTCAGCCTTCCCAGCAGAGCCTTTGTCTCACCCCAGCCCCAATCCCTGCTCCCGCTGCCGGCGCTTCCCGGGCACCTCCAGAGCCACAAGGAGCTGGAAAATTCCGTCCTCGCTGCGTTTGGAGTGAGCAGAGGGTTCTGTGCTTGTCGGGGGAACGGGATGTGGGGTTTGGGCAGGCGGTGCCAGGGGTGGAAACCCGAGATGCTGGCGGGAGCTGGGATACCCCAAACAGCTCCATAAAAAACAGATCCCGCTTGGCCTCCTCCAAAAAATCCCAGGGAATTGTCCCTTAAAAACCCGATCCCGCTTGGCCACCTCCAAAAATCCCGGGGAATTGTCCCTTAAAAACCCGATCCCGCTTGGCCACGTCCAAAAATCCCAGGGAATTGTCCCTTAAAAACCCGATCCCGGCTGGCCACCTCCAAAAATCCCAGGGAATTGTTTGGAAAGGATGAAGGGGAGCGCAACCATCCTGTGAGACCCCTCGTGTCGCTCCACGGAGCATCCGAGGGGAGAATCCCACATCCAAGGTGGGAATTCAGATCCAAGGGGTGAATCCCACATCCAGGGGACGAATTCCACATCCAGGGAGGTGAATCCCGCATCCGAGGAGAGAATTCCAGAGGCAAGGAGGGAATTCCACATCCGAGGATGCTCTGCCCGGGCCCCCTCCGCTGTCCCCGTGTCCCGTCGGGAGCCGCTGGATCCGCTCCCAGCTCCAAGAGGGAAGAGCGGCCGCTTTGTTCCCTAATTACCTGAGCCGGGAGGGATTAGCGGGAGCGTTGGGATTTGTTTGGAGCGGGGAGCGCAGCCTGAGCTAATTCGGGGTGACAGCTCCAACGTGGGAAAGGTCCCCGCGACGTGAGCGGCTCCCTTAATGCCGCCACGGCACGGGGACATCGCCAGCACCTCCTGGCCGTGGCCCCGTGTCCCAAAAATCCCGCTTTTCCTCCCAAATGTGAGCGGAACTTTCAAGTCGCACCTGGGGAAACTGAGGCACGGATTGAGGGGTCTGCTGGAGATTCCCAGGGAAAGGAATTCCCGAAGCCTCGTGTCACTCGCACACAGAAATCCGCCTTAAATTCAGATTTTTTTTTTTTTTTGGGGGGGGGGGGGGGGGGGAAGAGCCTTCCCTGCGGCGATGGGAATTCCTTGGGAATGTCGCTGCCTTGGAGCAGGGGCTGGCACGTCCCTTGTCCTCACCTGTGACCTCGCATCCCGCTGCCCGATCAGCGCTGCTCCCCTTTGGCCCCTGGAATTCCCAAAATTCGAACCTCACAGCTCCCAAACGGAGCCCGGATCCAAGCCGGGATCCCAGGAAAATCCACGACTGGGGGGGGAGTTTTTTGTCGTTAATTTCCCAGCGGAAAATTGGCTCCCACAAAAAGCCGAGTTCGTTGTGGGAGTTTTTGTGTTTTGGAGAAATATTTTTGCTCTCCTCCGTTAATGAAGCGTTGGAAGAGGCTGAGGAGGCGCTGCTGGAATTTCTCCAGCCCGGGGACTGATTGGATTCTGTAATTAGGGACAAAAAGCTGTTGCAACATCGTCATTCCCTTGAAATGAGTTTTTGACTGAAGTCAGAACGGTCCCAAAAAATCGCGTGAGCCACGCTGAGGGGTCCTCCACGATGTCCAATTGTCCCCAAAAATACTTTAAAATCTGATTATTCACGAGCTGGTTTTAATTTTAACCCAGGAGCTGGGCGAGGAGCCCCCAGCCCATTCCAGATCCATGAAAAAAAGAGAGGAATTATTTCGGGAATAACAGTGCAGGTGTAAAAGTGCCGGTAATGATTAAATCAACACGTGGCCGTGGTTAATGAGCCCAGCCCTGGGGTCATTTTGGTGCTGTGCTGGTGGCCCGAGCGGTCACCGCAGCAGTGACCTCAGCGACAACATTTTGGGGGGGGTCCTGGGCCGTCCCTGGGGGCTGGGGTGACGCCAAGAGCTCTTGTAACCCCCCCAAAACGCGGTGGGAATCTCAAATCCGGGAAATGAAATAACCTGGATTGTGCAGCCAGGTCTAAACTCGCTGCTCCCGGTCTGTGCAGCCGCTAAGCTCAGCCCAAATTAAAGGGCACAATTCCAGCCTTGGGGTTCATGGAAAGCACCACGGAGGGGAATTTGAGGGATTTCCCACCGTTTGCTCCCCACAACCCCCCTTTTTTGGGGGGCCCGGCAAAATCCTCACGCGGATTTTGGGGTGCAGACGGGTTGGCAGCTCCCCATGCCCAGGGGACCCTGTCCCGGTGTCCTGTGACAATCCCGCTGCCACCCCGCACCCCTCATTCCCCGATCCCTCGCCATCCTCCAGCCCCTTCCCTCCTGTCCATCCCCCGGACCCCTCCGAGCATCCCCGCCTCTCCCGAGCCCCCCCCCCCCGGCCCCTCCAGCCCCGGTTGCCCCGCGGCTCTCACCGGTCGGGCCCGGGCTGCCCCCGGCACAGCTCGGTGCTGAAGTAGCCGTGGAGGAGGCAGAGCAGGAGGCAGCTCACGTTGAGCACCAGGCAGAGCGCGGCCAGCACGGCCGACACCGGCAGCACAGCGGCGGCCACCGGCTCCGGGAGCGCCCCGCGGCCGCCACCGGCACCGGCACCTCCGGCGGGACTGGCGCGGCCCGACGGCAGCTGGAAGATGAGGCTGGAGGAGAGCAGGGCCATGGCAGCGGACAAGGTGCCGAAGAGCAGCAGCACCGTCAGGGCTCGCTGCGGGTACGCGGAGGGCATGGCGGGACCGGAACCGGCACCGGGAGCCGGGGAGAACCGGGGAGAACCGGGGGGAACCGGGCACCGCGGGGGTGCCGAAGGTGCGTGCGCTCCCCGACTCCTCGGTGCTGCCGCTGCGGGAGCTCGGACGTGGAATGGGAACCGGGAACTGGCACCGGGAAGCGGCACCGGGCCGGGAGCGCCTCCGTTCCCCCGTGTCCGCCTGCGTCCCCGCGCCGCTGCCCGCCGGGATGGGCCGGTCCTGCCTCCGGTCCTGCCTCCGGGCCGGGACCTCCCCGGTCCCCCGGGCCGGCTCCGCCCCGTGCCCGCCCCCGGTGGGGCCCCGGGAGCCTCCTCGGGGCGGTGGGAGGGGGTGGGGACCGAGGAGGACGGACGGGCTGAGGGACAGACGGACACTGGGCCGCTCTCCCCGCTCTCCCCGTTCTCAGCCCTGCCTTTCCTGCTGCTGGGAAAACCCCGGGATTGACCCCCCCATGTAAGCCCAGGGTGGTGGGAAGAAGCCGCCGCGATTCCCTAATCCCGAATCCCAAGGGAGAGGCGCCTTTGGCCTCCACCTGTGCCGGGATTGTCCCCTCCAGCCCCGGAGGGAGCGCCCGGAACATTCCCAGTCCAGCCAGGCTGAGAAAGGACCCTCGACCAGGCCCTTGGGACCCCCACGAGTTTCCCATGTCTTATAAATATCCTGGGAAGCGGAATCGCCTTTTCCTCTGGGATCTGCCCCGCCAGCGGCTTCCCCTGGGAATCGTGGAGGTTTCAAGCAGCATTAACTCCGGAAAATTCACTCCGCAGCTCACCTGTCACCTCGGGAAAGAGCAAGGGAGCAGCCCCTGGCACGGGAATTCCCCCTGGGGACAGCACAAGGGGACATTGGGGTCTGACCGTTCCGTGCCCACCCTGGGCACCGTGCCAGCAGTGCCAGGACAGCGGGTGCCACGCAGCCTCCTCCATGCTGGGGCCGTGCCCAGGCCTGGCTGTGGGATCCGGATGGGGCTGACCTTCCCGTCTGCTGGAGGAGCAGTGCCCTTTCTGTCCCTTTCTGTCCCTTCCCGTCCTCTCCTGTCCCTTCCCGGCCCGGCCCGCGTGGGTGGTTCCCGCTGGCACCCTCGGCTCCGGCCGGAGCCGCGCGGGACACGGGGCTATTTTGAAATCCTGGCGTGTTGGCCTTGGCAGCAGCAGGAGTTTGGCTCCAGGCTCGTTTCCAGCATTTTTGGCTGCGGAGGGGGAAGGGGGGGGGATGGCAGTCACTGGCACTTGGCCCAAAGTCCCCAAACCAGCTCCTGGTGACGGCATCTCCGTCCCTTTCCCGTGTCCTGGAAAGTGACGGGGCTCAGCCGTGTCCTCCACCGGTGTCACTTGGGGTGCAGCTCTCATCCCAGGGCATCCAGCACCTCAGGCTCCCCAAATCCCCAGGATTTTGGGGCAGCAAGAGCCTCAAGAGGGAGCTCAAAGCTTTCAAGCTGCCACCCCGGAGCTGGGAAGAAGCAGCCGGGCACAGCCCAGCCTGGGCACCCCCTGACCCGGGGGGACCGGGGGGTCCCTGTGCCCCAAAATGGCTTTGCTTGGCAGGGCTGGGAGTGGCTGTGAGCAGGGCCGAGCCCTGGGAAGTCCGAGGTGAAGGAAGGACAGGGCAGGGCAGGGATGTCCCACAGCCGAGGCGGGCAAGGAGCCACCCCGTGTGTCCCCAAACTCTGTCCTAGGGCAGGCTGGGACACCGGGATGTGTCACCTCAGGCTCTGCCGGGACGTGGCTCTGCCGGAGCCCTGGCGCTTCTGCTCTCCCTCCCACCCCCTCTTCAGGATCAATTAAGATTACGAGCGTGGCTAATTAACACTCTGCTAATTGCACTCTATAAATCATGAGCTTTAAAAGCAGCTCTAAGGAAGACGTTGCGTCCTTAACGCCAGCGCGGCCTGAAAGCCTTCATCCAGAAATTCCTCATTTTCCCAGTCCCTCTTCCCAATCTTCCTGGGACTGGGAGTGGCACTGGACCCCCCGGGATGGCCAGGGTGCAAAGATGTCCCTGCTGTGGGGCTGGGTGGGCTCTGATTTCCCTGGTATCCCGTTTTTCCCACCTGCTGCCCGCCAGCTGGAGTGGGAACTTGGGAATTGCGTCCCAAGTTGGGAATTGCTGCTGTGGTTCCCTTTGGGATCCCGGGGAGCCCTGCAGCTTCCCGAGGCGCTGGAGGGGTCAGGATCCCCCCCATGGCACCCACCCAGTGTCCCGGTCATCCCTGTGCCTCCACCACGACTTTGTCCCCGTCAGGGCAGAGGACACGAGGCGGGTGTGGGTTGGGCAGTGCCTGCCCTGGGCTGATTTTGGGATCAGGTTTGGGATCAGAGCCCAACTTCTCAGCCTGGCTCCTCCGCACCTTCCAGCCGGGAACGCCGACTTCCAGCTCCGGTATTCCCTCCCCCCCAGCCCCAGGCTCTGTCACCAGCAGCATCTGCCCCCTTTTGCCCTACAAAGTAATTTTGGGGCGTCTTCACAGCCTTTGAGCCACGGGGTGCAGAGCCAGCAACATCCTCTGCTCCCTGCTTCTCGTCCTCAGGTTCCTGTCACCTTCCCGGGGCTGGCACTGGGAACAGGGACTCACAGCACCGAATGTGCCGGGTGCTGCCAGGGCCGGGAGGGTGACACGGAGGTGTTGGGGTTTGTCCCCAGGGCTGTCCCACAGCCTCCCTGTGGCGTGGCTCGGTGGTGACACGGGGACAGGCTGCGACAGGAGGAGGGGGTACCCCACTCCCCCACCCAGGGCAGTCGCTGCCTTTATAAAAATATAAAAAAGAAATGAAAAGAAGGAGGTTTTTGGAGCTGAGGAGGTTTCTTTCATCGTGGTTTTGTTGAGCCCTCGGTGATATTGGGGAGCAGGGGAGTGACACCCCCAAACCCTGTGGCTGATGGGGCTGGCGGTGCTGGGGAGTCCCCTGAAACCACAGTGGGGGACCCTGGGGATATGCCATGAGCCAAACCCAGAACCTGCTCCTGAAACTGCACCCCAAAACCTCCATCCCAGCCCGGCCTGAACCCCCCAGTGAGGGCACAACGTCCCCTGGGACCCCCCAAACTTCACCCCGTCCCAGTGCCCCAAATTCCCACAAACCCACCATGTCCTCCCCTTCCAAATCCCCCATCCCAGGCCCCCAATCTCCCCAGCCTCACCCCTATTCTATCCCCCCACATTCCCACAAACTCATCCACGTCCTCCCCTTCCAAATCCCCCACCCCAATTTCCCCGGGCCCCCCAGCCTCACCCCCATTCCAGCCCCCCACATTCCCACAAACTCATCCACGCCCTTCCCCGCCAAATCCCATCCACCCCCTAGGCCCCCCCAGCGTCACCCCCATCCCAATTCCCCCCATATTCCCCCGGAATCCCCCCAATCCCACCCCCCAAATTCCCCAGGCTCCCCCTCCCCGCAGCCCCCCGATCTCCCTGACCACGCCCCTTCGCCTTCGCCCCGCCCCTCTCCCCGACAGGGGCGTGTCTATGCAAACCAACCCTCACCTTTAGCCAATGGCAGGACAGCCCGGCTGCTCTATGCAAATCTTCCGGCGGGATGGGCGGGGTTATGCAAATGTCACCGGCGCTGCTCGGGCAGGCGGCGGCCGCGCGCGCTCCGGGGACACGAACGGGACCGACACCGGCACCGGGATCGACACCGGGATCAGCACCGGGATCAGCACCGGGATCAGCACCGGGGCCGCCCCGGCTCCGCCGCAGCGCCGGGCACCCGCGGCCGAGCGGGCGCGGAGCTGCCGAGGAGGAAGCGCCGCTGTCCAGGTGCGTGTCCCGCGGCGGGCACGGGGGGTCCCGGGCGCCCCGGGACGCGGCCGCGCTCCGGCGGGACCGGGGCCGAGCAGGGGGGATGACAATGGCACATGACAGCACCGCTCCCCGTTCTACTCCGACCGGGCTCCCTCCGCATGCCGGCGGCCGCGCCGTCGGGGCGCACGGGCAGGGGGAGCGGGGCCGGCCCGGGGAGGGGCCGGTGCGGCCGGGCCGGCGCCCGGCGGGCTGGTCTGGGCACGGCGGAGCCCCGGCCCCCGCCCCGCCGTCTCGGGATGGCGGGCTATAAAAAGCCTGTGGTTTGCGCCGCGCTCGGGGCGGTTATTTTTACTCGTGTCTGCGCAGGGAGGAACGCCCGGGTTTAACCCAAAAGTGCAGCCTGGGTGGCAGCCGCCCTGCCCCGGCCCCGCCGCCACCTCCCCGCCACCCCTGGGCCCACCGGGGGCCTTTGGGGGTTGGGGCTGAGCTCACCGCGCGGGGGGAAACTGAGGCACCACATGGCCGGGCTGTTGGCTGGATGTGGTTGTAGTGACAGCGGTGACACCGTGCCCAGGCAGCCCCGATGGCACTGGCACTTCGCTGGGGTGTCACGGCGGCCTGGCTGTTCCTGGCATGTGCTGGTGGCAGCCCAGTTCCTTCCCACTCCCAGGTGGGGACAGGACATGGCCACGGCTCCAGACAGCGGCACCTCCAGGATGGTGGCACTTCCAGGGTGGTGGCACCTCCAGGGTGGTGGCATCTCCAGGGTGGTGGCACCTCCAGGGTGGTGGCACTTCCAGGGTGGTGGCATCTCCAGGGTGTCCCAGTGCACCTGAGTCCCCCCGTCACCTATGGAGAGCGAGGTGGATCCTCTGCCAGATCCTCCTGCCCACCACAGCCCATTCCCAGCGTGTCCCTGTCCCCATCCTCAGGGTTTTTCCTCTTCTGATGAGAGAAACTCTCCCAGCGCTGCCAGCTCTGGGGTTTCACAGGGAATGAATTAACCTGGAAGCTCGGGATGAGCGGAAAGCAGGGATGGGACCACGGGCTGTGCCCCCAGGGGACCTCCACGGGCATCCCTCGGGGCACCGGGCACCGGCTGGGAAAGGGACCGTGGGTGACCCATCCGGACATCCCAAACCTGGCCCTTTTCCATGTCCCCGGCTGCCAGCTGGACACGTCAGGGTGACGTGTGGGGAGATCTGGGGGTCAGGAAGAAGGGGGGATTCGGGAGAGGGGTGCAGGCCTCAGGTTTCTTTTAGGATGTGAAATGTTCCCGGTCACCTCCATGCCCAGAGCACTGATGATATCCGGGGAAAAAAAGCGGTTTTGGGAAACTTTGGGAAACTTTGGTGCAAGAGGCCAGGGATCCTGCTGGGTCATCCCAGCAGTGAGAAGGCTGGAAAGCCTGGCACGCTGCTGTGGGGAGAGCCAGAAGGATTTGGGGGGGAATTGGTGCATTTGAGACCTTCCAATTTCCCTCATCTTCCCGAGAATCCCAGCAGGACTGTCAGGAGCAAACCAGGCCTGTGAGCCAGGCAGCCCTAAAGCCACGGGGCCAGGCTGAGATCAGCCCTGAGTGCACCCAGCAAAGCCTCCAGCACCAACCGAGCGTCACTTCCCAAATTAATTCCCAACTGTGGCGCGGGGCAGCCCAATCCCATGGGAATTGCGAGTTCCTTCCCATGGACGTGGCATCCACCGAGCCACAAACGCTCTCTGGGCATGGAGGGGGGGTCCCCGTGTCCGTTCATCCTCCCGAGGGCCACGAGCCACCTCGTTTTTGGGGGCCCTTTCAATCCTTCCTCCTTCCACACACTCATTTTGGAACCGAAAAGCCTCCACCCATCGGCACCGGGCCGTGGCAGCGCCTGGGACTTTCGCTCTGTGTCACCCCCGAGCGAGGTGACAGTGGGGTTGGAGGGTGGCAGTGTCACCCCGAGCCTGGATGTGGCTCTGGATTGTCCCAGGGCACAGATAAATTAATTATAATCCCCCTTAGCGGTTTTGGGGTCGCTGGGTGATGTTTGGGAGGTGGGGGACAAGGCTTTTGGAGGTCGTGGTGGTCCCAAAAATCCCTCAGCACCCCATCCCCACCTTTCCCCTACTTCCCAGCTGGCTCCTCCTGCCTTCCCAGTCCCCACCCAGCGCTGCCAGCCCCGCGCTGGTTTGTACTGGTCGCTTGTTTAAACAACCTATAAAAAGCAGAAGGGCCCGGCAGAAACTCCATGCTCAACTTTGACTTTTCCCCGGGCTGGGGCTCGGGATGCTGCTCGCACCAGCTCAGCCGTTCCCTGGGGATCACCGGGATCCCGGCCCGCGCCCGGGGCTGGATGTGTCCCTCTGGTCCCAGCGCTCCGTGTCCATCCCGGTGCGTCGGGCCTTAAATCCCCATTTCAATCCCCGTTTTCCTCCCTGTCCCTGCATCATCCCCGCCCTCCTGTGGGATTTCGCTGCTCGTGGCTCAGATTTTCCCCTCCCTCCCTGTAGGAGATGGGATGGAAACTCTTTCTCCCGCTTTAATCGTTGTTTTCCTCCAACAAAACGCTTTTTGGGAGCTGCCAAATGCGGGTCCTCGATAACCACTCCCCTCCTGCTCCTGCCCAATCACCCCCAGCTCTCAGATTCGCAACAAAACCCCCAGAATTTGGTGAAAACAGCTTTCCCCCCTCACTTTCTGTGTCCCGTGGGAGCTCAGGGACCCAAACCTGGGGGTGTTTTAGGGGAGCGCTCAGACCCCGGAGCAGCTTTTCCCACAATACCCCACCTGCTTGGATTTTAGGATGAATCCGGTGGATTTAACGCTTCTGGGATCATCCAGGGCTGTAAAGGTGTTGAAGGCAGTGCTGGGAGGCCCCGTCGCGGTGCCGGGAATCCCGCACGGGCTCACGGAAAACCACGCGGCTCTCCAGGGATCCGTTTGGTGTCCCCAATCAGGAGCTGGAGAAGGGAATCTGCACCCCCCTAAAGGCGCAGAGGATCCGGGGGATTCATTATAAACCCGATCCCAGCCCGGGGCTCGCGGGGAGACCGCGCTGGATTCCAGCGGGAATGGTTGGGATGAGGTGGGAGCGATTCCGATCCCGGTGCGTGCGAGCCCGGGCTAAAGATAAGCACCCGTGGGAGGCAGCGGAGCCGGACGGGTGCCAGGAGCACCGGAGCCTCTCCCGGACAGGGAAGAGGGGGGAATCTCCTGTCTGGAAGGTTTGGAGAGCTCCAGAGCGTCGGGATTTCTTGGAATGCCGGTGCTCTGGGGATATTTAGCGCGTCCCCGCGGCGGGGACAATGCCAGGAGGGGCTCTGGGGTCCCTCCAGGGCTTCTCCCCGCCCATGAGCCCTCCCTGGAGTCAGGTTCCATCCTGCCCTGGAGGTGCCACCTGGCTGGAGGTGACGATGCCGCCCCGTTGTGCCCTCGCTCACCTTATCCCCATGAAAATCCCGATGGGAAAATCCCCGCTCCCCTCCCAGCCCTTCACACCTGCCCGGGGGGTCCCGGGGACGCGCTGAGGTGGCCGAGGTGACACCGAGCGCCGCGTTCCTGGGGACATCTCACCCCGCTGGTGGCACCTGGCCGTGCCCCCGGGGCTCCCGGGAGGGGCAGAACCGTGAGGAGCAGCCGCCGATGGAACGGCCCCGGCGGCTGCACGAGGCCTCGGCCGCTTCTCCCGGTGCCGAGAGTCCCGACCTGGAGGGTCCCTGGATGCCCTGGATCGATGGGGCTGCGGCTCTGCTTCCTCTGGACTCCCTCCCACACCTTCCAGGACTCTCTCAGCATCACCCCGTGGGTGTTTGCGCCTTCCAGGACCTTCTCAGCGTCATTCCGTGGGTGCTGGAACCTTCCAGGACCATCTCAGCATTGCCCTGCGGGGCACTGAGCATCCAAGGAGCTGAGGTGGATTGTGCCCAGGCAAATCCTTGGAATTATTTCATGTCCCTGCTGCAGGTGGAGGTTTCATCCATCCATGGATCCATCCATGGATCCATCCATCCCTCCATGGATCCATCCCTCCATCCATGGATCCATCCCTCCATCCATCCATCCCTCCCTCCATGTATCCATGGATCATTCCCTCCAGCCATTCCCAACACTCTGGAGCCTCAAAAATTCCTGCCGGGATGAGGCTGTGCCAGGACACAGGGGGGGTCACAGCCGGGCGAGCACCCCCTGCCCCAAACGGGGCCAAACGCAAGGATCAGCCCCAAATTCCCACCCCCAAATGAAACACCGTGGAGTGGGGACCCTCTGGATGTCCCCAAGGAACACCGCAGGTGTCGGAGCCGGGAGGAGCAAGGAAAACACCCCAGGGATGGTTGGGAATGGGAAAACCTCTGCCTTTCCACCAGGGAATTCTCGGCCCTTTCCGGCGGGGCCGGGGTGGTCTGGGCACCCCCCTGGACCTCTGGAGGGGGGCACGGGGGGGGTCGTGCGTGGGCCCGGGGACACAGGGTGGCAGTGGGGCCGTGGGAACGGCAGCGCAATTTCCTTCCATAAATTAAAATTAGTTTTGATCAGCTAAAAATAGCGGCCGAGCACGATGGTAAAATGGCAGCGTGCTCGAGAGGGGGAAGCGGGACACGCCGGGGGCATCGGGGGACCGGAGGGTCCCCAACTGCACCCCTGGCATCCGACCTGGCACTGGGGGGGGGGGGGGGGGGAAGGGGCTGCTGGCCCAGCTGGGGGGTCCCAAAGTCGTCCCCAACACGGAGCTGCCGCCCCGCTGCCTTCCCAGCTCCGCTCTCGCCCCGGGCTTGGGGTTTGGGGACAGCAGGGACAGAGCCACCCCCAAACCGGGGTGGGCACGAGGGTCCCGTTGGGAGCCACCCGCGGTTCTGCACCATTGGTGGCGCTGGGGTGTCCCGGAGGGATTTTGGGGTGGCTCTTGCTGGGTGGGGGTGGCAGAAGAGCAAGAATTGGGGGGGTGTGACAGCAGCGGGGTGTCCCAAGGCTGTGACAGGCTCGGAGGGTGCTGGCACCCCACAGCCAGGGTGGCACGGGGGGTCGCCAGCCCCGTATCCCTGCCCAGGGCTGGCTCACGTGGCCGCAGGAGTGGGTGGGTGGTTTCACTTTGCTGTCTCCTCGTGCAGCCACTTCCTGGCCTGCGAGCGGTGGAGGTCAAATTTAGTCTGGTGGAGGTTGAAAAAAAAAAAAAAAAAAAAAAAAATTAAAAAAAAAACCCCAAATTTGAACCTAAAGCCAACCCTTTTGTTCAAGGGACCCTCCCCACCGCCAGCCCGGCCCCCTTTTAAACGCCCTCCGCATCCCACGGAGCCACCGTGAGCAGCTTCAGGAGCAGCCTCGGAGCGGCCCCTTGGGTTTGGGATGAAAACTCTGATCCCAAACTCCCGCTGAAGCATTTGGGATCACGGCACTGCCGCTTCCCAGCCAACACCCAAAGGTGCTTGGGGCTGCCGTGGGGGTGATGGATTGGGGCTGCTGGGCAGGGCCAAGGGGAATTTTTCCCCTCTAACCCAGCAGAATTTCCCATTTTTTCCCCATTTTCCGCTTGGCCACCATCTTTGCGGAAGAAGAAATGACCGAACTTCCTCCGAAAACTGATTTTATTTGGGGCAGCCAAACTTATTTTTGGCGGCGCTGGGGACAGCCCCGAGGGCTGTGGGGCTCAGAGGTTTCTCGCTCTCTTCCAGCCCCAAACCCAGCAGAGGAGGCAAAAATGGGCCGGAAAAAAATCCAGATCAGCCGGATTTTGGATCAGCGGAACCGGCAGGTAGGGGCCTCTCGGGGCTGAGGTGGGGCTGAGGTGGGGACCGGGGTGATGGGAGGCAAAGCCGCCCTGCTGCCACCACCACCCCGTTGGGAGCGTTTTTAGGAGAATCTGGGCTGTTTTACGGGGCAGGTGACCTTCACCAAGCGGAAATTCGGGCTGATGAAGAAGGCGTACGAGCTGAGCGTGCTGTGCGACTGCGAGATCGCCCTGATCATCTTCAACAGCACCAACCGCCTCTTCCAGTACGCCAGCACCGACATGGACAAGGTGCTGCTCAAGTACACCGAGTACAGCGAGCCCCACGAGAGCCGCACCAACTCCGACATCCTCGAGGTAGCGGCCGGGGGCGGCCCCCGGGGCCCCGGGGTGGCCACAGGGACCCGCTCATTGTGGCCTCCCCGCAGACGCTGAAGCGCAAAGGGCTGGGGCTGGAGAGCCACGAGCTGGAGCTGGAGGAGGGGCCGGAGCCGCCCGGGGACAGGGGGAGAAGGCTCGGGGACGGCGTGGATCTGGCGCTGGCGCGGCCCAGGTTTTATGTGAGTGGGGGTGAGGGTCCCCAAGGGTCCCGTCCCATCCCTGGCTTTGATTTCTGCTTTGTCCTGAAGGGTCCCGAGGGTTCCCAAGGGTCCCGTCCCATCCCTGGCTTTGATTTCTGCTTTGTCCTGAAGGGTCCCGAGGGTCCCCAAGGGTCCCGTCCCATCCCTGGCTTTGATTTCTGCTTTGTCCCCAAGGGTCCCGAGGGTCCCCAAGGGTCCTTGTCCCTGTCCCCTCCTTTGACATCTCATTTGCCCTGCAAGGTCCTGAGGGTCCCTGTCCCCATTTCCTCCCTGTCCTTGATCTCTGATTTGCCCTGCAAGGTCTTGAGGGTCCCCGAGGGTCCCGTCCTATCCCTGCCCTTGGTTTCTGGTTTGTCCTGCAGGGTCCTGAGGGTCCCCAGCCCCTCCTTGAGCTCTGGTTTGTCCTGAAGGGTCCTGAGGGTCTCCCTGTCCACTCCTTGTCCTTGATTTCTGGTTTGTCCTGCAGAGTCCCAGGTGTCCCCAAGGGTCCCTATCCCCTCCCTGTCCCTGACCTCTGCTTTGCTCTGCAGAACCCCAGGAGTCCCCAGGAGTCCCTGTCCCTTCCCTGTCCCTGACTTCTGCTCCACTCTGCAGGTCCCCATTCCCTTCCTCGACCTCTGCCTCTCTCTGCAGTGCCCCGAGGGTCCCCAAAGGTCCCGAGGGTCCCTGTCCCTGACCCCTGTGTGTCCCCACAGAGCCCGGTGCCACTGCCCGAGGCAGCCTATGGCAGCTCCCCTCCGGCCACCGACACCTCCCTGGGCAGCGCCAGCAGCTCCCCGCAGGGCCAGGGCCGCTCTCCTGCCTTCAAACCGGCTGCCTCGAAGCCACCGGGACGGTCCCCAGGGCCACTGCCCCCAGGTAGGCTCGGGGCCATCAGCCGGGCACACTGTGAGGGGGTGGGCGCAGGGGAGAAGGGCCCTGCCATGGGTGTCCTGTCCCCACCGTGGGCACCCCATCATCACCCTGGACACCCCGACCCTGCCATGGACACCCCATTCCCAACACGGAAATTCCATCCCTGCCATGGACACCCCAACAC
Organism: Aphelocoma coerulescens; assembly: GCF_041296385.1. Lineage (NCBI taxonomy): Eukaryota > Metazoa > Chordata > Aves > Passeriformes > Corvidae > Aphelocoma > Aphelocoma coerulescens. The sequence goes on along the minus strand of NC_091041.1, from coordinate 5,685,404 downwards.
CACCCTGGACACCCCATTCCACCCATGGACACCCCGTTCCCAACACGGACACCCCATTCCCAACACGGGCACCCTGCCCCTTCCATGGCCACCCCATCCCCACCATGGCCACTCCCTCCCTACCACGAGCACCCAAACCCCACGGCCCCGCGGGGATTTTCCCAGCCAGGCCCTGCCAGGCCCCGCATGCAAAGCTCCTCTCCCGGGGACTTACCGGGAACGGGGCCGGGGCGGCTGCGTGGGCAGGAGCGGTGCCGCAGCTGTGGAAACACCGGCCCCAACCTCCCTCCAGCTGCTTCCTGTGCCCTGCCAGCAGCCGGCACCCAGCTGTCCCCTCACCCTGTGCCCGCAGGTCCCTCCCGCGTGGCACAGCTCGGCATGGGGGGCTCATCCTGCCCGCTGGGACAGGGTGACAGAAAAGCAGCTGGAAACCCCACAAAACCTGGGGCTTGACCAGTGGAAACCCCAGCCAGGGGGGTGGGAGGTGGCGCAGGATGGGGACAGGCAGCATCCCAAACGCTTGGATGGGGACAGGGGCACGCTGGGCATTGCCACGGGAGGTTCCGGCCGCTCCATGGGGAGCTGCTGCTCCCCTCAGCAGGGTCCGGCCAGGGGGGTTTGCAGCCTGCTGGATCCGGCCACTGCCTTCGTGTGTCACCTCTCGTCACAGCCCGTGGCCACAGCCCAGGTGGCCCATGGAGGAAGTGGCTTTGCCGGAGCGCGGCACCGTGCAGGCACACACGGCTGCCCACGGCCCCGGGGCCACTGCGGCCACCGCGGCCACCGCCACGGGGATCCCCCGAGGATCATCCGTGCATCCTCCTGTCCCTCTGTCCGCCAGGTCTCAGCTACCCCCTGTTCCCTGCCGCCAGCCTGAGCCGCGCCTTGGCCACCAAGACGCCACCACCGCTGTTCCTGGGGGCCGAGGGCCGGCGTGGCGAGCCCCAGGGCAGCCTGGCGAGTGGCCGGAGCGGCGGCAGCGCAGCGGTGAGTCAGCTGTCCCCACGGCCACACGGGTGTCCCCTCCCCAAATCCCTCTGCTCCGATCTGCCCCTTCCTCCGGGGCTTTGCTGGGGGGCACAGGGAGCGGTGCGGAGGGGTCCCCCGAGGGTTTGGGGCACAAAACCTATGGGGGTCACCCCATTTCCCGCAGCGGCCGCTGTACCCCGCCCTGCAGACCCTCAGCCCCGTGCTCAGCCCGGGCAGCTCCGGCCTTCCGAGCCACGGCCTCGCCGGCTTCCCCTTCCTCAGCCCGGCCCAAGCAGGTGAGTCGCGGTCGCTCAGCTTTGGGACAGCGCTGTCCCCACATTTGTGACCTTCCCCTGCTCACTGTTGTCCTCCCACCCCGCAGATTTTGGGGCTGGCGAGGTCCCGCCGCCCCCCGGCTTCCTGCAGCCCCCGGCGTGGCAGCACCCGCGGGACATGGCAGCGCTGGGGTAAGGATGGGGGGCACAGGGGGACAGGGCAGGCATGAGCCCATTCTGCCGCACCCGCGGGTGTCACCTCCCAGCCGTGGGCACCGAGGGGCAGCCCCCCACCCACCAGGGTGGTCTTGGGGGTCACCCCAAAGCCTCTCCAGAGCTTATTTCCAGCGGGATTCCCCCACGGATCTTGTCCCCATGTCCCCCCCCCCCCCCAGTCACACTCCAGGCTCCCAGCAGCCGTGCGAGCACCGGCCCAGTGCCCGACTGGGCCAGAACCAGTCCAGGACAGGAATTTGGTGGGGTCTCAGCCCCTCTAGGTGGGAAAGGGGATACCTGGCAGGGGATACAGGGAGATGCCCTCATCCCCGTCCCCTCTCGCCGCAGGGCCAGCAGCCGGATCGTCCCCGCGGAGGAGCCCGCGCCTGCCCCCGGCGCGTCCCCGCAGCACCAGGCCATCAGCATCAAGTCGGAGCGGGTGTCGCCGGGGCTGGGCTGTCCCCCGGGCACCCCCCAGCCCTCCCTGACCAGCCTGGCGTCCCTCAGCGAAGCCTCCCGAGCCCCCGGAGACCTCCAGCCCCGGGATGACCTCGCCAAGGGCTTCCCTCCCTACGCGCTGGGGCCACCGCGGCCACTGCCGGACGAGCAGAGGGTCCCTGTCCCCTCTCGGCGGGGACAGCCCGTGGACGTTTGGCAGAGATAGCGAGGCCGCCGGGGTGCAGGGAGGGGGAAAACCCAGCTTGGGGGAGCAGCCCCCCGCTTCTTCCCCACCCTCAGACCCTCGGGAAGCCCCCCGTGCCCGTGGCAGTGCGGTGGTGGCGACCAGCGGTGACACCGGGCTCCCTGCAGGGTCACTGTCGCCCAACCCTGGGGCTGCAGCTCCTCGAGACCCCCCCCCTCCCTGGAGCCCCCAGATGCCACCAAGTCCCCTCCTTTCAGCTCTGCCCGCCACCCCCTGCGAGGCCAGGAGCCCAGCGCTGTGCCGGTGTCCTGTCCGGTGGTGTTGGACACCGGCCATCCCCGTCCTTGCGCCTGTCCCCGCGCCAGCAGCGTGTCCCCAGCGAGCGGGAGTGGCTGGGAAGTGCCACGCGGTGGCAGCAGGACTGAGAGCACCGGCAGCGGCTCCAACCCTGCAGCCACCGGCCCAATTCCGCGTCCAGGGGGACACGGGAGGGGGACAGGGGACAGGCGGGGTCGGGGGTGCCGCTCCCCCAGCCAGGGACTCTTTTCTATTTATTATCTTCTCACCAATAAAGAGCTGGGGGTCTCGGGGTGTCTGGTGTGAGCTTCTTGGGGTCAGGCAGCCCAGTTTGGGGGTGGCACGGCATTGACGTCCCCAAAGGGAGAGGTGGCACATGCCCACAGCTCTCAGCGTCGCTGGGCCCCCCGTGTCCCCCAGGCTCAGAGCCACCTCTCAGGGTGGGTGACAGCCGGGTCACCCCCACTCTGGTCAGGTCGTTGGGGCTCAGCCGTGGTGCTCCCACCCCTCAGTGACCCCAAAAAGCCTCTCAGGGGGTGTCAGAGCAGGTGGGAGAAGGAAAAACCCCTTAAAATCGGGATTTGGGGGCCGAGGCGGGGGTTAGGGGGGGGGTGGGCCTGGCCCAGCTGAACTGAGCCTGTTTTAGCTCAGGGCTGGGCTGGGCCTGGGGGTTCTGCCGCTTTTTGGGGTGCATCCCCTGGGTCCTGTGGCGTGCTGGGTGTGGCCACAGCCACGCTGCTGGGAGGTGACCAAGGAGGGGGCACCAAGGTCCTGCAGCACCATCACCCCACAGGGACATTTTTGGGGGGTTTGGGTCCCCCCCCAGCACCACCTGGGCACCCCCAGGTCGGGATCAGGCAGGGCTAGGGGTCCCCCCACACCCTCCAGCGCCGAGCTGGGCCCCTTCCCTCGGAGGCGGCGGGGATTACGAGCCCCGAGATTAAAACCTGGGCGGGAGATTAATCCTGGGAAGAGTTTGCCCCGTTTAATAGAGCGCCATAAATACCAGGCGGGATTAGGGGCTGTGCCGAGTCCCGGAGCCGGGCTGGGCCACCCCCCCAAAAGGTGGCAGGTCCCCTCCAGGGCCACCTTTGGGACCGGGAAAGGGTTTCTGCCTGGCAAGAGGAGGCGAGACACCGGGTGCAAGGAGTGGGGGCTGGGGTAAGAGACACTGATTGAATAGCAATGACTGCATGATTTATGGTTTGCATTATTGCATGGCTCATTTGAATATATGCTAATCAGGCTTTTCTCCCCTCGTTTTGTTTGTAAGATTTAGATTTGCTATGGCAACCCGCTGGCATGGAAGGAGCGCCAGGAAATGTCAGGGCGAGGTGAGCCCCGGGGAGGGGCTGGGGGCTGCCGGGATGGGGTGGCGGTGGCGGGGGGGGACTCGTCGCATCCCAGCACCGGGACACGGGAACGGCCGGCGGGACCCGGAGGGCAGCGCCGGGAGCGCCGGGAGCTGCTGGAGCCGCGCGTCCGACCCCTGCCTGCAGGTCCAGTAACGCCCATTGCGACACGTCCCAAACTGGGCTCGGGAGGTGCCCTGGGGTGTCCCCAAGCCCCGCTTTGGTCCCGCAGAGAGGCCCCTCTGTCCCTCTGTCCCCTGCCTTCCTGCCGGGTGTCCCCAGCGCGGGGGAGAGGGCGGCATGCCCCATGGCACTGCCCCGAAGGTGGCACCCAGGGCCCCCCAGCTGCCTCGGGGTGCTCGGGGGGGACACTGGGAGGCGACAGCGCTGCCGTGTCCCCCACCACGGCCCACCGTGGCCACCTCTGGCGCTCCGTGTCCCCTTCCCAGCTGGCCCGGGAGGTGCCCCAGTAAAGCCCAGTTACCTGCAGGCCCAGCCCGGGGGCTGCGCTGCTCCGGGGGGTGCTGGGCTCCAGCGGAGCCGCCGGGGCTTTGTCTCTGCTCGGAGCCGGCGCCTCCCCCTGCGCTGCGGGCGGGATGTGCTGGGGGGCTCCGCACCCCAATTTGGGGGCCGAGGATCTTTCCGTCGGGGTGTTCCCTCGCTGCCATGGGGCGGTGTTGGGGGGATTATTCCCTGCCCAGAGCTGTGGGGGAGCAGCCCGTGTCCCCGGATCCCTTGGGGCGGTGATGTCCCCCTTCCGAGGGGACATCCCGGGTGGCCGTGGGGTCCCCCCGCTGTCCCCACCCCCCTCCCGCTCTGCGGCACCCGGGGCCGGTGCGGTCCCTCGGAGCCCCACGGCCGCGCGTGACCGCGGGCAGGGCCGGGCACACTCCGGGCTGCGGCGGTGGCCCCGGGGCCGGGAGCCGCGTGTCCCCGCAGGGCCGCCCGCTTCCAGCCGGGACCGGTCTCCGAGTCGCCGGGGCCGTTTCACGCCCTTATAACGGGGCTGCAAAGAGCCCCGGGGCTGCGGACCAGCGGTCGCCTCCGCGGTCCCGACGGAACGGAGGTGACCGGTCCCTCCTGGCGTCCCCGCCGCCTCAAAGCGGGGCCGAGACGGGCACCGGGGGCCGCCTCCCCCCCGGTGCATCCTCCCCCAAACACCCACTTTGTTGTTTAGCGAAAGCCCTGAAATATTCATGGCGCTGCGCCCAGCGCCTCTTAATGAATTTTTGATCAAAACTCCATCAGGGAGCCAAAATACGCCACCCACTCCCCTAAATCCGCGCCGTCGGGGGTGGGGGGCAGCGGGCCCGCCGGTACCGGGCGGCTGGAGGAGCCGGGCCCGGCCCGAGCGCCTTTTACCGGGGGAAGCCCCTCAGCAACCCGGGGGTCTCACGGCCACCGAGGGCGGGGGTCGCACCCCAGCGCCGGGCACGGTAATTCCGAGGCTGGCAGTAAGATTTGGGGTGCCCGACGCACAGGCCCTGCCTCCTGCTTCTCCCGGGGCTGGCAGGGACCGGCCGAGCCCCCGGGAAGCCCCGCTTGGACGGGACGGGCGGCGGGTGGCCGGGGCCGCGCGTCCCGGTGCCCCCCAGCTCGGCCGCGAGAAATATTCGTTAATGAGGAAATGCATAAACGGAGCTCATTAGGGGAGAGCGCGGAGCTCGCGGCCTCCCCGGCAGCACCGGGCCGGGGGCTGCCCGTCCCCGGGGCGGGCAGGGCTTGGGAGGGCACCGGGGCGGCACCGGCAGCGGCACCGGCGCGGTCCCGGTTCGGCGGCAGCGGCCGCGCATCCCGGTGGCTCCAGGGGCTGCAGCCAGGCCCGGCCCTCCCCGGCCCCGCTCGGTGGCTCAGGGTCTGCGGGGAGCTGGGTGTCCCTGGGTGTCCCCCCCTCGCCGGGGCCGAATTTGGGGTGCAAACCCCCCCAGGCGTTGCGCGAAGCCCCCGATTTTTTAGCGCTCCCAAATTCCCGGTGCGCCCGGAGGAGCGGGGGGAGGTGGGAATCCATTCCCGGCCGCTTCCCGGGGGCTCGGAGGTGTTAACCCGAGGAGCAGCGGGGGATTTGGGGTTGAATTAAATAAAAAAATCGCCAATTTCTGCTTCATTTCCACGCAATCATCCCGCAACGGCCGGGGAACGGCGAGCGCCTTCCCCAGCCCCTGCCGCAGCCCCGGGCAGGGGGGAAAGGGCAGGAGAACCCCCCAACCCTCCCTCTGCACCCCATGGGGCGCCCCAAATCCCGAGGGAAGGCGAGGTGGGGTCCCCGGAGTGGCCGGTGCCACCGGCTGCCCTTGCAGGGCCGCATCGGCGGGGTCAGCGGGCTTACCGTTATTATTATTATTATTATTATTATTATTATTATTATTATTATTATTTCTCTCTCTTTTTTTTTTTTAATAATAAAATCCTCGTTATTTTTAGGTTCTGCTGCCAGAGCCGCCCCCCGCCCCCGCGCTCCCCCCAGCCTGGTTTTTCCCCCCCGCCTCCCTCTCCAAGCTCCGGGCTAACCTATCCCGCTCCCGACGCGAGGACGTCATTCCTTACGTAGTAAAATATGGAGAAAGCAAGGGGGAAAAAAAAAAAAGGAAAAAAAAAAAAAAAAAAAAGACGCATTTTTCCCTCCTCTCTCCCATCTCCATTTCCAAAAGGGACAAAATGGATGTTTGGGCGGAATCCTTCCCCCCTCCCACACCCGCCCCATCCCGAGGCCCCGGTGGCGGCGGGCCGGGGCTGCCCGGTGCGCTCGGGGGGTTCGCGGCGTTCAAGCTCCGGGCAGACGTTCCCTGTTTAACCCCACGTAAAGGCAACGTGATCGCGGGGGGCTCCGCTTCCCACAGCCCGGCCGGTCCTCTCCGGGAGCCGCAGCCCCGGCTCCGCAGCGCCTGGATGGCCCCGGGCTCCGCGTCCTGCCCGCTGCCGGGGCCGGTTCTCCCCCAGCCCCACGCCCCGGAGGCTGCCGGTGTCCCGGCGGCTCCCGGCTCCCGCTGCCGCTAAGTCATTAATGGATGCAGAGGTGCGGAGGGAGGTAAATAATCCCACCCCCCCCCCCCCACTCCCCTTTTTTTCACCGCCGTTTTTATCCCCCCCTCTCCCTGCCCCGCACTGAACTCCCCGCGCCCGCCGGGGCAGCCGCCGGTGCTGCCGGTGCCGGAGGGGCAGGGCTGGGCGGGCACCGGCGGCCGCGCCGCTCCCCCTCCCGCTTCTCCCAACTTGGAGGAAGTCTGCGAGGGGGGACCCCGCGCCTCCCCTTCCCTCGCCTGATATTTTTTATTTTTTTTCGGGGGGTGGGTGGGGTGTTCTTTGCCCTCCCTCCCTCCCCCCCCCCCCCCCCGCACCCCCCATCCCGGATTAGGGTCCCGGCAGCCCCGGTGTGAGTGTCGGGGTGGGGGTGAGATGGCGGGGGGGGGGGGGACGAGGCGTGGAAAGCTGCCCTCCCTCCGGCTCCCGCAGCGCCGGGAACAATGGCCACGGGCTCCGTGGGGACAATGCCCGGCGGAGCCGAGCTGCTTGGGTTGCAGGACACGTCCACCACCGCCTCGGCCACCCCGGGCCCCGGCCCCCCGCTCCCCCGGGGCCCGCACCCCCCGTTCCCCCGGGACAGGCACCCCCCGTTCCCCCGGGGCTGTGGGAAAACGCGTGGCCGGCGCTGGCGGGGAGACAAGGGGCGACACCAAACTTAGGGAAAAGTGTCCCCACGCCGCTCCGGGGGTCGGCACTGTCCCCTCGCGGCTTTGGGGTCCCCCTCCCGGCCCCGTCGAGCCCGGCTTGTCCCTGTCGCCCATCGCGGCTCTTCCCGCAAACTCCAGCGGGTGCCGCCGGCCGGGGCTCAACAGGTCGGTACCGGGCAGCGCCCAGGTGCGCTCGGCTGCGCTCCCCCCGCCCCGCCGGCCTTTCCCACCCCTCCAGCACTCCCCCAGCGCCCCGCTCTCCCCCCGAACCCCCCTCCCCTCATTATTCCTGTTATCCCAAGGCAGCCTCCGTGCCCAAACGCCGGCATGTGCGAGGCAAACAGAGAGCGATTGTTCGGAGCCTGGGAACGCGCGGAGGGGGCGCGGGGGCCGCCGCCCGCCGCCCCCCGCCCGGCCCCCGCTCAGACGCGATTGTGATGGAAATAGGCCTTTCCCCGCATGCTGTTGAACTTGATGTTGACTCCTTTTCTTTGGAGTTTCACATCTCCTCGGTCACTTGTTTTGTGGGAAAATTTTCTCCCGAGCTTCGGTGTGAAATTAATTAATCGGGGCCTCTAGATGGCAATGGGACACAAAAGGGGACAGCCCGGGGAAACTCCGGCAAACTCACAAAAGCCACCCCCGGGGTTTATAGCCCCGGGGCCGGTCGGACCGACTGCCCTGCCCTGCCCGGTGCCCGAGGTAAGGGGCTGCCGGAGCGAAGTTTCGGTGTGTGCAGCTATTTTTTATTTCGCGGGGGAAGGATTTGGGGGAAAAAAAAAAAAAAAAAAAAAAAAAAAAAAAGGAGAGCAGGGAGAAAGGGGTGTGGGGGATGTTGTGTGGGGTTGGGGTGTTGTGTGGGCATCCCCTTCCGTCCCCTCCCAGCTCTGCGTTGGTGCGAGGTTGTAAAAAAAAAAAAAAAGAAAGAAAAAGAAAAAAACAAGAAAAAAAACCAAAAAAAGAATCCAAGGGGGGAAAAAAAAATCCCCAAGCAAAAGGCCGGGGCTGAATTGGGCATTTCTGGGGAAAGGAAGAAAAAATAATTAATTCTCTTGGTTTATTACTATTTTCCCCCTTCAAAAAAAAAGTAACTGGGGGGTGCTGCTGTGCCCGGCTCTGCCCGAGCGGGCACGGCGGGGAATTCCACGCCGTTGTTCCCCGAGCTGGGAAATCTCTGCCGTGCGCGGGGACGGGGGAAAACCGTTCGGCTCCGAGTTTGGACTGGGAATGGTTGTTGGATTCCCAGTCCCTCTCCTCGCTCGCAGTTTCGGCGGGCGCCGCGCGTGTGCGTTCTCCGGCGGGATCAGCAGCGGCGGGGGGATAAATGGAAAATCAGATTTTCCTCGGGAGCACTTTGCAGGGCAGGATGTGGTGGTTTTGAGGCACATCAATCTTTCGCAAAGCGTTCGGGGCTTTGGGGGAATATTTTTGCACGGGAACAGGCCAAAAATACGAGCGTCAAATGCCATCCCGCTCTTTGTTGCCACAACACCTTTGGGTGACAGCGGCTGCTGGAAGAAAATGACGAAAATCTGTTAAATCTTTAGTTTCCCCCCACATCGATATTTTCAGCTGGGCGGGAATTCGGGGGAATTTGGCTGGGGGTTTGGGGACCCCTTTTCCTTGGGATCGCTCCCCCGCCTCTGCCGTGCTGGTTGAATCGAGCTGCGAAGCGACGTGGAGGGAAACGAGTCGTTGTGTTTTAAATGCAAATAATTCCCAGCGACGTTGGAGTCAAACGAGGGGGGGGGGGGAAAGAAAATTAGAGGGAAAAAAAAAAAAGAAACTGGGGCGGGAAAAGGAAAGGAAAAAGACCGAGGAAAAAATCTCGGTGGGAGAAAAAGAGGGGAGGGAAATAAACAGCAGAAAAATGCACTTTCGAGGGGAGCCGGGCCGGGCGAGAGAGCGGCTCCGGTGCCCGGGGAGCGGCGGGGGCTGCCCGGTGCGAGGCTGCGGTGCCCAGGGAGGCTGCGGTGCCCACGGCAGGGGGGAGCTGGTACAGACGGACAGACAGCCGGACAGATGGACAGGCACCAGGTGTGGGGCTGCCCCAAATCGAGGGTGTCCCCGGCAGCAGAGGCCGTGTCCCGGCGTGGCCCTGGGCTCCGGGGGGGTGTCCCCACCCCGCGCGTGGACGGAACCGGCTGTGGGGGACTCCACGCCCTGCTCGCCGGCGGGACCGGCCCCGGCTGCCGGGCAGGGGCTCCAGCGCCGCCCACCCCCCGCCCCCGCCGCCGGCCTCGCCGGGAAAGTTGCTCCAAGTTGGAGCGATGGCGGCGGCTCCTCCTGACGCATCTTCTCTCTTTCCCTCCCCAGGTGGGCTCGGCCGAGCGGCGTCGCGGGCACCGGACAGCGGGCGAGGCGGAGGTAACCGCGGCTCTCCCCCACCTCTTCCCCAGCGGCAGCCCCGGGACGCGGCCGGTAGCACCGGAGGGATGCGGGGCAGGTGCGGGACCCGCAGTTGGTGGCGTTACCGGGAACGGTGGCAACTTCCCGGGGAGCGGCCCCCGGCGGCATCGCTCGGTGCGGTGGGACGGGGCTCCGCGGCCGGCCGGGCTGCTCGGGCTCCGGGGCTCCGGGGAGAAGCGGGGACCCAGCGCCGAGCCCCGCCGCGCTGCCTCCCGCCGAGGCGGCCGCCGGTTCCTGCGGCGAGCGCCGTGCTCGCACCGGAGCCCAACATGGCTGCTGTAGTGAAGGTATTTGATGCACACGGGGGTGTAGGCGAGGGGAAAAGGGGGGACCAGAGGCGCCGGGGCCGTTCCAGCGCCCGCAGCCGCCGGGGCGATGGGTACAGGCGGGCGACGAGTCGGTAAGTGCCGGGAGGAACGGGTCCGGGCGGGCCCCGTGCAGCCCCCGCCGCGGACACGCGTGGGGCGGCCGCCTCCCCCGTGTCGGCGATGCCAAGCTCCCCCCGTGCCTCTCGGGGACGGCGAGCCGTGGGCAGCGGGCACCGGCGATCGGCGGGGGCGAACCGGGCCGCCGCGGCCCGCCAGGGCCCTGCGCGGTGTCACCGGGCCCCTGGGCGGTGGGAGCGGGACCGGCGGGGATGCTGCAAGCGGCCCCCCCGTGCCCGAAGCGGCCCCTCCTGGAGCCGGGCCCGGGCCGGAGCGGGCTCCCGAGGCGGCGGCGAAGCTCCGCCGGTCTCCTTCGTTCCCTCGGCGGAGCTGCGGGGCCGCGCTCGTTGTTGGGGTTTTACCCTTCGGGCAAACACCGCCGCCGGGCCAGCCGGGCCAGAGCCGTGGTCAGCGGGACCCACCGGGACGGCGGAGCGGGGCCGGCACCGGCGGTGCCCTGGCGGTGTGGGAGGCAGCGGGGCCGAGCCCGCCGGGGCCGCCGCGGCCGCCCGGGGCCGGGCAGGGAGGAATTTCGGAGCCCGGGTTCGGAGGTAACGGCGGCGGCTCGGCCCACGCGTGGTTCGGGGCGTGGGGAGGATGGCGGGCAGCAGCACCGGGGCTGTGCGGGGGGACGATCCGGTAATTCGGCAGCCGGTGGCCGCGCTGGCACCATCTCCCCGCTCTCCGGTCTCGGCAATGCCGCGGAGCAGCGGAGCCGCGGGGACGGTAACGATAATAATTAATAGCCGTAATAATAATAATCAATTAGCGGCAGCTCGGTGAGAGAAGGCCGGAGCAGGCACGACCCCGCACGGCCCCGGGGCGCGGCGCGGCCTCCGTTCAGCACCACGGAGAGCGGCGGGGCCGGTGCCCGGTCCCCGGTGCCCAGTGGCGGCGGGAGGAGGCTCCGCTCGTTGCCCGCGATGCTACGGCCGCCGCTGGCAGTCTGGGGGGCTCCGACCAAGGGCTGCCAGCCCTGGGGATGCCCGGTGCGGGGCAGAGAGCCCCGCTGCTCCCGGGGAGCCGCCGGTGCTGGCGGGTTGGCATCTCCGCAGGCGCCGCCGTGCCTTCCAGCGCGGATATTCCGTATATTCTGTATGTTCTCTCTCTATAGGTGAGGATATATAAAAGGGCGGGTGTGGGCAGAGGCGGCCAGCTCGGATCTGTGCCTCCTTCCCGAAGTCGGAGCACCGGGAGCGGGAGCCGGGCCCCGCCGCCCACCCCGACCCGCTGCTCCCGGTGCCCGCAGGAAGCGGGGCCGGCCCGGCTCTGCCCATGGCCGGGGCACCGGGCCGCCGCTGTGCCCGGGGCCGCGGCCGGGGCTGTGCCAGGGCCGCCTGTTGGTTTCGTTTTCCGCCGTTTCACCGGAGCGAGGTGCGATGTGGCGGCCCCGGGAGGGCTGCGGAGCCCGCCAGGCCAGGGCCAGGCCGGGGTACCGGGGGCATGAGGAGACTGGGGACAACCAGGGGGGACATTCGGGGGTCCTGCGTGGCTGTGGGTGCGCCCGAGTGCGTGTGCGGAGCCGTGCGGACATCGGGGCGAGTGTGACCATGGGTGTGAGCCGTGCACCGGGGGTGAGATGAGCGCTGCGGGGGGCTCCGCTGTGCCCGGGCACCCCTGCGTGGTTCGAACCCACGGCTGTACCCCCCCGGTGCCCTCCCGGTGAGGCGGCGGGTGGGTGCCGGGGAAAGGCCGCTGTCCCCCCGGTGCTGCCCCGGGAGAGCGGAGCGGGGCCCCCGCACCGGGCAGCGCCGGCGGGGACCGGCCCCGGGCGGCCGCACGGGGGGGACGTGGAGCCGGACCTCGGCCCCGCGCCCCGGGCTCTGCCCCGCCGCCCCTCCGAGCCGCGGCCGCGCTTTGTCCCGGGCCAGGGGGGTCTCTCCCCGGTCGGGAGGCACAGCCGAGGCCGGGCCCGTCGGGGGACCCCGTTAGACCCGGGTTAAGGGGTGGTTCGAGCCGCGCTTGACTCTTGAGCATCTTCCCAATTTCCCCTTTGCAGCGGCGCCCGTGAGCGCAGCCCCGACGGGAGGGACCAGCCCGGCCGCCCCCCACCCCCGCGGCCGCTCCTCCTCCCCGGGCACGGGGGGTTTAACCCCAGCCTCGGCCCGGGTGGGCGGCTCCGGCAGCGCCCTGCCCGAGCGGGGTTACCCCCGGGGCACCGCCGCCTCCCCGACGGGGCGGGCCGGCTGCGGCGGGAGGCTGCGGCCGGGGGGTGGGCCCGGGCCGAGCAGACGGAGCGGCCCCCGGGGACAGCGGCGGCCGTGGCGAATGGCGCTGCCCCCCCCGGGGGGGTGACCCCTGCCCCGGCCCCACGCCCGGGCTGTCCCAGCCCCGCCACTCGGGCTTTGTCCCCGCCGGCCGCCCCGTCCCTCCTCCCGCCCTCCCCCGCCCTCCAGCCAGCCCTGCGCCGCCGACTCTGCCTCAACTTTAGAGGCAGGTCCCGGAGGCGCCGGGCAGCGGGAGAGGGACAGGCACCGGCACCGGGCGGGGATGTCCATCCCCATCCCCGGGCTGAGCCTCCTGCGCTCCCCGCCAGCCTGGGAAGGACGCGGCGACCCGGAGGCGACGGCGACCGCGGGCAGCAGCGGCCCCAGCGGGATGAGCAGGTACCCCCGCTCCGGGAGCCCTCCCCGGGACCCCTTCGGGAGTCTCTCGTCCTCTCCCCGGCTCCCGTTGGGCACCGGAGCAGCCGCTCCGCCGAGTTTCCCTCCGAGCAGCCGGATCTCCCTGGGAACAACCCCCGCCGCTGCCCGGGGCCGCTGTCCGGAGCCTCCCGGCCAGGGCGCAGAGTCCCGGTGGGGACCGGGCCATCCCGGGGACTTCAGGGTGACCCCCCCTCAGGGAAATTCACGGCCCGGACCCGCAGGAGGTGCGGGATCCCTGCCGGGTTTGCAGGGCCCGGCTGCCGGGAGCAGATGCGTGAGGAAGGGGAGGAAGAGGGGCACGGCGCGGGGGCGCGGTGGGAACCCCCGGGGGGGCCCTTTCGGCTGGGCCCGTCCCTTGCCCAACCACTTTCCTGACTCAGCAGTTCCGTGCCAGTAATTTCCAGTAATGATCAAGCGGGAGCGGGCTCCGGGCTGGGTCTGGGGGGTGAATTTGGGGCTGGCAAGGACGCAGCTCCCTGGGCCTGTCTCCGGGGCTGGACCCTGGGGGGGACACCCTGCCCGGCGACATCCCCCAGGCCGCGTGGACTGCGCGGGGGCCGAGCCCGCTTTAGGGTCCGGCTCCTTTTGGGGGGTGCGACGTGGCCTTGGGGCTCTGGGCTGGGCACCGGGGGTCGTTGTGTCGCATTCCAAGGCACCGGAGCCGATCCCTGCTCGCCCACCTTGGGGCTTCCACCGTTTTTGGCGCTGAGGGGACAAAACTCGCGGCCACCGGGGGGGCTCCGGTGGCCCCCGGGCGCGCGGCAGCGGCCGAGGCCCCGTTTGGTCGAGACCTGGGTGGGTTTTTCTCTTTGGTTATCTAGCTGTATGAGTGTATGTGATATCATAAAGCTAGAGAACCGAATGTAAAAACCTTCTCGCTATCCTCCGGGAGAGAGGGGCTCACTGCCCACCGGGCTCCCCGAGCCACCGGCCCCGCTGCCTTCGCCAGGGGACAGCGCTGGCAAGCCAAATGGAGCAGGAATTTTGCCTTTCATCATTTTTTACCGAGGCCCAGAGCTGGTGCCTGTGCCTGGCTGATGATTTCTCTTCCAACCACCAACCCCGGCGCTTTTATTTTATTAATTTTTTTTTTTTTTCTTTTTTTTTCTCTTTTTTGCCGCTGTGGTTTTAATTTCCACCCCGACAATTAACGCTGCCTCGCGCCGGAGATAAATGAAACGGGGCCAGCTCCGAAATAACCCCCTGAGAAACGCTGTTTATAACGAAGTGCAAGGAAAGTTGCTTAAATATATTACCGCATGCAAATTGTAATTTAGCACAAACCCCGTTCCTGAGGCCGATTTATCTGCCGGGGAAGGGAAATAAATCATCGCCGCTTGTCGCTTCCTCTGCATCTGCGGAGCTTTGTTCTTCCGAGAGAGGGATTTGGGAGCATCTGAGGGTGCTCCGGGCTCAGCCTCACGCAGATCCCTGCAGGATCCCCCGTGGATTTGGGATCCTGCTCTCTCCTTCCCTTCAGCTCCTCTCCATCTCCAGGGAGAGTGTCCAGAGTGAGGGCTGCGCTGTGGGAGCTCTGGATGGTGCTGGGATAAGGGAAGGCTCTAAGTGGTGACCCCAAAGGTGGATCCGTGCCCAGTTATTCCTGGGAATCCCAGGAAGGTGTTTCCAGGTGGTGTTTTGGGGTGCAGCCTTGAGGGAGGGCCCTCAGTGCCCTCTCGGACATTGGGGAGAGGGAAGTGGGGATGATCCCTGTGCTGAGAACATTTTAGGATCAGGACCACCCGTTGGGGTGCAGGAACAGCGTGAGGGCGGCCGGAGCAGGGCGGTGGCACCGGGGCAGCTTCACTCCCCCCTCACTGTGGGGTTTTTGGAGCAGCAATTCCCAGGCCAGAACTGAGAAACGGGAAGGGGAGGAATGAAAAAGCTCAAGGCCCCAGTCCCTCTCTCCATCCTCCTCTCCCTGGTTTCCCTGCGGGATTGTGTCTCCTCTTCCACCTGGAGGCTGCAGCAGAGGAGGGATTTGGGGGCCAATCAACAGGTTCAGGCAGGAGAGGAGCAGATTCCTGCTCCTGGATCCCTGGGATCCCTGGCTCTGATCCTGCCCCCCCAGGACACCCTGGGCTCACCCAATTTGGGGCCTTTCCCTGGGCAGGGAGGACCTGGCATGGCATAAAGCAGGAACAGCCCCCTGGACACCCCAAAATGTGGTGTGGGATGAAGAGGAAGCGGTTCCCTGTCCGCCCTGGGCCCCAAGGAGATATTCCACATGGATTGGGGCCAGGAACGCCGGCGCTTTGGCCGTGGTGGTGCAGACACGGAGCTGCCGAGGCATCCGGAGACACCCCGGGTTGTGTCCTTGGTGGAGACCCTGACCCCAAGGGAAATGTGCCCTGTCCAGGGGCTGATGCCACCCTGAGGGGCTGGACGGGCAGGGAAAACCTTCCCTGGCTCCTCAGCTCTTCCCTGCACTGCTCCAAAGGATGTTGGGATGCTGTCGGAGCAGCTTTTCCATGCTCCACCCGCTCCCATCCTTTCTCCCATCCCCAGACCCGACCCAGCCCTGGCTCCCATGGCTCCCTGTGTGAGTTTGGGCAGGGTTTGGGCAGAGAATTCCCGAGTTTCTGAAGCTGGAAGGAGCCTCTGGATGGTGGAGACAGCAGGGGACAGCCAGGAGGGTGCCCAGAGGTGGCTGTGCCACACCAGGACGGACACCCAGCACCCAGCACGGCTGGGAACCCATCCTGCCCTCACCTCTCCCACTCCCAATCCCAAAAAACCCCACCACGCCCCCCCCATATCCCAGCTGGGACCGGCGGGGGGCAGGGGGGGATCGGCGCAGGCTCCGCCGCGCTCCAGAATCCTTCTCCTCCCTCCTGACTACTTGTAAACCATTTAGCAGGAATTTCTTAAAATAGGTTCCACTTTAAGGACTTATCTGCTGAATGCCATTAATTTTCTGGGGTTCGTTAAAAGCAAACTTGGTCTCATAGCAACGGAATCTATTCCAGGGAAGCAGCCAATTGCAGGGTGTGCAACCCAAGGCGAGAGAAAAGGAGCCTTTCAGGTTTATTCCAGGCCTTGGTGCCGTTTTTGCCAGCGAAGTTTTTTAATTTCCAGTGTTTTATTCCCCCCGGGCGGAATAATCCCGAATTTCTCCCCGCAAAAAAGCAAAATATTGGTGGGGGGGGGGGGGGGTGTGGAAATCGCTGTGGTTTTGTGGTGTTTGTGTGCAGGGACAGGAGGGATGGATCCTCTTTGGGACAGCCGGGTCCCTCCAGGGGTGGCACTGCCAATGTCGCCCTCGGCGTGGCTCAGCTCCGCTTCTCCGGCCACCCCGGCTGGATCCGGGACGGCCCGGCGGGATTTGGGGTTTGCTGGAAAAGCGAGGCCGTTAATCCCCGTCTCATTTCCCCGGCCTGGCTAAAGGAATTGTCATTATTTCCCTTTTAATCCCATCTCTCTCCTCTTTTCCATTAGGCCCTAAGCTGCAATCTTGTTCCCGGGGGATGTTCCGCAGGGATAATCCCAGCAGCTCTTGGGGTGCCCTGCACGGCTACTTTTGGGGCAGGGGGGTGGCTCCCAGCCCTGGGCTGCCGATGGATTGGGAATGAGCTGGGAATCTCCAGTGCTGCGTTGTTGATGGGTCAGGAATGAGCTGGGAATCTCCATCCTGATTTCCAGCCCTGGGCTGCCGATGGATTTGGGATGAGCCGGGAATCTCCAGTCCTGGTTTACATCCCTGGGCTGCCGATGGGTCAGGAATGAGCCAGGAATCTCCAGGCCTGGGCTGGTGATGGGTTTGGGACAATCCGGGAATCTCCATCCCTGATTCCCAGCACTGGGAGAGGACCCGGGATGAGCATCCCAAAACGGGCACAGCAGAGCGAGGAGGGGACAATGGGATGCTCTCAAAATCCCGTGGGGATGGGAATAGCTCGTGATGGCTCGGTTGTTGGGATGCTGGGATGGTGTTGGATCCAGCCTCGGGATTAGTGTTGGGATAAAAGGAGCCGTGGGCTGCCGGGATTTGGGGTGGTGAGAGGAGCCAGGGGCAGCTCCACCCCGGCCTCGTGGTGGGGATCAGCCAAAACCCCCCAAAATAACCGTGCCTCCCACCCCAGCATGACAACATCCAGGTTTTAATTGGGAATGAGTGGTGGGAATTGAGTTTGGAGCTGCCCAGCCCACTGGCATCATTCCCAAAGGTCTTGGCACCTGATTTCGACCTTAAATCCCAACTCTCTCCATCCCCAGGCGAGGAGCTGCCTGTGCCACCCTCCAGCCCTGACATTTCCCACCCCAAACTGATGATTTTCCAACCTGACGGCGCCAAGGGAGAAAAATAAAAGTCATTTCTGATCAAAAGTCCCACTTAAAGTCCCACAAAAGGTGGAAACCCCAGACAAAACCATTTCCCTGGGGTGGAGGGAATGGAAAATACAGGGATGGGTTTAAGTTTAGGCCATTTAGAAATCAGAATTCCTTCCCATTGGGTCCGTGTCGGAGAAGCTCCCGGTTATTTACCCCGGGTCGGCTCTTTAGCTGCTAATTTTTATGGATGGAGATCCCAGCCTGGATAAATCAGGGGCTGGAAGAGGAGGAGGAGGAGGAGAAGGAGGAGGAGGAGGGAGAGGTGGGAAACTCTCTGGCAGTGCTGGAGGGATGGGACCTGGGTGAAAATGAGACCCCAAGTGCAAGGACAGATGCCCAGGACATCGGGATCTGCTTCCAGAATGCCAGGATCTATTCCCAAGGATGTTAGGATCTGTTCCTAGGACATTTATTCCCAACCCACCAGCCCCACACGCCGGAGCAGTGCGTTCTCTCCCTATTTTATTTATTTATTTATTTTCTTCTTTTTTAATGGAGAAATTATTATTTACAGTTTAATATCTTCATGTTTCTATGGAAACTCCAGGGCTGTGCCGGGTGGAGAAGTCCAAACCGGCCGGGAAAATGGGAATATCGGGAAGCAGGTGGGTGCTTGGACAGGGAGCAGGGCCTGGATGTGGAGGAAGCCGCTGGGAATGCTCAGGGTGATGGGAATATGGGAACAGGAGCGGAGCAGGAGCTCGGCCTGGGGTGGGGACAGGATCCAGGCTTCGGTGACGCTCCGGACGTGGCTTTGGGGTGGCTCTCCCTCAACTCCAAATCCAAACCGAAGGATGCACGAATGGAGCATCCCTTCCCCTTCCCCACACCGGGAATCCTCCCAGGAAAACCCCTCGGGCAACCGGAGGAGCCTTGGGCACACCAGGCCTGGCATCGCCCGCCCGCAGCCCCGAATGTAGGTCACGCACGTCCCGTCCCTCGTCACAGCCCAGCGGTGGCTCCCCAGAGCCGGGGCTCATCCGTGCCTCTCCCATCCTTGGGAAACGGGGGGCGAGCGCGGGGCACCGGGGGGGCCGGGGGCACCCCCCTGCCTGGCACCAGCGCCGGTGCTCATGCGGAAAGAGCGCGGTGGCGGCGGAGACCTTCTCGCCCTAATCGCCGGTGACAGGGACGCGCTCGTGGCGATGTCCCCGCGGAAGGTGTGCGGCGGCCCCGCTTTTGTCAGAAAGGATCTGATCAGAGCAGCGGGGAAAGGTCAGCGGGGAAAAGCACCCGAGGACGTCCGTGTGTCCGTCCCGCCGTCCTCGCCGCTCGGCCCCGCCGAGGGGAGAGGCGTAAAAAATAAAAACGAAACCCCCGAGCGCTTCAGAAAAATCAAAAAAAGGAAGAAAATACCGGAGGGTTCTGCTGGCGGAGCCTTCGGGGATGGCGTTTGCGAGGCTTCCTCGCCGCCACCAGGAATGTATTTATTTATTTTTAATGAAAAGCACCAGCTCTGGGGCTGGGCCTTGGCAAACAAGGGAAGATGTTGGGAATGGGAATGGGAATAACGGGGCTGCGCCGCCACCCCTCGGCTCTGTCGGCCCCGCGAGGCTGAGCCCGGAGTTTCTCTGCCCTAATTCCCTGGGAAGCCAGGCGAGGGCTGATCCTGGCGCTGCTGGTTGTTGTTTTCCAGAAATCTTGGGTTTCTACACAGCTTGGAGAAGGTTTTGGGGCAACCTATGGGGTCGAGGGTAGGGGGGATCGAGGTGTGATGCCCCAGAACCGCCCCGTCCCTCGGGAATTCCTTCGTGTCGTGCGCCAGGCGGGGATTTGATGTGGAATATCTGCTCCTGGAGCATCAAATGCTGGGTGTGGAACACGAGGAGGGCTGCGGTGTGGAGTGGGGTGGAGGGACGGGGCTTTTTGGGGTCCCCATGGCTGCGGTGTGGAATGATGGGGGGTTTTTGGGGTCCCCATGGCTGTGGTGTGGAGTGGGGTGGAGTGAGGGAGCTTTTTGGGGTTCCCCATAGCCGGGTTGTGGAGTGGAGGATGGGGGTTTTTTGGGGTCTCTATGGCTGTGGTGTGGAATGACGGGGGATTTTGGGGTCCCCATGGCTGCAGTGTGGAATTACAGGGGGCTTTGGGGTCCCCATGGCTGCAGTGTGGAATTACAGGAGTTTTTGGGGTCCCCATAGCTGCAGTGTGGAGTGACAGGTGTTTTTGGGATCCCCACAGCTGCAGTGTGGAGTGACAGGTGTTTTTGGGATCCCCACAGCTGGGGTGTGCCCTGCAGTGAAGGATGGGGGTTTTTGGGGTCCCCAAGGCTGTGTCCTGGACAGGGGTTAGGGACACCAACCCTGCATCCCCTCTCCTCTGAGTTTTCAAACCAACGCCGGGCACTGCTCCTTTTCAAACCCCATTTTTACCCTCAAAATCGAAACATTTTGGACCCGGGGGGAGCCCAAACCCGCAGCACCAACACCGGCAAACTCCCCATTGCACCCAGAACGCGCTTCAGGGCTAAAAACCCCACAGCACCTGCACTTCCCAAAGCCCGGAGGGGCCACACGCGTGCACCCCCGGCCTTGCACACGCGTGTGCAGCCGGGCCGGAGCCGCTGCTCGGGGTGCGAGTGGCATTTCAATGCGAGCCCGGCGCGAACAATGAGGTGTGTTTTTAAGGGACTGTGAAAAGGGTGGGTTTTTTTTGTTGTTGGTTTTTTTTTTTTTTTTTTTCTCTCCGCGCTCAAGGCCTGAAAAGGCGGCCGGGGTTGGGGGGGAGAAGGGAGGGGAGGAGAGGAGGGAGGGGAGCCGGGCAGCCCCTCCATTAGCTCAGTGCAGCAGCGAGAACAGCTGTGAAAAGAGCCCAGGCCTTTTTCCCACGCCCAGAGGAGCGGAGCGAGGGAAGGAGCCCTCCCAGCGAGGTCAGATCCCATCGCTAATACAGACACAGGCTGTGCCCTCATTCACGTCACCCCGGCGCAGGTTTGTTTAAGGCACACACACACACTGACACTAATTTCTCCTCGCCCTCGCTCCCCCAGCCGGCCCCATTATGGTCCCCGCTGCATTAAACCCTCCCCGTGCGCCCCGGCGACGGCTGGCGGCACCCAGGGGAGTGGGTTTGGGGTGGGGTTTTTGGGTTTTTTTTTTTGGTTGGTGGGGTTTTTTTTTTTGGTTGGTTTTCTTCTTTTTTTTTTTTTTTTGATTTGCCATCCCTCCCCCCTCGGCCCTCCCAACACCTGACCGACAAGGTCAAGACGAGTTGCCCGAGCCCCGGCGGAGGCGGCGATGATCGCGGTTGTGGCCGGCAGCTGCTGCGCCGGGGCCGGCTCGCAGGAATGCGCCGGGCCCCGCAGATGGGACCTGGCGGGGGTCTGACACCCGGGACTCAGCTGGTGGAGGAGGGTGGGGGATGCTGGGCTGGGGGGAGAGGATGGAAATTCCGCCCCCGTGCCGGCTGTGGGCATCCTTGGAGCGTGGCTGATCGATGCGGTGGGAGGGTGGGGTTGGGGGGTTTTGCTGGTGGCAAAGGGAGGGTGGGTTCGGCCCTGCCTGGTTTGTGGTTTTCTGACCCTAAATGGGGAGTTTTGGGGTGGGTTTGGGGCTGCCGGCAGCGTCTCGGTGGTGCCAATGTGAAGGGACCAACGCAGGGCACGTGTGATGGCCAGAGCCTGCCCTTGGTGTCACCATCCCCTGCAGCCCAGCTCTGGGGAGGGGTTCAGACCCCAAATGAGGAGTTTTGGGGTGGTTTTGGTGCTGCTGGTGAGGTCTCACCGGTCCCAATGCCACCAACACAGGGCACGTGTGATGGCCTTGCTGCCACCCTCCCAGTGCCCTGCACCCCAGCACTGGGAAAGGTTCAGACCCCAAATGAGGAGTTTTGGGGTGGTTTTGGTGCTCCAAGTGGGGTCTCACCGGTCCCAGTGCCACCAACACAGGGCACACGTGATGGCCCGACCCTGCCCTTGCTGCCACCATCCCCATCCCCTCCACCCAGCCCTGGGAGGCTCTGGGGGTGGTTGCTGCTGGTGTGGGGGTTCAGGGACACCCTGCAGCCCCCACAGAGGGTGAGAGAGCTGCTCCCTTCCCAATCCCCGGTTCCAGGGCTCACCCCATGCCCCCTCGCTGCCATCTGCCGCTGGGTGAGCGGCGAATAAATCAGCTCTTGTTTATTCTCGTGCCTGGGCTTGGTGTGTGAGTTCATTTTAAAACGTTCTGCCCTAAATTACAGCCTAATAAATCAATACCCACTTAGCCGGGCGAGCCAGCGGCCGCAGTTTGCCCAAGGAATTAAAGTTCCTTCCGTGGCTGCCGGGGTTTGGGAAGGGTGAGGGAGCGAATCCCAGCAGGATCCCAGCCTGGGATAGGTGTGGGCATGGCTGGGAGGGGCTGGGATGTGGATGTGGCTAGTTGGGACATGGCTAGGACACACCTGGGCACGGCCAGGACAGGTGTGGCATGTCTGAGGGACACGTGTTGTGTGGGGGATGGCCCCGAGATCCGAGGGGATGGTCAGGGTTTGTGGGTTCACAGCCTGGAAATCCATGAGGACGGTCAGGGTTTGTGGGTTCACAGCCTGGAAATCCATGAGGATGGTCAGGGTTTGTGGGTTCACAGCCTGGAAATCCATGAGGACGGTCAGGGTTTGTGGGTTCACAGCCTGGAAATCCATGAGGATGGTCAAGGTTTGTGGGTTCACAGCCTGGAAATCCATGAGGATGGTCAGTGTTTGTGGGTTCACGGCCTGGAAATCCATGAGGACAGTCAGGGTTTGTGGGTTCATGGCCTGGAAATCCATGAGGACGGTCAGGGTTTGTGGGTTCATGGCCTGGAAATCCATGAGGATGGTCAGGGTTTGTGGGTTCACAGCCTGGAAATCCATGAGGATGGTCAGGGTTTGTGGGTTCATGGCCTGGAAATCCATGAGGATGGTCAGGGTTTGTGGGTTCACAGCCTGGAAATCCATGAGGACGGTCAGGGTTTGTGGGTTCATGGCCTGGAAATCCATGAGGATGGTCAGGGTTTGTGGGTTCACAGCCTGGAAATCCATGAGGACGGTCAGGGTTTGTGGGTTCACGGCAGGGACATCGGTGTCACGGCCCTGCATGGCACTGGTGACGTGTGCCAGGGCAGGTGTCTGACACCAACCACCCCATGCAGGGACCTGGGGCAGCCTCGGAGCCAATCCTAATCCACTCTCCAACTCCTCTGGCACTGGGTTCCCCAAAAAATGGGTTCCTCACCTCCATCTCCCACCTGCCTCTGCCTGGATGTCCGCTCCCCGCTCCGGCCACTCCATCCTGGCCCAGCTTTCCAGGAGTTTCACCCCTTCCCTCACACCTAAATCCCCTTGTATTTGTCCGGGGCTGCCTTCCAGGGCCTCCCACCTCTTTCTGGGGCCGAGGAACCTCCGCCAACCGGGTGCTCCTTGGCTTGGAGGGACCCAAGTCCCTCTCTCAGCCTCCCCATCCTCCTCCTCCTCCTCCACGACGATTCAGCGCCCACAACCTCCCGGTGCCACCGCTGCCAGTCCCCACCAAAACCACTGCTCGGGGACCCTCATGCCGCTCCTCCCCGAGCTGTGTCGGGGCCGGGTTCCTCTTTCCCTCCTTCCCTCGCTCTCTCCCTGCCCCCCTCGTCTCCTTTGCCAAGCCCTGACACTTGATGGCAGCCCATTCAAAATGCATGGGCTCCCCTTTCCGAGCGCCCCGGTCCTTTTGAACTAAAAGGATTTTCTCAGAGGCTAAGTTCAAATGTACGGCCGTTATTTATTTATCACCCCGCTATGTATTATTCATTTATTTAAAAATGTATGGCAGCTGGGAGCCCCGTGTTTAATCACCCCACGGATGGCGAGGGCCAGGTGGAGCCGGCCCCTCGCTCCGCCGCTAACCTGGCGCGGTGGCCTCACGCCTCAGTGACCACGGACCCAACCAAAACTGCCCCCAGACCCTGCTGGGGCCACAGGGGATGCTGAGGAGGAGCTGCCGTGCCCCCAGTGCTGGCTGTGGGGTTGTTGTCATCCTTCCCCCGCGCTGCTTTTTTGGCTTTGGGGACAAGGACGTGCCAGATCCCAACGCGAGGACAACGCGGCCGAGGCGCTGCTGCCGTGCGGGGAGGATGGAAGGGGCTGGCATTGGGCTGTCAGAAAGGAAAAAAAGGCAGAAAAAGAAGAAAACAAGGCCGGGCTTTGCTTTCCTCACCATGGAGGGGAGGAGGGGACACATCCAGCCCTGCTGGCATCTCGCTGTCCCCGCAGGGCTGAGAAGTCCCCTGGAAGGGTTAAGGATGCTGAACGTCCCCCCAGGAGCCCCGAGGAGCCCCCGCCACCCCGTTCCTCGGCGGGACAGTCGCTAATTGAGACAGCTCCGGCCGCTGCCTCCCTCCTCTCCCCCTGGGGCTGAGCTGCCTCTTCCCAGGGGGAGCACATTGTCTGCTCCGGCGGGTTGATGTAATCCCTAAGCCCGAACAATACTTCCCCACCCCGCTCCGGCTGAAAGGGTATTAGTTGCCCAATGAGATAATTACTCCGCAGGCCACCCTAATCATCCCCTCCGCTTCGCCCGGGAGCCGCCCGGGATGTGGGGTCGGGGGTGGAACCCGCCGCAGGGGCTCATCCTACGGGGCCCTAAAAAGCGGCAGGGAAGTGTTGTGGAAAGGAGGGATGTGCTCCTGTGGGGTCACCTGCAGGCTCACCTCAAAATGTCCCTCGTTGTGCGGGGTGTGGGTGGGAGTCCCCGCATGCTGATGGAGCAGGGCTGGGATGAATCTCCTCGCGCTGCGATGGGATTTGGGTTTTTCCCGAAGTTCCAACCCGGCCTTGACCCCTCGGGAAGGGTCTGGGCTGGCAGATGTCCCTCGAGTGCCCGGCAGTGAGCACGGCCCTGTCAGAACCTGTTTGCCAGGTTAAAATCTGGGGAAGCAGAATTCCGTGTTTTCCTTAAATATCCCAGAATCTCAGAATCCCCGAATCCCAGGAGCAAGTTGGCCTTGAATCCAAAACCCCAAATTTCATCAATTTAAACCCCTGTCCCAAACTCCAGGATAAATGTGCAATTCCCAGAAGAGGTTTTTAGGGAATAATCCCAATTTCCGGCTCCATTTTGCTCGGGATTTGCTGCCACAGGGACCCTGCGCTCGCTCCCATGGAATTTGTGGGATCACGTGTGTACCCACCCATCCCTGGGCTGGAATTTGGTGGTTTTCCCAGCTGGATGATTCCAGGGCTGGTTTTCCCCATCCTGGAGCAGCAGCCGTGGCCATCAAGCTGCAGAGAGCTCCTGATGTGGGATTGAGAATGCTGCAGGAAAAGGGACCTGCTGAAATTAAAGCCTGGTTCTTACTAATCCCGGTCTTTGCGGCTCTGGCTCTGCCAAAGTCGGGGATTATCCCGACTGCCGGGACAGCACGAGCCAGGCAGCCGGGAATTAATCTCCTGTAGGTTCTGCTGATCCCATTCCCTCAGGAATGGGGGCTGGGGGGGATTGGAGGGGCTGGGGGACAGAGACAGGAGGGGGACAGGGCTGGGATGGGGACAGGGCTGGGGTGGGGACAGGGACAGGATGGGGACAGGGCCAGGATGGGGACAGGGCCGGGATGGGGACAGGGCCAGGATGGGGACAGGGCCGGGATGGGGACAGGGACAGGATGGGGACAGAGGCAGGAGGGGGACAGGGCTGAGATGGGGACAGGGACAGGATGGGGACAGGGCCAGGATGGGGACAGGGCTGGGATGGGGACAGAGGCAGGAGGGGGACAGGGCCAGGATGGGGACAGGGACAGGAGGAGGACAGGGCCAGGATGGGGACAGGGACAGGATGGGGACAGGGACAGGAGGAGGACAGGGCCGGGATGGGGACCGGGCTGAGATGGGGACAGGACCGGGATGGGGACAGAGGCAGGAGGGGGACAGGGCTGGCATGGGGACAGAGGCAGGAGGGGGACAGGGCCAGGATGGGGACAGTCAGGAAGGACACAGCACCAGGAGGGGACCAGAAGGGACAGAGCCAGGAGGGGGACAGGACCCTCTGCCACCGCAGATTTGCGGCGCTCGGTGACATCCTCAGCGGGATATTCCCCAGGACGCTCCCCAGGAGCAAGGACGAGCTTCGAGGCCTGGCACCAGCAGTGGCTGCTCCACTCCACCCTCCCAGCGAGGCTGCCAAAACCCCATTCCCAACCCCGGCATCGCCGCCGGCCGCGGGGGCCGAGCAAGGCCAATGCCAGCCCAGGCCCTGCCCGCTGCCCTGACCGCTCCTCCCCGGCCCTTGCTGGGCTCTGTCCTGCCAGACAAACCCCGGCTCTTTGCCGGCCACAAAGTCCTTGGCCAGCCAAGCACACAAAGCGGCTCCATTATCCGAGGGGGGCCGCAGGGGAGGGGCCGGGGGCGGCCGCACAACGCGCACGAGTGGCCGCCCCTATTGTGTCTGGGCAGCAAGGCCGGACCCCCAGCGCGGCCCCTCAATGGCCCCATTGTGGCTGAGCCCCCCCAGCGACTCCTCGGGGTGTTTGTCCCCCCACCCACCCCAAATCCGGGCAGTTTGGGGGTCTCCGTTCCCGTCGGGAATGTTTTGGGGTGGACGGGGGTGCTGTGGTCACTGAGGGTTGGAGCTGTCGCCTCCCCCCGCTGTGGTTTTGGGGGATAAAAAGGCTGATTTGGGGTGGCCCCGCGCTGGCAGTGGGTGCTGGGGACAGGGGACACGGCCGAGGTTTGTCCCCATCGTTCAGCATGGAGGGATTTCCCTCCCCACCGGCTCCTGGATGCTCTCCCTGCCAGGGTCATCCCGGCTGCAAAATGTGGGATGTGGGATCCGTGGGGTGATGGAGCTGCTGGAGCCACTCCAGATCCCACTGAAGGGGTCAAACAGAAACTGGCCCCAAACTGGGGCCTGGGATTGGCGTGGTTTGGGGTGATCGGTGAGGGTTTGGGGTGATCAGTGTGGTTTGGAGTTGATCTGTGAGGGTTTGGGAGTGACCAGTGAGGGTTTGGGGTGATTAATGAGAGTTTGGGGTTGATCCCTGAAGGTTTGGAGGTGATCAAGGAGTGTTTGGGGTGATTTGTGAGGGTTTGGAGCTGATCAACGAGGGTTTGGAGGCAATAAATGAAGATTTGGAGTGATCAGTGTGGTTTTGGAGATGATCCATGAAGGTTTGGAGGTGACCAGTGAGAGTTCGGAGTGATCAGTGAAGGTTTGGGGTTGATCAATGGGGTTTGGAGCTGATCCACGAGGGTTTGGAGTGACCACTGTGCTCCTGGAGCTGACAGAACCCCTCATTCCATTTTGTTTTGCAGAGCAGAACCCCCACCTCACCCTGACCACCCCGATCCAGCCCCATCCTTCCCCGGGAACAGGGATGGGACGGAAGATCCGGAGCCTTGGGAAGACCCCGCATCCTGCAGCGCCCTCACCCTGGAAATCCACGGATGCAGCAGCCCCGGGAGCTGCCATGGACTGGAATTTCCTGCCCCTGGGAGCTGGGAAAAGGATTTTCCTGGGTTTGTAGGGGCCAGGCTGGTCTGATCCATCCCTGTGGGATAATCGGGATGTCGGCTTCGCTTTCCCAAGGATCCTCGAGGCCCCTTCACTCCCCTCTCCTGGATGAGGTAAGTTTGGGATTTTCCCTGCTTTTCTCTCCTTCCCTGCAGGCCCAGAACTGGCTTTTCCATGTGGAATCTCCCCCTGTGCTCTCTCCAGCAGGGATTTGGGGGGATCAGGGAGCAGCTCACCCCATCCTGATTCTTTTCCCCTTGCATTGAGGGGAAAAACTCCATTTGATCCCCATTTTATTTATATTCCCCTTTGGAAATATTCAGATTCCAGCCCCTCCCAGAGCTGGTGGAAAACTGGCCTATTTGGGATGCCAAATAATCGATTTTTCCCCCATTTCCCTTTTAACTGATACCCCAAAATCTTCCCCCCATGACCCAAACCCATCCTTTAATCCTTTAAAAGGGAATTTCCTCTCGTTTCCCCCCCACCTGGACGTGCATCCCCCACCCCTCCGTGCTGCTCCATCCAAACCCGCTTTTCCTGGGATTTCACCACTTCCAGCTGCTCCTGGGAGCTGTTTTGGGGTTCCAGCTTCATCCCAGCCTTCTCCTGGAACAGGGAAGGGGGTGGGGACAAGCAGAACCCTGCAGCAGCAGCAGCAGCAGCAGCAGCAGCAGCTCATCCCATCCTTGGGAATCAGTCAAGGGAGAAAATCCACATCCCCTGCGGTCCTCCCTCCTCCAAGTTTTTTTTCCACGTGACAGCCAAGCTGTCCAAAACATTAGGAAAAATAACTTCCACCTTTCCCGGGGTGAGCCTGGCAGCCGGCGCTGCTCTCCCGGGCGCATTTTCCAGCAGGGATTTGCTTCATCCCAAATGCGCAGCGAGGGGGTGAGGGATACGAGATCCCAATTGTTTTCCCCCCACCCCAAATGCAGGAGGGGGTTGGGTGTCTGCTGGTGGAGGTTGGATTTTCCCGGGGTCACCCGTGGGAGAAGGGGCTGGAATGTTCCTGTGGGTTCCTCGTCTCCCATCGCTGGGGACACCAATCCCCTCATCCGCCCTCGGGACCGGGATCAGCTCTGTCCCATCAGGGTGAGGCCGGATTTGGGAGCCCCAGTCCAGGCTGAGAGGCCTCAAACCCCCTAAATTCTGAACATTTCCCACGTTTTTCTCTTCATTCTTTTCTTTCAAACCCCTTCTTCCTCCTGGCCCCACCAAGGCCGTGATGGGGCCGGATTTGGGAGCCCCAGCTGAGCCTGAGAGGCCTCAAAACCCCCAAATCCCCACATTTCCTACATTTTCACCTCATTCCCTGCTTTTAAAACCTCCTCTCCTTCCTCCAAGGCCACCATGGGGCTGGATTTGGGAGCCTCAATTGACGCTGAGAGGCCTCAAAACCCCCAAATCCTGAACCTTTCCCACATTTTCCCCCTTCATTCCCTGCTCTCAATCCTCCTCCTCTTCCTCCAAGGCCTTGATGGGGCCGGATTTGGGATCCCCAACCGAGCCTGAGAGGCCTCAAAACCCCCAAATCCTGCACCTTTCCCACATTTTTCCCTTCATTCCCTGCTTTCAATCCCCCTCTCCTTCCTCCAGGCCCCACCACGGCCATGCTGGAGCCAGATTTGGGATCCCCAATCCAGGCTGAGAGGCCTCAAAACCCCCAAATCCTGAACCTTTCCCACATTTTTCCCTTCATTCCTGTGATGGGGCCGGATTTGGGATCCCCAAGTGAACCTGAGAGGCCTCAAAACCCCCAAATCCTGAACCTTTCCCACTTTTTCCCCCTCACTCCCTGCTTTGAAAACCTCCAAGGCCGCCATGGGGCCGGGTGGTGCCCGCTGGGTGCCCCCAGCAGCTGCTCGGTGCCACCGTGGGCAGAGCCACCCTCACCCTCCTCATCCTCATCCTCCTCCTTTTCCTCCTTTTCCTCCTTTTCCTCCTTTTCCTCCTTTTCCTCCTCCTCCTCCTCCTGGCTCTAAGATGGCCGGCGGCCCCAAAATGGTGCTGAGCATGAGACGCCATCTGCAAGGCTGGTCCCACGCCCGGGCCGTGGCCTTTTTATGCAAAGGGAAATTAATTAGATTTGAATATGGTAATTAAGCCATCAACCCCTCCTCCCCCCGCCCCCCACACCCCCCCCTCCCCAGCCGGGTGCTCATCACGAGGTTCCCTTTTTTCTCCCGGGCTTTCTCCTCACCCCCTCTCTCCCCCTTCCCGCTTTTTCCCCCTTTTTCCCCCTCTTTGCCCCCAAAGAGCTGCTCCTGAATCCTAATTAAATTCCCGGGGCTGGCAGTGCCATCCCAGCCCTTTTCCCGGCCCTTTTCCCGGCCCTTTTCCCGCTGTTTCCATCCTTGGCCAACGCTTGTGGCCGTGCCCCTTCATGCCCCCCTCACAAAAGCATCCGCAGGGATCAGAGCCGCCACCCCAAAAGGAGAATCGGGGATTTCCATCCAAATCGAAAGCAGGGAATGGATCCAAAATTAATTCCCTCCCCCCAAAAAAGTCGTGTTTTGAGCCTCTCTGATCCTCAAATTCCCAATATTCCCTTTTCCCCCCCCCCCCCCCAGCCTGGTGCTGCCCTTGGGTGGGCAGGGATGGGGGAAGCTCCTTTTGGGATTTCTGCCGGGGTGCTGTGGGATGGGAAGGGAAAGAATTGAGGATTGAAGGAGATTCTACGTCCAAAAAAGGATTTTTTTTTTTTTGTTTTAACTGGGAATTAAAGCTTTTCCCATTCCCACATTTCTTCAGTGTCCATCCGCTCACCCAAACCTGGAATTTATCCACCTGAGCCTGGGGATGTGCAGAGCCTCGAAAACCCCTGGAAAAAAAGGGATCTGCACAGGGAAAAATAAATCTCATTGGGATATTTTATAGACATCTATATTTATCAGGAAAACATTTCCCTTTTTTCCCCACTCGCCTCATAAAACAAACGAAGGAAATTTGGGAATACCCTGCAGGAGCTCAGCAGAAAAGCCCCCGGGTGTTTTCTGGGAGAGTTGTTGGGATTGCTTTGTTTAAAATTGAGGATATTTGCAAGGGGATAAATTCCAGGGAAACTCTAAAATCCACCTGCAACAAGAAATAGGCTGAAATCATAATTATAAATCTATTTACATATTCATATATTTATATATTTGTATATTTATATAAAATATATCAATATATCAATTTATGGGCTGTGTATTATATATATTTATGGTGGTGAGGCGTGGATATTTCTTTTTCTATGGAATATATTTATTTATCCGGCGCTGGGAAGAGGCTCCCGGGGTTTAATCCCAGTTGGAATCCCGGATTCCTGACTCTGACCTACATAGGACACGATGACGACCACGGAGCTTCCCTTTGGCACCAGTTTGGGTGGAAATCAAGGAGAATTGGGATTTTTTAAATCCTGGCTCCTCTGTGGGCAGAGTGTGTGGGAGCAGGGATTTTGATCCTCAAATCCGGGTGATTTTCGGGATGAATTCCTGGGTTTTGCCTCATCCCGACATTCAGGACGCCGCTGGCATCTCCCGGGCTGGAATTCCCAGCTCAGCCTGAAGCAAGATCGGGAAATGCCACCCAAATTCCCAGTGCCAGGGAGGGGAAATCCAGCGGGGGGAGGGAAAAGGAGCAGGAGAAGGAGAAGGGGGAGAAAGCGGAGGAGGATCCGCAGAGCGCGAGAGGAAATAAACCGGAGAGGGAGAGAAAAACAGAGGAGAGATCCTAAAAAAACATGGAGAAAAGGGGCAGAAGTCGATTATTTGGCATCCCAAAGGATTCCCTGAGCATCCCTGAGCATCCCTGAGCATCCCTGTATCCCTGTTTTCCACCCACGCCCTGCAGGTGGGCAGCACCCACGGCGGGCAGGTGGCCGCGGAGGGAAGGGCAGGGCCGTGAATCTCCGGCAAAGCTTTTCCAGGCAGGATTTCTCTCTCCTCTTCCCACTTTTTCTTTTTCTTTTCTTTTTTTTTTTTTTTTTTTCCCTTTCCCCGCCTTCCCGCGGCCGCCACGTGGATTCCCCGCGGCAAAGGAAAACAAGGCGAGGATGCTTTTTTTTCCCTTTTGTCTCGCCTCGGCCGCGGCTCGAATCCAGCCCGGCCTCCTCCCTTCCATTCACAATTTCCTTCCGTAGCTGGGGAAGGGGGGGGGGACAAAAAAAAAAGGGGAAAAAAAAGGGAAAAAATGATTATATTTTATATTTTAATTTTTGTTTTGTTTCATTAAAAAATAAAGGGAGGGAAGGAGGGAGGGAGGGAGGGAGGGAGGGAGGAAGGAAGGAAGGAAGGAAGGAAGGAAGGAAGGAAGGAAGGAAGGAAGGAAGGAAGGAAGGAAGGAAGGAAGGAAGGAAGGAAGGAAGGAAGGAAGGAATTAGGAAGGAAGGAGAGGAGAGAGGAAGGGAGGGAGAAAGGAAGGAAGGGAGAAAGGAAGGAAGGGAGAAAGGGAGGGATGGAGAAGGCCGAGCTGGTCCCAGGGTGACCCCAAGGGTTTCACTCCCCGAGCCCCCCATGATGCCACCTCAACGCGGCCTCCGAATGATTTCTATGGATTAAAAAAAAAAAAAAAAAAGAATAAAATAATAAAATAAATCCAAGCGATGCGCCGGGAAGCGCTCGGGATTGGGGGAGAGACGGGAAAGAGGGGGGAGGAAAGGAGGGGGGAGGATGGCGAGAGCTTAAAAATTACAGTGGGAATTAGCAGGAGTCTGAGCCGTTGTTTGCGCTGCCCATTAGCATCTGCCTATTTATCTGTCACCAGATCCTCGTGGCATCCATCCCCGCATCCATCTGGATCCCTGTCAGTCCGGCTGCCTGTCCAATTATCCGGGAGCATGGCAAAGCCCCCCTGACAGGGCAGACGCGAGCCCACCTCGGCCGCCCTTCCCCAGCCCTTCAGGAGCCCATTCCCTCCCCGAACAGCACAAGGGCGCTCCTGGAGGGATGCGGGAACGGAGGGGAAAGCGGGGAAGTTTGGCACGCTCGGTTTTAGGGCCGAGCTCTCCCAATCCATGGCCGCCCCATGGATGCTCCATCCGGGGCGCGGGCACTGGGGCAGCTCCGGCGCTTCTTTGTGGGGTTTCTTTGTTCAGGTTTCCCCCCCTCCCCGCCTGCCCCCCGGCCCCGAGGAGCAAATCAGCGGCGTTTGCATATTCAGAGCAGGTGGGGGCCCATATGCCCGAGATGCACCAGACAAAATTAGCCACCATAATCATAATCAAGTGTGCCGAGGTGCTGGGGGCAGGGCGAGCCTGGCAGACAAGGCTGATAATTATGGAGCTCAGCATGTGCGCAGCGCTTTTCCCAACAATTATGCCGAGCTCAGCAAGCTGGAGATGAGGCTCGTTCCAGCCACCCTCCGTCGCCCACCGGGAGATCGCTCCCGGGAGGGTTGAGCCGGTCCCGGTCCTTCCCGAGGGTCTTTTGGGAGGTTGGCGAGGGTCCCACCCCATCCCGATGCCCTTTTCCGATCCGTTTTCCAAGCTGGGTTGTGGCTTGCTGGTGGCAGCTTGGGCGTCGCACGGCTCGAGGTGAGCCCCGAGCTCCTTCCCGCATCTCGATCCTGGGCTTAAATCCGCATTTCCCACCCGGATTTATCCAAGGTTCTTCCAGAACCATCCTCATCCCACCCCCCGCTGTCCCTGTCCTGCGTGGAGAACAACACAAACCCTCCGTAAAGGGAGCTTCAGCTTCCCAAAAATCCCTTTATTTTTGCCTCCCTGCCCCTCGCCGTCCTCCCCCGCCTTTTCCAGGGGTGCCTTATCCCCTCGGATCCCTGGGAAAGGCGGGCTGTGGCGGGAGGTGACATTCCGGATTCATCGGCGGGGCCGGTGTCAGGCAGCATTTCCCGGGAGGAGCCCTGCGGAAAGGGCACCGGGAAGGGCACCGGGAAAGGCACCGGGAAGGAGCCGGCGGGAGCTGCGGGAGATTTTCGGGACCAGCCCCCGCCTCGGGATGCCCCAAGCACCTTCCGACCTGCGTGCAGCCGAGCAGGAGGAGGAAAATCCAGTGTTTTCCTCTTGGAAAAAGGCTGGGAGCGGCTGTGGGTCCGTGGGAGCTGCTTCCCTTGGGGTGCCCCGGTGAGGTGGGGACTGAGCTTGGAGCTGTTCCCGGGTGGATCAGCGCAAGGAGCTCGGGACGGGTGGGAATCGCGGCTCTGCTTCCATCCTTCCTCCTCCTCTTCCTCCTCCTCTCCCCCGTGGGGTGTTTGGGGTCAGGAGAAGCAATTCCCACCCAGCCCAGAGGAAAATGCCGGAATTCCACAGCTCTGGGACAGCTCAAAAAAAAAAAGAGGATTTTCCAGGAAGGGAGGTTTGGGGACATCCCAGAATCCATTCCCAGTCCCCTCCCAGCTCCATGAACTGCAGGGAGCACCAAAACAGCACAAAAACCCGGGGATTCGTCAGGAAATGATGGAAAAGCTGGGAAAGGAGCAGTTCGGATCATTGAGGCATCTCCCAAAATCCAGGAAAACAGCCCCAAAATCCCACATTTCTCCAGGATGGGGCAGCAAATGCCCCTGGGGACAAATTCCAAGCCTTGGAGGGGGATTCGGTGTCCCTGAAGATCCTGCCCGGCTGTTGGAAGAGCCACTGGATCCTTTCCGGGCTGGATTTTCCCTCCGGGAAGCGGGGAAGGATCCGATCCTTGGCAATTCCCCATCGCTCGGCATCTGATCCGCACCAAGAATTCCCGACCCTTATCCATGCGGGAATTTCTGTGCGGCTGGAGCCCCGAAAGATCCCGCAGTGGCCCCATTTCCCACCCACAGAGATCCGCAACTCCTTTTTTTGGGAGAGTTTGGAATAACTCGGCAGGAACTTGGATTCACCCCCCTCCAAACCCTTCTTGCCCTTATTCAAGGAAAATTTGCCTTTTTTTAGGATTTTCCAAATCCCAGCAAATCGGGGGCGTTTCCATGCCGTGAGCCTGCGCTGATCCTCCTCTTTCTTCCCCAAATATTGAGTTTTTCCCTGGCTGAGCCCTTCCCAAATAAGCCCAAATCATCTCCTTCGGAGCAGGGAATGCTGAGGAGCTTCCCGGGGACTTCCATGGGTTCAGGGCAGACCCCAAATACCCCATTTTGGGGGGTGTTGGGGCTGCGCCCACCTCTAGGAGAAGGATTTTAAAATATTCCCTGCCGGAGATTCAGGATTTTGAGGTTTTTAAAGGAATTGGCCGGCGAGAAACAGAAGAAACAGAATTAAAACAAATCAGCTCCGCCTTTTCACCCCCTTTCCCATGCTTTAGGAGCAGAGAGGCTTTGGAAAACTTGGGAGAAGCGGGAAAACCCCTCCACCTGTTTGCTTTTAAATCGCTTTTTTTTTTTTCGGGGAAAAAAAAAAAAAAAAAGGAAAAAAAAACCGGGATGAGGGGAAAAAAAAAAATCCTCTCCCACCCCACAGGACTAAAAAGCGGCCGTAAATCCCGCTGGATCTCGCAGGCCGGCGGTGATTGAGATGCAGGGAGCAGGGGACAAGGTGACTGCCGGCTCCATAAATATTATTGGGAGCGACGGGGCCGCCCGGGGCCGGCGGGAGGGGACAAAGCGCCCATTGAGCTCCGGCCCAGCTGCCGCGGGGAGCCGGGACGGGCGGGGGTCAAGGTCAGAGGTGGCCCCTGCCTGGGTTTTTCCCCCTTTTTCCTCATCAAAACCCCTTTTCCTCAAGCGCGGAAAATTTAAGAACGCTCCGCCAGGGAGGGGAAACTGAGGCACGGGGGTTGGCTCCGAAAGAGCTTTTTGGGGTCTGTTTAATGCTAAATAAATTCAGATTAAGGCGTGGTGGGCTCTGCTGTGTGCCCACCCCAAACCCCTCCGCACCCCGCGCTCGGATCCCCCCATTCCAGCGGTTTTTCCACGCGGATGGAAAACTTGGAGCTTGGGGTTCAACGCTGCTGCCCCAAAATCTTGGAATTTTCGGGCTCTCCATCCCTTGGCAACACTCGGTTTCCATGGCAAAGAGCCGGGAACCTCCGGGAGAATCTTCCAGGAGAATCCAGCTCCGTTTTTGGGGTTTTTTTGGGGGGGGGATGTTTTGAGGCCATCCTGAGCCTCGCAGCCCGGCTTTACCTGGGAACAGGTGAGCAGCCAGCAGAGCTTCTCCTGGAAAAGAGCAGATCATTTTTTGGGATATCCCCACCAAAAAGTGCTCCTCCCCATCCCTGCAAGCCCAGCTCGGGAGCTCCAGGGTTTCCAGGCTGGTTTTGAAAGGCTCCAAATTTATGCAAATGAGCCGCTTTTCCTGGCTTTTCCCCGCTTTTCCAAGGTTTAACAGAAACCAGGAAAGGAGGCGCAGGGCACTGGGGCAGCGCTGGGGGCTGGGAATGAGCCTGAATGCTCAAAAATCAGGATTCCCGCAGAAAATCCCAACGGAAAGGATATTTTTTTCAGTTCAAAAAGCAAATAAATGTTAAAATCCCGGAATTTCTGCGCCCCGCTTGGCGTTGTCCGAGAATTGGGTTCAATTCTCCTTTTCCCCGTCCTCAGTGGATAAAATTCCACACGGGAGCCGTGGCAGGATCAGGGTCAGCCCCTCCGCGGAGACATTCCCGGCAGAAACCACCCCCAATCCCCCCTTTTCCACCCCAAATTCCCGTTTTCCACCCCAAATTGGCTTCGTTTTTTTGTTTTGTTGTGGGTTTTTTTTGTTTTGTTTTGTTTTGGTTTTTGGTGGTTTTTTTTTTTTGTTTTGGTTTTTTTTTTTTTTTTTGAGTGGTGCTGGGTTTTCCCATCTCCACCTCTCCAGGAAAATAAAGGAAATTCCTTCTTTTTTTTTTTCTTTGCTGCAGTGGAAGCGAATCCTCGCAGCCCTGAAGGAGCCCTCAAACCTCCCGACTTTGCCATAAAAAATCTGTTGCTCCGCTCGTTTCCAAGTGTTCCCTATCCCGGATTTTTTTACCCCGGGAATTTGAATCCCAGCTCACTCTTTGAATCCCAAATTCCGAACAGAATGGGGGGAAACCCCCCCGAATCCGTCATTTCAATGCTCTTGTGCCGTTTAATAGGGGGGATTATAATTTTTCCTCTGTTCCAAGGGGGCCTGGGGAGGGCTGGAAAAGCTGGAAAACCTCGTGGCCTCGGCAGTTCCTGGGATTTCCGAGTCGTGGGATCGTGGGTCTGCTCCAAGAGGGGTTTTTCCCCACCCTGGATATTCCCGTTTTGCTGGAAATGGGATGGGAGGGCTGGGGGTGAGCAGAATTCGGGGACATCGCTGTGTCCCCCCTCTGTCTGTGCCAGAGCTGATCCATGGGGATGGAGAATCCTTCCCAAAATCCCTCTTTTTGTGCCCAGGGAGTGCTGAAAAGCAAAACGTGGATTTTTGGCGCAGGTCAAACATCCCCAGGGAAAACCTGGGCGAGGTGGGCGCATCCATGGGTTTTCCATCATGGAAAATCCCGTCGATTCCCGAATTTGCGCCTCCCAAATTTCTCCCCTTAGTGGTGTTTTTTGGGCGATTGTCGGGTCACTGCTTGGAAAGTTCGGGAATTTTGGTGGGGTTTGGATTGCTAACCTTGGGAGCAGGGATTTTGGGAGGCTCGGGATGGGCTCCAAACATTCCCGAAGCTGGGAAGGAGGGATGGAGGGGGGGGAGGATGGAGCCCCCCACCTTCCTCGTTTTCCCATCTCCCCCAATCCAGGCTCAGCTCCCACACGCTGCTGGGAAGAGGTGAAATTAATCCCTATGGAAATTTATTTAAATGAATTCCCGCCTGGACACTCAAGCTGTTCCCAGCCTGGCGAGGGGGGGAGGGAGTGGAGACTCCCGGGAACCCCGATTGCCCCCCTTACAGCCACATTTCCTGGGATTATTCCCTCCTGGAAGTGCGAAGTTGAGCCCCAAATCCAGGTTTGAATCCATGATTTTTGCCAAGGGGTGTCTTGGGGAGCAGGGAGAAGATTCCAATGGCTCTCGTTGTGCCTTGGAAAACGTTGTGGTTGTTTTTTTGGGTTTTTTTGTGTTGGTTTTGCCCCAAAAAAACTCGAGCCTCGGTTATTCCACGAAGCAAAAATGGAGCATTCCCAGAAATGAGAAATCCGGGTTTTCCTGCCCGAAATTCCTTGGTTTATTCATTAAAATGGCCCTGAAATAGATCCCAGATTAAGCAGATCTGGCTCTTCCCGTTCCTGTTGGGATGGGGCCCAGGGAGATTCCTTTGGGTTCGTGGCCCCACAGTGACCCCAAAATCCCGGGAATTCTGGGCAGCCCCCTTGGGCCCCCCTGATCCCATAAAGCCTCTGGAAAGGGGGATCCAGGACATCCGAATCCCTGGGATGGGGCTCCTTTGGGACTGTCAGTGCCAGGAAAGGGCGAGGGAGATCCGGGACTGGGGTTTGACCTGGGATTGAAGTGGGAAAAGTCGGGATTGAGAGGGAGCACCTCTGGCAGGATTCCCATCCCCTTTGGAGCATCCTGGAGGGAGAGCCTGGCCAGGCTGTGGCAAAATCCCGGGATAAAGAACTTTTCCAAGAGCAAAATTCCCACTGGAGCATCGAACACACTCCCACCATCCCTGCGTGGGCATCGTGTCCGTGGGTGGATTCAGGGAATCCCTGGGGCCATCCTTGGGGCTGGAGGGGGTCGGGAACTTCACCTGGACTGGAATCCCAAAGATCCTGGGAATCAGAGCTGGGAGAGCCAGCAGGGAGAGGCATTTCCAGGGATTTCTGGGATGCTGCACCCCATAAACAACCCCAGGGGCTGAACGTGCAGGGGGAGCGCAGGGCCACCGCGATTAATTATCCCAAGCAATTAATTAAAGAGGGAATTTGGGCTAAGGCCGTGCAGGGCTGTGTGAGGAGAGGATGGAATAACGTGGGATAATGAGGGAGATGGGAATTGGGAGGAGGGACATTCCTGGGGACAGCAAGTGACATTGGATGTGTCCATCCCTGTCCATCCCTGTCCCTCCCTGTCCATCCCTGTCCATCCCTGTCCATCCCCATCCATCCCCGTCCCTCCCTGTCCATCCCTGTCCATCCCCGTCCCTCCCTGTCCATCCCTGTCCATCCCTGTCCATCCCCATCCATCCCCGTCCCTCCCTGTCCATCCCTGTCCATCCCCGTCCCTCCCTGTCCATCCCCATCCATCCCCATCCCTCCCTGTCCATCCCTGTCCATCCCCATCCATCCCCATCCCTCCCTGTCCATCCCTGTCCATCCCCATCCATCCCCGTCCATCCCCATCCATCCCCGTCCCTCCCTGTCCATCCACAGGACACTGTCCAGGCCCTTGGCTGACCACACCCCCTGGCCAGGACATTGGGACCCTCTCGAGCCACCCGCAGTGACAAGGACACGAGGGAAGAGGTGCCACCGCCTGTCCCCGAGGTCACCCTGTCCCCAAGAGACCCCGCCCAGAGGACGGCGCGTGGTGAGGAGCTCCTGGGAATGGGGTGGGAAGTGGAATTGTCACCTGCCCTCCTTCCAGGTGTCCCAAGGTGTCACCAGCCCCTTAAACGCACGCTGATGTCAAATTCCCGCCTGTCCCTTTGCTGGAATGTCCCCAAGTGCCCGGCAGGGTGGGGACAGAGGCTGTGGGGACAGAGGGAATGATTTGGGAAGGGATTTGGGATGGTGGGGACACCGTCACCTCCTCGTCCCTGGTTCTCACTGGGCTGGCGCTGGGCTCACACCAGTTTGTCCCATTCACAGGTGACAAGAGTGGGCGTCGTGGGGGTCCAGGTGACCGAGAAAGGCTGGACAAAAGCCAAGGCTGGGCTGGAGCCGTGGAATTCCCACTCCAGGGTAAGGGATTGATCCCTCCTCTCCCAAAATAAAGCAGCTCCCAAGCCGGAAGGTCCCACCTGAGTGTCCCCCAAGCCTCTGGGCCAGGTGACAGCGAGGTGACATCCCAGGACGCCACGAGGACACGGAGCCGGTGCCACCAAGCCCAAGGCACCGGGAGGACGAGGGGAAGGGAAAAAATTCCAGTGCATTAAAAAGTGTTGGAAGCTCCCAGCCTGTCCCAGCCTGGTGTTTGAGTGGAATTTTGTCCCTTTTCCCTGCAGGATCCCCCAATCCCTGCAAAACTCGGTGTCCAGGGGGTGTTTCCTTCCCCCCCAAAAATTGGGTTTTCCTCTCCCAGCCCTCTCCTTCCCTGCAGAGGGAGGTGAGGGGTCCCGGCAGCCCAGAGGGGACAATTCCTGTCCAATTCCCTGCGGGGACAGGGATGTCCCCCCTCACCCTCGCTCCCTTTTCCTCTCCTCATTTCCATCCAGGACCTGGGAACTGGCTCTGATCCCTCTTTCCCGACTCCCTGGGATGACCCTGATGGGGACAGGTGGGACAGGCTGGGGGACAAGGCCAGGTTGCTCCAGCTCCAACTGGTCCTGCTGGTCCCAAGCCTCGTTCCAGCTTCAAAATTCCCGGTTTTTTTCCGTCTTTTACCCGGATTTCAAGGCAAACCCACAGCTCCAGCAGCGGCTGGGGATGGAGCACGGCAGAGTTCGGTGACTCCAGCTCTGTCCTCTCCACAGGGGGACAGCTCTAAAATCCCACCAAACCTTTCCGGGGACCAGCGACGAGCCGGGACAAACCTCGGGAAGGACATCCCGAAATTCCCAACCTCCCAATCCCTCCCAGCACACGCTCGCCGCCGCCGCTGCCGCCGCCCAAATATTGAGCTCTACATTAAATTAGCCAGGGGAAAATAAATAAATAAATCAAGAAATCAATCAATAAATAAAATGAAAAAGGTCCGGGAGGGAAAGGCGAGCACGTCGGAGGGGAAGCGTGGCAGTTTGTTATGCTAACCGAGGGGGGCTCCGCTCGGGGGACAAGTCGGAGAGGTCTGAAGAGCAAGGAGTTCACAGGCCCTCTCCTTTTGTCATGCTAAAAGTGCAACACAGAAAATATATACAGGCAGCTGCTCAATGGAGCGTGAAATACGAGTGATTTCTCCGCCGGCCCCGGGTAATGCGATGCAGCCCCGGGACAATGCCCGGCCGCCGCCTTTGTGCGCCACGGGAAACTTTTATTTTATGTTTTTGGGGCGGTGGGGAGAGAAGAAACGGCCGCCGAAAGGGAGGTGGAGGTGGGAAGTCCCCTGAGCGCCTGGCGGTGTCCCCAGGATTGAGCTGGGTTATGCCAGGATGGGCCGCGGCTCGGTGGCTGCGAAGTCACCTGGGAGGAAATGTCCCGTTTTGGGGACATTTGGGGACGCTGCGAGCGGGGTGGGGAATGCGGACCCCGTGAATTTGGCCGCGGTGTCCCGCGGCGGCCGCTCCCTTTGCTGATGCTAATTGGGAGCGGTGTAAAATCAGCCCTCAAAGCGGCTTTTGTGTCCCCCGGGGGAGGCCGGCGGGGCTGGGGGTGCTCCGAGCATCCATCTTCCACCTTTCCCTCGGTTTCTTTTTCTTTTTTTGTGGCCCGGCCGAGCTGAAAGCGGCGCTGTGGGGGCTGAGAGGGTCCTGGGGCTCTGCATTCGTTCCAAGAGGGGCCGAGGTGCCGCTTTGGGCAGCCCCAGTGCAAAAACTGGGGGTCCCGCGGGGATTTTGGGCGGCCCAGGGCATGGAGGCAGCGAAGGTGATGGAGCAGGCTGCTTCCCTGGACTCTGGCAGCCAGGACTGGGTCATTTTGGGGGAATTAGGGGGATTTTTGGCGTCGCATGCCATGGGCCGAGGGGCTGCTCGCTCCTGGTGTGGGTGGCACACCGGGGGCTGCCCCGGGGGTGCGCGGGGAGGTGTTTTGGGGTGTCACCCCCCCAAAGCCGGGTACCCCAAGGCCTCGGGGGATGCTCTGGGCACGGGCGGAAGCGACATCTAGTGGGAAGCGCATCCCGTCGCCAGGGAGATCGATATCCATGGCAACCCCTCGGGAACAGCGCGCCCGCCTGGACCAGGGACACCCCGCGGGGACCCCGGGATCGGCTGGAATGCTCGCAGATCCCGGCGGGATGTCGGTGCTGGCACCGGGATTTGGGTCCTGGCACCAGGATGTGGGTGGTGGCACTGTGATTTGGGGGATTTGGGGCCTGGCACTGGGATGTGGCATCGTGGTGGGCGCTGAACCCGGGCTCGGCCCTGTCCCCAAACACCTTTGTCCCCTCCGGTGCCCGCAGCCGGGCAGAACAGCGGGATAAAGCCAGGAAACGATCCCATTTATCCCATTTATCCCCCAAGGAAAACGCGAGGAGAAGGACGCGGCGGGTGGGGTGGGCGCAGCTGGTCCCGTGGTGTCACCAGCAATGGAGGCACGGAAAAGATCCGTGATGTGGCACCTGGGTGACACGGTTTGGTGGCAGAATCTGGGCTCTGTGGAGAGAGGAGCCTGTCCTGGAGCAGGGCAGGAGCGTGAGCAGGAAGGGGCAGCAGGGACAGCACCATGGACTGACCCCATTCCCTGTCCCCTTGTGCCACCGGGGGAAAGGAAGGAGAGAATTTGGGAATGAAGTTAAGCTCCGGAAGAAGGGAGGAGTGGGGGGGGAAGCTGGTTGTAAGATTTCGCTTCATTCCGCATTATCCTGCTCTGCTTTGATTGGTAATAAATTAAATTAATTTCCTCGAGTCGGGTCTGGTTTGTCTGTGTGGGTCAGCTGAGGAGGGGGAGTGCTGGAGCTGCTTTGGCGGGTCCCTGGCGTTTCTCCGGGGTCAGCCCACGAAGGGGACGAGGGAAGACACGCGGATATGATTTATTATCGACATTATCGAGACCGAGATCCCGTGTGGGGCTGCGTGCAGGGCGCACCCGGGACTCGAACCCGCGGCCCAGCCGCTCCCGGGAGGCCGCGCCCGCGGAACCGCGCGCCGCGCAGAGCCCGCCCCCCCGCCCGCATCCCGCTCTCCATTGGTCAATTAGCTGCCAATCAAAGCGAAAGCGGACGCGGATTGGTTGTCTGGATGGGGCGTGCCCTCGGGGGCGTGGCCGCGGGCGGGCTTCCTGCGGCCGCCTTTGCGCTGACCCCCGGCATGGTGGGCGCGGGCCGGGGCCGGGCCGGGCCGGGCCGGGGGGTTCTGACCGCGGGGGTGCGAGGGGCCGGCCCCGGAGAGGGCTCTGAGCGGGGGGTGCATGTCCAGGCTGCCCGGGGGGTGCGGGTCTAGGGGGTCCCAGCCCGGAGGGTCCCAGAGTTCGGCACGGCCGGGGGGTCCCGGGGTGACCATGGCCGAGGGGTCACTGCCCGGGGGTCCCATCCCGGGGCGTCTCTGGGGTGCGCATGGTCGGGAGGTTGCTGTCCGGGAAGTGCCAACCTTGGGGGTCCCTGCCCGGGGGTCCCACGGTGACCATGGCCAGGGGGTCACTGCCCGGGGCTGTGCCCGGCCGGAGGGTCCCTGCCCGGGGGTCCCACGGTGACCATGGCCAGGGGGTCACTGCCCGGGGCTGTGCCCGGCCGGAGGGTCCCTGCCCGGGGGTCCCACGGTGACCATGGCCAGGGGGTCACTGCCCGGGGCTGTGCCCGGCCGGAGGGTCCCTGCCTGGGGGTCCCACGGTGACCATGGCCAGGGGGTCACTGCCCGGGGCTGTGCCCGGCCGGAGGGTCCCTGCCTGGGGGTCCCACGGTGACCATGGCCAGGGGGTCACTGCCCGGGGCTGTGCCCGGCCGGAGGGTCCCTGCCTGGGGGTTCGCATCCGGGGCGTCCCCCCCCAGGGGATCCCCAGCAGGGGCAGGGCTGGGGACAGTCCCCACGCCCCCCATCCCCGGGCCCTGGGGTGACCCCGCGGTGTCCGTGTGCAGGCGGTGATGGGGGTGCAGGTGGTGGTCACTCTGCTGGCCGCCAGCCTCATGCAGAAGATGGCCCCGCACTGCTCCTTCGCCCGCTGGCTGCTCTGCAACGGCAGGTACGACTCTGTCCCTGTCCCCAGCGGGGCTCGGGGACCCCCAGCAGCTCTGACCCCCCTCTCCCCGCAGCCTGTACCGCTACAAGCACCCCTCGGACGAGGAGCTCTGCGCCCTGGCCGGGAAGCAGCGCCCCAAGAGCAAGAGGGACAGGTCAGCCTGGGTCACCCCTGCGGCCCCGGGGGGCGGGAGGGGCTGGGAGTGGGAAATATTTGCGGTTGGGGACAGTGGGAGTCACCCCAGAGTGCTGAGGGGTGCACCAGGGGTGTCACCCCACCACGGGGTGACACAAGGGACGAGCCAGCTCTGGTTTCCACCGCAGGAAGATGAACGGGATGATGGAGGACAAAC
Source organism: Aphelocoma coerulescens (assembly GCF_041296385.1). Taxonomy (NCBI): domain Eukaryota; kingdom Metazoa; phylum Chordata; class Aves; order Passeriformes; family Corvidae; genus Aphelocoma; species Aphelocoma coerulescens. The sequence continues at coordinate 5,642,626 of NC_091041.1, read as the reverse complement.
CCCTGTCCGTGCCCCGGGACATCAACCTCCAGCTGGACACCAGCCCCATCACCGCCGTGGACGCTCTGGGTAATGCCCTGTTCCCCCAGGACGCCACCCAGGCCCCCCCAGGGGTGTCCCCAGGGCGGTGACACGTCCCCACGCCCCCCCAGTGCTGCGCTATTTCCTGGAGTACCAGTGGTTCGTGGATTTCGCCGTCTACGCCGGCGCCGTGTACGTCTTCAGCGAGGGCTACTTCTGCCTGGTCAGCCCCACCAGGGAGACCAACCTCGGCGTGCTCTGGTGCCTGCTGACCATCGTCTTCTCCGTGTATCCTGATTTTTGGGGGGCCAGGCTGAAGAGGGAACCCCCCCAACCCTTATTTTTCTTCCGCGCTGAGGCGTAAAACTGAATTTTACGGATTGTTTATGACGAGTTCTGAAGGTGCCCCGAAGAGGAGCTGGTGGTGGCTTCATGGTGGAGATGTTTAGGGGCCTCTCCGGGGTTGGGGTGTCCCCTGGTGTCCCAAATTTCCTTGACAGCCTCCCCCAAACCCCAGCAAGGTTTTCTTCATGGTGATGCGGCATTATTTCCGCTCGGAGGAGGGCGGGGAGCGCTCCGTGTGCCTCACCTTCGCCTTCTTCTTCCTCCTCCTCGCCATGGTGGCCCTGGTGGTCCGCGAAGACTACCTGGAGTTCGGCCTCGAGGCCGGTGGGTGACAGGGACGGAGACAGGGAGCAGGGAGGTGACCCAATCATGGGGGTCACTCCCTACTAATTGGTCACCCCCTACTCCCAGGGGTCACTCCCCACTCCCAGGGGTCACTCCCCTCATTGGTCACTCCCCACTCACAGCAGTCACTCCCCACAGGGCTGTCCGGAGTCACCCATAACCTGGAGGCCATCCTGAAGCCACGGGGCTGGGAGTGGACGTGAGTTGGCAACTGGGCAGGGAGGGAAATGGGGTAAAAACTCCTTTTTGGGGAGGTTTTTGGGAAGTTTGGGGTGGGAACAACCCCCCACTGTCCCTCCTCTGCGTCCACAGGCTGCCCCTGGCCAAGCTGGGCTTCAAGCTGGGGCTGGTGGCCCTGTGTTCCTTCCTGGGAGCCCTCCTGACCTTCCCGGGGCTGCGCCTGGCCCAGACCCACCTGGACGCCCTCAGGATGGCAGCGGACAAGCCCCTGACCCAGTTGGGTGCCACTGGGGGACAGCGGGGACCCCCTGGCTGTGGGGGAGGTTTGGGGTGGGAGGGAAGGGGGCAGCGGGGGCTGTGGGGTCTCTGATGGTCCCCCCGCAGGGTCCTGCTGCACGTGGGGTTCGTGGCGCCCGTGCTGGTGGTGGTGATGTGGGTCAGGCCCCTCTCCCGGGATTTCCTGCTCCAGGCCCCGCTGGGCAAGCGGACGGTGCAGATGTGAGTGGGACATCTGGGGGGACACTGGGCCACGGGGGTCTCCCATCCCCCAGTGACCCCCAGTGACCCCCTGTGACCCCCTGTGTCCTCCCCAGTAACCCCTGTGACAACATCCCCACAATAACCCCCAATGACCCCCCACGTCCCCTTGTAATGACCCCCCAATGACCCCTGTGACCTTCCATGACCTTCAGTGACCCCTGTGGCACTCAATGCCCCCCCAATGTCCCCTAATAACCCCCCCAATGACCCCCACACCCCCCATTCTCCCTGTCCCCCGTGTCCCTTCTGGAGCAGGGGGGGTTCCTGTCCCCCAGCCCTGTCCCAGCCCCTGCTCTGTCCCAGCCTTTCCGACTCCTCCTTCGACACCGCCCGGCTCTGGGCCATCGTGGTGCTGTCCCTGCTGCGCCTGCTGGGGACTCGCCACCACCTCCAGGCCTACCTGGGGCTGGCCGAGCGCTGGGTGCAGCGGATGAGGAAGGAAGCCGGGCGCATCCCGGCGCTGGAGATCCAGCAGAAGGTTGGGATTGGGATTGGGGCTGGGATCGGGGCGTGGCTCCCCCCCCCGTCCCGCGGGGCTCCTGCTGAGCATTCCCGGAATTCCCGCAGATCACCAGGATCTACTGCTACGTGTCTGTGGTGAGCCTGCAGTACCTGGGGCCCATCATCCTCACCCTGCACTGCGTCCTGCTGCTGAAAACACTGGGTGAGGAAGGGGGTCGGAAATTTGGGAGGGTTTGGGAAGGGCAGGATGAGCCTGGAGGTCACTGGGAAGCCACCAGCACCCAAATTGTCCCCACCTGTCACGGACTCAGAGCTGCCTGCAGCTCCTCTCGAGGGGCAGCTCTGATCTCTGGGAGCAGGGACAGGGCCCAGGGAGCAGCTGGAGCTGTGTCAGGGATTTGGGATGGAGAGCAGGGAAAGGTTCTTTCCCCCAGAGGGTGCTGGGCACTGCCCAGGGAATGGGCACGGCTCCGAGGCTGCCAGAGCTCCAGGAGCATTGGGACAACACCCTCAGGCACAGGGTGGGATTGTTGGGGTGTCTGTGCAGGGCCAGGAGCTGCATTCCACGACCCTTTGGGTCCCCTCCAGCTCAGGACATTCCGTGGTTCTGTTCCATGATTCTGTTCCATGGAACTCTGCCACCAGAGTGCACAGAGACCCCCCCAGACCTGTCCCCTCTGTCCCACAGAGACCCCCCCAGACCTGTCCCCTCTGTCCCACAGGTCAGCACTCCTGGGGGCTGTACCCCGAGTCCCCCCCCGTGTCCCCGGCAGCGCCGGTGGCCCCGCCACGCCCCGAGGGTGACGCCGGCGAGGACGTGCACGCGGTGGTGCAGGAGATCTCGGGGGTCCTGGGCTGCATCTTCACCCCCCCCTTCTTCCGAGGACTCTTCTCCTTCCTCACCTGGTGGGTGGCCGCCTGCCAGGTGGTCACCAGCCTCTTCGGCCTCTACTTCCACCAGTACCTGGCAGCGTCCTGACTGGGAGGGACTGGGATGTGCTGGTCAGAGCCCGGCTGCTGGTCCCTCGCTGCTGCCTCGGCTGGTTGTCCCGCTTTGAGGACACGTGTGGGGACATTGGTGCCACCAGGACGGGTTTTGGGGCCGGGTCTGTCACCTCTGTGCCTCTCTTGTCCTTCCAGCCCCTCATGGGGACACTCCAGTGCTGCTTTTTCCTGGAGGGCAGCAGCTCCTGGTGCGCTGGGGACACGGTGGGGACATCCGGCAGTGGCACCTGGACTTGCCAGCACAGACTTTGGGGTGTTCTCAGCTGAGGCTGAGGGGGTTTTTGTAGGGTCTCTGCACCTGGGCTTCACCCCCACCCGTGCTCCGTGTGACTCCTCAGGCCCAGCAGCCTCGGGGGTGGCTGCTTGACAATAAAGAAGTGACACCAGAGTCCTTGTCACCCAAAAGCTGCACTCGGTGTCCCCAAAGCCCCCTCCCCCCGAGCAGCTGCTTTAAGCATCACCCTGGAGGAGACCTCAGCTCACCCCACTGGTGCCTGTCCCTGGGGTCACCCCGGGGCTGGTGACACCGGCGGTGGCTGCGGGGGGCGGGGGACGGGGACAGGGCCCCTCATCCCTCTGAGCCGAGCTGTTCCACGTGGTGGGTGCATGAAACAGGATTAGCAGGTCTGGGCTGCTCGGAGAAAGGGAGAGGGGCTCTGATCCTATTTGATAGCCTTGTAATGGTCTTAATTCCCTCTCGCCGAGGGCCGGGAGGAGGCAGGAGCCCTGGGCCCGGTGTTAACTGGGCTAATCCAGCCTCCTCCTCCTCCTGCTGCTGCTTCCCGGGAATCCTCGCCGTGGACATTTGAGGAAAAAAAAAAAAAGGGGGCGGGGGGGGGGAGAAATTCCCATTTTGTGACGGGGGAATCCAAAGCTCAGCCCGAGTCCAGCGGTGCTGCCGCGAGAGAAGGGTGGGAAGGCGCCGGGAGGGAGCGATTCCCGCAGGATTGGGATGCGGAGGGACCTGTCCCAGCCGCCGGGGCCATCCCATTAAGAGCCGGTCCCGCCGCCTTGATGGCTCATTTATCTGATTTTCCCGGAGGAGGCCGCCGGGGGCGGCGGGCCGGTTGCTAAGGCCGGAGTCAGACACGCAGACGGAGCCTCCCCGGGGAGCTGCCCAGACGGGTGACCCTCCCCGGCGGGGACAATGACAGATCGAGCAGCCGGCAGCGGCAGACACCGCCGCAGGCAGCGAGGGAACCATTCCCAGCCCGTTTTCCGGGATGGTTTTCACTCTGGAGTTCGGTTTTCTGCCGAGGATGGGGCGGGCTGGGAGAGGGGGACACGTGGGACCGAGAGGTTTTGTTGCTCCAGATCCTGGTGGGATCTGGAGAAGAACCCAAGGGTGTCCCTGGAGCTCTTCCTTCGTCCCTGGCAGGGAGGGAAGCAGGGAATCCTTTCCCACTCCGCTTCCATCCCAAATGAGACCCCCGCGGAGCTGTTCCTGCGTGGAGCAGAGGGAATTCGGGAGCAAAAGCAGTTCCCAAACCCAGGGAATTCCCTCATCCAGCAGGCTGGTCCAGGGAACGAGGACAGGGACCAGTTCTGCCCCAGGATTCCAGCCAGGTTTAAACCAAGTCTGAGCCTCCGGGTCTTGATTTCCCTGCGGATACAACCGGGAACAGCCATGGGATGCAGGGAGGCGACTCTGGGACCTGTCCCTGCTGTGACCTCCCTGTCACCCGGCAATGTCACCCCCACCCCGGGCCTGGAATGCGGCTGGAATCCCCCCCAAAAGCGGGGGTCCCCAAGCTGGGGGAAGGCACCAGGCCGTGCCTAAGCCGACAGTGCCACCTGCTGCCACCGCACACCCAGGCTGGGGACAGGGACAGGGACAGCTCAGCCCTGGAACCGTCCCCAGAGCTCCTTCCCTTCCTTTGGGATTCTCCCGACTGCCCAGCAAAGCCCTGAGCCGCAGCACAGGAGATTTGTGTGCTCAAGGGGGCACAACTCCCCAAAAAAGTCCTCATAACCACCAAAAAAACCCCTCAAAACACCCCTAAGCCCCCCCAAAAAACCCCTCACAACCCCCCCAAGAAAACCCTCATAACCCCCCCAAAACCCCTCAAAATCCCCTCCAAAAATCTCCTCCTAACCCCTTAAAAAACCCCTGACAACCCCTCAAAAACCCCCTCAAAAATCAGCTCATAACCCCTCAAAAAACCCCTCATAACCACCCAAAAAACTCCTCACAACCCCCAAAATAACCCTCAAAACCCCTCAAAAAAAACCCCTCAAAAAAAAACCCCTCAAAAAACTCCTCAAAACCCCTCAAAAATTTCCTCACAAACTCTCAAAAATCCCCCCCAAGGTGTTCCAGGCCTCAGAACAGGAGCCACCCGTGGCGAGCCGGAAAGTCAATCATATTTTTTATTAAATATACATCCTCTCTTGGCACAAATCTTAAAATATATAAACATTATATAACAAAGTGTCTTCACTGCAATAAAATAGAACTCCAGATCCAAGAAAAGCCGTCAAAATCGACACACGCACACGCATCGATGGTGAGGACACAAAAAGGCAATTAACAGTGTTTGTGCTAATTAATAGATGCATAGACCACACAGGCAGTGACCAGTGCTGGGACACCCTGCAGCTCATGGCATTTTTGTGGAGGAAAGAGGGAGGAAAGAGGAAGGAAAGAGGGAGAAAAGAGGGAGAAAAGAGGGAGAAAAGAGGGAGAAAAGAGGGAGAAAAGAGGGAGAAAAGAGGGAGAAAAGAGGGAGAAAAGAGGGAGAAAAGAGGGAGAAAAGAGGGAGAAAAGAGGGAGAAAAGAGGGAGAAAAGAGGGAGAAAAGAGGGAGAAAAGAGGGAGAAAAGAGGGAGAAAAGAGGGAGAAAAGAGGGAGAAAAGTGGGAGAAAAGTGGGAGAAAAGTGGGAGAGAAGAGGGAGGAAAGTGGGAGAGAAGAGGGAGGAAAGAAAAGAGGGAGGAATCAACCCCTACAGGGTACAAAGTGAAGATGCCAAACCGGACAAGGAGCTCAGGAAACTTCCTCAAACCATCCCATGGTGCCTGAAATTCCTGGAGCATCCAGGCTGTGAGGGGAAAACGTGGTTTGGGCTGTCTGGGCGTCGCTAAAAAGCTGCAATTTTGACATTTTGGGTGTGGTTTTTTTGGACCTGGTTTTCTCGAAGTGCCAGTGCGGGGCTCAAGGTGCAGGAAGAAGCAGGGGGAGGGAGAGGAAAAGAAAAAGCACAAATTTGGTGGTGATGCATTAAGGATCTGTGAGGAAGGTGAGTGGGAAATCAAATTAGAGAGGAATAAAATGCAAAATTAGGGAATTGCAGGGAAGGAAAAAAAAAGGAGAACGTTCCTGTTTTGAGTTGTTTCCTTTCTCAGAGCTCTTCCTGGCCAGCACACCTCAGAAAAAGATCTGGAACGTGTCTGAATCCACGGGGGGAAGGAGAGAAGGGAAGGGAACACTCCATTTCCCCTTTTCTACATTCAAATCAGAAGAAAAAAAAAAGAAAAAAAAGGGGAAAAAAAAAAGCTTTTTCAACCAACCCAAAGCAGCAACACACTCTGAGAAGAAACAAAAGCACCAAAACCATCACAGGCTGAATTCAAAGATCTGCCTCTGCACAAACACCCAGCCTGCAAAACTTGGGGGAAAATTGGCTGAAACTCCACTGAATTTAAATCAGGTGCAGCTGCTAATTAGGGAACAACTTCTCTTAGCCTGGCAAGGTGGGAATGGCAGGGTGAACACACAGGACCTGCTGGCACTCCTGGAACTGCCAGGGAATTCCTCTGGATCGGGACAAGAGCAGGATAATCAGCTTCTCCATTGGAGAAAAGAAATCAGGGCTCTCACACGGGGCTGAACAAAGGGAAAGCAGAGCTGAGCCTTTTCCAGCAGCCAAAAAAACCCCTGCAGAATTCGTGGCCATCACCTCCCCAAACCCCACAGATCTTTAATTCCCAGGTAAATCAGGGAGTGTGTCCCAGTGGAAACCACCCCTGCTGGGCTCGAGGGCAGAATTCCCGAGGTTAATCCCAGTTCCAGGCTGCCCCATCCCAGCTCTGAGAGTAATTTGTGTGTCAACACTTCAGTGCTGGCTCTGTGCCATTCCCACATTCCCTGGGATTGATTCCTAAGGAAATATTTGGCATCAGGAGCAGGTTTGTGCTCCAAAGAACGAGTGCAAAGACAAAAGAAAGGAGAAGGCTGCTCCTATCCCCTTGTGCAATTCCCTCCATTCCCATTAATCCCATCCGGCTACAACAGCCAAAATATGAAACAACCAGGAAAGGACAGGATTTAAATTAAATCTTTTTATCTTTTTATACATTATGGACTCTCTGGGAAAGGGATTTTTCACCTTGGTTTGTGTCATGTGATCAGAGGAGTCAGAAGTCTGCTCTGCACTCCAAATTTAACACAGGGATGGATCAACCCCACCCCCCCCCCTTCCAAAAAAATCTCCATTTCCCTGAAAACTGATTTGAAACAGAAACACCAAGAGGTTCTTCTCGTTGTCAAATTCCAGCTGGAAGTGATTGGCACAGTAGGGTCAATGCCATGGTGCCCACAATCCCAAGGAAGGGTTAAATCCCAAGAGGAATTTTAGGGATTAAAAAGCTGAGGGGATGAGTTAAAGAACAGAGGTGACACGACCTACACAGCAGGTACCAAAAAGGACAACCAGGATGTCCAGGAGCAGGGCCAGGAGCTGGGATCAGCTCCCAGGGCCAGCTGTTTTTTGGGACAGCCCAGGCTGCAGCAGGGTTTGTTCTCACACGGTGCATAGAGCAGCGATAATACTGAATAAAACAAATGGGATGTGAAGGATGTAACACCTCCTTCCTCAGTGCATCCACACCACCCCTGGAAAACGCTGCCTCTCCAGGGTAGGACAGCACAGAAGGAAAAAAACACAAATGCAGCTGGGGTGGAGCCAGGTTGGGAATCCAGGCACAGCCCTTGCTCGGCGACACTGACAACACACGCAGCAGAATTTCATTTCTAAAGGGCTCAGGACTCCCCTCCCCTGCTGCCTCCAGTCTTTGGTAATCTCAGAGGGACACCACAAACGAGGGACGTTGATGCAGCTCAACCCAAAAATGAGAAAATTAATGGAAAAAAAGGCAGCATTCCCAGCCAGAGAGAACATTCAGCTTTCGGAACAAGCGCAGTGTCCTGGGCCTGCCCTGCCCTGCCTTCACAGGCCAGGGGAATCTGGAATTCCCTACAGACTACACTGGAATATTGCACTTGGCAGACTGCCTCCAGCTACCCCACGGAGCTACAGAACTGCCACTTCCCAGATCCAGGGGTTCACTGCCAGCAGCTCCGAACCCCGTCTGTCACCATCCATCGCTTCCATCTGCCCGCCGAGAGCCAGGTGAGGAGCCAGGAGCAGCACAGGTGGGGTGGGGAGGCTCCACTCCTGGGGGCAGAGTCCATCAGAAGGGTGAGGCAGCTGCTTTGGAGGACTCAGCTCTGCAGGATCGGGAATTTTCACTTAGGGAACAGTTAGCTTCAGGTCGAGGCTTCCAAATTAAAAAGGGGGGAAAAAAAAAAAAAAATCCAGGAACAACAGAAAAAAAAAAAAAAACCAAACCCAACAAGATGGGCGAGTTCTCAGCTGCAGGAGCACGTGAGAGGCCAGGGAATTAATTGCTCTTTCTACACGTGGGGACGAAGCCACTACCTCTCCAAGCCGGGGCCGTGCTGCAGTTTCCGGAGCAGGATCTGTGTCAGGTCGAAGGTGGTGAAGCTGATCCCCACGGCGATGGGGCCCTTGACCCAGTTCATGCTGAGCCCTTTGTACAGGCCCCTGATGAGTCCCTCCTCCCTGACGATCTCCTGCATGGTGAGCAGGATGGAGCTGTAGGTGTGGCCCAGCACGCCGGCCGTCTGCATGCGGCGCCGCACCACGTCCAGCGGGTACGAGGCCGACTGCCCGATGAGGCCGGCGCACGCCCCGAACAGCAGCCGCTCCGGGGGCGAGGGCTGCGCCTTCCCGCTGTGCTCTGGGGGGACAGAGAGGGGGCACAGAGGTGGGAACTCCTTGGAATGAACGCACGGTTAAGGGTGAGCGGGTGTAGAGCCGGAGGTTTTGTTCTCCACAGGTTGCGCCGCCCGAGTTGGAGCTCACGAGGTTTTGTCGCCCGAGTTTTATTCCCGAGGTTTTGCTGCCCGAGCTTTGCTCCCCAGGTTGCACTCCCAAGCAAAATCATTAGATATGGTCCCCAAATCACTAGATAGGGTCCCAAAATCACTAGATATGGGCCCCAAGTCACTAGAAAAGGTCCCCAAATCACAAGGAAATGTCCCAAAATCACTAAAGGTCCCCAAATCACTAGATAGGGTCCAAAAATCACTAGAAAGGGTCCCCAAATCACTAGAAAGGGTCCCCAAATCACAAGGAAATGTCCCAAAATCACTAGATATGGTCCCAAAATCACTAGAAAAGGTCCCCAAATCACTAGATATGGTCCCCAAATCACTAGATATGGTCCCCAAATCACTAGAAAAGGTCTCCAAATCATTAGAAAAGGTCTCCAAATCACTAGATATGGTCCCCAAATCACTAGAAAAGGTCCCCAAATCATTAGAAATGGTCCCAAAATCACTAGAAAAGGTCTTCAAATCACAAGGAAATGTCCCAAAATCACTAAAGGTCCCCAAATCACTAGATATGGTCCCCAAATCACTAGATATGGTCCCCAAAATCACTACATATGGTCCCCAGAAACAAAGCCCTGAGAGATGTCCCATTTACTGACACATCACAGGTACAGCTCCCGAGGTTTTGCTCCCAACCTGGTGCATGGACCAACTCCTTCTCCACCTGGGAATCCCACCTTGTTCCTCCACAGGACAGGCACAGCTTTCCTGTAGCTTTCCCTGCTCATCATCCAGAGCTGGACAGATTCCAGAGTGTTGCTTTTTGCGAGGAAAAGCACTCTGACCCCTCCATCCAAACCCCTGGAGCTGGCCCCAAAACCTGCAGCATTTGCCCCGATTTACCTGCATGGACTTTCTTCAGCGTCTCGTAGGTGAAGAAGCTGAGGCCGGCGTAGGGGATGACCCCCAGGATGGTCGGTGTGAAGCCCCTGTACAAGGTTTTCAGCCCCTCCTCCCGGGATATCCGGATGAAGACGTGGACAATGCTGCTGTACCTGGCGTGGGGACAACGGGGAGAGCAGACCTGCGCTGGTGAGCGGCTGGGATATTCCCAGCAGGGCTTCCTGATGGATTAACTGTTAATTAATTCGGCTCTGAGCTCATCAGGCAGCTCAGAGGGGATTTCACCCGAGGGAGCAGCTCTCCCACAGCCCTGCTGTGCTGTCTCTTGGATCTTCCCGGATCCAGCTGGCCTCCTAAACTGGTCTCCCAGTATCCATCTCCTCCCACATTCACGCCTCTGCTCACTGAATCACTGCTCAGACCCCAGGGCTTTATTCCACCAAAGGCTCCCAGCAAGAAATGACCCAGAAAATGGGAATAAAGCCACGTGACCTTATTAAAACCCTAAAAAAAGTTGTGCATGAGGCACTTACATCTCCTTGGGTGTGACAGCCATGCGGGCACGGACCATGTCCAGGGGGTAGGTGACCATGGCAGCCGTGGTGCCAGCCAGGGAGCCGGCAATGAAGCGAGGGAAAGGCGTCAGCGCCCTGAAGTGAGGGGAGAGAAGAGACCAAACGTCACCTGCAGCTGCAAATCCCACCCGGCTGCTGGGAATGGCTCTGCTCTGCCTGCTCCCCACTCCCTGCCCTGCCTGCTGGGCTTTCCCAGCCATCCCACAGGGAAAATCCATGGGGAGAAGAGGCTCAGGGTGAGGCTGGAGCCTGCTGCTTCTCCTGCTCTTTGTTTTGCCTGCCTATTGCTGGTGCTGGGAATTGCTCGTTCCACGTCCAGGCCACTTCTTGCTCACGCCTGGACACAACAGGGTTGTGTCCTCACAAAATCTGCCCTTCCCTTGGCCCCTAAAACCCCATCCCAAGAGGGGCTGGCACTCGGAGCTGCCCCCCCAGAGCTTCCACCTTGGAGCTTCCATCTTGAAGCTTCCCCATCAGAGCTCCCCCATCAGAGCTTCCCCTTGGAGCTTCCATCTTGGAACTTCCACCTCGGAGCTTCCCCCTCAGAGCTTCCATCTTGGAGCTTTCGCCTCAGAGCTTCCTCTTGGAGTTTCCATCTTGGAGCTTCCCCTCACAGCTTCCACCTCAGAGCTTCCACCTCAGAGCTTCCCCATACAGCTTCCACCTCACAGCTTCCATCTTGGAGCTTCCCTGTGGAGCTTCCATCTCACAGCTTCCCCCTTGAGCTTCCCCTCACAGCTTCCATCTTGGAGCTTCCACCTCGGAGCTTCCCCCTCACAGCTTCCCCGGAGCTTCCATCTCCCAGCTTCCCCCTTGAGCTTCCCCTCACAGCTTCCATCTTGGAGCTTCCCCTCACAGCTTCCACCTCACAGCTTCCCCTTGGAGCTTCCATCTTGGAGCTTCCCCTCACAGCTTCCCCCTTGAGCTTCCCAGTAAAGCTTCCCCCTCACAGCTTCCATCTTGGAGCTTCTACCTCAGAGCTTCCCCTCACAGCTTCCATCTTGGAGCTTCCCCTCACAGCTTCCCCTCACAGCTTCCACCTCACAGCTTCCCCCTTGAGCTTCCCAGTAAAGCTTCCCCCTCATGGCTTCCATCTTGGAGCTTCCCCTCACAGCTTCCCCTTGGAGCTTCCCCCTCACAGCTTCCCCTTGGAGCTTCCACCTCAGAGCTTCCCCCTCAGAGCTTCCATCTTGGAGCCTCCCCCTCAGAGCTTCTCCTTCAGAGCTTCCCCCCTCCAGCCTCTGCTCCACCCTCCAGGATCCAAGGATCCCAGCAGGATCCCGAGCCCTGCTGCCTCTTACTTTCCCTGGAATCCGTAGTAATTCCCCAGGATCTGCTTGTACTCCTCGTGGGCGCAGAACTGGATGGCGGCGTAGGGGATCACCCGGACCATGGTGGCGGAATTCCCTCTCCAGAGGCTCCAGAAGCCCTCGTTGAGGTAGGTGTGATAAATCAGCCTGTACGCTTCCTGCAGGGATAAATCAGCCCGTGAGCTTCCTGCGGGGAACAGGGCAAGGGTCAGGCAGGGACACAGGGATAACGGGAATGCAGGGGAAGGAGGTGACCCCACAGCTTAACCTCTCCCAGTCCCCCATTCCCAGGGAGCTGATGTGGCAATCCCGGATCCTCTGGGGAGGCTCCGTCGCATCCATGTTAAAGCCAAAGGCAGGGAGAAGGTTTAGATCCCAGCCTGCCTTGTTTTCCCTCTGAGGGAAGGCAGAGTTTGCACAAAACCCCTTCCCAAACCCAAATTCATCTCCTCAGGGCCGGGCAGGAACATTTAGATCGCACACACACGGGCATGGCACACGGGGAAAAGCTGGAATTCACAGGGAAAACCACTCAGAAAGCCACGAGAGGGATCAGCTCCCGGACTTAATTCCCTATAAAGGCTGGAATGACTCCTGTGTGGTTGGGGGAAGCAAACAAGCACTAGAAATGGTCCCAAAATCCCCAGGAAAGGTCCCAAAACCCAAAGCCCTGAGTGATGTCACATTTATTGTCATGTCACAGGTACAACCTGGAGTTTGAACCCCCCCAATAACCACTGTCCTAATTAATCCTATAATTAACAACACCATTCCCAGTCCTTCCCTCTGTGTTTTCACAGAATGCTGCTGATAAATCCCCAAAAAAGTGAAATAAAGGCCAACAAAAGATTGATTATCAAACACTTCAGGGCAACAGCAGACAGACATCACCTCACCTTGGCAGAAAATCTTTTTGAAGACACTAAAAAAAAAAAAAAAAAGAACATTAGGGCTTGCAAGACATAAAAATAAATATCTGATCCATGAATCCCTAAATAAACTACACAGGTGTTTTGGCTGAAGGGATAAAAATAGAAGGAAAAGAATGAATGCAAGAGGAAACAGAGATTCTTTATTATAAAGGCTTTCCACTGGTAAATGCTCCCATAATTTAGCACAAAAGCCCATTTTTTTTCCCCACTGCCTGTTAGGAAAATTCAGTTTGTGTGGAATAAATGAATAAATAAAAAAAAATTTTAATTAAGGAAAAACATCAAAACTGCACCGTTCACTTATTTTTCAGAGCATTTCCATGCCCAGATCCCAGCCTAATTCCAGAATCCAGCGAGGAGCAAGCGAAGCTCCACGCAAGAGCAGCTCCATCCGAGCAAAACTCAAATGAACTCCCTGTTTTTTTCCTTCCCTTGCATCCATCCAAAGTGACAGCACCTCCTTATCCGTGGAATCCACGAGGCCTGGGGAAGCAGGATTTGTTTGGCAGCTCTGCTTTGCAGCAGGGAAGGGAAAACCCTGCCTGGAAACCTCTAATGAAATGTGGCTCCAATTAAGGGGCTGCTGCAGCTTCCTCCTCGCTCATCTGAGACCTGGGAGCCTCTCGAGTGTATCCAACAATCCCATGCAAATCCATTTTCCCCACTGCTGCTCCTCTGTGCAACTCAACACTTTTATTTGGATTTTTTTTTTTTTTTTAAGGAATAAAACCACCGCCACTGGTTATTGAGGTGGTTTTATTCCTTTAAAAGGTTTTCTCCCTCTGCCACAGGGAAATTTATCGAATCGTGGGATGGTTTGGGTTGAGAAAACTCATCCAGTTCCATCCCTCTGCCATGGACATTTTCCACTATCCCAGGCTGCTCCAAGCCCCATTCCCCAGTTTTTAATTCAAGGGATCACTCTGACAATCCAGAGGTGCTTTCCTTCTTCACAAGACAGGGAATGAAACCCTTTAAGACAGCAAGAACCCAAAAAATCCATCAGATCCCAAGAAATTGCTCCAATTGGAACATTTTAATCCCATCCTTTCCAGCCACGTGGATGGGCCAAAGCAAACAGGGATTTTTAGGAATGTGGCCTGTCCAAACTCCAGGTGATTCCCTTGGTCTGCTGCTGGCTCACCCCAACTCTGTGGCTTCCCTCTCATCCTTGCTCCTGATATTTCCAGCCTGAGATGAACCCGGGTTTGTGTTTTTGGTGGGAAAACCCAAAAATTCTGGTCCAAGTGGCAATCCCAGCACAGGATTTATTTGGCTCCCTGATCCATATCCCAGCAATTCCAGAGCTCCTTGCTCTGCCCAGAATGCAAATCATGTGAGTGAAAATCAATTCTAAATTAAATGTCAGCCAGGGATTAGATGGAGCCCCATTCAGTTAATCCAGGACGTCACCAGATTTAAAATTCTTGGCTTTCCCCAGCGTCCAATGAATTAAAGGCCTGTGCTGCTCCCTTTGGGATAACTGGTGGAGCTGACAGTCCCTGCACTGCAAAAGATCCCAAAAATCCACAAATCCTGCTAAACACATGGAAATTCTCTATTCCAGTCAGAGGAATTTTCCTTTTCTGCTACAATTTAGAGGTTCCAGAGGACACACACCCAGAGAGGCAGCAGCTCCAGTGCCTTTTGCCTCCCGATTTTGAGGAGAGTTGACACAATTTGGGCATCCAGCCTTCAGCAGGGAACTCCCACAGCCCAATTCCTTCTTCCCAGTGTCTCCACATCTCCTCACACTCCTGGAAAACCAGCTGGATGAGCAGATCAGAAGCTCAAAGTAAAAACAATTCAGGAAAAGCCCACGGGACTCACCTTGGAACATGATTTTTGTCCTGTCCAGAGGAGCCACTGCAGTTTTAGCCACAGCCCCAGCCAGAGCCCCAGACATCAGGGAGTTCAGCACTTTCTTCTTCTCCTGGTTATCCTGGAAAAAGCATGGGATAAGTGGGACAAAAGCAACCCCACAAGGAATAATATTTCACCTTGGCTGCAGTTTTCACCCCGTGGCCAGGATTTGGGTTAAAATGTTTCACTAGGTTTCTAGCACAGTGAATTCCCGGTCGGATCATGAGGAAAAATTCCAAGAATTCCTCATGCATGTGCTGTTTTCTCCCTATTATTTCTCTTTTTTCTCCCTCCCCACGATTTAGGCATGGACAGAAGGGAAGTTTCTGGAAGAGAAGCACCCAAGCCCTATTCCCACATCATTTCCAAGCTCCTGAGGATAAAACCAGGCATTTTCCCTGCTCTGATGGGTGAAATGGGAGGGATTTTATTCTTGGCATTCCTGCCACAGCTCAGATTTACAAAATCAGCATTTTTCTCCCACAGAGAGCAAATAAATGCCACAAAATCCAACCCCGTGGAGGTTCTGGAGTGAGGACAAGTCCAGGCTTGATGTGTGAACTTTTGACACTTTGTGGACGAGAGGAGTTAACATTTCCCTTGTTTTCAGGAGGTTTCCCAACTCCCAAGTTAATGTTTATGGCCAAAACCCCTGGATCAGCTCAATTCCCCCTCCCAAGCTGTGCCTTGGTGCAAGGGCAGCCAAGCAAAGGTGAACTTCAGCCCCAGATTTAGGCGAAACCAGAGCAAGGTTCGGCATCACCTCCTTTTCCAGAGATTCCAACGAGCCTGGGAGCAGGGAAACATGGATTGGTGGCCCTGGTGCAGCTCTGCCACTTAACCCTGGGCACAGAAGTGCCCTGCCTGCCAGCTGGGAATGCCCAACCTCTTCCCAAGGGGATGGGAATGCTTGGATCCGCTCAGAGGGGCACATTCCGTGGATTACACAAGCACTGCAGCTTTTAGGAGTCCAGAGCTCAAATCCCAGACTGGTTTGGGTTGGAAGGACTTAAAACTCATCCCATTCCAGGGGCAGGGACACCTTCCACCAGCCCAGGTTGCTCCAACCTGGCCTGGGACACTTCCAAGGGATGAGGCAGCCACGGCTTCTCTGGGAATTCCATCCCAGCCCCTCCCCACCCTCACAGGGAGGAATTCCATCTCAATGTCCCATCCAGCCCTGCCCCCTCTGCCAGTTTGAATCCATTCCCTGTGTCCTGACCCTCCATCCCTTGTCCAAAGTCTCTCCCCACGTTTCTCATGGCTCCTTCAGGCACTGCAAGGTCACAATTAGGTCACCCTGGAGCTTTTCCAGGCTGGACAATCCCAATTTTCCCAGGCTTTCCCCACAGCAGAGCTGCTCCATCCCTCTGAGCATCCTGGTGCCTCCTCTGGACTCGCTCCAACATCTCCACATCCTTCTGGACGCAGAATTCCAGGTGGGATCTCACCTGAGTGGGGCAGAATTCCCTCCCTGGAGCTGCTTTGGATTCCCAGCCCAGCTCCTGCTCTCACCTCTGCCGGAATTCGGGCTGTGACGGGCTCCACATCCCTCTGGAATTCCACTGGACCTTCTCTCACACCATTACCCATACCAGTCACGCTTCCACGGGGGCAGAAGAGCTACAGCTCCTAAATGGAACCCGAAACCAAAGGAAAAAGTGTCAAAAGGTGGAAATATCCAGGTGATAAAGCACAGGGAGGGGGTGCGACCCACTCCCAGAGCCATTTTCAGTAGGAAAACCCTCTCCCAATTCCCTGAAAAGGGGCATTTCCAGGATCCCGGTGCCATTTCCTTCCTTTAAGGTGTAAATGTATTTTTGGGGGGTGAGGGGAGAGTACTTTGGTGCCAGATAAAAACTGTGCCATTCATATCCATGCTTCTCACCCCACAAGGAACTCAGCTGCAATAAAACACCAAAATATCCATAATTTCCAGGGAAAAGCAGCAGATCCTGCCTTGCCCTCTCCCAAAAAGGATTCTGGTGGCTCCTTGGGACTGCTGAGCAACGAGATACTGGAGAAGGAAGGTGAAAATTTAAAACACTCTGGAAAAGGGGGAAAAAGTAGTCCCAGGAGTGAGTCCCCAAAGCCTGCCACGAGCAAGTGGAGGTTATTTTTGGGAAGAGAGGGATCCAGTGCCTCACACGTGCCACAAAGGCCATTCTGGGATTTGATCTGGTGGTTTCAGGACTCCCTCTCCTCCCAGGGTGGTGGAACGGGGTGGCTTGCACAGGTTTTTCCTGCTCTGAGATGTCCCAAACCACCCCACGAGACGAAAGGTCAGCCTGACCTTGGCTGCAGCATGTGGATGAACGAATAATTCTACTTAAACGGAATAATTCACTTTTGTTAGCTCTTTCTCATATTTCTGCCTTTTGTGCTGCAGCTTTTTCAGCCTGGAAGATTCAGAACTGGAATCGCTGCCGTGAAAACCCCGAGGTGGCACCGGGAGGTGGCCCTGGAGCTGCTCACAAAGGGGCTGTGCAACGACAGAAATTGCTTTTCCAAGCCACAAAGCTGCTGCAACAGCCCCATTTTGGAAGGTTCCTCTCAAGGAATGTGCTCTTAGGAAAAGAGAATTCCTGAATTCGGGCAGCTCTTGCCTCCAGCAGTTCCTTCCCTCCTGCTCCCTCTGATGCCTGCGAAACCTTGGGCACAACATTTCACTTTACCTGGAAAAAAAAGCCTCATTCCCAGCCTCTTTTTTCCCCCTTTTTTTAACAATCTCAGGTACTTTATGCCTGTCAGCACCTTTCAGACTTGCTGACCTATTTTTTTTCCCCCTCATAAATTAGTGCCAGCCCTCATTTCCCAGGCCTGGCTTGCAGCAGATTTTGAACACAAAGCGGAGACGGCTCAGCCTTGGCTGAACTCGGGCGTGACCAATTTGGGATGGAGGAGCCTCATCCTCACTCCAGAGGGGGACAAACACACCTGGGGATCTTTAATCATCACAGAATTCTGGGATGGTTTGGGTTGGGAAGAACTTTTAGGATCATCTCATCCCACCCCACACCTTCCACCATCCTCAGGTTGCTCCAACCCGGCCTTGG
The DNA here is from genome assembly GCF_041296385.1 of Aphelocoma coerulescens. Classification (NCBI taxonomy): domain Eukaryota; kingdom Metazoa; phylum Chordata; class Aves; order Passeriformes; family Corvidae; genus Aphelocoma; species Aphelocoma coerulescens. Next base: position 5,625,013 of record NC_091041.1, on the reverse strand, counting down.
GCACTTCCAGGGATGGGGAGGCCACAGCTTCTCTGGGAATTCCATCCCAAACTCCTTCACACAGCCAAAAATTCCTTCCCAGTATCCCACCTATCTCTGCCCTGTGTCAGTTTGAAGCCATTCCCCCTGGTCCTGGCACTCCAGGCCCTTGGAAATCGCCTCTCTCCATCTTTTTTGTTGTCCCCTTCAGGCCCTCAAGGCCCCAGTTCAGTCACCCCAAAACTTCTCCTCACTTCCCAGAGCTTTGGGAAGACACAAATCCATGGATTCCCAACTCCTGAGGGTGTTTTGGAAACTCAGGGAGGGATAACTCCAGGTTTTCATGGGACAGAACACCTGACATGACCTGAACAGCACCACCAGAAAAGTTCCCTCACGTCAGAGCAAGCGAGCAGAAACTCCCACAAGGATCAAGAGCAGAGATGATCCATAATTATTTTGCACTTGAAGAACACAGTTAATTATTTCTAATTACTACCTGCAGTCATTTCCTTCCCTTCTCGTTCCCCCTTATCTCACAGGCCTGGAAAAATGCATTGTAAAATTCCCTTTCCTTTCAGTCAAAGCATGAAGGAAATCACAGGTGGAGATATTATCCCTCCCCTGCCTGGAATAAAGGAATGTAGGTCACAATATCAGATTTATCTCTGCCAAAAATAACCCTCCTTCCCCCCCAAAAATAGAAATTGTGCTAAAGGGCTTAGCAATGCAAAATGCAACTTTCTTTCAAAATATCATTTTGAAAGACTATTGAGAAAGAGAAGCCTGGAAGGAAATTTGTCAAATTAAAGTGATTTTATTAAGGCTGGACTTATTTCTGCATAAAGATGAGATTCATTTACTCCACAATATTCCCTTTTATCCCACCCAGACACATCCCTTTTTTATTTTTAGTGCCCACTGCCCTGAGCCTACAAACACCTGTTTATATGCTCAGTTTTACACATCAAATCTGCCCTGAACATGCTGAGGCTCAAATGTAAAAATAGCATTTATTTATTATTTATATTCCCCTTTGCTCGCCTCAAAGCTGGATTTTATTTTGGACTCAGGCTGGATTCTGATGTCAGGGGGTTATTTTGACCACTAATTCACACTGGAGCCACAGACAACAAAGATTATCTTAAAATTTAGCACAAATTTCAAGTTTGGCCATTAAAAAGCAGCCATTATTTTGCAGCTCCATCAACCTGACTCTCTTATTAAGTAACCCAGCAAAAGCCACGAGGAGCAGCTGGATATTTGTGTTAAATCCCTGTATTTTGGATCTCTCCCCACATGGTCATTCCTTGTGTTTACAAAGCCAGAAAAAAAAAAAACCAAACCCAAAACCAAGCTGGGGATTAAATGTGTTTTTTTCCTAACCCACTCCTGGGTTATTTTTACAGGAGTTACACAAGTCCCTGTCACACATCTGGATCCTGAACTCCTCAGGGCTGCAGAGCAAAGCATTCCCTGAGGAATAAAGAGGGAAAATCGCTGGAAAAGGCGAGTTTGGGAGTTAAGGGCTGATGAGTAACGTGGAACTCGGCCATGGATTAAAGATTATTCCCCAAGATGGGAAAATAGGGAAGCTCCTTCTCTGGCATAGCTGAAATTAATTAAAATCATTAATTGTTCAGCAGAAGGGCCAATGAGGTCCAGGGAGCAGCATCTCAAATAAGAAATAAACACGAATTGGGATGGGAGTAATTAAAAACAAAGCAAAATTAAAAGAATTCAAAACGATGCTGAAGGTTTGGGGGATTATCCAGCAATTCTATAATTCCAAATGAAATTTTAATGGAAAAGTTTGGCTTCACAACCTGCCTGCAATTCCTCTTTTCTGTATTTTGCCAGCTCTGCTTTCCCAGGGCAGATCAACAGCAAATTCCAGCAGGAAGAAGAGATCCAAAATGTGGGGGGAAAGGGCAGAATTGGAGGATTTTTAAGGCCTTTCCAACCCAAACCATTCCAGGATTCCAGGAAAGGAGGCTGGAGCCAGGTGGGGGTCGGGCTCTGCTCCCAGGCCACAAGGGACAGGACAAGAGGGAACAGCCTCAGGTTGTGCCAGGGGAGGTTTAGGTTGGATTTTAGGGAAAATTTCTTCATGGAAAAGGTTGGCAGGGCAGTGGTGGAGTCCCCATTCCTGGAGGGATTTAACAGCAGTGGGGATGTGGCACTTGGTGACATGGACTTGATCCTAAAGGTCTTTTCCCACCTGAAAAAATCATGTTTTTCAGGAATCATGGATGTTCTGTGGAATTCAGACCTGTCCCAAACCCCTGGGAGTTCTGAAAGAATTCCCATTCTCCTGTCCCCAGCAGGGACAGACAAGCTGCAAAGCAAAAAGCCCCTATTTGCTGAGAAATATTTGCTTTTTTCCCCTGGACAACACCAGCAGGAATTATGAAAAATAGTTTGGAGGAGCACAGGAACGGCCCAGACAGGGAATGGCAAAGCTGGGACTGGACGCCCACAAAATTCTCTGTATTCAAAGATAAACAGAAGGAATTTAGCCTGAGGAGAGAAGAGATGGAGAGAGAAACGTAAAGGACTTTTTAATTCCATAACTGGGAATTACAACAAGAAAATTCCACCGACACAGATGTGGATGAAGCCACAATTCCAATTTAACTCGGGTAAAATCCCTTTTACACCTCATCTCGCACTCACCAGCTCCCCTCAGTTCTCCTCCCTCCTTTGCCTTTATTATGCCATGAACGGCGCTGATGAAAGCACGGGATGAAATTAGGAAGGAACAAAACCCAGGGAAGCTCCTGCAGGAATTTTCACACCTCTCCCGGGCAGGCTGAGGTGCCCCAGCACCCGGGGAAGTTGCTCCTGTTCGGTTCCCTTCAATCCTTGCTCAGCTGAGCACTCGAGGCTGACAGAGGGGGAGATGTGCTAAGAGCTGCCATCACTGCAGCCTTGGAGCAAAAGCAGCCCGGAAAATCACTGGAAATCACGGGGAAAAAAAAGGGCTGGAATGCTCAGAACGGGATGAACTCTCCCCTTGAGGTCCCTCTCTGCCTTCCAGTTTGATTAGGCTGTTAAAAATCAACCCTGCGGCCCCAGCTCTCCCCAGTCACTTCCACCTCGCTGCGCACAAATCCCACCCTAAAGCATGAGCTGGGAACAGTCCAGGGCTCTTTCTCCCTCCAAGGCCTGGCCAGGAAGTGTTAGGACTATTTGAAGGAATCATTGCCTAAAAGAATCCCTAAATTACAATATCTGGAAGAGTTTAAGTTTTTTTATGTGCTCCCTTTGCTGTCAAATACAAATAAAAGCTGTTCCTGCCTCCCTCCCTGATGGAACTCAGGCCCCCCAATAAAACTGAGGCTAAAAATCCCAATTCCTGGCGTGGTTTTAGAGGCTCTGCCCTGAATTAGGGCCACTGGGAAATGGTTAAAGCCCACAGCTCAGCTCCCAGAGGCAGCTGATTATTCCAAGTGCGCTGGAGGGAGCTGGGAAGGAACAGAGGGAATCTTGGCAAGGGAAAACAGAGCTCCATTCTTCAGCTGCTTTGCTGGGAACACCTCAGCTGTGTTGGCCACGGCCACAAACCGAAGACCAGCTCTTATCTGCAAGACAGAAAGCAGCTTTATCTCAGGGAGGGCACAGCTCCTTGAGCAGGGGCCTCTCCACGCGCCAGGGAACAATTCCCGTCCTTCCGAAGGAAAAGCGACCCCAAAACCCCTCCCCGAGCTCAAAAGTTGTTTCTCCGAGGAAATATCCTAAAGAAATGGCAATAAAATATTCTAAACTCATGCTTTCCCCATCAGCAGGTCCTGCATGCACTGGCCTGGATGTCACCAAAGCCACACAGGAGGTTCCCAAAGAGACAAATCCCAGCACAGAGGGATTTTTTTTTTCCATGGGATTATTTGGAATAGAAGCAGCCCTCAGTCAATACAACTTTGCCAGGAACTACTTCAGCACATAATGAGTAATTACAATAACTGCTCTAAACCTCCCCCCCCCCACCCCCAGCAGTTTAAATTGCCTCTAAAAACAAAAGAAAAAAAGGAAAAGGAAGAATTCAAACCTTCCATGGTGAAGCAGAACGAGCCACAAGTGTGCCAAGGAAGTGCCATTTCCTCAGGGAAACGCTTTCCACCCTGCCTGGAGCCTTGCCCGCCCCACTGCTCCCTCTGCATTCATTTTGGTAGGGTTCACAGTTAACCATCGCCTCTGCTTGGCCAGAACGCTGCAGATTTCCACTAAATTTGATTATTTTCTGGTAAGCCAGGCCTTACAGCACCAACACAGCACCCAGAGCTTCATCTCTGACTGTGCAGCAACAAGGAGAAGTGGATTTAAAGCACAACTAAAGCAGAGAACTCCTCCAAGCCTCATTTATTTGGCGACCTTGAGGGAGCTGTTTGCATTGCAGTTCACCTTTCCACTCAAGGCTAAACAGAACATCCTTTCCCAAGGATTTCCTTCACCAGGAATCCTTCTGCATCCCCTGGAAAACCCAGGCAGCACTGCAGAGTGAAGAACTGGTATCATTTTCACACAGAAAAGGGACAAATCCGAATGAATCTTCCTCCAAGTAGCAGCAAAGTGACTCAAAACTAAATTATTCCTGGTTCTTGAGGTTTTTTTTTTTCCTAATAGCAAACCTGTCTGACCTGTACCAAGCCCATCACACACTCAGGGCTGTGGTTTGAGTTTTCAGCAACCTCCTGAAGCCAAGTTTGACACACCAAACACACCTGGAACCTGTGCAAGGAAGGGCAGCAGCTGCAGGTCAAGCAAAGTGAAATTCTTGCAGCTCCCGGGGTTGCCAAGGGCCCAAATTCCCTTGTCTGGAGCAGCCACTGGGGCCGGAGGACTCCTGCCAAAATCCAACACCCAGGACAGCCCCAGTCCCCCCCTTTCCTCAGCATCTGTGGTCCTAAACAATCATTTGGACTTGCAGGGGGACACAAAAATAAACGTTGAGTATCCAGTGCTCTGTAAAGATGCTCAGAGGGGCCTGGAATCCAGCCCTGGTGTTTCACCCACTCAGTGCCACAATTATTTTTAAATTCCTTCACCCACAAGTTGTTGGTGTGATTAAACCAACCCTCACTGCAGCCTCTCCTTTCTCAGCTGTTTTTTCTCCTCTGCTCCAACCTGGAGTCGCTTAAAACCCAGGATGTTTCCAAAACACTCCAAAATCCACCTAAACCACAGAAAAACACGGGAAGAGCAGCCAAACCTCCGCACACAGCACTAAATGTGATGCAGGAGAACCCAAAGCAAAGCGACAGCAGCTTCCAAACCCACTCCAAATCATCAGCCAGCAGGGAAAAAACACCATCAACACACACAAACACAACCCTGACGCCTCCAGCCTCGAGGGGAGCCCAGGTTTAAGGTCAGCAGCACCGACTGCTCGGCTGGAACAGCCAGTTCCATGTTCACACACGGCAGGGAAGGTGGAACAGCCTTCATTGACCCTGCACAGGCATTTCCAGCAGTTTCCACCTGTCTTTTCACATTATAACTCAAAGCCAAGCCAAGAGGCTCCTTCCATTCCCACCTTTGAGGGCAAAGCAGGGAGTTCACCCCTGCTCTGCGAGTTTTTGCTTCTGCTGAGGTGGGAGAGGCAGGAGACACGGAGAGATCTGTGTTCAACACCTTCTGTGCCCCCTGGGATCTGTCCCTCAGCACAAAAACACCACTGTGCCTTATTTTCAGGCTTCTCAGCGATTGGAACAAACAAGACAAAAATCACATCTCGCGTTAGGAGCCGCACATTTGGATCGGGAAGGGAGCAGGAGCCTGACGTGCCCGGCACAGCCACCGGGAGACCCCGGGGTTGGCAGGGCAGGAAAGGGGGCAGTGGGACAGGCTGGAAAGGTGGCAGGGCAGGGTCAGAGGGGGGTGGCAAGGTGGGAGCAGGGCAGGCAGGAAAAGTGGGGTCAACAGGGGCTGGAAAGGCAGGGAAAAGAGGCAGAGAACACAAGGAAACAGGGAAAACAGGTAAGGAAAGCAGACAGGGAAGGCAGAGAAGAGAGGGAAGAAGGCAGGGAAAGCAAGCAGGGAAGAAGGCAGCGCAGGCAGGGAGCGCAGCCCGCAGCCTCCCGCACCCAGCCCGGGCAGTGCGGGCCGGGCCTCCCGCGCGGTGCCGCAGCCCGCGGCGAGCGCGGCCAAGGCCGGCACCGCTCCCCCGCAGCTCAGCAAGGCCGCCGGCGGGTCCCGCCGCTGCACCGAACTCCCGGGCTAACCGGACCGACCGCGACACGCGGGCGGCCGCGTCAGAGCCCCGCGGACCGGGCCGGGCCGGCACGGGGTGACCCCACGGGAGGCCGCGGCAATGTCACCTGGCGCCTCACGCCGCCACAGCGACGCAACGCCGCCCGGGCCTCGGCCGCGGCGATGGAGCCGCGGGGCCGCGTCAGCGCCCGCGGCGGGGCCGGTCCGGGTCGGTGCCGCGCACTCACCGGCTCCGCTCCGCGTCCGCCCCGGCCGCGTCCGCCGCCGCCAGGCCGCCCCCGCTGCGCCGCGGGAGGCGGGGCCCGCCCCGGGGCGCGGCCAATCGGCACGGCGGGGGCAGGGCTGTGCACGGAGATTGGCTGCGCGGTTAGGAGTGACGGCGGAGGCGACCAATCGGAATCGGCAGGGGGCGGGGCGCGAGCGAGGGGCGGGGCGCCGGCGGCGGCGCGGAGCGCTCGGTGCAGGGGCGGGGAGCGGCCGGGGCTGCCCGGGGATCCCAAACCGGGAGCGCCCAGAGATTCCGCCCGGCTCCGCTGTCCAGCACGCCCCCGGTGTTCTCCAGGCTGCGGCTCTGCCCGGTCCCCGCGGCCCCTCAGGGCTGGAGGCGGGAGCTCAGCTGCAGCCTCTCTTGGGAAGGAAATTAAATCCCGCGGGGAACCCTCTGTTTGATTGTCCCCCAGCCTTGGGGCTGCTTTTCCCCCATCCCAAACTCCCCAGAAAGGCCAAGCCTGGGAGCCACAGGCTGCACCAAACACGCTGCCACCAGCAATCAGGTTCTCCCCAAAATGCAGGAGCTCTGCATCTCTTCATCAGCTCTTGTCCACTCTGCCATGAAGGAACGAGGCCCTTTCACCCAGCCAGGGGTCAGAGCAGTGCACAAACCCCTCCAGCTCTTCCCCCAGCAGGCAGAGAGGAGTCAGGCAGCCTCTCCTCCCCCACGGGGGTAGGAAGCTTTGAAGAACACACTGACCTTTGCAATCTGCTGGCACATAGCAGCAGGGCTGCAGGAGGTTTTACTCACAAACTCAGCACTGAGGCATTTCCAGCACCTTGCTTTTCCTGCCACAGAAAGGCTCCACAAAGAGCCGAGCACCCCTGGAACGTTTGTATGTTTTATAAGGTCACCATTTCTACAGAGAATATCACATTAAAAACATCCACTCACAAAAAACAGCGGCGGCAGCAGCGCAGGAGGAAGGCTCAGCACCAGAGCAGGGCTGGTAACACGGCCCAGCAAAAACCTTCAGCTGAGACTTCAGAGCCCTTCTGGGGCCTGCTTTGCCCACAAGTCCACAGTTTTGCCTCAGTCCATGAGGTTGTTGGCCTCTTCACTACAATTAAAGCATTCCTGGATCCAGGGAAGTGCTAAGAGGTGACAAAGCCTGGGCTTCCCAGCGCTTCCCGCTGCGTGGAACCACTGCCAGCTTGGCCCCACTTTAGAATTCCCACCCCCACTCCCAGTCCCTGCCCTGCTCCTCTCACTGAGGGAGAACATGAACTTTCCTCCTGGATGCCAATGGTTCCTTTGGGCCGTTATTATCCCAAATCCTTACTTTGCTTTTTTTTGTTTAAAACGTTACGCTGGCAGAAAAAATCCCAAACAAAGCAGCAACACAGAGTAGGGTCAGCAGTAAAAGAACAAGGGAACAGAACAGAGCACATTCACAAATGCTGGGATTCCTCCTCATCCAGCCCGTGACCAGCTCCATGGGCAGAGGGACAAATGGCAACCAGCAGCCACGGTGCCAAACTCCGGGCAGGAAAGAGCCACTCCTGCTGTCACCGCGGGGATCAGAGCAGCGGGAACAGCCCCGTCCTGCACACGAGGGGTGACAGCGGGGAGCAGATCATCTTCAGGCATTAGATGATCCAGGGAATGATCACTACACAGAGTTGATTTTGCAGCCTGTGAATGCAGAAAGCCGTTTCAGCCGTAGCTCCCAAGAAAAAGTTCCCTGCAGCCTCCCAAGCCAGGCATTTGCTTTGGATACTCCAGCTGGGCGTCGGCACCGAACGATCCATGCCCGTCGCTCTTCCCACAAGATTTCAGGAACAGAGACGCCTTGGAGCTTCCCTGCTCGGTGGAATGAGGATTCACTGAGCCAGGCTCCCCTTCTGGCCCGTCCACAGCTCCCGCAGCTCCACTTTGCAGCCCAGGTCCCTGAGGGCAGCCCTGGCCACGTCGTCGCAGTCCCTGTGCGCCGCGCGAGCCTCCGTGATCAGGTTCTCGGCTCCCATCTCCAGGATGGGCTGGGAAAAGTCCCGGCTCCGGGACACCAGGTTGCGGATCAGCATGCAGGCCTGTTTCTGGGGACACAGGGCAAGCACAGGGGTCAGTGGGGTTCACAGGGAAACACAGCCATGGGAGATTGTGGCACGCACAAAGCAGATCTGACTCCAGCTAAAGAGTATTTCTTGAGAAACCCAAATGTGAGATGCTGCAGAGAGCAACAAACTGTTCCCTGGAAGAATAAAATCCATGGATGTTATTCCCTGTCGAAGTTTGTGTTGAATCTCTGTACAAATATCCACCATCAGCCAGTATCAATTAATTTTTAAGTAACGCTAAGAGAGAATTCTCCAGTGCAGGAGCCTCACCTTCCCACCCCTCCTATGCTGTTCCAGGCACTTAACTCAAAACTACTCCTTCAGAAAATATTTTCTATGGTATTTTAGTACTCTGGAAAGCACAAAAGTGAACACAGAACCTGCTGAAACCTGCAGGAGAAACCAGGGGCAAACTTCTTGCCATGCAGGTGGTTTATTTGATCCTGGAGAAAGATGGCACAGGTTGGGTTGGAAGGAGCCCATCCCCATTCTGCTCTTCCCAGGAGGAAAAGGAATGCCTGGAAGAGGAGTGTGGCATTCCACAGTTCTAGGAACCTGCATTCAGATGGATTTGAAACCTAAATTAAGTTTGCTCTGAGCAAATGCAGGGGGGCTGCATTGAGTCACTGCCTTCCCAACACCCTCAAAACCCGCTGGAATTTGATGAGTAAAGGGAAAAATCCCACAGAAACAGGTAACAGAGCCAAGAGCAGTCCTGACTGACTCACCAAGTGCTGTGAGGGACGTACCTGGACAGCCACCTCTTGTGGGTGAGCCTTCATGGCCTGCAGGGCTGCCAAGGCCCCACCGCCCTCCATGATGACGCTGCAGTTCTCGGGCTTGCGCAGGGCCAACATGCACAGGGCTGCACAGCCCTGCTCACAGATCTGCAACACAGAGGGGAGCACGCTCACTGCCTGGAAACGTGGCTTTAAGGGAAATAGAAGTGAGGTTTGTTTCCTTTTATGGGAGTTTTTGATTTATTTCTATTGTTTTGAAGTTTCTCCCACTGCGGCATCCTGCTACTCCGGCAAGTAAACCAAAGGGAGGGTTGGAATGATGATCTTAGAGGTATTTCCAACCTTGATGATTCTGTGTTTTGCATGCCAGAGGTGTAGAACACCGTCTCCACTATCTGTGTGATTCAGGAATGAGAAAAAATAAAACAATACACGGTGTAAAAACCTTTAAATTCACACAAATATTTGCCAGGCATGCTCTCTACAACTGAGTATTCAAGGTTTATACCCTGCTCAGCTGCAAACACACATCCTGCAGCTCGAGCTGAGCTCCATCCCCATCCCAGAGGGAATTCCCAAGCCCCTGGAGGGTGGTACCTGAGGGTTGCCCAGGTGGTGGCTGATGGCCAGCACGATGAGGTCGGTGGCCCCGGCATCCACGATGGCGTCTTTGACGTCGTCGTTCCCGGCCACGGCACGGATGGCACTGAGCACCTGCTTCACCACGTCCTGCTCCGTGGAGAAAAAACAGGGCAAAAACCAGCAGAGAGAGTTTGAGACTTTGGAAAGCCAACCAGAACATCCCCCAGCAAGTCCATGCCAATGGTTGTGGTAATTATCAGTTACAAGGAGTAACTCTACCCTCAGTCACTTTCTTGCCAGATAAAGGACCTTGAAAATTTCTTGCCAAACCATCAGTGAAGCTCAAAGAATCAAACATCAACCTCTGGGACTCGAGCATCTAAATCCTCCTGGATCTCTTCTAGCTGGAATGGTGGAAAACCAAACATTCAGCTTTTCTGGGAGCAGGCAGAGTTCTGCTCTTGGAGGGTGGAAGACACAGGAGTAACCTAACTATGAGCTCACAGATCTTACCTGCAGAGCAGTTAATTCTGTATATATGGCTGTAAATGGGGATCAGAGCGGTTTCAACCCTAATTGCACCTAAAATACTGCACAGGCTAAGGCTCACTCACTAAAATGAACCTCATTCCTTAGAATGAGATGTTCCCTTCCAATCCATTCCCAAAGCACTTCCCATTGCTCACCGGGTGATCCATACAGTCAGCCAGGAGAGTCACCATAAAATTTAAGCCCCCAAGGTCCACAATTTCTTGGCAGAATTCATTCCTGACAGAGAGGCGAGAGAGGGTGGCACAGAGCTCACTGAGAACCCCGGAGTTATCCATGAACGCTGCGGAGGAGAGAGGAGGGATGGAGTAACTACAGGCAGGGAGGGTCCTGCAGAATTAATTTGTTTAATTTAAACAATATATTTAACGTTTTAAATTAAAACAAGAGATGGCACCTGTTTCTAGGCAGAGCCAGAACGTGTTTTCTTGGCAAGAAGCACCTCAGCAGAGGTAACTGCCCCTAAACCTGCAAAATACTTCCTAAATACAGCAACAAACAGCTCTGACATTTGACTGCTCCAGAGGCTATCAGCAGCACCACACTGGCACTTTTTGGCTCTCTCAGGGCACATTTCATCGACAGAATTAAACCCCATTTCAGTGACAAATTCCTGAATCACCTCTGAGGAGCTTCAAGTTAGACAAGGAAAAATGAAAGAAATCACAGCTGATTCCCAAGACAGTAAAGGAAGAAATCCTGGGTGATTCCCGATTAGGATCAACAGCCCCGGGGCTAATTTTACCTTTTGCAGCTTCAATGAGGACTCTCAACCCATCGTTTTCCAAAACAATCATCTTGGCGTGGTCGTGGGCGTGACCAAAGGGCACACGGATGTCATCGTCAAAGGTCATGATCCTGAGGGCCGAGGCTGCCGTCCTGACCACCTCAGCGCTGTTCCCGTGCTGGATAATGGCTCCGGTGAGGAGAGGGAGGATCCCACCCTTGACAAAGTCCTGCCTGTTCTGCTCGTGTTTGAGGCAGGCGTGCCGGACACAGCGGATCCCCGCCAGCGTCATCTCCGCGTCCTCCCGCTGCTCCCGCAGGGTCTGCAGCAGCAGCTCCTGCCCGGCGGCGTCCAGCAGGTCTGGCTGCCCATCCAGCAAGGCAGACAGGGTGGAGAAGGCTTGGAGCAGTAAATCCCTGTCTCCTGAAGCCAGCTGGCAGGCAGAGAACACCACGGGGTAGGCCCCATTCTGGCCGGCCAGGTAGCGGAACGCCAGCTGCTCCTTGCACTGCGCCGCGAAGGCCGAGAGCTGCTCGGGCAGCTCCGCCACGTCCGACTGGGCCACGGTGCTCCCCAGGGCATCCAGGGTCTGAGGGAGACACCAAGGGTTAGTTTTGCACCTGAAGTGTGCAGGAAGAAGAGCAACTTGTTTATTTTTAGTGATAGTTTTGAGTTTAAGATCAGTTTGATGTGATGGGAGCAATGGCTGCCTTAAAGAGCAGCGTTTGGGTTTTGCGCACAGAAGCCTTGGAAGGACAGGGACTTCCCTCTGCCACCACTGTCACATCTCCACTGGGCACCAGTCTGACCAGTAGCAGGTGAACTGGGTCCCACCAGAGCACATTCCAGCCCCGGAAGTGTCCAAGGCCAGGTTGGACAGGGCTTGGAGCAATGTCGGATAGGGGAACTGACTGCCCACTTTTTCACCAGCCCAGAGCCACATCCTGTCATTATTCCTTGGACACCTCCAAACCTCCCCAGGCAGCCCCTTCCAATGCCTGACCACTCTTTTCATGAGGAAATTCCTCCTGATGTCCCACCTGAGCCTCCCCTGGCACAACTTGAGGCCGTTCCCTGTTGTCCTGTCCCTGGAGCAGAGCCTGACCCCCACCTCACTTACACAGATCCTCCCCTGAAAAGTGCAAGAAGCTCTTGGAATTTTTATCTCGTTCCCAGTTTGAAGAATAGATGGGATTAACTGCCTGAAGAGCTCCCAGAGAAATGGGACAGAGGCAGAAGTTGGCCTAGTACTTATATTATTATATAACCCTGATCCTTAGGAGACATCATCAATTTGTGCTCCTACCAGCAGGATTTGATGCTTTTGCCTCTGCCCGTTCTCAGAGGCAGGAGGTCGCACAGCTTTCACAATATTGCTCAGGTCCACACCTAAAATGGGAAATAAAACCAAGATTAATATTGATTCCAAGATAATTAGAGTCAAATAAACAGTATTAGTTCCAGGGAAAACCTGCCAAGTTCATAGAGAACAAAGATGAACTTGTAAAGATGCTGAGAGGTTAAATTCTGACTGTAAGGTCAAATCCATCCTGGAACAAAGCTAGGTGTCAGTTGAGGGGAAAAAAAGAAAGAATTTCTTTTCACTGACTAAATTTTGCTCTCCGGTTTCCCTCTAAGCAGTTTTCCAGTCATAATTAATCCACAAAACCAGGTCAGCATTAATGGTGTCTCTGTTCCACTTCACAAAAGCTCCTTTCCAATGCTGGATGATCCATCTTTGCCTACAGCTTTCTCTTCAACCTTCGGATTTGTAAAACCTCAGCCTGTAACAACCCGAGCTGCAAAAGCAGCTGCATGTACAATACCTTGGGACTCAAACTGCTGCACAGCTTCTCTCACAGCCTCCTCTGGATCCATCTCAAACTCGGTGATGTTCTCCTGCACTGCATCGTCAAACGTTTCTTGGGCGATCTGTTTGGACCCCATTTTCCTGGGATGGGATGAAAGCACCTCCGTGTCCTGCTGTCGAGAGAGACCACAGCTAATTTTACTGCAAAACCTTCTAAAGCCAACCAGAAACAAGGCAAGAGGGTTGTTCTTCCTCAAAACAAAAGCTCAGAACTCTAAGCGAAAAATATACAAGCGCATGGCCGGATTTTTATTTAAGGGGAAAAATACGGCAATTAAGAGAGATAAGGACATATTTCAGCAGCATTCCAGGATTTTGATGGGGTTTCAGGATTTGTTACCGTGACACGGCTCTCGCTGCGGCACAGAGGGCACCGTGCCCGGTCACGGTCCCGGCCCTTCAGCCCGCCCCTACCCCGCTCCTCCCGGGCCCCGGCGCATCCCACACCCCCTCAGCAGGCCCCGCAAGCCTGCGGGATCCCACCCCGCTGCTCCCAGCGACGCGGAGAAGGCCCTGAAGGAAGGCGGCAGTGCTGAGGGAGCTCCGGGGGCAGCGGGGGCCATAGAAGGGCCGCGCTTCCCCTCACAACCCACCTGGACTCCCGCCGGCCGCCCCCGCCGGACAAAAGGCGAGGGCGGGACGGCCCCACTCGGCCGCCGTACGCGGGCCCTGCCCGCTCCGCGCATGCGCCGCTGCCTAATCTCACGCCGTTCGCCCTCACGGCGAGCGAAAAAGAGCGCGGGGCGCCGCAGCGCGCATGCGCAGCACCCCGCGCGCGCGGCCGCTCCCACGCACGCGCAGCGCGCGGAGCGCGTCGAGGCGCGCCCGCGCTGCCCCAGCGCCCCGCCCCCGGAGCGGGAGGCCGCGGGCCGCTCCACTCGCTCCCGCTCCGCTTACCGGCACCGTTAGCACCGCCCCGCGCCGCAGCGCCAGCACCGCCCGCCCGCAGCGGATGAGGCGGCTCCGCGCGGCGCAGGCGCGGCGGGAGAAGGCGGGATCCGCCCGTCCGGGGGCGCGGCCAACCGCGGTTTGAGGGCGTGGTGGGACGGCCGAGGGGGCGCGGCCGGTGTGAGGGCGGGGGCGCGGTTAGACCGGCTCGGGGGCGCGGCCTAGAAGGGGGCGTGCCCAGCAGCGGTCTCCGGGAGTCCCGGGGCCGGCGGGAGGGGCGTGGCTACCGGCGGAGGGAGCGGGGCCGGCGGCGCCCCGCGCGGGCCGCTCGGAGGTCCCGGTGTGGCGGGAGGCGGCGGCGGGGCCGGGGCGGGCGGGGCCGCCTCGGTGAGGGCGGGGCGGGCTCGGGCTCCGGCTCCGGCTCCGGCTCCGGCTCCGGCTCCGGCTCCGGCTCCTCCTCCCGGCGCTGCGCGGGGGGCGGCGGGGAACCGTGAGGCTCCCCTCAGGCTGCGCCTCCCCTCAGGCCGCGGCGGGAGCTCGGCGCCCCGCGGGACCCCGGGCCCGCGCCAGGCCGTGCCCCGGGCGGCGGCCGCGTTGTGCGGGGCGGCTCCAGGGGGAAAATGGCCTCTCGGAGGATCACCCGGGAGACGTTCGAGGCCGTGGTGCAGGACAAAGTTAAACGGTACCGCATGGAGCGGAGCGATGCCGCGGGGGACACCATCCATCATTTCAAAGGTAGGGAAAAGCGGGATGACGGACGCGCCGGGGGATGTGCCGGCTGTTCCGGGAGCAGCCTTCCATCGCCTGCCATTTATTTGCCTTGTGCTGGTGTTTTTCCACATCCATTTTTATGGAAGAGGCGAACAGCTGGGCAGGACTGACACCGTGCAAATTCTAAGGGGGGGGGGGGGGGAAATGGAAATTCAGACAAAGGAATTCTGTTCAGGCAGCATCAGAGAGTGGGTCCAATTTCAGCGAGGTCTCCAGGGATGTTGCTGCAGGATGGAATTCTGTTGATGGCTGGTAAGTTAAATAAACGTAGGAGTGCACTGGAAGCCTTCGGGTCTTTGTGTTTGGTGTTATTTTAGGAGAAATAGCTCAAAGCAGGACATTGACCTCATGAACATAACACAAAACGTGATCCCCAAATTTATTTTACCTCCTAAATTTGAGATATAAAATGTCCAGCAAAACACTTGGATCACATTCACAGGGATGGGCATTCATAGGAGAGCTTTAAAATGAAATTTGTTATTTTTAGACTTGTATGAGCCCTGGAGAAATAATTTATATTAAATACTTCAATTTTTTTTCAAGTATTCTTTACTTTCGGAATCGAACTTCTGGGATTGAGGAACGGGGATCTTGGATAATGAGAAATCCTAGAAATTCCTGCAATAATTAGATAATTGTGGTTGAGTTTGTAGGAAATAGGAGCTTCTGTCCAACTGTGAGATTCCTCCTGGGAAATCTGGTTTGGGTGACAAGGTGGGGATTGGTCAAAGCTTGGAGTTGATGGTCTTGGAGGTCTTTGACAGTTTTAATTCTGGGAAACTGAAAGTTCGAGGTTTTGATGGGTTTTATGTCTCAGGAACCCCAGTAGGAGATGAAAATCTGACAAAGTGATGAGCAAAGAAAAACTGGGCTTTAGAGGAAAACTTGCGCTCCTCAGTCTCTGTAGGGACTGGAATATGGGAATATCCTGAAGTCAGATACGTGGGTTTCCTTCAGAAATTTCGGTATTTTGACTCTTTTCAACCCCTAAATGTCTTCCTGGTTTTATTTTCCCAGCTCACTCCAGGCCACTGCCCCGGCCCCGCTACAACCAGAGCTTCCACGACGACGGGAGGTTCCCTCACGACAACTCCCAGCACGAGGACTGGAGCGAGGATCCCAGGGAAGATTATCCCAGGGAAGACTACCCTGGCCCTTCCTACAGACCCTCCAGCCCTCTGCTCCGCAAGGACAATTATTTCCACGAACAATTCGGCCGCCCCACGCCCCGGGAGCGGGAATTCGGCCGGGATTACGGGCGTCCCGCTTCCCAAAACCGGGAATACGGGCGTGCAGCTGCCCAAAGCAGGGAATATGGGCACCCTGCTCCCCACAACCGCGAGTATGGACACCAAAACCGGGAATATGGGCGGGAGAGGGACTATGGGGGCCTGGCACCTCACGAGCAGGACTACGGCCCCTCAGATTCCTGGGAAGCCAGCGGGCCACACGAACCTGATTTTAGCTCCTCGGATATTTTAGGGGATTTCAGGTCGCCAGGGCTCATGGAAGAGGAATATGGCAGCGTGGAGAACCAGGAATACGAGGTGGAGTTCGGGGCGCCGGACAGCGAATTCCGGCCCCCGCTGCGGAGGGGAGGCGTGGGCAGGGGGAGGATCCTGAGGGGCAAGCGCCTCACCAGGGGGGTAGTGAAAGCAAAAGTGTTCAAAGGAGACATCAAAGCTCCCCTCAAGAAGTGGAACATGAAAAAGCCACAGCCAGGCCTCGATCCCAAACCGCTGGATCAGCCTCTGGAAGCTGCTGAACACCCTAGCCAGAGGCCGGTGCCCCTCCAGCAGCGCCCCAACCCCAAGCTGCCCCCACGCCCTCTGGCAGCCCAGAGACCCATCCTGAGGCTGCCAAAGCCTGCCCACGTGTTCAGGAACCTCAATTTTGACCTGGTGGATAAATCTGACATTTTTTCCACCTTCGGCATCGAAATCATCAAGTGGGCCGGGTTCCACGCCATCAAAAACGACGCCGAGTTCTCGCGGCTCTTCGGGGCCCTCTTCGAGCTGGAGACTGAGACCTGTGCCAAAATGTTGGCCTCCTTCAAGTGCTCCCTGAGGCCAGAGCACAGAGATTATTGTTTCTTCACCATCAAGAGTTTACAGCACGCCGCCCTGAAAACCCCCAAGGTGGACAACGAGTTTTTGAACATGCTGCTGGACAAGGGGGCGGTGAAAACCAAGAATTGTTTCTTTGAGATCATTAAACCTTTTGATAAATACATCATGAGGCTCCAGGACCGCCTCCTCAAGGGGGTCACCCCGCTGCTGATGGCCTGCAATGCCTATGAGCTGAGCATTAAAACCAATGGGTTTGGCAATCCCAGAGAAATGGCCAATGCTTTCGAGACCACTGTGTCCCTCTGTCGTAAATCCCTGGCCCTGCTGGGGCAGACCTTTGCTCTGGCCTCTGTTTTCAGGCAGGAGAAAATCCTGGAGGCTGTGGGGCTCCAGGAGATGGCTCCAGCACCGACATTATTCCCAAATTTTGATGATTCGACGCTGTTTGGGAGGGAGTACATTGAGAACTTGAAGGCTTGGTTGGAGAAGAGTGGATACCCGATCCAGATGAAAAAACCAGAGCCAGAATCCACGGAGCAGCTCAAAGCACCCTCCCCTGACACCAAAGGTAAAAAAGGAGGGCGCTGCTGGGAGATGCTTTGCAGGATGTGTTTGATTTTATGGTTTCATCAGGTCAGGAATTCCTGACTCTGGGAATTCCAGGTAAATCCCAAATCAGGGCTGGGGCAGGGAGTGAATGCTCTCTGTTGGCATTTTTGTGGTGAAATCATGTCCTTCCTCCCCTTTCTGGCACCTGTTTAGACCTTAAATCCAGGATTTTCATCCTGGTTTCACCACCTCAAGGTAGGGAGGCCAGGACCAACCTGGAACTGCCTTTATTACAGAGTGAATATTTGCATATATGCAAATCTGGAGATGTCACCATCACCACTTTAATCAGATCCAGGTGCATTCCTTTGGAGATGTTCAGACCCCATCCCTGGGTTAGGCCAGTGATTCTTCCTGCCTAAAACATTCCTGCTCATCCTGGTTTTTCCTAACTGAGCTTCAGATCCTTTCTCAGGGAGGCCTTGCAGTGCTGACACCGAATGGTTGAAAATTTGTCACTCAGCCCTTTGGAGCAGCCTTCAAATAAACGGATTTTCCACAAAATCCTTTTGCTCCATGAAGAAACTGCCTTTTTAAGGATGATTTCACTTACCTAGGAGAGCCAAGAATGATTTTTTTAAACCGTGGTGTTTCTAATAATAATGAACAGGTGCAGAATCTCAGTTAAAGTTTAGAGTTTTCCTTAATTTATTTTAGTTTGGGAAGGATGCACTGGAAAGGTGTGGGTGCCTTGGGAAGAGCATTTCCAGCAGGTCAGGGAGGGGATCCTGCCCCTCTGCTCCCTCTGGAGTGCCCAGTTCTGGGCTCCACAGTTCCAGGAAGACCAGGAGAGGCTCCAGAAATTATTTGGGGTCTGGAGCTTGAGGAGGGACTCTGGGGCTGGGCCTGGAGAAGGGTAGGCTGAGAGGGGATCCCAAAATCCATACAAATATCCCCAAAGAGTGTCCAGAGGATGGTGCCAGGCTCGTCCCAGTGACAGGACAAGGAGTAATGGCCACAAACTAAAGCACAACGAGTTCCACCTCCCCGTGAGGAAAAATTTCTTTCCATGGAAGTGGCAGAGCTCTGGAGCAGCTGCCCAGGGAGGGAACCTGGAGCCTCCTTTGGGGACATCCCAACCCCACCAGACATTCCTGTGTCACCCACTCCTGGGCAGGGGTTGGATTTGGGATCTCCAGATGTCCCTTCCCACCCCAGCCCTCCTGGGATTCTGCTGCCTGTTAATACCTTGAAAAATTGCAAACATCAACCTGTGAAAAAATAAAAATTACAGCATCTTGTATCTTGTCACTCTGCTGATGAGAATAAAACAACGAGTGGGTTTGACTGGTTTTTATTTCTCCCTGCAGCCCCACAACGAGCTGACAGGAAAGTTGTGGACACAATCGAGCAGCTGGTGACCAGCATCGTGTCAGGAACTTTGTCTGCCAAAGACAGGAATGCTCAGAAGAACTGTCCCGAGTATTGGTGGGTGTGTGGGAACTGGGGCTGGGGTATTTGGAGTAGATGTAATTAAGTTCAGCCTTTCACTCAATGGAAAAGATCAAAGCCTATTGTATATTTAATCAGCTTTTTTTTTTTTTTTGGAGAATGTTTTCCTGGAGCTAATTATCCTGCTGTCCCTGGAAATGATCCTGGTGTTTGTGTTGTGGGGAGGAGATCCCGTTCCTTTTGATGTGCCAATAATGGCTCTTTGTCGATCCAAATCCGAGGTGTTAAAAGCAATTTGCATTTAGGAGCAAATTCAGGTGATGGAGACATCCAGCAAGGTAACAGGATTTAGAGTTCCACGAAAAACGTTGGAAAAGGGAAGCTGAGACATCTCCAATGTATGACAGCACCTCTCCATGTGTGAGCTGATTAATTACCCAAATGATTTATGTCACACCCCTCCATTATTTATTTGCTTGGCACACTTTCCTTGCTGCTCTAGACTTGTTATTCCCAGAGAAACCTGCTCAGCCTCACGCTAAACACCTGGAAAAAAAAAAAAAAAAAAAAAAAAAGAAAAAGCTGGATCGCTGAGATTTCCTGGCTTGAAAAATTAAGAATTTTCAGCTGAGTTCTCCTTTCATTTCTGTGTTCCTCAGGTTCCTGTCTGATGAGGACAGTCTGGAGTACAAATATTACAGGCTGAGGCTGTCAGAGGTGCAGAGAAGGACCGTGGGTGGGGAGGGAGCTGCCCCGGAGTCCCTCCGGGCCATGCTCTACGCCAGGAAAGTCGCCAGCATTAAAAGGAGGCTTTTCAAGAGGAAAAAACTTGGAATTCTCCCACCCCGTGGCACCAGGGCGAGGAAGGTGAGGAGAGCAACCACAGGCACCCAGACTGTGCTGTCAGCTGGGACAGTGCTGAAGCACCAAGACAAACATCTTCCAGGTTCAATCCAGGCAAAGATTTCCGTGCCAGATTCCAGCCTGTCCCAGCAGAGCCCTGCCCTCGACGCCACCTCAGCCTCCCAAGGTGCCACCAGCTCCGAGGTTTCTGTGCCAGCAGAGGGAAAAGCAGATCCTGAGGATTTATCACCATCACCAGAGCTTTTCCCACCGTTGGCCTCTCAGTTTCCTGATGGTGAGTGAGGATTCGGGGTTAGATGTGAAATTTTATAGAAAAAAATTTCTCCTGCAAACCAGTTATCCATGAAAAGAATTTCTGCTGGAAATCCTAACCATCATTTCTTTTATTATTTATTTGTGAAGTGGCTAGTTCTCAGCTTGCACTGACCTTTCCAGGCTCTGGGTGAAGCTAACAGAACATTTTGTCCCTTGCAGTGGATGCCAAAACCATGGAAACTGCAGAGAAACTCGCCAAGTTTGTGGCTCAGGTAGGACCAGAAATCGAGCAGTTCAGCATAGACAACAGTGCAGATAACCCCGACCTCTGGTGAGTACCTGCACCTTCCTCTGGAAACCCATCACAACCACCAAAATGCTTCCTTTTCCTTTCATTTTTTGCTGAGATCTCTGTTTTTAGTGTGTTCAAGAACAGAGGATTTGGGGCAATTCTCCCTGGTGCCTTCAGCACTTCCATTAATGGTGAATATCTGAAATGTCTAAGAAAAAAAACCCACTTCTCTCAAATGCATAGATTTATTTCTTTTTGATCCTAATAATCAACCTGAATCCTGAAACAAAAGTGAATTTTCAAGATGATTCCACTGAATTAATTCTTCCCAGCAGGGTTTGGGAAGTGCTGCTGAACATCAGCTTAGGGGGAAAATTGCTGTTTGTAGGAAGGGAATCCTCCAGTTCTCCCCAAACACACCTGGAGTGACCACTCAAAATTCAACCAGAGATTTATTTCTGATATCTTGCATCGTTCCAGCTGAAGAAAATCTCTCCTTGACCTTATTTTCCCTGGATTTTTGGTTTTTCTTTGGCTCAGGTTTCTCCAGGATCAAAACAGCTCCGCTTTCAAGTTCTACAGAATGAAAGTTTATGAGTTGTGCCCCTCCATCAACTTCAGTGCTGAGGCAGCTGAGGCTGGAGAAAGTGCTAAAGCTGCAGAGAGAACCCTGGAGATGTCAGAAGAGGAAGAGGACGAGGAGGAAGAAGAAGAAGAGGAAGAAGACAACGAGGAGGAAGCTGAGTTTGAGGAGGAAACCTCCCAACCTCTGGAAGAAACGGAGGGGGAAGAGGAGGACGTGCCAGCAGGTAGAAGTGTGGCAAACCTAGAGGAAGAGCTGGTTTCCAGAGCAGGAGAGGAAATTTCAGGAGGTGAAATGCAGCTTTCCAGCCCCTCTGATGGTGCTGTACCAAATCTGTCGACACAGGCACCGCCCCCGGCCCCCGGCGCCCGATTCCCCCGCAAACGAATCAGCAGCAAGTCCCTGAAAGTTGGGATGATCCCTGCTTCCAAAAGGATCTGCCTCATAGAAGAACCCAAAGGTCAGTGGGCATGGAAATGTTTCAGTTTTATATCCAAGCAAAAAGAGAATTGGGACAAAAATCCGGATTTTTTTTTTTTTTTTGTTTAGGTGCTTTGTTGCTGGTTGTTGATTTAAAAAATTGCATTTAGTACAAAACTGAACACAAAATTCACTTCACGTTGTTCAAGTGGCAAAGGAGAAGGTGAATAAATAATTTGTGTTATGGGCCAACAGCAAAGTTTGTATCAAACATCTTCCAATATTCTCTGAGTATATATTTGATATTTCTAAGTTCTGATCTCATTGCTCTGATTTTTCTTATTGATTCTGTTTTAGGTCCAGGCATTGAATTAGGCTTGAAATGCACTTTTTGGAGGTTTTTTGGCTGTGTTTTGGAGTTCTTTACTAAAATAATTTTGCTTTCCAGCTGAATTTTGTCTTTGATTTGCCTTGCAGTGCATGAACCTGTCAGGATTGCTTATGACAGACCCCGGGGCTGCCCTGTCACAAAGAAAAAAAAGGTAAAAAATTTGTGTTCCTGCCACAAAATCAAACTCAAAATGAGAAACTTTGTCCTGGAAAAAATCTGGACTAAAGCTGTGGCTCCTCTAAACTTTAATATTTTAGATTTTAACCACCTTTTTTTTGATTATTGCAAAGCTGGGTGTTCATTTTCTATTTAAAAAAATAAAGATTTGGGTGCTTTGCTGCTTGGAAAACAATATTGTGATTTTGCAAAATTGGTGAGGTTTTATTTAACTGGTGCTGTATTTGTAACAGGGATTGAGTCAGCAAATCACTCAATATTTATTATTTTAAAAAAACAACTATATAAAGTACAAAGGGGTGTTATTTGCCATTTTAACAATGTAATTAAACAGTTGGAGGAGCTGAAATTGATCTTTTTTTTTAAAGGAATTTCTTTTTTTTAAAGTAATTTTTTTTCAGGATTTTTTTAAAAGGAATTATTTTCAAATGAATATTTTGTTAAAGGAATTTCTTTTTTTTTTAAGGAACTTTTTTTTAAAGGATTTTTTTAAAAGGAATATTTTTTTCAAGAAAAAAATTTTAAGGGAATTACCCTCTGAGTGACTTTTTTCTGAAGAACAAAATAATCCTCTAGATCCAGAAATCCAAACAAAACTCAATTTAAGGCTGGCTGGGGGTGGATTTGAGCCATTTTTAATAAATCACCTCCCTGCCTAACAACCCTCCTTTGTTTTTCTCCTGCTTTCCCCCCCCTCCTTTTTTTCCATAGAAACCAAAAGATTTGGAATTTTCCCACAAGAGACTGACCCCCAGGAACGTGGGGTTCCAGATGCTGCAGAAGATGGGCTGGCAGGAGGGGCACGGCCTGGGCACACGGGGCAGAGGCATCAGAGAACCTGTCCAAGTGTATGTAAGGGCAGCTGGAAAAATTTGGGATGCTCCAACTCCACCCTGGCAGGGTTTTTATCCCACAGGATTATCCTCAGGGTCTCCCTGTTGCTCCATCAAACACATCAATTACAAGGAAAATGCAGGAATGTTGCAAGTTTAGGCAGTAATTTGATTTTTTTTCTCTAATTTTGTGGTTTATTGCACATGGGAAGAGGTGAGTGCTGCTGCCACGAGGTAAGTTTTGTCTTTAAAATGCACTTTTTTTAAAGAAAAAAAGGTTTATTTTGTCATTTAAAGCTGCTGGATCCAGAGTCCAGCATGGAGAATGGATAATAATTCCTCATGGATAATACTTCCTTATGGATTCCTTCATCCCTCTGCCTGAAAAAGGAGCAGAAATCTTATTTATTTCATAATTTCCCCCTGAGCCCACACAACTTTTCCAGTCCACACTCCTAGAATTTTCCTTCTCCAGGGATTTCTGTGCTCTCTTCACGCCCTCGGGGCAGTTCCTGCTCATTTTAATTGGTTTATTAAATGATTCAATTCACTAATTGGTTATTCTCTTCACTCCGTAAAATTCCCTTTTATCCAGAGCTCTTTGGTGTTTCCTGCTCACTCCTCAAAGCCTCTTAATTTCTGAAATAACAAAATCAAGGGTTTTTTTGGGGCATCTTTTCAGCAGAGGACCAAGCCTAAAGTTAAAACTGATACCAGAATTTCCTCTGCCACCTGATTTGATCCACAAAATCCCTTTTTCCTGCTGGGAATTTGCACTTGGAATGGGAGGTGGGGGATTATTTTAAATAATTCGCTGTGCCAGGCACCAAATTTGTGCAGAATTGGTGCCACCTGAGCTGTGCCTGTGTTGGAAAAGCTGGGTTTTTTGGCATCTCGGGGTGTTCTAACTCTCAAATTTTGCTCCCTAGGGGTGCAACCTCTGCAGGGGAGGGCTTGGGTGTTGCAGGGGAAGAGAATAAAGAAGATGCATTTGATGTTTTCCGTCAGAGAATGATACAAATGTACAGGCAGAAAAGAGCAAGTAAATAGGTAGGTGCCACAGCCTTTAGGGTCTACAATTAAAGCCCACCTTTAAAATCTTCCTTCTCCAAGCAATTTATTTGCTGTTGCCACCAAGTTTTTTTCTGGTTTCTGAGAATCCAGAGGTGCCCTGAAGTGCCTGGAGGTGCTGAGTGACCCCGAATCTTCTTTCTAGGTTTGGCAAACAGAGGCTGGGACATGCAGAGCTGCTGTGGGGGAAGCTGCAGCAGCGGGAAGAGCGCTCGGCTCTCTTGTAGAGGACTCCAGTTTTGAGTTTTGTTTGTTTGCCAAGCTTCCTGCTGGCCCTGGTGGTGCAGGGGCTCATCTTCTGAGGAAGAAACAGCTGCTTTTGGTGTCAGAAGTGCCTGTTCCCCTCTGTCTCTTTGGCCAAATCTCTCTTGGGATGGGATTGCTCACCAAAAAATGGAATGAGTGACCTGGAAGCCGCGCTTAGGCTGGTTCTGGTCCTTTCTCCAACCAAGAGTCTTCTCCAGTTCCCATCTTTTGCAAGGCAGTTCAGGTTTTAAGATCCATTTTGTTGTTGGGGTAAATCTTCCAATCTCCTCCTGCATTTTTCCTTCCCTCCATCCACCAATTCTCAGCCTCCACCACTGTGTTTATTTTGGAGTCTTGTAGGATGAACAGCTGAGCTCATCCCAGGCTGCCAACACCAAACTCTTCCCTGACAACCTCAGCTCCGAAGGTTTTTGGTTGCAAAGGACAAATAATTCATTTTCAAGGGTGCTTTTTGTTTCGTTTCTTGCTCTTCTCCAAGAAATTCTTGAGGGATTCCTTTCCTTCCCCCTGGGCAGATGCAATTCCTGTTCCTGCAGATGAAGAGAACGCTCGGCATTCCGCTGGAAGTGGATCAGCAGTTCAGAGAATAATTCCTATCAAATATTTGCTTTGCAGAAGTTCTCTGAGTGAACAACCCCAAGGCATAAGACAAAAAACTTGTGCTTTTAAGGGAATATGGCAGAATTTCCTGGAAGAAAAGCCCGGATTAATGAACAAAAAGTGTTTCCTTCTTGGGGAAGCAGCGCTGAAGACGTGGAAGATTTCAAAGTGGTACCAAAATTAACACCCAAGGTCTGATCATTCATCTTTCCTGACTTGCTGAGGGGGACAGAATTTAAATACTGCACTTTTTAGTGCTTCCTCCACCATTTCCAGTCCAAACCCAGCCCCAAGTCTTCACTTGGATGTTCCAAACCTGCTTCACTGGAGATCTTTTTAAAGTTTTTGCTGACCAGCAGCCAAAAATCTGCATGAAAATTGTTCTTGAGTTACCAACTTGCCCCTGCCTGCTGCTCAAAGAGCAAAATTAAACTCTTCTCTCCATTTAAAACTGTTTTCAATCCATAGCAACACATTCTCCTTGCTTGTAGCAGCCACTTTTAGTTCATGAATGCAAAGTCATTTGGTGGTTTTTTTTTTTTTCCTTTGCTGCCTTTGAAAACAAAATTGTGGTGTTGGGTAATTTCCTCCTCACTCAGTTTGAGCTGCCTTGAGACACAAAAATCGCTCAGAAACCCCAAAAATGACAAGTCCAGGAAAATATTCTGGTTTTCCATGGATATCAGATGTGTCTTTTCCTTCACAGTGCAAGGAGCTGAAGCACCAAGGCCATAAATACAAATTTTGGTGGCAGATTAAGGACATTTGAGACATTTCTCAGATTTCTTGGAAGTGTTGCAATCCTTAAAGGTTTTGGGCCACAAGAAGAGCATCAATCCCAGTGCTTGGCAGGGGTGCTGAGCTGTTTAAGTCCATTTTTGGGGTGTTTTTCACTGCCCCCCTTTCTTTCCTGGGTTTAATCAGGAAAACCTGAGCCTTTCCATGAGGTCTCCCAGTCCCAGCCTGGACTGGGATAACTGGAGCCAGTGCTGGTCTCTGATTTAACCCCCAGCTGGGTTTGGCTTTTCTTTGAAGCTTCCCAGTGTTGCTGTTCACAATTTTTATTTCCTTGCACAATTCCCCCTTCTTCTTTCCCCTCAAATTTTGGAAGGATTCTGTGTGACAAAAGTGGAATTTCAGGATTTAAATCCCCTCTTAGACCAGACCAGCTCTGGTTTAACCCTGACTTCACCAGGCACCTTTTGGGGTGCATTTGCTGCTCCCCAGGCTCGGAGGAAAGCGCTGCTGATCCAGGAAAATGGTTCAATTCAGAGTTTTAGGTTAATTTTGAGTTTTAATGCTGCCTTGAGAGTCAGAAGTGACCACTGGGCACAGCATGTCCTGGCTGGCCGGAGCCTGGCCTGCCTTTCCTTGTGCCAAACCTCACTCACAGCAGTGCTGGTGCTGAAATTCCTTCCCCCAAATGGGATTCTGGACCTGCCTTTTGCAGGCAGCTCTGCCAAATTTGCCAATATTTGTAAATATGAAACATTTGTTGGCCACTTTGCCCTGCTGGAGGTTTAAAAGCTTCTTCTTCTTCTTTTTTTTTTTTTTTTTCTTTTTTTTTTCTGTTATTTTAGTTCCAGGCTCTCTTCCATGAAGACTGCAAGCTTCAGTGACCATTTTAACTCACTCCAGTGGTGTGTCTGCTGTCTTTTGGTTGGGTTTTGCCATTAATCCCGTAGAGAATTTGCTCCTTTCTGTCCCGTGCAGATGCAGCAGTGCTGAGCTAGTGGCAATGGCTTTATGTTCCGAGAAAAAAACCGAACATTTCCCCCTCCCTCCCCACACCCCTTTTAGTGTAAGTAAACCTTTGGTAGCGTTGTTAAATCTCTGGATAGCTGCAATAAATGTAGAGCTGGACGATTCCTGGTTTCAGTGATGGTTTTTTTTTTGCTTGTGAGTTTGGCCATTTGTAAGAGATGTGCATCCCTCTTTTTTTTGTGTTGCCTCGGCACGAAGCGGTGGCGCGGGGATCCTGCAGCGTCCTGGCGGTGTGGAGCAGCATTTCGGGGTGTCTGAGGGGAGGCAGCTCCCTCTGGTCCGTGCTGCTGAAGGTCTCTCTGTTGAGAGCCCACGGAACCACTGCTGATTGTCCTTTCCCACGTGTTTTTTGGTGCATCCAATCCGCCCCCACAGCCTCACTGTGCCCCAGAGGTTCCCCCTTTTATCCCCCCCCGTCCCAGGAACGAGCTTTGTCTCTGATTTCCTTGCTTAAAACAGCAAAACTTTTCTCTTTTCCATCCCTGGGTGGTTTCTTGTTGCCTTTAAATCCAATTTTTTTTTTTTTTTCCCTAAGGCAGGAGGTGAAGAGGGGTGGAAGTTTTAGGGAGCTGAAATTTAACCCTTGTTCAGCCTTTTCCCTCCCAATCCAGGGATAAAGGGACAATCCCTGGCTTTGCTTTGGCACTGCCAGCCAGGAAAAGCTTCACAGAGCCATGGCCACACTTTTCTCCTCCTTTTCCTTGAAAAAATTGATGCTATGGAAGGCCCTAGAAGAAAGGGACATTTGCTCTCTCTCTCATTGTTGGAGAGAAATGAGGAGATCCCCATTTTGGGGGAGGTGCCCTAAAAACTACAGTCAGTAATTCAGCATTTGCAGTAATTGTGTTGGACTCATGGAGATGTTCTCATTTTTATTTTTTTTTTAGCCTTCAAAGCTTTTCTTTGGTGTGAAATAAATTTTTCCTATTTATTTTGGGGTTTTTTGGTTGTTTAATTTTTTTTTTTAGAAGACACTACAGCATCCTTAGTGGGAAGATTTAGTCAGTGCTATGTTATTTCTCAAAATCAGTGTACAGGATTTTTTGTCTGTTGATATCCCACTCTGCTTTCAAGTTCAATGGTGCCCAAAGAAAGTCTGCACTCAGAAATTCAAACATTTCTCCTTTGGGATTGTTTTCTGCCCTACAGCAGGTACATTTTCTAACTAAAAAAATTACTGCCTAAAAGTCCTGTATCCCCTTTTTAATCCTGCATATCTCATATCTGAGTGGCCAATCACAACCAGACTGTAGATTTGAGCAATAATAAAACACCTGAAAATGAGAATGTGCTCAAAAGAACAATAGGGTCCTTCTGAAATAAATAAGTTTGGGTTTCTTTTTCTTTTGTGAACCTTGTTAAGTAGGAGACTTGCTGGATTGCAGCAAGGCTGAAAACTGTTTGCATTCTCTGTGGGCAATAAAGTTACTGCTGTTTAAGAAATTTTGGTGTTTTCTTCAGCTTCGTGGAGTCAGGGAATGGGGTGGGGTGGAAGGGACCTTAAAACCCATCTGGGGACGCTTTCCACCATCCCAGGTGACTCCAGCCTGGCCTGGGACACTTCCAGGGATCCAGGGACAGCCGCAGCTTCCCTGCGAAATCCAGCCCAGCCCCTCACTGCCCTCACAGGGAGAAATTCCTTCCTAAATCCCATTAAACCCATTCCCTGTGTCCTGTCACTCCAGGCTCTCGGAAATCGTCCCTTTCCCTCTGTGCCCAGGGTTCCTGGCCCTGTTTGGGGTCTGTGTCCCCGCCCCGGGGTCCCTGGCCCCGTTTGGGGTCTGTGTCCTTGCCCTGGGGTCCCTGGCCCCATTTGGGGTCTGTGTCCCTGCTTGGAGGTCCCTGTTTGTCCTCTGGGCTCTGTGTCCTCCTCTGGATTCCATATCCCGTGTCCTGCTCCCGGTGCCCTCCCTGTGCTCCAGGCCCTCAGAAATTGTCCCTTTCCCTCTGCACCCCGGGGTCCCTGGCCCCGTTTGGGGTCCGTGCCCTCCTCTGGGGTCCCTGGCCCCGTTTGGGGTCTGTGTCCTTGCCCCGGGGTCCCTGGCCCCGTTTGGGGTCTGTGTCCCAGCCCCAGGGTCCCTGGCTCCGTTTGGGGTCTGTGTCCTTGCCCCAGGGTCCCTGCCCAGGGGTCCCTGGCCCCATTTGGGGTCTGTGTCCCTGCCCGGGGGTCCCTGGCCCCGTTTGGGGTCTGTGTCCCTGCCCAGGGGTCCCTGGCCCCGTTTGGGGTCTGTGTCCCTGCCCGGGGGTCTCTGGCCCCGTTTGGGGTCTGTGTCCCTGCCCGGGGGTCCCTGGCCCCGTTTGGGGTCTGTGTCCCTGCCCGGGGGTCTCTGGCCCCGTTTGGGGTCTGTGTCCCTGCCCAGGGGTTCCTGGCCCCGTTTGGGGTGTGTGTCCCTGCCCCGGGGTCCCTGGCCCCGTTTGGGGTCTGTGTCCCTGCTCCGGGGTCCCTGGCCCCGTTTGGGGTCCGTGTCCCTGCCCAGGGGTCCCTGGCCCCGTTTGGGGTCTGTGTCCCTGCCCGGGGGTCCCTGGCCCCGTTTGGGGTCCGTGTCCCTGCCCGGGGGTCCCCGTTTGTCCTCTGGGCTCCGTGTCCTCCTCATGAGTCCCCGGCCCGTGCCCGCTCCCGGTGCCCTCCCCACGTGCCCCGTCGGGCGGCGCCACGTGCCGCGGAGCCACGTGCCTTGTACCACGTGCTCCTCTGTCACGTGCCCACACCACGTGCACATCTGTGGCGGGCCCGCGGCCGCCCCCCCCCCCCGCCTCCCCTCAGGCGGCGCCGCCATGTTGGGGGGGGGAGCGCCCTGAGGGGCGGCTTGGGAATTGTTTCCCAAAATTTCCGAAATTCCGACATTCGGGATTACATACGTTCATAAACCTCCTTAATGAGCGCAGAAAGGCTTTTTGCATGGGTATTAACACGCTAAGGGGCTTTAAAAAGGCTTTCAGCCTCTTTCTCTGCGTGTTTTAATGCACGTTTGTTTTTCTTACAGCTTCAGCATAAAAATGGTAAATATCAAAATATATTTGTGAGCAAACATCATCTGAAACAAAGTGGTTTTGGCTCCAAAGTCTTCAGTTAAGGACCAACCAAAACCTCCTCCAAATGCAACTTTTAAGGGTTCAGTTTAGTCATAATTACATATACAAGGGCCTGGATTCCAGTGGGTTTTGTAGCTCTAAGGGAAATCGCTGACACCTTCCACCATCCCAGGTTGCTCCACCCTGGCCTTGGACACTTCCAGAGATGGTTTCTTCATTTTCAGCAAAATCATATTTAATACTCTCTTAGGAATGTCTTTGCTTTATTTTCTTCATTGCAACAGAGGAGTATTTTTAGTGTGAGGTATCTTGGTGCTGTAAATATGAATTTAATTGTTCTAATTAAACCCAGCCTCTGGATTGTCCTTTTTTTGTTTGTTTGTTTGTTTGTTAGCAAATAATTTGCTCGTGTTTTACCAATATCAAACATGTATTGGTAAATAATTTGTATTATAATATTTGTATTAAATAATTTGTGTTATAATCAGCAAAGAGATACCCGTGGATAAGAGGAAATAAAGGAATATTTATCAGGAAATGCACCTTTTTTATATCCCTTGGTGAAACATAAAAGCAATTCTAACCCATGTTTGTTATGTTTCATTTCTAAAGCATTGATTTCTTTGCCTGCAGGATTGGATACCAAACTTCTTCTGCCTTGCCTGGAGTTTTGCAGTTTGTCAGAGATCCCCCTCTAATGGATAATTCTGTAAATCCAGTTGGAAGCAGCTTGGAGAGAGGCTCAAAAACCAGGATTGCAGCAATCAGAATCATTAAATAAACAAACCTACCATGCCCTGCTTCTAGGAACAGGTAATGCTTTTATTTTCAGAGAAACTACTGCACATTTTTATGTGTTTTGTTCCACAGGTTTGGTTGGGTTTTTTTTTTCCCTGAGACTTCCAAAACAAAAAAAAGTAAAAGGATTCATCAGCTTGCTTTGAAGTTTTTGCATTCACAACTATTAATATTTCCAGCTGAGGTAGATTAAGAGTGTTTGGCTTGTTGGACATTAAAAGACTCCCTTTAGAAACTTCCCATATCAAAGGAGAGTTGATATAAGAATATTTGCAAATTCAGGGATTGTTTGAGGTTGTTCTTTTCGGTTTTTAAATCGCCTGGAAACGCCTCATAATTCTCCCTCCACCATGTATTTGTTTAGAACAGAAGCACAAAACCTCTTTGTTTGTGTCAAAATGTACCTGAAAAACCTTTTTATGTTCGTTAAAAATTAAGGGAGAAACTCCCATCGTTTTATTGTGGAAAAATGGGGTTTTCTCTGTTACTGCTTCATGCTTTAAACCCTCTCAATCCAAATCTGAATAAAAACTCTGAAAATGAAACTCTCCCTCCCAAGGGGTGGATAAATATGACCTAATAGATAAATAAATAATAATTGTTGGGAGTTATTGGTGTCCCTCCCACAGCCACAGTGCAGAAATCACACAATATATGAAATATCCTATTAAATATGTCACTGCTTCAGGCTGCATGACGTATTTTTAACAATACACTTTAAAACAAGGGGGTTTTTGTTAACAGCCACTAAAAATGACATTTATTACTCCGAGTGGGATGGAGAAATTAATTATTTTAATGTGAAATTGCAGGTGTGTGATCAGGTAATTCTCATGTTGTGACTCCACAAGGTAAATTGCTTTATTTGTGACACAAGCTGTGTCTCTTACCTCCCCTTTAGAGTCAGACTTGTCTTCAGTCTTACCTAATTTAGGCTTAATTAGGTGCAGACATCAAAGTGTTGTCAGTCACCAATCCAGCAGCTGAGGCACACAAAGGTGAATTAATTAATTAATTTGTTTGTTTGTATGTGAGGCAAAATCAGCTTAAAACCTGGAAGTCTTAAAACTTTCAGTGCTGTGATCATTCTGTGGGAATAAAGCCAGAGGGTCCTACCTAGGAATGGGATTTTTTTTTTTTTTGTCTTTACCCCCTTTACCTTGTCAAGGTTGAACGAAATTTTTAATTTATTTGAATTTATTTCGTTCTGTAAGTTTAAACCCTCGGTTTTCTTACTTTAGAAAAATCGTAATTTCAGAAAATAATGGGAGAAAATCTCTTTGCCCTTGGGCACAAGGTGCACCTGGAATGTTTTCCTCGGGAAGTTCAGTGGGAGCAGACTCCAAGCCAAGGAATCTGCCAGAGGAACACCGATATTTAATGTGAGGATGGAATTTTTTTCTTTCCAAAGGGAAGGAATCCCTCCTCCCAGGGATCCTCTCTGCCTGAGAAAAGCAGAAACAAATGTTATTACTGCCCCAGGGTAATGAGGTGGGAGATGAGGATTTGCAGTCCCAGCTCCTGAGGAGGCAGCGGCCAAAGAGAAGATCTTGATTTAAGGCTGGATTTCCCCTCATCCTCTTTTTTCTTGTTGGTTTGGAACTTCTGCAAGGATCATTTATCTCTTCCTAGAGCAGGCAAAACTCAAAAAACCACCGAGATGTGTCACCAGCTGCTGCTTTTAAAAGCAAAATTCCTTCTCTGGGTGCCTTTTTTGGTGTTTTATTTTTCACATGCTCAAACCACGAGTACAAATTTCTTTCCAAAATGGACACTGATCCACTTTTATGTAATGCTGGGCTTGCCCAATTACAGAAATTAATCCTTCAGCAGCTAATAATACTCAGCATTTAGTGCTTTCACCTTCAGACTTTCTGTTTAAAGCAACTAATTAAGTCTCCCAGTGCCCCCAGAGGCTGCTGCTATCCTGGTTTTACAGGGGAGGTTAAATTACTTGTCACTGGCCAGAGCAGCATCGGTGTCAGATCTGCTGCTTTGTTACAACCTCTGCTTTCCCTGTTTTCTTCTCCTTTCCCTTTATTTAGGCTCTCAAAACAACTTCCCACACGTTTCTTCCCCTAATGTGACCTTTTCCACATCTCCCTCTGTCCAGAATTGCCGTGAATCAACTTAAAAAACTCTGGATTTGTTCCTGAGGTGTGGCCACAATTCAGACCTTCGGTTTGAGGAGAAAAGCTGAAAGTTCAGCAGTTTTTCTGAGCCAGTTTTCTCTTCATTTTCAAATTAATGTTCCCTTTTCTTGATTGGAAAATACCCTGAGTTCTTGGTCAGGAAAAATCCCAGGACAAAAAGAGGCTGTGCTGCCTCATTGTCTCTTGCCAGGTGTGGGTAAACTACAATGTTGATGCTTTTCTAGGCACAAACAGCTCGGTTTTTCCCCACTTCTCTCATATCTGTGGAAGGAGAAACCTGCCTGGAAATGGATTTTTCCACATGGAAGTCTGTACCAGCTGTGATAAGACAGCTGCTTCCAGGTTAAACAGGAATGTTTGGAAATCAGGATGTTTTTCCTCCCGGAGAACATCAATGGATGAAACTTTTCTTTACAAAAGTCCCAGAATTTAGGTTGGAAAAGACCTCCAGGATAACTGAGTCCAACCTTTCACGAGATCAGAGTCTCTTTTAGGATTCCTCTTCCTCCCAGGATCAAACAATTCTCTGCTCCGCTTCATAACCTCAGGTTCTCATGTTTTATCTGCAGATATCACAGGAAGAAGGTGAGGGGCTGGCCTTGATCCCTGTGGATCCCTCCTGCCTCACCAGGATCCTCCAATTCCCTGATTCTCAGCCAGGTATTGAATTTCAGGAAGCAAATGTATGGATTATTGGGTCTGTAACTCACAGCAATGTTTGCATTTTCCATGGAGGGATGTAAAAGTGGGAACAATCAGCTTGTCCAGGAAGGTGAAGCCACTGTGTGGACAAAGGAATTTTATCCACTGGATGTCTGGAAATCAGGAGCTGCTGGCACAGGAGCTGCTGGCTGAGTTTCAGTGCTTTCATCAGCACTGCAGCACCCAGCTCTGAGCTCCTCTTGCCTCACTTGCCCTTTGGGATGGAGTCTGGATCCTTACAGGATTCCTTTACCCAAATTCCCACTCTCTACAGGCAAACTACCTGGAAATTAATGCAGCTGCTGGTAACCAGCATGGGAAGGGCTGGAAATTGCCCTGCTCCTCTTTGGGGACACTCGCTCCCTTCCCACAGTGGCAGGAAGTGCAGATGGAATCTCAAACCCCATTTCAGAAAATCCTCACAAGGCTGCCAGCTCCTCGCTTTTAGTTCAGTTCCTGCTGATCCAATTACCCCAATTTAAATGTGTCAAATAATTAAAGCTCCTGAGCGAAGTTGGGATAAGTTAACGGGTCGATGTGAAAGATACTGTGCCCTACTTTCAGTGGGGTTTGTGGTGCAGCTGGAGTCCTTTTGTCATTGGTGGCCACGCTGCAGGAAGGACAGAGGACATGGAGCTTGTGCACATGATCCTGCCAGGATTTTTCTGAGTGTGGCCACCAATAAAGCAGGAAAACACAACCCTTCCCCACAGCTCAGCTCTGGTGGTGCCAGAACTCCTCTGTGTTGGCATCTGCTGCCCTGGTGTCCCACAGAGCGTCACCTCACACCTTGGGGTCACACTGCAGCACCCCAAACACGGGGGCAGCACCGGAGGGGACACTGGAGACCAGGGATGACACCTGGCTCACAAAACAGGGAGGAGGAGGAGAAAGGCTGGAAGCAGAGTGTGAGCAGTGCTGTTATCATCACCCGTGTTATCACTCGTGTTCATGCTGCCGGGATGGAATTCTGGGTTCCATCCATGGGTTAGAGGGTTTTGGGGAACAGAGGGTTCCGGTGCACAGAGAATT
The DNA here is from genome assembly GCF_041296385.1 of Aphelocoma coerulescens. Lineage (NCBI taxonomy): Eukaryota > Metazoa > Chordata > Aves > Passeriformes > Corvidae > Aphelocoma > Aphelocoma coerulescens. The sequence continues at coordinate 5,591,061 of NC_091041.1, read as the reverse complement.
CCAAGGATTAGAGGATTTGGGGTTGCAGAAGGTTCCAGAGAGACAAAAGGTTCGCTCCTGCCCACGGATGGCAGCCGAGGGTGGCATCAGCTCCTCTGGCCACACTGGCACCTCCCGAGGGGATGATGGAGAATGAGTCCCTCCAGTTCCAGGCCCTCGCAGCCTCCCTTCTCCCAAGGCATTTTCCCATCTCCTAACCATGTATTCACGGTTTATTATTAATTTTCCACTCGTATAAATGGCTTCATCAAGGAGGGAACAACAAAGAACGGCCTTATCCCTGAGTCTGGACTACGACTACAGAATGGGGTTTCATGGAATCGTGGAATGGTTTTGGTTGGGAAGGACCTCAAAGCCCATCCCATGGGCAGGGACGCCTTCTCCCAGTGTCCCAAGTGGCCTTGGACACTCCCAGGGATCCAGGGGCAGCCACAGCTGCTCTGGGAATTCCATGCCGAGGCCTCCCCACGCTCCCAGCGAGGAATTGCTTCCCAATATCCCATCCAGCAGTGGGAAGCCATTCCCTGCGTTGGTGACAGCCAGCGCCCATCGGTGCCCCGGTGCCACCCCGGTGCCACCGCGGTGCCAGCGAGCCCCGCTGTCCCCGGCAGGTGGTGCCGCCGAGCCGGCCCCGGCGCCGGGAATAAAGTCGGGAGAAGAAGCGGCGAAATGTGAGCGGGATGGGGCGGCTGGAGCAGGGAGGGAGCGGGTAGGGACCGGCAGAGCCGCAGAACAAAGAGCTCGGGCTGCCGGCGGCGCTCCGGGGCTGCGGGGACGCGCAACTCGCGGGGAGACGCTTTGTCTGGGGAAAAAAAAAAAGGCTTGGAGAGGCACCACCTTCATCCTGCCGCTCCCTCCCATGCTGAAGGGAAGGAGGGAGCCTGGGAGCCGCAGCCGGAGCAGCGCCGGGGCAGAGCCGGAGCGCCCCGGGCTGCGCGGGGGTCCCGGTGCCGGTGCCGCCCTGCCCCGCTCGCCCCGCGGAGCAGCAACGCTTCAAAGTGAAATTCCGGAGGAAATTTAAAGAGCATCCGCATCCGGAGAAAGACAGAAAGAAAGAGGAAGGGGAGAAAGAAATCAAGCCGTGGGGAGGATCGCAGGCAGCTCGAGGAAGGACGGGAGAGAAGCGATACCCGGCGGGGATGGGGTGAGACCGGCGGTTTGTTATTCTTGCTCTGCTTTTGTTATTCATGGCCGCTGAGCTGTTTTTAAGGCAACGGCGAAAGAAATGAAGGGGTTAAATGGCGGGGTTTTTTCCACGTTGAGATCTTGAAAGTTTAGCCTTGCTTTTTATTTCAGGGGTATGGAAGTGGGCAATTGCGAGTTGCTGCAACTTCTTTAGTGGGCAAGGGAAGGCTCTGGTGATCTGTGTGTTATATGAAATCCAAACTGGGAGGACTGGAGCCGGGGTTGTGCCCACAAACTTTTCCAGAAGTTAAAAATTAAGGATTTTGTTCGGTTTGTTGTGACTCTGGCATTCAGTAAAATGGATCCTGTTTGCATTTCTGTCTGGATAAAGAGCTGCTGGAAATTCCCCGATGATTTAGTTCATGATCCCCCTCGGATTTTCCAAGAGTGAAATAATGCTGCATGGATGTGGCAGTGGATTTTGGCATGGAAATAGGAGCTTAGTCAGGTATTTAATTTATGTCCCAGTTCTAAGTCTCAATCACGTAACTTTTAGGACCTGACACGTTGTGAGTTTCTTGTGCAATAGAGTTTTTGGGGCTGTTTGAAAGCCACGTGGATCTGGAGGAATCCTGTCGGATAATTCCCTCCAAACGTGGGGTTTGGCAGGGCAAGAGAAATAAATAACATTCCTGGGGGCTTGTTTTCCTTTTTTAAAATTTTCCTTTTGGACTACCTAGATAAAACAACCAGTCAAACACAGGATTTGAGAAGCAGAAAAGGTAGAAGTAAGGAATCAAAAGCGACAGTAATGGGAGGCTGGCATAAACCCTTTGAAGCTGGCAGAGGATGTGCTGATCCAGGTTAAATCACAGTGTCCCTATTTTCCTGTCACTTTCCCTGTGATCTGCAAAGTTACTGTAAAACTTCCAGAACTGCCAGGAGAGGTTTAACAAGGCCAAAGCTCGGGACTAGCACTTTTGGGTGAATCCGTCTTGGATCTCCTGCAGGCACACCCAGCAACTATGGGATTTCTTCTGAGGGTTTCCAGCTCCATGGAAAATGTTGGGATGCAGCATCAGTCTGTAATTATACTGGTGGAGCAGCAAAAGCAGTTAAGCCAGACATTTCCACCCAAAATTCCTTATTTCCATTTAATTTCTGAGATTAAAGTGTGGGTTTGGTGGTCCCACAGGGATATTGAGCAGCTTCCAGCAGCATTTCCATAAGTCTGGCTACAAAAGAGATTAAAAGCACATTCAGGCAGCTGATTTTAGTTAACTTATTTTTAAAGCAGGGATTCTGCTTTCATTCCTCCGTGTTCGACTTCTTTGTAATATTTTGGTTGTAATATTCTGGTTTTCCAGGATGAATTCTCCGTGGATTCATCTGTATCCACGGAATGTAGGTATTGAAGGGGACAGTTGGAAATAACACCTGATCCTGAGGGAAGTGAATTTAGTTACATCCAGCTGAGCCTTCAGTGGCCACGTCCTCACATTTCTGCTGGTATTGTAAATTATAAATACAGGGAGGTGCTGATGGATTGTCAAATATAAATACGGGGACGTGCAACTTACTGGCTTCTAATTTGAGCACTAAAGAGTTTATCCCAAATTAATTCAGCCACTCATAGCTATGCTGCCCTCTGCCACACAGGCACTTGGAGCTGTCCTTGTCACAGAGTTGTGCTCCTGGAGCTCTGGCAAGGACAGGGCAAAAATAGCAGCAGGTCTGGGGGACTTTTCCCAGGGAAGCTGAGCAGGGATCTGTGCCTGGATGTGCTTCGGTGTGGAAATGCAGAGGCGCGGTGTGTTAGACACATGGAGAAATGTTCTTGGATCTCCACTTCTCTGATTCTCATTATTCCTGGACATATTTTCTGGGATGTGTAAGGAATTCCTGAGTTGCAGCCTGGCTCCGCTGGGGTTTTTTTTTAACTTTTAATTGCTGCACAGACTTCTAGCAGTGGTGTTTGTGTCCCCAAGCAGGAGCTGCTGCAGGAGTTGTCCCAGGAAAAGGACTCAAAATGTTGTGGAACACCCAGGAGCAGCCAAGTTGCTCCATAGATGGGGGTGATTTCCCAAAAAAAAAAAGCAATCCCTCAACTCAAACATAAAATCTGAGTGTTTAAATGCCCTCCATCCCCTGTGTGTGCCTGACCTTGCTCGTGGCTGTCCCCTGAGCCGATCCAAAGGCAACACGCTCGGCCAGGGTTCCCTTTATCTGCACAGCCTGGGAGGCAGCTGCTCCTCATTCCTGTGCTAAGCCCTGCCCGGGAATCTCCTGGGAATCGAAGCAGCCCCCAGCAGGATCCTATTCCTGGAGCTGCAGCACCTCCCTGCCTGGCTGGGGGGGACAGCTCTGGCCTCCTCCAGTCCCATCTGGGCACTGGCAGCGTCCCTGCATTTCCCCCAAGGTCACAACGTGCAGCACCAGAAGGAGAGTGAAGAGGATTGAAAACCTTCCCGATTATTGGGACAAAGGCTGGGAATCTGCTCTCCCAAACTTTGTTCCCAAAGTACTTTTGCAGTTCAGTGTCCTGGGGTGGAACCATGGAATATCCTGAATGGAAAGGGACCCACAAGGATCACCAAAGCCCAACTCCAGGCCCTGCACAGGACTAGGACAGGGACTGTCCAGGCACGACCCGCGCCCACAGAGTCCAGAGGCTCCGGAGGGGTCGGAATTCAGGGAGAAAGGCAGAGGGAAGGAGCTGAGGATTGAGTCTCATTAGCCCCCACTTCCCCAAACAGCGCTGACAGACAGACAGCAGCTCCTCAGGCTGCTGAGGGGAGATAAAAGGAAACCACGACAGACAGCCCTGGAGGAGGAGGAGGAGGGGTAGAGTTCTCAGGCCCTCTCTGTGCTCCAGTTTTGCCTTTTGGAATGAGGGACTCTGTCTGAAACCCACCCTGACCAAACCCTCCTCAAAACCACCCTGGCTGGTGCTGCTGGGGGGTTTCTCACTCAGGGCTGGGCTGGGGAGAGGAGGGAGAGCCTGGTCCGGCCCCAGGCAGGGCTCTCAGCTGACTCAGCGTGGCCGTGGGCCGGCTGCCAGGGCTGAGGCACATTTCTGTCCTGCTCACATGCTCTCACGTCCCCTGTGCCTGCACAAACTGCCCTGGGGACACCCAGCCGGGAAACCAAACCTGGAGAGGGAAAGGACTTTGGGGGAGTTGCAGTGAAGCTCCACCACAGCAGCTGGGAGATCACAGAATCACGGGATGGTTGAGGTTGGAAAAGAGCTCCGGGATCATCGAGTCCAAGCTGTGCCCGATCCCCACCTTGTCACCAGCCCAGAGCAGTGAGGGCCACGTCCAGGAATTCCTTGGACACCTCCAGGGATGGGGTCCCTTCCAAGGCCTGACCACCCTGATGTCCAAGCTGACCCTCCCCTGGCACAGCTTGAGGCCACTCCCCGCCCTTGTCCTGATCGCCCCCGGCTGCCTCCGGCTATCAGGGAGTTGTGCAGCTCCTCCTTTTCTCTTGTGGCTGCCAATGGGCCTTTATCAGAACAGCCTGTGAAAAACGAGCTTCACTCTTTGTAAAGTTTTAAGGAAAGTTTAATAAAAGGGACAATTAGGAGACAACAGTAAAAAGGCTGTTACGGCCGGGTGCTTCGGCAGAGAGCCAAAGGCACACCTTTACACCCAAAAGATCCTCTTTTAAAAATACATCGCTTATTTCCTATTCATCACCATCATGCATAATTCATTAATTCTTTGGAGTTGCTGAGTATCATCAGTCTTATCTTTTTCCTTGGTTCATTCCATCTGGTTTCGGGTTCTTTTTTTCTGATAAGATTTTCCTGGAATGTGAAGACCCCTCTCCCCCGATCCTTCCCAAACTGTCACCCAAAGTGCAGCCATTCTACAGCGTTACATTACAGAGCCCAGGCAAAGCTTTTCTAACGTTAAGGAACATAAAAAACCCAACATCACAATCCATCCATAGCAGTTCTGGAACACGCGAAAAGCCAACACCACAGTACATTTATAACAGAGGGATCGGCCGGACGGACCCGCGGCGATGCGCTCCTGGACGCGGAGTGATCCGCCTGGAGGGACTATTTGTGATGCGAGCCTGGACGTGGAGGAATCAGCGGTTATGCGCATGCGCAGGCGGAGTGATCCGCCGGAGGGACTCTTTGTGATGCGGCCACGGCCGCGGAGGAATCAGTGGTGATGAGACCGGCCGCGGAGTGATCCGCCAGGAGGGACTATTTGTGATGCGGTCCTGGCCGCGGAAGGATCAGCGGTGATGCGGCCGTCCGCGGAGTGATCCGCCAGGAGGGACTATTTGTGATGCGGTCCTGGCCGCGGAAGGATCAGCGGTGAACATGCGGCCTGTGAAAAACGAGCTTCACTCTTTGTAAAGTTTTAAGGAAAGTTTAATAAAAGGGACAATTAGGAGACAACAGCAAAAGGGCGTTACTGCCGGGTGCTTCGGCAGAGAGCCAAAGGCACACCTTTACACCCAAAAGATCCTCTTGAAAAGTGAGATTTTCCAGGAATGTGAAGACCCCCTCCCCCGATCCTTCCCAAACTGTCACCCAAACTGCAGCCATTCTACAGCGTTACATTACAGAGCCCAGGCAAAGCTTTTCTAACGTTAAGGAACATAAAAAACCCAACATCACAATCCATCCGTAGCAATTCTGGAACACGCGGAAAGCCAACACCACAGTACATTTATAACAAGCCCCTCTTTTCTGGGGTTCGCTCCTTGTGGCTGCACGGTGCCCCAGAAGGTACCAAACCCCTTCCCTGCCCTGCGGCCGAGTTTGCCCTGCCCTGATCCCCGGGAGCGAACGGCCCTGCTGAGCTGCTGCTTTGTGAATTCTTGCAAGGCAGTCCCTGGTTTTCGGGCCACGGAGCAGAGTGTTTGCAGTGATTATCCTCTGCATCCAGGTGCACGGAGGCGCCTTTCCGTGACAGGGAAATGAATGTCCCTGCAAAGAGAAGCTGCAGGGAGGGAGTGAGAGGAGGCGCAGGTCGGGGAGCAGCAGCACGTGGACTTCCAGAGATGCCCTTGGCTGAACCCCAGCCAGGAGCACCAAGGCAGGTGCAGTCAGTGAGCTCAGCCTCCCCAGGACGTTCCTTAAAGGTACTAAAAGACTTTATCCCGAATCTGTTCGCTATTTGTGTCCCTCGGAGTGCTTTGGGCTTGGGCTCCCCCACCGAATCTCTCTGAAAACTCGTGTCTAGGTCTGAATCCCGCTCTGTTGGCACACGGCTGAAAACAGGGCAGAAACACTGACACAAATCCGAGGAGCGGTGGCTCCAAAAAAGCTTCTCCCTCCGCAGCGAAGCTCAGGTCTGTGCTCCCTGGTTGTGCAGCAGAGGGTGGGGGCAGGTGAGCCGGCTGTGTGAGTAATCCAGTTACTAAACGACCGTGTCAGAGGCCGCAGACAGGGCTGAGAGGTGAGAATGACCGAGAGCAAACAAAGAAGTGGAGCTCAGTGGGAAAAATCTTCCAGGTTGCACAAGAAAATGGAGAACAAGGACAAAGCATGAGTTAAAGGCAGCTGTCAGTCAGGAGAGCCCTCCCCACAGCCGGGGTAGAAACTGTGGTGCAATAAAGATCTAAAGGAAACAATAAACCCCCGATTTCTTCTCTCTGCCTCCCTTTTGAAGAGATCTGGGGGCTCACCTGGGGCAGAACCTCCTCCACCCCCTGCTCCCACTCTTTGGGGTGTCCTCTCCGGGAGGAGGTGGCTCATCCCTGGCCCTGCCGTTATCTCTGGGTTGTTTGAGCAGATCCCCCTCAGGAAGAGGCTCCTGTGACCGGGAGGGCAGAGCCCACCTCGGGCCAGGACACTCAAGGACAGCCTGGGTGACATCTGTGTTCAGATTACACAGGCAGGGCTGGATTTAGTCCTCTCCAGACTCTGGCACCTCTCGTGCCCACTGTTCCCCTCTAGGCAAAACGTGGTGCTGGTGCAGGGCCTGAACTGATGCCATCTGTCCCTCCTTGGCACGGGGGGTGCTGTCCCCAGGGTCCTGGCCGTGTGTCACCGTGTCCCCACCTGACAGGTCCCTCTCCTTTGCCCTGCTCAGTTCATTGCTGCTCTGCTGAGACCGTAAATTAAGAGGACAAATAACGATTTGCTCTCGTGGCAATGGTGAAATAAGCAGCTATTCATGAAGAAATCAATTTGGAGGCCGTGGAGAGGGAGCTCATCTGAGAACCAAGGAGGAAATGAGAGCAGTGAGCAGTTTTACATCCTCTCCTGATGACCACTGAGTCAGACTCCCCGGGCAGGGAGCAAATCAGAAACGCTTGATCCATCCCCCGGATCCCTGCGTCCTCCCCAAACATTCCCTGTGACCTTCCCACAGCTTCCCTGTAAGGAGAGGCCAAAGGGGAGGCGTTCGGGTCTTTGCTCAGGCAGCACCTGGAGCCAGGTGAAGAACACCTTTAGGAACAGGGAAATGAATTAAATCATCCCTTCTTTTCCTTACTGTTGCTGCTGCCGGAGTCTCAGTGGATATCCATCGGGACAAGTCATTCTTAAGCTCTCAGGGGCCGTGGGATATTGAATTTTGCCCTTCCCCCCCTGTGCTGGGAGCAAACGCTGGCAGGGATGAGACCTGGATCCCTTCCAGTTGCCATCAGGCACTCGCTGAACACGTCTGTGTCTCAGCCAGATCTTTGTCCTTTCAGTCATTTGCTTTGGTTCTCCTTAATTATCTGCGAAGGCCAGCCCTGGGGGGATGTAAGTGGTTTTATTTACACGTGCCCTTTTCGCTGCTGGGGCTGCACTGGTGCGGGGACTCCCGGCTGGGAGCAGGAAAAGAAGCGTCAGCATTTCAGGGACTGAATTCAGTGTGCACTTAAAGCACAGGGGACAGGAGGGCTGTAACGGGAGATAGAACACGACACTTTGAATCCCAGGGCTGTCTTTAAAAGCTTTGTAGTGTTTTGGGAAGCAGGACGGCAGCAGCTTGGCCTGGGTGCTCCTCAAGCAGAGCTTCTGCTGCAGCTCAGCTCTGGCTGTCACCTCCTGGATGTCCCTCAGCATATCCAGCCCTGTCTCTCTGTCCTCACCTGCCTGAGCCACTCTGCTTGGTCAAACTGCTGAACGGATGGAGTTGGTTTAGATTGGAGATTATGGAAAAGTTCTTCCCTGTGAGGGTGGGGAGGGGCTGGGATGGAATTCTCAGAGAAGCTGTGGCTGCCCCTGGATCCCTGGAAGTGTCCAAGACCAGGCTGGAGCAACCTGGAACAGTGGGAGGTGTCCCAGGAGTGGAACTGGGTGGGCTTTAAGGTCCTTCCAAGCCAAACTGTTCAGGGATTCTGGAGGTAGAGGCATTTTCCGTGTCATGCCCCAGCTGTGAGTTCTCAGAGGTGTGCCCTGCGATTTGCAGCCTTTCTGGCTTTTCTCCCCTCTGGGTTTGCCTTGCTGCCTGCTCTTCCTGGCTGCTTTTTGTTGTGCTCCACCACGGAGGCTCCTGGCAGCTTTTGTTTTGGGGAGTTTGCTTTAACCTTGTCAGACCAGTGAGTATTGAAAGCAGGTTTGCAGCACAGCCAGGAGCTGCACAATGAAATTCTTGTGCGAGCTGGGTGCGATTTGTATCATCTGATGGATTTAAAAACCCAACAAGCAAACAAACAAAGACTTTCATAGAATCCCAGAATGGTTTGGCTTAGAAAGACCTTAAAAATCATCTCATTCCACCCCCTGCCATGGGCAGGTACACCTTCCACTGTTCCAGGGTGCTCCAGCCTGGCCTTGGACACTTCCAGGGATCCAGGGACAGCCACAGCTGCTCTGGGCATCCTGTGCCAGGGCCTCCCCACCCTCACAGGGAGGAATTCCATCCCAGTATCCCATCTAACCCTGCCCTGTGACAGTGGGAAGCCATTCCCTGTGTCCTCGTACTCCAGGCCCTTGGAAATTGTCTCTTTTTTCCCTGCACTGCAAAAGGACCACAAACACCTCCATGCTGTCCCCAAGCAGAGCACGCTGGGGACACCCAGCTTGGCACCACCTCATCCCTTTTAGGGCTTTGGGTACAGCCCCGTGGATGGACGGGAATACAGGGATAGGATCCTGGATGGACAGGAGCCCAGGAACAGCTGCTGTGCCCAAGGAATGATCTCCCAGGAGGGTTTTCCATCAGGCAGCAGCATCACGTGGGCATGACTGGAAATGCTGGAGCCTTCCAGGCTCCTCTGTGGCCTTCTCCCAGCAGCCAGCACCTGCTGCCAAGGGATTCACTCCAGTTGCACGGCTCACCCAATTATCTCCCATGACAGGGGAAAAAACCTTGTTCAGTGATGAGAAATCATTGCAAACGAGAAACTCTGTGAATATTCAGGGAAGACAGAGCCCCTAAAGGTGCCTGGTTGTGTTGGGGAATAACAGCTGGACTTTTCCATCGCTAGGGAATGAATCCCTGTGGAGGCAGCGCCAGGAAGGAACCTCAGAGCAGCTGAGAGACACCTGAGGAGGAGCTGAGGAGAGGGGACACCTACTAACTGCACGGGCCTGTAGCCTCCTGCCCTTACTAACAAATGTCAACAACTCGGTAAAGTCCTGCCTCTGTTCTTCCCAAAATGAGCCCAGCATTTGGGGGTTTTAGGGGCAGGAACATCAATTTTTCCTGTGTGTCAAAGATAAGTCATAATCTGTGTGAGAATGGAGCCTGGAAAATTTGAATCTCATTCCAAAAATCCAGGCAGAGAGGATGTGGAGACCCTCGTGCTGTCACAAGAGATCTGAGTCAGGGCTGGCACCTGGGAACAGGCTGGGAGCTGGGAGGTGGGAAGGAAATAAAATATTCCCTGCTAAGTTTCGGGGCTGGGTTTGGAAAGCACCAGGTGCATTTGGATTGATGGGACAGGCTGTTCGTGGCAACTGGGAGTGCTTGGAATGGGAAGGAAACACAGGAGTCTGGATTTTGGGGAGCTCCACAAAGCAGGATTGTGCCTGTGCCTTGCAGCTGCCGGGGGGGGTTGGGAGTGTTCCAGCACATCAGATTTCACTGGGTTTGGGTGCTGAGTGTGGCCAGTGCCGTGTGTCGGACCAGAGTCAGAGGAATCCCCCAAGCCCTGGTGCAGCTGGACTGTTGTGTCATGGAAAACATTCCTTCCTTCCCCTGGAACGCTCCAGTTACATCCTGATCCCTGAGATGCAGCATCTCTGCTCAGCTCAGATATTCCTGGCTCCAAAATCCCAGCAGTGCTGGGCTCAGGACTTGCCTTCAGCAGCTGCACGTTTGGGAGGTGAAGAGTTTCCTTGAATTCATGGGGGGACTTGCTTTAATCCTGGGATGTGAGCCCTGGCTGCAGGATGTGCTTCCCAGGCATGAGTCAGGGGAGGAAGAGCTGAGGGGAAGGAGCTTTTTATTATGCTCAGTTCCTGCCTCCATCCATCCATCCATCCATCCATCCATCCATCCATCCATCCATCCATCCATCCATCCATCCATCCCTCCCCCCCTCCATCCATCCATCCATCCATCCATCCATCCATCCATCCATCCATCCATCCATCCATCCATCCATCCATCCATCCATCCATCCATCCCTCCCTCCCTCCATCCATCCATCCATCCATCCATCCATCCATCCATCCATCCATCCATCCATCCATCCATCCCTCCCTCCCTCCCTCCCTCCCTCCCTCCCTCCCTCCCTCCCTCCATCCATCCATCCCATCCATCCATCCATCCATCCATCCATCCATCCATCCATCCATCCATCCATCCATCCATCCATCCCTCCATCCCTCCCTCCCTCCCTCCCTCCATTCCCCTACAGCTCCACCCTGCAGATATCCTACAAAACAGAATTAATACAACAGCCCTAAAATCCTGTTCCTGGGGAAGCTGCCATGAGCTGAGCACTCAGGGATGAGGGATGGTGGAAGAAAGCTTCAAATCAGGCTAAAAATAATATAAACCCTGATCATGACCCTGCCCCAATGGCTGTGCTGTGAGGGACTACCAGCTGTGCCCCAAAAATTAGATTTTGGGGGTCTTTTCATGTTCTTACCTGGAAATTTTCAGCCTGTCCTTGGGTACAAGGACTTGTCTCAAGTGTGTAGGAGAGGTCCAGCTCTAGAGGAAGGTACAAACCTGTGCCTGGGGTGAAACTCCCTCCGTTTTTGTGCCAAGGGGATTTTCCAAGTGCAAGGTCACTGAGAAGCGAGAGCTGCTGCCTCCACATGGGATGGTGGGGACAGACAGGAGGCACAAACAGCCACAGGCTTTTCCTTTGCTCAGGCATCAGCAAAGGATGATTCCAGCTTCTCCCCCAGCTTCTAAAATTGGGATTTAGAGGAGTCCCAGGGATGTGGAGGGCTCCGGGGCAGAAACCCAGAACTCTTGGAAAAACAACTGACGGGAATGCCGGAGAGCTTGGGTCGTGATAAGAGGGGCGTGAAGTGATGCCAGCAGGGACAGTGGGGAGCTGCTGCTCCCTGCCCAGAACCTCATGAGGGGCTGGTGTGGGCTTGGGAAGAACACAGGGAAGGGGAATGGCAGGAGTGCAACATGAGCAGCAGGAAATGCTGCACTTCCCCCTTTCCTCAGCTTCTCCCTGCCTTGACATCCCTGTTTTCCTGTCCTGCAGGGAGCAGCCAATCTTCAGCACCAGGGCCCATGTTTTCCAGATCGACCCTGCCACCAAAAGGAACTGGATCCCTGCCAGCAAACACGCCCTGACCGTCTCCTACTTCTACGATGCCACCCGCAACGTGTACAGGATCATCAGCGTGGGGGGCACCAAGGTGGGGCACAGCAGCTTCTGCCCCACAAAAGCAGCTGTTCCCCCACAAAAGCAGCTTCTCCCCCACAAAAGCAGCTTCTCCCCCACAAAAGCAGCTTCTCCCAGCCCAAACCTGCCCTGCTGTGGGTGGTTTTGGGGTCAAATCAGGCAGTTCTCAGCACAGGCATTTCGGTGTCTTCCTGCAGGGCGTGGAAGGTAAAACATCCCTGCCCCCGTGCTCAGGTGACACTGATGATCAAAAAGGTGCCTGAGGATCTGATGTTGTCCCTTCTTTCCCCACTCTGCTGTCACAGAAGTGTTTTCTGAGAGCTTTTATGCTGTGCTGAGCCCAGCCTTGCAGACTCGGTGAAACAACAGAGACTGAGGGAGGCTCAGAGGTGAAGTCACCTCCACAAAAGATGATTTACTCTCCCTAAACTGCTCCTGATGGGCATTTTCCTGGCTGGTTCCTGAAGCTCTCTGATGGCAGAGAGTGTTCCAGGCAGCTGATTTTGCTGCTCCCCTACCCAGCAGAGAGGGTTGTGTAATAGCTTGTCCTGAGTGCTGGTTAAACCTTTTATTTTTCCCCTTCTTGCCACGAGAAGGGAGAACATCAGAATGTTGTTGAGGCCCCAGAGACAAACTGTCTCTCATCATCTTTTCCAGCAGTGGAGGAAGCTGGTGGTACTGAGGGTTTTATTTTTTCCTTTTTCAGTAGAAAAGATCATTAAGATTCATTCGTGTCACGTAGTCAGACTTTTGGTCACAAAAACCTGGAGTGTTGTTTTATAAGTTAAAAGCCAGGGATTTCTACCCCTAATTCCCAGAGTTCTCAAGGGTTCTGGTGGTCCAGTGAGTGACATCCCAGCCGTGGCAGGAGGTTGAATTGAGATAATCTTTAAGGTCCCTTCCAACCCAAAGCATTCCCCGATTCCCCGATCAATCCCACACCAGGGCAGCAGCCTGGGGTTTCCTGACTCGCACTGCCTCTCTCCACAGGCAATCATCAACAGCACCATCACCCCCAACATGACCTTCACAAAGACATCCCAGAAATTTGGGCAGTGGGCTGACAGCAGAGCCAACACCGTGTACGGGCTGGGCTTTGCCTCGGAGCAACACCTGTCCCAGGTAATGCTGCAGGGAGACCTCTGAAAACCCTCAGGGGAGCTCAGCCTCTGCAGAAAAACCTTAGGGACCTGCTGGAATGCTGCTCTCACCGGGCTATAGTGTAATTTGAGGTGCAGAGATACTAAAAACAGCTTTAAAGTGGCATTTGCAGAGTGCTTTGAGCATCACAAATGGAGCTGAGTCTGCAGGCCCCGTTTCTGTTGTTGCTGTTTAGCTGAACCCGCAGCCCCGAGTGCCAAATTCAGAGGTTATTCCCTGAATTTTATTATTTAAGAGAAATTAAAAAGCATTTTAAATGAAGCTGCAGACAGAGGAGGAACCCAGGCATCAGCTTTGCTTGTTGCACATTTCAGCACAGCCCCACAGTGACTTTTCCCCTCCCCTCCAGTTTGCAGAGAAATTCCAGGAAGTGAAGGAAGCAGCTCGTTTGGCCAGGGAGAAGTCCCAGGATAAAACAGAGCTGACCAATCCTGCCCTGAACATCACCTCCCACCAGGTAATGCTTGGGAACAGGGAAGAGGGATGAGGAAAAGGGGAGAAAATGGTCCCTGTGGTGCTCTCCTCTTGCTCTCATCCCATTCTCTGCCAGAGCTTTATTGCCAGCCAGGCTGGACAGTGGTTTTGGTGACACCAGTGGCCCTGAGGTCACATAATATAGATGAATTAATTAATTAGTGCTTGAGTGGAGCTCCTGGGAAGGCTCACACTGCTCCCTCTTTCCCAGTTAAACTGTCAAACCCGTATCATATCTCACAAAGCCATGCAGGGGGTGTGGGCGTTTCTCGTCGTGGTGGTGGTTGGAATTTTGTTGTTGTTGTTTTTTTGGTGTTTATTTTGTAATTCCCAATCATTTTTTCCTGCCTTTTCTGAGGCTGCAGGAGGTTCTTCTCAGCCAGAAAGCTGCAGCCCATCACAGCTCATTCCCACATCATTCCACTGGCAATCTCCCTGCACAGCTAAGCTGGAATGGGAGCTGTGGGGAGCTCTGTGCTGCTCTTCCCTGTGGAGAAGCAGCTCCATGCTGGTGCTGGAGGTGGCCTCCCAAGGAGTTTTGCTCCAGAGGTGGCTCTGCCGTCCCCAGAGCTCCTGGCAGCAGGAGGGGAGCAGTGGGCTGGAGGACACGGCGTTCCCTGGGATGGGCACAGATGGGAAGGCAGCAGCAGAGGAGGAGGGAGTGTGAACAGTACCTTGGCCTGCAGGGAGAAGAGGGAGGTGGTGGCTCTGCAGAGACTGGAAATGTCACGTGGGGTGCAAAAATGGGGGAAATCTGCCTGAATGTTGGCTCACTCCAAGCCCTGTCCTAATGGGTGGCAGGTAAAGAAGGGAGTAGATTATTCCTTGGAGAAGCAAAGTTTTTGGAGTCTTTTGGAGACAGATTCCTGGCCAGCTGCAGCCTCCATCTCCCAGCTGCAGCCTCCCTCTCCCAGCTGCAGCCTCCATCTCCCAGCTGCCCTGGCTGGGAGCAGAGATTCCCCCTGTTCTCCTGTTTGCAGCAGGCAGAGCTGCTCAGGTGCCACAGCAGGACACGCTCCTGTCCCCTGTGCTGAGGTGGCACCTGGCAGAGGAGGATGGGGAGGTCATGCACAGCTCAGGGACCTGGCCCAAGGCTCTGCTCATTCTCCTGCCTTGACTCAGCAGTGCTAAAACTGAGCCCTGTTCCCATCCCAGCCTGCTCCTCTCCGAGTGGGAGCACCTGGACACGGGCAGGGCCCTGCCTGCAGTGACAGTGACACGTGTGGTGTCCCCTGCTTGCACAGCCTGTCCCACATTCCTGCCCTCCCCACCATCCCTTCTGCTGCTGTCCCAGCTGCTGATTGCTGGGCTGTGCATTAGCAGAGCTCCAGACACGAGTTTCATCTCTGAATAATTGATTGTGTGTCTGTTTGCAAGTGAGCACAGAGCGGATCTGTCTCCTGAAATTAAATCAGGCCTCCCTCATTTCTGCATCTGTGCTACTTTCTTCATGCTTCACATTTTCTGGGCTGGGGAATTCCCAGAATAGCATCTCTTCCCTGTCCTCTGGTACCTTTTAGGGCCAATCCCCATCCCATTTAGCAGCCCCAACTCAGGGTGTGTCCCTGTGGAGAATGGAAGAGACACAACAGTGAGGAGCATCTTCAACTCTTCCCAGCTTCACACCACAGGAGGAACTTCTGCCCCTTCCTGCCTCCGTTTCTGAAGTGTGCAGGAACAGGAGCCATGGAGAAGGATTAACTGTAGGGGCAGAGGCTGTTTCTTCTCCCACACCTTTGGAAAATGGGTGCCAGAGTCCCCTGAGCAATGACAGAGTTTTTCTCCCTGAGAATGTCACCTGGTGTCTGAATTCCAGCTGAACCGAACCCAGGCGGCCTGGCAGCTCTGTGTTTGGAGTTTAAATCTTCCCAGTGCTCTGAGAACCAGCAAGAAAATCCTCTGAGGAATTCAGCAAAGGCCTGAAAAGGCCACTTTGAGCAGCTGAGGTTTGGGCCTGGCCACAGGACTCAGGTGACAGGCTGTGACACCGATGGCATTTCTCAGGGGGAGCTGAGGGCCAGAGAATTCCCTGTGTCCCAGCAGGAGGGAGGGATGGCTGTGAGCTGTGAGGCCACTGCACTGGGATCTGGTGTCCCCTGCACTGGGATCTGTTCCCCCTGCACTGGGATCACTGCCCCAGCCCAGCATGGAGACAGGGAGGATGTGGCACTGCTGGAAGAGCAAAGCACCAACCTCCCTGTCCAAGAGAGAGCTCCCAGAGCTACCCCTGGGCCATGGCTGAGGGGGTTTGTCACCTCTTGTCACCTTCTGTCACCTCTTGTCACCTCCTGTCACCTCTTGTCACCTCTTGTCACATGGACAAACCCAGCTCTCCCTGAGCTGGGAGGGATCCAGGTTGGTCCCAGGAGTGCAGGGGCTGAGAACTGACCCCGTGAACCCAGGCTGGGTTCGTGGCCACAGGGCCAGTCCAGGCCTCACTGCTGGTGGTGACCACCCCTCCTTCATCCCCCAGGTACTTCCCAGCCCCATCATCAGCTCCAATGGGCCGGGAGAGGATAAATTATTCCGGAGCCAGAGTGCTGATGTGGAGATAACAACGGAGAAGGAGAGGCTGAAGAAGATGCTCTCAGAAGGGTGAGGCTGCCACGAGTGCTCCTGACTCCCAAACTCTGTGCTCTGGCAGCACTTGGTGCATGGCTTTGTCATCCCAAATAATTCTGGGCAATTCTACTCCTTTAGATCTCTGAGTAATGCCCCGTGTCTGCTTCTCAAACCCTCCACTGGATTCATTTCCCCCTTTCCCAGCGGGAAGTTGCTCCAGCTTGGAAATGTGCTGCTCAGGCAGCGTGGGAAGGAAGATGCTCTGTGCCTGCAGGAGGGATGGGTTGATGCCAGTTATCTACAGATCAGTAGTTTGTGATACCAGGAGATGTTCACACTTTTCCAGCTGGCCCAGGGCTGTGTTTGTGTTAATTCCCCTGATGATTCCAGCAAAGTCCCTGCTGCTTCCTCTCTTTGTCTCTTCAAAAGACTTGGGGCTGGATTCTGCCCTGTGGCTCCTGTCAAGCTCCCAGCTGAACACTTAAGAGTATTTTTAAATCAAAAGCAAAGTGTCCTTTGCTACTTTCTCCTGAGTCTGGGCTTTATTCAAATCAAACTCTGCTCTAATATGGATTTTTGAAATGGATTCACAATCCCACATTGCAGAACCCCTTCAGAGTACCTGGATCTCCCCCACCCCATTAACCTCAGTATCGTTTGTGCAGCTTCAAGTTTGAAAGCCAAATATTATCCAGAGATAAAGGACAGAGGGGGAGATTCAGAGCTGGAGGAAGTGTTTAAATTTGGGAAGTTAGAGAGAAACCTATGGAAAAAGAGCACTCAGAATGGGGAGAGAAGCCTCCACCCCTCTCCTGAACCTCTCCTGCTCTCTCCCCCAGCTCTGTGAGCGAGGTGCAGTGGGAAGCTGAGTTCTTCAGCCTCCAGGACAACAACAACAAGCTGGTGGCTGCTCTGCACGAGGCCAACGCCAACGTGGACCAGTGGAAGAAGCAGCTGACGGCGTATCAGGAGGAGACGGAAACGCTGCGCCAGCGGGTGAGCTCGGGGCAAACCCCAGCCCAGATGCTGCCCTTGACCCCCTTTTGCCATCAAATCCAGCAAATCCAGGGTGCTGCACGAGCCTGGCAGGGAAATCATGTCAAGAAATGAGGCTGTGTGTGCTGAGTCCTTGTGGGGGGAAAGGGAGGAAACCAAAGTGCAAAGTCACAGAATTTCAGCTTCCCTTCAGATTTTCTGGAAGTAATTCCCAGCTTCCAGCAAGATTAAGGCCTGTTTGCCCCGGCCAGGCATCAGGGCGATGTGTGGCTGCTGACAGGAAGGATGAAGATTGCTCTGGCTGCTATAATTAGCTCGGATCCGAGCTGCAACATCATGAAACCCGTGTGGCGCAGCACAAACAAGCCCTTGTTCCCTTGGAATAACGGGATCTTTGACCTCCAGAGTGGCAGGGAGGTCACAGCCCCTCTGTGTGGATCTGGGCAGGGGAGTGACAGTCACACGGGTGGCTTTGCTGGGAGGGTAGAGCCCTGGAGTGCTCGGAAAAGGCTTTTAAGGACAGCTGGGGTTTGGCTGGGAAAGGCCTCCAGAGGCTTGGAGAAGGAGGCACGGAGCCATTGCACTTGGAGATGGCTCATTGAAGAGCCAGCAGGGATTTGGAGCAATTAACAGCTGTTTGCACTCGATGGCTGTGGTGTGGCCAGGGTGTGCAGTAAACATCCATCCCTCAGGATTGCCCGTGCCTGGTGCTGGTTCCCAGTGCTGGTGGCTGGAACAGATTTTCTTCTGCTCTGCAGCAGGAGCAGCAGAGACCTCGGTGTGTGGCTGGCTGGGGGTGGTTCTGGGGCTGGCTGGGTCGGGCTGACTTTTCCCTGCCCCTGCTCTGTGCACACTCAGCTGAGAGCTGGGAAGGAGGATTTGGGGAGCCTCGGCTGGAGGACAACACTGGAGCCATGGCAGAATCACAGAAGAAACTGTAACTCAGTGAAACATCTCAATTATTGTCCCTAAATCAGAGCATTTTGGTGGGTTCTGGCCACCACCCTGTGATCCTGGCAGCTCACAGCCACCCTGGGCATAGATCCAGTGCTGTCCTGCTCCTGGGAACACCAGGATGTGCTGCCTGTCTGGGTGAGGTCCTTGTCACTGGAGGTGTTTGCAGAGCTCAGAGCAGCCCCAGTGGGAGCCTGGCCCCAGCTCAGCTGCTGCAGCCCTTGTGATGAGCTTTAAAAATGAATCCTCCTCATGAATAATCCAAGCCACCGAGCTGAATGTTTCAGAGCTGGGGAGTACTCTTGGGCAAGCCCTTCCAGCTCAGCTGCTGAGCTGCAGTAACTCCCTTTTCCTGGGAAATCTCTTCCCAGAGGTGCAAATGGAGCTGGATCTTTGGGCTGGAGGCTCAGGTTCTTGGTGTCAGCCAGTTCAGCTGTGCTGAAGTGCAAAACTCCTGGAGAAAGCATAGACAGAGTCTCTAAACTGGGTTTTTTAGCCACAAAGTGTTGCTGGGCGTGATCCAGGCAGAGCAGAAGGAATTTTTTCCTTCCAGCCCCAGGTGGGAGCTGCTGTGAACTCAGGTGGGTTTCCAGGGAAGCCCAAACATGGCAGAGAACGGCAGTGGGTGATGAGGAGGCAGGAAATTCCTGCAGCTCTGAGGGAGCCTCCCCTTGCAGGTGGCAGAGCTGGAGTCGCAGGGGACTCACGATTCCTCCAGCGAGAACAACAAGGAAGAGCTGAGCCAAACCCTGGAGGAGCTGGAGCTGCTGATCAAGGCTAAAGATGAGGTGAGACTGTGATAACCCCCCCAGCCTGTCAATCACCAGCAGCCTGTCAGTCATCAGAGCTGCTCTGAGCTCAGGGCCCTCGTTATTCCCTCCCCAGGAAGCAAAGCTGAGGGACAGGGAAGCACTGGGACATGCTGGACATGCTTCCCATGTCCCCAGCCTGGAGTGGAGAGGCTCAGGCCCTCTGCAGAGCTCTGTTACCCCTTCCCCTCTCAGCCATCTGTGGTGGCAGTTGGCCTCTGGTGTGGTAATTGCTCCTCCCTTTCGCTGCATTTAAATGAATGAATGATTTAAAGCAGGGTTTTAATTACAGAGGCTGTGGGGGAGGAGAGGTGTGGAGAGGATCTCTGCGATTTACACATCCCTGCTGCTGGCCTGGTGCAGGGATGGAGCCACAGAGCAGGGACTGAAGAAGAGAGGGAGCTGTTTTGGGGTTCCTGATCCTCAGAGGAGATCTCTGCCCCCTCCCCAGGCCTGGAGCAGAAGTGCTGGGGCAGAGCTGTGCAGGGGCTTTCACCCAGGTACAGCAGACACAGAAAGGGAGGTGTGAAAATTGGGAGCTGCCTGTGGTTCTGTGCTCCTTGGAGCGAGGGAAGAGGCCTTGGCTGGGAGCTGGGAGCTGTTCCTGCTGGCAGAGGGGTGGCTCTGACACGAGGCTCTCCCTCCCTGTGCTCCAGGAGATCCAGATGCTGAAGAGCCAGAAGTGCGGCCGGTGGGAGGCGGAGGGGGAGCGCGAGGAGACGCTGCAGAAGCTGCAGGTAAAGGTGGCACACCTGGGACACCTCAGCTCCCAGATCCATCCCCACTTCTCCTTGGAGCCACAGAGGGAATGCCAGAGGGCTGCCACGCCTCTGGATGCTGGGAGCAGCTTCTTGCCTGTGTCTCTGCCTTCTGCCACCCTCCCTGTGTCCCTCAGGGATGTGACACGGGGCACAGAGAGCAGCCAGCAGCAATCCCAGCCTTCCTTTTCTCTCCTTGAGCACTTCCAGCAGCCCCTGACCATGGGACTGTGGCAGAGCTTGGGGTGTCCTGTCACCCTCCACCCTCAGAATTCCTGAATTCCTGCTGGAGCAGAGCTCTGGCTGGCAGGGACACAGCTGGAGTGGGATGTGCCTCTCTGGGGCTCGGAGATAAGCCTGTGCTTATCTCAGAGCTCCAGAGCCCCACATGGGCTCCCATGGCAGGAGCAGCTCCACACAGCCAATCCCACCAGCCTGGAGAGGATCCACGTGGGGAGAGCTGCAGTTCCACACCCTCACACCACGGGCAGGGCCTGGGGTGGGGACAGAGCTCACCCACGGTGGCTCAGGCTAGGGACATCCCTCAGGGAAGGACATCCCTGGGGACACGGGGTGGCTGTGGGTGGCAGCAGGGCTGCTTGGGGGAGATCAGGGGCTCTGAGCAGCCACCTCAGTGCTGGCTGTCCCTGGCAGGAGCTGGAGGCCCGGAACGCAGAGCTGGAGCAGCGCCTTCACCTGGCTGAGCAGACCCTGGCAGAGACCCTGGCCGAGAGGGAGAAGATGCACAACGAGGTCACCAAGGTGGCCGAGATCATGGATGTGAAGATCTTCGAGCTCAGTGAGCTCAGGCAGGGACTGGCCAAGCTGGTGGAGAGCAACTGAGCAGCAGCAGAGCCGGAGCAGCCCCCTCGGAGCAGGGGCAGCCTCAGCTGGGACTGGGCACCGAGAGCTCCTGTGGTCACAGGGCAGCCTCGAGGCCTGTCCGGGCAGGATTTGCCACCCCACCAGCAGCTGCCTGGACAGAGTGGACACCAGACCAGCCACTCATTGCCCAGCGAGCCCCCAGAGCAGGGCAGAGAGGACCTGAGCTCCTGAATCCTCTCCAGGGAGCACCTGAGCCCCCGAATCCTCTCCAGGGAGCACCTGAGCCCCCACATCCTCTCCAGGGAGCACCTGAGCCCCCAAATCCTCTCCAGGGAGCACCTGAGCCCCCAAATCCTCTCCAGGGAGCACCTGAAGTCCCAGCCAGACCTCTCTGGCCCCTGCCATGGCCGTGGCATGGCCCAGAGATGGCAGCTGTGCCCGTGCTGCCTTCCCACCTCCCTGCTGCCACACTGTGTCTCCCAGGTTTTTACATTTTCTAAGGGGAAGGGGCTGAGCCGCCTTGGTGGTTTTTTTTTCTGTAGTTTTTTAGGAAACCACTTGCCTTTTGCAAATCAGCTGCCTGTTTCCCTCACCGAGGGGAGGGAGGAGGAGTTTAGCACACCCAGGACAAGTTCCTCCTTTTCCTCTTCCCCAATCCTGTGTCTTTCCAGCAGGATCCAGTCACTGTCAGGAGCACCCCGAGGTCCCCACTGCAGAGATGGGAGCTCCCCTGACCCCGTGTCCTTCCCACTGCTCTTCCAGAGGAAGAACTGCAGGGTTTAAAGCCTGGCTGAGTTGAACACGGTGGGATTTAATGACTGGTGAAAACTTTGAGCTGAGCAGAGCAGAGGCTTGGTTGAGGACGGTGAATTTGGGAAATGGGACATCCCTCAGGGCACGGCCACCAAGCTGCTGGGTTGGCATCTCTCCTGGCCTCTGAGGGCTGCAGTTAATTGAAATTAAATGGAGCAAGTCAACAGTTGCTCTTGGGTTCTTTTTTCCTTTTTTTTTCCCCTCTTACATTGGGAAGCAGCCCCAGGGATGTCCTGCTCATGTCCTGCTCATGTCCTGCTCCTTGTGACGGGGACAGGTCCCAGCTGGATTCAAGGAGAGCAGGAGGTGTTGGGAGCACGCTGGGACCAGTGCCCTGAGGGGCCTGTGGGAAGTTTGGGAGTTATCCCAGAAGTTTGGGAGTTCTCCTAGATGTTGTCCAGCCTTTGGAACTGAGCAAGGCCTGAGGGAGGCCCGGGGAAAGCTGGAATTGTGTCCCTCACCTCTGTCATTCCCAGAGCCTGTGGGAGTGTCTGTAGCTGTAGTTGTAACCTTACAGGAATGTTGATGGATTTGGATGTGTTTTGGGCTTGTATTTTTGTCCTCTTTGCCACTAAAAATTAGGCAAAGGCAGCAGAAATCCTGGGAATGTTCCCTGTGGAGAGGCCCTGCCTCTCCTCTCACTCACCTGGTGGCCGCAGAGGAACCCGCAGCTCCCCCACTCCGCTGCAAGTCAGGGCAGGACCCGGGTCTGGCACCTCGGGAATCTGCTGGAGTGGGGAGAGAACTGCTGGTGACTCTGTGCTGGATCGTGGCCAGGCAAAGCCCTTCCCTTTCCCAGGGAAACACAGAAATTCCCGGACCTGAGGAGCCAGGGAAGAGCTCTTCTCCTCTGGGTCTGGGTTTTTCTTTTTCCCTTGGTTAGTTTTTACTTTATTTTCATTTCTGTTGCATGAAGTGTTCTCACAACTGTCTGGGGCTGGAGCTGCTGTACTAACATTTTGTTCCAGGGTATTGAAGAAGAGAAGGAAGGAAGTGGGTGGCAAAAAATTTTTTGGGATTTGTTTCCCACCCCATGCCAGTGTTGGATATTTTCTCCCTCCAGGAGCACCTTCTTTTGAAATAGAGATCAGCTCCAAGCAAGGTGTGTTTAGTTTGCATCTCTGTCACTGCTGTGGAAGCAGGAGGGTGGGATTTGGGAGGGAAAAAGACCGGGAGAAAGTTCCTCATGTTCTCCACCAGGTTCTCTTGCGTGGCTGAGGTGGAGCTGGGAATGGATCCTTAAATTCTGGCAGCAAAATTCCAGCCTTGCTTTGCTCCTTGGTGGCTGCCACACCTGGCTGAGTCACCTTTCCCAAGGCAGGGAGCTCCTGATCAAGCTGCTGCACATCCCAGCAGGACTCCCAGGAGGAAAACACACACAGGAGCTCCCCCAGCTCCAGGGAATTCCGTGCTGGTGGCCCCAGGACCTGCTCTGAGCCAGCTCAGGCAGCAGTGCAGCACCAAAACAGCTTTTCTGCCAGTTCCTTCTGCCTTTGATACCCTCAGAGCAACCCCTGAGGGCTCCACCTTGACCTGCAGCAGAGAACCGACCCTCTGAGAGGCTGGGCTGAGTGTGGGAAGGTCTAAAAGTCGTGCAGTGAGGTCCAAAAATGACATGAGAAGGTCCAAAAATGATGTGAGAAAGTCTAAAAATGACGTGAGGAGGTCTAAAAATCATGTGAGGAGGTCTATAAATGATGCAAGGAGGTCTAAGTCTTGCAGGGAGGTCTGAAGTCATTCAGGAAGGGGTATAAATCATGCAGTGAGTCACAAAATAAGGCATCTGCAGCTAAACTAGGCTCAAACTGTGGATTGGGGGATCTTCATGGATCCCAGGGATCCTGCACAAGGATTCTGCCTCTTCCCAGGACTCAGAGCCCAACCTGGGCAGGTGCCAGCCCCCTGTTCTGGGTGTTCTGTCAATTCCTGCCCTTGGCTCCTGTGGGATCAAAACGCAGCAGGAGCAAGGCCAGGCCCCTCATTAATCTCGGAGCAGCCTTTTCCAGGGCTCTGGAAGCTTTGTGGGATCTTCCCTGGGCCTGGCAGGCTCTGGGGCTGTCCCTGCCCACCCCAGGGCTGTCCCTGAGCCAGTGCCAGCCCTGGCCGTGCTCCCTCAGGCACCAGGCACAGAGGTGGCCACGTTCCCTGTGCCTCTCCCCCACCCGGGGCTGCTGGAGCCATCCTTCTCCTTGCCAGAATAATCTGGAAGTGGTTTTTTGATGAGCTCTGTCCTGCGCTCAGCATTTGTTCACAAAGGCCTTTCTCGAGGCCCTGTGATGGATGGCTCTGGGAGGCCTTTCCTCTGCAGCCTTCCCTCCTTCCACACTAATGAAATCCCATTTATCACCAGCTATTCCCACGAATCTGGGCTCAGCCAGGAGACAACTCCACTGGAGCTGTAGCAGCAGCACCAATTCCATCCATTTCCAAAGGGTTTTTGGCTGTGGCTCCGAGCAGCGGCACCGACACGTCCCCACCCTGCCCTCTCCAGCCCTCTCCCTGATTGATTTCTTATTTTTGTGCTTCCAAAGAGGAAAGTCCAGGGTGTTCCAACCGTGGCAAAGCTGCAGTTTTGTGTCTCCCACCAATAATTCCTGTCAGCAGCTCCAGCCCAGCACCCTCCTGGCTGGGGGAGCTCCCGACCTCAGGTACCCGGAGAGGCCTCGTGCTTTTGGCAAATTAGGATCTTAATTATTCACAGCAAAGCCAGCCAGAGCATTAATAAAGGGAAAATGATTCACAGAGGAGAGTGGGATGAGCAAAGAAAACGTCTTGGAGCCTTCCCCTGTCCACAGAACATTGAGCTGAGCAGAAAGGGAGGATCCAGCCCCAAAACAAGGTCCTGCTGCCCAGCCCAGCCCCAGGAAACGGAGTTTTGGTGGAGATGGAAATGGGAGATGCCACCAGATGCAAATCCAGCCCTGCCAGCCCAGCTTTGATTCCTCCTCCTCCACAAAGGACAGAATTACCCTCCCTGAAGCCCTGCTGGACTTTAATTACCACCACCTCCGAGGTGCCTGGAGAGCCAAGAGGAGAAAAGGTCAGCACAGGCCACGCTGGGTAATGTCTGAGTCCTCTGAGTGATTTTAAACAAGAGGTAAAAGTCATTCCCTTCCCCAGAAAGCCCCAGGTGATGCTGTTGTGTTGTTAGACACCCTCACATCGAAGTTATTTAACAGCCTGCCTTTGATATCTGAATTTTTATCAGAGCGAGTTCCTGATGGAGGCAAAGCAACGAGGCGCTTTTGTTCCCAAGCTCCCCAGGATAAAACTTAAGGGAATTTGTAATTAAATAATGCCATTAATGAAAAAAGAGGTGACCTAACCCTGCTGAGCTCCTGCATCTGGGCTGCAGGGATCAGCTGCTCCCTTCCTCAGAGGAGAGGTTATTTTTAGTGCAGAAATGCTCTGTTTACACTTGACAGCACAGGGCAGCACAGGCCGTGCGTGTAACACCCCCCAAACACATGCACACCCTGCCAGACCATTCCCATGCACACCAGGGACAGGGAATTCAATGTGGGGGTTGGAAAACGGCCCCAAAAAAACCCCAGCAGGGCTCCCAGTGCTCTCTCCCAGAGCAATTTATCATTATTGTGGTGATTAGGGGGTGGTGGGGGGAGGTTGTTTGTGCTCCCAGGGAAAACAACGTGCACTCATCATCTCCACCTCCCTCAGCTTCCCAACCAAATCCCAGCAGCTGGAATGGTGCTGGGAATGAGGCACAGGAGATGAGGCAGCTCCAACAGGGAATCCAGAGGAACGGCGCCCGGAGCCCCTCGGCATCGCTCAGCCCTGCCAGGGTGAGCCAGGGACTGGGAACCAGAGGGAGCAAATTCCGTGTCCTTGGGTGCTGCTGGCACTGCAGCTGTAGGGAAGAGCCAGGTGGGATGGGTGGGAGGCTGGTGTCACTTCTGGTCCCATGGCATCATCAAGATCCCCATGGCACCACCTCTGTCCCCATGGCATCACCTCCATCCCCATGGCACCAGCCCTGTCCCCATGGCATCACCTCCATCCCCATGGCATCACCTCCGTCCCCATGGCACCATCACTGTCCCCGTGGCACCAGCCCTGTCCCTGTGGCACCAGCCCTGTCCACGTGGCATCACCTCCATCCCCATGGCACTAGCCCTGTCCCCCTGGCACCATCACTGTCCCCATGGCAACAGCCCTGTCCCTGTGGCATCACCTCCATCCCCATGGCATCACCTCTGTCCCCATGGCACCATCACTGTCCCCATGGCACCAGCCCTGTCCCCATGGCATCACCTCCATCCCCATGGCACCAGCCCTGTCCCCATGGCACCAGCCCTGTCCCTGTGGCATCACCTCCATCCCCATGGCATCACCTCCGTCCCCATGGCATCACTTCTGTCCCCATGGCACCAGCCCTGTCCCTGTGGCACCATCACTGTCCCCATGGCACCAGCCCTGTCCCCATGGCATCACCTCTGCCCCCATGGCACCAGCCCTGTCCCCACGTCCCCAGCTGCAGTCCCAGCCCCATCTGTTCCAGGCCATTTCCCCTCTGAGTTCCCTGGCACCCCAATGTCAGTTGTCACCCTTCCCTCGGCTCCTCCCCCTGTGCCTGGCTGGTTTTCCCCAAGGGCTGTAGGACAGCGGGAACGCTGCCTGGGATCTGTCCCTCTGTTCCCACCAACCCCGGCTCAGACCCCAGCAGGCTCCAGGCAGAACCATTTCCCCCTCACCTGGAGATGTTCGTGCCCAGCCCTCGTTAGGGGACATCAAATCAGTGTCCGGGTGGCACAGGTGCCACCTCCCCTGTGACCCTGCCGTGCGGTGAGGTTTGGGAATTGAGGAGTGGCGCTGGGAATGCTGAGCAGGGATGAAAGGAGGGGGCTGAGCCTCTGCCGCAGGCTCCTGCCGTGCTCACAGCTTCTCCCTGCGAGGCCACAGCAGCGTCCCCAGCTCCCTGACAGCCACTGTCCCTCCCAGAGGTGACAGAATCCACATCTCAGCAGGGCTGGGAGCTGCTGCAGGGAGAGAGGGGTGGGGGTGGATCAAACACAGCCAGCAGGAGGTTTGCTCAGCACAGGAGGAAGAAAATTCCAGGTGTTTTCTTCCCTCGGTCCCAAGCCTGGAGTCCTGCTGCTGGCAGGGAGGGACGGGGACAATCCCAGTGTCCAGCATGTCCTGGGCAGCTGCAGCAAGCCCCGGGTGAGGGAATGTCATGGACAAGGGATTTACCAGCAAAAACCGCCTGGGAAGAGCCTGGAGGTGCAGCAGGGAAGGGGAAGGAGCTGCGGGATTTGGGATGGAGGAGAGCCCTGGGATGGAGGAGCAGGGTTGGGGTCAGCCCAAGGGAGAGGATCCGGGAGATTCCTGCCAGCAGCAGCCCCCAGCTGGGGCAGCCTCTGGGGGCAGCCCCGTCCCCTCCCGGCTTTTTGAAGCCAAATTTTCCCGTCCACCCCCAAAATGTTCAGGCCGAGCAGCCCTTGAGCTGCGATTCCCTGTGAACGCGGGCTGGAGCCAGCAGCGAGGTGTCCAGCGCTCCCCAGCTGCCATCTGCCGGCAGAGCGGCCCCGGGAGGAGCCTGGGCAGCGGGGAAGGGCCATTCCTGGGGATAAACCCCAGCTTTTTACGGCGTTCAGAACAGCAGAGTTTGTGTTTGCAAAGAGCATTCCAAGGCAAAGCGGCAGCAGCAGAGAGACACCAAACCTGGCCCTACAATTTCCCCCAATTTTTTCATTGCAGCTGCTTTTGTTCCAGATCCAGAGCTTTTACCCCGGGTGTGAAGGGGGTGCCAGCTCCTGAGGGGCCCTGCAGTGTCACCGGCCTGTCCCTGTCCCTGTCCCTGTCCCTGCATAGCTGCAGGTGTGGGGGATTTATCAGGTGCTGAGCATCTCACCCAGGGGCATCCCAGCTGCTCCCTTCTCCCTGGAAACTTCTGGGAAGGACCCCTTGGAGGGGTTTGTTCTTCCATGAGAGGGGCAGAGGTGGGGGAACGCTCCAGGAACGGACAAATATTGCCTTAAATGCACCCAAAAAAGAAAGGCAGCCTTGGCACGTGACCTGTCAGGAATTGCTTGGGAAGGGGGGAGGAAGGACTGAGGAGGATGAGGAGGGTGAAGGATTGAGGAGGATGAGGAAGGAGTGAGGGAGGATGAGGAAGGACTGAGGAGGATGAGGAAGGACTGAGGAGGATGATGAGGGTGCAGGACTGAGGAGGATGAGGAGGGACTGGAGGAGGATGAGGAAGGACTGAGGAGGATGAGGAGGGACTGGAGGAGGATGAGGAAGGACTGAGGAGGATGAGGAGGGTGCAGGACTGAGGAGGATGATGAGGGTGCAGGACTGAGGAGGACGAGGGAGGACTGAGGAGGATGAGGAAGGACTGAGGAGGATGAGGAGGGTGCAGGACTGAGGAGGATGAGGGAGGACTGAGGAGGATGATGAGGGTGCAGGACTGAGGAGGATGAGGAGGAACTGGAGGAGGATGAGGAAGGACTGAAGGAGGATGAGGAAGGACTGGAGGAAGATGAGGAGGGTCCAGGGCTCTCCCCCCGCACCCCAGCCCAGCCTCAGCAGCCACACCCGGTCCAGGTGAGAGCAGCCGCAGCGGCGATGCTGAATTGGGAAGGGTTTCCATGGCAACGGAGGCAGGGAACCCCCAGACCCGCGGCTGCAGGAGGGGAGCGGGGTGGGCACAGCTCCTGCACAGCGCAGGGAACTCCCAGGCTGGGAATTTGAGGGATTTTGCTCCGTCCCGGGCAGCAGAGCAGCCTCTTTCCCTGCTCAGCCACTCCCAGCCGCACCCAGCGCTCCGATTCCCAGCTCGGGCTGCTCAGACAGCGCTGCATGAAAAGGAATTTGGAATAAATCTTCCAGACAAGATCCTTGATCAAACCCCGCGTGTCACAGGGGGAAGGAGAGGGAGAAACCCCGCCAGGCTGAGGCAGAGACTTCAGACAGAGGGGTGGCAGCGTCTGCAGGAGTGACGCTCCCAGGGAGCAGCCTGGCTCGGGGAAGGTGGCTTTTAATCCCCACCCGACTCCCCAAATCAGCATTCCAAGGCTGTAGGATTTAGTATTCCAACAGCATCAGCCTGCTCCAAACCGCTGCTGCAGCTGCTCCCGGGCAGGGCGGGGAAGGCTTTTCCTTCCTGGAGGGCACCCAGGACAAAGGAGCAGCTCCGAGCAGCTCCAAACGCACCCTGAGGCCACCAGGGATGGACCTGGCCCCTCCCAGCCCCGGAACACCCGGATGGATCCCTCAGGGAAATCAGGGAAAAGGCACCACAGGGAAGGAGCTGGGCTCAGGCTGCCTGAGGGATAAAACACCCCCAAAATGCTCAATCTTTACCCAAACCCCGTTTTCTCTCCACACAAGTGCTGCTCCCCACCCCAAAGGCCCCATAATTCCCCGAAAAATTCCAGTTTCCAGGCACGTGCAGCAATAAATATTTATTTGGGCACGGGCCACAGCCACTGTTTTTGTACAGGACAGAAATAACAGGGTTTCAGTCAGAGAAAAGGCACTGAGGATCAAAGCTGGGACAGGGCTGGCCAAAATCTGGGATTTTTTTTTTTTGTCTCCAGAGGGAAACAGAACTGGATTTTAGGATTGCTCAGCCCTCCCCAGCCTAACCCTGTTCCAAACACACCCAGGGAGGCCCCAAACCCAACTCTGGTTCCTCTGGATGGAACAAGGACCAAGGGAATCCTGCTCCTGGGGCTCTTCTGTGCAGGAACGATCTTGGAAATTCAGGAAAACGGGGCCCTGTCTCCAAACTTTAAACATACAAGGATTATTGCAAAAGCAGGATTATTCCCAAAGTCCCAGGATCAGCCCTTACACAACCTCCCCCCTGTGTTCCAGGAATTTTCCCCTCGGAAAACTCCAGGCTCTGGCACAGACAGATGCTGAGCTCAGCTCGTCCCAGTATTTTTAGACTCTGGCTCAGGGGAGAATCTGTTGATCCAAACAAGTGTGAGTGGCAATCACAGCCCTCGGAAGGGGCAGGGACAGGGGAGCTTTATCCCAGCAGGAATCCAGGCCTGGCCCCTCCTTTGCTCCAAGAAGGAAAGATCCTCCTGAAAGGAATTCTCCAGGAGGCCGACCCAGCCTGCCAGGAATGGCCCCAGCTGTGCAGGGGGGAAAAAACTCTTCCCTGTGAGGCTGGGGAGGGGCTGGGATGGATTCCCAGAGAAGCTGGGAATCCCTGGAAGTGTCCAAGGCCGGGCTGGACGGGGCTTGGAACACCCTGGGTGGAACTGGATGAGGTTTAAGGTCCTTCCAACCCAAACCATCCTGGGATTCTGGGATTCTTCCCTTCACCCCAACACCGATTTCAGGTCAGGAATGTCCATATTAAAGTGTTAAATCCCAATATTCCCAAAGCAGAGCAGTCCAGGCCAGGCCCAGGGATGTCACTGCTCCTCCTTCTCCTTCTCCATCTTCCTCTTCCTCCTCTCCATCCTCTTCTGCAATTTCCTCTTCAGCTGCAGCTGCTTCTTCCTCTCCAGGGTCTGCTGCACCTTCTCCCGACATTCCTTGTTTTTCTTCTTGATCTTGGCCAGCTCTGCTTTCCTTTTGGCCTCCAGGTCTGGGTCCTGCGGGGGCAAATGCCAGGACATTGGGGACACGCCCAGGACACTGGGGACACGCCCAGGACAAGCCCTTGGCCTTTCCCAGGTGCCCACGACTGAGGAGGTTCCACAATTCAGACCCTTCTCCCTTTTCTCCAGAGCATTTTTAGCATCGTAATATTTATAATTTTCAATCTCGTAGTATTTAATGTTTTTAAGATCCTAATGTTTAATATTTATTTGAGGATTATTTTAAATAAATCTTCCCCACCCAGAAGGGGAGTGAGCCCAGCAGTGAGGGAGGGAGAGAGGGAGGGACTGTCCTTCCCTTTGCCTTTCCCTTTTCCACACTTTATCGGCTTCTAAGAATTCATAAAGCAGCAGCTCTCACCTTGCCTTCAAGGATCATCTGTTTCCTCTTATTGATTTCTTTCTTCTCATCAAAATCCATCCCCTCCAGCTCCTGGAAAAGGGAAAAAGCAGCAGAGCAGTCAGGAATGGGAAGAGCAGCACAGCAGGAGCTCAGTGTGCTGGAAACTTCAGGGCTGCAGACCCAGAAACCTCAACCCTCAGCAGCAAAAAACCCCGAAAAACTGTGAAAAAACCGAGCAAACCACGGGCAGAGAGCAAACTGAGCCTCCCCCACACATCCCTGGGGTTCTGCAGGAATTTTTCCCAGGATTTCCAGGGAACACACTCACGATTTCACACTCCCTCCTGGTGACGTTCACTTGGGTCAGGATGTCCAGCACAAGCTGCTCCTCCACGGAGAACTCCTTCAGCTTCAGCTCTAAACCAGGGTGAGACATTGAGAGGGTTACAAAATCCCAATCCTCAAGGGAAAAAAAATCCCAGTGCAGTCCCTGGAACGATCAGTGGGACTGGTTTATGTTCTATTGTTAAATGTTAAGATTGTTACACGCTGTGATCATTGACTTCCTGAGCCTCCAAGGGATTAAATCCTCCCCTCTACCTGCAATCCCCTACAGCACGAGATGTTGCATTTTTTGGCCCCTTTCCCAGGGGGAAAAAAAAAAAAGGGAATTTGAACCTGAAGCAACCTGGGCTGCTTTAATAAAGAGGAGCTCCACGCGATTCCTCCTCCACTAAAAACAGCAGCAGAACAAACAAGGTCCTGCCTGACACCCCCAGGGGCTGAAATCAGGGGTTCAGCTGCTCCTGCTCTCTCCCAAGCCTTTGGCACACGTGGAGAAGGAGCCTCCTGGCAGCAGGAGCAGAGCCCCACTCACTGATCTCCTCCTCGATGGCGTGCACCAGGTGGATGTCGTACTGCGTCACCAGCGTGATGGCCATGCCCTGCCGCCCTGGCATGGGGGAAAAACAGGGATGGGGGAATCCTGGCAGGCACACAGGGATGAATCCAAGCCATTCCAAACCCATCCATCCCCGGAAGCCACCCTGGGGTGCTCAGAGGGCTCTTTTTTGCTCCGAAATCCCGTTAACCATCAGCACAAGTCCACGTTGGTGTGACCCATCCTAACACACGCCAGGGCAGGATCCCAGTGATCCCAGCGGATCTGAGGACACTCCTGGGACACCCATGCAGGGCCCAGCCCCTCCCTGGATCCCCGTGGCCCCCAGAGCAGCCGTGGTGGCCCCGCTCACCCGCGCGCGCCGTCCGCCCCACGCGGTGGATGTAGATCTTGGGCAGCCCGGGGGTGTTGTGGTTGATGACGACCTGGACTGCAGGAATGTCCAAACCTCTGGAATGCAGGGGAAAAAAAAAACCCCACAAACAACCCCCCCAGATGTTGCAAAACAGCTTTAATATCATAGGGTTGTAAAATGCCAGAATGGTTTGGGGTGGAAGGGACCTAAAGCCCATCCAGCTCCACGCCCTGCCTTGGCCAGGGACACTTCCACTATCCCAAGGATCTCAGTTTCATTCCTGCTTCCTCCAGGAGTCCCATCTCCTCATGGATAGAGGCTTTACTGGCTGACTGGAGAACAAATTCCTTCCTCACACAGTTAAACAATTCCCTGTCCCCTCGGAGCTGCTCCCTGGCAGCCCCAGGGAGCCCCACAGGAACCGCAGCACCCACAGGCTGCAAACCAGAGCTCAGAGAGGTTGGGAACAGCCCTGTCCCACCCAAAAGTGGGGGATTTGAGGGTCTGCTCTTGCTAAACTCAGCCTAAACTGGTTCTGGTGAACAAATCCAGGTGTGAGCGCTTCTGTTTTACCTGGCAGCGACATCAGTGGCGATGAGGATCTTGAAGATGCTGGACTTGAACTTGGCCAAAGCTGCAAATCTCTGTTTCTGTGAGCAGAAAGTTCCGTGTGAGGGGCGTGGGATCCACCTGGAAGCAGCCACCTGCCAGGGCTGTGCATCCCTCACCTGCTTCATCATGGAATGCAGAGCCACAGAGGGGAATTTGTATTTCCTCAGCATCATGTTCAGCACCTGGCAGTCCCTTGAAAGGAGAAAAAACCAGGAAAACAATCAGGGTGCACCAAAGGAATGGATCAGGACAGAGCTGGGACAGGCAGGGACACCTCCCACTATCCCAGGGTGCTCCAGCCCAGCCTGGGCCACTTCCAGGGATGGGAAAACCGTGCCAGGGCACAAGGAAACAACCCCGAGGGAAAACCCCGCTCACTTGCAGGTTTTAGTGAAGATTATGATGGCCCAGTCGTCGTGCTCGTCCTGGAAGGTCTGCACCAGGTGCACCAGGTAGGCATCCTTCACCGCCTCGGGCACCAGCAGGTACCGCTGCTCCAGCTGCTCCACCGTGCGCACCCTGCGGCCAGGAGCGGGCACAGGGAGCGGGCACAGGGAGAGCCCAGCTTTGCTGAGCCTGGGAAGCCCTCCAGGATCACCCAGGCCAAGCTGTGCCCATCCCACACCGCACCCAGCCCTTCCTTGGACGCCTCCCTGGCTAGTTCTGAGCCCTGGCCACCCTTTCCGTGAGGAAATTCCCGCTGATGGCCCACCTGGAACAGCTTGGGGCTGTTCCCTCCTGTCCTGGTGTCCCCTGGGACCCCCCTGGCTGTGCCCTCCTGGCAGGGACTGGTGGAGATTGGGAATGTCCCCCCTGATCCCGCTTTGCTCCAGGCTGAGCCCCTTCCCAGCTCCCTCAGGAATTCTCCAGCCCCTTCCCAGCTCCCTCAGGAATTCTCCAGCCCCTTCCCCAGCTCCCTCAGGAATTCTCCAGCCCCTTCCCCAGCTCCCTCAGGAATTCTCCAGCCCCTTCCCAGCTCCCTCAGGGATTCTCCAGCCCCTTCCCAGCTGCCTCAGGGATTCTCCACCCCTTTCCCAGCTCCCTCAGGTGCTCCAGCCCCTTCCCAGTTCCCTCAGGAATTCTCCAGCCCTTTCCCAGCTCCCTCAGGGATTCTCCAGCCCTTTCCCAGCTCCCTCAGGAATTCTCCAGCCCTTTCCCAACTCCCTCAGGAATTCTCCAGCCCTTTCCCAGCTCCCTCAGGTGCTCCAGCCCCTCCACATCCTTGTCCCGACACCCCAAAAGCCCTCAGCAGCACCAGCACAGCGCGTGGGACACGCAGCAGGGGAAAAGCAGCAAAAGGAGCAGCAAACAGGGGAAGAACCCGACTCGTGGGCACTCACTCGGATGCAGCCTCCCAGAAGAAGGGCCTGTTGGCAGCCAGGGCCCTGAGCTCCGTCAGGGTGGCCGTGAGGGTGGCACTGAACAGCAGCGTCTGCCGGCGGGCGGGCACGGCCTCCAGGATCACCTCCAGGTCGGCGGTGAAGTCGGCGCAGCCCTGCTCCAGCAGCCGGTCAGCCTCGTCCAGCACCTGGGAATCGGCTCCCTCAGCTGGATTCCCGGCTGGAAAGGCACCAGCAGGAATCCCTGAATTCCAGGCAGGGCTCCAGGCTTACCAGGAATTTGAGCTTCTTGAGGCTGAAGGTGCTGGAGCTGCGCAGGTGGTCAGCGAGGCGCCCGGGGGTGGCGATGACCACGTGGGGCTTGCGGGACAGCTCCAGGGCCTGGGCCACCATGTCTGCAGGGAGAACCTCGGGAATGGCAGGGAACTGGGCAGGGAGCCCGGAACCAGCCGGGCTGTGAAGCTGGGGGATGCCACTCTGTGTGCTCCCAGCAGGATCTGCTGGGTGGCGGAGAATCCAACCAGGCTGGAATGGGAGCAGGGACAGGACCAAGGGGAAGGGCTGGAGAAAGGGACAGGAGCCAGGGGAAGGGCTGGAGCAGGGGCAGGAGCCAGGGAAGGGCTGGAGAAAGGGAGAGGAGCCAGGGAAGGGCTGGAGCAGGGACAGGACCAAGGGGAAGGGCTGGAGCAGGGACAGGAGCCAGGGGAGGGCTGGAGCTGTGTCTGGGCTTGGGATGGGGATCCGGGAAAGGCTCTTCCCCCCGAGGCTGCTGGGGCACGGAATTCCCCCAGGGAACGGTCCCCAAGGCTGGCAGAGCTCCAGGAGCGTTCGGACACCGCTCCGAGGCACAGGATGGGATTCTGGGGTGTCAGGAATGGTCCCTCCCAGCTCAGGGAATGAGCGGAATTCTCCCTCTACCCCCGCCGGGCTCCAAGGGGGAGGCAGAAGCGCGGGATGCCCCGCGGGACTCACCCAGGCCGCCCACCACCACACAATCCTTCAGGCCCAGGGGTTTGCCCAGCACTCGGAACTGCTCGGCGATCTGATACGCCAGCTCCCTGCGGGGAGGGACAGCTCAGCCGGGCCCCGGCTCTCCGGGACCCTCCGGGGACCCTCCCGGGGCTCTCGGTACCTGGTGGGCGTCAGCACGAGGCAGAAGATGCCGTAGGGATCCTCGGACAGCACCTGCAGCACGGGCAGCACGAAGGCCGCCGTCTTCCCGCTGCCCGTCTTGGCGCAGCCCAGGCAGTCCCGGCCTGCGGAAGGCACCGGGGCAGCGTCAGCGGCCGGGCCCGCGATCCGGGACGGGGGGAAAGGGGCCGGGAGAGCGGCGGGTCCCGAGGGAGGGATGGGAGGCCCGCGAGCGGCCGTTCCCGGGGACAGAACCGGGCGCACAAACGGCCCTTCCCGGGCGCGGGAATGGCCCGCGGCGCTCACCCTGCAGCACGGCCGGGATGCAGGCGGCCTGCACGGGCGTGGGCCGGACGAGCCCCACCTGCCTGGCCTGCTCCGCCAGCCACGGCGCCAGCCCGAGCGCCCGGAACTCCGCCATGCCCGCTCCGCGTGCGCGCCGGCGCGCCCCGATGGCGTCACCGCCGCGCCGGTCGCTCATTGGCTGGCTCGCTCTAACCCCGCCCACACTCCATGCAGCGCGTCGCTTTGATGACGTTCCTCCTCCTCGCGTTGCTATTGGCGGTCTCCATGGAGACGGCGGCTCCCGGCAGCCCCTGCGGCGCGGGCGCTTCCGGGGACGTGTCTGAGGGCGATGGCGGCCGGGGCGGGCGCGGCGCCGCCCGGGGAGGTGGATGAGCTGTTCGACCTCAGGAACAGCTTCTACATCGGCGCCTACCAGGCCGCCATCAACGAGGCGCAGCGGGCCAAGGTCGGGCACGGCGGGCGGCGCTGGGGGGCCGCTGCTCGGAGCCCACCGCGGCTCTAAAGGGACACTGAAGGCGCAGGGTTGGGGCTCCCTGAGGGTGTTGGTGGCCCCGGGAGTGTTTGTGTGGGGCTCGCCCGGGGGTTTGTTGTGGATGTCTGAAGCCCTCAGAGGTTCTTGTTTCCTCCCTCCCTTCAGCCGTCCAGCCCCGAGAAGGAGGTGGAGAGGGACGTGTTCCTGTTCCGAGCCTACATCGCCCAGGTGAGGCTGACTGCGGTTTCGTAGGAATTGTGGAATTGTTTGGGCTGGAAGGACCTTAAAACCAACCTTCCACTGTCGCCAAGCCCCGTCCAGCCCGGCCTTGGGCACATCCAGGGGCAGCCACGGCTGCTCTGGGAATTCCCTCCCAGTATCCCATCCATCCCTGCCCCTCCGGATCCCCGTGAGTTCTGCTCCAACTCCAGCCTGCCTTTCCTGCCTTTCCTAGAGGAAGTACGGGGTGGTCCTGGACGAGCTCAGGGCCAGCAGCAGCGCGGAGCTGCAGGCAGTGAGGATGTTCGCAGAGTTCCTGTCCAGCGAGAGCCAGAGGTGAGGGCTGCTCCTCCCCTGCCCTACAGGGAACGTTCCCCTCTCCCCACGGGGACAATCTGCAGAGTTGTGGGCTTTGTGGTGGTGCAGTGAGTGTGGAAAAGGCAGAATTCCACAGAATCCCAGAGCTGTGGGGCTCTGTGAATTGGAGGGGGCTTAAGGATTATCCAGACCTCCCCCCAGCCCCAAGGCTCATCCAGCCAGGCCTTGGACCCTTCCAGGGGCAGCCTCAGCCTCTCCCATCGTTGTCCCTCATCCAGCACCCAGCCAGCCCCAGGTTCCCTCTTTCCCTGCCCACAGGGACACAATTGTGGCAGATCTGGACAAGAAGATGGCCAAGAGCGTGGATGTGGCCAACAGCACCTTCCTGCTGATGGCAGCTTCCATCTACTTCCACGAGCAGAACGCTGACGCTGCCCTGCGCTGCCTGCACCAGGGCGAGAGCCTGGAATGGTGAGGGAATTCCCAGCTGGGCCCAGGCCTGTGCTCCTCTCCACAGCCCGAGGGGCTGCCTGAGCCTTGGCTGCGCTCTCAGGAGCCTTGGGAGCACCCAGAGGCTCCTCAGAGGTTTTGCTTTCGAGGCACTCGGGGATTTGGGGCTTTTCCCAGGGTTCTGCAGGGTTCTGGTTCCCGAGGGGGATGGGAGAGCCTGGTATTGATCCGTGTGGGCTCCGTGCCAGGGAGGGAGCTGGCAGCGCTGCAGCTCTGGGAGTCAGAGTGCTTGGGGGTGGGAGGGGCCCTCGGGGTCATCCCAGGGTGCTCCAAGCCCTGTCCAGCCTTTCCTTGGACGCTCCCAGGGGTGGGAATTCGCTGGGAATCTGTGCCTGAGCTGGATCAGTCCCTCTTTTGTTGTCCTTGCAGCTTGGCCATGATGATCCAGATCCTCCTGAAGCTCGACAGGCTCGACCTGGCCAGGTGGGATTTCCCTTTCCCTTCTCCTTTTCCTGGTGTTTGTGTGGGGAGAGCCTGGAAAAGGGAACACCCAGCACCTTCTGTGCTGCAGAATTGTGCTTTGAAGGGCACAAAGCCCTGGAGGTGACAGAGTTGGAGCTCGAGGTTTGATCTCCCCTCCAGCAGGACGTGTTTGGAATCTCTCTCCTGCATTTGAGAATCAAACCAGGCCCCTCCTGGTGAAATATTTGCTGTTTGTCCCATTCCCAGCACGGAAAACTCGAGAGGAGAACCCCCAAGGTTTTGGTTTTTGTGTGGAAATCACCTTTCCTTTGTGATTCCTGCAGGAAGGAGCTGAAGAAAATGCAGGAGCAGGATGAGGACGCGACCCTGACCCAGCTGGCCACAGCCTGGGTGAACCTGGCCATGGTGGGTACCTCCCTCCTCCCAGGAAGCAGCCAAAACACACTCAAATATTCCCAAAATATTCCAGAGGAGGTCAGGGAGCTGCTCTGCTGCCCCAATCCAGACTCCAGGACAAGAAATATCCCGAAAGATGTTTGGGAATGAGGCAAAACCACTCGGTTTGGGAGTGCAGGGGGCTGAATAAACTCCTAAAATTCCACGGAATCCAGGCTTACCCAGCCTGTTGTTCCATTAAAACAACTTCTGGCACTTGGCTTTGTTACAAAATCTCTCCCTGCCTTTACTGGGTTTCCTGAGAATCTGAACTTTCCCCTCTGAATGGAGACCCCACCTCATGGAGAACCTTCCTGCATCCAGAGCCTTTGGAGAGCCCAGGTGTCCATCTCCGTGTTTAATCCCCACCCCCCTCATTTTCCACCTCCTTTACGCCACCAAACCCCCAAATTGGTTCTTTTGAAGTGGATTTTCCCTTCTGAAGCCAAACCTGCCTCCCTTGGTCCCTTGACTGGTGCTGAATTTGGTCCATTTTTTGCATTTCTTTGCTCTGGGTTCTCCCTGAGCCGCCGGAATCCCACGGATCCCAACCCCGGCAGCGTCGGGCCTTTCACCCACAACAATCCCACCGTTCCCCCAAAGGCTTTACACACCCCACAGAGGAGCTTTGGTGGGGGATGAGGATCCCCAGCAGCAGGCAATGACCCTGTGCATGTTCCTCCTACTTTTCCAGGGCGGGGAGAAGCTCCAGGATGCCTTTTACATCTTCCAGGAGCTGGCAGACAAATATTCCTCCACGCTGCTGCTGCTGAACGGCCAAGCCACCTGCTGCATGGCCCAGGGCAAGTGGGATGACGCCGAGGGAGTGCTCCAGGAGGCTCTGGACAAGGTGCAGCC
The DNA here is from genome assembly GCF_041296385.1 of Aphelocoma coerulescens. Lineage (NCBI taxonomy): Eukaryota > Metazoa > Chordata > Aves > Passeriformes > Corvidae > Aphelocoma > Aphelocoma coerulescens. Next base: position 5,553,051 of record NC_091041.1, on the reverse strand, counting down.
TGCACTTCCCAGAGCTGCCCAGCACAAGGGAGGGTTTTTCCTGCTGAAATCTGGATTTATGGATCCGTCTGGCTGAGGGCAGGGCTGTCCTTGGGCTTCCTGAGGGTTTTGGGTTGGGAGGGATTTAAGGGTGATTTTATCTCTGCAATCCCAAGTGGTTCCAAGGTGGCTTGGGACACTTCCAGGGATGGGGCAGCCATGGATTCTCTGGGAATTCCATCCCAGGGAAGCATCTCTTCCCAAAATCCACCCTCTGGAAGCCACTCCCTGTGTTCTGAGCCTCTCTTATCTCTCTGATAACGCCCCAAGTCCTTCCCTGCCTGTTCCCGCAGAGCTGGCCTGGGTTTTCCTGGGATAATCCAGGGCTTTTTGTTTTCCAGGACAGCAGCCACCCTGAGACCCTCCTGAACCTCGTGGTCCTGTCCCAGCACCTGGGCAAACCCCCAGAGGTGAGGTTGGGTTTGTTGGATTGGGTGTTCCTTGGGGGGGTTTGGAATTCTGGGTGTCCCCAGCAGGATTTGGGGATTGATGGGATCATCGTGGGAGTGGGGAGCTCCCAGCTGCAGGGAAGTGGTGGTGGTACCTGGAATGGTGGGAATTGTCCCTGCCCATGGAATTAGATGATCCTTAAGGTCCCTTCCAACCCAAACCATTCCATAATTCCACGTTCTTGAGGGAAAAGGGCAGAAAAAACCATTTTGGGTTCTAAATTCAGCTCCTCCCGGTTTTTTTTGTTGTTTTTTTTTTTTTTTAAACTGGAAACCACCACTGAAAGTTTATTTTTATTACTTATTTCCAGCGTGTGTGCATGGATCCCACTGGTTTGAACTGGGACACGGAGAAAATCGGGATTTTAGGTGTAAAAAAACCCACACTGGGGTGGGATTTGTTTCACTCTGTCAGCCCAAAATTTCAATTTCTCGTCTCCCCAGGTCACCAATCGTTACCTGTCACAGCTGAAGGATGCTCACAAAAGCCACCCCTTCATCAAGGAGTACCAGGCCAAGGTAGGGAAGGGAAGGGAATAGAAACAATAACAGAAATAAAGAAAATAAATGGAATTTCACCACGTCCTGACGGGTTCTTTACAAACATCTTCTGAGGGGGCAGCTCCATCTCGTTCCCCTTTTCCAGCTCTTTTGGGAATCCCAGACCTGGAAGAAAAGCTCTGAGATGCAGATTCTTAATCCAGGTGGAAATTTGTGCTCCAACAGGAGAAAAACCGGGAGAGGGAATTTGGGGAGAGGGGAAGGGGAGAGCAGCAAAATGGGGAAAAAAAAAAACCCCAGGGATGCATGGGATGATGTTGCTGGAATTCCTTCAGCTTCAGGGAGCTGGTAGTGGTGTGTTCAGCTAGAGGAGAGTTAATAAATGTAAATCTGGGGATTAGTGATCGATAATAATTAATTAATAATTAATTTAATACGTTTTTGGTTGGCTGTGGTTGCAGGAGAACGACTTTGACCGCCTGGCCCTGCAATATGCACCCAGTGCCTGAGCTGGGCTGGGACAGCCCTGGGACAGCCCTGGGACAGCCCTGCCAGCTGGGATTGATGTGGGAATTCCCTCTGGGACATGGAAAATCCCCCCTGGAACACGGAAAATCCCCTCTGCACCCCAGCAGCTGTGGGAACACCCGAATTTGGGGGATTGAAGCCCCACCTGAGCCCTGAACTCTGCTTAAAGGACACTGCAGATCCAGATGCATTCCTAATAAAGCTTTTCCTGGATCTCTGTGGGCCTGGATTTCTGGGATTCCAGCCCTGAGCCCGGGGGGATCGCAGTGGGAGAGTGGGAAGGTGAATTTCCAGCATCTCCATAGATCCATCCCCAGTTCTGCAGCGTCTCCCAGCCCATCAGGAGCCGGGAGAAGGATCCTGGGCTCAGATCCCAGAGAGGGAAAATCCCCAAGTGAAAAGAACCCTCCTGTAAGAGGCTCAGGCAGTGAGGCAGAGCCAGGAGTGTCCTGCAGCCAGGACATCCCTCCTGCAGCGTCCTTGTCACCAATCCCTGCCGGGAACGTCGTGGTTGAGCCTGGAGTCGTGGGAATTCTCGTGGCCGTGGAGCCCTCCCTGACCCCGAATTCTGGGATTATCTTTGGAATTCTCCCTCGGGCAGGGGGAGCAGGGGGCTGTGCTCTGGCACAGGGGGGTTCCTGGGTGCCCCCCTGGCCGTGCTGGCACTGAAAGGGCCCTTTGTGCCCAGCTTGGCTCCTTCCAGGCCGGGCTTTTTCAGGGGATGAATGTTCCCTTTGTGGAGCTGTCTGAGGGAGCCTGAAAGGGTCCTGTGTGCTCGGGGCAGCCCTGCCCCACTCCAGGGCCCTGATAAATTGACTGCAGAATGTAAACAGTCAGAGCAAGTGGCAGAGCAGGAGCCAGCAGGGGCTGGGAGACACCGGGGGGACACGGGGGCACCTCCAGAGCAACGAGTTTGTGTTTCAATTTGTGTTTCCTCCCTGCTGCCCCAGAGAAATTGGGGGTTGCAGACAACCTGAGGGACTCCAAATGAGGTTAAACTCGGTTTTATTTGGGGTTTTTCCTTTCCCTGGCAGCTCCAGGGGTGCCTGGGATGAGAGTGATGATGGAGCTCAGTGAGGTCTTTTCATCAGGGGTGACCTTTGGGAGGGAGTTTGATTTTCACAGGTGGATTTTATTATTCCAGCCTCATCTTGAAGGTGACTTTCATGATTCCATACCCTTAAACTGCAACAGGTGCCCAAAACTGAGCTGTGGGGGGAGATTGGGCACACCTGGAAACTCCCGAGGAGCTTGGGAAGGGCCAGAGCTGCTCCGAGGTTTGTGCTGAGAGGGAGGGGAAAAAAATACCTGGAAAAACAATTTCCTTGGCTTATCAAATGAGTGAAACGCTGGCAGGAGAAGGCTCAGGTAGGGATTTTGAACGTGCAGCTCCGTGCTCTTGAACCCGCCCCAAAGTGGGACCTGAACCCCCCCAAAATTCGCACCTGAATCCCCTAAACTGGCACCTGAGACCCCCAAATTTGCCCTTGAACCTCCTAAATTGGCCCCCGAGCCCCCGGAGTGGCAGCTCCGTGTTGCCACCTAATTGTGCCCAGCGCCTTCCAGCCCCGAGGGTTCCCCAGGGCAGTCACAGGAATTTCCCCACCGTTCCATCACCCCCGGGACCGAAATTTGGGGTTTCCCTCGCCCTTCCCCTCTCCAGCGCCTTCCCACCGCGTTGGTTTCGCTTTCTTTCCGCTCCCCGCGTCCCTCCCGAGCCGCTGCCCCCTCCGGGAGCCCCGGCCGAGCCCGAGGGGGGCCGGGCCGTGCCGGGGGGCGGCTCCTACCCCGGTACCGGCGCGGGGGGAGCGCGGTGCCCGCCCCGCCGGAGCCTGCGCGGGGCCGCGGCCGTGGCAGCTCCGCGATGCCGCCTCCGGAGCCCATGCCCGGCTACGGGGAGCTGCTCCGCCGGGGCTACGGCAGCCTGGCCGCGGCCGCCCGGGGCTGCGGGGACTGCGGCTGGGAGCTGGCGCGCCGCACCTGGGCCGAGAACGCGCACCTGGGCTGGGCGGAGGTGCTGCTGTGCGGGCTCTGCGCGCTGGGCTGGACCGCGCTGCGCCGCGCCTGCTCCCGCCGCCTCTTTCGGGTCAGTGCCGGGCACCGGGAGGGCGATGGGACGGGGGTGGGATGGGGATGGAAGCGGGGGGGGTGCGCGGAGGGCAGCGCCCGCCCCTGGCCGCGGGGTTGGGGATGGGGGGGGATGCGCGTTTTCCGTGCTTTAGGGGGTGAGGGATGCGCCCCAATTCCCCTCCCGGCGCTGCAGCATCCTGAGGGACCGGGAGAGCCCCCCCCCCTCCTCCCCGCCGCTGCCTTCCGCCCCCTCCCCCCGCCGCCTTTCCATCGCTGCATCCCCGCAAGGTTGAGGGTTTTTTTTCTTCCAGGTTATTCCCAGGTTGTTCCGTGTCTTCCTCCGGAGCAGCATCCCGGAGGATGGAGCATCCCGGTGCACCGGGAGAGCCCCCCCTGCTCCATTTCCCCCCGCCCCATCCCCCCTGGATCCATCCCTGCATCCCCGCAAGGTTGAGGGTTTTTTTCTTCCCGGTTATTCCCGGTTTATTCCCAGGCTGTTCCGTGGTTCCGTGCCCGGGGGCTGCATCCTGTAGGATTTGAGCATCGGCAGAGCCCCCCCTGCTCCTTTCCCCCTTATTCCCCCCCACGTTTCCATCCCCGCAAGGTTGAGGTGATTTCTCCCCGGTTATTCCCGGGTTATTCCGTGCCTTTCCCGGGGCTGCATCCCGAAGGATTTGAGCATCCCGGTGCACCGGGAGAGCCCCCCCCCCCGCTCCTTCCCCCCCTCCCGTTCCCATCCCCGCATCCCCACAAGGCTGAGGTTGTTCCTTCCCGGTTATTCCCGGGTTGTCCCTTGCCCAGGGGGGGGGAGGAGCTGGGCCACATCCCCGCGTGTCCCCCGCGGTTTTGGGGCGGCGGAGCGATGGCGCGGGGCCGCCGGCTCGGTGCTGCAGTGCCGGCCTGACCTTCCCGGGGCGCGGGGATGCAGCGATGCTCCCGCCCGGCCCCGCAGCCCCCGGAGGGGCTCGCTGGCCGCTGTCCCCCGCTCCTGTCACCGCCCGGCCGGGGGACAGCCGAGCAGGGGGTCCCCGGGCGGGGAGAGCGGCTCTGGCTCGTTCGCGGCCGTGCAGGAGAGCGGAGCTCCCCTCCCTCCGCCGTGGCTCCATCCCTGTTTCCTCGAGAGATGCTGCAGGCTCTGCCCCGGCCTCCAGAGGACTTTAAGGGCAGAACTGCCGGAAATCTGGAGGATTTTGGGGTCAGGGGACAGCCCCGAGCTGGTGGGGACACCCTTTTGTCACCTCCCTGTGCCAGCGGGCCTTGGGGAGCTCCCGGAGCTGCTGTTCCTCATTCCCCGGCTGAGCTGGATCCTCATGGATCAGGCAGCTCCCTGTGTCCCTGTGGGGGTCACTGCTCCCCTCTGCCCTAAAGGGGCTCCTCCTTTGCTTAATTGGGGTGCAAGGTCCAGCCCGAGCCCCCCAGACCCGTTTGGAGCTGCTGAAGGGGCTGTGGGTGAGGAAGGTGTTAGGAATTTGTGCCAGACTGGATTTTCCCTCATTCCCTGCCCCATCTGGCTCTGATGGGCACCTGGCAGCACTGGACTGAGGCTGGAGGGAGCCCTGGCTCTGCTGGAACAAACCGAAGTCGATTCCATTCGTGCTCTAGTTCCCCCTCGTGTGAGGCCCCCCCAGAGCGAGGGCTCAGCCCTGGGAGCCCACCCGGAGCTCTGGGAGGCTCCTGGCAGCTCCTGCAAGCGCCAGGGCGTCGTTCCCTGGGGAAATGGGTCACTCCTGTAACTGCAGAAGGGCGAGGGGGGCTGAGCAGGGCTGGTTCCTGTGGCTCCATCTGCGTGCGGCTGCTCCTGATGAGATGCTGAGCGCGGTTCTGGCGGCATCAGCTTTCCCCCGGTGGCAGGGAGGGACAGCTCTGTCTCTCCAGGCCTGCATTTTGAAAAGATTGGAAGCTTTTCCTTGCTGGAACTGCTGTGGGAGAGGAGGGGAGTTGTGGCTTTTCCCTAAAACCTGTCAGGAGGTCGGTTTGGATCAGCTGGGATCTCGCAGCCCCTGGAAGGGCAGTGCTGGACTGGGGTGGTTGAGGGGAGAAAAAGGAACTGTTTCACCCTGGGAACTTCTTCCCTGCTCAGGATTTTGCTTTTTGGGGCATCCTTCCTCATTCTGAGCCTCTCCCTGTGAGAACCGAGAGCTGCCGGGGATGGAAATGACTCCTCTGGGTGCCCAGCACGTCCCTCCCTGCTCAGGAACCATCAACCTCACGGTCCTCCCTCGGCAGCTGGGCAGGAAGCGCCTCTCACCACAAGAGCATCGATGCACCTTGCTCAGCTCCGGCCACGAGGGCTGCTCTGAGAAACCTCTGAAGGTGCTGGAGCCTCTTCCTGTGCTCTCTGTGGGGTCAGAGCTGGTGCCTCGGGCTCCCCCCCAGCTCTTATCCCACCAAATCCCTGCTCCAGCAGGTCCCCCAGCTGGGCTGGAGCAGCAGCAGAGGTGGTGCAGGTTTGGGAAGGGTTTGGGTTGGGTTTGAGTGGATTTTCCAGCAGTTTTGGTGCTGGTGGTTTTCTCCTCGTCCTTCTCAGAGCAAATTCTTGTCCTTTTGCTGCTTCTTCACAGAATCCTCGGTGCAAACACATCAAGGGGTTGTGTTGGAGTGGGAAAGATCCCAGTTAGGGCAGGAAATGTGGATTAAAAGGTAGGGAAAGACCTTCAGAGTCAGCTGTGCTGGCATGTGGACATCCCTGTGGGATTTATCTGTCCTTTCCCAGGCCTTGCCCGAGCCTCTGCTCTTTGTCCCACCGGTTTCTGGGTGCTCTGCAGGAGCTCCCTGGGGTTGCAGACCAGCTCCAGAAATTCAGACCAAGTTCTAGGGAAGTGCTGCCAGCCCTGGAATCCTTGGATTTGCCCCCGTGGTGCCACGTTGGTGTCTGAGCTGTGCCCTTGGCGTGTCCCCGTGTGACGGAGCCAGCCCGGAGGACTTGGATTAAAAAAGCAGCAACCTGAGCACATCTGCGTTAATTAAACCCCCTGGAGGGCACCTGAGCCTGGAAAAGGCTGGGAGAAGCCCCTGGAGCTCTCTCCTTGCCCAGGCAGTGCCCTCGGGCAGGTAAATCCAGGAGAACCCTGGATTTAAGGCACAGCTGGAATTGCTGTGACCAGCCCCGGCCTCCAGCCCCCAACCCCGCCGAGCTGCTGGACTGGAAATCCCTGAAGGGAACTCGGAGTGAGTCCATGAAAATCCTCTGGGTGGGAAATCTGGGTCTGGGGGTGGTCAGGTGTCCCCTCTGTCCCCAAGGCTTTGTGCTGCAGAGGGCAGAGCTCTCCAGCTTTGGCCCAGACCGGAGCTGGGTTTTTGTCCCGGTGGTGCCCAGATTTGCAGGACACCCCGGTGTCCTCTGCAGGGAAAAAGGTTGGAAAATGTGCTCAGGGAAGCAGGGCTGGAGAGGAGGGATTCCAAGCAGCCCCAGGGAGGATGTGGAAGCTGGAAATGAAGGATTCCTGGTGTCCCTTTCAGCGATTTAGGCAACTTTTCCTCACCCTGCAGCACGACCAGGGTTTATTTTTCCAGTCCCCAGCACTGGGATAGGGGGGGCGACTTGGAGGGGGGAATGTCCCCAGAAGTGACCCCCAGCACAGTCCGGGAGCAGAGCACACCGAGCTGGGGGGAGGCTCTGCTGTTCCCTCCTTTGAACACAAACCCTGGAAGCTCCAGAGGGGAGGAAAGCCACAACAAAGGGCCCTTTCTTCCCCGGGGCCGGAGCTGCTCGGCGGGGGCTGCTCTGCTGTGTCAGCACGTGGGGCGTCCTCAGAGCGTCTCCTGCTGCTCCTCTCCCCTCCAGGGACAAGGAATCGAGGGGAAAAAAAAAATAACATCGGGTCCATAGTTTTGGTGGGAAAAGCGCTTTTTTCCACAGGTCTGTGCGGGAAGCGTCGTCCAGAGCTTGGCACGGGGCAGGGAAACTGAGGCACGGAGCTGCTGCAGGGATGGAGAGAGGAGAGTTGGGGCTCTCCACCCCCTGCTCGGCTCCTTCCCCTCGGGGGTGGGGGATAATCACTGCCCCGGGGTCCCCAGGCTCGTTTGGGGTCAGAGATCAGGGACATTTTACTGGATGTTCCTTTGTTTAAAGCTGCCAGAGGCAGGGTGGGGTGGGATACTGGGGAGGAATTCCTCCAGGATGGATTTCCCGTGCAAGCCGTGGCTGCCCCATCCCTGCGAGTGCCCCGGGCCAGGCTGGACGGGGCTGGGAGCACCCTGGGCTGGTGGCAGGTGTTGATTTTAAGGTCCTTCCAAGCCATTCTGGGATCCCTTGGGAGCCCCATCCCAGATCTGGGAGCAGTGTCCAGCCTGGGGACAGAGGGGACAGAGGGGACAGACCCCTCGGGGCTCTGGGAAGCCACACACGGAGCTCTGGATGTGTCCGGGCAGCTCCGCGGGCTCATCCCTCCCCTGTGCCCCAGGAAAAGCCGCGGTGGCGCTGCCAGTTCCCGGGGATGCTCCGTGCCAGCCGCTCCTTTGTGTCCCTCGGGAACTCGCTGTGCCCGCAGCCAGCCCTGGCACCGCTGGGCTTCAGCCAGGCCCGGCCCTGGGCGGGGGGATCCAGCTCCTCTGGAGCAAACCTCCATTCACAGCCCCCCTGCCCCTGCCCGGCTGCTCCGTGTCCCGCTGCTGGAGCTGGGCTGGATTTAGGGATCCCCGGCTGTGGATTTAGGGATCCCCGGCTGTGGATTTAGGGATCCCCGACTATGGATTTAGGGATCCCTGACTGTGGATTTAGGGATCCCCGACTATGGATTTAGGGATCCTCAGCTGTGGATTTAGGGATCCCCGACTATGGATTTAGGGATCCCCGACTATGGATTTAGGGATCCTCAGCTGTGGATTTAGGGATCCCCGGCTGCTCCCTGTCCCGCTGCTGGAGCTGGGGGTGGATTTAAGGATCCCTGGCAGTGCTGGAGGCTGGGAAAAGGGAGAGGAGCTGCGTTTGCTCCTTGCCCCGGGTGTTTCCTGACCCTATGGGCAGCTCCCGCTGGGTTTCTCTCCGCAGCTCCAAACCCCTCTCCCAGCTCCTTCCCCTCATCCTGTCGGGAATGCTGCGGGAACGGGCTCCTCCCCCGGGCCCATCGGTGCTCCCGGTGAATCGGCGGGTGCCCGTGGGGAGGAGGAGGAGGGGGAGGAGGAAGAGGAGGAGGTTGCCCTTTAAGCAGAGCCCCATTACATCACTCGCCAGGAGCCCTGGGCTCTTCCAGCCGGAGCCAGATCCCGGCTCCCGACGCAGCTCCGTCGCCCGTAGCAACAGGCATCTCTGCGCCGTTGCCATGGCAACGGCAGCCGGGTGATGGGAGGACATCCCTCACTCCCCTTCCCACCCCACAGGGCAGAGGTGGCTCCTGTGAACAGCTCCAGGGACATCCCTGTGTCCCCCCGTGCCCCCCAGGCGCTGCTGGTCCCCTCCCGTCCTTCCCTGAGCCGGCTCCCGTTCCTGGAGTCCCTGGGACCAGGGAAGGGTTGGAACTGCAGGATCCCGGTGGTCCCTTCCACCCCAAACCCCCGTGGGGTGAGCGGGGATTTGAGGCCGAGCTCAGCATCCCAAATCCACCCTCTGCAGGGAAAAAGGTTGGAAAATGTGCTCAGGGAAGCAGGGCTGGAGGGGAGAGATTCCGAGCAGCCCCAGGGAGGATGTGGAAGCTGGAAATTAGGGATTCCTGGTGCCCCTTTCAGTGATTTAGGCAACTTTTCCTCACCCTGCAGCACGACCAGGATTTAATTTCCCAATCCCCAGCTCTGGGATAGGGGAAGGTGTCCCTGCCCCATGGACCCCACAGATCTCTGTGGGCCCCTCCACCCCAAACCCCTGTGGGGTGAGCAGGGATTTGAGGCTGATCCCAGCATCCCAAAGCCCCGCTGGCACCGTGAGCTGTGCCCTGTCCCATGGACACCCCAATAATTGATGCTTCCTGGGCTCAGGACTTTGTGTCTCTGCATTATTTATTCACCCTTCGAGCTTCCTCCTCTTTTTCCCCTCCGTGGCTCCCGTTGGAAAAGGCCTTGGCAGCAGCTCTGAACGTGGGACATGTCGGGGCTTCCAGGGCTGGGAAATCCAGAGCTTTTGGGCTGGGATTGGAGCTCTTGGAAAAGTGGACCCAGCCAGAGGGGCCAAAACCCAGCGCAGCCACAGCGTGGGGACAGCTGGGGCCTTAATTTAGGAGCGAGGCTGCAGAAAGTGCTGACCCGGGGCAGGGTCCTGTTACTTTCCAGGCGTTTTGTTTTCACCTCCAGCTTATCTGCAGCTCCCAGGGAGCTCCCAGAGGGGGGGCTCTGGGTGTTATCGGCGCTTCGGTTCCCTCAAACCCTTCCCTGTGCCCTCCCCTTCCCTGTGCTGTGTCCTGGGGGCTCCGGAGGGGCCCCTGGCACTGTCACTGCCCTGATGGGAAGCAGGAACGGGGCCTGGAATTGCTCAGCTGCCACCGAGGGAAAACCTCCCTGCCCGGAGCCCCTGGGAGCAGGGGTCACACACGGGGAAGGGCAGCACATCCCCTGCAACGTTTATTCCCAAAAAACCTGAGGCTGTTCCATGCTGGCTCCGGTTATTCCCAAAAAACCTGAAGCTGTTCCATGCTGGCTCCGGTTATTCCCCAAAACCGAGGCTGCTCCGTTGTTTTCCTGCAGTTCCCAGGCTGTCCCTGCCAGGGCCGGGGTGTCCCTGTCCCCCTCGGGAGCCAGGATGAGGAATTTTGTCCTGATTTTGAGCTGCCCGACCTCCCCACCCCGATTTTGGGCAGATCTGGGGGAGGTTTGGCCTCGTCTCTGCAGTTCCCAGCAGGCAGGAGGGAGCTGCAAACAGCACAGGGGGAAATCCCGGGGGAATTGGGGCTGGGAAAGCCGCTGGGAATGCGGGGAGGGGTGGCCCAGCACGAGGTGCTCGTCCTGCTCGGTCCCCAGTGCTGATGGCACTTGGTGGCAGTGCCAGCGTGCCCAGGGCTCTGCCGAGCCTTTCCCTGCCCATCCAGAGCCTTTTTCCCCGGGAGCTGCCCGGGATAACGCGGTTACAGCCTCCCCTCCGGGCTTTCCCTGGGCTTTGTTTTTATTTTATCAGCTATTGGCTCTGCCCTGCCGGAGCCAGCTGCCCTGGGAATGCTCCCAGGATGTGGGAGGATGCTCCAGGCTCCTGCCTGGCTCCACTTCCACAGCTCCAGGCTGGGTGGGAGGATCTCCAACCTCCTGATTTCCCCTTCCTCAGCCTCTCTGGGCCTCATTCCTGCTGGAAAAACGGGGATCCTGCGCTTGGCTGGCACCACCAGAGCTCTTGGAATGCTGCTGATCCCCCCCTGGGGATGCTCCTTTCCCCTCTCTCCGATGATTTTCCCCCTTTTCCTCGCAGCCCTTTGGGGAATGGTGCAACCTGCAGCCCAAAGATGCTGCCAAGATGCCCGAGAGTGCCTGGAAGCTGCTTTTCTACTCCTTGTCCTGGTCCTACGGCGCCTACCTGCTCTTCTGCACCGACTACCCCTTCTTCCACGACCCCCCCTCGGTCTTTTATGGTACAGTGGGAACCAGGGAGGGGTTGGGATGTTCAAGGGGATGGGAGTTGGGATGAGAGGAACAGCAGACAACCCCTAAATTCCCATTTTTGCAATGCTGTGGGTGCAGAAAGGGCACAAGGGGGTGTCTGAGCATTTCTTTCAGTCGCTTGGTGGCTGCTGGAGGGGTTGAGTGGATGAATCAGGAGAGAATGAAATAATGGAAGGGGTTGGGTGGGAAAGGATCCTAAAGATCATCTCACAGCCATGGGCTGGGGCAGCGAATCAGGGCTTAAAAATCATCTTGGTCAAACTTGCTGTGCCAAATCAGGGTTTAAAATCACCTCATTCCCACCCCCTGGGCTAAATCAGGGTTTAAAAATCACCTCATTCCCACCCCCTGGGCTAAATCAGGGTTTAAAAATCACCTCATTCCCACCCCCTGGGCTAAATCAGGGTTTAAAAATCACCTCATTCCCACCCCCTGGGCTAAATCAGGGTTTAAAATCACCTCATTCCCACCCCCTGGGCCAAATCAGGGCCTAAAAATCACCTCCAACTCCCTGCACCAAATCAGGGTTTAAAAATCACCTCATTCCCACCCCCTGCCATGGGCAGGGTCACAAAATCAAAATCAAGGTTTTCCCCTAGGTCTAGGATAGGGTTTGATGCCAGAGGCCGAGTTTGGGAACAGCTGGATCCCCACCCACCCTCCACCTCTGTGCTGACCTGGGAGGGACCTGGACCCCCTGAGCCCCACTGTGGCCCCCCAATCTGGTCTGACCGGTGTCCCTGTGCCCCCCCCAGACTGGAAGCAGGGCATGGAGGTGCCCACGGACATCGCCATCGCCTACCTGCTGCAGTGCAGCTTCTACGGGCACGCGCTGTACGCCACCGCCTACATGGACACGTGGCGCAAGGACTCGGTGGTGATGCTGCTGCACCACGTCGTCACCCTGACCCTCATCGCCTCCTCCTACGCCTTCAGGTGAGCCCTGAGCCCAGCCCGGCCGCGGAATCCCGCGGGAATCCCGTGGGGAATCTCCTGGGCACGGAGCGGGGCGGGCTCGGCGTGGGTTCTCCGCGCTCCCGAGCCCTTGGGCGTGCAGCTGGATCACGCAGGGGATGGCAGACTGGGGGTGCTGGGAGCCAGCATCAACACTCCTCTCTCTCTGCTCCCGTTTTCCCGCCCTTTTTTTCCCGCCTTTTATTTCCCCCCCCCTTTCCCGCTCTTTTTTCCCGCTCTTTTATCCTGCCTTTTCCCCCCCCCATTTCCTGCTCTTTTTTCCCGCCTTTTTTTCCCACCTTTTTTCCCCCCCCTTTTCCTGCCCTTTTTTACCCCCTGCCCTTTTTTCCTCCTGGCCATTTTTCTCCCCCTTTTGCTCCTCCTTCTTCTCCCCCCTTTTTTCTCCCCTTTTCCCGCCCTTTTTTCCCACCCTTTTTTTCCTGCCCTTTTTTCCCACCCTTTTCCCCCTCCCCCTTTTCCTGCCCTTTTCTCCTTTTTGCCTCCTGGACATTTTTCTCCCCCTTTTTTTCCTGCCCTTTTCCCGCCCTTTTTTCCTTGTCCTTTTTTCCCACCCTTTTCCCCCCCCTTTTCCTGCCCTTTTTTCCCCCCTGCCCTTTTTGCCTCCTGGCCATTTTTCTCCCCCTTTTTTTCCTGCCCTTTCCCCCCTGCTGTTTTCCCTCCTTTGTCCTTCCTTCCCCCCTCATTTTCCCCGTTTTCCCCCCTTTTCCCCGCAGGTACCACAACGTGGGCATCCTGGTGCTGTTCCTGCACGACGTCAATGACGTGCAGCTGGAGTTCACCAAGCTCAACGTGTACTTCAAGCACCGGGGCGGGGTCTACCACCGGCTCAACGATGTCATCTCCAACATCGGCTGCCTCACCTTCAGCGTCAGCTGGTGCGTCTGTGGCCCTCACCCCAATCCCAACCTCCTTCCCTGCCGGGTCTGTGGCCCTCACCCCAATCCCAACCTCCTTCCCTGCTGGGTCTGTGGCCCTCACCCCAATCCCAACCTCCTTCCCTGCTGGGTCTGTGGCCCTCACCCCAATACCGACCTCCTCCCCTGCCGGGTCTGTGGCCCTCACCCCAATCCCAACCTCCTTCCCTGCCGGGTCTGTGGCCCTCACCCCAATCCCAACCTTCTTCCCTGCTGGGTCTGTGGCCCTCACCCCAATCCCAACCTTCTTCCCTGCCAGGTCTGTGGCCCTCACCCCAATCCCAACCTCCTTCCCTGCTGGGTCTGTGGCCCTCACCCCAATCCTGACCTTCTTCCCTGCTGGGTTTCTGTCCTGATCCCACTCCCGACCCTCCTCCCTGCTGGATTAGTGTCCCTGATCCCACTCCTGACCTTTCCTGCTGGATTTGTGTCCCTCATCCCACTCCTGACCTTTCCTGCTGGATTTGTGTCCCTCCTCCCAGTCCTGACCCTCCCTGATGGATTTGTGTCCCTCATCCCACTCCTGACCCTCCCTGCTGGATTTGTGTCCCTCATCCCACTCCTGACCTTTCCTGCTGGATTCATGTCCCTCATCCCACCCCGACCCTCCTCCCTGGTGGGTTCATGTCGCTGATCCCACTCCCATGGGTTTGGCTCTCTGATCCCAATCCCAACCCTCCCTGCTGGATTTATCCCCCTGATCCCAGTCCCCACCCTCCTCCCGGCTTTCGGAACCCCCCCAGCGCCTGCTTTGGGATGTTTTGTGCTGGGAAGGAGCCCTTTGAGGCGCGGTTTGTGCAGAGCTCCCCGCAGAGCCCGGCCCCATGCTGGGCTCGGAATCCCTCTGTAGTCCCCGGGCCGTCTGTCACCACCCGGCTGCTGTGAAATTGCGCTTCCAGCGTGACAAATGACCCCGGGCAGGGACGGAGGGAGGAGGAGGAGGAGCTGTTGCCATTTCCCCACTGCCTGGGTTCAGCAGCAAGGAGCGCTTTTCCCGGCAGGAAAAGGGAGGTGGGGCTGTCCCAGATTCCAGCTGCCCCTGGGGCCGGGCGGGAGGAAAACAAAGGGATGGAGGGATGGATGGATCCATGGATGGAGGGATGGAGGGATGGATGGGCCACAGCCTCAGTTTGGGGGGAAGCTTTGGTGAGGAATTGCGGGTGCAAGGACTGGGAAAAGCTTCCAGAGGTTTTCCCACCCAGCAGGGAGGCCCCGCAGAGTGGACCAGCCTCTGCACCAAACCTCTGGGATGTGCTGCTGTCCTGCCCTTTCCCAGGAGCAGCGATGGGGATGCCAGGGCAGCAGGAGGCTGTGCTGGCTCTGTCCCCTGCCAGGGAGACACTAAACCCCCGCTGTCCCTGTGCCCCGGCAGGTTCTGGTTCCGTCTCTACTGGTTCCCCCTGAAGGTGCTCTACGCCACCTGCCACTCCAGCCTCCAGTCCGTCCCCAACATCCCCTTCTACTTCTTCTTCAACGCCCTGCTCCTCGTGCTCACCCTGATGAACATCTACTGGTTCCTGGTGGGTGATCCTGGTGGCCATCCCTGCCCAAACTGGGCTTGGGGACAGCAGGGAAATGTCCCCCTCACTGGGGTCCCCCCTGTCCTCGCTGCTCCCTCCCTGCTCTGCTGCTGGGATTGCAGGGATAGAGGAGGGTTTGAGGGGTTCAGGGCAGGAGGGAAGGCTGGGGGGTTCCCACTCTGGAATTCAGACTGTCTCACACCCCGGGGATCCGGAGGGAGGGATAACAGCAGCTGGAATTGGGGAGAGGTGTGAATGGCCTGGGAATGTTCCTTGCATCATTCCCCTAGGAAGCAAGGAAAGGAGGATGAGGAGGGATCCCATGGGGCAGGGCCGGGGAGCTGCTGATTCCATCGTCCCCTGGGATGAAATCAGGGAAGGGGAGCTGCAGGAATTCTGCTCTAAGGCACAAACCCCATCCCTGGGGGAGCTGCCCTGCCCGAGCTGGGGCCGGGACAGCAGGAAAAGGTCCCCCCCAGCCTCGGGCCGGGCCTGAGGGTCTCTGTTCCCCCTGTCCCCCCCAGTTCATCGTGCTGTTCGTGGCCAAGGTGCTGCTGGGGCAGATGCAGGAGGTGAACGACGTCCGCGAGTACGACGTGGAGGAGAGCAGGAATCCCAGGAAGAAGGAGGCTGGGATCCAACTGCCCGAGGCTCTGAAGGAAGGGTGCGTGGCCAGGGGGTGGCACACAGGGAATCCAGGCTGGTTTGGGTTGGAAAACCTTAAAGCACGTCCAGTTCCAGCCCTGGGACCCCTTCCACTATCCCAGGGTTTGGCCTGGGGCACTTCCAGGGATCCAGGGGCAGCCACATCTCTGGGAATTCCATCCCAGTCCCTCCCCACCCTCACAGGGGGGAATTCCTTCCCAAAATCCCACCCAAATCCCCCTTTTCCAGTTTGAAGCCATTCCCTGTGTCCTGTCCCTCCATCCCTTGTCCCAAGTCCATCTCCAGCTCTCCTGGAGCCCCTTTAGGCTCTGAGGTTTCCCTGGAGCCTTCTCCGTGCTGGGGGTACCTTCCCGTGCTGCATCCTGGGGGCAGATCTGTCCAACTGCCCAAATCTGGGGACAGGAGCGGCCTCAGCAGGGAAATGAGGGAGGGAATGTGGTGTGGACACCAGGCTGACCACGGGCTCTGCTCCTCCCCAGGCTGCACCTCAAGAACGGCCTCGTGAAGGACAAGAGGTTGTGAGGGCGGCGTGGCCGTGGCCGGGGCAGCTGCCAGGGCCTGGCACTGACCAGGACCCTGCTCTGGGACCCTGCAAAGGACAGGCCCAAGGAGAACTTCACCCCTGACCCCCTGCCAGCCCTGCCTGGGGCCGGGGAGGACACGCCACTGGCAGGATTGTGCCCCTCGGGGCTGGGCTGTGCCCTGTCACCTGTGCCCTGGGGCTGGGGGCTCCCCGTGGCCCAGTCTGGCTGGGAGACTGGTGGCTTTGCTGGCCCAGGTAGGATTTGAGGCTGGCTTTGTGTCCCTGGTGTTGCTCCTGTCGTTCTCAGCCCCGCTCTGATTCCCCCTGGCTGGCGCTGGACCCTCCCTCAGACCCTTCCCCAGCAGCTCCTGCAGGGTCCAGCTCCAAACTGGGCAGGGAAAGGTCCAGTCCTGCCCTGGGAAGGTGATGGAGGGACCCTCGGAGCGTCCCCTCAGGAGGGGCCACTCACCTGCAGCTCCTGTGGGCAGCTCCCACCTCAGGAGCTTTATCCCAGCCCTCTGGAGGAGGCCCAGGAGGATTAATTTGCTTGAATAGCCCGAGTAGGTCTTGGAGTGGCTTAAGGAGTCCCACAGGGCCTCCCCCCTGAGCACCATCCCCTTGCTGAAGGAAGAACAGAGAATTCCTGCTCCCCGTGTTGGTTTTCCAGGCAGCTCCAGCCCTGCAGGTTCCCAGGTCCCTGGCCCAGGGAGCTCTGTGGATTTGGGGCCCTCAGACCCCACTGTCCCCTCGCTGTCCCCTCCCAGGGCCAGGACCTGCAGCTCCCTCCCCGCTGGGGACAGCAGCCAGAGGAGGGAGGGGGATCCAGGGCATTAATTCCAGGTGTGAGAGGGTGGGAATTTGTGGGATTTTTCCATGTTTGGTCCTTCACGTCGCTTCCCCTCCAGGCTCGTTGTGTGTGAGCCAGGGAAAGGTCCCGAATGGGGCTGGTGGAAATGTCCCCAAGCTGTGGCAGGACCTTGTCCCTCTCCGTGACTTTCAGGGTGTCAGAGGAGCATCCGAGTGCTGGAATTCCTTGCATTTCAGTGGGATTCAGGGCAGGAAGGGAATTGATAACCCAGGGTGGGTCAGAGCAGAGCTGGGGTGACCTTGGAGGGATAAAAGGGAGTTTTCCAGCTCTGGCTTTGAGCTGGGTGGCTGCAGCTGGTTTGGGGGGGGCTGTGACATCGACATGGTGGCGGCAGCTCTGCTGTGATGGCCAGGAGGGGACCGTGGGACCTGGGGGTGCCTGGCTGGGGCAGGGACTGGGGGCTTTTGGGGCTGTGTGAAGCAGGACTTGGATGGTTTGATATGCCGGGAGTTGGTGGCCTTAAGAGAAAAGCGTTGGACGCCGTGATTGGGTTAAAAAAAGGGGTTTTGGGAGGAAGAGCCGGCTCAGGGTCTGCCCCTGGATCCGGGCGGGGTTTTAGGGAGCAGCGCTGGATTTTCCACCCTCACCCCTGACCCCACGGGCTGTGCTGGACCTCAAGTGGACGCGGTGGAGAAGCGGGAGAGACTGCGGAGCTGCTGAAAGGGTTAAGGGGTGCCGGGGAGCCCCGGAGGGATCCCACCCTCTGCCCAGTCCCGGGAATCCCGCGGCGCTAATTGCGCACTAATCAGATCAAAGGCTCCAATCAGGGAATCAACACCCCCGGGTCCCCAGCCCGGGCTGTTCTTTGTCTGGGCGAGGACAGCAGCGATGTGGCTTCTCCGCAGCCTCGCCTGGGCTCTCCTGAGCCCCGTCCTGGCCACCGAGCTGAGCTTGCAGGAAAGTTTCTTGTTAAAATCCTTGGGTCTGAGCGCCAAGCCCAGCCCCAAAAGCCCCGTCCCGGTGCCGCCCGTGCTCTGGAGGATCTTCCAGAAGAGGAAGGCGCTGCCCTGGCCGGACAAAGAGCTGGATGCCTGTAGGGTGGAGGAGTTTAATGTGCCCGGGAGCATCGTCCGTGTCTTCGCTGACCAAGGTACAGCCACGCCGCGTTCGGGGCTTTCCCTGGGATCGAGCCTTGGCTCCGCTCCTTCCTTCCCTGTGTCCCGAGGCCGGGGCAGCGCCCAGAGCTGGATCCCAGGAGAAATCCCCGCTGTGTGAAGTCCCTCTGGAAGCTGTAGGTGATGGTTTATGGGTTTGGAATGCCGAAGCAGGGGGCGAGGGGGGGGGCAGCTGTGCCAGGCTCTGTCCTGGAGCCCCCCAAATCCCTCCCGAGGTGCTGGTTTGATCCCAGGCTTTGGGATCCGCGGTGGTGGGGGTGAGCGGGGATGGGGCAGGGAGGGGATGCTCGGCCCCTGGGCTGTGTCCCCCCCGCTCCTCATTGTCCCAATGCCTCTGGCTGACCCCAGGGCACATCTGGCTCCTCTGCGCCGTTCTCGGTTCCCTGGGCACTGTTTGCGTTGTGTCCTGGAGGTCTCAAGGCACCACAGAGCTCTTTTGTGGTTCCATTTTGCCACGGGCTGGCTAAAGCCGGCAGCTCCCCAAATTCGCTGCTGTTCGCCCTCTTTTCCCCGTCCATCCCAAACAGCCGGAACCCACAGCCTGGGGCAGACAGGTGGGGAAAACACGGCCCCAGGATGGGGGGCAGCATCCAGAGGAGATGCTGGAGTGGCTGCAGCGTCCCAGTGCCACAGCCTGGAGCCCGGTCGGTGCCTCCAGAGCTCCCTGCAGGCCGTGCCATGGGGCCGGGAACCCTCCCTGCAGCCCTGGCACCTTCTGCAGCTCTGCCAGCCCCGGATGCCTCTTGCTGGAGCTTCGATTGGAGCCCCGGGAGCTGATCCTGCCCAGCCCCAGGGTTCAGCCACCCCCACCCCTGTTTCTCCTTCTTTGTCAGGCCGCTTCCTCCCCGAGGGGCAGCCCCAGGGGTGGCTGTGTCTGCGGAAGCTCCTGTTCTTCAACCTCTCCGCGCTGGAGGAGGGCGAGCGCTTGACCATGGCCCAGCTGGAGCTCCAGTTCCACCACAATTCCTACCACGCCCCCAGCCCGGGCCAGGTTTTGGAGCTCCGGCTCTACCAGGTGTCCCCCTGGGGGCTGCCCCAGCCCGGCCGGAGGCCGCTGGTGGAGCGGTCATTTGTCCAGCTGCACAAATCCCTCCTCTTCAACCTGAGCGCGGCGGTGAAGGACGGGAAGGTGCCGGGCAGGAATTTGGCCTTGGTGCTGGAGATCTCGGCCAGCGGCCGCGCCGGGGACAGCGGGACCCTGCGGAGCCTCTGCGCCAGCACCGACGCCTTCGCGGCCACCTCGCTGCTGCTGGTGACGCTGGGCCAGCAGTGCCAGGCTGCCCGCAGGAGGAGGAGCGCCCCAAGCCCCTCGGTGACCCCCAGCACCCTGTGCAAGCCCCGCCGGCTCTACATCAGCTTCAGCGACGTGGGCTGGGAGAACTGGATCATCGCCCCCCAGGGCTACCTGGCCAACTACTGCCGCGGCGACTGTCCCTTCCCGCTGGCGGCCGAGCTCAACAGCACCAACCACGCCGTGCTGCAGACCATGGTGCACTCGCTGGACCCCCAGGGCACCCCCCAGCCCTGCTGCGTCCCCGTCAGGCTCTCCCCCATCTCCATCCTCTACTACGACAACAGCGACAACGTGGTGCTGCGGCACTACCAGGACATGGTGGTGGACGAGTGTGGCTGCAGGTAGCGGGGGCCGTGGGGGAAGGATGGGCAGAGGGGACGGACGGACGGATGGATCATGGACGGATGGATGGATGGAAGGATGGATGGATGGATGGACAGACAGATGGATGGATGGACAGACGGATGGACGGATGGATGGATGGATGGCTGGATGATGGATGGATGGACAGACGGATGGATGGATGGATGGCTGGATGGACGGATGGACGGATGGATGAATGGATGGATGGATGGATCACGGATGGACGGATGGACGGACGGATGGATGGATGGACAGATGGACAGATGGATGGATGGATGGATCATGGACAGATGGACGGATGGATCACGGATGGACGGATGGATGGACAGACGGACGGACGGATGGATCACGGATGGACGGATGGATGGATGGATCATGGACGGATGGACAGATGGGTGGATGACGGATGGATGGATGGACAGACGGATGGATGGATGGATGGATGGACAGACGGATGGATGGATGGATGGATCACAGATGGATGGATGGATCACGGATGGATGGATGGATGGATGGACAGATGGACGGACGGACGGATGGAAATGTGTGTGAAATCCCCGCTGTGTTCAGGTGGTTCCGGAGCGTCGGGGCCTCCCCTCTGCACTGGGAATGGTCTGGCACTAAGGGGGCGTTGCTGGAGTTGATTTAGGATTAGTTGGGTGATGGGATTATGGGATTATGACCAGGCCTGGTGCTGGTTCCCTTCTCCACAGGTGATGGTGGCACCGGGCTGTGAATCCCAGATTTCCCCTCTGCTTGTGCCAGGCAGCCCCAGGGCTGCAGCTTTTGGGTTTTTGGCTGATCTCTGCAGATTTCTCAGGGCATAAATGACTTTTCTGGGTGAAATGGGGCCGGGGTGTGATCCAGCTGCAGGGACAGGCATGGGGTGACCAAATCCCTTCCCAGCGGAGGCAGAGCCAGGCAGGAGCTTTCTCTTGTGCAGAGGGGGCTGTTTTTAGGGTGTGGTTGGTGATGGGGTGGTTTAGGGACAGGGGTTGTGTTGGGTGGCCAAATGCAGTGGAGGTTTTGCTTAAGAAATGAAGGTTTTACCTAAAAAAATCCCCTGGGAGCCGCGTGCCAAGGGCAGGATCCTGCAGGCGATGTTGTGGCTGAGGGAATTCAGGGGGGCGTGGTGGGGTCAGTGGCATCTCCTCCCCTCCCAGCCTGCTGCGAGTCAGTATTAATTTACCTCATTTGCAAATCGATGAGCCCAGGGTGTCCCTGAGTGTCCCGGGGCAGGAGCCAGGTGGCAGCCGAGCCTCAGGCGAGGGCAGAGCCCAGAGCTCTGCACTCTTGCGCTTTTCCGGGTTATTTTTGGTTTATTTGTTGGCTTTTGTGCGCGGTGGTGTCACTGAGCTCTTCAGGAGTCGCTTCACGGGGCAGGGCCGGGCAGCAGGGACACAAATTTCCACCACTTCCCATCCTTGGCCGCTTTTCTTCCAGAGCGTGGGCTCGGAGAGGGTTGGAGCCCGGGCCCAGCTCCTGAGCGTGTAAAGCCACCAGAGTGAGGCTTTCCTGCCACCACTTTCGGGATTTTGGGGGAACTGAAAAGGAATCCGAGGCAGACTTGAATTTTTTCTCTTTGTTTTTGAACTGTGAACCTGACCCCGTAGCGCAGCTTTGGGTTTTTTTTGCTGTTTTTGTAGCAGTGTTGTGTCTTTGAGGTCTGATGAAGTTTTCCCACCTCCTTCCCCCAGGGGAAGCACTGAGGGTTTAACCACTGTGGGTCCCCTGTGATGGTGGGTTTTTTTTTTTTGTTTAACACCTCAAATGTGGAGCTGAAGACCGAGCCTGGAGCAGCTTTAGTTGGATTCACGTTCCCAAATCCAGGTGTTTTTCCACCCAGCCCTGCTCTGCTCCATTTTAGTGTTTTAAGGGCTTAACTCCAGCCAGCAGGAGCCATTTAGTTCTGATTTAAGATGTGCAGGAGGAAGAAAACCTTTGAGTATTCCTGGGTTTGTCCCTGTGGCCACCCAGGACAGGACCTGGGGTGACCCTGGCGTGAGTTTGTGCCCAGGGTGGTGCCAAGGCCAGGCCTAAACCCCCACCCCGACCCCCCCAGGCCCAGCTTTGAGCCCCCACCCCCGAGCCTGGCAGGGCAAAGCCATGTTCGTGTTTCCTGCAGGGCAGGGGGAGTTTCCAGGCCGGGCTGGGCCCTTCCAGCTCCAGCTTTTCCCAAATCCTGGGGCTCCCACCCCCTGCACGGGCTGGAAGGGGGTGGGGGCATTTCCCAGTTTCCCCAGTTTCGTTGCTCACCCCCCCTCTGCTATGCACACCCCCACTTTTGTACTAGTCCGTGTTTAAAAAAAGTAATAAACTTGAAGTTTATACAATCAGACTAAAGCTTTAATGAACGTTGCATGGTTTCCTCATTGAAACTTAAGGGGCCACCTTGAATGCAAGAGCTGTTTATTCGTTATTTTTTTATTGATGACAAACAGGTTTTAAAACAAAACTGAGACAAAAAAAATATAATTAATCCAAAAAAAAAAAAAAAAGAAAAAAAAAGAGTTTTAACACCGTGCTAGCACTGATGTCTGGATTTGTAAAACTCAAGAGTTTTAACTGCTACAAAGGAAAAAACCAGCACGAAGCAGAGGCAAGCATTCCCAGCAGTGAAATAAAGGGGTGAGGGGAGAGGAGGGGGCTACATTACTCATGGATAGCTTTGCACAGAGGGGGCCAGCTTAAACCTATCAGAAAAGTCTACGCCACTACGCAGCCTACGAAGGAAAAAAAATTAAAAAGCCCTTCGGCAATGTTAATAAATAAAACAGTCCATCTCACAAGGAAGGAAGGTGGCCTGTGTCTCCATTCTTTCACTGTTTTAGAAGTCTAAACTCTGGAGGCTTTGGATGAGAAAAGAATGGGTTTTGTTAGTTGAGTTTTTGCAGTTTCTGGAGCTCCCCCCGGGGGGTGGGGGAGCACGTCCCTCCCGGGCTGGGGCTGTTCCACACCAGGTCAGACACTCGGGGCGAATCCAGGGCAAGGATCTACAGGAAGGACAGGAATGAAAGGGCTTCCCCCCGCCCCGGGTACAAAAAATGGGGTTTGAGCTGTTTGAAGTACATTCACATGAGAGGTATTTTGAGTTCTCCCCCCCCCAAAAAAAGACTAGAAACACTTGGAGCCCTTAGAGTGTAAAGCTACCTTCACTCCAGCTTGAGGAACACCCAGGTTATGGATCAATCTCTGCTGCTGCTGCTGCCAATTGGGAGGTAGAGGTTATTCTAATTTCGGGGTCTGCTAAAAATGGGTCTGGAGGAATCGTCAGTTCTCTCTGCGCTGTTTCTAGAAAGGTTTTGACAGAAATGAAATGCTCCCAGTGTCCCCCTATGACTGTTGAAGACATGGGTACAACTCAGAACGTGGATGGCTTCTCCTCGTGTGCTGTTCTCAGTCCTGATCCCCAGCTGGGCCGGCGCAGCCGTGGCCGCTCCCTGAAAACTCCGGGCTCGCTCCAACACCTCAATCTGTCCCTTGCCTGCCTTAATCACCGAAGGAGCCACCCCAAAGTCTGACCCATTCTCTCCCATTAAACCCAGCTCTCTCTCAGAGGCCACCTTCCACCACCTGCCTGCTTTGTCCGTTTGTCCATCCTGCTCCTGCAGTGGCGTGGAGTCTTTACTTCCCAACCAAAATAATCCCCAATTTCCACTACTCCTCCCCCAAATCCGCGGGGACCAAAGCAGGCCTGGCTGCATCTTCCCTCCAGGGCCGAAGGGCACAGGAACCCGTCCCCTTTCAAGCATAAAGTTCATCTTACAGAAAGGCTGTTTTTCACAGAGTAGAGTCCAGACAGTTGCCAATTAAAGCATACAGAAAACACTTTGAAACCCTCCTGCTCGAGCACGCAGGCTCCTCTCACTCTAACTGCTATCCCATGTAGGAAGAAGAGGCTGATTGCTGCAACTTTAAATCACACTGAAAGTTCTCAAGGTTGGTGCTCTAATTTTTGTTTGAAACATTTTTTTTTTTGGTTTTTTTTTTTTTAGTTTTTTTGTAATATAAGCTTCTCAGAACAAGGATCTAAATCTCCCAGGTCCACCACTAAGAATTCAGAGACAAAACTTCTTAAAAAATTCAGTGCTCCTTTTGAAAGAATCTCTTTTAAAACCACCTCGTTCAGAATGTGGGCGACACGATGACACAAATTTCAGAGCCAGTGTTGGACAACAAAACCTGCACCTCAGAGTTGAGCAGCAGCTGGATTTCTGCTTGGCTGGCTGTCACCCAGTCAGGGACTCTTTCTCTCTCTCTCTCTCTTTTTTCCCCTCTCTCAGATACTCTGCTTCTAAAATGTAAACAGTTACTGCTAAAATATTTTAGTACCCCTTGCAAAAGGAGCCCAACTCTGAGATGAGGGTTTTCCTCTCCCCATCTGCTCTGAAAAGTTAATGCCCTGCTCGCAAAGAGAAGTATGGAATGAAGTGAAACCTGCTTTTAAGGCCCTTCTCTGGAGCTGGGGGTGACTGGGGGAGCAGGGACTCAGCTGACCACTCCTGTTGGGGTGAGTTCCTTCCCAGTGAGGCGCCAGCCAGTCCTTCAGGGCTCTCTCTCCTCTCGGTCAGTCTCCTTGTCTCAGTGAGCTCTAGCAGTGGCTCTCTCGCGCGCTCCTTTCTCTCTCTCTCTCCTCTCCGTTGGTTGGTTTCTTTCTCCTGTTGCTCTCACACAGTGGTGCTTCAGTTTTAGCAGTGGAAAACAGGTATCCATTTTATTTTATTTTTTTTATTACCCAGAATAAAATGCTGATGAACTAAGCTCCACACAAGCTTAGCTCTTCTTCCTCAACCTGGAGGCAGAACGAGAGCTTGGTTAGGGGTGGCCCTGCTCATCTAAACCCTGCCCAAAGGGTTAAATCAGGGGAGGGGGGCTCGGGGGGGTTCTTACACTCTAATACTGTGACAGTCCCGTCACTCCACCATGTTGATATGCACGTTCCCCCTGGTAAGTTGAGTCCTGTGACAGCGCCACGTCAATCTGGGATTTAAACTCATCACCAAGGTAACTGTCCTGGAAGGGAAAAGGTGAGGGAAGCCTCCAAGTCAGTGTCAGCTCAAGTGCAAAGCAGAAGCAGGTTAATGATAAAGCTGAGAGGGTTTGATTGGTTTTTTAAAATCTGCTTTTTTTGGTGCAGAATTTCCCCAAATTAAGGTTTTTCTGAGCTGCTCATCAGCTCAAAGTTAAACCCCAGCTGAAGCAACATTTCACTTTCACACCCTTGTGCACTTTGAGAGTCCAACAAGTGCAGGGTGTAAATGCTGCAGCTGAGTCACTGAGAGCACTTTTGGTTTCATTTCCCTCAGGAAGATGTGCAGGCACGGATCACCAACACAAACCCCAGGAAAACCTCCCCACATCCCTCCAGCCACGCTCACCTGGGATAATTCCGGCTGGGAGAGCCCAGGCTGACTCATCTGTGAGGGCTGACTCATGGAGATATAGCCCTGAGTCAGGGGGCCCTGGGAGAAAGGCTGGGACACCACGTCCTGGCTGGCCTGGCTGTTGGGGAGGTTGGACTGGCTCGTGCCAGGAATCCCAAATCGGTTTTTCTGCCGCCCGCCACGGCCGGTCTTTCCTTTGGGAGCCCCACGGCCTGGAAAAGAGTTCATCCCACCCAACAGTGAGAGGTTTTATAGGTACAAACACATTTCTTTAAGAGATTTGATCCCTTCCAAGTGGCTCCTGGCCACTTTTCCCCCCCCTGTACCTGCAGCGGGGCCGTTGGCCTGGCCGAAGTAGCCCGGGGGAGGCATCGGGGGCATCACGAGGTTGAAGGGGATGGGAATGTTCATGGCAGTGACGTGGCTGGGGCCAGCACTGATCATCCCAATCTGGTCGTGGGTTTGGAAGTACATGTTGGATGGGCGCCCTGGGAAAGGGGGAAAAGCACAGGGATTGCAGGAATCCTGGATATTCCAAGATCAGTTCCTAGGCCTGATTTTAACGGGGTGGAACAGGATGGAGCAGTCGTGGAAAAGGACGAGCTCCCAGTGCCAAGAGCCACCAGCAGTTCTGCCTCGCTGTTTGTTCCACACCTGGAAATCCCATAAACTCATCCAACACAAGCTCACTCCCACAGCTCCTCTTCACAGAACCGTCTGAGATTCCTGAAATGCTTCTCACCCTCCTTTTCCCCTCATTTTGCACTTGCTCTGCACACATCAGGTTGGGATTCTATTTACACAGAGCAAAAGCCAGGCAGATCCTAAAGATTTTCAGCCCTCAAATTCACCCCAAACATTTTCAGCCCTCAGCTTCATCCAAAGCATTTTTAGCCCTCAAACTCATCTCAGATATTTTCAGCCCTCAACTTCATCCCCAACATTTTCAGCCCTCAAATTCTGTATTTTTCTGTAGTCTGAAGTTTAAAACTTTTAACAAATTCAGAAGTTTCACAAGTTTAATTTAAGAGGTTTCCAAGTTTGAAGCGTGTAAGGTGTGACACCTCAGGGGCTGGTTAGGGGAAAAATAAACCCATAAAAGTGAATTTTGGGAATTTCCTTTACCTTGGCTGCTGCGGTCGTAGACAGAGCCTGGGATGATGGCCTCCCGTGCATCATACATGGCAGTGGTCATGAAACGGGCACCCTGCAGAGATGTTGGGAATTAGGCACTCATCCTAATTGTTTTTCCAGAAGACCTTGCACTGCAACCTCAGTTAAGTGGAAGTTAACCTCAGTGGAAGTTATTTGGGGTAAAAATGCAGTAGAACTCCACAGATCACACAAGTGTTGAGGAAACATTAATTCTAACACATAGAAAACCTTTAATTCTTATTCCAGCCACATCTTGAGCACCAAAAAAAAGATTTTACAGCAGCTTCTCCCAAACTGTGAAATATTTGATGAGTTTTCAGTCTATTTTGAGGCCCTGAGAATTCCCTTGCTTTATTCACTGTCCTGTGGTGGCTACCAAGCTCCCCCAAAAGAAGCATTTATTTATGTTAAAAATCAAGCATAAAACTTGCAGCTTTAGGGTTAAGTGAGCTTGCCCTTTCTACACAAACCAGTTCCTTTATTTCATTCACCTCAGAATTTACCCCTCATAAAATCCTGCAATTAAAAAGAAATAAGGAAATCTTTTCTCCCAGTGCTCAGCCTGGGCACAGCAGCAGCAGCAGCTGCTTCCCCCTGAAGTCACGCTGCATCAAAAAGCAGCAAAAATGGAAACTTCTGGGGGTGTGAGGCTGTGTGGGTGGCTCATTGCAGCCATTTATGATTAATTAATCCATCAAGGCCTAATTGGCTGCTGTCAGCAGCCCTGAGGGCCAGGGGAGGTCACTCACGGGGTTGATGGTGTTGACGAGCTTGCGGGGTTTGCTGAACTGCATGAGGCTCTCCCGGAGGTTGTTCAGGGGCCCCTCCACCAGCACCTTCTGCTCCTTGTAGTAATTCAGGAGGTGATTCCAGAGGGGCTGCTTGGACAGGGCTTTGGGGTTCCCAACGATGATCACCCCATACCTGTGCAACAGCAGAGGAAGCAAAATTAACTGGGTCACAGTTAAAGCCATGCTGATGTCAGAACAGCCCCCGGGTTCTTCTCTCTGGCAGCAAAATGGGAGCTCCAGGAGGAGCCTGATGCAACTGGAATTGTTTACAGCAATCATTTCCAGAGGGTGGCTCAACACCTGGAAGGAGATTGCTTCAGCCAGTTTCTCAATCAGCACAAACTTCCTCCTTCAGGCTTGCTCTGTGTTCAACCAAACCACCCTGTGCTGGTTTTAAAGCCTGGAGACAGCAGGGAAGCCAAGCAGCATCGTGCTGGATTCCTGATCAGCCTTTTTGGAATCAAACCCATTACAAAAAGCAAAATGGCCAAGAAATGGTTGCTGGGGAAGGGATCTGTCTTGAGAAGGGGAAGGACAAGGTGGCTTCTAAAATCTACTGATGCCAAATGGTGACATGGGCTGAGATGAGCAGATAAAAATGGCACAGAATGGTTTGGGTTGGAAGGACCTTAAAGCCCATCCAGGGCCACTCCTGCAGGGGCACCTTCCACTGTCCCAGGCTGCTCCAAGCTGGCCTTGGACACTTCCAGGGATGGGGCAGCTCTGGGAAATCCATCCCAGCTCCTCACCACCCTCACAGGAAGGATTCCTTCCCGATATTCCCATCTATCCCTGCCCTCTGGGAAGCCATGTCCTGGCACTCCATCCCTGCAGCTCCCTCCACGTGCCCAATGTCCCTTTACCTGGCTCTTGTCAGGGCCACGTTGAGCCTCCTGGGGTCGTTGAGGAACCCAATTCCCTGGTGTTCGTTGGCCCTCACACAGGACAGGATAATGAAATCCTTCTCCCTGCCCTGGAAGGCATCCACACTCGCAATTTCCACTTCCTGGAACAGAGGAAAACACGTAAATCACGGAAGCAAAACAGCTCTGCCACCAACAGGCACTGCCAAACGCCCTGGCCATGCACTGAACCTTCCCCTCATCTGAGAAAAATGTTGTTTTTGGAGTGGGAGATGATTTGGTAATTCCTCTGGGCACTGAACAGCTTCCCCAGAGGGGAACAGAGAGTCTCAGTTTAGAAGAAATTCCTTTCATGTTCAGCACTTTATGGTTCTCCTGTTTCCCCAAAACTGTGGAAAGCAGCTCTTTGCTGAGGGTGTTGCCAAAAAGTTCTGACTGTTCCAAAATTTGTAGGATGAGAGCTCCAAATTAGCTCTGAGAAACCTGAATCTGAGGGACACATCATTCCTGGCACAGGGAAAAGTATTTCCACCAAGTTTCCCTGCAGTGAAAACACTGCTCAAGTTCTCAGTCTTGCAAAACAAGACCATATTAAACACAGTAACTGTCCTGTTTGTAGCAGCTCATTTTTATGTTTGGTGGAGGAGTTCACTGCTGGCAGGACGTGTTCCCAAGCAAATAAATCATGTGGCCACCAGGATTTATTTGCTCAGTTTCCTGCACGTCCCTTGGCACAGGGAGTTGATGAAGGCACAAGGTTTTCCACAGCTGGAGCCCCAGTGACCTCTCCCTCCTGTGCCTCAGAGGATTTGTTGGAGTCTCTTTCCACACCAGATTTTAGCAGGGCTTCCTCCTTTACCTGTTCCCACTGGCACCTCCTAACTCTTCTCAATTTTAACCAAAACCAGCTTAAAAATTCAAAAATCAATCAACACTGACCGAGAGCCTGAAGATGGAGTAAACACAAAAATACTGAGAATTTCACAATCTGTGCCTTTTGGGCTTCTGTGCAGCCCAGTACCTGGTAGAGCTTTGTGTGCAGGGAGCCACTGAACTGCATGTACTGCACCAGGTAGGAGCGCTGCCCCTCGTAGGGGGTGATGATGCCAATCTGGTCAGGTTTGGCCCCAGCTTTGAGCAGCTTCGTGGTGATCTTCTCCACGTTGGCAGCTTCCGTCCTGGAGAGGCAGATTGGGTCAGCCAAGGAGGATCAGGGCATTAGGGCTCAGTTTTTAGCCAAGTTAATGGGATCTAAAAGCCTTCCACATGAGGATGCTTCAATAAAAAGATCAAGTTTGCTCAAGCACCGCCAATTAATTCGGCTCAAGCTCGGCAGCAACATTCAGCACCCGTCACCTCCTCACTCAGGACAGGCACAGAGGAATTTGGGGCCAAACCAAACATCTCAGAGATCTCAGAAAAACACAAATTTCACCTCCACCTTCTCGGAACTGCACAACAGGACTTCCTGGAACAGCAAACCCCCTAATTCCAAATGGGATTTCTTGCTGGAGTTGAATGTACACGTGTAACTTTTATAATCAACATCATTCCAAACATCCCCCAGATCCTTCAGCTGTTTTATCTTAAAGCTTTAAATATAGAATGTTTTGAATGTCAATGCCCCCTATCAGCCAACTATTGTGCTGTTTGTCTGTGCACAATCTGCTGCACTGTATCCAGTCTTGCACATGCTGTTCAGGAAACAGAATGAGATTAAAAATATCTCGGCTGATATTTTTTTCACAAGTTGGGCTGGTTTCCCTGCCAGGCACATGAACAATCATGACCCAAGAGGAGCAAATTTTAAGTTTATTTGTTGACAAAGAAGTTGGAATGTGCAGAAAAAAGGGATAGGAAAAAAAAGTTCATTTCCATCCCTTTTGCACTGCCACCAAAATCTGAGCTTTAGGATTCTGCTTCAGGAGTTATGGGAATTCAAAATGTGACTTGATCAGCATTTCCTGCTGGCCCAAATTCATCCACATCAGGCACTTCATCATCCCATGCTCCTACACCCAGTGAGGGAAGAACTCCTCCACACAACAATCCCAGCCCACTCCAGCTCTGAGCTGCTCCCACCTGGTGCCTTTTTCTCCTGGTTTGCTATAAAAGGAGCCCAGGGCAAACCAATTCTGAAATGCAGCTCAGGCTGCACCCCCCTTGCTGGCAGCTTTTATTAAAGCAGCAAAGGAGGTTTTATTCATTGACTGAGGAATCACCAGCCCTGCCCTGAACACTGAGGCCAAGCTTAGATAGCAGAGTTTTGCTCACCTGTTTAAGTAAGAAGTGCCTGAGCTGGCAATCTCCTCCTGTCCCTGGGTCACGTAGAAGAACATGGGTTTGTCAGGCTGGGGCCACTGGAAATCAAAGCCTTTCTTCACCCTGTCGGCTGAGGAGCACAAGAACAGGGAACACAACAAATCAGCAACACCACTTTGCAATTTCCATATCAAAGCACCTCGAAACGGTGCACGATGCCATTTTTTTTAATTCAAAACCCTAAGCTAGATGAGAGAACACCTGCTTTGATCCCTGCTGAGGGGAAGGGGGGCTTGCAGGAGCCCCTTACCTGCGGTGACCCCGTTCTGGAGCGATCCCTCGTAGAAGATGTTGGAGGGGAAGGCGCTGAGGGCGGGGTGCATGCGGTACTGCACCTGCAGCCGGATGGGCCGGATGCCCAGCACCACCAGCCTCTCAAACAGGGACTGGGACAGCCCAGCCTTGGCAGCCTTCTTGCACATCACCACAGGGCCCAGCTGGCAGTGGTCACCCACCAGGATCAGCTGTGGGGGAGAGGTTGGGGATAGCTCAGTTTGGTTGCTGGAGCTTGTTTAGAACAATGAAAATATCCTGCTGGGAAATATGGAATTGTGATTTGGGTTGGGAGGATCTTAAAGCTCAGTCAGTGCCACTCCCTGCCCACCCTTCCACTGTCCCGGGGTGCTCCGAGCCCCATCCAACCCAGCCTTGGGCACTGCCAGGGATCCAGGGGCAGCCACAGCTGCTCTGGGAATTCCATTCCAGGGCCTACCCACCCTCCCAGCCAAGAATTCCACCCCAATATCCCATCTAACCCTGCCCTGTGGCAGTGGGAAGCCATTCCCTGTGTCCTGTCACTCCATGCCTTGTCCCCAGTCCCTCTCCAGCTTTTCTGGAGCCCCTTTAGGCACTGCAAGGGACTCTGAGGTCTCCCTGGAGCTTCTCTTCTCCATCCTGGCCTTGGACACTTCCAGGGATGGGGCAGCCACAGCTTCTCTGTGCAACCTGTTGTCTCCCCTCCCTCACAGGCAACGATTTCTCCTGAATATCAAATCCAAACCCACTCTCTGTCAGTTTAAACCACTGCCTGACATATTAGGAATTAATCACTCTGACTTGTGATAAGCTTCAGATCTCCCCAAAGGCTCAGAAACCTTTAGTGTCACTCTCTTTGCAGCTGATCATTTTAATATAAAATCTTATTCACTCTCCAGATTGTTCCAACAGCACCAACACCTTCCAGGCCACGGGAACAGAAAACTAACAGGGCTAACCCAAAATTAACAGGGCTAACCCCAAATAAAATCAGTTAGGTCTATGTTATGGAAAAGGAAACATTTTGTGCACCTACAGTGGGAATGTGAGTGCTCAGTGTTATTTCCTGCTGTGTTTATAAATTCCTTTTTAGAGGGAATCCAGGGATTTACCTGCTTTGCCCCCAGGACCACGGGCACCATGCACTCCGGCTCGGTGGCCTGGGTGCTCTCGTCAATCAGGATGGAGCGGAACTGCATCTTGGCCAGTCTGGGATCTCCAGCTCCCACACAGGTGCAGCAGATCACATCAGCGTTCTGGGACAGGGAGGAAAGCAGGGATCAGCACTGGGATAGCAGCAGACAGGCAGGGATTTGGGGTGGCAGCCCCAGGGCCTCACCATGAGCAGCTCCCGCTCTGCCGTGCGCTTCAGCGCCCGGTAACGCTTCTCATCAGCAGAGGAAAGTTCTCCAGTCTCATCCTTGAGCTGCTGCAGCTTCTGAAGCTCTGGCATGCTGCAAAGAAGCAGGAGTTTTGCTTCACAGCCCAACCACCAACTTTGTAGGATTGCAGTGACAAGTGATTTTTAACTAAAGCAGAAGCAATTCCATCAAGCAAATAACGGTGCAAGGGTGACAATGCCCATCAGCTGTGTCCATCTTAAACACTAAAACTGAGGTTTCTTATTCATTGCTCACCTGTCCATGTTTCTGATCTGGTTGTGCAGTGCCAGGAAGGACACGGGAGAGTCGATGGCCTCACGGCTCTTTGCACACAGACGAACCACTTTGAGGCCAGTCTGGTGGATCTTCTCCGTCAGCTGATCCACAGCGATGTTACTGGGGGCACACACCAGCACAGGCCTGCAAAAATCACCCCAAACTCTCAATCATACTGGACATTTTTTTCCATGAAACTTGCAATAAAATATAAATAATGACACATCCCCTAAAAATATACGGGGGAGGCTGTTTTGTGAAAGGACCCCAAATCCCCCCCAGAAAATACAGTTCAATGATACAAATGATTTTTGGTTTTAAAATCAAGGTGATGCTTTGCATGAATCAAGTAGCCTCATCCCTAAAGCTTCAGAGAGAGCAGCTCTCACCCATTGCCCTGCCTGGCCAGGTGATACACGATGGTGGCTGATGTCACTGTCTTCCCAGTGCCAGGGGGACCCTGGATAAGGCTCAGAGGACGCTGCAGGACAGTCTTGACAGCATAAACCTAAAAAATAAGGTTTGTTGCTATTCAACATTCAAAGCACAGGATTTAAGTTGTTTAAGCTCTATTTATAAACCCTTTCTCTCATCCTGTGCACTGAGAGGAGATGAGGTTACCTGAGAGTGGTTGAGATCAGGGAGTCCCTGTGCTGTGAAGCGCTTTGGCAGCTGGCATTTGATGATGACATCTTCCACCTCGTGGCCCAGCAGCTTGTGGTAGATGTAGCCAGACACCGAGGTCTCATCCACTGCAAATGTTTTCAGAGCACTCTGCATTCTGAAACGAGGGAAAAGCAGGAAAATCATTCCTAAAGATAAGTGTGGCCTCAAGTCAGCCACCCACAGGTGTCCTGCATGGAGGGTAATCAGACACCAGGCACAAAGGGGAAAGAAAACAACATCCAACACTAATTAAAATCACAAAAATGACACTCTGAGAACACAGATTTTGCCTTTTCCCCCATGTGAACATTACAAGGTATTCCCAGAAAAATGTGGACAGGAACCAGCCTGTGCTGACAGAAGCTGTGACAGTAATTTGAGGTGAAAAATTTGAAGGAAATTTGCAACCATAATGAATAAAATAAAAGGGTAAGAGGAGATAATAACAGTAGGATATACTAATAATAGGGAATTCTAGTAATAGGCTAAGAAGCCAACTGCTGTCTTACAAAACACAGACATGGCTGAAACCTGTGGGCCCCACAGCCAAATTCTGAAATTTTAACTATTTAAAGCACTTTCAGGAAGCTGAACTACAAAATGGTTTTCCTTCTTAAGTTTCTAATTAAACATAAGGTAAATTTCCTCCTTTGATGTATTTGCAACAAACCCTTCAAAATGAGAACAATTGGCCATTTTATGCCATTGATTCCACTTCTAGCCCAAGTCAGGCTCTCTGAACCAGCTGCCAGGCGTTCACCACACACTGGGATTTCTGATGGGTGGTGCCAAAGCAAGACAAATTTTTTTTTTTGTTCAAAAACACTCCCTGAAGACAAAGAACAAAAATCTACACCGAGTGTGTCCAGTGCCTGCTGAGTTCCGAGGTGCTGCCTCAATACCTGTCAAAGGAAGTCGATTTCCACACAAAATCCACCTGGAAGTTGTGAGTGACTTCCACGGGAGCTCCCACGCTGCTCCTCAGCTCGATGGCTATCTCATCACCATAATCTGTAGAACCTCGTTAAGTAGTAATTTAGAGCAAACATTTGAATTTTATTCTTCCCAATTTTGGTGATTTTCTTCAGCACTTCCCCCCCCCCCCCCCGCCACCCCCGCTTCCCCCCGACAAATTTAAAATCAGCTGAGAATTACTTTTGGACATAATTAATGACTTTCTTAACGACTCCAGCCTTGGCTTGGCCTTGCTGAAGGCTCTCTAAGTAAAGGATACTATCAGGAACTTTGATAACGTGCCCAATTCCTTTCCAGAGGGGGGCCAGGTCTCCCTTGTACCTCAGGCAGATCTCATCTCCTTGCATGAGGCGCATGTCTGCAAAGGAAGGACAAAAAAAAGCTCTCAGCAACCACAAAAACCTTCCAGAGCTATCCCAGGCCAATCCCCAGAGTGCTCTGAATGCTGATTTTATTCAGCAGTCAGAAAAAAAAACCCTGACAAAGAGACAATCGAGGTGTCCTTACCTGAATCAGTCTTTGGCAAAGTGAAATAAGCAATTCTCTTCTTGTTCAAGCCCAGGTCCCACCTGACTGTGATGTTATCTTGGGTCTGAGGGAAAAAAAAAAAAAAGCACCTATTATGTTCTTGAAGAGCTGTTTGCCAACCACCACAGTCCTGTGCTTCAAAACAGTGGAGAAATAATAAAACTTGCTGTTCCAACATCACAAAAATCTGTATTTATTCCTGAGGCTGAGTTCACAGCACCTGCAGAAGGTGAATTCTGTTCTACAAGAATTAATGATGAGAAACAAAGTCCTGCTCACCAGCTGTGTAATTCTCCCACCCTTCAAACACTCATTAAATGCTTCCAGGACCTCCCAGAATTCCCATTTCCCTGACAGGGAACTGCAGGTTCTGAGGGTAACAAAAAGCTGCAGTTCTGGGACAGAAAAAACTTTAACACAGAGAAGGTGAGAAGTTCCCGAGTGTTTCAAGCTCTTAAAAACCCTCACTGTGAGGATTTTCCTCTCCTCCCCCTGCTATCAGACAGCACCATCAATGCTGACATCACAGCAATTAAGATAATTATTTATTTCACTCAAGGTTTCCTGTTGTGCTGGGAAGTGACCACGTTTGACACCAGAGAATGATCAGCAGCCCCTCAAACAGGCAAATCTCACACATTTTACCTGAGATTCCTTGAGTTTCTTGTCATAATCTGCTTCAAGCTTGACCAGAGGACCAAATATATTTTGGTATTGATAAGCATCTTCATATCTAAGCAGGACATGCTGGGGTTCCTCATCAACACCAGGTTTTTCCAAGTCCTCGAGGGTTGCAGATGGATTTTCCTGGAATTTAAAGCACAGATGCTTTGTTTCAAAGTCTGAAGTATAGAAAGTGACAGCAGGACTGACAGAACTGTGTTTTACTGATACAGGGAGTGATATCAAGGTGGAACCACCTTTAAAACTACACCAAGACACTACAAGTCATGGTTAAACCCAGCTTAAATTTAAAGGATGGACACAAAACCTCTCAAAAACCCAGTAACTGAATGGGGCAACAATTCCCTGCTCTGCTGGGCACCACTTAAGGCAGAAATATGTGGAAGACTTGATATGAGCAAGGAAAGCTGTTTTTCAAGTTGGTGAAGCTTTCAACAGTTTCCTGAATCCTTTGACCAATTCCCAGTGGCACAGCAGGATTTAAACCTTGTGTGATTTCTGCCTTACAGAGTTCCTAAAGTCTTGTCCTTCCTTCAAAAAAAAAAAAAAAAAATCAGAATTGGTAAAATATATCCCAAAAGAAACCCCCCAGGCTGTACCTTCCAGAGCTCTTCCAGTTTGTTGATCTGCTGGGCTGTGATCTGCCGGGCCCTGAGCTGCTCCTGCTCCGAGGGAATCTTCACCAGCCAGGAAAGGAAGCAGCGGTCCTGGATCAGGGGCTGCCACTGGGAACTGTCCCAGTTGATGTCCTTTAAACTGCTCTGGCTGGCACATGGCTGCCTGCACAACCAAAACACGGCAAGGAATTGTGAGATTAGACAAGTGTAAGGAAAAGCCTGGCGTGGAGGGTAAAAGCAGGGCTGGTGTGCTCCTGAAACTACTCATGAAACAGGAAAAAACCAGCAAAACAAACCCAGTCTGCTGGGAAAATTCATTTTTCAGTATTTGCTATTTCAGCACTGGGAAGGGTCAGGATTGTGAGAAGTGTTGTTGGGTGTTTCTAGGACTGAAAAAGTTTGCATTTAAAATATTAAATATGACACCTTTGGAGGTGGTTACAATCCATAAGGATTGTGCACACACAGATCAGAAAATGGGATTATTTCCCAAACAGAACTCCTTCCACAGAAACACAATTTCTACTGTCAGATACACAGTGACAGCACTGAATCAAAACACACAGTTATAAATTTTCATTTCTGATTGAGCCTGTCAGAACAATTTCTGATTTATTGTGGTCTCAAATGATTCTGTGAGCTGAGAGAAAAACACCCTGAGGGAGAGTCACTGTTCCATGGCTCCACAGTCACTTCCTGAACTGATCTCTGGCTCTTCCAAAGCTCAAAAAAGAGGGAAAAAACTCCTTTCTTCCATTAAGGAATGCACAAGTTTGGAAAAACACTTTTCTACAGAACTAAGATGTTTGCCCAGTGTAACAGAACTCCCTTTGCTGCATTATCCACCTGCACTCCTGAACTCTTTATGACCACCTGAAGGAAAAAGGGTGGCAAACCAGAACATAAAACACATTTTGGGACAAAATGAAAGCAAGGGTCGCTTTTTAAAAACCAGATTATGCAGGAGAGCTGGCAGCAAAGGCCTTCTCTCACCTGCACAGCAGAACCACCACGGAGTCAGCCTTGGCTGGGATGAAGCCGAGGAGGAAAACGTTCCGACAGCCACAGTTGTAACATTCCAGGACAGTCTCTCCCAGAGGTCCATCCTTGTGCAGAGTCACCTCTTTGCACTTGGCTCTCACCAGGTGATTCACAATGTGGCTGCAAGCAAACAGCACAGGTTTATAGCAATCTCACAGCTAAATCACATTTAGTCTTGATTATCAGTTATTAAAACACAAATTTATTTAAGGTGGCAGACATTGGTAGGATCTGGCTCTTCCCATCCAAGCAAAGATGTTGGGAACAGTTCCAGGAGTTTCTCAGTGCATGGATGCTTTGAGTGTGAAAGGAGAGGAAATGGGTACAAAACTGCCATTTTTATTTCCATCATTTCCCCATTTACCTGCCAGATGTGTTTCCACGCCCGTTACAGAACCATTTCTTGCTGGTGTTGCAGTAAACCACACAGGCAGGGTCATGGATCCCACAGTAACTGCAATTCCAAGGGAAAAAAACAGGAAGTGATTGGCTACTTAGAGGAAAATCCAAATCCAAGCTCTAACTCAATTTACAGTGCACAAAAATAGGGGGAAGTGGAAATTGGGGAACAACAGTGTTGGGAGAAGCATCAAAGAGGAGCCAGATTTCTGTTGTGAGCCACAAATATTTTAAAACTTCCCACCACTGGGCTGGCTGAGCCTGGGATTTATTCCTGGGGGAGCTCAGAGGTGGCCAAAAGTGCATATGGCAGCTCCAAATCTGGATGAGAACTCAGAGAGCGGCACAGGAAGTCGTTCCCAAAATCCACCTTTCCCTCCCTCTGGAATTCTCAGGGATTGGCTCTCACCTGCAGGCATGCACAGGGAGATCCTTGGTGTAATAAGTGTCCTCTTCATCCTCCTCAAAGTTGAGCTCTGCCAGGAGCTGGCTGGTCTTGGCCACGTTCTCATCCACAGCTCCATTCTGCAGGATTCCATCAGGACCATTCACCTGGAATGGAGGTGCACACCCAAAATAAACCCCAAACTCCTCTTCAACCCAAAATCTTGTGTGCCATTTAAAAATCTCCCCAGAAAAATGCTGCCAAGAGCTGAAACACACCCATTATATAACCAATATTTGCTTCATCAACTGCTGTTTTCCAGGATTATTTAAACTGCAACTGATAAGTTGGAAAAAGTTAACTGGAGGAGATTGCTTTCCTGCAGATTGTATTTTTCCATACAATCCTACAATCAATACTTGCTCCATTACCTCCTGTTTCACAGGATTATTTAAACTCCAACTGATAAGCAGGGAAAAAAAAAAATCAGATTGCTTTTCTGCATTTATATTTTTCCAGTCTTACATAACAAAATTCCATTTCAACAATTCCAGCAGCTGTTTTCTCACCCTTCTTTTTATTCCAGGGATCCACCTGGAAACAGGATCTTTATTGCACAGGATTTTCCCTGCTTAGTCCTGTTCTGTATCCACCATGGACTGCCAGAACCATGGAATTCTGCAACATTTGGTGCTGTGTCAGCAACTTTCCCACACCCAGCCTTTCTCCTGTTAAAAATAACTCCTTTTTTTGGTACTTTTACCACCAGGAGGTGTGGATGTCACGCTGGGATTTTGGCATGGCCACTGCAGGTGTTGTCCCTTGGGCTTCTCAGGTGTCCTGGTTTAATTTCTCCATCCCTGAGGGGCTTTAGCACCTTGACATTATGCTGGGAAAGACCCCAAAACTTGGTTCTGACACTTTATTCTTTGCCTTCTTTAGCCAAGATCCCACCAAAAGCTGAACAGGGATAAGTTTATCCTAATCCATGTTCATTTTGAGTGGAAAATGTGGGAAAGGGTTGCCTGTAATATTCACAGCACACCTGAGAGGAGTGCTGGGGTCATTTCCCCATCACAGGGATCATTAACACCCCTCCAATGTTTCTAAGGGTAAGATTTATTTATAAATTTTAACCAGCTAAATAGGACAAAAATCACTCAAGGCTTTTATCTACCAATACAATATTTTAACAACTTAGATTTAATGCAATTTATCTGGTAGATGCAACTTCATTCTGACAGAAAGCTGCTCCCAGGGAGAACACAAAACCTTTTATAAAAGAAATTAAAAAATAAATTAAAAGTTGCCCTTTTCAAGCTGTAACTCAGAAGCGAAGCAAACCCAGCCTATTTCTCACTTAGAGAGACTCCAGATTAAAAATTTAACAGCCAATTGCAAGAGTTAAACTCAAAACCAAACTTCACATTTGCCCTGAGCCGTCAGAACCTGCCCTCAAAGCCACCAGTTCCGTTTCCATCTCTGCAAATGAAATGAGGAGCATTTGTAAAACACCACCTAAATAAATGGGCTGGCTTTTTATTGATGTTATCTCCAAGCTCTGCCTTTTTTAATAGAAAGAATCAGCCAAAAGGAACCCAACGTGCAAAAGGGAAGATGGAAAAAAGGAATAAAACCCCACTGAAGGAGCAGCAGCAGCAGCAGCACAACCCCATGTAGTGGTTTGGTCTAAAATACTCATTACTGTTTATTAGTGGGATGAAGGCAAATCCCATCAGCTCACTGTGGAACAGCATCTGCACAGATGTGAGCAGATAAATATCCACTTGAAATATCCACTTCCAATTGACAGAGCCATTTTATAAAACAAGGAGATAACTAAATAACTCATCGTGGCACAGATGGAATTCCAAAGCCACAGCTGATCTGAATTCCTTACAAGCATTCCCAGGCATTTCTATCCCAAAGAAACACAATGCATTACTTTAAGATCAGTCGATTTTAGTACATTTTGTTTGAATGCTCATAAAAAACTGACTTCCTGTTAAAAAAAAAAAAAAAAAAAGCAGCAAAGTTTGGGTTTGGTTTGGGGTTTTTTAAAGGCAGAAAATGAAAAAACTCCAAGTGCAAGTCGTGCAGGAGTGACTGAGCTGTCCCAGCCCTCAGGGAGGCAGCAGTGATGTCACCTGTCCTGTGAACGCAGTCCCAGCCCTTGGCAGGCTCACAATGAGGAAGTGATTGTTCCAAACCCTCCTGTGATGTCAGCCTATGTGCATAGGATTAAAACTCTGGCACCAGCAGCTGTGGTGGCAGGGGGGCCGCTTCTCTATTTTAAAAAGCCTTGGCTGCAGCTTCTGGCACAGCGAGTTTGGCAGCTCCAGGCTGAGCGCCGAGGTGCCACTAAACTACTCCCGAAATCCTGGGGCCTTCCTCGCTCCTCTCCTGGCCTCCAAAATACTCACTGGGAGGGAAAATAAAGGCCAGGGACTGAGTTAAAGGACAGAAACCAGTGGGGGACGGGAAAGCTGTGCCTGCTCCATCCCTGGGAGTGCCCAAGGCCAGGCTGGATGGGGTTTGGAGCACCCTGGGATAGTGGAAGGTGTCCCTGCCTCTAGGACTTTTAAGCTTTAAGGTTTTCCAACCCAAATCATTGCAGGATTCTGCTGCCTGGGAGTCCCCAGATCAGTGGCAAGAGAATATTCCCATCTCCATCCCTGCTCCTGGCTCCCACACCCCA
The DNA here is from genome assembly GCF_041296385.1 of Aphelocoma coerulescens. NCBI lineage: Eukaryota > Metazoa > Chordata > Aves > Passeriformes > Corvidae > Aphelocoma > Aphelocoma coerulescens. Next base: position 5,513,290 of record NC_091041.1, on the reverse strand, counting down.
CCCAGCCCAGGAGCAGAGCCCCAGGTGAACACACCTGCAGCCACTTCATGCAGCTCTGCTTTAAAGTGGTGCATTTCAAGCTGCAACAAGAACTTTTAATTGCACTTCAGCAGGTATTTTGCTAGAAAAGTTCTGTACCAAGGCTTCAGCCCCATCCTGCTGATGGATTTCAACACCACAATGTCCCAGCTCAGGCAATTCCCCCTCACACTTTGAAAAAAACCCAAATTTTTGGAGTTGTATGGCAAAGGCAGCTGTTATTAGTATTTGTAATTCTTTTCTTTAGAGCTATAAAGCATTGCCTGAGCTTTGCTGTAATCCCTCAGTGAGGGTGATTTGCTTTCCCTTTCCAAAGGAGGAAGTGGATGTTGGGGAAAGCCTCACCCCTGGGAGGGAGTGGAGCTTCCAGATGGGACCTGAGCAACAAGGACTCGTTTGGCCTGGACAAAACGGCCTTTGTTAGGACTGGAAATTAAATCCAGCCTCCCTAGGCTAGACCACAAACCTAAGAGCTGCCCCAGCCTCCCTGAGCCACTCCAGGAGCTGAGTTACATCCACACTGTGGGACCCATCAGCAAAATCCCACCCGCAGGAGTGAAAAAATGAGGCAGGAATGAGAATTCCAGAGAATCCCAGGATGGTTTGGGGTTGGAAGGGACCTTAAAGCCCATCCAGGGACACCCTCCATGACCTGAGGTTGCTCAAACCTGGCCTTGGACACTTCTGAGCAACTTTTAAACTCCTCTTAAAATACTTAAGAAAATCGATCCTTATGTTTATTGAATCCTAGGAAAAAACGGAAACAGAATTTTCTGAAAAAACAAAAAACAACAGGGAATGTTTCTGCTCTACTCCTACTTTTGTCAACTGGATACTAATCAATTTTAACACTACTGAACTATTAATTAAGTATAGGTTGAGAAAGAAAGTTCTTTTAGACTAAATCCACCACATTTTTCTAAAAAATGAGGTGCTCTGCATTGTTCAACTCATCTTTTTAAAAAGACACCAGAAACAGCAGAGCAGAAGCTCCAAATATTCCTCAGCTCCAAATATTTATTTAATTAGCTTTAATTATAATCACAGGGCTAATATTTCATTAAGCAAAACCTGGTCAATTGGAGAAGTTATTATTTAAGATGCCTTCTGCCAAAAAGCACAAATAACTTCAATGATCTGGTGAGGGCAGCAAAACTTTTGCCCAGAACCTTTTAAAAAAACCACCTAAATTCTGATTTTATCAGTCCTGAGCCCGTTGAAAAAGGGACAGGTCTGAGCAGATCCTGGGGTTTGTTTTACTTCGCCCAAGAGGAAACGGTGCCTGTTCCACCTCTGAGAGTCCTTGTTGCAACAGGTCCATCCCTCCTCCCCAAAAATGACATTTCTAACATCAAAATGAGGACCAGGATGACCACAAAAGTTTGCAGAAACCTAAATACACCCTGGTTTAAAAAAAAAAAAAATCATCAACATAAAACCCCTTCCTTTTTGCCAGGAGACAAAACCAGTACCTGAATGTGCTCTCCAGATCTTTTATTACTTTTTTTACTTTGGCTTCAAAGAGTTTTCAAACATGTTTAGACAAAAAAAATAAGACCAACTAATAATCCTCTTGTCTGGACTTTTAGCTTATGAGGCTTATTTTGAGGTGGTTTTTCTGCTCCTTGGCCACATATTCTCTACTGGGAGTTCTGGAGTGATCACAACCCATTAAAGCCTTAAAATTAAACTTTATTCAAATCCTCTTTTTAGTCATTTAATGTGTAGTCTAAATGTACACAAAGATTTTATTCCTGGCAGAAAATAATTCTGATCTCTCAGTGCCCAAATTGGATAAATTCTACCAAATCCAAATGCTGCAAATAAACAGAAAATAACCAAAGCCCAGGGCTCTCTGACTCTGCCTTGCAAACCCAGTGACCTGAGCACGTCCCTGCTGCCACTGAGCACTTTCAGACATAAAAAAATATTCAATTTGCGCTGGGATAACCCCCCAGGACAGGATAAAAGCTCCCTCAGTCCTGCACTGCACACCTGTGGAGCTGGAGGTGCTCCCTGCTCCCACTTTGCTGCACTCACAGACCCAGCTGGGGCAGGTTTTGCAAGTAAAAGGACAAAAACCCGGTCCAGGATGTTTGGTTTGGGGATTAAAAACTCACTTAAAGCTCTCCTCTTTAAACTCATCCCTTAACACGTGGGTGATGCACAAGCATTTAATTGTTAATAACACGATTTGAGGAGTCTGTAAAGAAACTGAGCATTCCATGATCTTTAAACTGGAGAAAAGCGTGGCTTTTTAAAAAATACAGGAGAGAGTTCTTCAGTGTTTTTGTTGTTTACTATGGGCACACTGAGATTGTTATCTTCATTTGCACCACTTCTTGTGAGCTGTAATCCTAATTCCTCCCCCACCTTCGAGCTGTGAATTGTTAAATAAATACAATTTCATTGTCTTTTGCGTACCAACCATCAACAGAATGTAATAAATAAAAAACCCCCAAAACTAAAACCTGTTTTTAAGCCACGAGGAAACAGAGCTCAGAACTTGTCTCAGGCCTGTCCCTGCCATACAACCCCCAAACAAACCGGCCCAACAGCCGTGCAGCAAAAAAAGGGGAAATTAATGAAAAAAAAATAGCAATAATAGTGATAATAAGAAGAAATTAAAGCGCATTTTAGCGACAGGAAGTAAACCAGCCGAATTTCCTCAGCACTCAACTTTCGATTAACCAAACACCACCCAAAGCCGTGTTTGTTCTAATGAAAAAGAACCTGAAACTAACACGCACCCTCGGGTGGTTTTTTCAGCTCCCTATCACAACGACACAACTATCGCGACACGGCCAGCCGGCCGCAAGTTTTTCTCCCTGGAATAACTCGCTCCAATTCCGGCTCCCGGGGCCCCTCCACACGCGGCTCCCGCTCCCCGCCCGGCCCGGGGGGGCCCCGAGCGCCCAACCCCGCCCGCCCCTTCCGGACCCCCCCCCGGTTCTCCGCCTCACGACCCCCCTCACCTGCGCTTCCAGCGGGCCCGGCGCTCCCTGCCCCGCGCCGGGGGGCCCCTGGCCCTGTGCCGGCCCCGCCTGGCCGGGCCCGGGCGGGGTCTGGGTCTGGCTGGGGAGGGTGAAGTCGGTGAACTCGAACTCGGAGCCCTGTGTGTCTGCGCCGAGCAGCTCGGCCTCCTCGGTGTCCAGGAAGGTGAGGGTCTGCGAGCTGGGGCCGTACGCCTCCACGCTCATGGCGGCGGCGCTTCCTCTCCCCGGGAGCCTTCGCTCCCCCCCACCCCCCCCCAACCCCGGGCCTCCCCCTCAGCGAGCCCGGGCGGCCGCGCTACGCGAGCGGCGGGATCCGCCGCGCGCACCAGGCCGCGCGCGCCCCCCCCTCCACACACAAAAACGAACCCGCCGCCGCCGCCGCCGCCGCGCTCGGGCCGGGTCGCGGGGCGGCCCCGGAGCCAACGGGCGGGAGAAGGGAGAGGAGCGGGGCCGCGTCCGACTGTCCGGCCGGGTCCGAGTGTCCGTCCGGCCGCGGCCGCCGCGCGCCAGGCCCGTGAGCGGTGACGCGGAGCGCGCGCGGGGGACGCGCCGACGGCAGCGCGCGCGCGGGAGGGAGGGAGGGAGGGAGGGGGCGGCGGGCGGGGGTGACGCACACGCAGCACGTACGAGGCCCAGCACGGCCGCCAGGGGGCGGCGCTGCCCGTTCCCCGCAGCCCTCGGGGGGGGGGAGGGAGCGGCGCTTGGCGCTGAGTGACGGGCGCGGCAGCCAATGGGCTCGCGAGGCGGAGGGGTGCGCGCCCCGCCCGCGCGCTGCACGCGGTGGGGATGGGCGGCGCTGGGCCCTGAGTGCTGCGTGCGGCGGCCAATGGACCATCGAGATGAGGGGAAAGGAGGGGTGGGGAGCGTTTAGAGCCGCCTGGAGAGGGGGGGGTGTGCGCTCCCACACACACGGAGGGGTGGGTTTGGTTGTGAGTGAGTGACAGGTGCGGCAGCCAATGAGGGCGAAAGGGCGGGGGTGAGTGCCCGCCCACTCATCGACACGTTGAGGAGGCGGGGCTCGTGTCTGAGTGACGGCTATGGCGGCCAATGGGATATTGAGGTTAGCTTGTGGGCGGGGGTTGGGTCTGAGTGACGGCTGTGGCAGCCAATGGGTTATTGAGGTTAGCTTGTGGGCGGGGGTTGGGTCTGAGTGACGGCTGTGGCAGCCAATGGGACGTCGAGATGAGGGGCGGGAGCTGTGGGGGCTGAGGTGGTGGAGAGGTCACTGTGAGGGGGATGCGGTGGCTCTGGGCGCCTGTGAGGAGATGGGGGGGCTGGGATGGGTGACCCTGTGGTGACAGTGCGGTCCCTTCATGCCCTGTGCCCCCCATGAGCTGGCAGCTCTGCCTGTTCCTGTTGGGACTGACGGGAGGGACACAGGGGGTTAAGTGGGAATTAAGCATCGGGAATTACAGTAATGCCTGCTTCAGCTGTAATTCCTGTTACACCTGTAATACCCCGTACCCCTGAGAGAAAGCTGAGCTGCTCTGAGGGTGCTGGATTGGGGATTTTCCGAGGTCAGGGTTGTGCAGAAAAGGGAGCACCACATTTCTACCCCTAAATAAACAAAAAGCTTTGGATTTACCCTTATTCCATTTGATCAGCACAAAATAAATCCCTTTTAAGAGGACTTCTGTGTTGGGAAAGGCTGGATATTCAGTCCCTCTTCCCTACCCAGTTAAGATGCAAGTATGTATCTTCTCTTATAAATAACTTTGATTTTATATTCTTGCTTTTGGTGTAGGATAAAGCCCAGCCTGAAACAACATGTACCAGATCTGCAGCTGGTGGGCTGAAAAGATGTAGATGGAGATTGGAAAACATCCTTGTCCTGGGAATACTGTGCAGCAAAAGGAGGGGGAAAAACAAGTCAAGAGAACACAGGAGTCACCGCTTCTGCAGAGAGACTGAATTAATCTAATTTTTAAGCCTCTGAGTAGAATAAACTGTTCAGACCAAAGCGTAACGGGGAGAAAGTGTGAAATAACATTTGAGGATGAAAGTGGAACCGGAGGGAAAAGAATGTGCAAAGCCAGGTGGCTGCTTGCTGCGAACGCTTTATTTATTAATAAACACAACGTGCTCCAAACGTTTGGCTGCTTGACAGAATCCTCAAAAGTCTTGGAAAGGGATCAAAGTTCTGCTGCTCTGCCGGGTTCCTCTCCCTGTCCCTGCCACAACTCAGGGAATAACGGTGCCTTTAAGGACAAAGTGGCGTGGAAATCTCCCCGGGAATGAGGGCAGGAGGTGGATTTGTCCCCTGAGGATGGCCTTGGGGACACTTTGGTGCTGCTGTCTGAGGTGCTGAAGCCTCAGATCCCCCACCACAGCCTGGGCCTGGCCAGAAGGAACAGCAGGGGCTGGAAAAGCAGCTGGAAAAACCAAACTGCCTGTTCGTGGTGCTGTGTTTAAACTGGAGGCTGAAATTGTCTTTACACCAACACAGAGCAGAGGCATTTGAATTTCATGCGCTGGAAGCTCTGGGGGCCACTTTGAAGCTTTTAAGGATAAAATGGAGACAACACCCAGGCTACAAAGCTCTCAGACTGTATTTTTTTGTGTGTGTGTGTGTGTTTTGTGCAAGTTTTCTCCCTCAAATCTGGGCTGCTGCAGAGGGAAGGCACTGTGACTCACTGGGCTTGACTGCTGTGCAGCCAATACGGAATTTAAAAAGGCAGCACTTGGGAAAACTGGCACAATTCCCTGAAAACGGCGCCGAGTTCCCCATTTTCCTGCAGATCAGAAGCCGGAATTCGCAAGACAGAACCATAAGAAGAGAAGAAATGTAGGTAAATTAATATTTTAAAAGATGTTTTCTGCTTCCAGGAGGTGAAAATGTGCAGGTGATTATCCCGAGGTGCTAATGATGAGTGACAAACCCGAGCAGTTTGAAGTGTTGGGAGAAATCCCAGCGCTGGAAATAACGAGAGGCCTTTCCTTGAACCTGATTTGAATTCCAAAGCCCAGCAGCTCTGGGATTTGCTGGCATCCCCCACTCGGGGCTGGGAAGAAGCTGTGAGGGGAAGGGAGGAAGCGATTGGTCTCCAGGAATTCCCAGCCATGGAGATAGTGCTGGAATGGCACCGTGACGTGAGGGGGGCACAGCCAATGGAGCCCAGCCTGGCAAAAAGGGGGGGAAAAAAGGGATATTTTTATCCTGGGAGGAAACAATCCAGGTTAGGGGGAAGTGAGGGTGGAGCAGGGATCAGGTGGGTAGGGAGGAGCTCAAGGAAAGCTCCCACCCAGAGCTGGGTCACAGAGCAATACGTGCACCCAGGAGGTTCATTAAGGAGATTTATTCGCTTTATTTCCCCCCTTGCTCTGTTCACATCCTTTTGTTTAATGCTCAGGGAGCTCAGAGTGTTTAAAAATCACAGAATTCCAGCATGGTTTGGGTTGGGAGGACCTTAAATCCCATCCATTCCACCCGCTGCCATGGGCAGGGACACCTTCCACCATCCTAGGTTGCTCCAACCCCATCCAACCTGGTCTTGGACACTTCCAGGGATGGGGAATTCACAACCAATCTGTTCCAGTGCCTTTTATAATAGAGAATTTCATCCTAATTCTCCATTTTCTGTCTCTGTTTTGCCTTTTTCTTCCCTTTTCCTTACACCAAATCCTAAAGGAAAATCCCTTAAAATTTTACTTAATTCACCACACCTGAATACCAATAAATAAAAGAACAGAAAACCACCTGCTCTGGGTTTTCTTTAAGAAAAAAACTTCTCTATACTGACAAAATTCCGATTAAATAATTTTTTATTCTTTAAAGGAAAACAGTAAATCCATAGGAGAAAAAAATTGGGATGGATGGGAATGAGTTTTTTCCAGTGCAGCTGGGCCATTTCTCCTGAGTTACCACGAGAGGGACACAGAAGGAAAGCTAAAGGAGCTGGGAAAGAAAGAATCCCAGGAACAGCTCGAGGAGGGATCGTAGCAATGCACATTTCCCTTTTGTTTAGGAATATTTGGGATCACAGCATTCCTACAGCTCCCTTCATCCCACAGAATCCTCAAAAAAGCTTCCCAGAAAATGGGCTAAGAAACACGAATGGTTAAAATGGATTTTTTTTTTTTTTTTCCCCAGAATTTCCTCATTTTCCCTCAGCTTTTTCCCTTTGGAATGTCGGGACAGGGAGAGGTTGGGCTGGCTGGGATTTTGTTCCATCCCGAGCTTCTGGAGCAACAAATCCCGCAGGACTTTGTGGATTTGTGGAGATATTTTTGTTTATTCCCAGTGGACTTTTGTTTATGGAGGTTGGGGAGGTATTTATGTTTATTCCCAGTGAATTTTCACTAATTAGTGGCTGATGATGCAAATGCCTGGAGGTCCTGGCTCCCATAAAATTCCTCCATGGAGCAATGGCCCCATAAACCCCCCTGATGTAAATATTGAATATTTAGTGGGCTCTCGGGGAATTGAAAAGCCCAGACCTAAAATGCCCTGGATTGGAAGTAATGCAGTGAGGATTTTTAGGGATCTGCAGCTGGATTCATCCTTAATGTCAGCAAAGCTTCACTTCCAGCCCTGGCCGGGCAGGCTGGGATTGGGATAAAAATGCTGGGAAAAAGGAAAATGGGAGGGAAAAAATCTTATTTTTTTTTAGTTATAGTTTTATAGACTTCAGTCTTAACACATTCCTATCACAGCATTTTCACATCACATTGAAAGTGCTGGGACACTGAGTGGTCATTTTTATCTTTTTATCTTTTTATCTTTTTAATTTTTATATTTTTACCAAGCCCCTTAATGCCCAGAATGTTTTCACAAGCTAAAAACATCTCCCAAAAGTGTTATGAAATAAATGTAAGAATTTCTTTAAGGTGCCAGGAACCTCAGTGCAATGGGAACTGCAAATCCAGCTTTTATTTCAGTAGAGAAAATTCACAGAAAAGGGTTTTTACTCTTGATTTTTTTTTTCTTTGTTTTTCTCCTTCAGCAAATTGTGATAAATCTGTTTAATTCTGATTTACCTGCAGGTTTAATTGTGGATGTAGAAATATTCCCAGAACAAGTCGTGGGGATGTAACTTCATGGTGGAAAAGGAGGAGAAGTTTTTGGCATTTCTGCAGGGATTTTGAATGAAGGAAGTTCTTAGAAATTAAGGATGGTGAGTGACATTAAAAGATAACAGATAATAAAAGGTAACAGATATTAAAAGATAACAGCAGGAGATGAAAAGCAGGAAATGAAACTTGGTGCTCTAAACCAGCCAAATGGACATGAAAAAGCCATTAAATTGTAATTTAATATTAAAATAAGAATTAAAAATACTGTGTTTCAGTAGGAAACTTGAAATCCTTCCCTCCAAAAATGTATTAAAACTCCCTCTCCTTGAAAAGAGCTGAAGTGTCCATCCCAAACAACAGGACAGGACCTGGATTCAAGGAATTAATGTAGGGAATAAAAGCTTTTTATGGACAGAACTTGTGGCTTTTGGTAGGTTTTTATTTGCAGAATTACCATGTGAAGTGATGTGAAGCTAAAAGTAGCTAGGAAAAAGACAAGAGTTCCTAAAATCGGAGGGCAAAAAATAAATGGCTGGAATTCCTGAATATTGAGAGATATCCTGAGATATTTGGGAGGATCTGTTACCTATTAAAGCTGGAAGGAGCAGAGTTGTTAAAAATCCTCCGTTTCCAAAGGGGCATCGGCAGCTCTTGAAAAAAAAAACCACCAGGATTTCTCCAAAGCAGATGTTGTAGCTGAGCTTAAAAACAAAGTTTGGAGCTCTTGATGGGCTCCAAAGTGTCCCTGTTTGTTGGGATTCCTGGCAGTTTTCCTGGGCAGATGGAGGTGATTGTGGAGTAATGGAAAATCCAGGCTTCCCACAGGGCTGGGATGTGTGTGTGGAGCTGGTGATCCTCACTTTGAGTGGGGAAAAGAGAGGAAAATGAGGACTTTTCAGGTTATCTCGTGGAAATTTGGGAATACGTGGAGTTTCAGCAGGTTTTTGATGTGGTGACAGCTGATTTCTCCTCAGATTGTTGCTGATGCAGAACAGGTTTTTAATTTTGGGGCAGGCAGAACGCTCAGGGTTAAACCTGAGGTTGGGTTTGTTTCTTCAAAGAACAAATCACTTAAAAATCAGGAGTTTTTGCAGTCCCACCCTGGCTTTTTCTGTGCTTTTTGTGTAAGGGAATAACATATTTGCATTCTCTGCACAGAAAGAAAATCCTTCCAAGGAAATCCTTCTTTCCTGCTGTGGGAGAAATCTTAATTTGGCTCTTGAAAGTAAGAAATAATGTAAGGAATCAATAATTGGGGTTTGGCTGAGTGTCCCAACATGTGCAAGGTGTGTTTGGCCACGGAATGTGGCTCCAGGACTAAACACCCTCATCCAAAAAGACCCTGAAACAGGAAAATTTCACTTTCAGGCCTCCATCTCTGAAGAATTTTCCTATTCAGCTCCTTTTGATGTTAAACACAGAATTCGCCAGCTTGGCCTTATCTTTTCCTTGCAAATATTCCGAGTTTGGAAAACAAGGAGTGTAAAGTCATTTATGTTTCCACAGCTATAGGAAAGGCTGGTGATATTCCATCAAGTTTACATTTACTTTTCATTCCTCTTCGAATAAAAATAAGCCAGAATTGAGGGAACCCAAAAGTGTTGGGTGTTGCAGTTGTTTTGCCATCATGGAAGCCCTTCCAAGGAGCTGTGTTTGTCATGTCTGGGGTGATGCTTTTAGGAGGGGGAGAAGCCTGAAGGGGAAGGAATGTTTTCATTGCAGAAATCCTGTGGACTTGAGGAGGAATCCAGCCAGGGCTGCCCTCAGGCCGTGAATGGCTGCAGTGTAGTTTTGTAAGGCCTTCCCAGAAGTCAGGAGTTCCTTGGAAATGGACCCAGGCCACTGGAGGAATGTCATCAAACAGCCTGGGAAAAGATCAAGGGGGCTGTGGGCTCCCAGATTTCCCCACATTCCCGAGGGGGAACGTTCCTATTCCATTATGGCACCAACACCCTGAGAACAGAGGGATCCTTAAACTCTGGATCTGCCCCTACGTGCTGGGAAGGTTTCCCCCCATCCCACCGATGTTCAGGCCTGTTCCTGCTGCTTCCTTTGCCAAGGATTATCAGTTTTCCCTTTTTCCATGTGGCTCCACAGCCTCGGGAGGGATCCTCCCACCCCAAACTGGTGATGCTGAGTCCTGTCCCTGCCTTAGGATCGTGATGGAAACACCTCAGGACCTCCCTGGCCCTGACCCAAGCTGCCCTTCCAGAGCCACTGGAGCCTCTTGGCTTCTCCATGTGCTGTGTGAGGAGGCAGAGTTCCCACTGGGAAAGGCAGCCAGCTGGCCAAGGAATAATCACTGGAAAGGGTCTGCAAGAGCCATGAAAATACAGAGATAAGGAGTTTTTCCATGCTGATCCCTCCAGGGTCACGCAGAAGAGCCACCGACAGTGGTGCCAGTCAGGATTCACATTCCAGAGGCTGCTACAGGTGCTCCGAGGGAAGTGGAGCCTGCTGGACTCGGAGCAAGGCCCGTGGCAACACAGCAAACCCACCCTGGAGTCTGGAAACTCTGAACTGGGGCTGTTTTTGCTAAAAACGTCACTGCTGGCCTTGATTTATGAGCAAACAGAAGTTTGCGAACGGCTTCTCGAGCCTGGTCCAGAAATCCATGAGCCTGATGTCATGTGGAGAGGGCCCAGAACGCAGAATTATTTTTATGGACTTGTTAGCAAGTGTTATTAAAAAATTGAAATGTTAAACTGGATCCTGTGGAGGTTTTTTTGGCTATAGGATGGAGGCAGAGCAAAAGTCCTGGAATGGATGTGTCATTCCAGGCTTGGACAAGACACCCCAGTTTCAGGCCACCTTCCTGGCTCCAGATGAAGAGGGGATTGCAAAAGGGGATGTGAGGAAGGTCTGGAGAGCAATAATTTTAAACAGCACTTCAGCAATGATGTCATTTCAGCTGAAAAATAATGTTAAAGTTTGGGCAAAGAGTTCTTTTGGAGCGAGAGGAGCCCGGGGCCAGCAGCCAGGGTGGGGAGGAGCTGCAGCAAAATGGAAAGTCCAAAGCGTGGAAGGTCACGATGGAAAACCCTATCAGAATAATCCTGAGGAAAGGTGGATAAAAACCCTGGAATTTTCTGTGAGCATGAGGATTCCAAGGAAATGGAGGGCAGGAAGGTGCTACAGCCCTGGATGGGGTGTCCACTCTTCTGTCTGGAAGTCAGAGGCCAAATTTTGGGGGGGGCTGGAGCACAGGAACAGCCTGAAGGATTGTTGTGACCCCAGACTGTGATCCCAGAGCGATCCTGAGCTCTTCTCTTGGGGCTCCACCCAAATCCAGCCAAAATCTCCATCTTCCTCCTTGCCCGAGGAGGCCAAAAGGCTGAAACAACCAAGGGACGTTGTTCAGTGGATTTGAACATCAAAAATACCATCTAAAAACGGCTTTGTGGGGTTCTTCCCTTCTAGGATGACTCATGGGCTGAAATGGAGGATCACCCTCAGGCCAAGCTGTAGGATCAGCCCTTTCCATGGAGTTTTAAATGAATTCCCACTAATTCAGCCATCAACAGCCTTGGGTAAAGCTGCACATGCCTCGCACATTTTGTCCTTTTTTTGTTCCCTGTTCCACTAGAGGCCACCACAAACCTCAGCTGGGGAAAAAAAAAAAAAACACAAAGCAAGCAAAGGAAGGGGCACCTGCAGCTCGAAATGACAAAAAGCTCCTGTTTTAGGAGGAGATTTAGGACTTGGATCTCCCCAGGAACAACTTCTCTTCCCGCTGTGTTGGGAGCCAGGGAATGAGCTCAGGCTGTGAGATCAGATTTTGCTGAGTGTACAGGGTTAGGCTTGTTCATTCCCCTTCTCCAGAAGTTCCCCTCTCCAAGCCATGCCTGGATATTTGATTTCCTTGGGAAATCTCAGCCCTCTCAGCAGCTTTTGCTGCGTTTTGTGTCCGGACGCTCCACTTTGCCAGCAGAAAAGTTCCTTTTGTCATTCCCATTTCTCCACCTGAGGCGTGGGGTTCCTGGAATTGTGTGTGTGCTTTTCCTGGAAGAAGTGGTGGAGGCTGTAATGGCTTGTGCAGAAAGCACTCCAAGGCTGAAAAGATGTCCAGGAGGCAGCTGGAATTCAGGGAGAGCTCCTGGAATTCTCTCTCCTGATGGGTATTTCTCTGGCTGTTGATGTCACACCCAACGTGCTCTGGCTCGAGGGAAAAGTTCAGGGAAGAACCTGACCCTGTGCTGGCCAAAAGTAATTGGAATTTTATGGAAGGAACACTGCAAAAGTGCAGAGGATTGATCTGGTTTCCATGTGGAATTAAAATTAAAGGAATTTGGGACCATCACAATCAGGCCAAGCTTGTGCCCTTGCAATTTTTGGGTGGGAAGAGCGGTTTAGATGAAGCAAGGACTGACTCTGGATCTCTCCACAGCCCATGATCCTGAAAATTGTTGTGGAAAAAGAGCAGATTTGCCCTTGAGACTGTTTTTCAGCTCTGGGTGGGGTCAGGAGAAGGCAGTGCCAGCACTCTCCAGAGCCAGTTCATTCCTGTGAGATTTCTGGGGCTGATATTTTCTGGAAAACTCCAGAGGTTTGGATCAGTCTCCAGCCTCCCTCTTTCTGGAGAGCTTCCCACCCCTTGTGAGCCTGCACACGCCATTTTTCCATTTCTCTGGAAGTGACAAAAAACCCCCAAACAACCCCACAACCTGGATGATGATGCTGAATTTTCCTCTGAGCTCATCAAGGATGTCCAAAGCAGCACCATTTTCAGCTGGGGCCAATAATCTGTAATGTCTCAAAGGCGAGCAAAATAAAACGTGTGTGTGAGAAGAGACGGGTGGTAAGGGGAGCTGAGGGGGTGGGAGCCAGGAAAAGGATGGATTTAGGATCCAGTGGTTGTCCCAAAAGCCATGAGGGGGTGAAAAGAGCACTCCCATGAGTGCAGCTGTTTGTTTGAACCTCTTTAATGAATTATTTTGATTTGAATTTGTTAATGACCTTCAGGAAGGAGCCGCAGCTCCAGAGCATTGCAGGGCTGAGAGGGGAGATGCTCCTGCATGGAAGTGTTTCCCACTGCTCCCTAACTGCTCAAGGCTTTTATTTCTGGAATTTCCTTTTTTTTTTTTTCTTCTTTGGAAATGCATCTTTTTATTGGAGGAAATCTTTCTTTGGAGAGAGACAAAGTGCTCCTGCTCCTGAGGGTGTCCCTGTCCTTCCCCATGCCCAGAGCATCTCCATGGATTCATTCTGGTCACAGCCAGAATTATCCTTGCTGGAAAACCTCTGGAATGCCTCAGGAAATCCCTGGAAAGGGGGACAGCAGTGTGAGGAACTGATACACCAGGGGATTGTCCCTCTCTGCTCGGCCCCCAGGAGCTGGAATCCTTCAGTGCTCGGGATTTTGAGAGCAGTTCCTGAAGGCATTAAAGGCAGTTTTTTGGGAAGAAAACTTCATTCTGGTTTGCTAGGGATTAAATATCGACTGAAAGGGGGGACAGGAAAAAGGATTGAGCCAAAGCTCTGCTCCACCACCCCCAGAAGAGGAAGAATTTTGTAATAAATCCATTTTCTTATTCAAGATTCTCATTTTGCATAAGGATAACGAGACAACTTCAGAGGGAACAACATGGAAAATTTGCTGGTGCTTCCTCTACCCCCCTATTCTTTATGTCCTCCACGAATTCCTGATTCCACAGCAAAAAAACCCCACCTATCCTAGAGAATTTTCATTGTAATTCAGAAAGGTTTTCTTCCCCATTTTCCTATATAACAAAAAGCCCTTTTTCCTCACACACATGTTCAATGACTCCTTTTAAAACCGCATTTAAGTGAATTTAGGTGAATTTAATCTCTTCCTGAGACGAGACAGAGAATATTACATTCAATAATCAATTTATTCCCCCTTTTCTCTGTCCTACCTGGTATTTTGAGTTTGGGAGAAAGGGAATTAACACACAGCGATCGATCCTTTCTTCCTCTCCTTACAACTTAAATCTCATTTCCAGCAGGGAAAAGGTTTCTGTCTCCTGCCAAGAGCTGGCTGCAAAACCATTTGTACAGAGCACCTCTTTGATCACTGGTGTCCTGAAAAGACCTGATTGCTGGGTTTGCCTTTTTCCAGCTGTTAAATTATCCCAGATATCTTCCTGCTGGATTTGCTGGGGGGGTTTTAATGGAAAAAGGGAAAATGGGAGGGGAAACCCAGCCCCTGCTGAAGTTGGTGAGAGGAAGAGGCAAGAGAAGTGGCATTAATTTTGAATTAATTAATGAAAAGCTGCTTTTTGCTGTGTGTATTCAGGAGACCTGGGCAGGTTTCCTTAATAAAACTCCTGGCATGGAAAATATCCCAGTGTTCCCTTGGGATACCCCACAGAAAGGGCAGCTTTGTGGGCAGTCTGGCCACAGTTCCTGGGAAAGGCGACTCCCAGCTCCCCACTTTTCATCCCTGTGGGGTGGGACAGGCTGAGAAATCCAGATTTTCCCTGGGGGATGTGCCCAGCTCTGTCTCCAGGGCATGGAGGCTCCATTCCTTGGCTCCCTGGAAAAAACAAGGTTTCCTCTGGAGCCCCGAGCTGAATATTTCCCTTTTTGCCTGGCTTTGGCTGCGCTCCCTGTCCCTGTCATTAGGGGTGAATATTGTCAGGTTCTTGGGATCCTCCCAGCGGAAAGGAGTGATGGAAGCTCTGTTTTGGGTGTCCCCAGGGCTGTGCCAGCTGTGCCAGGAGGCAGCAACCTGAGGACACCAAATCCTCATCCGGGAGGTCCTTGGGAGCGCAGAAATGTCGTTTTTCCTACCCAAAACGTGCATTTCTGTGCAGCTCCTGAGCCCACCGTGTGCAGGCAGCTCCGCAGCGAGGAGATTCCCAGGATCCCTCAGCTCCAGGGTTCTGCCTGTCCAGGGGTCGGTGCCAGATGTTCCTTTGGAGTTAATAATTCTTGGGATGTGTTCAAAGCCAGCTCAGTGCTCCCTAAGAGAGGTCCCAAAGCTATTAAAGCGTGGACGTGCTGTCTGCCCACCTCCACCGTGATCTCAGAGCCCTGAGCACTTCCAGTCCTGCCTGCGAGGAGCCAGTTCCTGTTTACTGCCTGCCTGGAGACCCCTGCATTCCAAAATTGGGAGCTTTGACCACAGAGATCAATGGGATGCATCGTTTTAGGGGAAGAGGAAAAGCCAGGCTGCTTCGAAGAGCTTCGGTGTTTTAAGCTCTGCCATCCCGAGGAGTTTTGGGAACACGGAGCAGTAAATCTGTGTTATTGTCATTATGACTCTGGGAGGTGTTTTTCAGGAGAAAATCCCAAAAAAACCCCAGGTGATCACAGCCAAAGGACTTTTACTGGGAAAACCTGAATACTCTGAGCATTAAAGTCCCAACAACAATTCCCAGCAAGCTTCACCCTCTGATCATTTTGCATCTCTCTCAGACAAAACATCCCTCAGCCTTCCCCGATTTTCCAGTACAATTCCAGTTAATTATTCCCGGTTTCCTCAGTGTGTCTGAGCTCCCGCTGGCTGCTGGAGGAAGAGGAGCTCATTGTTACAAATGAGCTTAATCCAGAGCTCCAAATCTTTATTGTCCCTGCTAGAAAATGGCATGAATAGCAAAGGAAAAAATGCGGGACGTTTCCTGTAGGGTTTTAACGACCCTCCTGGGTGTGGGATTGCGCCATGTGCCGGGGAATTGCTTGGAGCAGGGTGGCTCTGGCAGCATTCCCACCCCCATCTGCAAGGCTCGTTACAGGAGAGGCGGGGAAGGATGGGAGACAGCTCTTCCCGATCCCAACGCACCCCTGGGATTGGTCACCCTTTGTCCCTGCCCGGTCCCAAAGGGAGTTTGTGGCACCTTCCTCGGCCTCCTGCCCTCGGGTTGGTCAAGTCCAGATGAATTCCAGGTGTCTCGGTTCTCCTGGGACAGGATCCTGCTGACACGCAGGCTCAGGCATTTGGGAATGGGTTGGGATCACCGGTGTGGGACCGGGAATGTCCAACAGTGCTGGGGCCTGCCTGGGGCTGCAGAGGAGATTCTGGATGCAGCAGAACTCCTGGATCGTGTTTTAATGCGGGATCATGTCCAGGGTGATCCTGGATCCCTGGTTCTGGATAAACCTTGGACCTGTGACGTGGCTTTGTCACTGGTGTCACCTCCTGCTGTTCCCGAGCAGATTCCCTGGATGTGCTGCAGGAGACCAAATAACCCAGCCCACCTGGAGGGTCTCCATGAGCCTCTGCATTCCTCCCGCTGCTCCCTGAGCTCTGGAAGTTCAGGATCACCCCAGTTCTCCCTGTGCACTCACTCTTTATCCCACAGAATCCCAGACTGGATTGGGCTGGAAGGGCCCTAAATCCCATCTCATCCCACCCCGTGCCTGTTCCTTGCTTGCTCTCAGGACACTCCCACCGAGGCAACCAGGCCAGGACTGGCTTTTCCTTGTCCCATTCCCATCGTGAGGAAGGAAGATCCCTCTCTCCAGGCCTGGAACGGAGTCACTCCAAGGCTCAGCAGCTTCAGTGGAGCCTGGAAGGGTCCGCCAGCCCTGGAATCGCGGATCCGTCTCTTCCTGGAGCAGGGGAATCTTCACTCACAACCTCTGGCAGGGAAAGACACTAAAAAAAACCAAGCAGAGGATGTGCACATTCATCCCAAAAATAAGTGTTAGCACACATGGCGTGGGCAGCTGGTTTTCCTGGAAGGGACACGGCCTGCCCACGTTGGGAAGGACACGGGACAAGGCCGGAATTCCGAGGAGCATCAGGGAGGGAAACTGGACTTTACCAAGAGGAGAAAATATCAAATAATTATTGCCCTGCAACAAATGGGCTTTACATTAATAGAGGGCAGGGTTTAATGGGATACTGGGAAGGAATTCCTCCCAGGGAGGGTGGGGAGGGGCTGGGATGGAATTCCCAGAGAAGCTGTGGCTGCCCCAGCTCTGGAAGTGCCCAAGGCCAGGCTGGAGCACCCTGGGATAGTGGGAAGTGTCCCAGGGGTGGAACTGGATGTGCTTTAAGGTCCTTCCAACCCAAACCATCCTGGAATTCTGTGATCTGAAGTGGAATCAGCCTGACCCACTTCAGCAGGAGCAGATCCATCCGAAGCCCCGCAGAGAAACCCGAATTTCCCAGCAGCTTTTCCTTACTTTGAGTGCTCCAGTCTGACATCTGCAAATTCCCAAAATACTCCATGGAAACAACTGGACACTGCAGCTGGAGGCAGGATCCTCAGTCTTGTCCCACCTTTCTGCCCTGTGCTCCCAGACAAAACAAAAATCCTGCTTTTAAAAGTCTGCGAAACCAGGATTTTCCAGCTTGATCATGTACAAATCCCAACTTCAGGCGTTGCTAAAACACAATCCCAACAAACAGGATTCTGAAAGGATCCACTTGGAGCTGCTGGCAGTGCTGAGGTAACGACACTTAGGCATTAATTAATAATGGAAACCAGTAGCCGCCGTGCTTTGGGCTCGTTATTTCAGATAAACACCCAGAGTGATGCAAATATTATAAATAAATCCATTAATCCATGGGAAGAGCAGCCCATCCATGGAATAATCCATTAAAGGCTGTGCTTTGTCACAGGATTGAGGAGTCCCAGCCTGCTGCAGTCTGGTTTGTGTCTCTAAATCTGAATTCCTCAGGCATGAAAGACCTTTTAGAAAGAATGGTAATGCTTTGTCTTTCATTTAATCAGTGGGGAAGTGAATTAAACCTGGAGGCAGCTCCATTGTGCACTTTATCCTTAATTTTTTAACTTCATCCTTAATGTTTTTGACTTCATCCCTAATTTTTTAACTTTTGTTGTTTCTTTCTCCAGCTGTTTTCTTCCCTATTTGTGGAATTTGAACCATGGCAAGGCTGGGCCACCAGCACAGGGACACAGGGACTGGCACCTTGGGACAAGGACAGTTCCTTCAAGTAAGGTTGGGCTTCCAAGTGTCATTTTTATTAGGATTTATTAGGATTTATTGGGATTTTTTGGGATTCCAGGATCCTATGAAAGCCCGGAATTGCAATGCACGTTTTCCATCTATAATGTGAGTTCAGAAAAATCTGCTCCTTGAATCCATGGGGAATAAGAACAGAAGGAATGGGCTTAAGCTGTATCCCTTCAAACAGTGGGAATTTTGCCTTGGATGCTGCGTGGATCCCCCTGACTGGAATTATTTAAAACCAGGGAAGAGAAACCTTTGGAAGGAGCAACTGAGCCCAAACTGTGAGGCAAATGAGAAGTTTTTTGAAATCTTTCCTTATATTTCCTCCATAATTTGCTTTTATTACACCATAAATGCATCAGAACCCCTGTGGAACCCTTCTCACCCCATCTCCAGGCCGGAGATGTTTTCCACTTATTTTTAGAACCTGACCTTCCAAGGCTGAAAAATAACTTTTTCCTTCTTCTGACTTTTGTCCTTCACTTGGCAGAGGCCACTTCAAAACCAGAGAAATGGAAAATATTTCGACTTTCAGGCTGCAGGAGCTTTGCTTTTTGTTGTTTGTTTGTGAGCTCTTCTCATTTGTGATGTCAGCTCCAGGCAGGAAAAGAAAGGTGTAACGAACCTGGCAGTGCCCAGCCTCCAAAAAACCAAATAAACATTTTCTGCTCCATATTTGGATCTTTTTATTTTAATCAGTAAAGCTTCAAAAAATAATCCTGCTCCAAGCTGGGAGATGTTTCCCCAGCAGCTCCTTCTGAATTTGGGATTTTTCAACAGGAACAAGCAAACATTTTCTGCTCTGCTCCTGTGCTGAGCTCGGGTTGGAGGGTGATTTACAGGGAATTCACGGTGGAGTTTAGAAAGGAATCAGATGAATCCAAGGAAAATAAAGGTAGGAATGACCTCAGCCCATGGAGCCACCAATTGCTCAATTCAAGCCAGGAGGAACCAGCTCTGTTGGACTTTGCTGCTCTCAGTGGCCAGAGTTGATCCCAAAAATCTGCTGCAGCCTGAAGAAAAATTCCTTTGGGTTTCTAAAAGGATGTGGAAAAATTGCCTTGATATGCAGGAGACTTAATTCCTTTTATTGGCAATTATTGGGGGTTCTTTCAGCCTGCAGCAAAAAACCTAGAGGAAATTATCTGACTTGTCAATAATGTGGTTTTGGTGAGTTAATTGGGCTGTTAACGAATAGAAAATAGGATTATTTTTATATACAACGGGATCACCAGTTTATAGGGTTAGAAAATGGCATTTTGGAAGTGCTCAGCTCTGTCCAGAGGCAGCAGATGACTCTTGATGGGCTTCAAAAGCTCTTATTAAATTAAAAATACCCTCCCTTGCTGGCTGGGGGTCACAGACCAGTTCCAGTGCTCTCCAAACTGGTTGTTTCTCCTCTCCAAAACTGGTGGGATTTGGGCCACTGAAAATTTAGCAACACAGAATTGGTTGGAGACTGGACTTTCAAGGGTTTGTGTTGGGTTGGGTTTTTTAAATGAGGATGTATTTGATAAAGAAATAAAAATAAAATTTTAAAAAAATATAAAAATATATAAAAATTAAATTTTATATCTATAGGTGGCAGAAAACATCACTTCTGCTCAGATTTATTTTGGGAGCAGTCCATGGTTGGAGGAGGCTTGGAGCAATCTGGGGTGGTGGAAGGGGGTTGAATTGTAAGGCCCTTTGGACCCAAACCATGCCATGATCCCATAATCCCTGATTCCATGATCCCACAGCTCCTTTTCCTGCAGAATGAGGGCTTTGGCTTCTCACTGCTCCCCACACAAAGCAGATTTTTGGTCAGTTGTTCCCGAGGTGACCTCACGAGTGACCCCTGACCACTCTTCATTCCATGGGAGTTACATCTTGTCTTTCTGCTCTTTTATGACTTCTCCACAGTTTAAAAAACCCCTTTTTTGTAATGAATAGCTGGCAAAACCCTTTTTTATTAATGTCCTATCAGGCCTCTGGTGAAGTAATGTGCTTTTCCTTCAACCTCTTCACTGCCATAACAGGCACTGCTGGATTTCCTTGGAATGGGAATGTGAAAATTCCGGATTGTTTTGGCTGCTCCTGCCATCCCCAGCTGGATGAACCCCAATGATCACAGCTCTGGGTGAAAGATTTGATCCCTGAGGGATGTGGGACAGGGAATTTTTCACTCCCTCACTCCTCATTTGTTGCTGGAAAATCCAATTTATAAATCAGATTTCTCAGGACATCAGGGAGAAAAAATGGTATCTCTTATCTTCAATAATAATAATGAGAATGGCATGGGCTTAATTTGTCCAGAAATGCCAAAAACTGAGAAATTCCATCATTTTGATCCCACATGGATCAAATCCTTCAGGCCGTGGGCTGAGTGCCAGCAGAGGCCACTTGTGCCAGGCCAGCAGAGCCACCCAAATGTCACTGAGTGCAAATTATTTTATTTCCAGTGTGAATTTGCTGCAAGAAAGTGTAAAATCCGTGATGTTCCAGCATCCCTGGGACTCCAAACCGGGAATATTCCGTTTATTTTGGGGCCTGTGTGGGCCCAGCAGCGCCCACAGCACCAGGCCCGGTCACCACAGGGACCCGGAGCTCTTCCTGAGCACGGGAGGTCTGAGGTTATAGCAGGAAAAAAATCCCATCTTTCTGTAAATATCCCAAATTCCTGCTGCTCCCACATTTTAGAGACTGAGCTCCTGTTTCCTGGGGCTTCCCTCAGCCTCTCTGGGGGTGTTTTGTGCTGGATTTCCAGGCCAAACTCTGGGAATGTGGCAGCAGGGGTTTGTCTCCAGACCTTTCCTGACAGGTAACACTTCCACCTGGAATTTTTCTTGGAAGATTCCAGGAAGGTTTTCCAGCTTTTCCTCGGCTGCTCCCGGGTTGATTTCTCAATCTGCTCTGTGTTTCCTGATGGGAAATGCTGGATGGAGACAAAAATCTGCAAATTCCCCCCTTCTTTTCCCTCAGTTTTACACTTCATCCTTCCTTCAGGAATAAAAATCCCCCTCCAAGGATGTGCCCAATCCTTCTGCAACAGAATTTGGGAATAGAATCGTGGTCCAATGATTCTCCCCCAATTCTGAGTGGTGAAATTTGCCTGTGGGGAGCTTAAAGAGCTTTTTTCTGGAATTCTGGTGCACTCCAGATGTCTCAGAGCCTCTGTGAGCAGTTTCAGAAGGAAAATCCGCCTGTGAATCATCGTCTGCCCCGTGTCTGTGAGGAAGAAACAAACCTCCCCCCCCCCAAAAAAAAACCAGAATCCCTTGAATTCTGGAATTTTCTGACCTATTTTAGTACCAAGAAAAAAAAAAAAAGGGCAAAAAAAAGAAATTTCAGCTCCTCTGCTGATGAGTTTCTCATATTGTTTACTTTTGCAACGTTCTCCGTGGAGGAGCAGCCAGGAATGACGTCCACCCCTCGTCCCAGCATCCGAGGGAGAACTCCAGGGGAAGGAATGTGGCTTCATAAATAGCAAACCACGAATGGGGAGCAGAGGCAAAGCTGCAGGTTCAGATCTCCCTGCAGGAGCAGCTGCTGCACCCACCCTGCCCCGAAATTCCGAGATGATTCCAGCTCTGGTTGTGTTTTTCCTCCTCTCCTGTCCCCTCTCCTTGTGTCAGCAGAGAAGAATAGGTAAGGGGTTTGAATTCTGGTTTAATTCTGATTTAACTCGGATTTAATTCTGATTTCATTCTGATTTTAGTTCTGATTTTAGTTCTGATTTCACTCTGATTTCGTTCTTGTTTCATTCTGATTTAAGTTCTGGTTTCATTCTGATTTTTTGGGGGGGATTTTTAGGCTGCTCGGAAAATGCTGGGGGGTGGAAGGGGATAAAGAGGGAGGATGTTTCAGCTGGAGCCTGAAAATGTTGAGGGATTTGGGGCTTTTGTAGGAAAACTGTGTAAATGCTCCGTGGGATTTTTCCCCCGTTTCCCTCCTTTTCTTTTTTTAAGGAAAACATTTATTGTTGGGTTTTGTAAAGAGCTGCCAGAGACACTTTGCATTAATCTGCATTTTACATCTGAGTTAAGTTTAAAAGAACCCCCATCCCACAGAGCATCCCAGCACAGAATCCCTGGATTTTCTGCACATGGAGCTCAGGGAAGCCCTGACCTCTAGGAATGGACAAATTCCACTTCTCAAAATGCTGTTTTTGGGGAATTCTCAGCTCCAGGAGGATCTGTGGGATCCAAATTAGTGCAAAATCCAAAATTTTACTGGAGAGGTTACAAATATTCACCAAATCCTTTTGGGAAGATCCACGAGGTTTCTGGGCTCGTTTGTCACATGGAAATGAGGAATTTTTGTTCAATCAGTGCCCCTTTGGCATTGGAAAATTCTCCCTGCTCAGGGATGCAGAGCCCAGATTCCAGCTGATTTTTTCCCCCTGGACACACAGAGGGTTTTGTAGGATTTATTCCTGGTTCTCTTTTTGCTGTAGGTGAGGTGTGATTTCTGTTAAAGGAAATCAAGGAAAAAAGAGAGAAATTATAGGAAAAAATAGAGAAATTATAGGGAAAAAAAAAAAAAGAGAGAAATTATGGGAAAAAGAAATTATGGGAAGAAATTCTAGAAGAAATAGAGGAATTGGAGGAAAAAATGGAGAAATTATGGAAAAAATCAGAAAAATTATAGGAAAAATAGAGACATTATAGAAAAATACGGAGTAATTATAGGAGAAATAGAGAAATTATAGGAGAAATAGAGAAATTAGGGAAAAAAAACAGAGAAATGAGGTCGTACATCCTCCTGGCCAACGAGGAACTGGACACTGGGATTTCAGGGGAATCCCTGAATTGAACTCCGTGTCCAATTCTCTTTTCACAATCAAATTCCCCTAAAAATCCCCTAAAACCCTAGAAAACCACGAGCTCCATCCCTCCCTCCCTCGGGCAGAGCCCAGATTTTTACCCCATCCCAAAAGGAGCCCCAAATCCAGATGGGAGGGAATACCCAGGATCCCCTTCCCCGGCTGAGCTCGGGAGCCCATCCCGACCCTCCAGCATTCCAGCTTTTCCCTGGATGAGCACCCGCGTGTCCTTTGTATCCCAAAGATCCCAGCCGGCCCCTCCAAAGCGCCGCCACCCGCAAAGACCCCGCCTTCAGCAGGAATCCAGGGAATGCCTTGGGAACAGGTGAGGAGGCAGCAGCTGCTGGGCCCCTTTTCCACACTTGGGAGAGGCTCAGCCTCCGGGAGCAGAGCTTTTCCCAGCCCGGAATCCGGGATTTGCTGCTTTTGGCACCAAATCCCTTCCCAAGTGTGAAGTTCAGGGGTTGTGCCAAAGGAGCAGCTCCCACTGTGCCAGCGCGGAGCTGTTCTCTCCCTTCCAGCACTGCTGATCCCACTCCATACCCAAATTCCAGCAAAAATCTCCCTGGGGTGGAGGCTGAATCCTGAATATGAAGTTATTCAATCCATTGGATGATAAACCTGGGATCCTCTGGGATTTTCCCAACCATTTTGGCTTTTTTTAGGAGGAGAAGTTGGGCCAGAAATGCTGCAAGAGATGAGGGAAACCAATCGTGTGCTGCTGGAAGTTCGGGATTTGTTGAAGCAGCAGGTGGGTGAGGAAGGGGCCTAATTCCTGATTTCCTGAGGTCTGGGAATTCTCTGCTCACTCTGGAATGGGGGAGCTGCTTCCTGAGCCTAATTCCTGATTTCCTGAGGTCTGGGAATTCTCTGCTCACTCTGGAATGGGGGAGCTGCTTCCTGAGCCTAATTCCTGATTTCCTGAGGTCTGGGAATTCTCTGCTCACTCTGGAACTGGGGAGCTGCTTCCTGAGCCTAATTCCTGATTTCCTGAGGTCTGAGAATTCTCTGCTCACTCTGGAATTGGGGAGCTGCTTCCTGAGCCTAATTCCTGATTTCCTGAGGTCTGGGAATTCTCTGCTCGCTCTGGAATGGGGGAGCTGCTTCCTGAGCTTAATTCCTGATTTCCTGAGGTCTGGGAATTCTCTACTCACTCTGGAATGGGGGAGCTGCTTCCTGAGCCTAATTCCTGATTTCCTGAGGTCTGGGAATTCTCTGCTCACTCTGGAATTGGGGAGCTGCTTCCTGTGTGGAGGGAGCAGCAGATTATTGCTTCAAAACAGAATCCAGAGGTGGTTTCACGTTGTATCTGTAATTGGGAGATAAAGTTGGGAAAAACCTCAAGTTGGGAAAAACTTCAAGGTGAAAAAAACCTTCCAAAGTTGGGAAAAAAATCCAGTTGAAAAAACCTTCACGTTGGGAAAAACAAGGTGAAAAAACCCTTCAAGTTGGGAAAAAAACTCAACTTGAGCAACTCAAGCTGGAAATTTGAGTTGGAATCACTGGAAGTTCCTTTGAATTCCCAAATTCTCCTGCTTGGAGCTGAAACGTGGAGTGAACCTTTAACAGGGACACACCGGGATGGGTTGAACTGGGAAAACAAAGTCACTTTTTCCTTGCCTTTGTGGGCTCAGGAGACCTGGGGAGAGGCCAAGTGTGGGAGATGGAGGAGCCCTCCCAGCCCTTTATTGTGGTCCCATGGAGCTCTGCATCCCCTCTTTCCTGCTGTTGTTTCAATCCTAAAAGCCCTCCTGGCTCCAGCAGCTTTTTAGGGAATTTGGAACTTCTTGGGTGCTCTTTCCCCGTTTCACCCAGGATTTTATCCGATGGTTTGCCTTCAGCTCTGGGAAGGGGACAGAAAGGTTCCATTCTGCTGCAGTTCCCGGTGGGAGCTGAGGGATTCCAGGGGCAGGGAGCTGGAATCCTGCAAAAACATCGGAGCTCCTCTCACATCCCAGGCCCTGCATAAAAACCCAGTGTTTGCTGGGAATCGGGGCAGCCAGGGCTCCTGGCAGCCTCCAGCAGCGATTCCAGTGCTCCCTTCCAGCTCCCAGGCAGATTTTCCTGTTTGTTCTTTCACCCTCTTGCCACACTTTATTTTATTTTATTTTATTTTATTTTATTTTATTTTATTTTATTTTATTTTATTTTATTTCATTTCATTTCATTTCATTTCATTTCATTTCATTTCATTTTTCTTTTCCTTTCTTTTTCCTTTCTTTTTCCTTTCCTTTCCTTTCCTTTCCTTTCCTTTCCTTTCCTTTCCTTTCCTTTCCTTTCCTTTCCTTTCCTTTCCTTTCCTTTCCTTTCCTTTCCTTTCCTTTCCTTTCCTTTCCTTTCCTTTCCTTTCCTTTCCTTTCCTTTCCTTTCCTTTCCTTTCCTTTCCTTTCCTTTCCTTTCCTTTCCTTTCCTTTCTTTTATTTTTTATCCACGATTTCTCAGCTATCCCAAATCCTTTCCTCAGGAGCCAAACTCGCATTCCCAAGTGGGAAAACAAGGTGGAAATTCCTTCATCTGGGCAAAGATTTCCCAAAAAGTGACTTTCCCTTAATTCAGCATCCTGGGCTGTTGGCAGGGAGGGTGCAATAAAAGCGATTAAAGGTCAGGTTGAGTCTCCAGAGCTAAAGGCTGGAGAATCCTTGGATATCCCTGAATCCTCTGCTCTCTGTCTCCCATTTCCAGTGGGAGATCTGGGATCTGGGATAGATCTATCTCTGCATATTCCAGAATTCCAAAGACACCCCAACAATCCCACCCTGTGCATCCCTGGGAGCGTTGTGCAAATATTCCCGGAGCTCTGGCAGCCTTTGGAATGTGACAATTCCCTGTTCAGTGCCCAGCACCCTCTGGGGGAAGAACCTTTCCCTGATCTCCATCCCAGCTCCATGTGGGAAAATTTTCAAGGGGAGCCCAGAGGAAATCAGGAGGGAATTTCAGGAACAGATTCTAAATATCCACAAAAATGGCACCAGCAGTGCCCAGGGTTATTCCCAAGGGAATCTCCTCCTGCCTTCCCTCTCCAGCATTGCTGGATCAGCATTCCCAGGAGCAGAAAACAGATTCTTTTTTTCCTCGTTTCTATGTGCTCAAGTGTTTTCTCCTCTGTGAGAGACCAACATCATCCTGTGGCAACAGTGGAATTCATCCAGGGAATGAATTCCAAGGGATGAACCACCCCATCTCCCAGAGAATCCCCAAATTTTGGTGGCAGGAGCTGCTGGGTGGGAGCTGAGCAGGCCCAGCCACGATGCTTTGCTGGCACTGGGAATCCTTGGATCCAAATCCCGCCCCTGGCTGAGCGTGGCTGTTGTTTCCTTCCAGATCAAGGAGATAACATTCCTGAAGAACACGGTCATGGAGTGCGATGCCTGCGGTGAGTGCCGGGGCTGAGTCCTCTGCTCAGCTGCCCCCTCTGGGTGCCAGCAAGGAGGGAAATGCCAGCTGTGCCCCTGTCCCCAAAGGGAACAGCCTGGATCACAGTTAGCCCCGGTTATTCCCAAGATTTGGGATATTTTTGTGGCCCCCTGCACACAGGGATTGGTGCCCTGGGCTGCTCCCATGGCTCGAGAGCAGCTGGAGCTGGGGGAGCTTCCAAAAGCTTCTCTTTCCTTCCAGAATCCTGGAATGGTTTGGGTTGGAGGGACCTTAAGGATCATCCGGTGCCACCCCTGCCATGGGCAGGGGCACCTTCCACTGTCCCAGGGTGCTCCAGCCTGGCCTGGGACACTTCCATGGATCCAGGGGCAGCCACAGCTGCTCTGGGAATTCCAGCCCAGCCCCTCCCCACCCTCACAGGGAGGAATTCCTTCCCAATTTCCCATCCAACCCTGTGGGATCAGCCCAGGACTGGGGAGGTTCTGGGCTCTGAGCCCCTCATCCCCTAAATCCTTCTCCCCAGGGCTCTTTTCCATCCCTTCACCCCCAGCCTTTGCTTCTCCCCCTCTGCCGTGAGCTGTGGCAGATGAGAAGGTCCCTTCAGCCCAAACCATCAATGACTCCTGGGGTTTCTCATTTATTTATTGCCTGCTCTGCCTCAGAAGTCTGTCAGCTGATGATCCTAAAGGTCCCTTCCAACCTCAAACATAATCCTGGGATTTCCCTCCACTTCCAGAATAGGGATTTCCCTCCATTCCAAAACAGGGATTTCCCTCCATTTCCACCCCTGGCAGAGACCAGGCAGGGATGCCCCAGCTGTGCCCACCCCGGGGAGGTGCTGGCAGTGCCAGCTCTGCCCTCACCACCCCTCTCATCCTGCAGGGATGCGGCCAGAGGTGACAGGTCCTGTCATCACCATGACCCAGTTCAACCGGTGCCTCCCCAATCCCTGCTTCCCCGGAGTTCCCTGCACCGAGACCGGCGCCAGCTTCCGCTGCGGGCCCTGTCCCCCCGGCTATTCCGGGAACGGCACCCACTGCACCGACATCAACGAGGTAAAACACCCGGGGGCAGCCTGGAATCCACAGGACTGGCCCCATTTTCCTTGGAATGTTCCAGGGTTTGCCTTGTGGTTGTCAGGGAAAGTCCTGGAATCCCTGCGGGAGCTGGAATTCTGTGCCCGGCCCTCCCTGCGCTCTCCCCGGGGAGGGTTTAGGGCCAGTCCAGCTGGGATTTCTCCCAGCAGAATAAATCCTTAGGTTTGTGCCACACAGGGAAGGGCGTTTGGAAGAGCAGAGCGGCCTCCTGTGCTGATGAGTTGTTGGAGATAAGATTTATTAGGTGTGGAACGGGATCAAACACTTCCCAAATAATCCTTGAAACAGCAAACCTTAACCACAGGGCTTTGTCTCTGCCCTAAATCAAACCTTGCTGAGCAGACACTGTGGGGTTTTTTTAGGAAATGTGGCTTTCCACCGATTTTAAGCTCTGTGTGTGTGCAAAGCTCTGCTCATCCACTGGTTTTTTGTAGGGCTCCTGAGTTCTGTGCTTCCCAAACCATATTCCTGAACTTGATTATCCCACTCTTGCAAAGCCTCAATTGCATTTCAATTTAAAAACCTGCTGAAGGCTCCATGAGAGATTTTGGGATTGTCAGTCCAAAATATGGGATCCACTGTATTCCTGTGATGCATCAGCCAGCACAGAGCATCAAAATCCTGGGAAAATAACAAAGTGTTGCAGACAGCAAAGCATTCACAGCAATTTTGGAAAGAGAGTGGTAAACAAATAACTCTTGATGTGTTTCAAGGCCAGGGTGAGGAATTGTCCAGTTCCCTGGACTCTGAGGATTCCAGGAAGGAAAATGTGAAGCAAGAGCAGCTCCCTGCCTGGGCTCTGGTGTCACCTGAGGAGAATTAGATCTGAAAGTGGCTTTGTGACACCCGAGCTGGGGAAGCTCTCGAGGAACTTCTGGGCGATTTTACCTTCCTTAAAACTAAAAATCCATTAGCTGGATGTGCCCCAGCCCTGGAGCTGCCCCCTGGCACAGCCCTGGGCACCTTCTCTCTTGTTTCAGTGCAATGCCAACCCCTGCTTCCCGAAAGTGCAGTGCATTAACACCAACCCCGGCTTCCGCTGCGACCCCTGCCCGCCCGGCTTCACCGGGCAGCTGCTGGAAGGGGTGGGAATGGCCTTTGCCAGGGCCAACAAACAGGTAAGGGCCTGGAATGTTCCGTGTCCCTCAGAAACTGGGAATTCTCTCCCATCTGCAGCTGGGACTCAAAGGTCTTCGAAGAAACGGGAGGGAAACGGGAGGTGATGATTCCTAAAGTGGAAGGGATTCCTGCCTGTGAGAGTGGGGAGAGGCTGGGATGGAATTCCCATCCCTGGAAGTGTCCAAGGCCAGCTTGGAGCACCCTGGGATAGTGGAAGGTGTCCCTGGGGGTGGGAATGGGATGATTAAAGGTCCTTCCCAACCCAAACCATTCTGGGATTCCTTGATTCCATATATTGGTGGGAATGCAGGGAGAGAGGAGAGTGCCCAGGACACCTCAGCCCCAGAGCCACCTCCCCTGTGCCAAACTGGGGCTGGACAGAGCATCCCAACAACCTCTGTGGCTGTGGAGCCATCCCAGGGATGGGGATGGGAATGGGGACGGGAATGGGAATGGGAAAGGGGATGGGGAAGGGGATGGGAATGGGAATGGGGATGGGAATGGGGAAGGGGAAGGGGATGGGAATGGGGATGGGAATGGGGATGGGAATGGGGATGGGGATGGGAATGGGGATGGGAACCCTTCCTGCTAGGATA
Source organism: Aphelocoma coerulescens (assembly GCF_041296385.1). Classification (NCBI taxonomy): domain Eukaryota; kingdom Metazoa; phylum Chordata; class Aves; order Passeriformes; family Corvidae; genus Aphelocoma; species Aphelocoma coerulescens. The sequence continues at coordinate 5,484,363 of NC_091041.1, read as the reverse complement.
CAGAAGAGTTCACACAGCTGCTGCCATCCCCTCCCAGCTTCCCTGACAGCTCCAGACAGGTTAAAGCCAAAATCCCAACAGCCTGGGCTGATTGGGGTTTTTAGGGATAACTGTCCCACAAAGGAGCACTCGAGGCTCCAGGTGTTTGGTCATGGGATGCACCCATTGAGCTTCCAAATCCATGGACCCCTTCCATAGGGAGGATATTCCAGCAGCTCAGCTCAGAGCTCAGAGCCTCTGTTCCCAGCCTGGAATCTCTGCTGGCTCTGGAAAGGGGGTCTGGAGTCCTGCTGGGATCTGCCTCAAGCTTGTCAGCAGGGCAACTTACCTGTCCTGGCCTAGTGAGGTGTGCCAGGGCTCTGCTCGTGCCCCTGGCCCTGCCCAGGTTCTGGGGTTTGGGGTGAAGGTGAAGGCGTGTCCTGTTCTCCCTGGGCAGGTGTGCACCGACATCAACGAGTGTGAGACCGGAGCTGCCAGGAACTGTGTCCCAAACTCCATCTGCATCAACACCCGGGTAAATCCTCAGGGATATGGAGAGGATCCAAGGGCCAGAGCCCCTCTGGAGCCAGGCTGGGAGAGCTGGGGGTGCTCAGCTGGAGAGGAGAAGCTCCAGGGAGAGCTCAGAGCCCCTTGCAGGGCCTAAAGGGGCTCCAGGAGAGCTGGAGAGGGACTGGGGACAAGGGCTGGAGGGACAGGACACAGGGAATGGCTTCACATTGGAAAAGGGGGATTTGGGTGGGATATCGGGAAGGAATTCCTCCCTGTGAGGGTGGGGAGGGGCTGGGCTGGAATTCCCAGAGCAGCTGTGGCTGCCCCTGGATCCATAGAAGTGTCCACGGCCAGGCTGGAGCACCCTGGGACAGTGGAAGGTGTCCCTGCCCATGGCAGGGGTGGCACCGGATGAGCTTTAATATCCCTTCCATCCCAAACCATTCCAGCATTCCCTGACATTCCTGGAGATCCTCGCGGATCTCTTTTCCCAGGCTCCCCATCCCCCGTGGCAAACGCAGCTGCCGAGGAAGGGCTGCAGCAGAGATTTGCCGGGATTTGCGTTCGAGTTCCTCCCCGTTTTCCCTGCAGGGATCCTACAAGTGCGGGGCCTGTAAGCCGGGCTTTGTGGGCGATCAGCTGAGCGGCTGCAGGAGCCAGACGGCGCCGGGGACGCGGCGCTGCCCCAACGGCGAGATCAGCCCGTGCCACGAGAAAGCCGAGTGCATCGTGGAGAGGGACGGCTCCCTGTCCTGCCAGGTCCGGGGGGCTGCCCACAGCCCTGGCACCGGGGGGTGGTCCCACCCTATAGAGATTGGGGTCTGGTCCCACCCTACGGAGACTGGGGTCTGGTCCCACCCTATAGAGATTGGGGTCTGGTCCCACCCTACGGAGATTGGGGTCTGGTCCCACCCTATAGAGATTGGGGTCTGGTCCCACCCTGCTGCAGCTGGGGTCCGGTCCCAGCCCCGCGCCTGGGCTGTGCTCGCTCCGCGCTCCCTCATCCCGCGCTCCTCTCCCGGGTCTGCCACTGCCCTCTCCTGGAGATCGCCCTTCCCAAACCGGCCCTGCTCGTCCCTGGCACCTGAGCCGAGGCCCCCGCTCCTCCCTGGGCTGCTCCGGCACCTCCGATCCGCTCCCGCTTCTTTGGGGTTTTGGTTTTTCCTGAAGCGCTGCCGGGCACGGAGTTCCCTGGAGCTGAGCAGGGAGAATCCATTCAGCAACCTCAGATCCGACTCCTGCTGCCGCCTCTTCACAGCCTCAGCTCCGAGCAGAGAGTTGGATCTGAGCTGTCCAAATTCCAGGAATGTTTCTCCCAGGCGTTATTTCCCTGTGGGCTTTCACAGCCCCGGATTTGCAGCGTTTTGTGCCGGTCCTCTTGTAAAAACTTGGGTTTCGGGGGGGGAGCTGTGGCCATCGGGGAGCTGATTTTGTGTCTCTGCTGCCTTCCAGTGCCTCGTGGGGTGGGCAGGGAACGGTTACGTGTGCGGGAAGGACACGGACATCGACGGAATCCCCGACGAGAAGCAGCGCTGCTCCGACAAGAAATGCCGCAAGGTGAGAGCAGCCGGCTCCCGTTCCTCAGGAAATCCGGAACTTCAATCCAGGACAGGACTGGGTGCTGCTGAGACCTCCAGAACTCGGCCTGGGTGACATTCCCGTGTCTCTCCTTGCAGGATAACTGCATGACCGTCCCCAACTCCGGCCAGGAGGACGCGGACAGGGACGGGATCGGAGACGCCTGCGACGATGATGCCGACGGAGACGGGATCCCGAACGCTGAGGTTCGAGTTGTGCTGCCCTTCCCAAAGCAGCAGTGGGAATTCAGAGGTCCTGGTGGGAATTCAGAGGTCCCGGTGGGAATTCAGAGGTCCCGGTGGGAATTCAGAGGCCTTGGTCTGGATGCTCTGAGGATCTAAAACCAGGCAGAGAAACATCTGGGCTCACAAGGGCTGGGAATTGGGGAGCCTGTCCTCAGTGGGGCCTGGCTGGGGACACCCCGAGGAGGTGCTGGTGTTCCCAGCCCGTGTCCCTGTCCCTCTGCAGGACAACTGTGTGTACACGAGGAACACGGACCAGCGCAACGCCGACAAGGACAACTTTGGGGACGCGTGTGACAACTGCCGGCAGGTGAAGAACAACGACCAGAAGGACATCGATGGCGACGGGAAGGGCGACGAGTGTGACGATGACATGGATGGGGACGGTGAGAGCCGAGATCCAGACACGTTCCAGACTGATTCCTGCTGGGATCAGGCCCAGCTCAGCGCCTGGGGTGACAGACTGGGCAGTCCCCGTGTCCTGGAGCTCAGCTCTGTCACAGGGTGGTGCTCACAACCTTTATTATCCCTTTTACTGCCCACAATCACCCCCAGCCTCATCCTGGCTGCCTGGTGCTGCATTTCAAGGGAGACATTTGGGAATATCCAAGCTGCCAGCAGCTCCTGGCTCGAGGCTGGGGGTGTCAGGGCTGTCCCTTGGGGTGGACACAAACCTGGCTGGCTTTGGAAACTGAGCTGATCACGATTTGCACAAAAGCTGCTCCCAGCAGCCAGGAATCCCCACTGCTGCTGGCCCCAGCCATGGGGAGTTACTGACAGAGAATTCCCAGTGCATCCAGGGCTGTTTGGGTACGGATGGGTCCTGCCAAGCTGCTCCAGCCTGGCCTGGGACACTTCCAGGGCCGGGGCAGCCACAGATTTTTTGGGAACCTCGGGAACCCTGTGCTGCTCCTGGTAACACCCCGTGTGGGACAGCCCGGGGCTGGTTCCACCCCTGCTCAGGGGGAGCTCAACAAACACCATCCCCAAATCCTGAAATCGCTGCTTTATCCGTGAATTCTGGGTTTTTGTGGACCCACTCTGCCCTGTTTTCCAGGGATCAAAAACCCCATGGACAACTGCAGGAGAGTGCCCAACCCTGACCAGAGGGACAGGGACGGGGATGGTGTGGGGGACGCCTGTGACAGCTGCCCCACCCTCAGCAACCCCGACCAGGTACAGAACCCTCCCGGTTTCAGTGCTGCAGGGTCATTCCTGCCACCCCAACAGTGCCTGTGTCACCTGCCCAGGTGACAATTCCAGCTGCCACCCTCCTGTGGCACAGAAGGAAATTCCCTCGGGAGCAAACGGCAGCCAGGGAGGAAGTTTGGCACCCTGGGCTCTCCCTTCCTGCCCTGTCCCAGTGCTGGAATTCCTCAGAATCCCCCCGAAAAATCCCACAGAAACTCTCCTGCTGTTGGCAGCTCTGTTCCCTGTTCCTGCTCTTGATGTCTGGAAAATTTAAATTATTCTTCTTTTATCTTTCTAGAAAGACACTGACCACGATCTGGTGGGAGATGTCTGTGACACCAACCAGGACAGGTGAGACCTTGCTGCAAAAATTCAAAATTCCATTTACTTGTATGAAATCCTGGGGATGAAGGGAAAAAAAGGGGCTGTGACAACCTGGCCTGGCCTTATCCCATTAAAAAATGAAGGTTTAGAGGTGGAATTGTCTTCAGACTTCAAAAAAAGCGACCACTGGAAGTAAGGACCATTCCCAGAGCTGTCCACACATTCCAGCAGGAATATTCCTGACCTTTTCTTGGTGTGACAAATACCTTTAGGGCCGAAATCCCCGATCCTGCTGCTCCTGCCGAGGATCCCAACCCCTGGGACGGTTTTCTGTGCTGGTGGCCGTGGGTAACGTGTCCCTGTCCCTGTCCCTGTCTCTGCAGCGACGGGGACGGGCACCAGGATTCCCGGGATAACTGCCCCACAGTGCCCAACAGCTCCCAGCTGGACACGGACAACGACGGGCTGGGGGACGAGTGTGACGACGACGACGACGACGACGGGATCCCGGATCTGAGGCCCCCCGGCCCCGACAACTGCAGGCTGGTCCCCAACCCTGGCCAGGAGGACTCCGATGGTGAGGGATGGATCCGTGTGGGGGCTCCTTGGGGGTTCCTGGGGTCGCTGCGAGCTCTGGGATCTACAGGGATTTGGGTTTCCTCGGGACTGACTCGAGCCAGGCCTGTGGCACTTGCAGATCTCCTCGACCCCAGCATCAGGATCATGTTTGGGATGGTGTTTGGGATTGTGTTTGGGGTCAGGTTCTCTCTTCCAGACGTGTCTGTGGTTTGAGGGGTTTCTCTGCAGCTCCTCGGGGTGTCCCAGCTCTGAGCAGCTCCTGGTGCTGCCCGAGGCTGAGCAAACCCAGAGCAAAGGGCAGGAGCAGCTGCTCCAGGCTCGTTCCTCCTCCTCCTCCTCGTGCCCAGGGGACGGCGTGGGGAACCTGTGTGAGGACGACTTCGACAGGGACATGGTGATCGACAGGATCGACGTCTGCCCCGAGAACGCCGAGGTGACGCTCACCGACTTCAGGGCCTTCCAGACCGTGGTGCTGGACCCCGAGGGGGACGCTCAGATCGACCCCAACTGGATCGTCCTCAACCAGGTAGGGGAGAGCTCCAGCTGGGAACAGTCCTGGATGGTTTTTCCTAAAAGACTCGGCAGCCTCTGTGGTTCTGCAGTGCCCAAATCCCAGAGTCGCAGCCCCGGAGCAGCACAGGAGGGAATTTGGTGTGTCTGGAACTGCAGTAACGAGTCACAATTCCTCCTTCCAGGGCATGGAGATTGTCCAGACCATGAACAGCGATCCTGGCCTGGCAGTAGGTGAGGAATTTACCTTTTCCCACTGGAAAATCATCACTTGGCGCAGCTTTGATCGGCCACTGCTTAATGATCCATCCACTGTTCCCTGTAGTCTCAGAGTCCAGATTCCCCTTGGCAAAATCCATCTCCCCAGCTGGAAGAGATCCTATAAATAGATGCAGTCCTGGGTCTGTTTAGTCCTGGAATGCAGAGTCTCTGTTCTCCTGCCCCTGACAGGGTACACAGCCTTTAACGGGGTGGACTTTGAGGGCACCTTCCACGTCAACACGGCCACGGACGACGACTACGCCGGGTTCATATTCGGGTACCAGGACAGCTCCAGCTTCTACGTGGTCATGTGGAAGCAGATGGAGCAGACCTACTGGCAGGCAAACCCCTTCCGGGCAGTGGCAGAGCCTGGAATTCAGCTGAAGGTAAAGGAACTCCGGAGCAGGAATTCCTTGGTGGATTTTTGCCTTGGCAGAAGCAGCTGTAATGAATCCTTTCTGCACACACTGACCAGGCTCTGCTCTGTCCCAGGCAGTGAAATCCAAAACCGGCCCCGGGGAGTACCTCCGGAATTCCCTGTGGCACACGGGAGACACCACGGACCAGGTGAAGCTGCTCTGGAAAGACCCCCGGAATTCCGGCTGGAAGGACAAGACCTCCTACCGCTGGTTCCTGCAGCACCGGCCCCAGGTCGGCTACATCAGGTGAGGCTCTGCCCTCCCCTGCCCTCAGCTCCAGGCAGCACAATTCCCACTGGGAAAATCAGCCTCAGGGAATCCCAGAATGGGTTTGGAAGGGAACTCGTCCAGTTCCAACCTTGCCATGGGCAGGGATTCCACTATCCCAGGCTGCTCCGACCTGGCCTTGGACTCTCCCGGGGATGGAGCATCCAGGAGGCCTGGGGAGCTCCTGCTCAGTCCCTGCCCTGTTCCCCTCCAGGGCTCGGTTCTACGAAGGCCCCGAGGTCGTGGCAGACACCGGAGTTGTCCTGGACACCACCATGAGAGGGGGACGCCTCGGGGTCTTCTGCTTCTCCCAGGAGAACATCATCTGGTCCAACCTCCGTTACCGCTGCAACGGTGAGCTTGGCAAAGCAAACATGGAATTCTTTCCCCTTTCCCAGTTGTTCACTTGGACACCTGCACAGCCACGGGAATGGGGCAGCAAACAGGAGCTGAGTCCATTTTCCCTGCTGTTCCTGCTCCTGATCTCTCTTTGCTTCGATCCTCAGACACCATCCCAGAGGACTACGAGACGTTCCGGGTCCAGCAGGACTAATCCCCGTGGAGTGTCCCTCCAGCCCAACCTGCTTCCCAAACCGTGCTCGCTGCTGCTCTGGAATCCTGCCCCAAGAACTGTCAGCACCTCCCACTGCGCCCTCACAGCCTCCAGCTCCTCTTCCCCAACAGCAAATCCCTTAAAACGCTACACAAATCCTCTGGGAAGGGCAGAGGTGGAGACAGGGAGTGTGACCAGAAGCCCGAGCTGCTGCAAGCCCCAGCTCGCGGCCGTGCTGGAAGCTCCCTGCAGCAGCTGGGATGGTTGGAGGAAGTTTGGCGTGGATGATTCCCAGGAATCTTTTCCCTACTCCAAGGCTCCTGAGTGTGAATGTTGTTTTCCTTTTCGAGACCTGCTGCAAAGCAAACCCAGCACGAGTCTGAGAAGGAGGCGCGGAGCAGCCTCGGTACGAGTTGCTCATTTTAATAAATAAAAAAGCACTTTAAGGAGAGTATCTTTGTTCTGGAATGTTGGATAATAAACACTTGGAATGTTGGATAATAAATTCTAGATTTCTCCTTGGTCACGTGTGTGTCCTTTCCCCTCTTCTGAAGCTTTTCCCTTGCAGATGTGGAAGGGAGGAACCCTCCAGGGCTGAGCTCAGTGGGGCTGAGAGAGCCCTGGGCTGCTTTGGGAATTTCCTTGGAAGTGCCAATGCATGGAGGCACCTTTTCCTCAGGAACCTCCCTCTCCCACCCATCTCCTGGGTGAGAGCTCTGCCTGTTCAAGGCCACGTGTAAAACCCTCTCACCAGGCAGCTCTGGGCTCTGAAATTCTCATTTTTTCTTTCAAAATCCACCAACTCCCTCAGAATCCCCACCCCAGGGAGCCCCAAAGCTGAAGTGAAGCAGAGCTGCCACCAAGAGACCTCAGAACTCGGGGAGTGTTTTGGGGACAGTTTAAATTCAGACCTCACCACGTTTTAGAGCAGCTGCAGTTTCCTCTTGAAGAGTCCCCAGTTCAGTTTTCAACCAAAATAATCTGATTTTGCTGTTTTCTTATGGACACTGAACCCCCCCCAAACCAACAACAAATGAAACAGAAAAAGCCGAGCAGCCAGAGGCAAAAACATTTGAATTTTATTCCATTTCCTTTACAAAGAATGCAAAGATACAAAGACAGAAGCCTTCACACAAAAAAAAATAAAGGTGGGAAAGGATGTACACGGAGCTGAGCTGCATTTTCACATCAGGCCTGGTTGCAAACACTTAAAGCCAACGTCAGTTTTCCACTTTACCCAGAGAAAACCACAATAAATAAACCTTTGCTGGAGCAGGGACTTTTCCTGCATTTCTGTGCCCCTGCTGCTGCACCAAGCAGGGTTTGTCTGCATAAATCAGTGAAATCACGCACAAATTGTCTGAATAGAAAAGGTTTTGCTTGTCCAGGGCAGCATTTTTGAGGCTGAAAATGCATCATTTTGGTTTTTTTCCCCAAACTCAACACCCTCCACCAGGTCGGGTTCAGCTGCCACTGAGTCAGAGACGCTGCTGGGTTGGGTTGGATAAAATCAAACCTCCCCTTCAGGAAACACCTTCATTCCCCCTTCCACAGGGAATCCGGTCAGGGGCTCCCAAAAGGTCAGGAAGAGCTCCAAGTTCTGTCTGATTCCTCCCCAAAACAACCCCCAGAGCCTCCTGCCCTGTTTTGTCTGGGTTTTACGGTGCCCCAGGGCTGTGGATGTGTCCAGGGGATGCTGCCCCACCCCGGCCCCTCCGACTGCGCCGCTGCTCCCGCCAGAACACTCAGGATCCAACAAGGTTTGGTTTAATGAGCCTTAAACCCCCCCAAAACTTCACCCCACAAACATCACAGAACTCCAACATCCAACAATCTCTGCAAGGGTGGAAACGTCACCTCTATCTCCTCATTTAATACCTTAAAAATTGCAAATTTTTAAAAATTTGCAAAAATTGCCAAACTGCACCTTTTCCTCTCACACGTGACATCAGACAGAAGCCAGGATATTTGGGAAGGGCTTTTCCTGCTGGACACACAGGAGAGATCTGGTTGAATTCCAAAAATTCCCTTTCTGTGGCATAATTCAACTCAGTTTCTACGAGCAAGTTCAAGCCCGTTGGTTTTTCCTTCAGGAATTTTACAACTCCAGTGCCAGAAACCATTCCTGGGTTTAGAATGGACACTTTGATCCCTTTTCTTTCCCTAAGCCACAGTGGGGAGGAGCGGGATTGAGGAATCCCTGGGAACGTTCAAGCAGCCACTTGGAGCAAGCCCAGCTCTGTGTCTGGAATTCTGGGCTGGAGGATTCTCCAGTGGCTCACATGGACCAGGAGGTGACATCAGGGTGGATTCCCCTGGGTGTGTCCCTTGTCCCCTCAGGGGCTGGGACACCGGGCAGGGAAATCAAAGACCCCGAGACAGAACCACCCCGTGTCCAATTCCCAGCTCCAAGGTGGCTCCATCCCAACTCACCAGGACACAGAATGAAGGAAAACACCAAAACTTGACCCAAAGGACGTTAAAATCCAACGATTTTAAGCCTGACCCGAAGCCACCAGCACGACCGGTCCCTCAGAGCTGCCTGTCCCTGTCCCCAGGGCCACCACGGCTCCGGAGTGTTCGGACAACGCTCCCACAGGCACGGGGTGGAAGTTCCACCTCCACATGGGGAGAACTTTCCATGGGGGTGGCAGAACCTGGAACAGCTCCAGGGAGGCCCTGGGGACATCCCAAACCCACCTGGACACGCTCCCACGGCCCTGCTCCGGGTGGGCAGGGGTTGCACTGGGGGATCTCCAAAGGGCCCTTCCAACCCCAGCTATTCCGGGATCATGGGGTCCTTGGGGTGTCCTGGGATGAGGATCCCTGTGGGTCCCTTCCAACAAGGGATATTCCAGGATTGCAGGGTTGGAATTGTAGGATTCGAACTCAACCCCCTGCTCTTTACTCCCAGGAGTAATTCCCACACAGCCCAGCTGCGTTTGGGATTCTCTCCCTTTTTTTCCCCACGCTTTCCCATCCCATCCCATCCCTCCACCCCCTGAAGAAAAGAGCCAGCGGATTTTACCCCTTTAGGCCTTTATTTTGATAAAATTGGTCAAGCCCACATAAGGCAACGCACACACGGCTCCACCCGCCCCCCGCCCGCCCCGACCGCCTCGGAAAATAAATAACACAAACCAAGAGAGAGGACTCCATGTAGTGTTTGGCTTTGCAGTATAGAAATTCCACACAATGATTTTGTTGTGTTGTTATCTTTTTTGTTGTTGTTGTTGTTTTGTTGGGTTGTTTTTTTTTTTTTTTTTTCCTGTTTAAAAAGGTAAAAATGATTTATAATACACAGTCAGAATGTCGTGGTGCCCGCATAGAAAACCGACATGCAATCCATGCCTACACTGCGCCGTATAAATAAGATGCAACTCAAAATACAAAGAACAGGAACACTACAAAGTTTAATTCTAAGAGGGAGGGAGGTTTTTTGGGGTGTTTTTTTTTTTTTTTTTTTTTTTTGTTTTCCTGGTTGTTTTTTAAAAAGGACAGACACACGTAACAAAGGCTACCTGCGCTTTCACATTGCCATCACAGTGACGGGGGGGCCGTTGCTCCGAGGAATAAACGCGCTGGTTTTGGGGTTTCTCCCGAAAAAAACAGCCAAGGTCGGGATCTACAGGGGGAGGAGGGGCCTTCCTGCTTCCTTCGTGTCCAGAGGGGGTTTCCAGGGTCTTTCCTTAATTGTTGTTTCAACAGAAATCCAAGTTTTTAGGACCGAGAGTTCGGTTTTGAGGGAAATTTAAGTGGTTTTGGACATTCTCAGGAGCTGCTTTTAGGTGAACTTGGGGCAGCTTTTGCTCTTGGAATCATGGAACTGAGGTTGGGAAAGAGCCACTGAATCAGGGCTGCAAAAGAATCACTGAATCGAGGTGGGAAAAGAACCTGAATCAAGGCTGGAAAAGAATCACCAAATTAAGGGTGGAAGAGAATTACGGAATCAAGGTCGGAAAGGAACAACCAAACCAAGGCTGGAAAAGACCTCCAGGATCATCAAACCCAACCTCCTCTGAGCTGAAGGCTCATCCATGAGCGCTCTTAGAAATGAATTAACCAAATCATTCATGAAACCTCCGAGGAGCTCGTGGAACACGCAAGGAACGAACGATTCCCGAACCGATTCCGCGGCTGTTTCTGGAAACGTTTTCCCCTCTTGAAAATGAAAATTAAGCCCAGGGGGCAGAGCCCAGCCCGGGCTGTGTGTGGGGGACAGGGGGCACAGGGGGGGCGGCTGGCAAGCGCTCCCTGCCATGCAGAAGCCGTGGGAGCCGGGCCCGGGTCACGCATGCGGCCGGTGCGGAGCCAGCGGGGCGGGAACGCCAAGGGGAAATCTATGTACAGGGAAAAGAGGGAAAAGAGGGAAAAGAGGGGAAAAAAGAGCCTCCCCCCACCCCCCCACAGCACCAGGGCTGGGTTTGCTTCTGGAAAAAAATCACAGTTTTGGATGCACCGAGGGTTTATTCCTGTTCTTCCCCATTGTATTGGCAAATGCAACAGTCTAGCTTGGGAATTTGGGAATGAATTCGTTATGGATATAAAAACACGGAGGGAGGGGGGGGTCACTCAGCAGGGAGGGTGGGACAGTCACCCCTGGAGACACCAGACAGCTTCAACACCACTGAACTCAAACTCAGCAATAATAGCAATTAACACTATTTTCTCCTTGGGATTTTTTCTTGCTCTCCCTTTCCGCTCCCACCTGCGGGGAGGGAGCCCCACACAATGAGCACGGGAGCGCTAAACTTGAAATAAAAGCAGATTATTTGGGCTGGGAACACTTGGGGTCCGCTCCATGCTTTTCTCTGTGTTTGCTTCCAGATCAGCCTGATGCCACAAAAACTGGAATTTTAAGGAGAGAGAAGGGGGGGGGGGGAATCCCTCTGGGGCAGCTCCCACGTGAAAGGCTCCCCTTGGGGAAGGGAAAGGCAGGAGCTGCTGGAATCCCTGGATCTCAAAGGGTCGGGATGAGAAGCAGCTTTTCCCTGCCCACAGCTGGAGCCCATCCTGGCACACACAGCATTCCCACGGGGACATCCCAGCTCCTTCCCCCCTCCCAAGGAAGCAGAACCTGGACTTCTCTCAGCTGGATGGTCCCTCATTGTGACAGCTGCATCCAAGGTGTGTTATTTGAAATTAAGGCCATTTTCAAGGTCGACTTACAAGTGTAAGAAACGAAGAGCTCTTATTTACACACGGAGTTAAAAAACCGGGAAGGAGCCGGAGCCACAGCTCCCTGTCCGAGTCTCCAGTGAGGAATCTCAGCTCCTGCTCGGATGCTTCGCTCTGAAGTGACTCTGGTGTTAAAAAAACACATCACAGACAAGGATTGCCACATGCACGGGAGTCATCCCAACGGGAGAGCGACACGGAATTCCCACCGGGGCTACGGGAGCTGCACGAAGCGCTTTGGGCTCACACTGTACCTTCAGCAAAGGGCTCCGAGTCACCTGGGCCCAAATTCCTCCTGGTTTTTCCAGGTTTCCTCCTGTTTGAGCTGCCTTTTATCTCCTCCTTAAACCCAAAAAGCGTGAGGGATCTGAAACAAGCAGCCACCAGGAGTGAGCGTGTCCTACTGGGCTCAAACCCTGCCAAAAAATCCCAAAACATTCCCAAGAGATGCGGGGAAACCTCTGGAGGGAGCAGGGAAGGATAAAATAAAGTAAAATAAAATAAAATAAAATAAAATAAAATAAAATAAAATAAAATAAAATAAACCAAAAAAAGCCCCAAAAGACACAGGGAAGCCAAGAAAAAAATTCCATATTTTTAGTGCAAATGGTCAACAAATGGCACGGAAGGTGAGCGGACGCCCCGGGACTGGGGAGATCCCGAGCCCGCTCCCGCTCAGCAGAGCAGGCAGGAATCTCAGCACGGCAGCCCACGGATTTCTGGAAGCACACAGAAACTTAGTATAACTCATTAGGAGCAGGAGAACTCAGGAGAGCAGTGAGAGGCCGTTAATTGCAGGAGGACTCTCATTAATTGCGGTGGAACTCATTAAGAGCAGCCCAGCGCCACTCCCAAGCAGGAACAAGGAGAAGCTTCCCGGGATTGGGAGTGCTGGGGGTTGGGATTTCCTCGGAAGGGCTGAGAAAGGAACAGGTCTGGAGGCAAAAGGCAAATCCAGGTGGTGCAGAAGGGGTGGGAAGGGGAACTGTGGGGGAACAAACCACAGCTGGTGTGGACTGGGAACTGGAATGGGATTTTAGGGAGGGTGTGGGGAATGAAATCCACGTGGCTGCTCCCAATCCTGGGTGGAATGGAAGTGCTTCCCTCTCCAGGAGCAGCTCACCGTCGGGGGTCACATTTTTAATTAGTTAATAAGACTCCAAATCACGTTAATTCCTGATTAATTCCTGCCTTTTCCTGTGCTGGGAGATGCAGTCCCCGTGCAGATCCCAGTGGAATGAGGATGTTCCATCAGTGCCCTGGGCAGGGAATAGCAGCCCCTTTAAATTCACTCATTCCCAGAAATCTGGGAACCGCCATCGATCCGGCCACAGAGAAACCCCCAATTCCCAGTCTGAGGAATCTGGATGGGATCTTTTTAATTTGCAGCACAGAATATTCACCAGGGCCACCAGGAACAATCAATTCTCGATTTAATCCAACAGAATTTTGGAGGATTCAATCCTGGTCATTGTGTGGAGGGAGAGATTTTTTTCCCTCAGGTGAATGAAGGAATTTTTAAGTTCCAACCACTCTACTTTGCCTATTCCAAAGGAAAACATCTAAACTTGCCTTAAGCTCCCTTATTCCTGCTTAACATCTGTTTAAAATTCCAGTTAGTTTAAAAATACCTATATATATATAATATATATAATATATTTCTGGAATAAAACCACAAAAAAAATGTACTGTACAAGAGTTATGTAGAGTGCTTCCACTGGCTGTATGTAGTTGAGCTACTTTCCTAATATCCAAATATTTAAATAAAAAAAGAAAAAAAAGAAATGACAACAACAACGACAAAAACAAAAAAGTCATAAATAAGTAACAGAATAAGTAATGAATAAGAATAAAAAAATTTAAAAAATCATGACTCTACAAGCCTGGCATTGCTATGGAAATGCCCTTCCTGTTGCCCAGGAATCTCTCACAAAGTAAAAATTAGGATTATGCAGGTTAGTCTCTATTTTTTTTTAGCTGCTTTTAGATGTTCTGATCCTCTGTCTAATCAAGTAATGAATTATAGAACTTTCATGTGTGCTCAGAAATGCTCTCTATATATGTAGCCATATATAGAAATAGATATATATTACATATATATTTAAAAAAAAAACCAAAAACAAACAAAACCAAACATAAAAAGCTTGGAAAAAAATAGTGTTTAAAGTGGATTTTTGGGATTGGTGGCCGGCGGCGGCTCCGCTTTGCCGGGATTGCTGGGAAAGGAGGGAGGGACAAGAGGTTGGGGACACACCTGGGGACGCCTCGAGGGAGGAACAGTGTCACAAAGCACAGTCACAATTCCAGGGGGTGGCAATGCAGGGATTTGCTTCCCAGTCCGGGAGAGAGGAGGGGGCACAGCCGGGGCTCGCCCCTCCAGCCCCAAATTTCGGTGTTTGCCAGCATCTCCTGCCCTTCCTCAGCTGCCCAAACCCCTTCTCTAGTGCAAAGAGACACGGACAGCGTCCCGCCGGGGCTTTGGTGGGGGAAAGGGGGGCTCTGGAGAGGAAAAGGCCAACGGAAAACTGGAAAACCGGGAAACTCCTGACTGCTGGACGGCAACGAGCGGCTCGGGGGTGACATCGCTGGGCGCCACGGGGACGGGGGCTCGGCAGCGCGGCAAGCTCAGAACAACAAGCTGTGGTTACTCATTGTACAGGGGGACACGGAGCTGCTGCTCCAGGATGGATCCTCCAGGATGGATCCTCCGGGATGGATCCTCCGGGACGGATCCTCCGGGACGGATCCTCCGGGACGGATCCTCCGGGAGAGCCCGGCCGGAGTCACAGCCGGTCCATCCGGAACGTGTCCTCTGTGGCGGGGTCGGTGAGGACCATGTCGGGGTCGTTGAGCATGTGCAGTCCATCCAAGGTCAAAGGGTCAATTTTGAGTTCATCCAGAGGGAACTGGGAATCCGTGTCGAAGCTGACGTCCCCCACTCCCGCCAAGGAGCTGGTCAGTTCTTTTGATAAGCTGGGGGGGGATTCTCCTGTCACTGCGGGGAGCAGAACACACAGGGGGTCACTCGGACAAACACAGGTCTGGAAGTCATCAAACAGCTCCCAAAAACCCTGGGAATATTTATGGAGCTCTCGGATAAATAACATCCATCCTCCTCCAGATTTCAGGTTCCTCTCAGCATCTCCAAACCACCAAATGCAACCCGAAATTCGTGTCTGGATGTTTGGTGTCACTCGAGTCCCTTTTCTCTCCCTCAGGTTTAGGAGGAATAACCTCCATTTCCAGCATTCCCATCAGCAATCCCTGGCTGCAGCCACAGTATCCCTGGGCAGAGATTGTTTCCAAAATCCTGCTGTGACCAGACTGGCCACCATATGTGACACTCCAACCCTTTGCTGGCCAGCTCGGGCTGAGCAGGGGAAAGAGTTTGGCTCTCACAGCTTCTCCTCGCTGCGGCAGAGGATCCAGGGAATTCAGAGCCAGGAAAAGTCCATAGGAAAACTGGTGCTCTACCTGTGTGCTGGGATTCCAGGTGAGGGGGACACTGGGACACACCTGGACTGGCACCACAGCCCAGGTGAACAAACCCCTCAACAGCAACAATCCCCTTTTCCTTTCTTGGCTCAACAGAGAGAAACCCCAAGGCCGGGATCATGGAATATCCTGAGCTGGGAGGGACTCACAAGGATCATGGAATGCAGCTCCTGGCCCTGCACTGACACCCCAACAATCCCACCCTGTCCCAGAGTGGTGTCCAAAGGCTCCTGGAGCTCTGGCAGCCTCGGGGCCAGGACCATTCCCTGGGCAGCCTGGGCAGTGCCCAGCACCCTGTGGGGGAAGAACCTTTCCCTGCTCCCCATCCCAACCCCCTGACACAGCTCCAGCCGCTCCCTGGGTCCTGTCCCTGCTCCCAGAGATCGGAGCTGCCCCACGGGAGGAGCTACAGAACCCACGGCGTCTCCCTCATCCTCCTCCCGAGTGTCAGACCTTTTCCCATCCCTGAATCCCAACTTTGGACACTCCAACAGCTTCAGATCTCCCGAGGTGCCCCAGGTGAGGAGCAGGACAACCCCTTCCCTCTGCCACCAACACCACAGGGTGCTGGGAACCCTGGGAACCCTGGGAACAGCATTCCCGGGCCGGAGTTACCTGTCAGGATGATGTTGGGGATGTTGCCGTGGCTGGAGTAGTTGAGCTGCTGCGAGTCCTGCAGGCTGCCGTGGCTGCCCGTCAGTCCCATCATGGCAGCCTGGGAGTAGTTGAGGGTGGAGCAGGGGCTGTACAGGCTGTTGGAGCTGATGGCGTTCTCGATCATGTTGAACTGCTCCAGCTGCAGAGCAACACGGGAAGTGTTAAGTGCCAGCCTCGGGAATGACAGCGGGGACAAGGGACACGGCTCGAGGACGGCACGAGAGACAGGCAAACAAATTCATCTTTAGCTTTGTTGCTCAAAGAGGGGCTGCTGGCCCTGAGCTGCCCAGGATATTTCCTGCCCAATTCGGAAGGAGGGGGAGGAGGATGCACAAATCAAACTGGGCCGTGGGATCGGGAGAACGAAAGAAAAGGGAGGTTTTAAAGGAACGTAAAGGGAGTTCAGGCTCGCCCTGAGGTCTCTGCTCACCAGAATTCCCTCTCTGGACACATTCCTGGTTTAAGTATTCCATAATTTAATGAATCCGTGCTCTGGAGGCTCTGACTATTCCCAAATAAAACCAGCCATGGATTGTTCCCAAACTCTGGAGTCAGTCACCTACAACTGACTCCTTCCCAACTGCAATTCTAGCCACAAATGTGGAGCTTGAAATATTTAATGATTTTAATTTTTCAATGTATTTCCATGATGTTTAATTTTAAAATTTTTTCGGTGTTTTAAATTTTGTCCAATTTATTTTCATTGTTTTAAAGATTTTGGTTTGTCATTTTAGAATTTAATTTCATTATTAATTTGCAAAATTTGCATTATTTTAAAAAATTCATTATTTTAAAAATTTCTTTTCATTATTTAAAAAATTTCTTTTCAAAGCTCATTCTCATTATTTTAAAACATATTTTCATTGTTTTTCCTTTCAAATTTTATTGCTTATCCCTTTTAAAGTTGTCATTACTTTAAGCATTCCTTCTCCTTATTTCTCCTTCTTAAAATGAATTTTCATTATTTTAAAATTTCTTTTCAGTATTTTTCCTCTTTCAAATTTCATTATTTTTCCTTTTTAAAGCTCATTTCCATTTTAAAATTCTCACTATTTTTCCTCTTCCAAACTACCTTATGTTTCCTTTTTCAAGCTGATTTTCACTGCTTTAACATTTTCTTTTCACTCTTTTCCCTTTTCAAAGCTGCCTGACATTATTTTCACTTTTAAAAGCTTCATTATTATTTTTTTTTAATTGCTTTCCTTTTTTTTTTGTTTTTGGCAGAACATTTTAAACACCTACGTGGGAGTGGGAGGACAGAGAGTGAGGAGGGGGAAAAACCAAACAAAACAAGAAACTGCTGAGTAACACAAACAAAAAGAAGGAAAACTCTACATGGACAGAACGGGGACGTGACAGAAAATTAACTGGGAATTAATTGGCATTAATTTGATGTGGGAGAGGCCGAGCCAGGCCCGAGATGAATTTGCTCACCTGGTGGGAGAGGGCATTAGCCTGCCTAGCTGTCATCTGCTGCTCATAATAGGAGTCCCCAAAAACACTGCCCAGCATGGAAGAATGCTGAAAACAAAACAGAGGCTTTATGGTGCAAAATCCCAAATTCCTCCCCCGGCTCTCCCGGCACCGGGAATTCCAGAGAAATCCGCACGGAGCGGGCGGGAATCACCCGGGGCCCGCACGAGTCCTCCGGGGCACAGAGGATCCCACAGGATCCCAGGGGATCCACACGGAGCAGGAGAGAATCCCACAGAGCCCAGGGGATCCCACAAGATCCACAGAGAGCAGGAGGGAATCCCACAGGGCCCAGGGGATCCACAGAAGAGCAGGAGAGAATCCCACAGAGCCCAGGGGATCCACACGGAGCAGGAGGGAATCCCACAGGGCCCAGGGGATCCACACGGAGCAGGAGGGAATCCCACAGGGCCCAGGGGATCCACACGGAGCAGGAGGGAATCCCACAGGGCCATGGGGATCCACAGAGAGCAGGTGGGGATCCCACAGGATCCACACGGAACAGGCGGGAATCCCACAGGGCCCAGGGGATCCACAGAGAGCAGGAGGGAATCCCAGAGGGCCCAGGGGATCCCCGACAATCTCCACAGAGCAGGAGGGAATCCCTCGGGACCCACAGGATCCACACGGAGCAGGAGGGAATCCCACAGGGCCCAGGGGATCCCACAGGATCCACAGGGAGCAGGAGGGAATCTCTTGGGACCCACAGGATCCACAGGGAGCAGGCAGGAATCCCTGGGGACCCTCATGGAGCCGCTGGGAATCGCCCCGGACCCTGCACCTGCCATGGGCACGGGGACACCACAGAACCCCACAGGCTTCTCCCAGAGCACGGACAACACGGAAAACTGGGATTTATGGACACGGACACTGCGCTGGGAAACACGGGGAGGGACAACAGAGCTGCATTTCTGCTCCTTTTGGAATTTTGTGTTCACAAATGAGGCGGGAGGGGCTGTTCTGGCTCTGAATCTGCAGCCTCAAATGGCGAAATTCCTGGTTTAAAGTCATCCCATGGGAACTGCAGAGCAGGAAAGGTCAGGGGGAAGCCCAGTGAAGAATTCCAGGAGGAATTCCTCAGCCTTGCTAAATCACTGTCCCCTCCCTCGGTTATTCTCCATCATTTATCAAGAATTTCAGGTCCATGTTTTAATCCTGTCCCAAAAAAATGCCAGATAAAAATCAGCAACATCACTCCTGATTTAAAATTCCCAAATCCTGATATTCCTGCTGAAAAAAACACTATTAACTAACAAAGAGAACATCTATAGAAGACAATTTCCATGGAGTGATTGTCTCAATTTTGGGAAACAAAATTCAGTTGCTGGTTTATCCAGATGGCAAAAGCAGAAGGCTACAAATTTCCTCCTTAAAAACCTAAGCATGGGAAATTCAGGAAAAGCTTAGGAAGAATCAGAACAGGCACAGATTTGAGACCCTCAAAAAAATACCCTGTATTAAAAAATAATTCAAAAACCACCTAAATTGTCCTTCCATGAGGGGATTACCGGGAAAGAAGCACCAAGATATTCCTTAAAAACCTCCCCACTTCCAGCCAGACCCCTGGGATGGGGGTTGATTTATAGGGATGATTTGGATGAATGTGGATCAAGGGAGGAATTCCCAGCCTGAGACTCCGTGGCTGGAACTCCTCCTCCAAAATCCTGGCTGAGCAGATCCTGGTTGATCCCAGAACTGCTCGGAGCAGGGATGGTTTGGATGCACTTGGAAAAGAGATTTGGGATTCACTTTCCCAGGCATTTATGGTCTGTCACAGGCAGACCACCCAACAATCCCTGACATCCCTGCTCCATGTGCAGCCAAAACTGGGAAAGGGCTGGAACTGGAGCCACTTTTCCAATTTATCACCTGGTCATCAACACTCTGGAGGCTGCTGGATCCCTGGAAAGAAAGGATCAAACACCAGGAGGGATCAAACACCAGGAGGGATCAAACACCACAAGAGCCACTGGTAAGATACTGATAAGAGAAAAGCAAAGCACCCCTTAGAGCAATTTAAAGAAAACTTGGGGGTTTTTTAACCACTGAGACCTGATTTGCTGCCCTGTCAGGCTTTGATCAACTACTCCAGCTCCACATTATCCAACCTGCTCCATCTGCTGCTCCTAAAAAACTGGAGGCAGAATCCAGAGCTCACTCAAGCAAGTGGATCAGGAGACGATTCCCAGCCGAGAGGCAGGAACGGGGTCAGCTCTAGGTGATCACAGGATCAATCAGGTTGGAAAAGACCTCAGGGATCACTGGATCCAACCCAATTCCAGACCAATCTATGGTTTATAACCATTTCTAAGGAAAATCTGAATTTTGGGATGACACAGACTCGATGGGAAGCAAAACCAGCACTAAAATCCAACTGCTATTCGAGAGCTCCAAAGAGGATCGAGGTATTTTTTCCCTTGAACTCCTGTCATTCATTCCACAGAATGGGAGTGGCAGGACAATTCCCAAAATGAGGACAATCCCTAAAATCTCTGTGTTTCACTAAGCACTGTTCCCATCCCAAAAACTTTGGGGAACGTGAGAGATAATCAACAGGAGAGCAGAATGTGCTTGTGCAAGTCCAGCTCAGAGCCTCCTACCCAAAGCCAGCCTGGGTTTGCTCCTCCTGTGAAGGGTGCTGGTTCCTACAGCTGCAAGCACCAGAATTCCCAAAGGAAACCCACAGGAAATGTCAATCCTTCAACACTCCAGAGCCTTGGAATCATTTATCAACAGCTCCAGGAACAACACTGTGCAAACACCATCTCCAGAACCATTGCAAAGTCACCAGAGCATCTTCTGGGGGTCATGGAGCAACTGTGAGGAAAAACCAACCCCAAAGCACAAATCCCTGGCTGGAATGATCCATCTAAAAATACCTACCAGGTTCTCCAGGTCAGAGCCACTGGAGCAGGAATATTTCTGTCTAACTGGAACAGGATGCCAGGGATGAGAGCAGGGAAGCAGCCAAGGCACTGGGGGTGGAAGCCATGCAAACACAGAGCTGGGGGGGCAGGCAGAGCTTTCCCACCCCTGTGGGGACAGGGAGGACTAGTGGGACACACACACACGGCTGGGACACGGGAGCAGAGGGGTTGGGAGAGGTGGGGCATGGAGAAGAACCTGTGGTGAATGAACTGTGTGGGACACAAATCAAAGCCCAGGTTTGTGGTTTAAGGAATGTCCTTTGGCACTCGGAGGATGAAACCCCAAATCCATGGGGGAAAGAGGAGCACGTGGAGGCACCTGCCTGGTCACACCCACTGCGTCCCACTCATCAGTGCCAGGCTGCTCCACAGTGGAATATTCTGCTGTTGGAAGGGATCTGCCTTCACTCGGGGCAGATTAAGGGATTCTGCTGCCTGGAGCTGCCCCATCTTCACAACCAACCCCAATTTCCCCTCCAAACTGGTTTTTCTTCTCTCTACGTTTCACATTTGTGACCACCACCAGCTTTTGGGTCATTCCTGGAGGCACCAAATCCACCTCAGTTTTAATTCAGCAAAACTAAGGAATTCTGTGGGTGTTTAAGAGGCCAATACTACAAAAAGCAGCATTAATAAATCCTCTTCCTTCTACTCAGTGCTGTGGTGTCCCCCTCAAACAGAGCAGAACCTGAGGAAGTTTTTACAGGATAAAACCAGCAGGAAAAATCATAGCCCAGGGTGTGCTCTACATGCTGCACTCTGGTCCTTGGGACTGACCAGTGGCAACAAGTCTGGGGACAAAACCAAGCCAGAGTAATTGAGAAATCAAAGGGGGAAAAATCAACATAAAACCTAAATTTGGATGTGCTGCCCAGTGAGAAGTGAGAGTCTGCAGCAAGCTCTGCTCTAGGGGACAGTGCTGGTTTCTGGAGGCACACAGAGCACAGCAGAACTCACAGAAGCAGGCAGAAGAGAGAGAGGTTAAGAAGCAATTAAGCCAGGGTTAAGGAAATCCAGACAATTCCTGCCACTTGGATCCAGGGCTGAGCTTACCATGACCTGGCTAATGAAGGGGACCTGGAGCTCCTGCCTGGGAACCATGAAGGGGCAGCACTTATTTAGGAAGGATCCTCCTTCTAGCCTTCAACGTTCAGTGGTGAAACAGAAAATGGATTTGCAGACTCTTGTGATGCTCTGGAAGAATTCCCTGCACTTCTTTTCTCCAGGTGGGATTCTCCAGAGCAGCCAGCTGGGGCTCTTTCCGCAGCATCAGGCACTGAAAATGCACTTTCTTACACTGGGGCACCCTCAAAGTCTGCTCCTTTTTAATTTCTTGTTGCTGGCAGGTAAAAATGCCCCTTCAGAGGATCACACACTCTCCTCAGTTGTGATTTCCATCCAGGACACGTGGATGTGTGAGGAGATACACGCAGAGCAAGGAAAAGCAGCTGGCATGCAAGGGAGTGTGCTGGGAACCCATTCCCTGCCAGCCACAAGCTGCTCATTTTAAGAGCATTTTCTCCAGTGTTTTCTCTCACAGGGCGTGTTCCCACATAAAAACCGTCCTGATCTAAATCAGTTTGGGATATTTAGCGTAAATATTTAAATGTTTAGTGCCCCAGGAGATTTCCTGCTGCAGGAGGCACTGAAATTCCCCCTTCTCTGCCCTCCCAACTTCACCCCCATCAGCTCCCCTGGGATCCTGGGAATTGAAAGGGTTCTACCTGGAGGTTCTGCCCACCAAACAAACACCACCCCAAGTGTTCAACCAGCAGCCTGATTCTGTGATTCTCTGCTCACTAAAAAAAGGCAATTCAGCAGCTCCTGAAACCCTGTGGGAGTGGATGGAAGGGCAGAAGAGATGGGACGTCGGTGATGCATGAGGCACACACGGAGTCACAGTGAGACAACTATGGGGCAGTGATGGAGAAATCCAGCTAAAAACACACACGAGAAGCAAGGCCTGTGGAAGCACAGAGTCCCTTACTTGAGGGGAGCTGCCAGGAGAGAAGCCTTGATTGGAGACAGGAGAGGTGGGAGACTGGTTGGCTGGGGATCCAGCATTACTGCGGTACTGCTGGAGTGAGGCCTACAGAACAACACAGAATTAAACACCATGGCATTGAGGGAGGCTTGGAAAATACAAACTTCTGGAGTGATGGGAGTTGGGAGAAACCATCCTCTTCAGTTTCTGTGTGGGAAGACAGGATTATGTGAATGAGGTCCCAAAACAGGGGGAGAGCTCTGGGGGTCTGCCCCGGAGCAGGGACAGGCACAGCTGGGAGCGTTTCCTGCCTGTTCTCGCTTATGCTCGATTCAAAATATATTAAAAAAAAATCAGGTCAGCCAAGGATTTAGGGCAAAGAAGTCTTGGAAGCTGGGAATAATTCAAAAAGAATGTCATCCATGCTTCAGTTCAAGTGCCAGCCCCACATCTGTGTTCACTGGGATCCTGCTCTGCCTCCAGCTGGGTTATCAGCACTGAGGTGCAGCTGATAAACCTGGGGTACAAACCTGTCACCACACAGCCCCAAACTCCATTGCACCCCAGAACATGGAGCAGACACCCTCTGGGAATTCACACTGTGTTTTGCAGGTTTATAGCTGTGATTTTTACACTCTTCCCAGGTGTCTTGAGAAGTTATTTTCAAAGATTTCACTTTTTTTTTCCCCTCATTCGAAACAAATTAATAATATTAATGGTATTTAAATAATGTTGTACTAATTAACATAAATAGTAGCCCAGCTCTTCTCATTTTACTTCCTTTAGAAATTAAGGGATGATTGAGGAGAACCTGCAATCCAGTGAATGTAATCAGGTTTGCAGTGTGGGAGAACTCTGCACCACCAATTTTTGACCCCAAATTCTGTAAATCCCAAGAAAATTTCCCTTTTTGCTCTGCATTGCCACTTCCACCCTGTCAGCAGCCACCCAAACTACAAATTAAATTTCACTTCTGCCTCACAAAAGCTGTGTAGAAGTTGCCAGCGAGGCTGTGACAGCTCCAAAGGCTTTTTGACAAAGTGGCTTTAAATCTGTTTATTTAGGAATTACTTCAGTTGCTTTAGAAGATAAGCACAGCAGCCTAAAAGTTCAGGTCATAAAGAGGTTTAGGATGAGGAAAGCAACACAGAAAGCAAAGGATGAGATCAGAATTGTCTGTACTGGTGCTACATGAGGATTAGAATCAAAACAGGGACACATTTTGAGTGGGGTGGGATCCTTTCCACTGCTGGATTGTCCTTCCCTCTTCCCCTTCCCATCCTGCAAGGGAAGCAGCTGCTCTCAAGGAGCACAAACTGTTAAAAATTTTATCCACAACCGAGGGCAGATCAATAGAAATGATTTCTTCTCATTCCCAAAGCCATTCCTGTCACTACAGCGCTGCCAGGACACCACAGGTGGGGACAACCAGGACCCTACGGGGGCAGAAGGAGCAGGGGGAGCTGGGACATCCCTCCCTGCCTGGCCTGGGATCCCTGATTTGGGATTTTCAGCTGCTGAGACAGAACATTTCCTAACAGACTGTGTTAAAACAAGCAGGAAAAGGGATCTGTCCATAAATCCTCACTCCAATTCTTTTGGCCACTGGAGGCAGCCACAAATCCCATTTTGGAATAGATGCTCCAAAATTCCTCAAAATAAAAGGGTTCTGAGGAGAGAAACTGCAGAAAATACCTGGTTCTTGACAACTTCTGGAAAATAAATTTTCCAGGTGGTATTTTGACTGGAAAATGCTTGTTGTAGTTGGACTCTCTCTCAAGGCTCTGGGAGCTCCCCCAGTCGGTATCCTGATGTGTTGGGGGACACCGAACACCCTGAAAACACCCCAATAAATGCTGACAGATTTAAGCTGGGCCTAATCAAACCTGGGACAAAATTTAACGTCAATTTTTCCTCTAGAAAACACTTCAAGGTGCATTCAACCAAAACCATCCTAAATTTACGTCAGCTTCCCTAAAATTCTCCTTCTCACGGGGTTGTCCAAGCTCATTTCCCACCCTACACTGAACGTTCCCAGCTTTCCCAAGGAAAGCCCTTCCCAAACTCACCGAGTTGATGTCTATCCCCATGGAGGGCTGGCTCTGGCTCCCTGGAGGTGACTGGGGGATGGTGGAAGGTACCGTGACGGAGAGAGGGGGGAGCTGGGGGCCCCTCTGCAGCCCCGAGCTCTGCAGCAGAGGGGGGGTCTGGGGCAGGGAACTGGCCACTGGTGCCTGCTGCTGCTGCTGGGAGCTGGTCTGGGTGAAAAAGGGATACGGGGGGAGCTGCTGCTCCAGGGACAATGCATCCATAGCCACGGCCTGGAAAAGAAGGAGCAGAATCAGGGAATTCCCAGGGTGCTCAAGCACGTCACACCAAGGAAATTGAGTCAGGCTTGGTTTTAAAAATGGCACCTAAATGTTAAAAAGTCAAGAAGCTGCTCTAAAGGAAAATGTTTCTGCCCATGGCAGGGGTGGATTGGATGAGGTTTAAGGTTCCTTCCAACCCAAACCATCCTGGGATTCTGTAATTCTGTATTTCCAAAGATTCAACATCACCTCCAGTGTATAAACCAATCCTTTAAAACCCAGTTAAATCTTGAGGTCAGAAATCACCAACCTGGGCAGTCACAGAGTCACACTTGTAATGCCAATTTTAAAAGATAATTGAGCTTCTCTCACGAACTAGAGAAATGGCTTTCGAATTTCACAGCTCACTTTGGGACATCACAGAAAAAATGTGGTCTAAGAGATGGTTTTTATCACAGTTCTAGAAAAGAGGAAGTAAAATCTGTAACTTCTACAAATCTCTCCCTTTTTAAGGCTCCGAATTAAGGAACACCTTTAAAGGAGGAAATTACAGAACAAGAGATGAAGTTCATGGAATCATGGGATGGTTTGCATTGGAAGGGACCTGAAAGCTCATCTTGTCCCATGGCAGGGACACTTTCCACTATCCCAGGTTGCTCCAAAGCCCCATCCAACCTGGCCTTGGACACTTCCAGGGATGGGGCAGCCACAGCTTCTCTGGGAATTCCATCCCAGCCCCTCCCCACCCTCCCAGGGAGGAATTCCTTCCCAATATCCCACCTAACCCTTCCCTGTGGCTCTTTGAGCCAAACCTCCAGCCTAAGCAGATTAAAACAATGAACCTGTGATTAGAAAACTTGGGTTCCCCCAGGAGTTCCTACCTGAGTGATGGGTGAGAGCGGGGACAGCGTGGGGGACATTTGCTGGGACTGAGGTCGCCGCGAGTCCGCGCCCAAGGACAGGGGGCTGACACTGGGCTGGCGGTGCTGGGACGGGGCCGGTGTCGTCGTCATTCCTGCCAGGAGTAACAAACCACCTTCAGCAGGGACACAGCAAGGCCTTGGTGATATTTGTACCCAAAATAATTCCCTAAAGCAGGAAAAACGAGCGGCCAGAGCTGACAACACTGGAGGAGCCTCGGCCGAGCGGGCGGGAGCTCGTTAGGTGATTTGTAATTAATTTTGTCAGGTTGAAGAGCATCAGGATGAGAGGAAGAGCCCTGTGGTTTGTCCTGGCTCAAACCCAGGCACGGTTGGTCAGATTGGTGCCCAGGATGAGGAATTGGAAGAGGCAGAGCAGCCTCAGCAGTTCCAGACACCGCAGGCACTGTCCTCGCACACCTGCACTCGCCAGGCCCAGGAAAAGCAGGTTCTGCTCTGTTTGTTTGGGCTCCAGCTCTGGGAATGAGATAAGAGATCCTGGAACCAGGCTTATCAGAGGGCACTTGAGGTATTGTAAAAACAAACACCTCTTTAATGGAAAAAGCAGAAGCCAAACTGGTTACGCAGGAAGAGCTCCATTTTTAATGGCACACCAGTGCAGGAAATATCCACCACACTCCCAAGAGCCACAACCCAGCAGGGGGTAGGGATAAACAACTCAAATATTGTCATTTTGTTCAGATCAAGCCAAAAATCTGGGAGTTCAGAAACCTCCCCTCTCTTCTGCTTCACCCCAGAGGAACCGAGTCACCCTGGGAAGGGATTTGAGGCCAAGCGAGAGTGAGCTGCTCCCCGGAGCTGCCAGAGAGCAGCAATTCACGGGAGCCTGCAAGCTCCCAGGCACTTGGCAAAGGCTCAGGGCTTCCAGGCAGGCTGCCAGGGAGCCAGGAAGGCCAGGCTGCCAAGGAGCCAGCAGGAAAAGTGGCTCAGGCCAGGCAGGTTCCCAACACAGCCCCGGCCGTGTTTGCAAACCCAGCATCGGCTCCTGGGACGTGCGGGAGGGACCCGACACCCTCCGGGCACCAATGTCCTGGGACCTGGCAGGAGGTGGCTTCCCCAGCTCTCCTCAGGGAGTTCTGTGACATCCCTGAGCAGGGCACAGGGATCAGAAGCCTTCATGGGAGGTTTTCTGCTGAAGAGCAGCAAGGAAAGGTTGGAAAAATCGGTTTGAAAAGCACCAAACACTGAGTGTGGCAACGAATAAACTGTGGGATAATCTCCAGAGAGAAGCAGGAATACAGTCAAGGAGTGTATCTTCAATTTGTTCTATCTTTGATAGATCAGGGAATGTTTTCAAAGCATTACAGACTCACCAGTTGGGGTTTGTATCATTTACTTTGATTATTACGGGGGAAAAAAATGTGGAGATCCATTGTGGCTTAAATCCGACTTTCTAAAGCCATCCACAAAACTTTGGAGACCAAAAAACTCTTCCAAGGATGCTGAAAGTGCTGCCCCACTCTGTCCTCAAATGGTTAAATCCTTTTCTTGCTCCCCAAACTCACCTGCTCAGTCACATCAACCTGATTACAGTAATTTCCTTTTCCCAATCCAGGAGACGTGGGAAAGGGAATCCTGCCCAGCACAGGAAATATATTTGTATTTTTGGATACAAATCCTCATTTCTATTCTAGGAATCAACAGACTGCAACTGTCACTGACAATAAAAAAAAAAAAAATCAACCCTCATCATAATTATTTGAGTATCAGTGAAATTACTTAAAAAATAGCAATCAATAATTGCAGTGTTAATCAATAACAGACCCCAAAAGGATCCTCACATTTTAAAAACTGCTGTTCTAAAGGAATGGAAATAAAAGGGCTGCTGGAGATATTCCCATAACACAAGGGATGTTGGGGTTCAGCACGAGGAATTCCAAGAGAGGAACTCCAGTCTTGCACATTAAAAAATAAATAAATAAATAAAAATAAACACAAAAAAAAAACCCCAAAAAAGCAGATTTGGGCATCAAGAACATGAGATGAATGTCCTGTAACTGAATAGAAGCGTCTCATCTTTTTTGTACCTCCAACACAAAGGAAAACCCTCTCAGAAAGAACAACATTCCATAAACTCCATCATTTCAGGGAGGTGACCTGGTGCTGTGCCCTCACCCTGGCTGGCAGTGCTGATGCCCAGGTGAGTCAGGTTGGCAGCCAGGTTGCCCGTGCTGTTGGAGCTGCTCAGGGCTGGGAATGTGGATTCCTCGGGATCCAGCGGCGTGGGCAGGGGGGATGGGAAGTGGATGTTGGTCAGGTCCGGCAGGGAGCCGCCCGTGTTGTGCGTGGCAGGAATCAAGGCTGTAGTGTTCTCCTGGTCAGCTGATGGGAAGATGCTAAATTTGGGGGGGGGGGAAAAAAAACACCCCACAGTTAATGGAGATGGGAATTTTCATGGCCAACACATCTCACTTTGTGAGTGTGGCCACCCTCAAAAACTTTGTGTTCTTTCCCGTTGGAACATTCCCAGCCCAGCAGAGTTTCTGCACCCAGAGAAAAATCCAAGTCTTTTACAACTCAGTAATTTTGGGATATGCCTGGGAACATCTGGCAAGATTTTATTTTCTTGTATTTAACAAGAAAATTTCATCAAGAAGGTATTTTTGATAGATTTTGTATTTCTGACCCTCACAGAGGGCATTGGTTTGTATCTAGAGCCTTTCCAGAAAATTCCAAAGCAAGAGGATATTCAAGGATATTCAATACATGACATTTTCTCTTCAAGATCTCAATGTTCTTCAAATAAAAATTGCTGAAAACTTACTTGATTCCTGGAACTTCACAGGATTTAGGTCTCGATGACCCAGTCTAAAATAGAAGGAAGAGAGATTTAAAGGCAAAGATGCTGCTGGAGGGTATTGCCTAGGAGATATTTCAATTAATAAGTCTAATTTCATCCTTTCAATGTAAGATCTGGGAGCTCTTAAAAAGATATTTATCTTTTTTTTGCTTTATTGGCCCAACAAATCTTAAATTTCAAGAGTTTCTCCTCATATAATCAAGCCTGTGCATTCACACACACAAAATCCTTTCTAATTTATTGTTCATTATTTGTTTTTAAACAAAACATTTAATCTCCAATCTCTTCAAGTAGTTTGTTAATACTGACAGAAATTAAAGCATTCATTTATCTAACTATGTTCAGAAAATAAAACCTCCACACTTTGAAATGTGCAATTCCCACCTTTTTAGTGTCCCAGCCTTGCTTAGAGAGGGTTTTGTCTGCATCAGAGGTGGTTTCCTCCATTCCAGGGACAGTCAGCAATAAAACTAAAAACCAAGGAGATCAAAAGGAATCATTAATAATCAATAATATTCAGCTTCTCACCGAGATATTTTCAGATTGGAAGTTTAACCTTTGAAAAATTCTTATTAAGTTTAAATTATCAAGGAGGATGAAACAACTGCGCTCTATTATTTAAAAAACCAACGTACCAGAAACCAGACTGAAATTGTATTAATTAATTCATTCATTCATTCATCAGTGAGACTTTTAAAAAAACCACCCAAAATAATACTTTCCAAACTTCTGGCCTCCAGTTTATTCTGCTCAGACGTCCATGGAAGGGTTTATTTGGGATCTGGTTTTCCCCATCTTTTGCACTTTGCACAAGTGATGTCCACCCTGAACACCTAAAGGGCTTCCAAGAGGACAATTCCAGAGGGGAAAGTCCAATCCATCCTCCCTGGCATGGAGAAACACCACAAAGCTGCTACTTCCCCATAGCCCAAGGACATTTCTTTGTTCAACAACTGCAAGGTGACAAAGAAACAAAAAAAAAAAAAGCCCAGACAGAGAGAGATGAATCAATGAAAACATTTCACACCGATGAGTGTAAATCCCTATTTATGGGATCCTGGTTAGGATGAGCACTTCCCAAGGTTTTCCAGCTCCAGGAGCACATGGAAGAGCTGCAGGACAGCACAGACGTGTCCAAGGGCTGTGCTGCCCGTTCTTAATCTCTAGGTGCTTGTTGAAGGATTAAATTTTAGGAGTTTTTCTTAGGATCAGGGAATATTAAGGCTGGAAAAGACCTTTAGGAGATCATCAATCCCAGCCGTGCTTCCCGTTTTTCCCGAGCTGGAGCAGGCACAGGGCCCAGCAGAGGGCACCAGAACTGTGGGTGCCGGAGCTGCTCCAGCTTGGAATTGCTCTGGGGATGTTTGGAAGCGCTGCCTCCTCCCAGGGGAGGCTCCCTGGGGATCCTCAGGCCATAAATAAACACGGCACGAAGCCTTTGCTCCTTCCCGATCTCCAGTGTCCCTGATGGAAATGCTGGGAACTCCACACTGCTCCTGAAGTTCCTCCAGACCTCTGGGAGTGCTGAGAACTCAACACCAGAGTCCCACCAGCCCAGAGGATCCTCTCCAGGGCAAGAATGACAAAATTTAGGGCTCAGGAAAATGTTCTCCCTTAGTTTTGTGTCATTTTTCCTGGATTTCAGCACCCAGAAAGGTGAGTAAGATCCAACTGTTGTGTCACAGGATGCAGGAAGTATCAAGACTCCTGAATTTTACAAACAGATGGAGCCCAATCCATGGGCATTCCACTGTTATAAATCTTTTTATCCTTTTTTTTTTTTGCTCACCTCTTTTCTGCTGCATGTCCTGTGACCCTCCTGAAAAGGATTCCTGCTGAGCTGGAGTCATGGTGCTCTGGTGCAAGGCAGAATCAGAATTCGTCCTGAGAGAACGCAAAAATCACAACATTTTTATTGTCAGCTTCACTAAATAAAAGAATCTTCCTCTCAGATAAAAGCAACAACTCAGTAAAACCTCAATATTCTGCATTAAAACCCAAAAATCTATATATGGCATAAAGCAGGCAGACTTTCCTTGTGAAACAATCAATTTGCAGAACAAATTAGTTCAAGTTTGAAGAGCAATTGTTTCAATAATGGGATTGAGAGGAACACAGGATAAATTGGTTGCCCTTGTCAGAACAGAGTTTTATCTGCTTTGTTCAGATTAAACACGATCAAATAATGCCATTTTTAAGATGTTTAGCCATACTTTGGTTATTGTGGTGGTTGAAAAACAAACCTTCCTGGTTGGGAGGGAGGAAAAGGAATGGTTCAGGATGTTGTGGAGATGGGAATTTTCATGGCCAACACATCTCATGATGAACTTTGTGAGTGTGGCCACCCTCAAAAACTTTGTGTTCCTTCCCATTGGAACATTCCCAACCCAGCAGAGTTTCTGCACCCAGAGAAAAATCCAAGTCTTTTACAACTCAGTAATTTTGGGATATGCCTGGGAACATCTGGCAAGATTTAAAAGGACGACACTTGCTGACACACCTTCATTTTAAAGCTCAACTAAAACGAGCACGAATAGAATTAAAAACTCCATTTCTGAATTTAAAAAGGCACAATTTTGCAACCATTCCACTGCAGCTGGAAGTGCTGCAGTGTCAGGGAACAGCCCCAAACCCCCCCAGGATGGTGGCACCCACCTTCTCCAGCTCGTGTCCGACGGAGGTGACAGGTACACGGTGCCATAGGGGCAGCTGTCCACGTGGGCCAGGGTTAAGGCAGCAATGCTTCCCACTCAAGCAGGAAATCTCTTCCCAAGAATAATTCCAATTATCCTGTCAGAACCACTAAACTCACAGATTCTCTATGGGGAACTTTAAAATGACACTCAACACAAAATATTACCTGGATTGTTGTAATATTTGAGCAATAAGAAATCTTCCTCCTTTTCCATGGATTTAGCTCCTCCCTGAGCAGCCCTGGTCCCTCCACCCCGTGTCACACATCCCCTCCAGCCCCATCAATCCCCTCTGCTTTTAAACCTGTCAGAAATGCTCAGCTCGTTCCTGTTCCCAAATGCCAAACGGGTGAATCAACCTGCACTGAAATGCACGAGGAGCTGCAAAGGATAATCCTGGGCTGGGTTTGCTCAGCTCTGAGGGAAACTCCATTTCCCCAAGTCAGCCCTGACCTTTCAGGGAATCATGGAGTGGTTTGGGCTGGAATTGAAGGATCCAGAGCTGGCAGTGAGGGTGCACCCGGTCCCACTGTCCATATCACCATTAAATGTGCCCAAACCAACCCCTGAGGACACCACTCGTCACCAGTGTCCACTTGGACATTGAGCCACTGACCACAACTCTTCGGACACATCCATCCAGCCAGCTCCTGATCCACTGAGTGTCCAACCATCAAATCCAGTTTAGACAAAGGATATCCCATGGGACAGTGCCAATGCCTCCACGAGCCCCGCTGCTGATGGCAGTAACCCCATCAGAGAAGGCCACCAAATTTATGGGGCACCTCTGCCCTGAGTGAGGCCCTGCTGGCTGTCACCAACCCATGCATGCATCCCTCAGCTCCACATGGATCATTATTCCCACGGAAAGCTACGGAGAGGTGAACTCTTACTTTACAGACAGTGGCTATTTAGGGATTAGATCAGAGCTCGGGACAAGCAGTGACATGGAGCTGGGAAGCGACCCTGCTGCCAGGTGAGGAGGGGAGGAGAAGGGAACTGTGCAAAGGGAAAGCAGTGCTGATGCTCCGAGCCCTGCTCCCAAGGATATCTGCCTGCCGTGCTTATCCACGGAGAGGGGCCGGCGGTGGGGGGAGCCCAGGCGGTTCCGGTCCCGGTACACTCTGTCCACCAGCCCGTGGTGCCGCGTGGTCCTGCTCGTGTCCAGCGCCGACGACTGGAACGGAGTCTGGGAGAGACACAGGGATTATCCACAGGGAAACACCTCCACAGCCTGCCCAGAGCCTCCTCACACCTGTGCCAGGCTGGGTTATTCTAAGGAATCAGACTCCAGAAAAGATGTGGACGTTGTGCCATCCGTTTCTCCTCCGGCAGCTTTGGGGGAAGGCTCCCTCCTGCAGAAGGGGACCATGCTGGACCTGCCCTGCCCTGCCTCAGCGCTGCCCTCACACCTTGGCATCCCTGAACCCCGGGTGTGAGCGTGGCAGGAGCTGCCAGCAGCTGTCCACATGCCCTTGGTGCAGCATGCAGGGTGCATCCAGGAGGAACATGCCGACATCCAGAGCCTGACTCCGAGGGCAGGAGATGCAGGGAGGAGATGCACGCTGAGCTCAGCATTCCCCAGGACACGCTGCCTTCTCTCAGGGCTTCCTCTCACCCCTCCTTGCAGCAGAATTATTTTAAGGGGACACTGAGAGAATGAAAAGAAAAAGAAAAGCAGTTTCCTTCCTCCTCTGTCTAGAAAAAGTTACGGCATCTGATGGTTTTGAAGCGATCTGCAGCTCCTTCAGTGACCCGAGGTGGGATGATCCCACCTGGACTCTTATCAGCACTGACATCCTGAGCGGTTCCTTGTCAGCTGATGATTTCAGAGCAGGAGGATGGCAGGGAAAGGACAGGGAAGATGAATTCCCAGGCTAAACTGGAAAACTTTCACATTTTCCACAGCCTTTCCCAGTGTATACCTGGGGAGGGACAGAGGAAGTACCGAGGGGTCAATCTCTGCTCATACTCCACCAGCAATTTATGGGTCTCCAGGGAGAAAAAACCTCCCCAGCCCTGCACTCCTTGCCAATGTGAACAGCTTTGCTGAGTCCCTCAACACCATCTGTTTGGAAATCCAAAATTTCCTCCTCCATTCAGGTGCTGCACGTGGCAAATGCACTGTCCTGTCTGCCAAGCCATGGAACCATCTGGCTTCCACATTCATCCCTTTTTCTTTTTGTGGGTTTGGCTTTTTTTTTGGTTTTTCTTTTTTTCCAAGTGTCAGCTTTGGCCATTAGAAAGATTATTTCTATAAAGCTTTGCATTTATTTTGAAAGGCTTTGTTTGTATTAACTTTTTAAAGAGTCTTTCTACTATTTTAAACTCTTTTCTCTTCAGCAAATATTGGGCTCCTCACCCTCTCTGCACACACGGGCTGTGTTAACAGAACTGCATGCACAGGGGCTGTGGTGTTTATTTTCTCACTTCAGGGCCAACATTTTATATGCAGCAGAATATTTAAGGCAACAGGGGGCTGGAAAGGAGCACAGTGACTTTTTACTGGACTCTCAGCCCTTCAGATCATGGGGGTTTGTGCTTCACTTCCTCGCTTGTATGAAAGCTGAGAAATCTCAAATAAAATCTCAATTTTAAGGCTTTTAAATTCAAACACGGTGCTTTAATCTCTGCTGCAAGCACTGAACAACAATCCCCACACAGAAGTGGGAATATTCATCATTCCAAAGCAACAAAAGGTCTCAAACTCCTCCTTTGCTCTGTTGTTACAGCCCAAAAGGCAGCAAAATTTGCAAATACGTGCTTGGAAGGTCAACAGGAAAAGCAATTTCCTATGTCAGTGGTGTCACCACAGTGCTGCTAAAAAAGGAGCAGCCAGCCCGGAGCACAGGGAACACAGAGCTCACCTGGAATTTAAAGGAATTTTAGATATATAAAACTATAAAGACAAAAAGTTCAATGTAAAACCAGCTATTTTTTAGGTTTTCCCCTTTTCTGGCACAACTTCCTTATTAAAAATACAACAGAAATCTCATTTGAGTGCAGCAGTGGCACAAGTAAAGGTGGAACGTGTTCCAGCTCAGGGCTGAAGTTTAGAGAGGGATTTGGGGGCAGTGCTGTTCCCTGGCTTTCCAGGAACAAAGATCCCAAAAGAATCCTGAACTTAGGGAAACAGAAAACACCTGAGGAAATGGGTATCACCTCCAACAGGTCAGGCTTCTCTCAGCAACCTTCCCATAAAATTTATTTAGGGCCAAACACCAGGACAACATGCCTGGATTAAAATTCCCCATCTCTGCATGGCATGAGATATTTAACTATGGGAGGAAAAAAGGATTAAAAAATAGATCTGAGCATCGATTTTATTTAGGAAAATGAAGAACTAAAAGGGTTTCAGCTCCCCTGAGAGAACGTTCAAGGGTTTGAGGCCAGACCCAAAGCCCCCCAAACCATGAAAAAAGCAGCTCAATACAGACAGGAAGGAAAAAGCTCAGTGCTCTCCAAGTGTCCTTTTAGGATTTAGCAAGAAATAAACCCAAGTGAGGTGGATGAGGGGGAAGGAGGAGTGGTACCTAGTGATAGTTGATATTTTGGTGCCTCCTGGTGCCAAGCAGGATTTGGGAATTCATTCTGCCCTTCCCCATGGAGTTTAACATGCAGGCTGAGTGCACATGCTCAGAGATTGCTGAAATCACAGGCCAAGACTGAATAATCCCCTGTCTGCACCAAATAAACCCCCAATAAATCATAAAGAACCACATGACAACAAGTCCAGGGAGTCTGCACAGGAATTATTTGCATGTTCCAGACTGGGATGCATGGCAAAACCTGTATTTATGTGCCAGCCCAGCAGTCCTGGGGAGCTGGGAGGTGAATCAAATAAATCCTGTGCATAGCAGAGCAGGTGTGCTGAAATACGTATCCACCTGGGCAAACAGGACCAGTCCTAAATACGTATTTGCACAAACCTAAATACTTGTTTACCAAAGAGACAGGAACTGCTCCAAAGGCTTCAGCCAGAGCTCCGTTGTGCTGCAAATCAAAGAAGCAGAGATGCTCAGACACCAACGCTCTCAGCAGGCACAACCACCCAGGCTCTGCCTCAGCATCTCCACACAATCCCAGAGTCATTTGCAGTCATGCTTTGAGCTTAAAATTGGAAAAACCTGGAAAGCTTTCCCCACTGGTACAAACACATGGGGTTATTTTGTTGCTTGTCACCATTTGTTATCTGTAACAACATCAATTTGGGGATTTTTTTTTTTAGTGTGTGTGTGTGTAAAAATATAGGAAACCCCGGAGTTTAAGGACAGTTTGTTTCTGTCTCCTCCTCCAGTCATTCATAAATTTTTGAATATTCCCTTTCCAGCAGTCAGGATTAAAACCATCTAGGTAAAAACCACCAGTGATGGCCATCAAGCACAGAAATACAGAAATATTATTGCTTAAAAGGAATTCTGAACCTCCTTAACAAAAAGCTGAAGAGAAAAACTTGAACAGAGCAGACATTGTGGAGTAACAGTGAGGTCTTCAATCCACTGCAAACCTCAGCTCTGTATTCCCCAAAGACTTAAAGATTTAAATAGATTTTTGCCTCTCCTCTTGCACAAGATTCAAGCTTTTAACCTGCCCAAATTCAGCTGTCTGCACCTATTTCAAGAGGCAGTGAGAGGTCAGCAAGTTTCTCCATCTTTATTAAGCACCCTTCATCAGAAAACCACAAACTGCAAAATTTCCTTCTTACCACATCCTCATGAGCTAAATTCTAACTGTTATTGCTCAAAAAAGGAAAACTAATGCAGAAATGTTCATTATTTTGAGCACTCTAAATCAACTAAATGTGGAAATCAGAAGTCCCCACAGGATCTCCCAACTAATCTTGTTCTTGGACAACATCCTCTGTCCAACATGCTTCAAGCAGCAGAATATTCACCTGAAACTCTGCCTTTCTGTTTATGGTGCATCACCTCTGGAGCCACAAAACTCAGCCAGGACATTCTTACATTTCCTTTTCAGCCAGCCCCCCAGAAAGTGATTATTCTGACACCACTTTGTGTCCCACTCCCCTTCTCCTCTCCCAAAATTATTCCCACAGAACATGCACATCAATTCCTCCATCATCACCTTTATTTCCTTCCATTTTACTTTGAATTTACAGCATCTTCCCAGATTTCACTAGGAATTGCATCTCTCAGAGCATTCCTGACCCCAAAGCATCACAACCAGGGACAGGAGAACTAAAATCTACCACAACTACAATGAAAAAATCCCCACGTATCCCAATCCCATCCCGAAGGAGCAGAAGTTTTTAAACCAGGGTGCTGATTTCTGGACCAGCAGCTGCCTCAGGAGCTTAAACCAGCATTCAAGCACAGGATTCATCAACAAATCCAAGGAAAAACCCCTTGAACTCACCTGGAAGGGGAGATCCATGGCACTGTTCCCGATCTGGTTCACATTTGGCAGTGACCCCCCGTAGTACTGGCCACGACTCTGCCCCAGTTGCAAATATTGGGTTTTCTGCAGCTGTAGCTGGAAGAAAAGAAGGAGGAAAATGTAATTTCAACTGTTTTAACCAACACAATTTGACAGTGATCACTGAGAATGGAAACCATTAAAAGGCATAGATCCAACTTTTACAAATGAGGGTCGACCTTCTCCACAAGGTTCTTGCACCAGGAAAAGGGTTCAGGGATGGTCAGGGATGGTCAGGGGTGCTCAGGGATGGTCAGGGGGTGCTCTGGGATGTTCAAGGATGCTCTGGGATGTTCAAGGATGCTCTGGGATGTTCAGGGGTGCTCAGGGATGGTCAGGGGTGCTCAGGGATGGTCAGGGATGTTCAAGGATGCTCAGGGGTGCTCAGGGGTGCTCAGGGATGGTCAGGGGTGCTCAGGGATGCTCTGGGATGTTCAAGGATGCTCAGGGGTGCTCAGGGATGCTCTGGGAAGCTCAGGGATGCTCTGGGATGTTCAAGGATGCTCAGGGATGTTCAGGGGTGCTCAGGGATGGTCAGGGGTGCTCAGGGATGCTCTGGGATGTTCAAGGATGCTCAGGGGTGCTCAGGGATGTTCAGGGATGCTCAGGGTGGTCAGGGGAGCTCAGAGTGCCCACGCCAAGACAGGATGCAGAGAAAAGGCCCAGCCTGCTTATTCCATGTGAATACTTCGGGATGTGTCCATGGATCACAGAATCCCAGGATGGTTTGGGTTGGAACGACCTTGAAGCCCACTCAGTGCCACCCCTGCCATGGGCAGGGACACCTCCCACTGTCCCAGGCTGCTCCAACCTGGCCTTGGGCACTTGCAGGGATCCAGGGACAACCACAGCTGCTGTGGGAATTCCATCCCAGCCCCTCCCCACCCTCCCAGGGAAGAACACTGTATTACAATAGTCCCTGAATACAAGCTCACCCTGAGGACAGCTCACGAATTTTCCTGACATTCAAACAATTCCTAGAAAACTCAAATACCTTTTATTCACAGAATCTCCCCCAGAAGCCACCGATTTCCAACTGCACAGACAGCTAAAATCTCTGTGCTTGAGCTGAGGGACCAAACTAACCCCTGATTTAGGAGATAACTCGTGGAGATGAAACCTCTCCACAGATCCCAGAATCTCAGGATCATTTAGGTGGGAAAACAGCCCCAAGATCGTGTCCAGCCTTTGGCAGGGCGCTCTCAAAAGCCTCAGCTATTTGGACAAGACACCATTCACTCAGTGGCTGAGGGTTTTTTCCTTCCCAGAAGGGCAGATAATCCCCTCAGGCTGAAGATTTATAAAATAGTCCCAGTTTTCCCTATCAAATGGCTCAGAAAGATCCCATCCAAGGAGCGGGAAAGCCCCCCCTGCTTTTCTTGTGCAATCTTTAGCCACGCAATTCCTGAAGCAAGACATGAAATTAGAGAAACCCTGTGCTGGTATCACTTAGTGAGTCACAGCCCCTCCAACTCAGAGCACAAAAAGCACAATATCAGAACTAGCTGTGCTTTTTCCCTGGCCCCTGCATATGTTTTTGTTGTTAAAAAAAAAAAATTAAAAAGCCTTGTTTGGGATTTGGGCCAAACATTGAAGTAACTATTTCAACAGGTGTTGGTTTCCTTTCAAGAACCTCCGAAAGGCACCCAGGGAGGAGGGGGTGGCTTTGTGTTTTTTCAGTGTTTGGGCTTTTCTCAGGATATACCCACCTCAAAGCAGCACAGGACAGGGAGGTCACGAGCATTTGTCTTTCTGCTGCACTTGAGCATGGAAATGAGGCAACCCCAGAGCTGGGGAGCCGAGCCTGTGCACTGCCTTGGCTCTATCATTAATTTTAGCAACGCTCCCTTCGATAAACACTCCTGGAGATCTGTGCCAAAAATAAGAGAAGTGATTGCTGCTTATTGCTCTCATCCATCACCACACCGGCGGGGAGAGCTGGGCTCGCTCCTCTGCTCAGCCTCCTGCCTTTCAAGAGAGAGTGGCCCCCAGACTCCACATTTATTGGAGCCCATCAACAACTGCCACTTGCAATCTGGGAAGATCAAGTGTAAGCAGAGCAGGATTTGTGTCCTGAGCGCCTCCAAGCTCCAGCTTTTTAGCTGGAAAAAAAAGTTTGTTTGAATCTTAGGACCTTGCTGTCATTCCAGCAGGAAATTAGGAGTGAAATCAGCTCCAGTTTTTCCCTTCGCAGCAAACAAAAAAAGCTGCAAATTTCTCTGTCGTGCTCTGAGGTACCTCAGTGCTCAGAGGGAAGCCAACACTGAAATCCAGAATAAAAGTTTGAGAAGGGACCTTAAATATTATTTAATTCCACCCCACACCTTCCACCATCCCAGCTTGCTCCAACCTGGCCTTGGGCACTTCCAGGGATGGGAAATCCACAATTTCTCTGGGCAACCTCTGCCAGGGCCTCCCCACCCTTTAGGAAAACAGAAGATGTTGTGACTAAAATGAAATTTCTTTTTCCTCTCCATCCATCCTGCGAGGTGGAGCAGGTACAGGGCATAACCGGGGATGAGGTTTTAAGAGGGGTTTGATTTTCAAAGAAAACAACAAAAAGAAAAAAGCCTTTTCTTAATAGAAAAATTCTGATTACTCTTCAAACGTTACCAAGGCTCACAGCAGCCCCAGGGTTATCTCCTGGGGTTGGATTCAATTAGTGCAACTTGGATTCTGGATGAATTTAGATAGGGAAGGGTGATAAGGAATTACTTAGTGCTCACTAGATTTATTAATTTCATGAACCATGAGAACTCGGTGACTCTACATCACAGCTTTTCCATTTCTCTATGGTGGGGCCGAGAGAGCAGCTCCCTGACAGCTGAAATTATTGCTAAATATCCCAGCTCTCTCCCAAGAAAGCTTTTGGTAAGGAAACAGCTTTTGCTCGTTAAACCACTTTATTTCTGCTTGGTTTTTCTTGTTCTGAAGAAATGTTCCCCAAACGCCAGGTCCAAATGGAATCTGTAATTTTCCTTCCACAGCACTTCTCTTACTCCACTTAACTTTAAATCTTCATTTTTTTTCTTTAAAATCCAATTTAATCCTGAAAAATTAAGTAATTTACGTGAACATTTATATGAAATACATCAATTTTTCCACTTGGGTTACCATTTGCTGGACACACGGCTGTGTTTGTAGGGAGAGATTCAAGTTCTACTATTAAAAAAATAACAAATAAAGACAGAAACAAAACCTTAGATACAAATCCAGTTTTCCTACAGACTTTCTAAGTGTCCAAAATATGCAGATGGGAATCAAATGAAGCATTTATTAAGAATTCAACACTTCAAGTTATTGAAATTCTTCCCACAAAAATTCTGAGTAAATACAAATTAGTGGGCAGAACTTACTGGGAAGTTTGGCAGTTTGGGCACTGTAAATCAACCAAAATCCACTGTAAAGGTTTCTTTAAAAATGCTTTTTTTAACACGTGAAATTTGGACTGCCATAACCATAATAAAAGGGTGGAGTGTCCGTTTGATAAAACCCCGAGATATCTGATGACTACAGGAAGCAAAGATTTTGTGATAACGGCTTTTTCACCGCCTTGCAGTTTCCATACCAACCTTTCTTACAACTTCATTTTTTTCCCTTGAAAAAACCCGTTCTCTTTAGCACCTCCAGCCTAATAAGCAGCAAAACCAGTGCAGATTAAAATTAGAAAAGTATTATTAAAGCCTAATTGGGACTTAAATTCTGCTGGCAGGATTAAGTGGAAGTTTTAGAAGCTGCATTATTGGTAAAATCCCGTTGTGCTCAGCAGCGTTCGGTTGGACTGGGCTGAATTTTCCCAGGGAAGTTTTCACCTGGAGCACCCAGCCCCGCTGCAGGATTTGGGCTTGGTGTCAGGACTGGATTTTTGATGTGAGAGATTTCCCAGTGCCTGTGCTGAGAGGAAGCAGAAGGCAAAGAGGCTCCCAAAGTTCTGGCCTGGCTTCTCTCTGCAGTGTGGAATTAAACACCAAGTCAAACAAACCCTGCAGTTCCTCGGTGCAATCCCAGCGGGATTGGCTTCTTCAAAGGGAGATTTCTCCCCATTCACAATCCTCGTGTTGATAAGAAAAGCAAATAAAAGCTTAAAAAGAAAGAGACCTTAACAGCAATTTAATGATTTGAGTTTAGATTTAGTGGCAGCGCTGCCACGAGCTACAAATCACCTCATTAACCCTTTCACTGCTTAAAATGTTCTTTAAGGTGCCAAAAACTCTCCAACAATGAGCTCTGACCACCCAGAGTTTGGTTCCTCAAGAGAACCCTTTTCTGTTAACAGTCCAAAAGTCACGTTAAAATCCGAATTTTAAACACTCAGCACTACTCAAACAACTGCTAAAATTAATACACATTCAAATAACTGCTCATTTATGAAACCACCCTCCCTGAAAACTGCCTGGGATTTCTTTAATTCGATGAGGAAGGAATCACAAATGAATAAGAGAAAATCCTGGTAAGCCAAGGAAAAGGAAATTTCTGTGTTGGCCAAAATTTTGTTAATTCCAGGTGCCTCTCCCCAGCCCCAGCCCCAACCTGAAAATCAAAATCAATAATGAGGAGACACAAAGTTCTGAGCACAGAACAAGTTTCAAGGGCAGAGGATTTGGTTTTAGATCCCGAACTGTTCCCATCTCAGGGATCCTCCTGGAAAATGGGAATAATCCCACCAGAAGAATTTTGAAAATGTTTTGAAACTCCTCACACTCCTTCCCTGCAGGTTTAAATTAACCCATCAGCAACTCAAAGTTTGAGTGGTGCTCCAAGCCTGGAGCAACCCAGGGAAAAATCAGGATAAATGAAGATATTCCAGATATTCCAGAGGCTCCCAGTCAGCCACCACCACCACCAGATCTCACTGGGGGAATGAGGATAAATTAATTAAAATATCCTGCTGCTCCCACAGAGGAGATGAACGAAGATTGGAAAGACTTCTGGAATGCCTGACCTTTTAATCTCTTTAATACTTTTAGAGCTTGGGTGAACACTGATTGCTTTTATAACTTTATTGTGTTTTGGATAATTTATTGCAAACAATTACAAATACTTCCATTATTTACGTGTTACTGACCTAAATTCACCCCTGCTGTTATCAAATAGTTCAACAGGTGTCCGAAGAGATGGATTTGCACGTGTAGCTTTTTATTTTAATTTCCCATGTAATTAAAAATTAATATTAAGAAATCTGACAACAGCAATACTTTTCACCCCAGCAGGCACCTGTAATATGTAAATAATAGAGTTTATCTTCAATGCCCTGATAAATGGGGGAAATCAACCTTCTGGTGCAAACCCACGTGTTTTTAATTGTCTTTCAGAGCACCTCAGAGAAAGAAAAAGGTGTGATAACAGCAAACCACAGCTCAAATTCTGCGATAAACCACGCTGATCCTCTAGGAAAGGGCTCAAGACAGAGGGAGATAAAAAATATCTGGGATTCCAGCGAGGTGAGCAGGCTGCTGTCAGCTGAGAGATAAAAAAGAGGACTCTGAAATCCAAATCAGTGCCTGTGTGAGCACACTGAGAGTGGCACTGGAGCTTTCTTTGGGAATAATCAGCCTTTCAGGGCCACAAGGAAGAGGGAATGGGATCCAGAGAGCACAGGCAGCTCCTTCGCTCCCCCCAGCCTCATTTATCAGGGATAAAGAGGAGAGGAGCCTTTGCATTTCTCTCTCACTGAGCTGTCACACTCAGGAAGAAGGCAGATTTCTAAAGTCACCGATTTCCTGCAGTTTCCAGCCGTGCTCCAAGAGCAGCAGAGCTCCAAAGGCGCAGCTGTTCCTCCCAGGAAGGAGGGTAAAGGAAATGAAGGCTGAAGTTGAGAGGAAAGGGATAATCCACAGTGAGAGCAGCTGCTCTGCCTGCCTCACTTGGGAGTTCACAGATTCCAGCAGCAGCTTGTAACAAAATGTTTTGCAACGGTTTGGGGGGGGGGGTTGAATTTTCAGGGTGTTTTTAGTGTCATAGAAGTGAAGATTTGAAGGCTGGCTCCGGACAGAGGAGCGAGGACAAGCCCAGCAAAAGTTTCCCTTGTTGCCTGTGCCAATCCTTGCTGGCCTCCCAAGGATCTTGGTGTCCTGGAGCGATGGATT
The DNA here is from genome assembly GCF_041296385.1 of Aphelocoma coerulescens. Taxonomy (NCBI): domain Eukaryota; kingdom Metazoa; phylum Chordata; class Aves; order Passeriformes; family Corvidae; genus Aphelocoma; species Aphelocoma coerulescens. The sequence goes on along the minus strand of NC_091041.1, from coordinate 5,441,971 downwards.
TTGCAGGGAATGGGACAAGCAAGCCAAAACAGGAAGCCAAATGTCTACTAGAAACTACGTGAAAATTACCCCGAAAAACTGCAGACATATGGGATGAACTGGATGTGACCCCAGACTCGTGGAACTGCTACATCATTGTTTACTCCTCCATCACCACAACTGTCACTCCAGTCACTTTTAAGGACTTGTTCCATTATCCCATCGTCGTGTCAGGACACAAACACAGCTCTCAGGCCAACCAAACGCAGCCAGGAAGAACAAAAATGCAGGAAAAAGCCAAAAAAAAAGCATTTTTGTTGCTCTTTTTTTTCTGAAGGGAAGGAAGCTGTTGTAATATCTTGGAATTTAGCAGCCACAAAAGAGCAGCAGCTTTGTTTCTGCCACACTGAGACACTTCCCAAGCAACTCCTTCCTCAGAGCTGAGCTGAGAACACAAGGCCAGCCTCAATTTTCAGGGATTTTGATTTTCACCAGGATACAAGAGTTTTCCCAATGCACTGAAACACACAAATTTTCTCCACAATTTCAGGAATTAACAACAGAACAGGAGGTGACATCTCCAAGGACCAGCAGCAAAGGGTTGTGCTGCTGCCTGGGAGTGTCCCAGCTCAGCACAGAGTGAAGGGGAAGCAAAATCCTCCTCTTCCATCTCATGGAATGAAACAGCAGCTCCACGAATAAACCAACTGGGATTCAGAGAAAGGTGTTTTCATCATCAGAGTAATGAAAACTGCCAGTCACAGGGAAGGGCACAGCGAGGCAGCTGACTTAAGACTTTATAAATCTGATTATTTTTAAGGTTACCTGATAGCATCGCTTCAATCCTGCACTTCCAGTGGCTTACCAGGAAAATCCTGAGGTCTCAAAGGCTGCAACACCTGCAGGAGGCCCCTGCAGCTGCTTAAAAACCTCTCCAAAATTAAGGCAGAACTGCAAATTCTGTGCTCTGACAGAGGGGAAGGAGATGATGGAGTAAGTTCTTATCTCCAGTCTGAGATAATCAGAGGAACGCATTCCCACCCTTTGGATTTGGGATTGAAACCTTTGTGCCGGCTGCACGTCCATGAAGCAGAGAATTGGGAGACAAGGATCACTTTGTCTTTGCTATCATCAAACTTTGGTCACTTGGGTGACTTGTGGAGAACAGGAGACAAAGCAAACCCAGAAAGGAACCCCACAAAACAACCCCAAAAAGCAGAGACACGGCCCTACCCCAGAGCTGAGGCGTAACACATCACTAATTACTATAAATCAACCTAAAATGAATTTATCACAGAAAAGGCTGAGTTAGAAGGGACCCATCAGGATCAAGCCCAACTCCTGACCATGCACAGGACATCCCAAGAATCTCAACTCTTCAATCCAAATAATCCTTTGTTAAGAGCATTACAGTCCAGTCAAATAAATTTCATTCATAAGAGCTGAGATGTTATTGATCAGCAAAGCCTGGGCAGGAATCATCTGAGCCCCAGCCAAGCCCCAGCACTGCACTTTTAGCACTCCAAGAGAGCCAATTATTACTCATGAGTTCATGTTTTCTTCACCTTCCTGTTGAAGGGATTATTTAAGACTTCAAATCACTTAACTGGATTGTTTTGTCCTGTTATGAGTCATCTCCAAATTCCAAGGCCCCATTAGCTTCTCCTTCAGGAGCTGCGAGCAACTCCCCCGATTGCCTGAGCTATAAAACCGTGAGGAAACGGGGCTGTAAAAATCACCCAGGCTCGGACCTCTCCCCCCAGCTGCCTCCTCCAATTCGTGTGAAAAGTGGAAAGATCTCACACCCCAACACTGTTCACAACTCCCCCCAAATCCACACTGCACTCAAATCCTTTTTTCTTGTGAACCCAAAGAAAACAAACCAGAAAGAGGAGGGGAGAGAGGCGGCAACAGCATTTAATGCTGTGATTATTTTTTATTCTTTATTTCTGTTTTATTTATTTTGTAAAGCACTTCTTTACACATGAACTTCATTTTTCTCCCCAAAATGAATTAATACGAACCATTTGGGGGTCGAGGGCAAAGAATCATTACGAACACACCTTGCAGGATTGGAATAAATACATCAAGCCATAATAATAAAGAATAAAACTTAATGCACAGGCTGTGACTCCGTGTTTAAAACCACTTTGCTATTTCTGGTGAACAAAGGTTTACTGTTTAAAACTTCACAGTCACAACTGAGGAGCAAAAACAGGATACAGCAAACTGGAGCCTTAAAATAGTGACTATTCTTCCGAGTTGTGCTCTATCGCCGGGCAGGGAGCCAAGCAAAGCTACAACAGGCACCAAACCTGATTTGAGAGCTTTGAAAAACAAACCCCAGCCCGTGGCAGCTCAGCAAGTGCCACCCTCCTTCCCTGCGAGGCTTTCAGCGAGAGGGAGGCGTGGATGCTGCTGATAATTCAATATAATGCAGAGGACAGGGCTCCTACTTGAAGCTCATTTATTATTTGATATCCAGAAGGCAAAGAATTCTCTTGGTTATATTTAGATGTAGCTCGACACTCTCCGAATCTTGTTTATTTCTGTGAGCATTATTAGCTAACAATGTGCTCTTAAAGAAAATATTCCTTCTGAGCAGGCATCTGATGGAGAACGCCAGGAAACAATCGTCCAGCTTCAATAAAAAGTTCCTCAACCATCCCCATTCCTCCTATTGAAATGCCTCAGAAAAGCTGAAATAAAAGCAGAGATGCCCTCATTAAGTAAGATAAAAATAGCTTTTATGTTCCATTTTTTATTTTTAGCTAAAGAATGAAAATTCAGTTATGTAACCCTACAAGTTTCGTAAATTAGGAGCCAAGCAGGGCATGTTTGCACTCTTTGGGGTTCAGGGGCACCTCACTCTGCCCTGAGAGTGGCCAAAAGCTACAGAAAATTGTTTGGAGCTTGAAAAATGTGGCATCAGCCAACGCTTCAGGTATCAAAAATATCCAAAACAACATCAGAGTCCAAATTCTTCGAATGCAAAAGGCTAATTCAGCACAATCATCTCCCTGAACCAGAGGCAAATCTAATTACAAGGAGAAGGTCAATCAGACATTTGAATCTGAGCTGGCTGCTGGAAACTTGTGCAATATTTAAGATATTAAATAAATATTAAATAAGATATTCTCTATCCCTCTTGCTGCCAGGAGTAGAATCTACACTGAGACTCTGCAAGGAATAAAAAGGTGAGAAGTCAGGGTATGAAACAATCCCTGCCTTCCCTTCTCCCAGGGAGGATTTTTATGCCTTTAATCCAGCTTACAGATGTTGAAATCCCACTTTGAGGCTCCAGAGCTGGAAAAATCTCCTGCACAGCTTCACAAGCTACTCCTCCAACAGGTCTGAAGAGGCCCCATCCTGTCACCAACAACTGCTCCTCTGTCTGAGGTGGGAGCTATCACCATCTGCCTGGAAATTCATATATTTTGGGTATCAACTCCAATTCCCTCCCCTCCGAGACCTCGGCCGTCCAAGGAAAATAATATCCACATAAATAGTAATAGCTGGGTATCAAAATTAATTGAAAATTCATCTAACAGAGCTGCAGCGTGCAGTTAACACATCTTACTACTCTGGAGTGATAAGTAACCGTAGTAAAAACACCAGTGAGCAGCCCAGCAGGGAAAGCACAGAGGAGATTTTCCCAATCATCAGGAAAAGTGATAGAGCAGGCAGAGGAAGTAAAAGACACTTGGAGAAAATCTGCCTGTGAAGCAGAGACTTTTAGCCAAGGCTTGTGAAGGGCTGTGGAATTACTGCTGCAGCCTCAAGCTGCAGCACTTCAGCCTCCTCCACTTCATTATTTAAGAGCTGTTTTTTGTGGGTGTGTGGTGTTGTTGTTTGATTGCAAAGGATTGTTCTGGTACACGGGGAAGAATTTTCAGCTTCCAAGAAATAATTTGCAAAACAAGACTGTTATCAACACTTGCTTACAACTTTATATTTTATAAAGTCCCAAGGAGATCAGGCCAGAACATCTCCAGCTGATAAAGAGGAGTTTTTGCAGTGCTCCCCTGGCTCCACAAGCACTGTTGGAGATCCTCACGGATCCTCATTCCTGGATATCACTTCCAACAGCACAAAATGCAAATCATTTCAAACAGCAGCACTTTAAATATTAACTCCAGGAAGTATCAGAGATGCTGATAATAAAGACTCACATCCAGCTGCCACCTCAAGCTCACAGAATTCCAGAATGGTTTGGGTTGGAAGGGACATTAAGAATCATCCAAGTGCCACCCCATGGGCAGGGACACTTCCACCATCCCAGGCTGCTCCAACCCTGTCCAGCCTGGCCCTGGACACTTCCAGGGATGGGGCACCAAAGCCTTGGGGACCACATTTGCTTAACAAAATGCGAGGAGTTGAGACCAAAAGAAAAAAAAGGGAAGCAGCAGCGAGGTCACAGCTGGTCACTGCCGCAAAATGAACTCTGTTCCCAAAAAATCTACCTGATTTTGAATTTGCTGCTTTTCACTCCCTCACTCGAACCCCTCAGCAACCCCTCAGCAACAGCTCCTCCAGCACAACTACAGAAACACCGGGGTAGAACTCCAGCCATCACAACCAGGGATGGTTTTAAACCAGAAAAGTTTATTTTCTTTACTTTTTTTTTTAAGATACAGCCTTACATTTGCTGAAAAGTGCCCTGAAGTCAGCTTGAGTTTCAGATTCTGCATTAGGCACAAAAATATCGATGCCAGTGTGGAACAGAGCATTAGGGAGTGATCGATGCTGTCGGGGCCGTTGACCAAACTGCCCTTCCACTGCTCAAGAAAACGTTCCTTTGCAATTACAGATGGATAATGGAGAACACAGATAAATATTTAGCTTTTAAGACATGTTGGTTAAATCCCTATTGATCATTTTTGAGAGGATGCCTATTTTTTGCCAAATTAGCGTTTGATTACCACTACAATGAAAGTGCTCGATAATACTCGATAATTTCACAGAATCACAGAATCCCAGACTGGTTTAGGTTGGAAGGACCTTAAAATCATCAACTTCCACCCCGTGCCATGGGCAGGGACACCTTCCACCATCCCAGGGTGCTCCAAGCCCCTGGCCTTGGACGTTACCAGGGGTGGGAAATCCACAGCTTATCCGAGCAACCCCTGCCAGGGCCTCCCCGCCCTCACTGAGAGGAATTTCTTACAGAAAATTCACACACTTGGATGGAGCAGGAAATCTGAGTTAAATGTGAGTTAAAACTCACGCCAAAAGCCCCAAATCCATGGGTTTGATTTAATCTGGTCCATCCCTGCTGCACCCACATGTGGCCATGCTGGACTGAACACGGTGCTGGGCACGGGAGTGAAAGCTCCCACTGAAATGTGCCCAACGCTGCTGCCTCAGCAAAGAGTCAGGGCTTTGATATTCCTAAAGTGCAGGAAGTGCTTCCTAACCAAAATCAATGGCATTGATAAATTGATTATAAAGTGGAGAACAAACTGTTAGTGAGAGGAGCAGGGGGTTGATGGATAGCAGATTTAAATCAACCTTGTTTCTGAGATAGTTACAAAAATAAAAACGCAGTTTACGTGATAAAAAAATTAGATAAGAACTAATCTGATTAAGAAACCCAAGAACAGGTAAAAATGGTTCCCAAGCCCACGTCCTCACATAACCACAACCATGTTCTGGGCTTTCCAGGCCTGGGGTTTCCCCCTCCTTTTCCTTTGTGCTGGGAGGAACGTTTTTTTTTTCCATTCCATCTCACAGATCCTGAAGACAGTTTGCCCTCAGGTCACATTGCTACAAAAATCATTTTTCAATACCAAATATTCTTGAGAACTACTTTGAGGCACAATTCCTGTGGCTCTGTTTTGTGGGGTGATGTTTTACTCACGCAGAGATCCACGTTCACCCGTGGCCTGCACAGAACTCAGATTAACACAGCACCAACCCCTCCTGTCCCTCGAGGGCTTTGGAACCTTTGTAACTTCTACAGCCACAGCTGGGACTCAAAGACAGCACTACAAACTTCAATTTCTGACTAGAAAACCGAGAGAATCGGTACCCACACCTACCACTTTTCAGTGTAACCACAGGCCCAGCTCCCCTCTGCACAAACATCTCTGCAGCTTGTTCTGAGGGGAAAACCCCAAATCAACCCCAAAGAGCTGGAAGAACCGACTGTACCTCACCTTGAGAAAAAATCCTCTTCCTAAATGAGCACCTTCTATAAATGCAAATTACCACCCAGTGCTGATGCTAAATAAAACTGAAACGCAGCAGCCGGAGCTGAGTCCCACATGTTCACCCTGAGAATTACAACCAAACACCCAAAATGCAGCAGTTGTACAATTCAGCCTCATGTGCTGCCAGATCCTTCCCAGCTCTGCTACATCATTAACACCGAGGGATTTGGCCACTGCACACAGAAAGACTTTGTCCAGCAGCAGCTGTGCTGTGTGGGAGTGATGGGACAATCACTAAAAAAGTCACTGTCTCCTTAAAAAGGGGAAAAAAAAAAAAATCCAACAAAACCTGCCTGGGTTTGCCAGAAGAAACCTTCCCCTGCTCACTGAGTGCAGTGAGTTTCCCAGGATGGCACAGCAGAGCCGGATCCCTGTTTACCTTGGACAGCTCAGGCAGGCTGAGGAAAGCCAAGGGTTGCACAAGAACAGAGATTCTTTGTGCCCTGGCAGGTCACCTCTGCCTCTCACTCTGCTGATCTACAAACATTCTTTCAAAGAATTAAGGGCACTGCTTGCTCACGCAGCCTGTGATGCCACAGCCCGAGGTCACGGCACCTGGAGCATCTCTGGGGGTTCCAAACTCCCTGCTTTGGTTGGGGGTCCTGCTTCATGATGTCAACAAAGTTCACAGGACACAAGGAAACGGCCCCAGGCTTTCCAGGTTGGACATCAGGAGGAATTTCTCCATGGAACGGGTGGTCAGGTATTGGAGGGGCTGCCCAGGGAGGTTTGGAGTCCCCAGTCCTGGAGGTATCCAAGGAAGGACTGGAAGTGGCACTCGGTGCTCTGGGACAAGGCGGGGATGGGCCACACGTTGGGCTTGATGGGCTTGGAGGGCTTTTCCAAAGCTGGTGATCCTGGGATTCATCAGAGACACCAGTGAGTGATCACAGATGAAGCCTAAATCACTCATTTCTTGGTCTGGAAATGTGCAAGCTCAGGGTCCAGACTTTGTATCTGGGAAAGTTAATGGAAAAAAAATACCTTCTAGAGCTTGAAAAATTCACATTTGTGTTTGGAGAGAAACTCACTTTTAACCCGAGCTGCCAGCTGGAAGCATCAATCTCTGTGCTAGGAGGGCTCAGTCCTGATTTTGATGCATTTCTTTAATATCCCTCAGACATTCAAAACCACTCTTACGTCATTAGGAATTTCTTTTGTATCACATCGTTTAATAAAAACCTGCTGAAGACATCAGGAACCATTGCAGCTCTGTATCATCATCATCATCATTAGCATTTCTCATTTTTAAAAGCAGATTAGCATTCCTGATTTAACTAGGCTTTTAAATACTGTTTTGCATATTATCTACATCCAGCGCTGAGCTGGGGATGTACAGAGACATTCTGATCTCTTCCACAGCCAACAGGAACCAGAAAACCACTGAATGTCTCATTTTTAAGTACAAATTTTGTGGCAGGGGGATGTGTGTGGGTCTTACACACACACCATCACAAACTACGGGGTTTTACTTTATTTCTATTTCATTCTACTTCTGTCAAATCTATGCCATTACGACATAGTCCACTTGACAAAACCAAACTTCAGCAGGATTTTGTATTAAAATAACCCAGGTTTAAAATACAAACACCGTGTTTTTACTTCACATGGTTTTCAGGAACTCACAAAAGCCACACAGAACTTTGGATAACACCTAAAAATACACAAGCAAAGGGTGATGAAATTTTGCATAATGTTTCCAAACATCACCATTAAGCTGGGTTTAATTCCCCGGGTGTTGGGGTTGAGCAGGTGGGGCTGGGAGACAGCACCCACTGGCAGGTTTTTGGAGTTTGGGGGGGTCTTTTATTTTCCAAGGTAAGACTTCAAGGCCCATCAGAGGGAGCTCAAACACAGTTCTGGCTAAAAGCCCTCAAAATTAAGTGACTTTAGGTGAATATTAAAAAAAAAACCAAAAAACGATCCTGGAAACCTGAGAAAATCTCCAAGTGAACAAGAACCACCCTTAAAATGCAGGTCACAAATTGTCTTTAAAGATCTTACATTTTTCTGCATTTCAAGAGTCACATATTGAAGGGCTCAGCACTATCTGCACGTTAATTTTTTGGTTAATTACAATTTGAAAGGGCAGCAACAGCCTTGGATGAGTAAATAGATGCATCAAAGCATCCCTGGGCTGAGTTACACCAGAAATTGAGACAAGCCCTGGTAAACAACCCCAGAAATCAGTGCAGTCCTGAAATTCCAAACCTCACAGAAAAAAAAAGAAAGGAACAGAGCCACAAACAAAAAACAGGAGTCAATGTCACAGAGGAAAAAAAACAACTCCCCCTCTCCTCTTCTCACCCACTTTGTTACTATGGGACTGGCAGAAAGCTCTGGATTATAAACACCAAGGTCCCACTCACAAGACAATTAAGCAGCTCCAGAGCTTCCATCGACCACCCACCTCCGCTCTGCGCAAGGTCTGCGCCTCCCAGCAGAGCTGAAATGCCAAAAATCCACTGTGCCAGCTGAAAAACAGGACTCTGCTGCTCCACACAACAGGGAAACCCTTTGGAAAACAAAGTTTACTCTTTCTCAAATGAATTTTTTTTGTATTTTCTGAGGGCAGTAAAGGAGGGGTTGATATCACACTCTACTGAGAAAGATGGATCAGAACTTAAAAATCCCACATGGATCCAAGAGCATAAATAGGTGGGAGATGACCAAGACAGAAAGGAAGCTCAGAGGAGGAACAGTGAATTTCTGCCTCTGCTCTGACCAGTAACCAACAATAAAGCAGACAAGATGGTAAACATTGCAAAAAGACAATTACTAATAATGAAAAGGCAACAGAAATTTTGGGCTGCTTCCACCAACTGAGTAAGGCGTTTTCAAACTGACAGCAACGTGCTGCTTGCCAAATGAAAATGAGAGCAAACAGCAAAGTTGTGCTTAACCCCTTTTGCTTTTATGCTGCATTTTAAACCCGGATGAAATCATGGAATTTGAAAGAAAAAGTCTACAAAGGAGACATTTTACTCAGCTCTCTGGTCAGTGTTTCCATCACTTCAGTACCCAGAATGCTCAGAAAAGTTATGCATCTTGGGTTCTTTCCTCAAAACCAGGTTCTTGAAAGTGTGATGGGTTTCCAAGTGCAAAACCCAGGTTAGGAACGCTCAGATTTGGGAGAAACTGAAATGGGATTGAGGAGAAATGAATCTGGATTCTGACTTCTCTTGCAGAAGGTGAGAGCTAAACGTGTGAGCTAATTGAAGGACAACCTGTAACTGCAGATTCCAAGAACTCCCTCAGGAACACCCAGCTCTGGAGCAGCAGCAAGGACTGACCACTGAAGGCAAAATCCCAGGATACTGAGCCACACAGGTGTGAGAAACAAGATGATTCCAGTGACCACAAACACCTCCAAATTCTCCTCACTGTGGTCCCGACCAACTCCAGCAGGAACATCCAACATCCAGGTGAGCATGAGCAGAGCTCCAGCCTCACACCTTCCCAGGCAGGTGCCTTTCCTTTACATCCAACCAGCAGCACCAATTCAAAACAAATATTTACCCTCTCCTGACACGGAGGAATAAAAGGAAACCTTTTACTGCAAATCCAACTGTGTGTTCTGTTGTTCCTGCAAAGCTTCAGCCGCAAACAGGCTCGTAAATTTTCTTGAAACAGTTAAAAACAAAACACCGACACAAGCAGGTGAGACAAGAACAGAACAGAACAGCTCTGACATCCCTGAATCTGGACCAGAAAAGGCATCTCGTGCCCGGAAAGCGCATTCGTTATGCCGGGAATTTCTGCTGATGGGCTTTGCAGAGACACCACCAGCCAAGGGAGGCTTTGGAAGTGCAGCAATTTGCACCTACGACAACTGGAGTGTAACGGGAACAACACCAGCGACAGCGAGTCCGGCAGCTCCCGCCCGTGGGTGCTCCGTGCCCACACTCGGAGCAGAGGGGGATGCTCCGGGGGGTTCTGGGGGACCCCAACCGGGCTCTGCCCCGGGCTGAGGAACCAGGAGCCCACCGCAGACTCCACTGAAGGAACCGCGACACCTGCTCAGAGCTGCGACCCAACCTCAGCTCCCGGCCTGTGCCGGGATGAGGAGCTGGAGAACCCTCCAGGCGAGGCTGAAGGAACCGGGATTCCCCTCAGACCCGGGACTGCCCCGGGACGAGGAGCTGGGGAACCCTCAGATCGGGGGAATGGAACCAAGACCCCCTCAGACCCCAGTGAAGGAACTGAGATCCCTTCAGAGCCGGGGTCTGTCCAGAGGTGATGGAACCGGGATCCCCCCTCAGACCTGGGCCTGTCCCGGGGTGATGCAATTGGGATCTCCCCTCAGACACCGGCAAAGCATCCGGGATCCCCCTCCGACCTGGGGCCGGTCCCGGTGTGACGAACCGGGACCCTCCTCGCAGGGAACACGAGGGTGCCCCGGCCGCAGCCCAGCCCAGCGCAGCCCCCTCCCCGCCGGGCCCGCTACGGCCGTGCGGTGATGCCGCTGCCCCGACCGTCCGGCGGGGGGGGGGGGGACCGGGACCTCCCCCCGCGGCAGGTGTCGGTCACCGGAGGATGCTGCGGGCCCGGTGGGCCCCGGTGGGCGGCGCGGGCCGGGCCCGGTGGCGCGAAACCGGGGGTGGGGGGGAACGGGGGCCGTGAGGGGGGGGCTGAAGGGGACCTCCCCCCCCCCCCCCCCACCCGCGGGCGCCGCCCGCCCCCGCCAGGGGGCGCTGCCCGCCCCGCCCGCCGCGCGCCGCCGCTGCCCCCGGCCCGAGGGGCTCCGCGGGGGGGGCGCCGCCCCTCACACCCCCCCCCCCGCCCGCCTCAGCCGGGGGCGGCGGCGCCGAGTCTCACCCGGTGCGCGCGGGTCAGGCTCAGGTCCTTCATGACCTCCTCGAAGGCCGCCGTCTCCTCCGCCTGCTTCTGGTTGTGCAGCGCGATCTTCTCGCTGAATTTCCGCGGGTTGTTCGAGGCCGCCATCTTCCCCCGTCCGCATCCCCCTCCCCGCGGCCGAGGGGGGGCGACGCGCATGCGCCGGCCCAGGGAGGGGGGGCGGCCTCAAGGCGCCTGCGCGGCGGCGGCGGCGGGGCGGGAGGGGGCGGTGAGGGGGCGGAGGTTGCGCATGCGCGGGGCCGGGCGCGCGCGGGAGGGACGGCGAGGGCGGGGGCGCGCGCGCGTGCGCGGGGCCGGGGCTTCCCCCGGGGCGGGGGCGCGCGGGGCCCGGGCCCGGTCACTGTCCCCGTCCCCAAACCGGCCTCTGCCCCGGTCACTGTCCCCGTCCCCAAACCGATCTCTGCCCCGGTCCCTGTCCCCATCCCCGTCCCTGCCCCCAAACCGGCCTCTGCCCCGGTCACTGTCCCTGTCCCCGTCCCCGTCCCCCATCCCTGTCTCTGCCACCGGTCCGGTCCCGGTCGCTCTTCCCATCTCTGTCTCCATCCCTGTCCCGTTCTCTCCGTGGTGGCTGCTCAGTCTCCTGCTGAAAAATCGACTTTACTGATGCTCCCTCTTCACTGAAATGACAGAAATTCAGGAGGTCCCAACTTTGTCGATCAGGATTTCATGCAAAAATCACCTGTAATTGCAGAGAAACCACCCTGACTTCTCCTGCACACCTCGATTTATTTCTTTTTAATACCTTCAGCAGGAAAATTGGGCTTTGGACTCGTAGGTGGCCGTCTGTCCTGAGGGATGGAAACAGCAGAGCTTGGAATTGCACTGGGATGTGAACCAGGGGAGGGTCACAGGACCGTGGATGCTGCTCCATCAAGGGCCAGGAATAATTAACAATTCTCCCAGATAATGAGAACGGGCTTGGGAAACAGAGTCCTGCCTTTTCAGTCAAACAGGAGCTTCAAAGCACAACAGGACCTCCTGGGCTTTTATCGCATCCTCGGGGGTCTTCCTGCCGAGTTGTCACCTCCTGCTGTTGTCACCGGGTTGTCCCTTGTCCCCTGCAGTGCCACACGGGTCCCTGTGCCCTTTGTCATCCTTTGTTGGTGCCAATTCACAGCCTCTGGCAGAGGGGCGTCACGACTCGAGAAACCCACCCAGGTGAAGAGAAAGGTTGAGCCTGAGGACTAATTAACATGAGAAGAGAGAGAATCGATGAACCAGGGGGAGGGAGAACATTAATTGATAAAGAATCAGGTAACCTGTAGCCAAGGAGCTGCGGTTTCTTTGTTTGCTGGAGTTGCTTTGTAGTGTGAGCGTTTGAAACTCCTCGGGCTCGATGTGTGGGGATCTCCTGTCCTGCAGCCTGTGCAGAATAAACTCCGCCTAAACTGTCCCCAGTGGGGTGCCCAGTGTCACCCCACCGAGCAGGCCCCAGCCCGGTCACTTCATCCCTCCTTTCTCAGCACGTCCCTCCCCCGTCACAATTATCCCACTGATGGACGGATAAACCCTCATTCCAGGCTCAGCTTTAGCCACAAAGTCACGTCCTACCCTAAATGCTGGCTGCCAGCTTGCACTTAAAGTTTACAGCATGGGCTGAGATACCATCTCAGCAAGGCTCATCCAGGCCCTGGCAGGATCAGCCCTTCCTCCCTCAGTCCTGGCAGATGTTTCTCCAACCCCTTCTTGCCTTTTCCACCAGGAATAAACACCATTTTCCCTAAAATCCCCTCTGGCTGTGTACACGAACAGCACATGACCTGCAAAATTGGCCTGCCATGCTAAAAGCACATAAATCATAAAGATTTAACAGGGAGATACTGATTATCCACATTGTTTTTGCTCGAGGAGCGAGACAATGATAAATAATTGGTGGAGTTGTCCTGGATTTCATCCCGTAGGTGGTGATATCAAACATCTCCAGCCCCAGCTGCCACTCTGCCTCTCCTACAGCACCACGAGATGAAGTGCCTGAGATGGAACTTGATAAATTCTCCCCTTTTGGATCTCCTGAGATGGGAGACAGTGAAATCTCCACTCTTGGTTCGCAGGGAAGGAATGCAGATGGCCAGGGAGGCAAGGGGAGGGGGCTGCAGCTTCCTCCCTTGAAAAACCTCCCCTAATTCTTATTGTTTCCCGGTGCAGCTTTATCAGATCGAATTCCAGTGTGAACCTGGACCCCTCTTCCCGAAATCCCCCCGTTTTACCCGGCTTTGCAGCACAAACTTCTCCCCAACACCACATTCGTGCTGGGATGTCTCAGGCACTCAGAGCTCCAGGTTTTGGGGTGAGTCTGGGAGACGATGCTGAGGGCAGGGAGAGGCTTCGGTGTGTGCCCGGCTTCCTCCTCTCCCCCAGGGAATTGTGCCATGCCTTGGGCAGAGCGATGAGCTCCTGCCCCGAGCGTTCTTTCTGCCTCCTGCCTCACCTCGAGCACATCTGGGGCCACTGGAGAGCGGCTCCATCGCAGCAGAAAGCCCCGCTGGGCTCCCCCGAGGCGGCGGCTCCGGCTCCTCCAGGCGTGTTTGGGAAGAGATTCTGGTAACTGAGACTCCGGAGCAAACAAAGAACCACCGGGGGCCGGGGCTGCTGTGGCCACAGCTGCCAAAAAAACCCTCCTCCCCGAGCAACCTGCGGCCTCGGAGCAGATGCGCTGCAGGGAGGAGCTGCTGTTTGCTTTTCGCTGGGTTTTATCCTTCGCAATCGCTCTGGCAGACAAAATCCAGCTCCTTCCACGCTCTCCCTCAGAGCTTTCCCAGGAAGGTGTGAGGCTGAGGGACTCGAACACAACGCCAGGGCAGCACACGAGGTTGTGCTGTGATCCACAAATGAGCTGACATCTTTTTTTTTTTTTTTCTTTTTTTTTTTGCCTGCAGACACAAAGATTTTGATCTTTCACACTTCCTACTTAATGTTCCTGTTGACATTCCCATTATCCTCGGAGAAGAATATCCTCAGAGTCCCCAGTTATTTTGAACCGGGCTCCAAACCGTGCTTGGAGTAGGAAAACATTCTCTTGTTTCACTTGGAGCTGGTGAAAATTTCTTTAATTTAAGATGTCCTTGTTTCCAGAGGGCAAATGAAAGCACCTGAACCACTCTCCCCTCCAACAAATCCACTCACACAGAAGGTTGGCTCGGCTCCCTGTACCAATATTCCCTTGTCACCCTTCCAGTTTCGCTCCTTTACCATTCCCTGTAAATTCTAAAATTACGGAAAGCCAAGCAAACAGCGACTGCTGGGAGAAATTAATTCTCATTTCCACACCTCGGGTCTTTTTGCTGCTCCGAGAGGCTTTGGCAGCCAGGCCGAGGGTTCTGTTACCAGTCCCTTTTCCCAGAATCGGGGCTCGGCTCGGCGCCACACGGAATGCAGGGAGCATTCCCGGGATGCTGAGGTGATGTGGGGAGCCGGGAAAGCAGCGGCCACTCCGTGCCTTCCCAAAGGGATGGGAGGCAGAGAATTCCATGTGAGAATTGCCAGAGTCACGGTGAGGCATCAGTGAGGATGTACCTGGCACTCCAGCAAGAGAAGGAGCCACAGGAAGGATGGAAAGAGACAATTTCCAAGGGCCTGGAGGGACAGGACACAGGGAATGGCTTCCCACTGCCAGAGGGCAGGGCTGGATGGGAGATTGGGATGGAATTCCTGGCTGGGAGGGTGGGCAGGCCCTGGCACAGGGTGCCCAGAGCAGCTGTGGCTGCCCCTGGATCCCTGGCAGTGCCCAAGGCCAGGCTGGACCAGGCTTGGAGCTGCCTGGGATCATGGAAGGTGTCCCTGCCCATGGCAGGATGAGCTTTAAGGTCCCCCTTCCATCCCAAACCATTCCACGGTCCTGTGACCCTCCCCTGGTTCACATCCCAGTGCAATTCCAAGCTCTGCTGTTTCCATCCCTCAGGACAGACGGCCACTTACGAGTCCAAAGCCCAATTTTCCTGCTGAAGGTATTAAAAAGAAATAAATCGAGGTGTGCAGGAGAAGTCAGGGTGGTTTCTCTGCAATTACAGGTGATTTTTGCATGAAATCCTGATCGACAAAGTTGGGACCTCCTGAATTTCTGTCATTTCAGTGAAGAGGGAGCATCAGTAATGTCGATTTTTCAGCAGGAGACTGAGCAGCCACCACAGAATTCCAAGGTTTGTGGCTCCCAGGAGCTGCTCCCTTTGCCCAGGAACACCTTCCCCCATCCCGGGCTGCTCCAAGCCCCGCCCGACCTTTGGACACTTCCAGGGATGGGGCAGCCACAGCTTCTCTGGGCATTCCATTCCAGGGCCTCCTCACCCCCACAGAGAGGGATTTCTTCCCAAAATCCCACCTGAACTTCCTGTGAGTACCCCGGGAGCTGCAGCACCCAGGGCTGACACACGGAGGGCACCTCCGCCCATCCAGGGGTTAATCCTGCCCCTTTTCCATGGGGAAAACTCCTGATTTTCTCCCTAAGGAACACGGATCCCAAGCTTTTGGCAGCCTCCCTTCACGTGCAAACCCCAAATCCTGCAAAACGAACAGTCCAGACACGCTCCCTGCACCCCGGGGCAAAACCTCTCCTTTCCAAACCTCCGTGAAATTCAAACATTCCTGCTAAATCCAGCTGTAAACCCCTGTCCTGAAGGCGCTGACGCTGAATGCCGGCATTGATCCTGCCGGGGAGTCACTCTGCATCCTGAGGAGGATCACACACGTTCAAACACGACCCCAGGCCAGGCAGGAGGGGAAAAAAAGCACTTTGCATTTAAAGCTAAATAATTGCCAGCTCTGTCAGCCGGCCCAGGTGAGCAGCCTGATTACAAACTTCGCTTAACCACATGGAAAAGACTTTTTAGGGCCGTTTTCAAAGCGCCCAGGACCCGGATGATAGACATCGAAAATATTAAATATGTTAAAGGATCCATTCTGCTTTAGGTGCTCCTGATGTGGTGCAACCCCAGGGACTTCAAAGGCCTCGCTTCAGCTGGGCTGAGGGGCAGCCAGCAGCAGGCTGGGCTGGTGGCCTGCACAAACAACCCCCCCAAAAAAAGAGATTTTCATTTCTTAAGAAGCCCTATAAACCAGTTCTAGCTAATTGCAGGGGTCTGGGTGTGAAACAGCAACTGCAAAGCCTCAGGGACCCAGCCAAAACCTTTGATTTCTCTCTCCAACTTCTAAAACCTTCTGAAAACTTTTGCCCCGGCAGCTTTTCTGCTTTCAGAGGATTCCAGAATGGTTTAGGTTGGATAAAGATCATCCAGGGGGACACCTTCCACTATCCCAGGTTGCTCCAAGCCCCCTCCAACCTGGCCTTGGACACTGCCAGGGATGGGAACTGTCGCCCTCCTCTTTTCCTCACCCTTTTCCTGACAATCTGAGGCTGATTTGGGGTGGCACAGCTCAGCCAGCAGCTGTTTCCCAGCAGAAAAGCCCATTTTGTGTTCATTTTCTGGAACCCTCAGTGTTGGAGCAGTCAGAATCGTACCTGCCCCACAAACAAAGGCTGAAACTTCTCCCTCGAGCTGAGATGTTAAACGGAGAAGTGCCAAACGCCTGTTCCTGGAGCTCAGAGAGGAGCTGGGAACGAGAAACAAAAGTTCTGGAGGCTGTGGGATGCTGCTGTGCCCACTCACCATTAACATGCAGAGTGGAATCGGAGCTGTCTCTGCACAGAACTCCTCGGGGGGAGATGTCTGTGGGATATTTATGTGCTCCCAGGTGGAATCCAGGAGAGCTGAGCCCTCCTTGGAAGGCCAGACCAGCCAGCTCTGCTCCCTTCCTCTCCCGACGTGCCAACACCCCCAGACTGTGAATTTCTCCAGCCACATCCACTTCTCCTGGTCCTGCAGTCACGAGTGATGAAATCCCATTCATTTGTGCGAGCAACTGGAAGATTTATTGTCAATAAAGTTCTGCACATTACACAACTGGCTAAAAATCATAATTAGAGCTGCACTGGGGAACATGTTTTATTTATCCTGACAGTAGTCTGGCTCCAATAATCCTGCCGTGATAAATGTCCCGAAAGTTTGCGGAGTTTCAGCAGCTCCAGCCCTTATCACAGCCATGGAAATGGGAATGTCTGCCTGGGTTTGATGTGGCTTCCACAGCAGCACTGGAAACCGGCACCAGGCTAACTGGGAGCTGCTGGGAGCGTCTTCGTTCTGTCTGAATCAAAGAAACTGAAAATTTTCCACTGCTGCTAAAAACTTCCAGGGCTGCAGCCACGTCTGTGTGAATTATCCAGGTTCTGGGATAGGGAGAAGTGACAGTGGGATTGGGAGCAGGCAGACCCTCTGGAAAAGGGTCAGTGACACCATTAATAGGATGCAGACATTCCCAATCTCTCGCTGCTCTCCACCCTGCCAAGACTCCCTGGGCTGCCTTTATAGTTTTAAGCACAATTTCAGGCCCATAAAACATCAGAGGAGACAGGAATTATTATCCCAGCCCTGACAGGAGCCTCTGGAGGGACACACGGGCTCTGTGCTAATGATGCTCCAGCTCCTCCTGCTCCCCCATCTGCGCAGGGGCATTTCCAAATTTACCCAATTCACCCCCAGAATTTTTATTGCTGCTCCGAGACCAGATCAGAATTTTTATTGCTCCGTGTGCAATCAAACATTTATCTGGCTTTGCTCATTCCTGAGGAAAAGAGGAACTCAGTCCACCTCCTTTCCATGTGGGGCATCCTGGGAAGTGTTTTCACACAATCCCATCCATATTTATGGAAAAACCCTCCTGAACCATCAATTTTTGAACCCACCAAAAGAACCAAACCCATTTATTGTCAGAATTAAAACAGAGGTCATGCCCAGCACAGCCCAGAGCCACAACTCCATCCCTGCACAGGGGTCAGATTTATGATCCAAAATATTTATGGTCCACAAATACTTGAGTCTCTGCTAAATTTAGAGTGGCCAGAATATTTCCAGCTCGCTCGATGAGAAATAATTATTTACGTTGCTATAAAAAGAACATTCCAGCAACAAAGAGCTGCGGTGCTCCGGTCCAGAGACTTCCAGATTCTTTCCCAGCTGCTGCTGCGCAGTGGCAGGGAGTGGGAATGGGAATCCCAGGTTAGTTTTGCTTTGGGGCAGGCAGTTGTTTAATAAATACAATCCCAGAAGGGCTTTGTGCATCCTCCTGCCTGCAAAGCCACACTTCCAACAGGAATGAATACCCAGGTTACATTTATTTTGGCAAGGTTGACTTAAAGATGAGACCCATGACGTTTTTCCACGTTTTCCAAGGATTTTTCCTCTTTTCCCCCTTTGCCCCCAACACACACACACTCACCTGAGAAGCCTGAAGGGAAAAGTAAAGCTTGGTTTTCCCAGGAAGAGATTCCAGGGATGGTCTTCGCAGGGATCTCCAGGCGTGTGTGGGATGGGAACCATGGCTGCACATCCAGGAAACCTCAGGGATTAGAGAACACCCAAACCATCCCCTGCTGCCACAGGAATCGGGGAAAATTGAAATAAAGCAGGGAAGAATATTTAAGTGCTGTAGAAGCTTGGAATCCCAGACTGGTTTGGGTTGGGAGGGACCCTAAAGCCCATCCAGTGGCACCCCTGCCATGGGGACACCTCCCACTGTCCCAGGCTGCTCCAACCTGGCCTTGGGCACTTCCAAGGATCCAGGGGCAGCCACAGCTGCTCTGGAAAACCTCACAGAGAAGGATTTATCCTGAATATCCCTCCTAAACTCTCCTCTGTCACTTTGGATGAAGAATTGACACCCTCGGAAGAGGATTAAGCAGATCCTGCAAATGGGAAAGGGAGGAACTCCTCCATTTGTTACCAACCTGAGAAATACCATTTTTATAAACACGTGGAAGCATTTAACAAGGAAAATCCATTCTTTTGTAACTGTGAAGCTTGAACCGAGTTCCAGTTCATCCTCTCAGCATCTCCTGTCCCTGCCAAGCCCATCCTGGGCGTTTCTGGCAGCCAGGCCAGGCCAAAGGAGCAGAGAAAAGGAGTCAATTAAGTGCCTGAGAGGCCTCCAACTGCAGCATTCCATACAGCAACACGTCCTCTCCATCAGTTTATTACTGGCAAACCAGCAAATGGAGAGGAACAGACAAAATTCTGCATCACTTTCATCTGAAATTCAGAACGCCTGCCCTGCATCGTACCCAAAGGTGCTCTGATTGCATGAATTCCAGAAAAATCTCTGAGGTGTGGAGTTCATGCCTTGCACAGAGCTCCCAAGGATTCATCAGCACACCAGACATTACGAGTTGTCACTAAAGGTTGCAGCCCAGGATTTATTTCACAGCAGAATGCAACAGCTTCTCTACAAAAGGAGACCGTGTGCATCCAAATCAAGCCGACACAGATACAAAACAAAGCCCTTGGAAACAGAATTCCTGATAAAAGCAGAGATTTTTGCAATTCATTCATCAAATTAAATAAGGAAAATGGCCTGGAGGGGAGGAAAGTTCAGGAAGTGTTCAGTGAAGATTTTACAAAAATCACAGAGCCACCTTAAACCAACCTCTTAATTTAAAATACCACCACAACAACGAAACCACATTCCACTGGGACTCCCATCATTTTGGGATGCCAAGCAGCTGATTCCCATGGCAAGGAAGAAATCCTTCCAGCTGCTGAAGGAGTAGCACCCACCTCCTTTAGTGGAGGAAGAGTTGGGATGAAGGTGTTGGGAAAGGTGAAAATCCTGACCCAGAAACTGCAGGAGCTCTTGGCTTCACTGATGGACGACTGCAGAGCTCTTATTGCCAGGGCAGCCAAATTTTTTGGCACTTCTAAACCCAAATAATCATGCCTGTTTATATATAATCAAGCTTTCACCATGGCTTTAGTGCTGCAAATTCTGCACGCCCCAATTAAGGGAGAACTTCTGCACTAGAGGAGCTGGAGGGGGCCAGGAATTGCAGCGTGATCCAAGCAATGAGGACCAGAGGTGCGCAGGGACAAATATTCCCTTTTCCAGCAAGGAGAAAAAAAGGAAAAGTCACCTTTTGAAAAACAGGGATCTGGTTTCACAATCCAAGCACCTGAGCTCTTGTAGCTCCCAGTGTCCCTTTATTGCTTCTGGAGGTCAGTGTGTTACACAGGTTTTGGTATTTTTTTGTTTGTTTGCTAAAAAAACAACAAAGCGACGCACAATGATTTGTATTTTTGGAGCTATTGATAAAAAAAACCCCACCTGGTCTCTTGGAAACAAGACCCCAGTGCTGAGTGACTCCTGAGCTGCCAGAGTTTGCAGCGTGTAACGCCGTTAAAAATACGAAAAGTTGGCAAAATTCACCCCCCACAAAAAAAGAGAGAGAGAGAGCGGAGAGAAAAGCTTTTCCCAGCTGTAACATCTGTTCAGTCTGCCTGGCTGACAAGTGCTGCTGATGGAACTCGCTTGCCAGGACTCCCCAGCAGGAGGAGGGACATTCTGGAGCAGAGAACCGGAGCTGTTTGCTGTCCTTCCCTCTCCCACAACCCCAGAGCAGCCCAGAGTCACCTCTGGCTCGTCACCTGCGGGAGGATGACCGGGGCACAGGCAATGCCAGCGAAAGACTCTGGGAAGTGCAAGTCCCTCTCCCACTCGTCAGTCTCTGTGTTGTAGACCTGCACGATGCTGGTCACGTTGTTCAGGTGCCAGTTGTAGCCCCCTACGATGTAAATCTTTTTCTCCAGCAAGCAGCAGCCGGCCTCCGACTGCCCCGCGCGCATCGGGCTCACCGTGGTCCACTGGTCCGTCTCGGGGACGTAATATTCCACGGCCAGGACATCGAAGCACCGATCCACGTGGTCCATGCGGCCTCCCAGGGCGTAAATCCTGCTGTTGGCACTGACCATGGCGTGCAGCACCCTGGGCTCGTTCATGGGGGTCTTAAACTCCCACTGATCCGCGGCGGGGTCGTAACAGTGCAGGGCCTTCTTGTCCTCCACGGAGATCCCGTACCCCCCCGAGATGTACAGCTTGTCCCCCACCGTGGCCCCGGCGTGGCCCCACGTCCTGCGCTTCAGGGAGCACACGTAGGTCCACTCGTTGTCCTTGGGGCAGTACTTCTCCACCGAGGCCAGGCTGCCCGAGCGGTTGCGGCCGCCCGTGGCGTAAACCATCCCGCGCAGGACGTTGAGCTGGAACTGGATCCTGCTCTCCTGCATGGCCTGGATGCGCAGCCACTGGTTGAGGTGGGGGTCGTAGCGGTAGGAGACGTCCACGGCGCCCTCCCCGCTGCGGTACTGCAGCTGCTGCCCTCCCACCAGGTACACGAAGTTGTCCAGCACGGCCACGCACGAGTGGCTGCTGCCCACCTCCATCTCGGTCAGCTCGCGGAACTGACGGCCGCCGGCGTCGGGCAGGCAGAAGACCTTGGCGCTGACGGTGCGGTCGTTGTCGGTGTAGGGGGTGCCGCCGAAGGTGATGAGGGACAGCACGTCCGAGCGGATGGCCGTGCGCGGCGACTGCATCTCGTGCTGCCGGAAGGGCAGGATCTGGTAGTTGAAGGCCTCCAGCAGGTACTGGCGGCACAGCACGTCTTCCACCATGATGTCCAAGGTCTGGACGCTGTCCACCAGCTCCGAGGATTTCATGAGCGGGAAGCGGATGTGGCAGAGCACCTGGCTGGCGCTGGCGCGGCGCCCGGGGTCGAACTGCAGCCAGCGCACGGCGGCGCGGAACAGCTCGATCTCGCTGCAGCTCTTGAGCTTGTTGCTCTGCAGGAAGAACACCAGGCGCTCCAGGGGCAGGTGGAGGAAATCCTCCTCCTCGGAGATCTGCAGGAAGTGCCTGAAGGTGAAGGCGTCCACGGATTCCTTGAGGGAGGCGAGGCTGAAGGTGGTGGCCATCTGCCCGATGTTGAGGCACGTCTCCACGCTCATGGCAGACTTGAGGAACTCCTCGCACAGCTCCACCACCGGCACCATCTGCAGGAAGACGGCGGCTCCCAGCACGTCCTGGATGCAGTCGAGGTCCAGAGTCACCTCGGCGCTGTAGGCGAAGTCGATGATGTGCTTCAGGCCCTTGGCAGACACACCTTTGAGCTCGATCACATCCTGGCTGGCTTCTCTCATCCCGCCCGTGAACATCGCCCTGCAGGTCAGGAACACAAACAAAAAAATCCCCCCTGTTTAAGCAAAAGATGCAGCACCTCGGAATTGGATTTTATTGAACGCTCTGATTCTCTTAGGATGGGGAAGGGGGGGAATAAATCAAGGCTAAATCTCTACGAGCCAGGAGAAATGAGAGTGTGCAACGACTTACATAAGGCTTGCATAAACAGTGCACTGAGGAGGAATATTCAGCAACTGGAGAAGTTTTTCAATCCCACTGGCAGCAGGAATAAGAGCAGACCACAGGACCAAGCTCCAGGAAGAGGCAGAGCTGCCAGAGTAGGGAGTGGAGAATTCTGGACACCAATGAATCTGTGATACTCAACAAAAAAGAATCCCACGGGATCTGCTCCAGCAGAGATTGGGAGCTGTACCCTGAAGGGGTTTAGGTTTAGGTTTAGGATTTGGGAGCACAAGGAAGGAATACACCTCTGGTAGGAGCTCAGTGATTCCTGGCAGCACAGCCTTCAGGCCCTGTGATCCCGTTACCTCGTAGGGAACTAAGAAATGGCTTAAAAATTGCAGGTGCAACACATCCCGTGAACAGCTTTGGTCTTCCAGCACAGCCTCCCCTCCAAGGCTCCTTCCCAACGCCTTAAAAAATGGGAGCCGCAGCCCCTCCAGCAACGCCGACGGCAGGGGGCTGACAGGCAATTAAACAAAATTCGGGGGAAAAAGGCTCAGTTACAGCACAGCTGCGAGCACATCACTTGCCCAGGCCACGCAGAGCTTAGGCCCTGGATCACCTCCTTGGGAGGCTCCTAAATTCCACAGGAAGCACATTCCACGCCGAGGGCTGTGGGGCCGCAGCTCCCAGTGCCGCCAGGGGCGGGGTGGGGATGGGGACGGGGCTGCACTTGTGGGGTTTGGGCCATTTACAGCCCGTTCCAGAGGGTTTTGTTAGCCAGGGGGGGCTCAGGGCAAAGGTTTGCACCCCTTGGTGTTCAAGAAGCAGCAGAAGAGCAGTTGTGGGTCAGGCAAAGTCAGAGCAGGTGACACAGAGTGACATGGGGCGACGTGGAGTGTCACCACTCCCTGCCACTGCAGACACAGGTCCCTGCGAGGCCATGAACTGTCACACAAAAGATCTTAAAACTGCACATTTTGGGCTGTTTTTTCCACCCTGGGTAACCTGCTCTTTTCCATGGGAAAGGTAAATTCGTGGTGTCACCAGAGCTGCTTGTGCCGACTCCAAGGTGCGAGTCAGCCCGAAAAAATGCTGAACAGACCCTGCACCGACACAGGAATAAAGGAATATCTTGGGAACGCTGTCAAAAGACAGGAGTTCCAAGTTTCCTGTCCAAACCAGGCTAGAAAACCTGCTGCCGTCCAGCATAAACCCAAGAAATCCTAAATGACCTAAATAAGGAAATATCTGCATGTGAAATCAGCCCACTGTAACCGAGTGACCAGGAACGCTGTTCCCAATTATTTGTCCGTGCAGCAGATGAGAGCATTCTGCTCAAATCCCAGCCCTGATCCCTCGCCCCAGAGGACACCCGGCCACGTGTGTGCTCCTGCACCAGCTGAACAGGGAGAGGAAAGCGTTTATTGTTGCCATGCTGAAGACAAATCATCCACTAGAATGCAATTCCCTTCGAAAAGTGTTACGGTTCTAAAATGCTGATTATATAAATGCCTCAATTTCACTCTTTTCCCTCCCCCTTCCTGCAGAAAAAAAACCCAGAGTGTTTTCGAAAAGCTGGATTATTCTGCCATTGTTCCCCAGGACGACGTTCTTCAGCACCACTGAAGTTCTAACAAGGAACCTACTCAGCAATTAGATTTCGACAGTGAAACCACCCTGGCAGTGGCCCTGCACCCAGCAGTGAGGAATAAAACAGTGCCATCAGCATCTGGGGGGAGAGCAGCTCCAGGATTAACTGTGTGCCTTCTCAGGAGAGTGATAAGCCTGGAAGGTTTGTGTTACCACAGGGAGAGGGGAGGGAAGAGCCTGGAAAATGTGTGTGAACACAGAGCAGCTGAAGAACGGGCACAGGGATGCCAGAGAGATGCCAGGTGAAGCCCTTTGGTCTTGTTTACCTGCTGGGAGGGACCTACACATCAAGGGACTGCAAATCCCATCAACAGCCCCTTTTCCAGCCCTCCCAGAGTCTGGAACAACTCCCAGCTCGAGCTCTCCGTGAGTGTGAGCCTTCCCTGCACTCGGTGTCTCCAGCACGTCCCTCACTTCACGCTGCCACTGGTGCTGCCCCAGAAAGATCCCGGACTCAAAGCCATTCCCAGTCAGAGCCATTCCAAAGGAGTTGGACAGAGAGAGTCAGTCCTGAGGAGCAGCTGAGGGAGCTGGAAAGGGGCTCAGCCTGGAGCAAAGGAGGCTCAGGGGGGACCTTGTGGCTCTGCACAACTCCCTGACAGGAGGGGGCAGCCGGGGGGAAGTTGGGCTCTGGGAACAGGGGACAACAGGACAAGAGGGAATGGCCTCAAGCTGTGCCAGGAGAGGCTCAGGGTGGACATCAGGAGGAATTTCTTCTTGGAAAGGGTGATTACACTTTGGCAGGGGCTGCCCAGGGAGGTTTGGAGTGCCCATCCCTGGAGGTATCCAAGGAAGGCCTGGATGTGACACCCAGTGCTCTGGGCTGGGTGACAAGGTTGAACTTGATGACCTTGGAGACCTTTTCCAACCTCAACCACAATTCTGTGATCCTGTGACCCAGGCAAGATGGATAAAACACCTGTTTTCACTCAGGACTGAATTCCTTGCCCTGCAATTGGCTCCCTCTGCATTAATTTGGCTGCAGAAACTCCTCGTGGTGCTTCGGTTTTCAACCCACGCCAGCTGGGACAGCTCTCCCGGATCTTCTGGGATCTGGGGAGCGCTCTCAGGACCTTGGTGCTCTCAGCCCATGGGCAGGGAGCACTACAGACACATCAGTGGTGGTTAAAGAGAGCAGGAGGATGGGATGCCTCATTCTGGAGGCCTCACTGCCACCTCCAAATCAGCTCAAGTGGTTCCAGAGCAAAAGCAGCACCAACACCTGCCCAGGTGGGTTCAAAACCTGGGCTTGGGCTCCTGTCTTGGCCCAGCAGCTGTAGCTGAACAAACCTGAGTGCAGAGGGACTGATCCTGAACCTCAACCTGCCTGCAGGACATCCATGGAGCAAACCAAACCTCCAAAGATTTCTGTGGGATGGGACTTTTGGGGTGCGGTGGGGAGGTTGGGGTGGGGGAGGATGGGGAGACAGCAAACCCACGGGAAAGGTAAAAATGCCTGCTTCCCTATGGGATTCTCACCTGAAATAGTCACTGCAGGCAGCCAAGACAACTTTATGAACCTGAAACACTTCATTATTTATAGTGAGGATGACATCAAGCAGCTGAGCCTGAGCTCGGAGCGAGGCCAGTCCCTGCAGCAGCGTGGTGCTGTGGCCAGGAGCAGAGAACGTGCATTTCAGGGTGCTGTTCTTGTCAGCCATGCTAAAAACAGAACAAGAGAGACAGGCTGGTTTGAAACGAACACAGAATGTCAGAAACCCACCCAGCGAGATGGGGACGCACGGGAACTGGGACCAGTTGGAAGGCAAATTCAATTCCCAGCTCAACAGCCACCCAGCACATCAGCACCTCGTGTTCCCTTCTCCCAGCACAAAACACTTCCACATTTCTCAGTTATCCTCTGGCACTGACAACCCTGCAGCACACACGGGGCTCCAGACACCACCCAAACATCTCCTGGGGCCGCAAATCTCCAGGGAATGTCGGTGTCCCCACGCTGAGCTGCCCCAGAATCCACCCTGACCTCGACTTCAACCACTACACCGAGCCACAGTTGCTGCTTCTCCTCACCACCTTCCTTGCCTGCAGCTGCTGGATTCCCTGCTCCGGCCAAGGACAGCCCTGCCAGCCCCATTTGATCCTTCCCTTCTGCCTGACCCCCAGGAGAGGAGCAAAAAAGCAAAATATTGCACGGCACTGGCTGCCCTGAATAACGTCAGCTGTTTGAACTGCACTGTCAACAGTCCCCTCCCAGCGTAAACATTTCCTTGCTTCTCCCAGTGCCTCTCACACGTGTTCCCCAGCATCATCCCGGGATCTGCCTGGCCTCAGATGCACTTGTCAGTGGGAACGCTGCGTTCGAAGGCAGCAGGAGCCCTGCTCCAGGGGAAGGGGCTGCGGGATGCTCTGGAAGGAACTCCAGAACCAACTGCAAGATGCCCTGAGCCCTCTCGCTCGTGGGAAATCCCAAATTGGTTTGCAAATGTAATCCAGCTCTGCCCGACTTTTCAGGATAAAGATCCTGGGGAGAAAACACAGGGATCAATACTCGGGATGGGGCTGATGTTTCCAGGAGCATCCTGCTGCTGGGTCTCCGCGTCCTTGAGGAATGTTTTATGGAAACGTGACACTAAAAAATCCCAAGGAGATTATCCCGAGTCTGGGAAGCTGCGTGAGTTGCTCCCAAATGCACAGCGGGAGAGTGCGCTTAAGGCCTGCACTTAGAGGGAATTATCATCTTTATTGTTATTATTATTTAGGTGGAATAAAGCAATGAAGCCAAAGAGGAGTAGGCTGGGGCTGAGTAATCCCAGGGTTTGCTCCAACCCTCCTCCCTTAGAACTCCCTGGAACAACAACAGCCACACACAATGGACCAAACGAGCCGGCAAGAGGTCAGGGAAGAGTCAGGGAGATGGGATAACAAAAAAGTGGATGTAAACAATCCTCAAACAATGAGGAACAATGGACAGGGCTCGCTCCTATCGGGTTGCAATTTCCGGCAAGCTTTAGGGAGAGGGAGCGAGGGGAAATCTGGGATGTCCATCAGAGCACTGGGAGGGCGGCTCTGGAGCTCGCTGGGACGCACAGAGCAAACCTTGGCAGGCTGGTTCGAGCTCCTCAGGCTTGGGAATGCCTCAAAAAATCCATCGGAGCTCCTACTGGGATGGCTGGTGGTGCTCAGCTGGGTGAGGGTGGTCTGAAATCCCCACCCTAAAATCAAAGTATTCTAAAGAGCCTCAGAGCAGAGCGTGGAGTGTTCCTTGCTGGAATAAGAAGGATTAGCAAAAAGGCAGCTGCTGACAGGACCTTTATCCACACTCTGCAAGCCAAGAGATGTCTGTCCACTCCAGCTCTTCCCGAGGAAAAAGAGGGAAGGGATTGGGGCAGCGAGGCGTGGATTCTCACCATGTCAAACCCCTTTCCCTCTCCTCTCTGGAACTTGCATTTGCTGGGGGAGGAAGGAGGAAACGTCCAGCAGCAGCACGGAAGCGATGCTCCCTCTGGACACAGCATCAGTCACCCAGCAAAGCCGCTCTGCTCCGGGCTGGGCAGGTAAAATCCACAGGGACAGAGCCGGCGGGAGCCGCAATTCCCGATTTGTTGTGACTTCGCCACACTCGATCTCCTGCAGGAGTCTCCTCATGGGAATTTTCTTCTGTGGTTTTTTTTTTAGATTGATTTCAAACATTCCTCTTCCCAGCCTCGGTGTTCATCCCTGTTGGAACGCTGTCCCTGGATCCACAGCCCCTCGCAGTGCAGGTTCAGACAACAAGCGTCACCTGCATGAATATTCCTCTTTTTTCTTCTTCCTCAATTCACTTTTACAGGATTAGCTCAGGGTGGGTGGGTCCATCTGTGTGGAATAAAGGTGTTGGGATGTGGGACTCATTTCAACAGGTAATGGAACAGCTGCTCCAGGAAAAACTCCCTGTTCTGGTTCCTTTGTCTATTTACAGGGGTAGAATAAAAGGATCTACTGATTACACAATACCCTGAGGAGGGGGGAAAAAAAGGCAAAACAAAAGAAAAGCATCGCTAATGTCCAGAAGATTTTAAGGAGAAAAAAAGAAGCTGGAAACAAAACAAAATCCACACAAAGCATGAGAAATCAAGTAAGGGATTTACGGAAAACAAAGGGAGAGGAGGAGAGGTGAGAGAACAGCACCAAGCAGTGTTTGCTCTGCGGGGAGAAAAAAGGGATTTGTGATAAGAGCAGGCTTGGCTGGACACGGGAGCACACCTGAATCCATGGCCTTGGCTCCCACTCCAGCACCGCGAACGGAGGGAGAAGAGGAGCAGCAGTTGGATGCCAGAGAGTAAAAAATAAATATATAAAACCCCTGAGCACAAAAGGAAGCCTTGAACATCTGAGAGCGCCTTTGTGAGGCTGTCCCTATCTCATCCCAGATCTCCAAATGCCGTGTACTTGTTGCTTAACAATTTGTTACAGCAGGAACAGCCTGGAAGACAAAACCTGGGAAGAGTTGCTGCTCCTCCTCGAAGCTCAGAACGTGCCCGGGAGATAAAAGCCTTTCAGCACAACAGGGAGAAAGTGTTTATTCCGCTCCTTCCCTTTCCAAGGGAGGCAGGGCTGGAGAGCTTCTGGAATTTTCCTCGGGATGCTCGTCTTTGTCCTCAAAAAGCTGGAGTTCTGTGGGGTTTCTGTGGTCAGAGAGCCCTTCAATACCTCAGCTTGGGGCAGGGTCAGGCCTGTGGCTGCATCGGAAGAACGCAGGACACAGAAATCACACCCCCACCAAGATCCCACGGCGGGGATCCCAACATCCTCCCACCACCAGGGCCCCTCACGTGGATATACTGGCACAAAGGTGGCTTTACAGGAACAGAAATGCCACTTTCCATATGGAAACAGCCATGAAAGGGATCTTTATATCCAATGGCACGCACGGCGGGGGCAGCTGGAATCCGACAGCCACGCTGAGCCAGGAGGGCGATGCCTTTTGGGCAGCAGCCTCAGAGGCTCTGATAACATCCCTGGTACCCCAGATCCAACCAGGGACTGCCAGGGAACAAGTAATGGGATTGAGGATTTGTCTCCGAGCCGCTGCTCTGAAGCCAGATTGCTTTCAATCCTCTCCGGTCACTGCGGGCTAGAGCTCAGCGTGGGGGAAACCAACCCCAGCCCGAACCCTGGTGCTCAGAGGGTGTGGAGATGTCCCAGCAAGGGTTAAGGGAGTGGTTCCAGGCAGACAGCGGGCAGGGAAGGCAGGGAAGGCAAACGAGGCCAGGAATCCTCCTGCTGCGGCACCCAGAGAGGAGCCCTCGCCCCAGCGCACCGACCACGGGCTCTGCTCACACATTTCTGAGCAAGGAGCGCTCGGGTTTTGACCGAAACCAGATGCAGAGAGGAGGCATCTGGACACCCAAGAGGCCTCTAAAGCTGAGATGTTGAAGGCCACACTTCAAGAATCAGCTCAGGCACAAAGAACATCCCAAGAACAAGCGGCCCCTGGCGCTGCCTCCTCCGTTCCCCACAGCGTCACGTGGAATCCAAGACGCGTTTCAAGCTAATGAATCATTTTTACCAAATCTGTACTGATGATTAAAAACATCAAAGCTGGAATTAAAGGCTTACCAAGCATGAGTTCATATTTCAGCATGTTTGCAACCGCTGCACAAGTACAAGTGGAGAGAATTAGAGCAGGACAGATTGTAACATTTCAGTGATTGAATTAAGGGAGAAAAATCTTCGGCTGCACCACTGCCTGTCGTGTTCTTCCTCTTCTTTTACACCACGGAAGGAGGGGCAGTTTGGTGCTCTCCATCCCAGCTCAGCATCCCCACGTTTTCCCACTTTTCGGGCAGGTGGTGCTCAGTAATTTTTCATCCAGGAGAAACTCGAGGGGGTTTGGCAGGATTCCTGAGCAGGGCAAACTTCCAGCAGCCAAACTCTTCCATAAACACCAGCTCCAGAGGTGGGACCCCGCGGGGAACGGCTGGGGGACAGGAGGGGAAGGAGGAAAAGCAGCAGAATGTGTGAGAAAGCACCAGGTATGGAGTGGCACAGCTTTTCCAAGGCTAAACAAAAGGTTTGGGGTTGCCAAATAGCCAGCGAGGCACCTGCAAGACATTTTTTGTGGTGAGAGAAGCAGAACTCCCATAAAGCTGGAGAGTAACTTTATTTAGAACATAAGGGATGAATATTAAGGACCTTCTTTAGGAACCTTTGACAGGCAGCATTATAGATATTTTAATAATGCAAATCATTTAATGCCTTTAGTTTCATGCCTAAGTAAAAAAACACATTTAGATTCTGATTTTTAAACTACAATTAAGACACTTAAAATCAAAACAAAAGTCAAACTCCCTCAGATAAGTCACTGGTAGCCATGGTGACTGTAATATTTCAGATCCTGAGGCTTTATATCACATGCCCAAATGATGAAAATGAGTTTTCAGCACTCCACACTCAGAAATGCTACGTTTGGGCAGAAAGGCTGAGCCCTTCACTGCGGATTTGCTGCTTCCCAGACTCTCATTTAGGATTTTGGGATGATGTTCCCGTGGTCTTTGCATCCCTCTAAGAAGACACAGCAAGAAGTTTCCTTGGAAGTTTGGGGGCAAGGAAGATGAGGCACCGAAGCACAAAAATACCTGCCCTGTTAACCTACTTCTGTTCCCAGCAGCATTTACAGCGTTTCCTGGCCAAATTAGCAACCACAATAAGCACTTAATGATCAGCAACTAATTAAATATTAACACTCTGAATGAAGGAGATGTTTTCCAGCGAAACATAATCATCCTCAAGATATGGGAGCAAAAAAAAAAAGCATTTAATCGATTTCTTTGTTCCCTTTTCCAACTCCTTCCCTTAATTTCTCCCGTTTCCCTCCTCTGCCTCCACTCATTTTCCACTCCTGACACCATCTCTTTCATCAAAGCAATAAATAAAAGGAGAAAGCCTGAGACTAATATCGCTATTTAAAAGTGACTGGCAATTTGCAGGGCTCAAATGAAGAGATTATAAATGGGGCTGAGTTTCAGAAGGAGCGACACTTTGTGTGAAAATAATGGTCCTCTGGAAAATGCCTCAAGTGCAACAGGAAAGTTGGAAAAGTCTCCAGCCTCGAAATTTAAGTGAATTTAAGGTTTGGCAAAGGGAGAGCAAAGAACTTTCACGATTTAAGAAAGAAAAAGGACAAAACCCAGCAGACTTTTTTTAGTTAAACTTTTTTTAGTTCTGTTTCAGGGCCTCAAAGGCTGGTCCCTCTCCCAGCAGCCGGACTGGCCGGCACTGGGATGGGACTGGGTGCTGCTGTGCTCCCACACTGACCACTACCAGCCAACCCAGGCCAGATTCAGTCCTGCAACTTGGTGAAAACAGCAATTAAAGCTGGATTTTACAGAAGCCAGGAGGCACCTGGTTCATTTTCCAGTGCTTTCTGTCTCAGGTCCTGCTGATCCTTTGATTTACTTATCTGCATCCCATTTCCCCCAAGCTGGAACCAAGGACACCCTGTAGCCCAAAGGTAAAGCAGCAAGAAGCTTTTCAATTTATTTATTTTTGAAATACTATTTTTTTAATGTCCTTAGAAGTCCCAGACATTTCCAAAATCTCTGTTTTTCTTTTCTTCTGAGCTGGGCTCGCACAGGGCCCAGCAGACACACATGAATTTACTCTGCTCCCAGGCATCAATCAGGAGGTTGTTTGCAAGCCAAAGGAGGTGGGATTTTGGTTTCTGCACTAATAAAACTGGATGGCTGTCAAAAAGCTGGCTGGCCTGGTAAAACAGAGCAGCAAAAAAGTGGAGGGTGAAAGATGTGAACACGTTCAACTCTGTGCCACCGCCCGGAGTTTCAACGTGAGGCCCCGGGCAGGACGTGCTGTACCCAGCACAAATTGGGGGGAGGGAAGAAAAACAGCAACAAAGAACCCCCAGAATCAGATTTCTCAAATGTTTCTGTCACAAAGCCAGAGGCATCTTTGTGCTGGTGCAGTGGGAAAAGCAGCTTGGTGCTGGTTATTCAGCAGCCAAAGGACCAGAGGGACTCTCAGGTGAGGATTCCAAGAGCCCAGGTTTGGATATCAGGGGTTGGAGGGGCAGAAATGTCACAGTGAGATTATTTACAAGGATTTACTATTTCTCCTTCTTCTATCCATATTTAGAGTCTTGTCCTGCACTGGGATTTTCCTCTGGTCCCAGCAGAGAGATGACAGCTGGAGAGGTGACACTCATCACCCATCACTGCCACCGCCCTGCCCTGCCACCACCTCGACCTGCACTTGTCACAGCGACTGAGAATGGGAAGGTGCTCCCCCACCCCATAACCCTGATGGTGATTATTTTTTGTCAACCCCAAACCTAATCCCTCTGAGCCAGGAACAAACAGAGCAAACACAAAAATCACTCGGAGCATGTCCATTGCTGTGGCAGTGTGACAGCAGTGACAGAGTCAGGCACACGGGGCCCCTCAGACTGTAGGGTTCACATCCCATAAAATCCATGTACAGCCCCAAGTTCAGGCTCGTTGCACCCTCAATACTCCCCGACAGCTCTGCCTTAAACAGCTCCACGTTCCCCAGCTTAGGGACAAACCCTTCTGTGTGAAAAGCGAAGCTACAGCGGTGCCACGTCCAAAATAACCCAAAAATCAGAGCCGTGCCCCAAGCCAGGGCTGCTGGAGCAGCCCGAGGGAGCAGCGGGTGCTCCCGAGCCTCTCCCAGCAGTGCAAAGGCTGGGAGGCACCTAGTGGTGTCGGGAAGCACAGCAGAGCCACCAAGGCCACCCCAAAAGTGTCCCCTGGCCCGCACACAGGCACTGCTGGACACCGGCCTCCTCCCCTGCGCCCGCTCCAGCGTCACCCTGTCACCTCTGGGAGCCGATCCGCGGCGCTCTGGGCACGTCCATCCAAAAATCCGTCAGGACCTGCCTGGGCTCTGCACAGCTCAGCAACCTCTGGGTCACCTTCCCTGTGGGGACAGCCCGTACCAGCTCTGCCAGCAGCTCTGGCGGGGCAGAAAGGTCCCCACAGCAAGGAAATCACTCCCCACCTTGCCCCACACAGCTATCCCTGGCCCTCTGCTCCACAGCTGGGAAGAACTCGGGGAAACTTCCAGCTTTTCCAGAGGTCCAGGAGCGGTGCTTGTGCCAGGCTGTTTCTGCAGCATGGATTGCACAGCCTGGGCAGTGTGGCAATAGCACAACAGGAGTAGCTACGTGCAGAGTAGCTGCACCTCCACCCTCCAGATCAGAGCCTGGGAGCAGCCAGGGAGCTCAGGCTAAAACAGCACAAGGTGATGAAACAGCAGAGAGCAGCAGCAAAACCATCATTCCTTCCATGGAAATGAGGGAATTGGTGTTTCCCAGCAGCTGCCCCGGCACTCGGCATCGTGGCACCAAATTCCAGCTCAGATCTGTCTTCCTCTGCTCACCTGAACCCTCTGCACTCGGGTTTGTGCCCATCATAACATCATTTTGTTTCCCAGCTCTGTGGGCAGCTCTGTCCTGCACAGGCTGTGTGCCACCCTGCCCTGAACAGAGCCACCCAAGGCCACCAGAACAGCTTTTCTTAAAGATCCCAAATTTCTGTGCAACTCTAGCATTTCTTAATAAATGAGAAACTGGGAAAGACACTTTAGCCATCATCCCACCCTGTGAGGCCCTTCCTTACAAAGCCACACAACACTTGGAGGCAGGACAGGAGCCTTTAAAGCATCCCCCAAGTTTACTTTTGGTCTAAATAAAACCCCCAGCTCGGGACTCTCCCAACACTGCAAGAGCAGGCAGCAGTTATTTTTACAGTGATTCAGTTAGAGCATAAACATTTACACCACGTCTACCAGATCTAACAACTAAATCTGTCTGAAACTTGCCATGTGGCAGAGGATGGATCATAGAAACCCCACAAAAACTCCACTTTGGCTCCAAAAGGGAAAAAATACCAAGTGTGATTGAAGGGTGAAGCTGTAGGAGATGACAGGAACTCCAGAGCAAGGCAGGCTCACGGCCCTTATCTTCCCCCTTTGTGGTTTTACTCCATCCCCCCGGACATTCTTCTCCTTCCCACCACTTTCTCAGAAGGAATAAAGTTTGGGAAGCTCAGGTCAGCATCCCCTTGATGGGAACCCAGACGTTTGAGATAAGACCTTGCCTGTTCATCCTGGTTTTCACGGCAAACCCGTCAGCACGTCCTTCAAGGGATTATTCCCAATTAATTCCTCGACAGCTTTTCTGGACACCTCAATCAATTCCCATGGAAAGGCCTGCATGGGAACACTCTCTCCAGCATCTGGGATGGTGTTTTTCCCAGATTTTTGTGGCCCTGCTTTGCACAACCCCACCTCACCAACGCTGCAACAACGATGCCTCGATGGCTCGAGCGCAGAAACTTCTCCTGCCGGGGATCCCGAAGGGTTCCAGGTTTCCTCTCCCTGACCCCAAAGCACATCCCTAGTGCTACAGAGTGAATTCTGCAGCCTGAAACTCTCCCTCTACGTGATAAAAGAAGGCTGGGAGTAAAATATGAAACCCATTTGTAAGTCATGAAATTCTACCCAAGGAGGAAGAAAAGAAAAAAAAAAACAAACCGCAAGTTTATTTCAAAATAGAAGATTGGGGCCATTTGCTTTTCAATGCCCAGGAGTGGCTTTATCTCATGCCATCAGCGTGTCCAGGGCCTTTTGTCCCCATGGTCTTGCCCAGCCTGTTCTGTGTTGAAGGAAAGAGCAGGATCCCAGCAGAGAAGTGAATTTTCCTGCTCCAGGGCAGCCACAGCTCCCGGGCAAGCGGTAGCAATTCCAAAGATGGAAATTCTGCCCGTGGTGTTGGAGCTGCAGTGCACCATCCAAATGGCATGTGTGAAACAGCACCAGAGCCTCTGTCCTCCTGCCTTGGAGAGTCAATAAGAAGTGCAAAAAAGTCACAAGTGGAAGAACCTAACAAGGAATCACCGCCGCCAAGGAATGCCCTTGGAATCCTCCTCATGCTCTACAGCACATCCAAAGTCCCCCATCAGATTTCTCCTCATATTCCCCAATAAATCCACCTTTAAACAAGTAAAAATCCTCTAAACTCCCAAGCAACAAGAAGCAGGATCCAAACTTCAACGAGCTTTGCTTTAAAATTAACAAAGAAAATAAACACTCAGCGATAGCGAACATGACGGAGCTGCAGCTCGGGGGAATAAAACTGCTGCAGCTCCAGCCTGGGTGATTTATCACAGCCCTGAAACAAATTACTTCCATTTCTCACTGCTGCACGCCCAGGGAACTCCCAAGTGCCAGGGGAGCAGTGCTACCAACACCTGGAGTAAGAAGTGCTGGAATTCCTGCCTGAGAAAGGAAAAGGAGGTGCAGAGGGATGAAATGAGACGCCACAGGTGACACAGCATGGAGCTTCAAGGAGCACAGGTGGTCATTGAGGTGGAAAAAAGTAGGATAAATCTATAGGTGAGGATTCAGAGAGGCTTCTCCAGCACTGAACAATGCCTGGGAGGGCTTCCCCTCCACGGCGTGACACACACGGGTGGTTATTTCAGGAGGCAATGCTGAGCAAAGCTGAGGATAAACGATGCTTTGAAGCAAAGTGACAGCCCGGGCTGACAGCGACAGCGTAACATCCCCGAGCCAGACACCACAACTCCCTGAACACTGTCCAACACGAGCTCGGGATGGTGACAGACAGGAAAACCCCGGGAACAGAAACTCCTCTGTGAGCAGGTACCACCTGCAGCACCCAGAGCATCACCCCGACAGGTACCACATCACCCTGACAGGTACCACATCACCCCGACAGGTACCACATCACCCCGACAGGTACCACCTGCTCTGCACTGCCTCCAAAGCCTGAGGGACCCCCTCAAAATCAGGGACTGGGTTGGATCTGCAGGCTGGGGGCACAGCAGAGGGGATGGGGGGCAGCAGAATGGGCCTGAAACACCAAAAATTGGAAGTCTCTGGAACTGCTGCACCTGGTGTCTCTACAAACCCGCAGAGCTGGTGGCTTCACAGACCTGACCCAGGGTGGGATTCCCTGGGGCGGTTTCACCGGGTGGCATTCACTGTAGGATTCACTACAGCATTCACACTATTTTCTGCTTTAGAGCCTGGCCCAAACCTCAGCCTCCCTCCTCACGCACCCCACGAGCAGCAGCGTCGCTGCTCATCACGATCGCTCCCTTCCCGCGGGCCCCGCTCAGGACAATCCCCGGCGCCTGAGGCACCGAGCACCGGGCACCGGGCCGTGCTGCCGCCCGCCAGCGCCACCCGGGCAGCGGCTCCTCGGCCAGGCCGGCGCTCCGTGACCCCGGGCCCGGGGGAAGGCGGCGGAGCCCCGCGGGCCGATGGGGCCCGGCCCCGCTGCCCGGCCTAGGCCGCGCCGGCCCCGCTCACCTGCTCGGCC
Source organism: Aphelocoma coerulescens (assembly GCF_041296385.1). Taxonomy (NCBI): domain Eukaryota; kingdom Metazoa; phylum Chordata; class Aves; order Passeriformes; family Corvidae; genus Aphelocoma; species Aphelocoma coerulescens. The sequence goes on along the minus strand of NC_091041.1, from coordinate 5,405,773 downwards.
GCTCCGCGCCGAACTCGGCCCCGCCGGACTCCGCCATCGCCGAGCGCCGCCGCCGCCGCCGGTGCCGCGGGGGAGGCGGCGGGGCCGCCGCGTTAAAGGCGCAGGAGCGGCGGGGACCGGGAGCCGCGGGCTCCGCTCCGCGCCCGCCGGGCCTGGCGCCGCCCCGCCGCCACCGCCGTGTCACCGCCCCGCGGGAGTGCGGGGCTGTCACCTCCCCCGGGGCTGGGGGGCCGGGGGCTGTCACCTCCGCCCCGGGATTGGGGGACCGGGGGCTGTCACCTCCCCCCGGGATTGGGGGACCGGGGGCTGTCACCTCCCCCCGGGATTGGGGGACCGGGGGCTGTCACCTCCCCCTGGGATTGGGGGGCCGGGGGCTGTCACCTCCCCCGGGGCTGGGGGACCGGGGGCTGTCACCTCCCCCGGGGCTGGGGGACCGGGGGCTGTCACCTTCCCCGGGGCTGGGGGACCGGGGGCTGTCACCTCCCCCCGGGATTGGGGGACCGGGGGCTGTCACCTCCCCCTGGGATTGGGGGGCCGGGGGCTGTCACCTCCCCCGGGGCTGGGGGACCGGGGGCTGTCACCTCCCCCGGGGCTGGGGGACCGGGGGCTGTCACCTCCCCCTGGGATTGGGGGGCCGGGGGCTGTCACCTTCCCCCGGGATTGGGGGACCGGGGGCTGTCACCTCCCCCGGGGCTGGGGGACCGGGGGCTGTCACCTCCCCCTGGGATTGGGGGGCCGGGGGCTGTCATCTCCGCCCTGGGATTGGGGGGCCGGGGGCTGTCACCTCCCCCCGGGATTGGGGGACCGGGGGCTGTCACCTCCCCCGGGGCTGGGGGACCGGGGGCTGTCACCTTCCCCGGGGCTGGGGGACCGGGGGCTGTCACCTCCCCCTGGGATTGGGGGGCCGGGGGCTGTCATCTCCGCCCTGGGATTGGGGGACCGGGGGCTGTCACCTCCCCCTGGGATTGGGGGGCCGGGGACTGTCCCCTCCCCCTGGGATTGGGGGGCCGGGGGCTGTCACCTCCCCCGGGGCTGGGGGACCGGGGGCTGTCACCTCCCCCGGGGCTGGGGGACCGGGGGCTGTCACCTCCGCCCCGGGATTGGGGGACCGGGGGCTGTCACCTCCCCCTGGGGCTGGGGGGCCGGGGGCTGTCACCTCCGCCCCGGGATTGGGGGGCCGGGGGCTGTCACCTCCCCCAGGGCTGGGGGACTGGGGACTGTCCCCTCCCCATGCCTGAGTGGACCGTGGATCTGTCACCCCCACCAGCCTGAGGGGATCGGGGCTCTGTGACCCCCCCAGCCTGAGGGGATCGGGGCTCTGTGACCCCCCCAGCCTGAGGGGATCGGGGCTCTGTCACCCCCACCAGCCTGAGGAGTTTGGGGGTCTGTCACTGCCTCATGGCTGAGAGGACTTGGGGGTCTGTGCCCATCCCTCGGCTGTCCCGGTGACAGCCACTGCCCCACAGCTGCGGGGTCCCACAGGTCTGTCACCACCCCACAGGCCACCAGTTCCTTCCATCCGAGCGTTATCAGACGGCAGCCTGCCCTGGAAATCCCAGTATTTCCCTCGGGATTCCACCTGCGGATCACTAAATGTCACCTGCGGCGCCCAGGACAGCCCTGGTGGGGACAAAACCTCCTGCCAGGCCACCTGGGCCATTCTGGAGGGGGATTTTTGGCCAAAACCTCCTCGTGCAGGAGCAGCAGTACCCTCCAGAGGGTGCAGTCCTGTCGCTGGAGATCCCTGCGCGTCCCGGTGCCAAAACCGCCTCCGTCCCCACACATGGTCGGCATCAGAGCCCTCCCAGCTCTCCCCAAAGCCACCGAGGCCACGCGGGGTCCGTGTAATTCCTAAAGCCGGCGCGCATCTGGTCGAGGGGGCATTCCAGTCATCAGTGGGAATCAGGAAATTATTCATAGCGCTGGCCCTGCCAACGGCCGGGGGTAGATTTCTTTGATTTCCCATGCTCGGGGTCCACATCTGTAGAAGGGAAAGGGGGGAATTCGTACATGAGAACGAACGCGCTTGGAAAGCCGTGAAAACTCCCTTTCAAGTCAGCCTGATGAAAACTTCATGTTCTGGAGCTCTTTGCTTCAAGGAGAGCAATCTGTTTCGGAGAGGAAAAGCTGTGTATTTTTCTTATTTAAACCTCCTAAATCTGCTGGAGCATTAAAAATATTTGGCATTTCCACAGCACATTTCATTCCCAGCTCCAAATGCGTTTTACAGACATTCATTAATTAAGCCTCGCAAAACCTTGGGGAGCAAGGGAAGCAGTACTTATTAATTTGCTATTTGTGTTGCTGCAGCACACGGAGACCCCGGCCAGGACCTCGGGGCCTTGTTATTTTAGACACGACCTGCACAGAGGAGGAGATGTCAGCACGGGAAGAGGCCATGGATGGACCCTCCTGGTGTTCCATCCCCTGTCCCTGCTGGAATGTGGAGCTGCAGGAGCTCCCACCCAGCTCTCCCCCCTGCTCCAGGGGTGCTCTTTTCGTTGTTCTGGTGTTCCAAACATCTCATGGTTGTCCCACGTCCAGCTTGGCTTCACTTGACACCTCCCCCATTCTCCAGGGGTCACTTTATGGAATCATGGAGTTATTTAGGTTGGAAAAGACCTCCAAGACCGCTGAGTCCAAGCTGTGACTGATCCCCACCTTGTCCCCAGCCCAGAGCACCGAGTGCCACGTCCAGGAGTTCCTTGGACACCTCCAGGGATGGGCACTCCAAACCTCCCTGGGCAGCCCCTGCCAAGGCCTGACCACCCTTTCCATGAAGGAATTTTCCCAATATCCACCCTGAACCTCCCCTGGTGCAACTCAAGGCCATTCCCTCTTGTCCTGTTGTCCCCTGGGACCCCCCCGGCTGCCCCCTCCTGTCAGGGAGTTGTGCAGAGCCACAAGGTCCCCCCTGAGCCTCCTTTCCTCCCTCTGAGCCCCTTTCCCAGCTCCCTCAGCTGCTCCTCACCTGATCAGCACACCCTGATCTGTAAAAGCCTTGAAACAAACGCTTTCCCTTTATTATTTTTAGGTCCACCCTGATATTTTAAGTGCAGCTATTTCTGTCCCACAAAGGGCTGTGGCCCTCTCCATCCCAGGTGGGAGCTGTGAATGTCACACCTCTGCTCCTCCTGCAGGAAAAGCGGGGCTGGGCTGGATGCCGTAAATGCCTTTCACGTGTTCCCCAGATCCCAGTTAAACTGAACCCCAGAAGGTTCTCTCAAAGCAGGAAAAATGCATTTATAAGACCCTGGAAGGAAGATGTATTCCATAACTACTCTGGTGACCAGGCGTTCTGACTTGTGTCATGTGGAGAAGGAACTAAGGGGGGGGGCATTTCTTGTTATTTCATATCGCTGATGGGATTTTACCTCTGGCAGCAAATCCAGGAACTTTTTAGTTACCATTATTGTTTGATTTTATGGGCCATTTGATATTTATTTTTATTTCTCTTCATTATTTGTTGAGTGCACTTAGCCCCCTTCCCCGAGCAGCCTGCCTTATATCTAAGGTGAATTTTATGACCAGTGTTAGCACAGCAATCTGAGCGACTCACACAACTGTAATATATTTATCCCATGCACACAGTATATCCAGGCAGGCCTGGAAAAGCCTGGAATTCCTACTGTGGAGAGCAGTGGTCTGCCTGGAAAATCACAACTCTAACTGGACTGGGTTAAAAAAAAAAAAGAAAATGAATAAACTCCAAACTATTTACATTCTTCTTCTTTCTGATCTTGATTTCAAGCCTTCGGGATGTATTTGAGTCATATTTTCACCTTTTTTTTTTTTTGTTTGCTTTTCCCCTTGCAAAACATGAGGTCTCTCCATGTACCTTTTGCTGCAAGCCAAGCTCTTGTGTATCCCACGGCTCCCACAGCTGGGCTTTAAAATCCACGGCCAACACTGGGAGAGTAATGACAAAATCATGAGCTGGCAGCGCTGCCTTTCCCTCCAACCTCCTCATTTCATCCTTCTCAGGAGCAGGAATTCCTCACAGCTCCCAGCACCAGCATCCAGGGGTTTTTTTCCCAGTTCTTGTTAGATTTTTGGCTGCTTTATTTTCCCTTGTTGTGGAGGAGGCTGCGATGACCTCCCTCGCTCTTCCTTGGTGAAATCCCAGCTCCATCTCCTCTGGGGTTTCTCAGTGCCAGTGCTTCTCCCTGGTTTTATTCCCTCTGGATTTCTGCTCCACTGCTCCCTGCTAATCCCTGTGTAATCCTGGCGAGAGTGTGAGCCTGGGGAAGGTTGGGAATGCAGGCTGGGGTGTGTCTGCTGTGCCAGCAAGATGCACCAGCCTTTCTCCCTCCCTTTTATCCTGCCCCTTTGGTCACATTTCCCCATGGAGATGTTTTATCTCCTGGAGGCTGATGGAGGTGGATCATCCTCTCCTTTCCCCTGGAGCACCAGCACTGCCAGGATTGCAGAGAATTCCATGGTGGAGAACGGCCGCCAGCCCCAGGGATGTGGGACCCCCAGGGATGTGGGACCCCCAGGGATGTGGGACTCCCAGGGATGTGGGACTCCCAGGGATGTGGGATACCCGAGTCCCTCAGGATGAGCTCTGTAGGCTCCCACCATCCCGGGATGCAGCCAAGCCCTGCAGGATCCCAGTTTCCCAATTCAAAGCCAACCCAACACAACGAGCTCATCTCTGGCACAACACACTGGGAGAGCAGCAGGATGGATTCCAGCCCCAGGCAGTGTCACCCACCCTGTGGAGCAGCGTTATCCAGCACAGATCAAACACGGAGCGTGGGAATGCTGTGCCCTGTGCTGGCGAGCGAGCGGGAGGAGCAGGGATGAGCGGGACACGGAGCGTGGAGCCACGTGGGGTCCGGCCTCGGGGAAGGACCAACACCTTCTTGCAGGAATCTTGGGCTCCTTCCACTCCCACATGGAGACCTGATTCCCGCAGGAGCTGGCTCCCACTCAGCTGGCAGCACTGGCCATTCCCAGCACCGTCTGGCACCGCAGCGAGGCCACAATCCACCAGGTCCCATCCGTGTCCAGCACCTGTCACCCCCTGGAACCAGGGACAGCTCCAGGGGGGAGCAAGTGCTGCGCCACCACCCTGGCACACTGGGGATCCTGGTTGCCATCCGCCCAGCCAAACCACAGCCACACATCCCAGCTTCCCCCGACCAGCTTGGCTGCGCTCCTCACCTGGCAGGAGAACACACGGCCGCGCGAATAAACACGCAGGGAAGCGAAGCCCCTCGCGGCCCGGCCAGCGGGGCCCGCGTTCCGAGAAGTAATGAGGGCCAGGGAATGGAAAATGCCTGTCCCTGGCTGTGCTCCGAGGGTGCTCCGCTTCCCCGCGGCAGCGCCAGGGCCCAGCAGCTGTGCCAGGCCCGGCCAGCGGCACTGCACTCAACTCTGACATTTGAAGACGGAGGAATAATTTGGCTTCATTATCCTCCCCTTCCCCCCCGCCCCCCGAGCGGTCCCTCGAGCCGGGCTGGAATGTGCGTGGTAGGGACAGAACCAATCCCATTAGCACGAGGAGATTGTTTTTCGTTTGGTTTTGTTGTTGTTGAATCACCCACGGCTCCAGCTTGTTGGGGTAGGTCATAGGAAGGAGAGGAAGAGGAAGCCCATGGATGTGTTTTCCCATCCCTGGCACGGTGCTTCCCTGCCTGATTCCGGCAGCACCATGAGGTTTCCATCTTTGAAGGCCAGGTGGGCTTTGTGGTGGCTCCAGGCATGATTCTATGGAGAATTAGAATCCCTGCTCCTGTCCAGTTCCCCATCCCACCTCCTCATCCTCGCTCCATCGCTGCATGGGGATTTATCTCCATTGAGGTTAAAACTGAATTTACAGCTCTGTGTGTTGGTCGGGAATTCAGGATCACAGCCTTGTGCTGGCAGGAGCTGGGCCAGGAGCAGGGAGGGGCAGCTGGAGCTGCTGGAAAATATCCTTTCCCAGCTGAGACAGGAGCCCAGGCTCTGCTTCCATCACCTCCAAGAACCCTACAGGTCCAAACCCACTGCTCCACCCAGATTGGGGATTCTCATGGAAGACCCTTCTTCCTCCTGCAAGAGAAGAATAAGAAACCTCTCCCTGACCTCTTTGTGTCCTGCAGCATCTCCCTGGAATGCGAGTGGGAAGGGGATGATTGGTCCCAAATCATGAAAAGGGAGATTGGCACATGGACATCTCGGAGTCCTTTCCTCCTGCTGACCCAGTCCTGGGATTTCTGCCCTCTGAGGCATCCCAAGAACCCCAGTGCCCTTCCCGAGCAGAGACATCCCAGAGGGACATGGCCCAGGGCTCCAGGACAAGGAGCTGCCAGTGCTCCTGAGGCACAAGGGAATGGGGTGAGAAATAGGGACAAACAGCACCGTCGGGAGCAGATGGCAGGAGGGGAGGGAAATCCATGCCTGGCCCAGCTCCTCCGCTGCAGTGTGTGAGCCCGGTGGAGCCAGGCCAGCTCCCGGCAGCTGAGATTTTCTGGAGGGGACAACAGCAGCCCAGTGCAGCCAGCAAGAGCAGCCAGGGCGTTGTCAACCCCAAATGCAGCTGGCAAGACCCCCACAACCCTCAGCACCCGCTGCTGGCACGGAGACCGAGCCAGAGCCAAGGAGGGAGATGCCACAGGGGTGTGTGGTGGGGGTGTGTGGTGGAGGTGTGGGGGGAAATTTGCTGGATTTTTCCCACTTTTTGAGGCTACTTCTTGCCACAGCATGGCCAACAGCTGCCAGCAGCCCATCTGGGACTGGTTGTGGAGCTGTGGCTGGACATGGGGACAAATGGAGGTGAGTGTGGACACAAAGATGTGAGTGTGGACATGCGGACATGTAAAGGTGAGTGTGTGCACAAGGACATGAGTGTGGACAGAAGGACATGAGGATGGACACGAGGCCATGAGGATGGACACACGGATGTGAGTGTGGGCACACAAATGCTCACCCCAAGGACGTGACCCACCACGGGCTCAGGGTGCCCCCATGCCCTCACCACCGCCGTGGGCTGGAGGGTGTGATTCCACCACAGCCTGGCTTGCCCGTGGCCGATGGGGCCACACAGCACGAATTTTGCTTCCCCTGTGAAAAAGTAAAAGAGGGAGTGAGAAGGAAAAGGCGTCGGGTGGAAAAGCCCCCGGCTGCCTGCTGGGGGGAGTGGAACCAGCGGATTTCATGCGTCTCCTTCTCGTTAGAGTGGGGTCCCTCCTCACCTGCTCCTGGGCACAGTTTCCTGCACCCCGAGCCAGCAGCGAGGAATCTGACTCCAGTTTAAAGGCGAGGAGCTTGTCCACGGTCTGCAGCCCGGCTCCCATCCCAGGAGGGGACGCGCTCGGAGCCGCTGCCCGCGGCGGGCAGGGTTTGCCAGCTGTCTGCACGGATCTAGGGCCTTCCCACCTCCCCCGGCACCAGCCCGTGGTGGGGGACACAGACTGTGACAGAAAGACACCCCCTGAGGAGTGTCCCTGCCCTCTGAGGGGCACCGGGTGGCCTGGGCCTGGCCCAGGGGTTCTTGCCCCCAAGTCATCAGATTGTGCCCACCTCAAAAGCTGCTCGGAGCTGGGCTCCATCTCTCAGCCCTTGCCTCTCATCCTGCCCTGCCGCCCCTCTGCCCACCCTGTGGCATCTCTGAGGACACTGTGCAAGCCCCCAAATCGCACTGTGGGCTGGGAAATGCAGCCAGGGCACCCACTCTGCCTCCCACTCCGGCCAAGGCTGCCCGCAGCATCCTCCCGCACAGGCAGCGAGCCGGGAACACCACCCCTCTCCACTCCATTTAGGGAAAACCCCCTCCTGTCCCCATCGTGCCGAGCCCTGTGCCACGGTCCCCTCCCCTCCAGCACCCGTGAGGGGGTGACATCGCACCCCCACGGAGGGACAGGCAGGGGACGTGCTCCGGCAGCCGAGCCTGCTGGCAGGGAGCAGAGCAGGCCTTTGGAGATCCTTCTTTGGCCGTGACTCCTGCCAAGCACCCCGGCATCCATCCCCAGCACCTCGGCATCCCTGGCTCCGCATCCCGGGGAAAGCAGCGGCGGAGGCAGCGCCAGCCACGGCTCCTCGGGGGCCCCGCGCTCGGCCCTGGCTCCGAGACCGGGACCCTGCTGGGCTACTGAAGCGCTGTGAGCCAGGCTCCAGCCCCTCGCGTGAGCTGTGCTGCCGTGCCTGGCACGGGAGAGCTCGGCTGTGGCGAGGACACGGGCACCGTGCCAGGACAAACACGCGCCGGGGGAGAAAGGTGGGACATGCCAGCCCCCGGGCCCTGTGTGTGCGCTGGTGTGTGACACTGGTGTGTGACAGTGATGTGTGACACTGGTGTGTGACAGTGATGTGTGACACTGGTGTGTGACACCGATGTGTGACACCGATGTGTGACACCGATGTGTGACACTGGTGTGTGACACTGGTGTGTGACACCGGTGTGTGACACTGGTGTGTGACACCGATGTGTGACACCGATGTGTGACACTGGTGTGTGACACTGGTGTGTGACACTGGTGAGTGACACTGGTGTGTGACACTGGTGAGTGACACCGATGTGTGACAGTGATGTGTGACACTGGTGTGTGACACTGGTGTGTGACACCGGTGTGTGACACTGGTGAGTGACACTGGTGAGTGACACTGGTGAGTGACACTGGTGTGTGACACCGATGTGTGACACCGATGTGTGACACTGGTGTGTGACACTGGTGAGTGACACTGGTGAGTGACACTGGTGAGTGACACTGGTGAGTGACACCGATGTGTGACACTGGTGTGTGACACTGGTGTGTGACACTGGTGTGTGACACCGGTGTGTGACACCAATGTGTGACACCAATGTGTGACACTGGTGTGTGACACTGGTGAGTGACACCGATGTGTGACACTGGTGTGTGACACCGATGTGTGACACTGGTGAGTGACACCGATGTGTGACACCAGTGTGTGACACCGATGTGTGACACCGATGTGTGACACCGGTGTGTGACACTGGTGAGTGACACCGATGTGTGACACTGGTGTGTGACACTGGTGTGTGACACTGGTGTGTGACACCGGTGTGTGACACTGGTGTGTGACACCGATGTGTGACACTGGTGTGTGACACCGGTGTGTGACACTGGTGTGTGACACTGATGTGTGACACCGGTGTGTGACACTGGTGTGTGACACTGGTGAGTGACACTGGTGTGTGACACTGGTGTGTGACACTGGTGAGTGACACTGGTGTGTGACACGACTGACACTTTCCCTCCTCGAAATGGTGTCCCCGGGTGGTTTTCAGTGGGAAAAGCTCTCTTTTCACAACCCTTCCATGTGCATGGAGCCCTCCCTGCTGCTGCGTCCCAGCTTTCCCCTCCTTGCAGCTCGCAGGGGGATGTTTTGGGGTGCTTGACCCCCTGCCCACCCTCAGCACCCACCAGGCCCACCCACCCACGGGTGCTGCTGGCAGCTCCCACAGCATCTCCTCCCACACTTGATGCTGAATCTCCCAACCCAGCAGCAGAGAGGAGCTTTGCTCCACGTCCATGCCAAGCAGCCCAGCAGGGATTTCTCTCCACTTTGCCAGAGTTTTCATCCCGGCTCAGTTTCCAGAACGGGAACAGCCCCGTGCCCTCCTGCCGGCCCCGTGTGGGGGGATCAAACCTGCTCCCATCCAGGGATGAGCACCCCATGAAGCCACCAACTCGCCCAGCTCTGGTACAAACCTTTTATTCTGTTCCCCCTCCCAGCTCAGGGCTGGCTTTGCCCTTTGGAGGCGAGGCCGGGAGGGCTCCATGGCCGTCCTTTCCCTGGAGCTCCGTCACGGGGATCGGGAGAGCTGCCGTGGCCGGAACATCACAGACTGCACCGAGCTTCACACGCGGCCGAAAAGCAACAACGAAAAGTGGACCCCAAAAACGGACACGAGACCCCCCCCACGCCCCCCTCCCCCCCAACCCGGTTCCCCAAACCCGGATATGTTGGATGGGTGAAAGTGATACGGAGCAGCACAAAACCGGTGGGGACGGGGACCAGAGCCCCCTGTCCCACCACACCATGGCCCCCTGGGAGCCACCGGCACACGGAGAGAGCCCAAAAACGCAGGGGAGGGAGTCGGGGGTAATAAGTTAATCTGTACAGACGTGTTAGGTGACACGGGGGTGGTGGGACCGACACCCTCCCGGCACAGGGGGGTCCCCTTGGGGCGCCGGGGGCCGAGGAGCCACATGCCGGTGCAAATCAAACCACGGAACGATGCATGAAATCGAGTGGTGGGGAATGGGGGGCAGATGGGGAGGGAGGGGACCCCTCCATGCCCAGGGGCTGTGCCAGGGTGAGCTAAGGGGGGCCGTTCTTGGTCCCACCGCCCGCTTCCAGGGCAGCACTGTGAGCCCAGGGACACAGAGACCGGGTCCTGCCATCAGCTATAGCCCCGCGGGCTGCTCCCAGCATGGGGCAGGGATGCCGAGCCCAGGATGGAGCCGTCCCAGCAGCTCCCACCTCCTGTCCGAGCTTGAAGCCAGGACAACGCCGCCTCATCCCCTGCTTGGTCCCACCAGCGACTTGTTGGCACCGGGGCCATCTCCCCAAGGGCATCACAGAGCAGGGAGGGGAAGGAGCCATCCCAGGGCCCCTCCACAGCTCCGGGAAGGAGCCGGCTGGGTGCTCGCGTGGGCACGGAGGAGGCGGGATCCGCTCCTGTCTCCGGCTGCCAACGCCAAATCCATTCGCCACGTTTCGGCTCCCCGAGGCAATCGGCTCCGGCCGGCGGAAGGGAGTTCCCAGGGCCGGGGCCGGCGCCTCGGAGGCTCAGCCCAAGGTGGGAGGCCGGGGATGTGCCGAGCCAAAGCTCAGAAGGCTGCAGACACTCTCCATCCCCCACCGCAGCCGGCTCCCTCCTGCCCAGCGCTGGACCCATGCCCGGAGGGCTGCGGGGCCCCGGCGGCTCCGGGCGGGAGGAGACAGAGAGTCCCGCTCCGGGGACGGGCTCCCTCCGGCCTCCCCGCTCTGGCAGCTCCCCTCTTGGCTCTGGAAGCCAGGATCCCAGCTAACAGAACATCCCTGGAGGAGGCAGAGCCGCTGCCCGGCTCCTGGAGCCTCCTCCACAGCGGCCGTGCCTGGGGAGGAGAGCGGGACCCAGCCGGACGCAGGGGTGCCCCTCTGGGAGCTGGGGACGTGGGACAGCCGGAGGGGCAGCGGAGCGGGGTCGGGACGATGCCGTGGGGATGGTGACAGGGAGGTGGAGGTGGTGGGAAGGGGTGGGAGCGCTACAGGATGGTCTTGTCCAGGTCGACTTTGAGGGGCAGTGGCCCCGCGTCCTCCCCGCCGTGTGCAGGGCACAGGGTGACAGCGATGACGGGCGGCAGGGGGAAGGTGCCGGGGCCATCCAGGTCCTCCAGGTACTCCTTGTCCCCGTTGATGCTCAGAGGCTGGAAGAGAGGCAGAGACAACCGTGCAGCCCCGGAACAGGGGGCAGGACCCCCTCACCCCCCCCCAGGGAACACCAGGGCGCTGGCTGTGGATGCACCTCACACCCCGCACGGTGACTGGGGACCACAAACACGGCAATGTCCCCCATTGACAGGTGTCCCCGACACCCCAGGGGTTGTGCTCACCCCATACCTGGGTCTTGACGTGCTGCTCAGGGGCGGTCACCAGGCTGGCACAGCTGAGCCACAGCATCACCATGATGGAGAGGAAGAGGCAGGCGGCCAGGATCCAGCGAGGAAGGCCCGAGCGCCTGTAGCACCCCACCACCCCCCGCCAAAGAGAAGGGACGGGTTTATGGCAGGGCACGGGGTGGGAAATGGGGTTGGGGGGGATCTGCTCTGCCACGTCCAGCAGGTCCCAGACCACCTACTTGGACATGCAGCCGAGGAAGTCGTGCTCCTGCTGCGGGGGCTCCGGGGGGTGCGCCTTGGCTTTGCCCCGCGGCTCCTTCACGGGGGGCTTGTCCCCCTTTGCCCGCGGGCCTGGGAGGGGAGAGGCGATGCTGAACCTGGGCACCCACGTGGGCACACCCACCATGGTCGCCATCCCCTTGCCAGCACGTGGTGGGGGTCCCGCTGAGGGGGCACAAAGGATCCCAGCACCTTCATGGAGCAGGGCCCCATCGAGAGCCCCCCCGGCGTGGGTGGGGGTGTGGGAAGCTGATCAGACCCGAGAAGAGGGAAATTTGTTCAGCTCTGGAGAACGTGGATGGGAGCCAGGAGGGCTCGGATGCTCCCAACCCTCTCCCAGCAGCCCGGACCCCCCCGCACCTGTGTGGGGCTGGGGGACGCGAGGGCTGGATCCCGATCCCGATCCCGGCTGTGCTGGCTGCATCTCCAGTGCCTCGGGTGCTGGATACTCCATCTCAGGCTGGGACTGGGTCAGCAGGGAAAGAGGGAGAAGGCAGTGAGGAAGGGGGTCCCCACCCCTCTAGGCACCCCCCAGAGAGGGTCCTGGGGACACCCCCACCTGAAACACCACGACTTTGCCATCGTCCGCCTGCAGGTAGAAGGTCCAGGTGGAGGAGATGAAGCTCTGGGCAGAGCTGACGATGTCGTTGCAGAAGGTGGAGACCAAATCCAACATGGAAAATGACGGTGCTTTCAGCTCCAGGGTCTGCAAAGGAGCAGGGACATCACGTCACCGCTGTCCCCTCGTCACCCACCCCGGCGGGCAACGTCGCACCCCGAGGTCATGGCTGGGTTGAGCTGGGTGCTCAGGTCTGGGCTCAGCCTGCTTCTCCCAGGGGTGGAAAGGGATGTGCCAGCACCATGGTCCAGCCCCAGGAGGGTCACCAAGTGAGGACTGTGTTCCCTGGAGTGACCAGCCAGCTGTGGGGCCATCACCGAGCCCCAGGACCGTCCCTCCGGGGTGGGATCACCCTCCTCTGCCAGAGACAATGGGAGCAGAGCAGCCGCGATGCCGAGGGCGTTCCTCTCCTGGCAGCCTCTCGGTGCCCTGGATTCTTGGCCGTCGCGGCAGTTTGTTATTTTTAAAGCATCCCTGCTGGAATCCGCTTGGCTGCTCCCTGCCACTGGCTCCGAACATTTTCCGACAGCCCCTTGCACGGTCAAACCAGCAAACAGGAAATAAATAGGTCAGATTCTGTATCTAATTATTATGCTAAATCTGCTTTGCCTGCTCGTCTGGGAACCCGAGGAAAAATGCTCTGGGTGGGTGGAGGGGGTGAGGGCCCTCCCTGTCACCCCTGGTCACTCCCAGATGCTCATCCCTGACCGTGGAGAGGGGCTGGGAAATGGGATCAGACAGCGGGAAGGTCTTAAAACCAGGCTGCAAAGTGGTTGTTCAAAAGAGCTTTTCACTCTTTTTACGGCGCGGGCTCATCTTTGCCTGCACGTGCACAAAGCCAAAAGCCTCTTCCTTGGGCCAAAGTCTGATTTAATTAATTGGGCAAAAGCTGAATTAATCAAATGTAGGAGGGGAAAGCGTTGCTAATTGCTGGGAAGGATAACAAATCAAAACTGGGGGAATCTGCCACGATCCCTGGTCAGATCCTCTCACCCTGGGAATTCCCTGTGGTCGCCCTGCCTGGCCCAAGCCAAGTCCAACCCAGTTCAGCCCAGTCCAGCCCAGTTAACTTGCTTTTTATACTTGGAACAAAGCAGCTGGTACATCTGGAGCTCCCATCTACATGGATGGAGGGATGTAGGGATGGACGGAGGGATGGATGGATGGATGGATGGATGGATGGATGGATGGATGGATGGATGGATGAATGGGCTGCACATGAGGGGTGTCCCCCATCCTGAGGAAGAGGAGGGACTATGCTGAGCTCCTGTGGGAGGAAGAGTTTCCCCATCTCCCCTCACCTTCTCCTTCCTGCTTTCCTCCACCTCGGGCAGCTGCTTGTGGCACCCGGTCACGCACCCGAACTGCTCCTCTGCGTTGCCGTAGGCTTCAGCACATGCTGGGAGAGAGGACAGCTCAGGGTTAGGGGGTGCTCAGTCCCCGGGACCCCCATCCCCCTCCCCACTGACACCCAGGACGTGTCACTCTGCACCCGCTCGCTGCGGACGAGGGACGCTCCGGAGGCTCTCGGGGGTCGCGCTGCTCCCGGTGGGATGTGGGGATCCCCCCGGGGACGGCGTTTGGGGCGCAGGGGCCGCTCGGCCACCGGCTCCTCTCACCTGCTTCGCACTCGGCTCTGGTCGTGTTGAGCTCGGCGCTCGCATCCACGAAGTGACAGATGGAGAACAGCCGGCAGCCCCGGTAACAGGCATTGAGAACAGCATCCTGCGGCGAGGAGGAGGAGAGCGTGGAGCTGGCACCGGGCTCAGCCCGGTGGCTGCGCCGGACCCCCCCTCACGCGGCCCCTCGCACCCAGCTGGGGGGCACCGGGCAGCGCCGCCCCCGCCCAGGACCCTGCTCAGGGCTGGCACCCCAAATTTGGAGTTCCCAGAGGAGGGGGAGCTGCCCCGCGGCCCCCGGGTGCTCCCCATGGAGGGTTTGCACATGGCCAAGTCCTTGTGGAGGGCGTGCAGGGTTCCCCCATCTCTGCTGGCACCAGCCAGGCCCTGGCATGGGCTGGCAGGAGGTGGGGGTGCAATGCCCTGGGAGGGGGGTACAGATTTGGGGGGCTGCGAACACACTGAGGGGGTGTGGGGGGCACACAGAGCCCACACGGGGGTCACCAGGAATGTGCGGGCTCAGGGCAAACGGGTGACACTGCGGGCACCCCGAAGCAGTGGGGATGCCCTCACTGGGGGCACCCCAAAGGTGCTGCAGGAGATCACCGGCGCCTCCCCCGGTGCCCCCCATGTTGCTCCCACGAGGGGGTGGCCCAGTGTGGGGCTGCATGGCAGAGATGCCTGTCACAGGTGTCCCCGCTGCTCCTGGTGGCCCTGTTGCCCCCGCTCCTCCCGGTCCCCTCCAATACTCCCGGTACCCCTGGTGTCCCCCACGGTGCCCCTGGTGTCCCCCACGGTGCCCCCGATGTTCCTGGTGCTCCCAGGGTGCCGTGATGCTCCCCATGCTCCCAGTACCCCCACTGACCCCGATGCTCCTGATGCTCCCCATGCCCCTGCTGCCTCCCAGTACCCTCAGTGCTCCCAGTGCCCCCGATGCTGCTGGTGCCCCCGATGTTATTGACGCTCCCCATGCCCCCGGTGCCCGCCCCGAGCCCCGGTGCCCCGGTGCTCCAGACTCACGGCGGCGGCCCGGCGCTGCAGGCTGCGGCCGCACTGCCCGCGGCACCCGCCGGTGTCTCCCAGCTGCGGCGAGAAGGGGTCGGTGGCGGCGACGGCGGCGGCAGCGACGGCGAGAAGGGTCAGGCCGAGGGCGAGCAGGGCCCGGGGCCGACGGGCCGAGGCGGCCATGGCGGGCGCGGAGCGGAGCGGAACGGAGAGGAGCCGAGCGCACCCACCGCCGCCGCCGCCGCCGCCGCCGCCGCCGGCCCCGCCGTGACGCGCCGTGCGCCGGGCGGGGGGAGCCGGGGGCGGGGGGAGCCGCCGCAGCCTGCCGCAGATCCACCGGCACCGGCACCGGCACCGGCACCGGGAGGGGAGGATGAGCGAGGGGTGCGGGAGGATGGGGGATGCTCGGGCATTGGGGGATTAGGGATACCCCGGGATGCAGGAGATTTGGGGGATGCTCGGGCATTGGGGGATGAGGGATACCCCGGGATGCAGGAGAAGGGGGAAGGGGGTCCAAGGACCAGAGATGCACGGAAATTGGGGAATGCATGGACACCAGGGGATGCAGGAGGACAAAGGGGACATGGGAACCAGGAGATTCCCAGGGACCAGAGGGTGGAGGGGGACCACAGAATAAGGGGGGCACTGGGGGATGCAGGAAGGTTCAGGGGGACCGGGGGATGTGCAGGGACATAACAGGACTGGGGGCCACCCTGACACCCGCAGCACAGAGGGGCTGGGGAGGGCAGGGGGACTGAGGGGATGGCTGGGGACCGGGGTCACACTGGCACTGGTGTCACCCACATGGACCATCCCCTCAGGAGGGGATCAGCCCCTTGTCCCCAGGGTCCCCAGCCAGTGTTAGACCCCACTGTGCCACCCTCTGTGTCCTCGAGGACTCCCCAAGTCACCTGCATGCCTCCTGTCCTCACCCTCGCTCTGCAGGGCCCCCCCGGCCGGAGCTGGGCTCTCCCTGACACCCCAAATTTACAGCCGTGATCTCCCAGGGTTTAAAGGACATCAAAGGCACCGCCTGGGCCCCGCTCCCTCCGTGCCCCCCCTCACCCGTGCCCCTTATTTACGGCAGCACCCCAAAGTAGGCCCGGGGGGAGGAGGAGGAGGAGGAGGAGGGCTGGGGGCTTCGCTAACCTCCGGCTCTAATGGGGAACACATGGCAAGACCCCAGCGCGGGGAAGGGGGGGTCTCCCTGTCCCAGCTGAGGATTGAGGGGTGCTCCATGCCCTGGATCAGGCAGAGAGGGCTCGGGGGTGCTGGGGCAGCGCAGCCCGTGCCCCCCCCGGGAGCAGGGAGCGGGGCCTCTCCTCGCCCCGCCAGCTTATTCATCTTATTAATCAAAGCAGGGCCGGCAGAAAATGAGCTGCGGCCGGGCCGGCGGGGCTGCCAGGGCGCTGCGCTCCCCTTCCCCCTCCTGGAGCCCCGCCAGCCCCGGCCCCGGGTCCGGCACCGGTGACGAATGGCCGAGAAAATGGGATAGATTGGGCGCTGTCACCGTAAATCACAGCACCGCGCCGCAGGTGGGGCTCCCACCGGCGGCAGGGACAGAGCCCCGGACCCCCGGGGGCACCGGGATGCTCCGGATGGGATGGCCGGTGGGCATCGCTCCCGCTGCACCTGCCCGCGCTCCATGCGCTCACCTTTCCACGGAAAAAAAAGCCTTTCCCAGGCAAAACCATCCAAGTTGGCAAATATTTGCTGTCCTCCCTCCTCCCCTCTCCAGAAACACTCGATGCCTTTCGCGTTTATCACTACTGACCTACATTTTTTTCCCCCGGAGCCTTTCGGGAGGCTTCAGGCTCCCCCCACACTGGCTGGGGTGTCCCCACGGTCCCCTCCATGGGCAGAGGACCCTTCACTCGATGTCCCAACCCTGCAGAGCCCATCCCTCGTGCTCAAGCACCCTCTTGACATTCTTTTCCCTCCTCCAGAGCTCCTCAGATTCCGTCACGGGACTCTTTGTGCTTCCCAAAGCAAACAGAGGCGGGAAGGTGCGGCCACCCTGAGGATGCTCCGGAGGGAAAGGCTGGGGGGGCGGCAGGGAAGGGGTTAAGAGGGTTATAAATTACCCATGGATGTGGAAATGTGACTGAGAGGAATAGAAAGCAAACTCTGCCTGCTGGATTCTTTGCATTTCTTGCCTCTTTATTTTTCCCCCAGGTCACTTTAAAAGGATGCAGGCAGTCGAGGCAGCTCCACTGCGCCTCTCCTCCCGCTTTTCCCGGGGTTTTGGGCTTTTTTTCTTGTTTGTTTTTTACACCCTGGCCCTTGAGCCAGATGCTGTCTGCGTCCAAGGATTTTATGGAGTGAGCTCTGGCTGGGAAATCAAGTAATTAGATTAATTCAGGGCCCTGGTGACACATGACGGAGGGTGGCGGGAAGGTGACGGCTGGTGGGAAGCTGGACCGAGGATGCTCAGAGCGGGTCTGGGGATGTCACCAAGGTCAGCCGGGTCCATCTGGGGGGAGTCACGTCCCGCCTGGGCAGAGCAGAGAGTTTGTGGCAGGGAGCTGGGCCCCATGGCCAGATCCTGCACCGCAGCGGGGCAGAGAGGCCCTGGGAACGGAGCCACGCCGGGGGGGCAGCCGGACCCGCCGGCCTCGGGGGACCCCCGTGCTGACGCCGACAGCCCAGGCCGGGGGTCAGAGGGGGGGTCCGGGCTGGATCCTGCCTCCGGCCGGTGCCTGTGAGTGCAGCGGCTCGTGGGCCGGAGGGAGCAGCTTTAAAGGTCACTGTCAAAGGGCAGCGCTGACCACAGCTGCCGCTGACCGGCCGCTGCTGACTCAGAGCGCGGGAGAGCGGCTCAGTCACCTCCGGCTGCTCCCAGACGGGTCCTGAAGCCACCCTGGCACTGCCCGGGGCTGGGGACCGCTCAGGGCTCGCTCTGTCCCGCAGCCTGTCCCCATCCCACAGGTGCTGCTGTGAGCTGGGAGGTCAAATGTCCCTGTGCCACCTGGAGTGACACCCCACGATGTGCCAGGTGGGGACCGACGCTCTCCTCCCGACACCGCTGTCCCCCCATCTTCCCCCTGTACCCCAAGCACAGCCTCAAGCCACCTTCTGATGATTCCTCAGGTCACCCACCTCCTCTCTGCCAGCACCAGGGTGGAGTCACCCCCTCCCCGGGAACCCCCCCATCCCTGGCTCCGCTAAATCCCACATTCCGGGTGCGAGCTGAGGAGCCTGGCCAGGGATGGAGAAAACAGATGGGGGAAGGGTCTGGGCAGTGCAGGTGGGCAGGCGGGGTGGCCGCAGCTCCCGGCTCCAGCTCCAGAGGGGGAATTTCTCCTTTTCCCGCAGCACCCACCGCTGGCTGCGGTCCCAGGGTGGCTTCCCGGGGGGACGCGGGCGGTGGGTCGGGATCGCGGGCGGCCGCCAGCCCCCGGGGCAGCCGTGATTCACTCGGCCAGACTGCGGCCGCTGGGGCTGAAGTTTCTCAGGCTGGGTGGCTCCCGGAGCCTGACATTTTTGGGAAATTTCAACAGAAACAGTTCAGAAGCTTCCAAAAAACAGGACGATGGGAAAAGGCATTGTTTGGGCTCCCTCCGCCTCTCGCTTCTTATTGTGTTCTCTAATCCCTGCGATCCCTGCTGGTGCCCAACACCTCGGAGCCCTACCCAGTGTCACCCCCCGGCTCCCCCCACCCCGAGTCCCTGGGACACCCCCGGCCACCCAGGTGTCCCCTGCCACCCTCCACCTTCCCGGCAGGGAATGGTGTCCCCTCTCCTCACAGCTGAGGACACGCCACACGTGGGGACAGTGGCCTTGCCATGACCAGGACCTGCTGTCCCGGGGGTCTGTGACCTGTCTGGGGGTCTGCAGAGCTCTCAGTGCCACCGACACCCCGGCCGAGGGCATGGGGGGGGACACTGGGGGATGCCCAAGTGGGTGGCTTTGCCCCAATACTGGTGGCACAGCCAGACGTGCCACCATCCCGGGGACAAACGCAGCCCCAGTCTGGGGGGACCTTGAGCCATTTGGGGTGCTTTTCCCACTTTTTTGGGGTTTCGAGGAGGGAAGCCCAGAGATGATGGATTCGACAGAAAACATCGGGATTTATGGGATGATATTCCTGTTTTCAACCCAAAAGTAAGTAATAACAGGGGTTTAGGTCTTAAAGGCGCTTGGAGCATGGGGAAGCCGCTGCGGGGGGGCCCCGTTCGGCGGCGAGAGCGGCCCCGGGGGCGCGGGAGGGTCCGCGGCGGCCGCGCGTGAGTCACCCGTGGGCCGGCGGCCCCGGGGCGGCTCTTACTCACCTACCGGGGGGGTCGGGGGGAGCGGGACACCGGCCCCGGGGAGGGCTGGGGGGGGTGCAGCATCCCGCGGCGGCAGCGGGCACCGGGCGGGGGCCAGTCCCGGGGCCGATACCGGGGTCGGTGCCGGGGCCGGTACCGGAGTGGGACGGGGGGGCGGCGGGGCCGGTGGCTTTCTGCCCCCCCGGGGGCGGTCCCGGGGCGGGGCCAGGGCGGCAGTTGGGGCTTTGGTAACCGGGGGTTGCTCAGACTTGCTCGGGACTTCCCCGGACGTGCCGGTGCGCTCCGCCGCCCCGGGCACCGACGGGCACCGGAGCCGGCCATGCCGCCGCCGCCGCTGCTCCCGATGCTGCCGCTGCTGCTCCTGCTCTGCCCGCGCCTGCCCCGCGCCGACCCGCTCTCCTGTGAGTACCGGGAGCACCGGGCGGCTCCCGCAAGGTGGGCGCGGGGCGGGCGGGGGTCCCGTCGGGGCCACGCGAGCGCTGCGCGGAGCCCCCCGGGGCTTTCCCGTCCGGCCCCGGCCCCGGCATGCGGAGCCCCCCGGGGTTCTCCCGCTCCTTTCCGCGTGTCCCGTCCCCCCCACCGCTGCCGGGATGCGGAGCCCCCCGGGGCTGTCCCGTTCCTCTCCGTGAGTCGCGTCCCCCCCCGGCCCCGGGATGCGGAGCGGTCCCGGGCGCGGCGGGGGCACCGCCGGGCGCACCTCGGGGCTGAGCTTCGCCTGCTGCGGAGGGGGACGGGGACCCCCCCGCGGAGGGCAGCCGGGACCCCCCATCGCCTCCCGACAGGCATCTGGGACCCCCCCTCCTCGTCCCCGCAGCCCAGCCAGGACCCCCCCCGCCCCTTCCCCGCAGAGAACAATAGAGGAACCTTTTTTGTGCTCCCCTCCGTCCCCGAGAGTAGCGAGGAGACCCCCCCCCCCTCCCCAGGAGCAGCGAATGCTCCGTCTCCCCACGGAGAAGAGGGACCCCGAGAAGGGCAGGACCCCCCTTGTCCCCTCTCCCCGCCGTCCAGCTCCCCCTCCCGCAGAACAATGCGGCTCCATTCCCCACCCAGGACAATGGAAACCCCCGGCCTCCGCCCGGAGAACAATAGCGAACCCCTTCCCCACGCGACCCCCTCGCACCCCCGGGAGCCATCGCCCCCCTCTGTCCCCCCCAAAGCCTCTGAGACCCCCCCTCCCCCTGCAGAGAGCAACTGGGTCCCCCCTTCCCCCCGGAGAGCCGCCCCCCCCATCCCAGAGAACAATGAATCCCCTTTTCCCACCCAGAACAATAGGGAACTCCCTCCCTGCCCCACAGAGAACAACGACCCCCCCCAAAAAAAATCCCCCTGGGGGGCTCCGCAGTGATGCCCAATTTGGTGGCCCCACCCGGCGGTGGCAGGTCCGGGAGGTGCCACCTGTGGGCTGAGCTGTGGAGCGGCCTCAGCCCCGCGGGGATCGGGGTCCCCCCCGCCCATGGGGGGACACACGGGGGAGAGGTCCCCCCGTCCCCACAGAGCCCTGAACCCGACGGACCCCCCGTCCCGTCCCGTCCCGGCCCGGCCCGGCCCGGCCCGGCCGCCGCCCCGCTGCCCCCCCTGCGGCCCGAGCCAGGGGAGGGCGAGATCCCGCTCCCCGCAGCAGGAAGTTCGGCTTCCTCCCTATGATGGGAATTTCTCAAGGCGATGGATGTTCTCCGCTCCGACGCGCGAACGGGACCCGCCACCAACGCCGCCGCTCGCCCGGCAGCTCCCGAGTCCCCTCCCCGGCGACCCCGCGGGGTCCCGGCCACCGCGACAGACCCCGGACCCAAACGTGTCCTTAACGGGGGAGTCTTAAGGGCGTTAATTGGGGCAGGAATTGCTGGAGCAGTGGGGTGGGGAGAAGGAACGCTCCAAAAATCCCTTTAGGGGCCGTCAGCGAGAGCGGCCAATCCCGGTGGCTTTCGGTGCCCACCGCAGTGCCCACCCCAGTGCCTGGAGGGGTTGATCCCACTGGGAACAACACGAGGCCACAGCCGGACCCTTGGTGGGGCTGACCCCGCACCGTCCTCCTCCCAACCAGCCGGATTCCCCCCCCGGACCCCCATTTTCCCCCTCCCCACGGGGGTCCAGGGCAGCGCTGGGCCCGCGGCCCCTCGACGTGCGGCGCTGGCGAAGGCGAAGCCAAATCTCCTTTTAGAGAGCGAAAGTTTCCCCTCGGTGCAGCTCGGCCGCGCTGGAATGCCTGGGCTTTTTATAAATCCCTCCTCGAGCCCAGGGATGGGCACGAGAAATGCCAGTCGGGGATGAGAAAGGGGAAAAAAAAAAAAAGAGTGGAGAGCAGAGTGGAAAAGAGGGATGAAGCATTTTTGGGTGCCGTGTCTGCCCGCAAACCTCGCTGCTCGAGCTTTAGAAGAGCTCTGACTCTACATATCTATTTAATTTTATTTTTCCTGTGGAATTCAGAGCTTCCCAAATTCCCCTTTGTTCTTGAGGGCAATTATTTCTATTTTCCTTTAACCCCCCTGCACAGCTCAATAAATCTTTTTTAACTGCGTGATCTCTGACACTTATCGGAGCTTTTTTTTTTTTTTTTTCCTCCCCCTTTTCTTTCCCAACCCCTTAAAACTCCGATATAAAACTAAAATGAAATCCGGCCCTTCGGAAGAAAAGCATAAACGTTCCCGACACCTTGGAAATGTGGTTTTACTTTATAGCATTACTTAGCACCTGATCAGCATTTTTTTTTTTGCAGTAGAGAAGCCATAAAACCCCCGAGCAGGTATTTTCGTTGCAACTTGCACATTCCACAGCCTGCCTGCGTCTCTCCGGCCCTTTCCTCTCCGATCGGAAAACTTCACACTTTTCCCTTTTAAAACACATGTTCGGTGCTGTGGCCGCGCTGAGGGGGGAAAATAAATCCAGGGAGGAAAAAAAATGTAATATATATATGTATATAATTGGCCCCTCCAGAGGGTCCTGCTTGGAAGAGGGGAAAAAACCAAAATCCAGGGGAAAAAAAATACAGAGAGAGAAAATTGCCCTCTCCAAAGGGTCCTGCTCGGAGGATGGGAAATGTGTCTGTTTTACGGAGTTCGTGTGAGTTTCTGGGGCTGTTTAGATTAAGATTTAGGAGAATCAGGGCTCGGAGTGCTGGGTCTGTTATCGCAGAGCCGCAGCAGCTCCGGGCTCGGCTCGTGGCGGGCTCGGAGCGGGGTGGGCAGAGAGGGGGGATGAAATTTCCAGAGGCCTCGTTGGCCTTAGGAAGGGTTTGTTTTGGGGGTGGGATGGATCCGTCGTCGTGCGTGGATGCTCGGGGTATCCCGGAGTGCCCAGCACCATCCCATGGATGTTTGGGGTACCTGGTACCAATCCACGGGTGCTCGGGGTACCCCGGGGTACCTGGCACCAACCCGTGGGTGCTCGGAGTACCTTGGGGTATCTGGCACCAATCCATGGATATTTGGGGTACCCCAGGGTGCTTTTCCCTCCAGCATCCCCCAAGCACGGCGGCAATTCCTAATTAAGTCTCCCCGGCGTAACGAGGATTTCGGAGCACTAATTGCGGAGGGTGGGAGGCGGAGCGGGCAGCGGGGACCCCTCATTAGGATCTCTCCGGCGTGACGGGGATTTTGGGAACGCCGGGCGGGAGCCGGGGCGGGCGGCGGGCGCTGAAAGCCGATCGGGGCCGGGAGGTCGGAGGGGCGGGGAGGTCGCGGCACTTTCCGGGAGGTAATTTGGGATATTAGCCCGGCGCGTGCGGATGGAGCCGATAAGGGCTGACGGACACGGAACACCCCGGAGCGGGGCCGGGGCAGCCGCGGCTTGGAAGCCTCGCGGCCGAGGCTTCCCGGAATAAACCGGGGTGGGAATTTCCCCTGGCGGAGGGGCTCTCCCAGCCTGCAGCACCCTCGGGATGTCGAGGGCCGAGCGATGGGATTTGGCAGCACATGGTGGGGATGAGGCGGGAGCTCGGTGGGAAAGCGCTTCCCACCCCTCGGCGATCCAGGGGGAAATGCCGGACCTTGGCAGAGTTGGAAAAGGAGGGGGGGGGAGAGAAAAAAATCTCCTCGAATTTTCCTTTTTGAAGTCCTTTTGTCGCGGAAAAACTTCCGAAGCCTCAACCCAGCCCCGCCCCAGCCCTGGGAAAAAAAAGATTAAAAGTGGATATAAAAAGTATTTTAACAGCTCTAAAATAGATGTAGATATAAAAATAGATCTTAGAAGTGTTTCGATATAAAGTGTATTTAGAGATAAAAGTAGGTAAAAAGTGTATTTAAATAGATAAAAAATAGGTGTGTGTTTAGATATGGACTAGATATAAAAACTATTTGAATAGATATAAAAGATATAAAATATGTTTAGATATAAAATGGATACAAAATGTGCATAAGTAAAGAATAGATATGAAATGCATTTAAATCACTGTAAAATAGAAACCAGTGTATTTAAATTGATATGAAATAGATATGTGATGATTGAAGTATATATATGAAATAGAGATGTGATTTAAATCAGTATAGGCTTGTGATGATTTAAATCAATGTAAAATAGCTGAACAATATATTTAAATTAATATAAAACACATATGACGATTGAAATTGATACAGACGCGATGATTGAAATCAATGCAAAACAGCTAAACAATGTATTAAATAGATATAAAACATATTTAAATGAACACAGAAGAGCCATAAAGGTGCTCAAATCAATGTAAACCAGATCTAAAACGTGTTTAAATAGACATAAGACATATTTAAACAGCTCTAACATAGTTAGCTCAATATCAAACCCTCCATAATTCATTTTTCCCCCCCCCCGCTCTCTGTCTCTCCGGCTGCAGACCCCGCCGTGATTTCCCCCCAAGACCCCACCCTGCTGATCGGCTCCTCGCTGGTCGCCACGTGCACGGTCAGCCCGGACTTTCCGCTGAAAGCCGAGGACCTGTACTGGACGCTGAACGGGCGGCGCCTCCCGGCCGCCTCCTACGCCGCCCTGGGCCCCTCCACGCTCAGCGTGGCCCTCGCCCACCTCAACGGCTCCAGGCAGCAGTCGGGGGACAACCTGGTGTGTCACAGCAGAGACGGCGGCATCTTGGCCGGCTCCTGCCTTTACGTTGGACGTACGTCGGTGCCGCCGCACGGGCCGGGGTCCAGCTGCTCTGTGTTGGGGTGTGGTCACTCTGTGTTGGGGTGTGGTCACTCTGTGCCGGGGTCTGGTCACTCTGTCCTGGGGTCGGGTCACTCTGTGCTGGGGTCTGGTCACTCTATGTTGGGGTCCGGTCACTCTGTGTTGGGGTCCAGTCACTCTGTGCCGGGGTCCAGCCACTCTGTGCCGGGGTCTGGTCACTCTGTCCTGGGGTCTGGTCACTCTGTGTTGGGGTCCGGTCACTCTGTGCCGGGGTCCAGTCACTCTGTGCCGGGGTCTGGTCACTCTGTCCTGGGGTCGGGTCACTCTGTGCCAGGGTTGGGTCACTCTGTGCCAGGGTCTGGTCACTCTGTGCCAGGGTCCAGCCACTCTGTGCCGGGGTCTGGTCACTCTGTCCTGGGGTCTGGTCACTCTGTCCTGGGGTCTGGTCACTCTGTGTTGGAGTCTGGTCACTCTGTGCCGGGGTCCAGCCCTCCATGCCAGGGTCTAGCTGGTGCCAGGGTCTGGTCACTCTGTGCCGGGGTCCGGTCACTCTGTGCCAGGATCCAGCCACTCTGTGCTGTGGTCCAGCCAGAGCCAAGGTCCAGCCGCTCTGTGCCAGGGTCCAGCCGGTGCCAAGGTCCGGCTGTTCTGTACCAGGGTTTGGCCATTCCGTGCCAGGGTCCAGCCAGTGCCAGGATGTGCCTCTCCCACGGGACAGAAGCTGGGGATCCCCACGGAGGGATCAGCGCCCTGGTTCTCACCGGAGCATGCCAGGAGCTGCTCTGGTGGAAGCCCGAGCTGGGTGCAGCTGAGAGGCTGTTTCGGCAAAGCCTTGGTTAAAACGCGCTTGTCCGAATCAATAATCGTAAGATTTTATCTCAGGCTATTTTAAGGACGGGTGCTACGTCCCAGGAATACGGAATCCCAGGAATACAGAATCGTAACGGGGAATGTAGCTTGGGTTTGTTTTTTTGGGTCGCTACGTCCCGGGAATACAGAGGCTCGGCTGGGAATGCAGCTTGGATTTGGGGTTTGGGTCTCTCTGCCTGGAAAAAAACAGCTCTGGAACCTCTTGTTTTTTGGTTTTTGTCTCTCCCAGTACCCCCAGAAAAACCAGTCAACATCACTTGCTGGTCCAAAAACATGAAGGACCTGACCTGCAAGTGGGCGCCGGGGACAGAAGGGGAGACCTTCCTGCACACCAACTACACCCTCAAGTACAAGCGCAGGTGGGTGCTCACCTCCGTTCCCGTTATTGTTAAAAACGTTGGAGTGGGATTTAATGGGAAACAGGGAACGGGCAGCTCGATGTCTCCCGGCTGGCCCCTGCTTGGGGACGGTGCTGGTGTGATGAGTTTCCTCGTGGAGCTGGGGAGGGCGAGGAGAAGCCGCTGTGGGCCTGGTTGAGTCGAGAATCACTGGGTGAACCACGGGGCCAGTCCCCCAATTCCGGCCGTGTGGAATGGCCAAAAACAACCCATGGGAGCATCCCGGCGACGGAGGAGCAGTGCCGGTACCTCATCCATCACCTGCCCGCAGGTGGTACGGCCAGGACAACACCTGCCAGGAATACCACACGGCCGGGACCTACTCCTGCCACATCCCCAAGGACCTGGCCCTCTTCACGCCCTACGAGATCTGGGTGGAGGCGTCCAACCGCCTGGGGGTGGCCGTGTCCGACGTGGTCATGCTGGACATCCTCGACGTGGGTGAGCCACGCCACTGCTGCGGTGTCACCGCCGCGCCGGTGACCTCGCGGGGAGGGGCAGCGCTGGGCTGGGGCGGGGGCAGCAGGAAATGGGCGATATGTGAGCAGAATTGCTCCTAATCGAATTAGGCTGTTTGCTCCGAGTCGTTTTTACATCCGCGGCTCCTTAACCCTCGCGGCCCCGCGGCGCTGCCCCGCTGTCCCCGCCAGCCCTGCCCTGTCCCCGCAGTCACCACAGACCCGCCGTCGGACGTGCACGTCAGCAGGGTGGGCGACCTGGAGGACCAGCTGAGCGTGCGCTGGAGCTCCCCGCCGGCCCTCAAGGATTTCCTCTTCCAAGCCAAGTACCAGATCCAATACCGGGTGGAGGACAGCTCCGAGTGGAAGGTGGGTGGGCACCGCCGGTGCCGGGGGAGGGCGCGGGGTGGCCGAGGGTCCGGGTGCTCCCGTCTCGTCCCTCTGCAGGTGGTGGATGATGTGGGCAACCAGACCTCGTGTCGCCTGGCCGGCCTGCGCCCCGGCACCGTCTACTTCGTCCAGGTGCGCTGTAACCCCTTCAGCATCTACGGCTCCAAGAAAGCCGGAATCTGGAGCGACTGGAGCAACCCCACGGCCGCCTCCACCCCACGCAGCGGTGAGTGCAGCCAGCACCGCTCGGGGGTGCCGCCGGTGCCGCGGGATGTGCGGGGGGCCCTTCCCCAGTCCATGCCCGGCACCTGGATTTCTTGCAAAGGAGCCAACTCGGAGCTTGGCTTTCCCAGCTGGGAGCCAAAACCTGCTCGTGTTCCTCTGGGCCCTCGTTATTCACGGCACGGCGGCGATGGGGGGGTTGAGAAGCGGCCCCCCCATGTGACACCGACCCCTCCGTCCCCGCAGAGCGAGTGGCGGGGGGCTGCGACCCCAAAGGGGGGGAGCAGAACACGACGCTGCGGCGGGAGCTGAAGCAGTTTTTCGGGTGGGTGAAGAAACACGCCTACGGCTGCTCCAACCTCGGCATCAAACTCTACGACCAGTGGCGCGTGTGGCTGCAGAAATCGCACAAAACACGCAACCAGGTAGGTAAGGAGCCTTTCGCACTTCTTCTCCCCGGCTGGGTGGGGACGGGGGGGGGACGCGGGGTGACCCCCACCCCAGGGATGCTGGGGGGTGACGCCGACCCCGGGGCGACGCGGGGCTCTGCTCCTCTCCGCAGGTTCTTCCCGGCGATAAGCTGTAGCCCGCGGGGGACCGAGCGCCGGCAGGATGGGACGGGGCGCCCGGCGCCCACCCGGGACCGCCCGCGCCCGCCCCGGCCCCGCCGCGGGGGAGTTGGGAGGCGGCCGGGGCGCAGCGCGGCCCCGCAGCCCTGGGGGATGGGGTGGGGTGAGGTTGGGGGGCCGGGCTGGCCCAGCCCCGGGGGCTCTGTGGGGCCGCGGCCCCGCGGCAACGAGGGGACCCCCCAGCCTTGCCCGGCCGGGGGGGGCGCCGGGGCTTTGCTCCGCCAGCCGGAGCAGCCTCTGGGATGAAAGGGGCGGCGAGGGCTTCCCGGGTGACCCCACCCTCGCCGCAGTTGCCCCCCCGGGAAGCGATTTTGGCCGTTTTCTCCCTGGGGTCCCACGTGCGAGTGCACGGGGGGGGGTCCGTCCCCGGGGAGCCACGCGGGCTGATTGGAGGCTGCTGGGGTTTGCCCAGTGCCTGCTCCAGTTTTGATTCAAACCAGCCTTATTTTGGTTCCATTTCAGTCAATTAGGAACAGATTTAAGCTTAATGCCAATAAACCTCTGAAACCCCACCGGGGTCTGCGTCAGCGGAGCGGCAGCGCTGCGCGGGGACGGGGATGCAGCGGGCAGCCAAATGGGGCCCGTGGCCCTTGTCACCCCATCCCGGGGCTCCCAGGGGATCGAGCCAAGGTGGAGGGGGTGGCACTGGGGCAGGGGGGGGCCACACGAACCCTTGAGATCACACCACTCAGGCCAGCTCCACGGGGACAGGTTTATTTGGGGTGACCATAGCAAAAGCGCTTGTGGAGCGCCAGAGCTGCTGTGGGGCTGGGGGCACAGCCGGTCTCCAAGATGTGGTTTTGGGGGGGCTGCTGCCCGTGGGACTCCAGCTGGCAGCAAGGACAGTGCCCACCTTGACGGGGGCCGAAGCATGGCAGCCCCTTGGCACCGCAGACTGTGGTTTGTGTTCGGCACAGCCCCGGCACAGCCGGGGAGGGTAACCAGCCCCACACCGGACCCCTCTGCTGAGGGATACTCAGGATTTAGGGGGACCCCACTTGTCCCAGGAGGGGCTTCTCCACCCGTTCCAGCCTGTGCTCCAGAGAAGGGGCCGAGAGGACAATGCCCACCTTGCCGAGGTGCGCCGGGAGCGGGTGGGGGGCGAGCGGGGCCCCCGTTCCACCAGCCCGGCCCCTCCAGCCGTTCCCACGGGGACACCCATCACTCAACTTCTTCCGAATCGTACTTAAGGTCCTGGAGAATTTCGCTGATTGCCTCAATGGTTTTAATTAGCCTACGAGAGCGGATGGAAACTATAAATAAAGCCCATATGGAGCGTATTATGTGGGCCGCCTCGCCTTCCCCGCGCTGTTTATGAAACACTCAGCCCGGGGAGGCCGAGGGGACGCGGCCACGCAGCGCCGCCAGACCCCGAAGGCACCATCTGGGCCCCCCTGGGCCGGAGGGAGGGAGGGGAAACACAGGGAAGGGGCTCCTGGCCTGGACTCCATGATCCCCTGTGGGTCCCTTCCAGCTCAGGAGACTCCAGGATTCTACGGGCTGGGGAGGGGGTGCCATCCCAAAATAGGGGGAGAAGGGGATGGCAGTGGGGGTCCTGGGCTAGGGGGATGCTGCCTTCCCAAAATGAGTGGGGACAGCAGCGGGGCCACCACCTACTTGTGCTTGAGCTCCCGCACCTCCTGCTGATGGGCGTCCACCTCGGGCTGGTCCTGTGCCTGCTGCTGGGCCAGCTGCAGCTGCGCCGTCTGTGGGGGGACACCTTGGGAGCTGAGACCCCCCCCAAACCAGCCCCAGCGCTGCCCCAGGGACCCCCCCCAGCCCAGCACCCACCAGCTGCAGCTTCTCCTGCTCCCGCTCCTGCAGCCGGGCCAGGTGCTGGGCCAGGTCGGGGCGGCCGAGCTCGTCCCGCAGGCGCCCAGCGATGTCCAGCACCTCCCGGGAGATGCCACTGAAGGCCACGGTGACCTCGTGCACCAGCTGCCGGTACCGCGGGAAGTCATAGTGGGGGGCACTGCTCAGGTACGCCCGGTGGCCCCTGCGGACAGATCAGGGGGGAGAAGCCACTGTCACCTCACCTGGGGTGCCCATCGCGGAGCTGAGCCCGCTTTGCCCCCCTGCCACAGGCAGCACCAGGAGGGTTTTCCTGCCTTTTCCTGCCTGGATTTGGCAGCATGACCTGGCAGCCTCATGCCTCACACAGGACAGTGTTGGAAACTGCTTTTTTTGGGGGAAAAGTTGGTGGTTTGGGTTTTTTCATCCTCTACACTCTCAACCCTGCATCCCGGGAAGTCCCTCATCGGCTGGATGCTAAAATAGGATTCAGGTGTCCAGCGCAGAGTCCCGTTGCCAGCTGGAGCTCATCAGCCACCCCCACGGCCCGGGCCCAACAGGATGCAAAATAATCGGGATGGGGGATCCGGTTCCCTGCTGGAGGTGCCCCTGCCCGCCCCGGTGGGTGCCGCCCCCCCGGGGGCCCGTCCCCGCGGCGGTGCCGGTGCCGGTGCCGGTACTCACTCCTCGAAGAGCCGGTACGTCTCGACCCGCTCGCCCTGCAGCTCCCGCAGCCGCTGCAGCAGCGCCCGCACGGCCTCGCCCGTCTGCGGGACACAAGGGGACGGCGGCGCTGGGGGACGCGGTGGCACCGGTGACCCGGTAACGGGCTCCGGGCAGAGCCGGCACCGCCCGGGGGATCACCCCGGTGCTGCGGCAACGCGTCCTCGCTCATCTCCGGTTCTGGGGGTCCCAGGTGGATTCCGGGCGCGGTGTTTAAGCTGAGTCCAGCACCGGCACCGGGACCTCCCTATCCCGCTACCCGCGCACCGGGAGCCCCCCGGCCTTGCGCACACAACACAGACGGGCACCGGGACCCCTCACATCCCCCTGCTCACCCACCGGGCCCCCCAGGCCACTCGTGCACGAACCGGACTGACACCGGGACCTCCCGGACACGTACCCGCGGTACCGATGGGCACCGGGACCCCCATCCCATCCACGCGTGCACGGACGGGCTCGGTCCCGGGACCCCCACCCACCCTCCTGCCCGCGCACCGGGACCCCTCTCTACGTCTGCCCAGACCGGCACCGGGACCCCCGGCCATGCTCACACAACCCAGACGGGCACCGGAACCTTCCCGTCCACGTGCGCACGGACCGGACCGGCCGCGGGATGTCCCCACCCCGCTGCAAACGCACCGGGAGCCCCCCGGCTCAAAACAGAGGGGCACCGGGACCCTCCGTGACCACGCGCGCACGGACCCGCTCGGTCCCCGGACCCCCCTCCCGTCCCCCGGGGGCCGTTCCCGTTCCCGTCCCGCTCCCGGTGCCGCTCACCATGGCCCGGCCCGGCCGCTCGGCGCAGGCCCGGGCCCCGCGGGGCGGAGCGCGGTTCCGCCGCCACCTGCAGGCACCGACCGGCAGCGCCGCCAGCCCCGGGGCCCCGTCCCCGGTCCGGTCCGTGCGCCGGGGTCCCGCTGCCCGTCTGCAGTGAGCGCACGGCCAGGGGTCCCGGTGGGTGGGCGGGCAGGGGGATGCAGTGGGGTCCCGGTGCCGGTCCCTGGACACGTGGCCGGGGCTCCCGGTGCATTTGCAGCGGAAGAGGGAGATCCCGGGACAGAATCAGCCCTTGCCTGCACGGCCAGGGGGGTCCCGGTGCCTGTCTGTGCTCTGTGAGCACGGCTGGGGGTCCCGGTGGGTGAGCAGGGGGGTCCTGGTGTCCGTGCAGAGCCTGCAGTAGTGACCAGAGGGGTCCCAGTGCATGAGCAGGGGGGTTTGTGTGTGGTCGTGGTGCAGTAGTGACCAGAGGGGTCCCAGTGCATGAGCAGGGGGGTTTGTGTGTGGTCCTGGTGCAGTAGTGACCAGAGGGGTCCCAGTGCATGAGCAGGGGGGTTTGTGTGTGGTCCTGGTGCTGGTCCAGTCCGTGGCCAGGTCCCGGTGACCATCTCCTGTGTGCACGTGGCCGGGGGGCCCCGCGGGCGGGCAGGGGGGTCCCGGTGCTGGCCCAGTCCTTGCACACATGGCAGCAGGCACTGCCCACCAACAGCACCACCTCCATCCCTCCCCTGTCCCTCATCTCCCCACCCTCCTACGCTGCTCCAGCACAGCCCCCATTTATTGAAAACTGCACCAATTTGGGTAAAAACCACCAGAAAACAGGGCTGAGAGTTGCAATACTTTATTGGCCAGTGCAGGCAGGGCTGGAGGCTCTACTTGACCTTCTTCTTGGGGCGCAGGTTGTTGGTGTGCCCACACTTCTTCTTGCGGCAGTTGACGGCGCGGGGGTGCAGGCGGGCGTAGCACCTGGGGGGGACAGGTCAGCAGAGCCCCGTGTCCCTGGGGAGGGGCTCTGGGGGAGGGAAGGGGGTGAGGGGACACGGGCAGGGGACACGGGGACGCACTTGCGGCAGATCATCTTGTCGCAGTTGTATTTCTGGGCGAGCTGGCGCAGGGAGGGCTCGATGATTCCCCCTCGCAGGCGCAGCACCAGGTGCAGCGTGGACTCTGCAAGGCGAGATGGGTGTCACACCGCGGGCAAGGAGCACCTGGCACCCCAAGAACGCCCCCCCAAAAACCTCCGGGGTCCGGGGAGCACCTTTCTGGATGTTGTAGTCTGCGAGGGTGCGGCCGTCCTCCAGCTGCTTCCCCGCGAAGATCAGGCGCTGCTGGTCGGGGGGGATCCCTGCGGGACGGAATCACCGTGCTGGGGACACCGGGGTACCCCACGGGGCCACCCCGTTACTCCGGGCCCCGCCAGTACCTTCTTTGTCCTGGATTTTGGCTTTCACGTTCTCGATGGTGTCATTGGGCTCCACCTCGAGGGTGATGGTTTTGCCCGTCAGGGTCTTCACGAAGATCTGCATCTTGGCACCTTCTCACCTGCGGGAGCGGCGGCCGCGTCACCCCGGGCCGGCCCCGGTGCCGCCGTGTCCCACCCCCGACAGGGCCCCGCCGCTCCCCGGCCGCGACGCGACCCCTCAAAGCCTCTCAAACCCCCGTTCCCGAGCATCCCCCCCGGGATCCAACCCCGCTCTCCCACGATCCACCTCCCATCCCAGGATTCGGGGCCGTCCCGTGGGATCTAGTCCCGTCCCCGGGGACCCAGGGCCCCTCCCGGGGTTCCAGCCCCCACCCCGAGATCCAGGCCCTCCTCCCCGGGTCCCAGCCCCCTCTCCCGGATTCCCGTCCCCATCCCGGGATCCACGGCCCCCTCCCTCGATTCAGGGCCGCCACCCCAGGCCCCGGGCCCGCTCCGGTCCCGCACCGCGCGCACCCGCGGCCTCGCTGCTGAGGGAAAGGGAGGCGGGCCCGGGCCCGCGCTACGTCACGTCCGGCGGGGACACCGGCCCGGCCCCGCGGTACTTCCGTCACTTCCGGCGGGGACACCGGCGCGGCTCCGTCACTACCGGCGTGACACCGGCCCGGCCCGGCTCCGTCACTACCGGGGTGACACCGGCCCGGCCCGGTACCGCGGGAAGGGGCACGGGAGGGTCTGCACGGACCCGAGACCACACCAATCCCGACCACAGCCCCCGGACTGGCCCCGTGAACCCAACACTGACCGCAGGGCCTTAGGATCGGCCCCACACTGACCCCGCGGCCACAGGCCTGCCCCAAGACTGGCCCCAAACGGACCCCACACCGGCCCCAAACCAGCCCTACAGTGCCGGACCAGCCCCACACTGACCCCATGGACCCCACACCGGCCCCACAGCCCCGGGACCAGCCCCACGCTGACCCCACACCAGCCCCACAGCCCCAGGACCAGCCCCACACTGACTCCATGGACCCCACAGCCCCAGGACCAGCCCCACACTGACTCCATGGACCCCAGACCAGCCCCACAGCCCAGGGACCAGCCCCACACTGACCCCACACCAGCCCCACAGCCCCAGGACCAGCCCCACGCTGACCCCATGGACCCCACACCGGCCCCACAGCCCCAGGACCAGCCCCACACTGACCCCATGGACCCCACACCGGCCCCACAGCCCCAGGACCAGCCCCACGCTGACCCCATGGACCCCAGACCGGCCCCACAGCCCCAGGACCAGCCCCACGCTGACCCCATGGACCCCAGACCGGCCCCACAGCCCCGGGACCAGCCCCACGCTGACCCCATGGACCCCAGACCGGCCCCACAGCCCCGGGACCAGCCCCACGCTGACCCCATGGACCCCAGACCGGCCCCACAGCCCCGGGACCAGCCCCACGCTGACCCCATGGACCCCACACCGGCCCCACAGCCCCAGGACCAGCCCCACACTGACCCCATGGACCCCAGACCGGCCCCACAGCCCCAGGACCAGCCCCACACTGACCCCATGGACCCCAGACCAGCCCCACAGCCCCAGGACCAGCCCCACGCTGACCCAACAACCCCATGGCGGGTCCCACAGCTGCAGTTGCAGGACCAGCCCCAAACCCCTGTCCTCCAGCCCCCCACTCTCCCCTCATCCCCTCCCAGGCCATCAGGACCCCAGACCCAAGCAGTTGCTCCATCCCACCACAATGCTGATGGAAAAGAAGGATCTGGACAGCTCCTGCCGCCTGTGGAGCGACCCGCAGCACCATGTGAGGGGCTGAGTGTGAGAACCAAAGGGAAACACGGCTCTGGCTCATCCCAGCGGTGGAAAAGGCAGCAGGCACAAGTCCAGCAGCAGCAGGGACAGACCCCTGGCAGAGCTGGTGGGCACGCAGAGCCTCAGGGACAACACTCCTTACGAAATATAAACACCTGTGCCCCAAAAGCAGCTTTTCTGCGCCAAAAAAAGTCAACGTGGAGCGTGGGGTTTGGGCGCTCTCCTGAGCGCAGGAAGGAGGGAGGAGCACAAGAGGCATTTCCAAGCCAGGATTTACTGATTCCCCCCTGAAGCGAGCTGTGGGGTTTTACACCTCAGCGGCACTTTGGAGGCAGAAGGGCAGCACCTTCCTGCCTCGGCTTCTCCCAGCCTTCGCTTCCCCTCTTCCCGAGGAAGGGAAAAAAAAAAAAAAAAAAAGAAAAATCAAGCGGCACACAAATATAAATACAGGATAGAAAGTTCTCCAGGGGTGGGAGGTGACTCCTAGTCCAGGCCCTCGGCCCTGTCCTCGTCTGTGAGGCTCTGTCCGTTCACGGCCGGGCCGTCGTACTGGCCCTGGGATAAATCCTCGAAATCCTGGCTGGTGGTGGGGGAGATGACGTCGGGGCTGCTGTCGCAGGACTCCGTGCTCTGCTCAGAGGTAGCGATGGTGGTCGTGGTGCTCTTGGGGACGGGGTCGAAGTCGTCGTCGTCTTCCAGGATGGGGGATTCGTGGATGTCTGGGAGGGAAGAGGGAGGGGTTAGGTTTGCGGTGGGACGCCAGGAGAGCAATTCCCTGGTTTCTAGTTCTGCTTGTAGCGGGGATTAAAAACAAACAAAAAAAATCCCCAAATCAGCAGCACGGAAATTAGAGGTTGGGTGTAACTTTCTGCAACTGCACTTAAGGGGATTAAGGAGTTTTCCTGACTTTTAGGGAAGCAGCCACGGGTCAGCACATTGACTTCTCCTGGTTTCTGACTCTTCCCGCAGGAGGAAAACCGAGCATGGAGTGCCAGGACAAGGGGGAACGGCTTCCCAGTGCCAGAGGGCAGGGATGGATGGGATATTGGGAAGGAATTGCTCCCTGTGAGGGTGGGCAGGCCCTGGCACAGGGTGCCCAGAGCAGCTGGGGCTGCCCCTGGATCCCTGGCAGGGTCCAAGGCCAGGCTGGACATTGGGGCTGGGAGCAGCCTGGGACAGTGGGAGGTGTCCCTGCCATGGCAGGGCTGGCACTGGATGGGCTTTGAGGTCCCTTCCAACCCAAACCATCCCATGGCTCCGTGAATCCGCGCGTCAGGAATCACTCACTGCTGAAAGCCTCCGGGTACTGCTTTGCCAACTTCCCTTTGAGTGTCCTGGGGAGGAGAGAATGATCTGAGTCCGTGGGGAGCTGAGGGATCCCGAGCTGAGCTGCCCAACAGCTCCCTTGGCCTCCGGCAGTCGTGGACAACGCAAACAAATCCCAAGGGAAGCCCCCTGGGCCGAGGGATTCCCTTCCCAACCCCCCTGAACACCCCATCCCACCCTTCCCAGCACGGGGGGTGCTGCTGAATCCCACCTTTTGTGACCACCCCGAGCAGCTCCCAAGGCAGCACAGCCCATCCCAGCCAGAGCAGGATCACGCAAACCCAAAGCTCCAGCCTCCACTCCCTCCACGTGTTGCTGACCACATATTCTCCCTTCCCCAACACATTTTCCTCCTCATATTCCCCCCAAACTCCCACTCATGTCCCGCTTTAACACCGCCACGCCCCACCCCGCCTCCCCGTGCCACCTCCGTGCCCGTTCCCGCCCCGTTTCCCACCGGATCCTCCGGAAGATGCTGTCCAGGTCCTTCTTCATCTCCACCAGGGTCCTGGTGTGGTGCAGGAAGCGCTCGTTCATCTGCTGCATGCGGACGCTCGACAGGTTGTTGAAGTTGAGCAGCATCTCGTTGGTCTTCTCAAACCGATCCAACCTGCGCGGGGGAGGCAGACGGAGCTCGCCAAAGATCCCGGGAGGCTCCCGGTGCCGGTACCGGGCTTCCCACGGGCCGCTTCCCCCAGGACTCACATGTTTTTCTGGGCCAGGATGATGGCGTTGACGTCCTCGGCGTTGACCATGCCCAGCACCCTCCCGCAGAACACCTGCGAGGCCGTGGGCTCCATCGTGGCCTGCGGGACCGCGGGGACGGCTCAGCCGGGGCACCGGGAGCCCCCGCGCCGGTAACGGAGACACCGCCACCCCCTCCGTGATAGCGGGGCCCCCTCCTCCCTGCCATGCAACCGGTACCGGGTACCCCGCCGCCGTGCCCGCTCCCGGGGCGGCCCCACACGCCGGTAACGGGGGTCCCCTGGCCGCCCGCCGCCTCCCCGGTCCCGCCAGCGCCGGCAGCCCCCGGTTCCCTCGGGGACACGCGGACCTGGGCCCACCCCAGTGTTCCCGGAGCCTCCCACCAGCAATGCCCGCGCACCTGCGGGAGCCCGTCCCGCCGCTTCACATGACGGGAGCGGGAGCGGTACCGGGGGCGGCACCGGCGGCCGCTCCGCGCCGCTTCCGGGTGCGGCGTCACGTGGGGCGCGACCCCGCGGCGTCACCGCGCCGAGCCGGAAGTGCCGGAGACCGGCCGGAGGACAAGGCCGCGACCCCCGCGGGCATCACGGAGCCTCTCCGGTACCGGTGCCGAGCCCCCCGCGCCGCTGCCCTCAGCGCCGGGGCGGCCCCGCTGGTGGCGGCCCCTTTAAGGCGTCGGGGGCGCCGCGGGCGCGTCGCTGACGAGCGTCCTCCCCGCCCAATGGCGTCGCGCGGTGGGCGGGACCGGACCAATAGGAGCGAGGGGGCGGGGCCTGCGCCCGCGCGTTCGCGAGCTAGGTGGGAGCGGCGGGGGGCGCGCGGCGGTCACGTGGGGCGGGCGGGGGGCGCGGGGCCGCCCCCCCCCCCTCGGTACCGGGCCGGGGCCGCGACCCCCCCGATCCCACCGGGACAGACCGACCCCCCCTCCCCCCAATCCCACCGGGCCCGAGCCCCCGCCCCTGCCGGGCCCGATCCGTCCCCGGCGCTCCGGAGTCTCCGCTGTCCCGTTGCGCATCCCCCGCCCCTGGAGGGTCCCGGCGCTCCCCGGGCCGGCGGAGCGTCTCTCCCGGTAAGAGCAGGCCTGATCCCTGTCCTCTCTCCCCACTCCAGGTTGCTCCGCCGCCATGGCGTCCAGCGGGGAGGAACCGAGGAGCGGCTCCCCGGGCCGGGCGGGCACCGGCACCGAGCCGGCGGCGGCGGCCGACGCGGCTCAGCTGGACACGGCGGAGGATTTCGAGGTCCTGGAGGAGGAAGAGGAGGAGGATGAGGATGACCTGAGCGAGCTGCCCCCGCTGGAGGACGTGGGCCGGCCGCCGGCCCCGCCGCGGGAGGACGCGCAGCTCCCGGAGCAGGGCGCGGGGGACGCGGCCGGGGACCCCCAGGAGTGGCTCGATGTTCTGGGTGAGAGCCCCGGGCAGGAGGGACGCTCAGTTCTGGGGCCTCACGGGCTTCCCCGGGGCTCCGAAGGCCGGGCAGGAGGCAGGGCAGGGTGGAAGGAGTCGGGCTTTTTCCTCCCCACCGTGCCCCGACGCATCCCCGGTTTCTCCGTGCCCAGGGAATGGTTTGCTCAAGAAAAAGACGCTGGTGCCGGGCCAGGGTGTGGACAGCCGTCCCCAAAAGGGCCAGGACGTGACAATCCGCCTGAAGGCCACGCTGGAGGATGGCACCGTGGTGGAGGAGAACCCTGCCCTCACCTTCACGCTGGGGGACTGCGATGTCCTGCAGGTGAACACGGGGACAAAGCTCACCCAGCTTCATCACTGCCCTGGGGAGCAGGACCTCACCTGAGGGGCCACAGGGAGGGTTGGGGTTGGTGACATCCCGTCTGTGGGTCCAGGTTGGACGGGGCTTGGAGCAACCTGGTCTAGTGGAAAGCGTCCTTGCCCATGGCAGGAGGTTGGAACTGGATAACCTTTACAGTCCCTTCTGTGATTCCATGTTGTTCCCTGCAGGCTCTGGACCTGTGTGTGCAGCTCCTGGAGATGGGGGAGACGGCTTTGATCGTGTCAGAAGCCAAGTACTGCTACGGAGCTCAGGGCAGGTGAGCTGGGAGGGTGTCAGGTGGAGCAGGGTGGTCCCAAACAGGGCTGGGGAAGCTGTCCCCTGCTGGGAAACCTTTGCTTCCTCCCTCGCCATGTGCAGTGTGTCCTGCCTGGGGTGGAAAGATCCACATCTTCCCCTGCCCCGGGAAGCTTCCCTGGCTCGGATTTCTGAACCACGGTGCTAAATCCACGTGGCCCAGCATCTGAGAGGTGACAAAGTCCCGTGGCTTTGTGCAGGAGCCCTGACATCCCCCCCAACGCGTCCCTCACGCTGGAGGTGGAGCTGCTGGCGGCTCGGGACGCGCCGGACCTGGAGCTGCTCAGCGGGAAGGAGAAGATCCAGCTGGCCAACCGCAAGCGGGAGCGCGGCAACTTCTTCTACCAGCAGGCAGATTACGTGCTGGCCATCAACTCCTACGACATTGCCCTCAGGATCGTGGGCTCCAGCTCCAAAGGTACCTGTCCCCCCTCCCAGAGAGGCCCACCTGGGCTCCCGGCCCTGCTGTAACCTGGCCCTGGGGTCTGTGCAGTGGATTTCAGCCCAGATGAGGAAGCCGAGCTGCTGGATGTGAAGGTGAAGTGTCTCAACAACCTGGCGGCCTCGCAGCTGAAGTTGGACCATTTCAAGGCAGCTCTCAAGTCCTGTAACCTCGTGCTGGAGCACCAGCCGGGGAACATCAAGGCTCTCTTCCGAAAGGGAAAGGTGAGGAGGGGTCTCTTCTCCACGGCGTGGCAGGGGACCGAGGGACAGGCCTCAGCGTCCTGCTCCACCCGTGTGTCACCCTCCAGGTGCTGGCTCAGCAGGGAGAATACAGAGAGGCCATTCCCATCCTGAAGGCAGCGTTGAAGCTGGAGCCTTCAAACAAGGTAGGCTGGAGATGTGTGCTGCCCGTGGTCCCGCTGAACTGGGGGTCTCCGGTTTGCTCCTCTCTTGTCCGTGTCCCTACAAACCTCAGTGTCCCCCCTGGAAGGCTGAAGGGAGGCTGGGAATAGCCCCCAGAGCCTGGGGGATGACGCAGCACGTGGAGCATAGCTGGGCTGGTGGGTCCCTTATCTCCACGTTGCGAGGTTCCCTCGTTGACCTTTGGTCCTGGCAGTGGCAGGACTCCCTGCCAGCCCATCCGTGCTCC
The DNA here is from genome assembly GCF_041296385.1 of Aphelocoma coerulescens. Taxonomy (NCBI): domain Eukaryota; kingdom Metazoa; phylum Chordata; class Aves; order Passeriformes; family Corvidae; genus Aphelocoma; species Aphelocoma coerulescens. The sequence continues at coordinate 5,366,631 of NC_091041.1, read as the reverse complement.
AGCCATCCCATGGGGATGGTCCAGGCTGCTCCGGGTTCCCCGGGTGGCTCGGGCAGTTCGTGCTGCGGTTGAGGGAAGTGGAGCAGAGCTGAGTCCCCACAAACTCGCTGAGCAGCCCCGAGAGTGAATCACTGGGTGGTGGGAGCAGCCAGACCTCGGTCCAGCGCCCGGGCAGGGCGAGCTCTGGGTCAGGAATTTCCTGTCAGTTAATGATCAGCTGCAGGACTGGAGCCTCGGGAGAAATCAAAAACCAGTGCCAGGAAATGACCCCAGCAGGAGCGAGCCTGGGAGGAGGCAGGGAGGTGTTGCCTGCACAGGGTCAAGCCGGGGGGGTCTTGGTTCTCCAGATGGGTTTTAATCCTTGTCTGGATCTGTTGTTGTATCCATTTCTTTCCTGGGGATTTCACCAGACCATTAGGATTTGTGTCATGACCCAGTCCCTGAAGGTCACAGGTGGGACGTGGCACAAGCAGGTGCTTGGTGGCCCCGCAGCACCCTCAGGGGCGGTCCGAGCACACTTGGAAGGGTGAGCAGGACCCCAAACCCTTCCCTTCCCAGCAAGGTTAGGGTGGAGAGGGAGCAGCACTGGGAACCATTCCCCCGGCACGTCCCTGGGCAGGGCGGCTGCTCCCCAGTTCCGATGGAGCTTTTAATTGGAGAGGGCTGGAAAATCCAAGTGCCCGGCAGTGACGTGTCCAGTGAAACCACAAGGACAGCAAATTACTGCCCTCCCCGGCTGCTGCCAGGGCTCCCGGGGAAGTGGCGGTGCCGCTCCAGTCGCGGCGTGGGTGACTCAGGGGCCACGGCTACCGGTGCTGAAAACACTCCAGAAACGCTGGGCTCCACCTGCCTCCCATGGGGCCGTCACAGCCATCCCTTCTCCTGACCCCTTGGAAATGTTCTGGAAGCAGCGTGGGATGCTGATGGTTGTCCTGTGCTGATGGGACAGCCCCGGTGAGCTCCAAGCAGGAGCGTTCCGTCCTCCAGACATCCACATTTTGGTGTTGGAGGCAGCTTTTCCCAGCGTGGCACAGGCTGGCAGAGGCGGTGTTCCCGGGATGTGTCCCCCAGCAGAGGGCACAGCACGGCCGTGCCACCAGGGCCACCACTATGTCTTTCTGCCCCCTTACCCTGCTCGGCTTCCTGGTGCTTCCTGCTGCTTTTGGGGAGCCTCTGGGCCCCACGCAGGACTCAGAGCCTTTTCCTGCCCCAGCAGGGCAGGTGTGGACACGCTGCAGGTCTTGCTGCAATCCCGCTTCACACCAGGCTGAGTTTGAAGCCTGATTTCCCAGCCTGCTTCCAGACGAAAAGTAGGAGAGCTGGGGCATGTCTGTCCTCGAGGCAGACACTTTCCTGTCGCGATTAAAGGATAAAATCCCTTTCCTGATGTCTGGCATCAGCCCTGGTTTCTGCTCCCTGCTGCCAGGCAGGGAGTGGCTTGAGCAGCCAAAAAGGACAGAGGGGCATTGGACCCACAGGGCATCCCCATGCCAGCCTGGGTGTTCAATGCCAGCCTGGTGCAGCCCAGTGGCGTTGGGAAGTGGGGCAGGATGAGGCTTGATCATCCCCTCAGCTGTTTCTAAGCTCTTCCATGATGTTCCTGCACATCCCAGGGGTGGTGGAAGCTGCTGTTGGTCACACGTCCCCTCCCTGGCAGGTAGGGATGGCACAGGGCTGATAACACCACGCTGTCCTCCCCAGACCATCCACGCTGAGCTCTCCAAGCTGGTGAAGAAGCACGCGGACCAGAGGAACGTGGAGACGGAGATGTACAGGAAAATGCTCGGGAATCCCAGTGCCACCAGCACCCCCAGGAAGTGCAAAGACAAACTGCCCTGGGTAAGGGCTGGGCCTGAGCTCCCGCGGGTGGCAGAGCAGGTGGGGGTCACCCATGGATTGGGGATCCACAGGGGATTGCCAGTGTCCCCTCAGGTCCTGCAGGAGGGACACAGCCCTGCTCCCAAGCAGGATGTGGGTGGGCTGTGTCAGGACAGCGATCCCACTGGGAGCAGGGGGCCGTGCTCTGGGAGCCGTGCCCGGAAAACACCGATAACAGCCTGTGCTCCTGGCTGTGTCCGCCGGATCCCAGCCATGCCAGCTGGAGGGTCCGGACTTTGCTCCCAGCTGCCCGTTGGGAAGCGCTGTCAGCTGGGCAGCCGGCAGCACACGCTGTCCCCGCGGCCGCGCCGGCCACGTGCCGGGCAGAACTGACCCAGCACTGCCTTTTTGGGATGCCCTGTCCAGGAGGCAGGGCAGGCAGGATGGCACGTGTCCCCTGCCATGGGCACAGCCCCTCATGCCCCCGTGCTCTGCTCCGCAGTCCATCCCCTGGAAGTGGCTCTTTGGCGCGACGGCCATCGCGCTCGGTGGCGTGGCCTTGTCCGTGGTCATCGCGGCCAGGAACTGAGGTTGGCACCGGGGTGGCCCCTCGGCACAGGACCAGCGCCGGGTCCTGGCCTCTCTCTGCCGAGGGGCTCCCCCGAGGCTCTGCCACCCCTTCCCGCGGACTCGCAGCTCCAGGAACACGGATGCTTCCTCTGCCGGAGGTGCCGGATCTCTCTCCCAGCGTTCCCCATATCCCTCCTGGCACGGGCGGGTGCGGCTGTGGGGAGGGAGCCGCCGGCAGAGCAGGGACCCCCGGGCAGCCTCCCGGCAATCAGGGGCTCAGCCCCCAGCCCCGAGTGTGTCGGGGGCAGCGGGAGGTCCCTCACACCGGTACGTCCTGGCCGTGCCCATCCCGGGTGTTGCGGTCCGGCCGCCGGGACGGGACGGGCAGGGGGAGGTACATGGAATGAAGCTGAGGGAAGGGAAGCGATGTGGATGTGGATCCCAGGGGCAGATGCAGCGACATTCCCTGATTCCTGGGGGGCTGCCGGCGGCTCAGCCCTCCCGGACGCATCCGCTGCCCTCCTCTGCACATCCCTGCAGTGTGCAATGTCCAAAGGAAGCCAAAGAAACCCGCGGTGGGAAGGATGGAGGAGGGGAGTGCTGGAGACCCCCTGTCCAGGCTGTCTTCCTGCGGGTCCAAAACGTCAGGGGTCCCTCCCTGCCCTGCAGCCCCCCCAGTGCCCACCGCTGCCCAGCCTCAGCTCTGCTCGTGGGGGGGTTGTAGCACTGTCCTCGCACCCCAAACTGACTGTGAACTTCCCAAATAAAGGACAATTCCTTCACATTCGGGCCTCTTTCATTGCCACACGTGGGGTCACATGGAGTCTACGGGGGCAATGCCCAGGGGGAAGCCTGGGACCCCAAAATACGTCCTGGGGGAAGCCCGGAACGCTCAGGCACTACCTGGGGATCAGGGGGTTCATGCTGGGGATCTCATGACTGGGGAGGTCTGCGGGGTTGGGGGGGGATTCATGCTCGGGGGACTGACACCCAGGGGCGTACAAGGGGTTCATGTCCGGGGGGCGTTCATGCGCGCGGATTTGATGCCCAGGGATTCCAGGGGGTTCACACCCGGAGGGCTGAATGGCCGGGGCGGGTCAGGGGGTTCATTCGCGGGGGTCCATCGCGGGGATCCATCGCGGGGATCCATCCCGGGGGTCCGTGGGGTTCCCCCGCTCGCCGCCCCCTCCCCGCGCTCCCGCAGCGCTCCCCGGCTGCACCAGACCACCCTCCCCAGCATGCCCCGCGCCCCTATTTGCATATCCCCGCCTCCCCTCCCCACGGACCAATCCGGCGCGGCGCCCGGCATCACCCAGCCAATCGGCGCGGCCGCTGCCCACCTCCTCGCCCCAGCAACAGGCGCCCCGCGTGGGCGTGGCCGGCGGGGCCGCGCATCATGAATAATTCATAAGGGGGGGCGTGCCGGCGGCGGGCGGCCCCGGCGGCCCAGGCGCGGAGGGGGAGACGGTCCCAAGATGGCGGCGCTGCAGGCGGAGCGCGGGTACGGGCTGTCCTGCGGTCGCCTCGGCCGCGGCACCCGCGTCTCCGTCTTCCACGTCAAGCTCACGGAGAGCGCCCTGCGCGCCTTCGAGAGCTACCAGGCCTGTAAGGTACGGGGCTGGCGGGCGTGGGGCGGGGGGCACGGCCCCGCCGAGGGCGGTCGGCCGGCCGCCACGAGGCCCCCGGACGGAGCCCTGCGGGCGGCACCGGTGGGGATGTAAGGGGAGGTGAGCGGGGGGAGCTCCTCGTGAAGTGGGTGTGCGGCTCGGGGCGGGCCTGGGGCGGGGGGACTCCCTGGTGAGGGGTTGAGGGGGTGCGGAGGCTCCCGGCCCCCCCCCCCCCCCTCAGTGAGTGGCCGGTGAACCGGCAATGGGGGGTGGCGATCCGGGTGCCAGGTGCCTGAGGGACGCCGGAGGGGACTTGCCGTGCCCCTCCGGTAACGCCCCGGAGCACCCTGGTGTGTTCCCCGTCTCCGGTAGTGCTTGAGGGATCCCTCTCCCCCCCCACCCCCCCCCCCCCCCCCCCCACCGTGGGTGACCGGGGAGGGGTCGTGATCCTCCGGGAAGTGCCCGAGGGCTCCGGGAGGTGTCGGTGTTTCCTCCCGCGCTCCGGTAATCGCGGGGAGGACCCCCATACGCCACCACCCCGGTGGGTGAGCGGGGACCCCCCGTGTGCCCTCCCCCGGGTGGGTGACAGGGGCCCCGCGGTCTCGGTGCGGGTGTGGGCGCTCGGTGCCCCCCCGGGAGGTGACGGGAAGCTGCCGTCAGTCCCCGTAAGTGTCCGGGGAGGGGGGCGAAGGGACGTCGGTGCCTCCCCCCCCTCCGTTTCCCCGGTGAACGTGACGTGGGTTTCCAAAGCCGGGGGGGGGGGGGGCGGCGGGTCCATCCCCGGTGCTGCCATCCCGGACTGGGGGGGATGGGGGTCTCTCCATCGCTGTCCCCTCCCCGGGACACCCGGTTGTTCATCCCCCGCCCGACCCGGTGCTCCCCTCCCGGGGGTGGGGGGGAGGCACGTTCAGGCTGTATTTTGAAATTTCCAGATTGTCTTTTCCGTGCCGTTTCCTTGAAATGCATCCAGAGAGCTTATTAGTCATGTAAATAGAGAATAATGGCCATGCTCGGCAGCTGGTGTTGGGATGGACTGGAGAGGGGTTCAAAACTGTCATTTTTAGTGTAATTTTATTTTTATTTCATTTTTTCTTGCTGCCTCTGATCCTGCGACAAGCATTTCTGTCTCCTCACCTTGCTGGGGGAAGCTGGGAGCCTAAACCCGTTTGTCATTAGGAGCGTCCTGCCTGCCAGCTTCTGTAGGATAAACCATATGTTGTCACAACACTATTTTTAATTTAGGGTGTTGGTTACATCACATCACTGAATTGGGCAATCTCTGTATGAGGACGAAGGTAATGACTGTACCAGGGTTTATCAACTTATATTTTAATGAGTGTTTATCAGCATTATGAGAAGTCAGGAGGAATAAGTGACTTGGGTAGACTGAATTATTAGCTTTTTGTTTTTTCCTCTGAAAAATGAAACAAATAATCCAAATAATTCTTTCCTATATATTGGGAAAGCCTTTTATTTTGGGGGAGGGAGAGTAGGAAGACTACAGGCAGCTGCGTTAAATATTTTGGGAAGCTATTCCGAGTCCATGTCACACATGAATAGTGGTGTTTATTTTCTAAATGAAGTCTGGGCTCAGGATTGTTTGGTGGCCAACGGCCACTAATGAACTTTGCTTCCTTCACCGCCACCCAAAAGAGAAATAGTCGGAGGCTCCTGGTGATTAACTGGGCAGGAAGGGATAAGGGCAGAAGAGCTGCTTGTTTGTGTAGTGAATAACGCAACAATTAGTGGGCTATTAAACACATATGCTCATTCTGCATCGGTTCTATAAACAGTTTCCCCAGCTCGTTGAACGTCTCGGCTTCCTCGGAAGCGCTCGGCCCCGGCCCTGCCAGGAGCCGCCTCCAACACACCTTTGCAGTGTGTGTTTGTCCAGTCCAGCTCCGCTTTAATTTTGGGCTGCAGCAGTTAAATGGAAAAAATTTGCTCAGGCTCCCTCTGTTCGGTTTGGTTTGAAATGTGGTGGAACTGACGGCAGCGTTGTGTAATATGGATAATGGCCTGGAATCCAATCCTGCTGTTTGTGTTACCTGGCGTCCAACATGTGCAGTCTGACCTGTTTCAGGCACCGGGGTAGCACGTCCGTGCGATTCCTGCGACAAGGCTCTGTCCCTCTGCCAGAACGGGCAGGGAAATGTCTTCAGTTCCTTGCTTGAGTTTGTTCTTGGTCTAATAATAATGTATTGGGATTACATAATCCAAAAATGATCACCCAGCCGGGCGAGCTGCCATTTGTTTGGAGTGTCCCTGGTGCCAGAGCAGTTGCAGGCTTGGTGTGGAGCTGCACCATGTGTGGATCAGGCAGCAGGGCTGTGGAGGAACAGAGATTTGTCTTCTTGGATCTCTGCTGAGCTGTGCTCTTGGTTTTCTGCTGAATTGCCTACATCCTGGGGAACAAAATGGTCACGGATCACATTCTGGATGGGGTTTGGAGCAATGCGGTTTAGTGGAAGGTGTCCCTGCTCATGAAAGGGATTTGAAACAGCTTGAGCTTTAAGGTCTCTCTCAGCCCAAACCATTCTGTGATCCTGTGGTGTTGATCCCCAACTCTTGTGTTCCAGCAAGCCGTTCCTATATCATGTACAGAGGACGTGGAGCTGCTGCTGAGGAGCTCCAGCTCACAGGCTCCTCCTGATCCTGGGAACGGTTTCTTCAGTAGCTCACCTGAAAGAAATAGGAGGCTTAAAAAGAGAATTAGTACTGGCTTCACAGGGGACGCTGTGAGATGTCACCCAGCTGCTCCTTGTGAAACTTGCTGCCCCTGAAACTGTTTCCCCACAGTTGTGAAACCGAGAGCTCTGGCTACTGAGGGCTGAGCAGTGGGAAGTGTGTCCCAAGTTGGTTTGTCCACAGATGAAATGGAGCCAGTCTGGTGTGTTCACCTAAAACAACTCTGGGTTCTTCAGGGAGTGTAATTCTGGAGCAGCCTGCAGTTTGCTGCCTTCCTTTTGGGGGTGTGCACATGGTTAGGCATTCCCACTCCCCCCAAAATAAAAGTGGGGCATGGCCAAAGCCAGGTTGGATGGGGCTTGGAGCAACCTGATCTGGTAGAAGGTGCTCCTGCCCATGGCAGGAGGGTGGAACTGGATGGTCTTCAAGGTCTCTCCAACCCAAACCATTCTAGGATTAGATGATTCCATGACTTTTCCCTGTTACTTCTTTTCTGCCTCCAACTTTCTTGCTGCCCCTGTCAAGGTACAAGGGAACTCCTCACACCCGTGCCTTACTCTTTAATTCCTGTCCTTGGTGAGGCGATATTTTATCCATCCTCACCTAATCCCCTAATTACTCATCCTTTATTTTTCACACCTGTTTTTTTAGCAGCATCCTGGGTAAGCCACCATCCTCCTGCACAATTCGAATGCCACACGGCAGACCCGAGTGTCCCTTGGCAGTCGCTCCGTCTCCCTTGCGGTGAAGGTGCTGACAGCACATAAACAGTGTTAGGGCTGTTCCTGGAACCCTTACCTGGGAATTTCCCAACTTCCACGTATTTCTTTAAAACCTCTCTGTGGCTGGGGTGGTTGAGGGGTGGTTGTTTGAGAATGAGCAACACGATGCAGTTGCACACCTTTCCCTATCACCTTATGTGTTGACCTAACGATGGAGGCCAGGCTCAACTCTGCTCCCAGCCCGGTCCTGCCTTGCCTGGTGGTTTTAGAAGGATATAAAGAAGGTTGTAGCATCCCTTGGCGATGCAGCTGAGCAGCACCTCCTGCTCCCGTTGTCCCTCTCTGCCCCTGCTACCCTGGAGTGTTTTGAACTGAAGCCACCGGTTGATTCACTGGTGAACTTTGGCAGATGCACAAATATTTATTGGGGACTGAGCTGAGATAACCAAAGCACGTTGTCCCTGTGAATTTTGGAACTGTGCTCTGATAGATGTGGCTTCCCAAATCATCTTCCCCATGCTGCTCTAAAACCGTGAGAGAAACAATCCCTTGAAAATGAGGGTTAACCCGACCCCTTGGATTTGCTGTTTATTGAAATAACTTTCCAGCCCTGGTTTTTGGAGCAGGTTGTGGAGATTCCTTCATCTTGCTGTGTTCAAAGCACGAAACACAAAATGAAGGCTGTGCTGTCATTACAGGGTCTTTAGGGTAATGCGTATTCATGCTGACTTGAGAATTGAAAGCTGCTTGCAGGTGTCAGGAGGAGAAGAACAATCCGGCTTTCGAATCAAAATTCATTGAATTATCTCAAAGCTTTTTGCATCATTCCTCCTTCCCTGTAACCTGTTTTTTCCTGTCCTATTAATTCACTGATGCTGTAGTCCGTCAAAATTGAGGCTCTTACGACATCGGGAACATGAGTCGGTGACATGACTGAATGAATCAGAGGAGGCTGGAGAGGAAGCTCATTGCACACGTACGGCTCATCAGCAAAAATGGGACAGGATCTGCAGAACACCCTGAACTGCTCAACTCCTGCTCAATGTTCTTCACGTTGACCTGAATGTGGCACCTCCCATTGGAAGGAAGGGGACAAAGAGACACTGAACATTGTGCACGGGGAATGTTTTGGCCCGTGGCAGTTTCTTTTCAATTATTTAGGGAAGCTTTTTCTCTCGACCGTATACCATTTGGATCTGCTCAAATTATAGATTCATCTCTATAGTTTTCAAACGGCATTGGAAGGAATTGTCTGTAATTTACATCTAAAGTGACGTACAGTTGCTATGGGATTCGGTGGCAAATTATAAACCCATTATGCTTTTTTTTTATACTGGTGGTAGCAGACTAAAGAACTAGGTCTAATTGGTGACGTGCCAAGGGAAAATAGAAAGTTTGTGACAGAATCCTTGTGACTGAGGGTGCCTTTTTTTTTTTTTTTTTTTGATCAAACGTGATCTGCTTTCTATCAGCAAAACATACCCCAGCATTAATTGGAGAGGTTGAATTTGAATTAATAATTTTTGCTCTCTGACAGTACTGGGGGAAGCAAGCTAGAAGATTAACCCTTTATGTTATTTATATGGGGCTAGGTTTTTCTTTTTTTAATTTAAGTGGGATATTTCATCAGTTGCATCAATGGCAGCTGGATGTGGCAGTTGTGTTCATTACCCAGCAAGATGAAACCCTTGCTCTTTTTCAGTATATTCTGATTTCTTACTCCACTTAAACAGCAGAAGGGAAAGCTATTATAATATCTTTTTAACTTCTGTCTGAAGCATATCTGATCTGAAGAGTCTCTTCAGAGCAGTGCATCTCTCCAAGGACCCGTGTCCTGCCTCGAGTGGCTCCTGCTGGTCAGCTCAGAGTGATCCTCCAGCATCAGGGCTTTTCTGAACCCGTCTGAAGTGCTCTGTCCTGTTCTGTGGGATTTTGTCATGGAGCAGCTTGGCAGAGGGCTGGTGGCTGTTGAAACAGTTCCCTTGCGTCGTGCCGGCTCCGTTGGGACAGCAGCAGCGCCTTGATTGCTGCCGAGGAAGGGGAGATTTTGTTGGAGGGAGCATTTGAGGTCTCGTTGGTACATGGACGTGTTATCTCCCGAACAGTTTGCACATTTCAGACATTTAAACTCTGCCTGTAACTTGTAAGCAGAAACTTGTGAAGCGTCTCCAAATCCCTGGTGTTTGTGCATGTTGAAAAATGGGAAGGGACAGACTGCATGCGTCACTCCCGTACTAATTTGTGCCAGCTAATCCATGGGAGAAGAATACATTTTGGCTGACTTAGTGGTTTTGCTGCTAATGCACAAGAGAATGCGTTTGAATGGATGGAGTGGCTGCACGGGTTTAGGTAGACTTTGAAGGGATACCCCGTGTCTGGGATCCTGTGCTGGATACCCTCGTTTGGGATCACAGTTGTGTAATATCCTGGATTTGTTTGGATTTTGGGGAAGGAGAAGCGAGGGGGGGAGGAAAAGTGGTCGTCACTTAGCGTCATAACATAAGGAAGGTTGGGATCGAGTTACCTCTGAATAATTAAGGTTAATGCTGTTTCTGGAGGAACCATTATCTGCAGTGAACTTAATGCCCGTGAAAACACAGCCTAATAACCTGAACTGTGCTAATATTTCATCTGGGGTGGATACAGAGGAGGCATCACCAAAACTGGTCTTCGGCGTTCAACGTGCCTTAGCTTGACCTAGATGAATTATCCAGGAAAGGAGCTTGGATTTGCTGATAAGAGTTTTCTACAGTAGCTCGTGGGTTGCTTAGAAACATCCCATGTACATAAGGCAACTTTTGCACACACTGGTAACCCGGTACTGCTTTCTGACTGGGGATTTTGGTGGGTTTGGGGTTTTTTTTTCAAGCATTTATATACTAAAGAGAGTTGCAGTTGGTTTGCTGAGTGGTGTGTGTATCCCTGCTGCACTGGGAGAGCAGACTTCCCAAAATCCAATCCTTTTTGCATTACAGTCTAGAAAAAACACTGCTCTGTGCACTTGGTTTCTCCTTTCTTTACATTGGACTAGTGCCTTTTTCTAATTTAAAGAAACCAGCATTTGTTTAACTCAAAAAGAGGTCACTGCTGGTGAGCAGGCCTTGACTGAGCTGCCCACCTCCACCCAGCTGGAGTCTTCCCTGGTCTGGTCCTGCCTGATCATGGTTAACCCTCTGCTCTCCCTCTGTGCAGGCTTTTATGCAGGAGAGAGCGCGTCAGCCCAAATTTTTGTAGAAAACTGAGGTATTTTTCTGTTTGGGCTCCATTCTGTGCTGTTGGGTTTAATGGTAGACGCAGACTTTGTCCTTCAGGTTCGTGTCCACACGTGATGCAGTTCAGCAGGTACCACAAAACTTCCTGAGAACAACAGTTGCCTAAATCTTTGTAGGTATTTAGATTTCATCAGCACAAACATCCTCTTGGCTATTTAGTCCTGTATTTTGAGTATATATGACTTCAGCCATGCTTTGATAAGAGCAGCCACGTGACACCCAGGGCAGGTTCATATGGGATCAATGATGAGAGGACAGGAACAGGTTTCCTGAAGGAATTAGGGCTGCCCCAACCCTGCAAGTGTCCAAGGCCAGGTTGGTGCAACCCAGGATGGTGGAAGGTATCCCTGCCCATGGCATGGGGTGGAATAAATTGAGTTTTGTAGTCCTTCCAACCCAAACCATTTTGTGATTCTATGACACTTTAAGCTGATTGTTGTTACTTAGCAAGAGCAGACGTGTGTTACTTAAAATCCTGACAAAAATCCCAGCAGGACGGAAGAAACTCCAGCTCAATCCATATCACTGTGCCCACAGGATCCATATTTTCTACAACTGAGGTGGAAGAACTAATTTAATCTTTCTTCTATATTCCTCCCCACTGAGGCCCATTCTGCGATGGGCTGCAATCAGTGCGTTATGTGCCAGTTGTGGTTATTTGAATCATATTTCCACATTTCAGTGTCTAGACTTTATGTTTGTGTGAGTTTTGTTGTACCTTTCCAGCTCCGGCACTGATTTCAGTTGGTTTTGGCTCCTGGTTTCTATGAGAAAATCAAACGAGCTGTGTTTCTGCCTTTCCCAGTCCCCAAAAAAGAAGGGAACAAGGGAATGGGCAGAACTTAGTTTTATAAGCTCCTTTGCCACCATTTTTCTCTCTTTTGAGGGAATCTGTGTGTGGATGAGCCGGGTTCTGCCATTTGGTGACCAGCAGGTGAGAGCGAGGAGAAACCACTGATGGCTGGAGATAAATCTCTGCCTGCTTCTTGCACTGAGAGAGCTCTGCTGTGAAAAAAGGGATGATCTCGATACAGGCCAGCAAGGCTGGAAAAAAGTGACTATGCACACATTTTTAGTAAAGAAACAACTTTATAATCCACAGAAGGAGAGCATTCATTGAAAGTGAAGCAGCTTTTTAATTGCCTGCATGCACTGGGCTTCATTTTTCGCCAGCACTTGTGGATATTGAGGATGATGGATGTGGCTGTGTTAGTTCAGTGAATAGGAGGGCTGGTCTGTTTGTGATGCTCAGAGGAGTTGATAATGACACAAAACCTGGATAACATGGACCTCACTGTGACCCGGAGGTAGAACTGCCTTCAGAATTGTTCACAGTAATACTGCCTGGTGCAGAAAACAGTGTGGAAACCTGAGCCAAGGCTGTTTTCTCTGCTCCTGGTACATAATAAGGTGTATTATGGCTAAATCAGTGAAAGGAAATAATGTTCCCAACTCGTCATTAACCTGTAAAGCTTGCTGCCATCGAATGTGAAAGGCTTAAGTGCAGCTGAATAGCAAGAGAAATCTGAAATTTTCATAGGGAACGGAAAGAATAAAAGCTGTGGTTCCAGCTTCTCTCTGCAGCCCTGCCTGCGTGTCGGCTCCCTCTGCTCCCCCGGTGTTTGAGGTGACCCAGGGTGCTGCCAAAGCCGTGGCTTCACCTCTTCCAAGGAGCTGAGCAGTGTAAATTCTTCCGTTCCTTTCCGATCCAGGATTCAGTGGATGCTTTTCGGAGCCCGGCCTGGGCGGAGTAGCAAGGAAGCAAATTTTTCCACCCTGCCTGAGCTTGGGCAAGTGGAAATTGTGCCTTGGAAGCCATATAAGGCCAGCGTGCCGGCTCTGGCTGGGCTCACCTTTCCACCAGGATGCTGGGGAAGGGAGCAGCCCTCGCTCCCAGGGAGAGTTTCAGGGCCTTTGAAGTGTTCCCTGTGTGTCTGACACTTGCCAGAGGGACGGTGTGGCCGCCCTGATTAGGTGGCAGCAGCTCATTAACTCCCTGACTTGTGGGGCTCCAGCACCCAGCCCCAAACGGAGGCGGAAATTCGTGATTCAGAGTGAAACTGCTGTAAAATGACGGAGCTGGGAAGGTCGGAGCCTCTGTCACAGGGTGTCTTCATTTCCTTCAGCAGTGTCTGAGGCAGATCCTGCTGACTGCAGGCAGTGCTGAGCAGGACTTTGCTCTGAAACGAGAGTTCCTGTGGCATTAAAATAGATTTTTAAAAAGCCTGGTGGCACCTGTTCCCACATCCAGGGATGTTCAGCCCTCAGAGCTGCCAGAGCCCCAATCGTGACCTCTGCTTTTGCTTCTCGCAGAATTAAGAACAACTTCTGCTCCCATAAATAGACCCTTAAGAAGTGCGTAGGAGCTCTGTGACCAATTTCTTTTTGAAAAGTGCTCTCAGTGACACCTGTGGCTGTGACCTTGCTCGTGTTCCCACTCTGTGTCCTTGCAGGGCAGCTGTGTTTTGATGGGAGCCTGGTGGTCCTGGCCACAAGCTCTGCTTCCTTCTTTCCCATTTAATCAGCACTAAAGGGAACCTTTGGTTATCTGTGGGATTTGTGGGAAGCTGCTGGTGCTTTTCCTGCTGCAAATCCCAAATGCTTCCTGCCTCGTTGAGGTCCCCATTCCCTAACGCCATTGAGGCGGCTAAGGGACAGTGTCTGAAAGCTCCTGTGTTCCTGACACATGTGACAGCTCCCCATCCTTGTTTTTATTCCAGAAATAAAGTGTGGTTTTCCAGAGGAGAACGATGCAGCCGAGCGAGTGCACTGTCACAAACCAGTTCTCCCAGCCTGGAGTCTTGGAGCTGGTGGAGAGTCCCAAAACACTCAGCTCCGCTAAGGAAGCGGCTTCGTGTTTAATCTTTGCAAATGTGGAAATGGGAAGGGGGAGGTAGTAATGGATAAAGTAAAACATATTTAACCTTTGTGGACGTAAATGGGATATCTTGGATCTGTTTGGAGCAGGCGCTCGGGTTGACGCGGATCGTGGTGGTGATTAAAACCAACAGCAAACGTTTTTCTGGTCATGAATTACAGACTTTGTTCTTAATGCGTTAAAATCTAGAACACTTTGGTGTTTCTTAATGTGAAGGGGGAGAAGAAATAGATTTACTACCTGGAAGGTTTGATGTTATAGTTCCAGGCATGTTTCCACAACCTTCCTGCAACCACTTGGAGCTGTACCTAATGTGGGTGCTGCCTGCATTGGGCTATAAGTTTGAGCTCTCTCATACAATTAAAGCCATTTAACTCCATCTAAAGGCCTTTTACTTGTCATTAAGCCTAAATTTACTGACGTTGACAGCAGGAAGAAGCACATTTATCCTAACTCAGATGGGCTAAGAGAGCAAAACGTTCCAGCTAACTACGACTTGCCTTGATTGTTAAATTTAGACCAAAAATTCTGGTCAGACAATTAAGTGCCGGCTCAGTGGCCACACCACTTCTTTTGCATGTGTGAATTGGCTGAGCTGCCTCTGTCAGGCAAGAGAGATTCTCTGTCTGAATGTCTGAATTCTCTGGGGGTTTTTGGGCTCAGACCCGGGGAGTCTTTTCACAGCACTGTGGTCGCTCTCTGTTTAGTCAGCAGCCCTGGTATGTTTTTCCTCTTCTTATCTGAAAATTTTTCATGTTTATTTTTGGAATTCGTTGTAACCTGAACTTTCTCAGGTGTCCTTGTGGAGAGCAAAGAAACATCTGACTTATTTTTTAGGTAGATTTTTGCCAGTTGAGAAGAGTGTGTTCTTTCTTTTACTGTTTGTCGCTTTATTTTTGGAGCAGGTTTGTTACCAACCAGCCTGGCAGTGCAAATAGAGAAGTAGCTGAAACAGTGCAGGTTCTGTGCTTCTTGCTGAAGTAAAGGCAGCACCTAATTTAACTTCTTTGGGCAACTGCCTTCGCTTTTCTCCTGGAGAATACATCCCTGGAAGCTGGAGGAGGCTGTTAGCAGAGGGTATGTAACACAAGGTTCTATCATGGTAAGAAATTAGAGAGGTTCTCTTGCTCAGTGTTTTCAGGTGGGTTTTTCGTAGGCAGCTTCCCTCAGTGATAGAAAAAACCATGGAGTATTTGACTACTTTATTGCTTTCTCCCCTGTGAAGATGGTAGGAAATTTGGGTGACATCCCTGCTGAATTCTGAGTGTCTGTCAGGTTGTGTTGGCACTGGAGAGCCTCTGCTTGCCTGGAGGCCAAAAGAATCTGTCTGAGCATCTTGCTTTAGCTTTTGGGGTTGGTCTGGCTCGTGAGGTGTTGCTGGTCGGATTTCTCTGGGATTCTTTCAGGATCCAGGCTCAGATTTTGGTTTATCACAGCCTCTTCCAGCAGCGCTGTCTGTGACTCCGTCAGGAACATCTGAAGATCATCTTCAGCAGAACTTTCTCAGGCTAGTAATTACTTTTCCCTTCAAGTGTCAATAGGATATAGCTGGGCACAAGGGAAAAAGAACTGGTCCAGGCTTGTTTTCCTGGGCTCAGCAGTGTGTCTGTGAGGTGAGATTTGCTCTGGGATGGTTGAACGAGTTTGTCAATCTGATCTCTCAATTGTCTTTCTATATTTTTCTCTTGCAAGAAAAGGAGTAAAGCCCTGTGGAAGATAAGGATCGTTCTGATGTTTCAGCAGCTCATTTAAGCCACCTTATGAGCACATAGGCAAGTGAATCAGCCCTGGTGTCTTAATACGTCCCAAAATAAATTAGACTTTCGTAAGCAAATTCGGTGGGTTTGAACTGCTGTATTTTCATTAAAAGATTGCAGTGGAGAAAACGCTCTTTAAAATTCAGCCTCGGGGTTGTGTTGTTCATTAACTGATAGTCACTCCTGTTTACCTTGTGTGATAAGTCCCATGTTAAGAATGGCCAACAGTGCTGATGCCGTCACAGCTGCCCTTCAGAGAGAATTGCTTTTTTTTTTTTTATGGCTTGCTTTACTGACAGGTGGGGGCTTTTTTGGAGCTCAAATAAATGCAAACAGCCACGATGTACCTCTCCTAATCATGGAAAGCCACTTGTTTGGTTTTTTCTCCCCCCTTCATGTTCTTAGCAGCTTGGTAACGCTGTTGTCGGTACAAAGGTCATTTAAAAATCTGACATGTCAGCCCAGCAACATACTGCTTCTTAATGAGGCTTAAAACCAGCGTGGAGCTGCCTGGTGGAAATAAATTTGGAGCTGCAGAATAGAGGGAGACATGTGAACAGCTTACTGGGATGGGATCACCTGGCTTTCCTTGCACCAGCCCCCCCCTCCCTGCTTCTCTCAGAAGCCCTGGGTACTTGCAGTTCTCTTGCATAAAGGGGTTTAATTTTTCCTCTTGTTATTCAAATGAGCACAGGTGTTTGACAGCACATTGGTGTTCTCAGAAGAAAAGCAACGAAAATACCTCCTGAAATCCAGGCACGATGGCTTTAAAATGATTTCTTCCTGTGCTTGAGGCTTTCTCTCCTCCTCACCTTGGCTTCCTGCTGCCCCATTGAGGAGGTCCTGCAACACCTCTGACTTCATCCTCACCTGGCTAAAACCCTCCTGTCCCTCCTCCTCCCCAGGATGTCACTTGCCATTGAACCCAAGCTCTTGAACCTCCCTGTTCTTGGTGACGCTCCCTCAGTCCTTTGAATGTCTGAAGGCTTTTCCTCTAATCCTGTTCCCCAGCACTACTGGAATTTCAGCACCTTCAGCCTCGCCTCAGTCTCTTCGGCTCTTTGACTGTTCCCCAGTGAAAACTAGGTCAGAAACAACTGTCAGCTTCTGATATTTCACTATTCCTGTTTTATAAGTTGTAACCCAGTGTTGCTGTGTTTAATCGCTTGCTTTAATTTTCACGTATTAAATGTCTCAGCTCGCTCTGCGGGAGCAGCCTGACACAGTAAAACTGCTCCAAATAACATCTTGGCTGTAAAAGCTGTGTTACCTTGATTGGGGCTGAAAAGGTGAATTATCTTTTTTGTTACATATAATGCTGGAGATGCCAAACTGACAGATTTTTCCACCAGCTCTCTCTTAACTGTACGTTTGCTGGCAGTTTTGGAGCTGTAATTAGCCAGCTTCTCTTGGTGCCTGTGTGGCTTTTTAACCTGATGGGTGAAAGAAAAATAGCTTAAAAACAATAATAATAATTGGAAGCCCGCAGATTGGTGAGGAACACAGCAATGCAGGTATATTGGAAGGCATTTAAGAGATTGATTTTTAACTGAGTTGTAGCTGACTGGACCCATTCAGCATTTTTATAAAACTATTCTTGGAATGGTGCTTGAAGTCTGAGCTGAGGTGCCTCAGTGGTCAGTAATCCACCTGGTGTAATTCAGGAGTATCCTTCTTCCTTTCTCTTAGGCAGACTTGGAGCCAGCCAGTGTTGGAATACTTGGGCATTCTGGCATAAATGGGATTTAAATGAATCCTTACTTTTCAGTCTAACTTAAAGGTTGTGGTTTTAAAATTCTGCCTGAGCTGTTGTCTCTGAAAAGTTTTCCAAGTTGTTTAGTAAGCTATTCTTAATACACTTTAATTTTCTTCTTTCATGTGTCTCCTGCTGCTCTGTGGTTGTTTCCAAGGATCTCAGTCAAGGCACAGGGTGGGATTGTTGGGGTGTCTGTGCAGGGCCAGGAGTTGGACTTTGATGTTCCTTGTGAGGAATCCCTTCCAACTCAGGATGTTCAGTGATTCTGTGACTTTTCTAGGATTTAAGGATCCCTGGTTTGCAGGTACCAGTGTGATCCAGCTCTTGCTTTCCATCTGGGAAACATGAGCTGTGCTTGACAGGTGGAGGAGTTGGAACCAGAGGTGAAATGCTTTATTTAAGGAAAACTTCTGGAGGGGCCAGTGGAACAAATCTCAGCCCTAGATGTGGTTCTGTTGTCACTTCCCATCACTTTTGTGGCCATCAGCTTCAGATGGAGGAGCTTGGGTGTTTTAATCAGTTCTGGAAGCTTTATTTATACAAGATGGGGATGAGGGGGAGTTAAGATGTGCTATCGTGACACTCTTTTCTGTATTAATTTGGGAAACGTTTTCTTCTGGCAGTTGGGGGTTTTGTACAGTGCAAAAAGCAAAATACTTGTAGTAGATACACTTGATACAACTGGTCCTGGAAAAGCTTTTAACTATTTTACCCTATGAGGGTGAGTTTTTCAGCCACATCTTGGGCCTGACCAACGCTGTGAGAATTTTTGTGCTTTACAATCATGAAAGAATTGTCCATAAGCAGCTTTTGTAAGGTAGCAGTTCAGAAAAAAAAAACATTAACTCTTGTCTTGGGCTAAGAATTATGATTTGATGACTCTGTTTCTTGAAAGATGCTTGGCTGGGAAACCTTTGTGTTATGTTTTTGTAGCAAGATGAGAACTGGAGGTGGTTTTGTGCAGTGGTACAAGATCTCCCTGAATTCTGACCCACAGAGCAGTTCAGGAGAGCAGAGAAATGTGTGAAGTTTGAGACAAGAGGAGATTTAAAGAGAATATAACTGGCCAGAAGAGCAGGTGAGTGCTCATGGTGGATGTTGTGCTGTGGGCAGCAGAAACAGGGAGGTTGCATCCTGCAGGGCTGGGTCCCCTCTCTGTGGGGGTCTGGATGCATCTGGGCCAGGCCAGTGCACATCAGCCAATTTCTGCTTCCCATTCCCCAGGGAAAGGAAATCTTGGGTCTTCCTGAGATTTAATAATGCATTCTCAATCTTTTCAGTGACATTTATAAAAATAATGATTTTTCAGTTGCATCCACGTATCAAATCTGAACCCGTTGAGGTGGGAATGGTCAGGAATAGAAACCCTGGGCAGCTGCCGTGGTTCTTTTTGGGCAGTCAGACCCCAAATGCCTCCCATCCTCATGTTCCCCAGAGCTGATTTCCTTATCAAAACAGCTGTATTGCTGCATTGCTTCAGAAAGGCTAAAATCAGGGAAAAGTGCCTTCTCCTAGAGGGACAACAGCGAGCCAAGCAATTTCCACGATGGAAATTTGTTTTCCTTGTCATTTCCACAAGGTTTTGGAGTTGTTGTAGAGGTGGCCACATCTCCAGCACCTTGACATGAACAAACTTCCCTCTTGTGCCAGAGGAAGCACAGAAGGCTTCATTCAAGGTGTCTTGTTCAACAGGAATGACTCTTAAAATATTAATCTGAGAGTATCTAACCCCCCATAATGAGAGAATCCCTCAGGGAAAACCAGCACTGCTGGTCACCTTTAGCAGAGTTGGGAATTTTGGATGATTCAATTTCCTTGTGCCAGTTTTGTTGTTATGGTGGTTTTTTTTTTTTCCCTTCAGTCCTTTGCCAATTTAACAGGATCATCTGATAACTCCGATAAAAATGCTGCTGCAAAAACAAGCAGTGTTGCATGCAAGAGATGATTACCCAGGGAATTTTGGGCATGGATGTCTTAAAGGGATTCAGGTCTCTCTGAATTGTCTTGTGTTGCAAATGTGTGCAGATGCTGCAGATACTGCTGAACTTCTCTTAGAGGAATATTTAATATTATATTTAATATTATTAGTATTTCAAATATAGGGAGGCAGAACAGGAAACTTCATTCTGCAGTAGTGTTTTTTTTGTTGAAAACTGTGCTTCAAAGCAAATCCACGTGTTTGAAAAACACATCTAAGGGTTTGCTTTCCTTTGCCTGCACTTTAGAAATACCAATATTTACCTTCCTTTTTTCTACCCTGTCTTTAATTTACTGTAACTGCTAAAGCCAGGCAGTGCTGCTCTGCAAGAGAGGGACAGACTCAGGCCATAGCAGCAGACTTAAATTCAAAATTAATTTTATTTAAACCACTATTTTCCTCCTGTATAAGCAACCCATTCTAGATTTGCTACTTTTAATAAGGGGGTGAGCGTTGGGATTTGTTCATTTAGCTCTTCCCCAAATTAGTTGCAAGTCATAAAACAATAGGACTTATTTCTAGGTTTGTGCTTGATTTTTAAATTTTTTTTGCAATGAATTTGCCAGCACAGCATTATCTTTGTAGGAGAGCTTTGGGAAATGTTGTTGCAACTTGTTTTATGTTTTCCCACTTTTACCTTTTATTGCTTTTAGTTGGAGTTAGAGGAGAAAAATCCCTTCAGGACAAAAGGTGATAAAAAGAAGAGTTAGTGCAGAATTTTGCTGATTTCTGGTGTGCTTGTGGAAAAGGGAGAGGAATCCTTGAACCTCTGCCTCGGGGAGAACAGGACAAGACTGAAATAAAGGTACAGGTGTTTGAATGGACAGTTTGGACTCAAGAATGCAACACTGACTAATAAAATTAAAATAGCTCTGAGGGCTGCTGGTTCTTGGTGTCAGGGAGGGTCTGGAACACCCTTTTGGAGTGAGTAACGGATACAGAAATTCCACTCAAACAAAATGAAACTTCCTTTTCAGGGAGATGCAGTAATTGTATCAAAACTGGGTGGTTTTTTTTTTTTTTACTTGGAGGAAGGAAACTCCTGGGTTATTACACTATAAAATGGGCACTGTGTTCTGTGACTTAGTAATTCTTCCATTATAGACATTTTTAATTGATTGTGACTGCTTTGATCAGTTCTAAACACTGGAAGCTGCACAGGGATGCAAAGGAGCTTTTTTCCTTCCAAAAGCCTTTCCTCCCTAAGCCTTTGGAAGTTGTGGGAGTTGGCTCCTGGTCCTCTGACAAAGCCTGCCTGAGCAGCCCCATCTTGTTAACAGTGGAATTGGTGGGAGTTTGTCATGATTAAACTGCAGATAATCATCATTACAGCCCTCGTGGCAGCCCGGTGATGAGAGTTTATGATTATTGCTCGCCTTAATGAGCAGGTCTCTCTTAACTCCCCAGAAAAGTGAAGAGAGAAAACATTAAGTTAAAAAAAGGAGCACTGTCCCATTGGGAAACGTGCCCGGAGTCTCCAAACTTGGATTCCCAGAGGAGGCTGACTCCTGCCTCTGCTCCTGAGATCTGGAGCTGTGGCTGAGTTAATTGGGAGCCCATGGTGCCACAAACCCACTTTGATCTTTTCCTGTTTCTTGCCGTCCATGTTCCCCCCTGACCTTGGACCACTCGGGTTTTGGGGTGGGTTTGGAGCCCTCTTGTTTTTGGGGCTGGATTTGGAGTCCCCTCTGGTTTTGGGGTGGATTTCCTCTGCTTTCCATCTTCAGCCAGGCAGAGCCCCCAGATCCCATCCACCAGTGAAGTTGGGTGTTCAGGAAGCAGCAATTAATCCAGTGATTGACTGGCAATTCCAAAGGGAACTGCTGTTTGGAATAAAGATGTTGTAGCTCTTAAAATGACCCTGTTATCTTCTTGTCCTCTTGCAGTGTCTCTCCCCATCCCCTGGCAGGGGAGCCTTTCCCTGCAGACAGGTGGATTTAACTCTTCAGTGTCCTCTGGAAGTGCCAGCTGTGCATAAACAAAGCTGGAATTTTCTTTGGAGACAGACCGTTTCCTCCTTGCAGCCATGGCAGCCCCTGCGTGTGTTGGTATTTATTGCAGAGCAAATCCATGTCCGTGCTCATGAAAGGGTTACTCACTTCTTGTATCTGCACTGCCATAGAAATGTAGGAGCAGGGATTGCAGGAAGTCATTTGGTGGTTCCTGCTCTTGGGAAGGGCTCAGCCCAGTGGATGGGCTGCTCTGTTTGCCAGAGCCAGGCTCTGCTCCAGCCAAACAAAGTCTCCTGCTCCACAGCGGGCTGAGTAAACGCGATACCAATTCACAATACTTTAATTATTTCTCCAAGGATTCGAGCCTCCTTTTAATTTTCTTCCTGAAAGGCATTGCCTAAATTGCCTCTGTGCCCAGCTTTCCTTCCTAGTGGAAAACTACTGTACATTGTGCTGTCCAAACGTCTTGGCTTGGTTGGGAGCAAAAGTGGTTCATCCTGGGGTTTTTAGGGGTGTGCAGGGAGCTGGAGCTCCCTTCCCAAACCCACCTTTCCCAAAGTTTGTGCTCTGGTGCTGGGGATGACCAGAGTAGCAGAATGTGTCAGAGCCATCTGTTCTTTGGGAGTTCAAAGCTTTATCTTTGCAAATACAGAAAAAACCATCACTTAATGCTGTGCTGGGAAGCAAAGATTGCTTTGAAGCACTGGAAAGTTTTAATTGGAGTTACCAAATTGAAACAAAAAGATTTTGCTGGGCTTGAGCAATCTGGGATAGCGGCAGGTGTCCCTGACCATGGCTGGGGGTGGAACTGGATGGGTTTTAAGGTCCCTTCCCACCCAAACCATTCCATTATTCCATGAAAAAAACAGTGGGAATCTGGCACAAATCACCATGTGCCACAGCCCGTCACTGAGGCTGGCAAGCCTCCACCTCCATCCCTTGTCCTGAGTTTTTGGGATGAGTGTTTGGGGAGCCATGGGGTTCATGTATCCTATCTCCCACTCCATCTCCTTCCCTTAATTCCTGACTGGAGGAGGCTCTGGCACTGCTGGAGCAGGGAGCTGCAGGGATGGGGTTGCCTCGCCCGTGCACAGCTCGGTTGGCTCCGTTTGAGTCCCCAGCTAAATTCTGCAGCAGAGACCCAACAAACACACTGCATTTTATTCAGGAGGAGCTTTTTAACCTGGATTAGCTGAGATCAGAAGCTCCAGGCATGCGAGAGAGAACCGGCTGCATGGCTGGCTCAGCTCTCGTGCCTGTGGGGTGACATCTTGATGACAGTGGAGTTTAATTGCTCTCTGCTTTGCTGATACAGGCTATTGTCCATTTAGGGCCTGGCTTTCTGCTGTACAGGGCAGGACAAAGCATTTCCATTAGGCTACAGTTTGGTTTTTAACTTAATCATGTGTCTTACTCTCTAAACTTTACACGAAAATAGAGTTTTTCTGCATTTCAAGTGGGATGATATCTGAGATGCTCAGATGTGTAGTGATGTCAAAGGCTGCTCATGATACTTCCTGGTAAAATTGGTAATTTTACTAGAATGGTGAAATTCTGTAACTCTGAGGGACTGGGAATGGTGAAATTCTGTAACTTTGGAGCTGGGAATTGTGAAATTCTGTAACTTTGGAGCTGGGAATGGTGAATGAAATTCTGTGACTTTAAGGAGCTGGGAATGGTAAAATTCTTTAACATAACCATAGGTTTCAACAAATCAAGTTGAGGGGTTTTTTTTGAGCTGACACTTTAAACTCCTTTATTTTTTATCTTACAGAAACACTGTCAATTTTTAACCCTGGAAAATTAAACCACTGAGGAAGCAACATTTGTGCTGCAACAGCCCACTTTAAATGATGCAATTATAACCAAAGAAGCCAGTGTGTCTTTAGCAGTTTAGCAATTAAAAACTTTCAAATGTACAGCTTAGCATTTTGGCTGACATAAAAGCTTTTGAGCATTTTATTGTTGCTTGTACTTCTGGGCAGGATTTGTAGGTGCTTTAATATTATGGTGATAATGTGGCCATTAATGCCTATTAGGCAAATGATAAATGATAATAAATACAAACTACAGTTCAGAGTAATTGGTGAGAGTCCAGCTCTTAAACCTTCATCAAAAGCACCTTTTAAAAAATTATTTGTGTTAAAAGCTCGAGTGTTTGCTTCTGCCCAAAGAAAATTCTTTTAAATGTTGGGGAGGGGAAAATGGGGGGTCTGTGACAACACTTGTCTTATCAAGGTGATAAATGGGATTATCTTGGAGAAGGAGGAGTGAGCAGAGGTGTCCATGGGATAATTTGGGGGTTGCTGCCCGAGGAACTCCTGTCACACCCCGCTCTGCTCCTGCTCCCTGAGGTTTGCAGATGCCATCTGCATCCCTGGAAGGATGTGGGTGAATCCTAAATCCTCCAGCAGCATCCCCGTGGCTCACCTGGGCAGCTGGCACCTCTCTGGAGTAGAAAGCCTCAGTAGTGGTGGATTTACGTGGAATTTCCAAGGCTCTTTCCATGAGAATGTTGGATTTGAATAGCAAAACTGTAATTTTCGAGTCGCAGTAGACTCCATCCCATCTGTTCTCAACTTCAAACGGGATCCTTGGGAGGCCCCAAATTGCAGATGGAAATTGTGTTGCAGGGAGATGGTGTTTTAATTCCGCAAGTAATGGATGGGACATGAAAAAGGGAATATTCAGGAGGCTTTTTTGGCTGCTGTGTTTCAGGGAGGAGGTAAATACAAGCCTTGGAATAGTGGAATGTCCTGGGAGCAGCCTTTTGTCTCTCCCTAATATGCAGCAGCTCTCTCCTGGGCCAGCTTGGGCTAATTGACTGCCAGCAAACTTCACACAGACCCACTTGAAGTTGTGGGTCTATTCCAGGGTATTCCTGTCCCTTGGGATTTGTATTTCTTGCTGCTAATGAACTCAGGGACTCGGAGCTGTCTCCTGGGAGTCTGTCACAGCCAGGCACGGGGTGGATCTGCTTTGCTTTTGGGCTCTGGTTTGCTTCGCAAGGTCCGGGAGGGGTTGAAAACAAAAATATCAACAGAAAGTAAAATCTGTGTAGCTCTGCAGGAGCTTTTCCCACATATCCAGGTGTGCTTAAACTGAGGATCCTCCTGGATTGGGATCAGACTCTTTTTATCCCACCCTTTGCCCAGTTGTGCTGGGAAGCCAGAGGAAGTAGGGGAGGGAGCCTTGCCTATATTTGGACCTCTCTGTGTGGGCTAAAGAAACATAAACCAGTCATAACTAAAGAATTAAAGAGGAACTTGGAGTTTGGAGCATTACAGAGTCTGAAATTTGTGCTTTTTAAGCGATTTCTGGTTGTTCCCATTTTTGTAACTGGTTCCTGAGGTGCAGCAGCTTTACCTGAGCACTGGTTTTACCTGGAATTGCGTGTGATGGTTGAAAACATCCCATTAATACCAGCTTTGGTTAGCAGGATTTTATAGCTTCTCTGTATATTTATTGGAATTCTTGCTACTAATTTTAACTGTTTGTAAGAAGCTTTAAATTCTGAAAATAATCCCCTTGTTCCAACACAAATAAGGGTAAATTTTCAGTTGCACTCTGGGCATTGGTGACTCTGAACATTGAACAAAGCAGACAAACACATCAATACTAAGTTCAGGCAAATATTTTCCATAGAACCCAGGCTGCAGTATAAATTCCAGTAAATACATGACAGAAATTCCCAAAACGACATATTCTTTAATTATCTGTATTTCCCTGAAGAAACAGGGAGGCTTTCAGCTGGGTACTTGACCTGAGGATTTCCAGTGTCCTTTCTGATCCTGGGTAGGAACATCCCATCCAGCTTTTCTGCTGAAGGTGTTAAAAACCTTCTGCCAGCTTCAATCATCCCTGATAAAACACTTCATTAGTTTTACATTCAGTTCTGCTGTGTTTTATTGACACTTTCTTGTTCTTCCTTCTTACTCTTTACTCAGCTTCTGTGTGCCAGAGCTGGAATATTTAAGTGTGAGGAGCTGTTTGTGTGTTGCCACCACCTCTGTGAGCTTTCAGAGTCTCTCTTTAGGGTTTTGTGCTCTCTTCTAGCCTGGGGAAACTAAAGGATGAGCACAATCCAGTGATAATAAAAGCTAAATATCCTGTGGGAGCTTTGGGGGATGAGTGTTGGGGTTTTTCTGGTTTAATCTCATGACTTCTGAAATAATCTTATGGTATGTGGAGGACTGACAAAAAGCACTTGGGTCTGTGGGGTTTTATTCATGTTGGCATCCCAGAGCAGAGCTTTAAATGGTTTTATTTCTCCACCATTCCCAGGGAATACAGCAGGAGCTGTGAAAAGCAGGGAACAGGGGGGCATGGAAGTTGGAAGCTCTCTTTCCAGATGGCAAATAAATGAAATTTTATGGAATAAATACCGAGGTGTATCCAGGCCCTTTCTGAGGGTCTGTTTTCCAGTCAGGTGGAGAGGGTGAAGCTGGTAATTCCAGTTTGGGTAGATCTCAGAGGCACAGCTGTGGTTTGGATGCTCCTTTGGGAGTTACTCCTGCAGAGCTTTGGGCCTGCAGGATGGGCCCAGCTCTGGCCCAGCAGCTCCTCTGCCGTTCCAGGGGAGGTTTGACGCAGCTCCTTGTGGGACCTGGCAGCCCCTGGAGCTGCGGGAACGCTTTGCCAACCTTCCAGCTGCCTCAGGAAGCCTTCAGCTGGAACAACAGCACGGGCCAGGAGTGGAATTCCTGTGTCTGAGGTGTGTTTAAAGGGGCTTTGCTGCCTCTGGAAACGGGTGGTTCTCGTGTGGTGCTCCCCACAGATCCCAGGAATGGTGCTCCTTCCCTCTGGACCTCTCCAGCGCTATCACCCTCATGGATGAGCTGCAGGGATGAACATCTGCTAGCTGGCAGCAGCATAAAACCTGCTCACCTGACAGGTGGCTGCTGCAAAGTACCTGAACTGTGCTTTTCTTCCTTAGTTTTTTATCTTTAATCAGCTTCCAGGAGCTGTTTTTAAACACAGAGAGTCTCCTGGAGGGATAAAGCTGGAATTCACTGGATGAGGTTGTGCCCCTTTGCTTGGACAAACCTATCTCGTTTTTCTTCTTGTCTGAACACAAAGGTGAGGTTTCATCAGCATCCTTGATTTGCCAAGGATTTACTGCACCCAGGGCTGAGGAGATGACTTGGTTTAATTGGAAAGACAGAGGGAAAGACCTTGTTCCCACTAAAAAGGGATGGAATGGCACTTGTAGGAACTGCAACACAGGAAGTTCAGTCATGGCATCACTAATGAACAGGAATTAAGTGACTCTGAGATGACTGTTCAGAAAGTGACAGAGGGATTTTGGAAAGGGCAGCAAGAACTCCTTAAAATTGGGGTTGTCCATCTGAGAACATCCAAGGAAGTTAATCCAAATGAAGATATAAATGGAAACGTGGGTTTAATTTGGTTTCACGTCATTCATCTGTTCTCTTTTATTCTGAATGGAGGTGTCCATGCAGGCATTTAATTTCATCTAATAAAGGTACTTAGAGTCACATCCTTAATTAGTTTAGGGTGTGCAGTGTGTTCTCCTGTTCCATGAACGTTCTGAACGACCTGTTGCCACGGAATTGGACATCGGGGAAGTGATGCCTGTGGAGGGATGGTGCTGCTGAGATGCCAAAAGCCTTCCCCTTCCCTGCCTAAAAAGGGAGCTGGGATGGTGCAGTGTCCATCCCATACCTGTCTCTTCCCTGTGATCCCTCCTGTGGAGCGTGGCAGGGAGCTCCAGTGTTCCTCCAGAGGGGATCACAAACAGGCACAGACAGAAACGCTGAATTTTGGGAGAGAAATCTCAGCTTTGCCATTTAGCTTGCATAAAGCTGATATTACCCACTTAACTTCAAACCAGTTTATTTGTAGACTGTGGGATTTATAAGTTCTGTAATTAAACTGTGTCTGATTTGTGCATCAGGACTTCTGTTCCTGCCTCCTTATTCCATCCTCCTTACCCCCTTTTTATTCCCCTTAAACAACTTTCCAGACCCAAGAGCAGAACTTCTCAAATCTGTAATTTGCTGTACAAGAACCACATGGGTTGGCTTTTTTCGGGTTTTGGTTGTTTTTTTTTTTTTTTTCCTTAAATCCAGATTTTTTTCATGTTTCAAATGCTTGTTTGCTCAAGTATGTTCCTATGAATTTCTGGACACGGGGAACAAAAAGCTGGCCAGGCTGTCCATGAACAGTGTCCTGTGGAATGCAGTGTCGTGGCACTCGAGGAATTCAGTGATCTCTGTACCAAGAGCAAGATGTTGTTTATTGGTGCTTTCTAAAAGTTGTTCTGGGTCTATAAAATTCCTTATCCAGTGCTCAGGGAGTGCTGTCAGTTCCGAGCCTGTTCCTGCTTTCCTCAGCATCATAAACGTCCCATCATGATCCTGGGTGTGATGCAGATCTGTGAATTTGTGTTGGGTGGGCTCTGCAAAGCCTCAGACTCTGTCTTGTGGGCTGGGTCTGTTCAGCCAAGTTTTGTTAGGTTTATCTGTGCTAAAAGGATTTTTTCTTTTGCTGGTGAATTTAGCCATTTTTTTGTTGATGTCATGGCCGAGTGTCTTCACTCCTGGGCTGGAAAAGTTTTAGGAGAGATGATAAACTTCATGAATTTCAAGCTGTTTAACTCTCTTGCTGCTAAAATGTAAATATCTGTTTCTGTAATCCATTGGAAACTGGGTGACACAAACAGGACAATACAAGTCACCCTTTTCTACTTGCTCTCCCAAATTCCTGGTGGTTTTCCCATGGAAATGTGTCTCCCATACACATGGCAACATTTTCACTTATAAATGACACTTTCAACCTATTTATAAATTCTTCTGTCCCTTTGGAAAGCTTTGCAATGGGATCCCACGGGCCTCATGGAGCTCAATTCCCATCATGGAATGCTTTGTGTGATTTAGGAAATAAAACATCCACGGCCCCAATTGCGTGGCTTGGGTTGGGTCTGTTATTTTTTTCTTGAGTTGAAACCTCAGGTGAGGCTTGGAATGGAAGTCTTTGTGATCTGTAAAATCACAGCGAGGCAGAAAGGCTGCAATTGAGCACTTTGGAGCAGTTTTGGAGTCCCAGGAATATGATTTTTTTAAATGTAAGCAACTGAGCCTGGAGGAAGAGGCCGATTGTTGAAACAGGCAACGTAACAACACGATTTTGCAACGGAGCTGCAAAAAGTTTGCTTTTCCAAAGGATTGCCAGCTTTCTCTTGGAAAAAATTCCCTTTGCGTCCTCTCAGGACAAGAACTGGAATAAATTTTCCTCTCAAGTCTTCATTTTTTAACTCAAAACTTACATAAGCACCAAAGCTGAGCTGTTCTGTGCCCAAAATGTGGTGGAGGGGTCGGGAGGAGCCATGTGTCACCTCTGAGCTGCTCCTCTCCTGAACTAAGGGTGACCTTAGTTTATCCCTTTTCTGGACACAAATGTCTGTTTCAGGAACTTTTTTTTGTTTTTTATTTAAAATATACATTTCCCTGAGCCTTTTCCCTTTAAAAAAGAATTAAGGAAAGTAAAAAAATCCAGGTGAAAAATTAAGCTTGAGTGTGGTTTGGCAGTGAACGTTGGAGCTTTGAATTTCTCTGAGGTAATTTTTGTTTTTCCACTTGTTTTTGTAGGATGCTGTGACGTCAAAACCAGTCATCCAGTTTCAAGGAAGCCAAGGGGTAAGTTTGTCCCTGGAAAAGTTCTTTCCTGGGTTATACATTTAATGGGAGTGAGGAATTTGGGCTCTTCCAGCTCAAGGAATGATGCTATGGTTGCTGAAAGTGAGGGATTGAGGTTCAGGTGTGGTCCAGGAAGGTGTTTGCCCATGGATCACATGGATTCTCTCTCTTTAAAACCTTTTTTCCTCCTCTTTATTTCCTAACTTTGGGAAATTTAGATTTATAAGGCTGTGCTGTTGGGTAAAACAAGGACAAGGTGCAGAAATCCATGAAAACCTCACCTGTATCCCAAGCCTTAAACTGAGCCCAAGACTTTTTGGGTACCAGTTCCTTCCAGCAGCGGAGCTTGGAGGCTGCTCTGAGAGTCCTGGAGGTTTATTTAATATAACTGCAGTTCTGTGAGTACCAGAAGTTATTTTAGATTTAGGAGTTTTACTTCCCCAAGTTCTGTTCCGATGACAGAACTCCAGGGTATTTTTAGCCCCTTGAACCAGTCTGTCATGCCAGTTGCTGACAACGTTGAGATTTACGTGGTGGTGTTTCTGGTAAAGCAATGCAGCCCTTCAGTGAACTCGAAAAATGTCATTTAGATACCTTTTATTTCTAAAAAAGCCTGTGTTTAACTTTAGTCTCTGCATAAAGAAGGGGAATTAAATTTTTTAAATTTTTTTTTCCCAAGAATCTGAACACTGCTGTAACTTCTGATTGTTTTTCATGCACTGGCACATTAAAGCTTTCAAAAAGGCTTGGATTGAGTAGACATTAAACCCAGCACATTGTCCTTGCCCACATCCTACTTTGTGACATTATTCTCTCTAACAGTACATAGAAAATGTAGCAGGAAAGACATGATTGTTATTGTAAGTTAAGAAGAAAAATACAAACCTTCTTGTCCTGGGAAATAAAGAAAGGAGCAATTTCCAGGTTTTTTACTTTGTTTAGACTTGAAACTTCCCTGAAAGCTCAGCATGAAAGTTGAGATCAAAATCTGCCACTGAGGTTGGGCACAGTCAGAAGTGAGGAGGAAAACTTAAGGGTGGTGATTTGTCTTTATGGGATGAGCTTTGCATGGAATAAAGAAGCTGAAAAGACTGGGAATGCTTTCCTTTCCTTCTGGAAGCAGCACCCACACCTGACTTTTCCTGTGAAGCTGCTTAAGTTTTGGAAATTCCTCCTCTGAATGTTCTTCCTTGAAGGAAAGGTAGCAAAAGGGATCAAAACAGCTTAAAATGTTCCTCTGCCCTGAGCCTCTGCTCTCTGCTTGTGGTGGCTTTCACCTGGATCTGATATGGATGAGGATTAACAAAAAATACTAATTTCTGCGGGTAATTAAGAATATTTTCAAATCCTGCAGTTGCTTCTGGAAATTAAAAAAATAAAACCAGAAGAGTTCATTGTATTTAAGCCCTGAACTCCCAGGGATGAGTCGTTGGTGGAAGAGCTGCCTGGCACCTGTAGTGTCACTCCATGGAGAAGGAGAGGAGCCAGAAGGGCTGGGCTGGGGAGAGGATGTGGCAGCCAGAGCTGACCTCTGCCTGCTCCTCCTCACTGGTTAATTAATGGCACTGACGAGGAAAGGCCAAAGGTAGAGCTTTGAAGAGAGCTGCAGCTCCATGGGAGCACACAGAAAGAGCTCTTTGTCCCTTTATTATTATTTTTCCTGGGTATGACAAGGAGCTGGCAGCTGGGGAACCATCTGCTTTTAAGGGTAGGACTGTGCATGTCAGGATTCTCCTGCTTTTTAAGGAGCTGAGGCTTTAAATGCTTTCGAGGGATCCTCCATCAGTTGGACTGGAGAGATAATTCCAGGAATTTAACAGGCTCTCACATCCAGATGATGACATTAAAACATATTTGTTGAGCTGCTTTATTTTTTTTAATTATTTCTTCCACTTTTCCTCCATTCCCCAATTTGCTGCCTTGCTATTTTGCTTCCCAAAAATGCAGCTATGGAGAATCCCATTAACTTTTGAGGGTGGGAAGTTTGTGCACAGCACAGCTGCCAGTGTGATTTAAAGCAGTGAGGATTTAACAGTGGGAATTTTCTGTGCAAATATCCCCCTCTCAAGAGGGAAATGCTTCACTGGATGATTTAGGGAGGCAGGACATAAAATAAGAATTTAAACAAACTGCTGTTTCTTGAATTTAATTCTCTAGAAGCCTTTAAATGACTGTGTCCTGTGTTTTCACCTATTCCAGTGTTGCTCTAATGAAAGCTGTCAAAGGATACTTTCAGTTTCTAATACACAGAAAAAGAAATTTCCATGTTTGAGACACTAATTAACCAGGGAAGGGAATTGTTGGGAATAAAACCCAAGGTCAGCAAGGTGGCAGCTCTGGCCAGCAGCAGAAAGGAGGAAGTCAGTGGTTGTAGCCCAAAATAAAACAGCTGTTCCAGTGACAAGGGACAAAACCTCCTGCCTGGATCCTGGTCTGCCTCGAATCTCACAGGAGCTGATAAAAACTTCTGGGATTTTGCCTTGGGATGTGTTTCTCTGTAGTGGTGCTGCTCTTGTTAATGGCTTTTATTCTGTGTAATAATCAGAATTTCAGTCGTAATAACCAGGTTGTTTTTATCAGTGCTCTTCTAAAGTGGGACCATGGATATTCCTTAGGAGCAGCATCTGGCTGTCAGCTTTTCCTCATGGATTTTCTTGGATAGTTTTACAAGTTTTTATGGAGTTTTGAGCATTTTGCTTGTTTCAATGGGCACATCAATTAGAATTGAAGAGCTGGAGTACCACAGCATTACAAATTGTGTGCAGAACTGTACAAGAAATACTGAAAATGCTCCTTTTCTGGTAAAAAGACATGCACAATCAGAGCTGAAGCTGGGTGAAATTTGCAGGTGCTTGTGGGGTGGTGAGAGCAGGGACAGAACTGAACTGGGGGTGGAGAAAAATACCCTTCAGGTGCCAAACCCACGTGTGTTCTGCAGCATTTTTAATATGACTGTTGGGAGCAAAACCTCCTCGCTTTGGGATTGGAAAATACAACGTTTTCCCCATTTCTTGGGATGAAGTTCTGGTATTAATAGAGGGAGGCGAAATCTCTGTTCGGAGCGAGCTGTCCACAGATGAATGTTACTTGAAAGAAGAAAACAGAAGTCACATCTGTACCGAGCTATTTTTAAGTGTCTCTGGTTACTGGTGCAATACCCAGCACCAAAATTAGGGCTCCCTCAAAGCAGTCACCATGCTGGTTTGGTGGCTTGAGAAACCTTCTGTTTTCAGCTAAAAATAATTCCTAGATAACGGCCGGGTTGCACATGCGACACTTTTCAGTACTAAAGTGACTCTGCCTCATTTTACAGCCTCTGGAAACGCTGCAAAAATCCAAAACTGGGGCTTTTGGAGCAGCTGTTTTTTTCCAGTGGTAAAGCAGGAGCGAGGAGAAAGTTCTTGTAGTGTGTGGAGATGTGATTTGGTGACATCCTGCAGGTTTTATTTTCCAGGCTCAGGTGCAGCACAGCTCGATCCCCCTGGAAGCGGAACAGCCCTGTTGGATTTTCCTTTTCTCCTTGTTCCCATCAAATTTCCAGCTGCAAAATCCCCCCAGTCTGCTGCTTATATAGCTATGCATTTGTGCCTGTTCTGGTAAAGCAGAGGGGAATTGTCTTCCCCCTGCCTGGGTGGGGGCAGAGGATGCCAGGAAAGATTAAAAGGGCTCGAGGGCTGTGGCGCACGTTTGGCAGGGGAGATAATGGGGCTGCTCAGGGAGGGTCCAGCAGCACCCAAAAAATCTGCTCCCAGTGTTTTCAGACCCGGATCCTGGGGATGACTTGTCCTTCTGTATGAAGCAAGGCTCAAGTCTGGGTTTCTGGGCTTGAAAGAAGGGAGCTCTGTTTGAGGGCAGGGAAACGCCACACACGGGCTCGGCTCTTCTTGCTGCCTCTGAGAACATCCCTGTGGTTTAGCAGAGGGACACAGATCCCTGGGTTTTCCAGGCTGCTGGAGACGTCTGAGGTCTGAAGGAAACCACCCAAAACCCCTCCTGTCCCAGCACAGTCATGTGTGGATGCCACGGGCTGGCTTGCTGGGAGTGTGTATTTTCTGCATAGATGTGGCAATCTGGGTAAATATAAATCCGTGTGCTGAAAACCTGGCCTAAAATAAGCTGGAGCTGGTGTTCCTTCTGTCTCATCTTCTGGAAGCCATCTTAATTATCAAATATTGATGTGATAGTAGAGCTCAGATGCGACATTTACGTCGGATTCTGAATGCAGAGGGGAGACAGTTTCCCTTTTGAAAAATGAATGGCTGGGGGGGGTGAGAACAACAATGCAGGATGGCTGAGGAGTTGTCTGTGGAGCACACTCAATGCTCGATTAAATATTTAATTTAGAAGCAGCGTCACACTCTACTGTGAGCCATGAAATCTTGTTATGGAATTATAATTTCTTAAAAAAGAATAAGCATGCTACCTAGTGACCTGGCGTGTGCTATGTTTAGTGCTGGATCACTAATTCTGAGGAAACGAGCCTCGAGTGTTTTAAATTGAATCTAAACAGTGGGAGCGAGTCTGTTTTGAGCCTGAATCGATGGAATTGGGTCAGATTCCTAGAACAAGGAGGTTGTGGGCTCTGTCTGAGAGGCAGCTCTGTTCTGTCACAGCCATATCCATCTTCAGCTGCTCTTTCTTCCCTCTGTTTCCTTTCCTTCCCACTGCACACAGTGGGGGATAACTTGAATTCTTCTTGCAGCCTCTCTGTGCAGTAACCCAGGTGCTTTCCTTGTTGTAAGGTGCCTCAGAGCATCCTGGCTGCAGGAGAATTGAACTCTCCTCGGCCTGGGGTTGCCCAAGTGACCAATGTTCCCCCTCCTGTCCCGAGCAGCACATCGCGATCCCGAGGCCCGATCGACCGGCGGAAGTGCGGACCTTCACGTTTTATCTCTCCAACATTGGCAAGGACAGTCCCCAGGGGAGCTTTGACTGCATCCAGCAGTATGTATCCAGGTGAGTGGGACATCCAAGGAAAACCCAGCCTTTTGGTTTTTGTGTTTTTTTTTTTTTACCCTCTCTTCTGAAGCATCTTTTCCCTAACAAAGCTTAATGCACCTTCTTCCTTTTTTAGAGTTTTTCTGATCTGTTTTGATGTGGTTTTTTGGGAAGCATCTGATTCCCTCTCAGCTCCCCTGTGTGTCCCCCACTATTATTCAGCTAACACCCCCCCCAGCTGTCCCCCAGTGCCAGCCTGGTGTCCCTTTGCAGTGTCAGGAGTACCTTTTGCATTGCATTTCTCTTGCAGCAATGGCAATATCCATTTGGATTGCCTGGGAAGCATACAGGATAAAATCACCGTGTGTGCTACTGATGATTCCTACCAGAAGGCGAGGCAGAGCATGGCACAGGCAGAGGAGGAGACTCGCAGCCGGAGCGCCATAGTCATTAAACCTGGGGGGAGATATGTAGGTAAGCAGCCACTCAGTTTGGGGCTCTGGACTCCATTTGGGACTCAGCAGGTTCTGGAGGCAAATCCCGATGTTGTTGGCTTGATTGTGGCAGTGTGAGAAGTTCCTGGTAGTTCCTCATGGATGTCTGATTTAGGGGGGCTGCTCTCCTTGTGTTGTGTTGTCTTCACTTCCATCGTCACCCCAAGGAAACCGTGGCTGCCCCAGCCCTGGAAGTGTCCAAGATCAGGTTGGAGCAACCCAAAGGTGTCCCTGTCTGTGGCAAGGGGTGGCACTGGGTGATCTTTAAGGTCCCAAAGCACTGTGGGGTTGTGTGTGTGCAGGGACGTGGCTCTGGCATTAGGTCACGTCTGTCACGTGGCAGTGCCGGGGCTCCCTGCTGAGCCCTCCCAGTGTCCCTGCTCCTGGCCAGCTCAGCTAAAACTGCCACCACCGTGTCACAGCTGTGCCCCACGAGACCACAGCAGGGGACACAGTCAGCAGTGCCCTCTGTTAATAAACACAGACACCAAAGCAGCCTGAACAGCCCTTCTCACTGTGACAACAGCAGGAAAGCCTTAGCAGAGGAAATAAAACCATGGCAAATAACACAGGGAGCCTGCAGCCAGCCAGCCAGCCTTGGGCTCAGGACCTTGCTTAACCTCAGCTCACAAACTTAGGGCACAAACAGTAACCAGAATGCAGAGTTTCGCTATTTTTTGTTTTTCTGAGGCAACTGCTTTTCCTGCAGCCCATGTGATCTGCAGCCAGTCTCTTCTCAGAGGATCTGTGATGAGAAGGGTTGAGTTGCAAAATGTAGAACTGACCCTGACTCATTGTCACAGCAGCCAAGTGCTCAAAGCTGAGAAGCAAGATAGTAATCAGGAAGGAAATGCATTGATTTCCTGTAGGCCAGAAGATTATTTTGTTTAGCTCCTCTTTGAGAACATTACAGTAAGTGCCTGAAGTTAAAGCTTCTGAGGGAGAAGATTCTCAAAGCAATTTGCTTCCCGGAAAGATGGAGCAAAACTTTTTAAAATTAAAAATGCTCCTGCTAAAACCTTTTACTGCCCTGAAATGGAGGCAGAGCCACGTGAAAGCAGCAGGGGCAGAGTGTGTGCTCCCAGTGCTCCTAGATAAGATGTCAGTGTTGGAGGAGGAGAGCTCTGGTCCAAGAAGGAAGGGCGTGGAAGGACAGTCCTCGTGTGGGATCTGCAGGTCCTGGTGTGCCAGCAGCATCAGCTGATTCCCTGCAGGCTGGGCTGGAGGGACAGGGCTGGCTCTCACATTTCCAGGAGAACACAGAGCTCAGCACTTCAGCGCCAGTGGAGTCGTTCCAGGCAGCTCAGATGTGGAAAAAATTATATGAAATGTTGGAATTGGAGAGCAGCAGAACTTACAGATGTGAGCTGACACTTGAATAAATAGATGTGTAAATAGATAGCTGCAGGTAAAGCTGCAG
Source organism: Aphelocoma coerulescens (assembly GCF_041296385.1). NCBI lineage: Eukaryota > Metazoa > Chordata > Aves > Passeriformes > Corvidae > Aphelocoma > Aphelocoma coerulescens. Next base: position 5,331,123 of record NC_091041.1, on the reverse strand, counting down.
GGGGATGTGTGCTTGTAGCCACACTAAATACGTGTGCATGCATCCACAGACGTGCACGTGTATAAATATTTGAAAACCCTTTGTGTCCTGCCTTAACTTCATTTTTTCTTTTCCTATCACTGCACATTTTGGCTCCAGCCCTTAAGTGGAAACCTCCCAACGTGATGTTTTTACTGTTCATGACCTGGCAAGAGTTAAGGCAGCTCTAGAAAGCTGACGAATCTTCTCTCGTCCCATTTCTGGAAACAAAATCCAGTTGACCTCTGGATTGTGGGATGTTTAACGTGCGAATTGGTGTCGTTCCCCCTCTCACCTCCCCTCAGCCCTGCCGAGGATGGGTCCTGCTTCCTCTCCCAGCACCGTGGTGTATAATAAAAAGCCAGGAAATGGGGCCTGGGTTACGCAATGTGCAGCTCAGTAAAACAAACAGTGCAGACAATCCCCAGTATCTTCAGATGACTCAGTTGAAAACGTCGCTTCCTAGCAATGGAGCAGTGCCCTGCTGGAATAAACCTCCCAAACACTTGCAGTAAATGCTTGGATGTTGTTTGTCCTAGTGAAGGTCACTTTCTCCAACCCAAGTAATTATTGATTGGATCTCCAGGTTTTTAGACCTTGGAGCCTACACGTTTTGTTTTCAGCTTTGCTTGGTTTGCCTTTGGTAGCTGGGACCTGCTCCTATATTCGAAATTGTCCCAGTCCCTTGATTTGGGCTCCACTAAGTGATGGTGTGAGGGTTCTGTTTTTCCATAGGAATGGGAAAAGTGAATTCTTGGATCGTGCTGTCAAGCAACCAAGAACCACAGTGGGGCTGGAGCTGAGATGCACTTCTGAGCCAGCTTTATGTTGTCACTTATCTGCAAACGCAGTGGAGAAGGGGTTATTCCATCAGCACAGGCAGCACCCTCATGAATAGGCTGATGACCCAGTGTCAGCCCCATTCGTGGGGCCGTGTTTGGAGGGGGAAGGGAGGTGGACCCAGCCCCATAAAGTTCCTATTGTTCTAAAAGCAGAAACATCTGCTGGAGGAGCGTTTTTGCTGAGCTCAGCAGCGGGGAGCCGCTCGTTGACCAGTTCTGGTCTTTCCACTCCGTATTTCCACTCTTCTACATAATAATGCAGAATTTTCTTCTCGTAGGGAGGGCAGAAATAGTTCGATTAACCGTGGGGATACGTGCACTTGGGATAAATGAAAAGCTGGCAAACAAAGGGAGCTTTATGTAAGCTGGTGGCCAATAATACTCAGGTTTCCAGAGCTTGGTGTTGCTGTTTACTTGTTACAAGCTTGTCATGAACCATAAACCTCACGGGATGCTCGTTCCGACGGCGCGTCGGGACGGAGGGGGTGTGCTGGTGGTGTTTGTCCTTCCTTGTCGCCTCGTGGCACTTCACAGGGATGTGACGAGCTCTGTATTGGTGTTGACAGCCCACTGGCCTTTGCGAGGTGACTGCTGCAGTTCACTATTCTCATCTCATTTTAGGCAAAAAGGTTCAGGTGCGTAAGCCTGCACCAGGAGCTTCCGATGCTGTTCCCTCCAGGAAGCGCCCAACGCCAGTCAACCTTGCCAGTGCAATAAAGAGAGGCAATAGTGCGATTTCCCAGAGACCCTTCAAAGATAGGGTTGTGCACTTACTGGCACTAAAGCCTTATAAGAAACCTGAACTTATTCTCAGATTGCAGAAGGATGGACTTTCTCAGCAGGACAAGGATTTGCTGGATAACCTTCTGCAACAGGTTTGTACTCTGATGAAGGCAACGATTTAGGTAAAGGGAAATGTCTTCTCAGACCCCCCCTCCCGTGGCAGTGGAACCTGTTATCTCCAGGCTGCAGCTGAATGTGACTCTAAAGGCTGTGGGGGACACAGTTCTCAGCTCCCCGTGCTGGTGCAGAGATAGCAGGAGCCTCCCGTGGCTACGCCTCAGGTTAGGGGGGTGCGACCAAGCCAGATGATTTTGGCTCACCAGATCAGTCCCTTTTACAGGGACACTTCTGCTTGGTCATGGGGAGGATTCTCTTGACAGAGGATCCACAAGTTATTTGGTCATAACCTCTAAATCCCTGTTTTATTCTCATGGATGTAAAGGAGCAACGCTCTGTATTGGCACAAGTTTTGTATGTGAAGGAAAAGATGTCCCCACTTTTTTTTGTACTCCTCAGAGCCTTTCCTGCTTGGAAGTGCCACTGGTTAGGTGTGAAGATCATGCAGCTCCTTGCCAAGCACATTATTTGTGTGTCAAGTGTGAAAGCTGTCTCCAAGCTGAATCAGTTCCTAGCACTTTGAGTCACATTAAAGGTGCCATTTTAGGCCTCGCAGTAAACACCTTCACTGCTTTATTAAACACATCATGGCCATTTATTTAAATGCTGCAGCTGCCTTCTTCTGTTCTGGAATATATTCTGGAAAAAACTCTTTTTTTTTTTCTTTTTTACTCCTTTCCATAAAGAGTGAGACAGGAGTTCAGTTTGCCCAAGGGCACAGGGCAGGTCGTATTAAAAACAGAGTCACAGCTGGCACAACTCGTTCCTTCCTTAGATTTTAATCCCAGAGCCCTTAATTTCCCAGCAGTTTCTTGGAGCACTTTTTCAACGCTGTCACTGAGTTTCAGAGTAGAAATCTGTGTTTCTGATACTCTCTTTTGATGGATGCTCTGCCCCATCCCTGGCAGGCGAGCGGCGCGTGCGGCGCTGCCCACGGGGCCGCCCTCGTTGGGCTAAATGCTGATTTGGCTGTAAACGTGGTGCTCGTAAAGTTAATCCCTCTCAGCCCTCCCAGGGCTCCCATGCACAGGCAGACACAGATAAGCTAAAAATTACAGGCTGTGTTAAAGCTACACATCTAAATCTGTCTAGGTGTGGGTTTCATTGTGCTCTTGCATCTCTCGCAGGACTCCGTGTTCCTGGCGGCCTTTTTGCCTCATTTTGCAAGGTTTCTATTTTTGGGAGGGCTGGGGTGGAGCTTGCAGAGTCCCACACGAGCAAAACAAGGAGGTAGCAGCTCTCAGCCTCTGTGCAGAGAAAAATCTGAGTTGTTCTTCCCGGGCTCCAGGAACAGGCAGGGAGCAGAGAAATTCTGGGAGAGGTTGTTTGTTTGGTTTTTTTTTTGGTAAAGGAGAACCTGGATTCGCTTTTGTCTCCTGGGTGTGTTTACAGGGATACCTCGATGTAAAACACGGCTCAAATTCTTCTTGTATTTTGGCTCAGGATTTTGGAAAGCTGACAGGACTGAAAGGAAAAACAAAGTGTTTGTCATGTAAACCGATAACTGGGCTTTCTATTTTTCGCTTATCAGGACAGTTTGCCGTGTTGGTTGTGCAGCTTTTTGCTCTGAAATTCCTAGATTTTTGATATTTTTAATATTAGGCTGTAGCCTCCCTAAAGCAAAAGCAGAGGGATCAGCAGCATCTTCAGCTCATTCAAGACTTCCCGCTCCTTTGCTTGTTTTTGAGGCATTTTCCTGCTGCGTGGATAATGGAAATCCCTGCACACAGCCACATCCTCAATGGAGAACAGTAATCCCTAAACAGATGCACAAGATCTCCATGCAGTGGATAAAAGCATTTTCCACTCTCAAGGGTAGCAGTTTCCAAGCTGAGGGGCTCCAGCAGGGAATTTGGGATGCAGCTGCTGGCTTTGCCTGGCTCTGGGCAGAGCATTTGGCACCTGGGCCTCCTCATCCCTCTTCAAAAACACATTGGAAGCTTTATTTTCATTTCAAACTTGCAGTGCTTTGCGAGCTGAGGTTGCCCAGAGAAGCTGCCCCATCCCTGGGAGTGTGTCCAAGGCCAGGTTGGAGCAGCCTGGGATAGTGGAAAGTGTCCCTGCCCATGGAATGAGATGGAACCAAACCATTCCATGACTATGGATCACCCAAGAGAGGTTCATTATCAGTGAAGGCCTCACTGGGACTCTTTGCTTTGTGCCAGCTCTGGATTTTCAGGCGTCTAACCAGCAGCAAGAAGTTAAACTTTCAGTCAGGCTGTGGAAAGACCGATCCAAGTGGGATAACTCTTTCACAAGTTGTTTCCATTCTAATCCAGCTCTGCCCATTCCAGCAGCATTCCCTCTCCATGCAGGGTTTTGTGGGGAAACTACACAGGGACAGGGTTGGATAAAATGTCAGGTGGCTGCTGGTGCAAGTGTGCTGAGCTCCCTGCAGAGCTCTGCTGGCTTGAAGCTGGAAATCCCAGGTTCTGTTCTTGCCCTGGAAAAGTTCTCCATAAAATCCAGGTGATCCCAGGGCATTCTCCTCAGAGCTCCCTGAGAAAGCAGCTCTCTGTGGCCTTTTTTGTTGGCTCATTAGTGAGAAATTATCTCCTGGCAATTGTTAACCAAGTTATCGCCCCAAGAGTTCCTCTTTGGCCATAAACTGCCCCATTTTGGCTATGGGACCAGTGTGATAAGTGACCTGCCTGTTCCCATTAGGCTTTATTTCCAGGTGTTAACATCACGTGGTGGTGTACTGGTCCAGGCTCCCCAAGCTGAATGATCTGTTTCAGATATGACTTATTTCCCACTCAACTGGATGTGCTTTAGAAACTCATTATGAATTATTGCAGTGACAAGGCGAGAGGAAAGGCACAGTTTGATTAAATAATCTTAATAATAAGGAAATGAAATATTAAAGTCTCTCCTTGTTCTCTGACACTACTAACAGCTGCTAAGTCTGCTCAGATTTTGCCTTCATCTTAGCTCTTGTTTGGTCGAGGAAGTGAGAAAATTAAACCTTAACGATGGCTTTCCAAATTCCTTCTGTTCCAGGTGGCAAATCTGAGTGCCAAGGACAGCACTTTCACACTGAAAGATTGTGTATACAAAGAAGTGCAGAAGGACTGGCCTGGCTACTCAGAAGGAGATCAGCAGTTGTTGAAGAGGATCCTCGTTAGGTAATTATCCATCATCTTCTCTCTGATATCATCCAGGGAATCCTGGGCCAGGGCAGGCACTGTAAATCAGGGTGACCAAGGTCCATAAGCTGAGTGTGTGACTTATTTTGACATCATTTGAAACTGTTCATCACCCAGGGACCTGTAGGAGTTGACTACACTTGAATATTTCCAAGTGGATCCACTCCTCACATCATCCTGGGCTGTCTTCAAATCAATGAAGGCAAAACTTGGGGGGAAACCTGGATGGGAGCAGAGCCGGTAGAGTTAATACTGCTGGTCTGAAATCCTGGGAGATGAGTGGATTTAATGTGTCCAGCTCAACTCTCCTTCCTTTTTTCCACATCTTCCTGTGCAGGTTGCAGTGTTTCACCCCTGAATCTGACATTTGATTGAAGTCATGGATGCATGGAAAAGCAAGAGGCTGTTTTGTGGGATAAATCCCTTAAAACTCGTGCTGGTTGTCCTGCTTGGAGTGTGATCTCTGTTCCCATGTTCCCTCCTGAAAGAGCCCTTAACAGACTCAGTTCATCCTTAGCTGCTGAAAACTTGTTCCCTCTACAGATACTTTCCTTAGGTGAGGCCTCCAGGCTTGGAAGCTTCTGGCTGGCAGGGAAAGATACCAAATCTCCCAGTTTCCTCCCGAATTCTGCTCTGAGTGTTGATATTTTTCAGTGCCTTGGTACAGGTCTTGTCATGCAGGCAGAGCTTTTACTTGTGCTTTATTTTATTGCAGTTTTGGTTAAGCTGAAGCACAGCGTGCTCTGTTTGAGCACTTCCCACGATTCAAAAGCACAATTGACTTAGAGATGAGACTTTTTTAAACCAGCAGAAAACTTGCACTCCAAGTGCTTTGGTGTGCTCAAAGAAAATTAGAACTCGTTTAAATGGCCTTGATGCAAAATTATAAAATTAAAATTACAAGGAAAAATCCACCTGCCATGCAATCTTTATGGTTTTCAAAAAAAAAAACCCAAACCCCCCAAAGTGAATTTCTCCCTGTGGAAAAGTCATGTTTACTGCTTTTTCTAGAATTGTGGCATTCACTTGGGCAAGGGTCTAAAAATAGACCTTGGAAAGGATGTATTCAACTGTACAAACAAAGCCCTGCTCAGCCAGTGCAGGTAATGAGGCTCCAGAATGGAAAAAAAACATGTGGGGTTGAAGACAGGAGGAAAACAGTGCCAGAAAAAGGGCACAGGAGGCAGCAGACGTTGGGGTTTGCGTCGCTGGGCGCCGTCGTTGCCTGGAGCCAACCAATTGTTCCAGGTCCTCCTGCATTTCAGGGCCAGTGGCCACTCAGTGCCTCAGCAGCTGCAGTAATTAACACATCTGCAGATATTAAAGCTGGGTCTAACTGTGCTGGGGTTAAACCAGCTCGGTTTTCCTCCTGTTAGGGTTAAACCAGCTCGGTTTTCCTCCTTTTTTATGTTTTCCATCTTTCTGTCTTCGCTGGGGACCCTGAGGTCTGGGGAAGGTGTCCCAACCTGTAGCTGGATGAGCTTTAAGGTCCTTCCAGCCCAAACTATTCCAGGATTCTCTGCAGTCTTTCCTCTGCTGACCTCAGTGCTTTCATGACTCCTTAAAATCCACAAGTAACAATTAGATGTGATAAGCTTGCTCAGGCTGATCAACCAGCCCCCCATAAACCACTTTCACTGGGGTTTTTAGGCAATATCAATGTCTCCTTCCCGTTTTCACAATCCCCAAGTCCTTTCCGTGAGTCGATCTGTGGCTGCTGAGGTTGTTTGAAATAAAATTAAACAAAGTCAGGACAGTGGTGACACTGCAGATGTCTAAATGTTGCTGCAACACAGCCCAAGGTTCAAGCTGGGGTTAAAAGCCAAATCTTGTCAAGTCATGGGTGTTATCTCTGAGATAATCTTCCCAATGTTTAAAGGATATGAGTGAGCTTCAATGCTGATTCCAGTTTCTTGTGGGGGAATTTCAAGGTGGGTTATCCAGGCTCCTGACAAACTGACTGCAGAGCTACTTTATTAAAACCTTTAACCCCGAATTCTATTTTTTTTTTTTTTTTTGCAGTTTGTCAGCTGCAACCTGATGCAAGAGTGGGTTTTTTTCTGGGTGATTAATGGAGGGGCAGTCTGGTGTCAGAATTGTTGGGCAAAGCTGGTGGGCTGGGAAAATACTCTTGAGATCTGGAGAGGAGCAGAGACCCAGCCTGGAGGGGAATTCAGGCACTCAAGTGATTCTAATTGTACTTCTTGTTGCTACAAAAGGGTTTTTTTTTTTTGTTTGTCCAATACCACAAATACAGCCCAGAGTAGCTCTGTTTTACGTGATGCAACTGAAAAGTATTATTGGGAAGCCTGAAATGTAAATCCTGGTGGACCAATAATACCTCAGCAGTTCCTGTTATAATCCTGCTTTTCCTGGACCCAGAGGAGCTCGCTGCTGAAAGGGCTGCTGTTACCATAAAATGTTGTTTTAATGATGCTAATGAGTGGGAGAACTTATTCCTCAACATCTGAGCTTGAGTTTCAGCCCCTCTTCAGTGAGCTTTGCTTTCCAAGTTGTCTCAGAAAGCAAAAACTCAGCAGAAATTTGTTTAATTAATGTCTTCTTGAGCTGTATTTCAATCAGCAGGAATAATATATGATATCCTTTTCACCTTGAAATTCAATGCCACTTTTACTCATCTCCGTGTGAATTATGTTTCTGAGGCTGGAATTAATTTGTTTTAATTCTTACATCAGCAGTTCAAGGGGAAAAAAGGTAAAATTGTTGAAAAAGAAGTTCCAGCCTCAACAGGGAATCCTTTCATGTGCCCAAGAGCTCAGCCTTGGCCGTGTTGGTCCAAGGCGTGACTTCCATTACCAAAGAGCCACAAAAATCATGACAAAGCAAGAAAAAGATAAGGAATTCCGGTTTGTCAGTGATATTTTCCTGTAAGAGTTTCTCCTTCCCAGCTTTTGTCAGAGATCAGAGCCTGAACGAGCTCCTTTGTGGCACCTTCAAGCAGAGTTTGAGCCCTGGAAAGGCTCTTTGCTGCAAGGTGTGCAGTGCCAGCTGTCCCCTTGGCACGGGATGTCAGCAGCCCCCGGTTGTGTTTTGCAGGAAGCTCTGCCAGCCCCAGAACAGCGGCGGTTTCCAGGGAGAAGCGCCTTCCCTGAGCCCTCCGAAGGACACCGTCAACTCCAGCTCTCCCCCTCAGGTGGGTGATCCCCCTCCCAGCTCCAGCCCAGGATCCTTGTGCTCCTGATGGATTTGGCTGCTGGACGTGGGTCCAGGCTGAGCTGTGCCTGTCTGCACCCTGTAATCACCTGCTGCCGGGTCAGGAGGTCCTTGGGTTTTTATTTCTGTTTTATTAAGTTGGAGTCTAATTCTGGCTTTTCCTCAGCATCTGTTTCTCCTTTGGACGTGGGGAGGATCTCTGACAATGGGGCTCAGGTTTAGTTTTAAGGGCTAAATTCCTTTTGCAGTGCCTCCATCCCTCCTGGAGTTCCTGGGAGAACAAGCTTGTGTTTTCCTCATTACTAATAATTGAGTGGAACGAAGCTGTAATAAGCAACTCCCAAACATGGTTGAGTTATTAAAACCCTTGACCTTTTGCAGCCTAATTGCTGTGACGGATCAGGGGCAGGTTGGGCTGCTCCTGGCTCAGAGATGCCAGAGCACAGAGCTGTGAAAAGAACATTTTGCCTGCTTTTTCCATGACCATAAACCACGGAGGAGCCGCGTTTGACGCGTGTCAAGCAGAGCCTTGTCCCCGCTTCTCCCAGTATCTCCCAGCACAGGCGTTGCTGGCGTTGTGAAATGTGTGCTGCCTTCCCTTCTTGCAGTGTGGGTCAGCCCAGACAAGTTGAGTATTTATTCTTCTCCTGCCAATGGAATGTGTAATGCCTACTTGTCTGGACAGACGCACCGGGGATTAGTGGCAAAGAATATTAACAGGTAAAGAAATTATGTGCTCTCTGGCGCTGAGAGGGAGGCAGTTCTCTGGCTGAGAACAAGGACTGTGTAACTTGTTTGCCGGGTAGCTGATTCCAAAATCCTCTCCTGCTCTGCTGTGGGCATGTTCCTTGGTGGATGAAGAATGATCACCTTCAAGTTAGCTCGGAAAGTGTCTTTTTTTTAAGGTTGAAAAGTCGTCTCGCTTCTCTGGCTGTCCATATTTTAATGATTCAGAGGTCTTTAGGGTGAGGTTTTGATCTCTCAGAATGACCCAGTTGAAACTTTGGCTGGTTGATTGGGTTGGATTTAGGAAAGGCTGGTGAAACAGGGACAATCCAATGTAGAATATAAATGTTTCCAGCGTGATTCTGTCGTGTCAGACAGCAAACCACAGCATCGTGAGCTGTCACTTTTTTAATACTCTCTGGCTGCAGTTTCTATTTAGAGAAATGGTTTTTAATGGGTGCAGTGCCAGCAGAGGATTGGGATTTGGTAGGATGGAATGCAGAATATTTTTGGAAAGCTCAGCTGTGGAATGAAGGTGAAAAAGAAGATTGGTCTGGTAATTCTAGAAAACAGATGTATGGAAGCCTCCAAACCAGAAAGATGAGTTTGGAGAAGCCGATATTTGTCGGTTTTAGAGAAGAGGTTGTAAAATCTGGCAGTTTTTTAGTTCTGTCACCTGTTCAGAGGCTGCAGTCGGAGATGGCCCCTCCTTGGGGAGATGGACACGGGGAGTTCTGGGAAGCGATGTCACCAAGCCGGTCGGACGTGCTGTCCTTGCCCCTTGAGCTCAGTGGCAGAACCAGCAGCTCTTCCTTAATTACCTTGACAGGTGGAAAGAATTCCTGGCACTGAGCAGTGTCCTCAAGACCCCTGAGTTAGCAAAGAGAGATAAAATATAAAATCCAGGGGAAAAAGAGGGCATTAGGGGCTGCTCCAGCCATCTTCCAGCTGCATTTCAGTGATGGAGCAACGTTTCCATTCGCAAACACGCCGCGGTCCTGCCTGAGACAGAAAGAAAATAATGGATTATCCAAAAGAAATATGCAGAGCTATCACTTGTTTTCCTCTGGGCACTAAATAATCTTTGGCTCAGAGCTGTTGCAGCCCCAGAGCTGCCAGGTGGGCACACACTGAGGGCTGGCTGAGGTGGTTGTGGCTGGCACGGGCTGGGCTGAGCCTGATGGATGGGTCCTTCCATGGAGCAGCTTTTCCAGGCTGGAGGCAGCTGTCTCCGAGGTATGGGCACAGCTGGGAGCCACTTCCTTCTCTGCCCTTGTTCAAAAAAGGGTTGCTCAGGTCACGTTGGCCCCTGTGACGTGGCTTTTTAAAAGTGCTGCAAAAGTCCCCTTTTGCCTGAAATTCTGAGAACTGAGCAGTTGTCACTTCCTCCCCTCTTCCGGGCAATGCCTCGCTCTTGAGAAGAGGAAGGAACAGGGAAGGGGTGAAGCTCTTGGCCACGGAGCTGGGAATAAAATGCAGAACTGGTGAAGCCCTCTGTGCTCCAGAGGGCTGAGCACATTTTTCCTTGGCAGGGACTTTGGGGTGCTCAGGACAGATGTTTTTATCACAGAATCCCAGAATGGTTTGGGCTGGGAGGGACCTTAAAGCTCATCCTGTTCCACCCCCTGCCATGGCCAGGGACACCTTCCACTGTCCCAGGTTGCTCCAAGCCCTGTCCAGCCTGGCCTTGGACACTTGCAGGGATGTTTCCACTCTCTAATTGGCTGGGACAGGGGGAGGCTGCAGGGTTTGAGTTCCAAAGGGCTGGGTTTGAAACAAGCTGCAGTGAGAGCGGGCTGGGTGGCACGGCCTGTGCGGGGATAATCAGGAAGGTCAGGAATTGCTGATGGGGTGCTGGGATTCTTTAAGCTCTCCCACCAAACTGTGGGCTCTGGGAAGCAGCTTGGGATGGAGAAGCTGCGGATATTCCCTTCTCCCCTGTATTGCACCACCACCTAGTGGTACCATCCAGCTCCACTCCTGCACCTTCAACACGATTTATTTCTCCTTTTTCTCCCCCCCCCCCCACCCACTTCTAAACAGAAACGATCCCAACCTCTGGAGTTCATCGACCCCCTGGCCAACAAAAAGCCCAGGATCTCGCATTTGGCTCACAGAACCCAACCCACTTTCAACGGGAAGCTGAATTCCTCCAACGGGAAGGACACCCCGGCCCCCCCTGCCCTGCCCCCGGCCCTGCCGGAGCCGGTGAGCTCCAGCTCCACCCTCCCGGCGCTGGAGCTGCCCAGGCCTCACGATCCCCTCTCGGATGTCAGCAACGACCTGACTCACAACGGCAGAGACTGTGAGAGCACGGAGCCTCCCGACAGACTGAGTCACCCCCTGCCCACAGACTGTGCCCAGAGCAGCAAACACAACTGCGGCTCCTACGTCAAATCCAAGAAAAAATCCAAAAAGCACAAAGACAAGGAGAAGGAGAGGAAGGAGAAGAAAAGCGAGGAGAAGTGCAAAGAGGAGAAGCAGAACTGTGAAGTAATAAAAAATGCTGACTTAGTTAGTGTTCCCCAGGAACAGGTCCCAGGTGAGTGGGGGCCGAGAGGTGCTTTGGTGTTGGCTGGGCGTGATCCCAGCATTGCCTGGAGGAATGAGCACGTCCTGGGCCCTCCCAGGCGCTGTGGGGACCCAAATGCCAGCGCTGTCCTCCCTACAAATCACCAGAGGTGCTTCCTCTCCACAGAGGGTATCAGGTTTTTCCTGTTTAACCTTTCGTGCTGTTTGGAGCTGCCTCAGAGCGTGTCATGTTTCTCCTGGTTAAATTAAAAGCTGGGATAATCTATGGGGATGAAAGGCTGGGAGCAGTGGGAAGAGCAGCGCAGCGCTTGTGTTGGCTGTTGTGATGACTGTTGTTTGGATTTCTAATGAAAAGTTACTCACAAAAGCTTTTAATATTGGCTACAAAAGGAATGATAGATAAACCTGGTGATAAATGCTGTTAAAGCAGTGGAGAACCAGCTCTTCCAGGCTGGAAAAGCTTCCTTCCATCCCACTAGGGCTGGGAATTTATTTATTCAAGGACTGACACAACAGTGAATCTCCATTGAGGTGGGATGAAAACATTTTCCACTCTCAAATTCAAGTCCATGCACTCTTAGAATAAGTCAGAGCAGAGAATATTTCCTGACTGATCCCATCCATTCTTTTTCCTGCTGCTTCCACATTTTCTGCTGTTTGTTACAGCTCCCCAGGGTGCTGGGACTTTCTCTGCAGCCTCTGGGAACATCTGTTCAATTCCTCTTGGTGTTTTCCTTCACCCTGTTACTGTTTTCTACATTCCCCTTCATGCTTGGTGCATGAAAACCCTCCAGTTTTGGCTCCAAAAGGACAATATCTTGAAATGGAGACTCGTCTGTTGGATTCCTGGAAAGGGAGAGCTTCTCAGGGCATTAGGATTGAGCTGGTCCCAGCCCTCCCCTTCCCCACAGGCTTTGCAATAGTGACAAAATGCACTTTGATGGCTCAGCAGTGATTCCTGGGGACAGTCTGTGGGGTTTGATGGTCATGTGGCACTGCAGAACTGTGAGAATTCTTCTACTTTTGTGTCACTCCCAGTTTGTTCTGTGAATGTTGTGTTTCTGCCATGTTGTTGCTGTTCCCCGTGAGCCCCTGCAGAGGTTCTGGAGGGACACACTCACATGTTCTCTCTTTAATACATATTTTTGTGTTATAAATACCCAAATACCCCAAATTCTCGGGAAACTGCTGAGCCTCCACCACCTTTTCTGCTTCACTTTACAGTTTAATTCCTGGGTTTTTGTTAATTAATAGGAGTTGGGTTTTTTTCCTGCTGCTGTAGTGAGGTGACAAATCCAAGCTGGACTGGGAGCAATCACAAACAGGATGTGGTCAGTCCTGCTTGGATCCTGGACAGCCAGAACTGGGATGTTTTCCTTCTGTGCCTTGCTGTGGGTAGCACCAGCCCCATCCTGCTCCTTCCCCAGTTCCCCCTGGGGCTGTAGGGAAGCAGAAAATCACAAAAAGTTTGGGTTGGAACGACCTTAAAGCTCATCTGGTTCCACCCCCTGCCGTGGGCAGGGACACCTTCTGCCAGAAGTGGGAGTTTCTCCCGGGAATTTTGTTCCAGAGGCTCTGGAGGGACCTTTGGGGTCCTTTCAGTCAGTAGGTGGCACTCACAGGCAAAACAAACTTCCCCGTGTCCCTTTCCTTCCACCATCCTTAAACCCTGTCCTGCATCTTCCACGCTGTGGTCAGGAAAGGAGGAAAATCGGGAGGAGCTGCAGCAGGAGTTTGGGATTGGGATGGTTTTAGAAACGCTGGGTTTGTGCCATCCTCCCATCCTGCTCAGGAGAGCCTTTCTATGGAAATTCAGAGGAAAATCCATCTTCTTAAGGATGCAGTCAGGGTACTGCTGACTCAGGTTGTGCAGCTGATTCTGGTGAGGGCTTGGAATGTAGCACACAGTTTGTGGAAAATATCCCTTTCCAAATGTGGATCCAACTGCTTTCTTCCTCCACATTTATCCTGCCGTGTTCGGGGGATGTGGAGGATGAGTCTGCCTTAGGTTTATTCTGTTCTTCAGTTCCTGAACATTCTTAGCTGAGCCTTCACTAATGCAGCTTCTGCTTGGATTTGTGGGTGGAGCTGTGTGAGGGGACCTGCATTCCCTAAAAACCTCTCTGTGGTGCCCTGCAGGGCTCTGGGATATTCATTCAGGAATCTCCCCCTGGGGTACCCACAGAGGAATCTCTCAGGTGTAGAAGCAGGAGAACAGAAGGTTCACCTTGCCCAGCTCAGCTCTCTGGGCTCAGGGCTGTGTTTTTCCTCGTTCCCAGTGGTGCTGTTGATGTTATCCCACTCCAGGCACTGTTTATCCACCAATTAAATGCAGATTTTTTTTTGCTGCTCGGTGCACTGGCTGATGTTGGTGGTGTTTTGCTGACGGGCAAAATACTGGAGGAGCCTTGAACTTTCAACCACCTTATTGTGACTCCTCTGCCTCTGTCAGTTCCAAGCAAAACAGAAACCCTTTAGAATTCCATAAACTGTATATTGCAGGCGAGTTTTACGAGTTTGAAGCTGAATTGCTAAGAGCTTTGAAGTTTAAGAACGTCTATAAACAAGTCTTTATTTTTTCAGGTTTAAATGGAACATGCAATAATTCTAGTGTACCAACATCAACTTCAGAAATGCCAGATTATTTATTGTAAGTATGTTTATCGGTTGCTTCATCACTTTGGGATCATGTTTCAAGCTAAAAATCACAACATGCTGGGGATTTTTGTTGGACTTTTTGTGTTATTTGCTAGAACTTCATTAGGTGGGTGTAAGAAAAAGAGCAAACCCAGCTCTGCAGATCAGTTGTTGAGACTAAACTTGATATCAAAGCTGGTTTTTACCTCCTTAAGGAGTTCAGGGTGATCTCCTGTAAATTCTTGAAGTGCTTCGAGAAACATTTCATACCTTAGGGGGGTTTGAAAGGTTTAAATGTCTCCACGTTAACAGCTGGGAGCTCAGAGAGGGAATAATCTGCTTTTGTGCTGTGGAAGACAGGGCAAGGAAGGATTTGGGGTGGTTTGCTAATTCTTCCCCTCTTCAGAGCCAAGATCATCTACATAAAGCAGTGAAATATTCTTTCCTGGGAGGCTCTAACCCCTGGGTTAGGATGTGAGTTGTTTCACCTCTCGACTCTTTAATCAGATCCCCTTGGGGTTAATTAAACAACTGAAGCCCAAAAATCCCTGTGAAGGAAGCCCAAAATCTGCATAAACCCAAACCTGTTCTAAACAAAGCTTTGGGGTGGGGAAAAAGTTGTAGCTGGAGGGGGGGGAATTCTCTGTGCATGTCCCAGCCTGGGGGTTGTTTCCATCAGAGCTGGTTTGGCTGTGCTGGGATTGCTGGGAGGGAAGGGACGGAGGAGGAGGAGGAAGCTCTGGAACAGATAAAGGCTGCTGGTGTGGTTTCTGCTTTGCTGGGCTGGATCAGCCATACAAGCAACCCCTTCAAGGTGACATTTTTCGGGCCATTCCGAAGAATTTGGGTGGCTGGAGGTGTTTTTTCTCTCACCCATGTGCTGATCCCTCCCAAAAAGGGATATTGCAGCTCCTTGGGCCCTCTGCAAAGGAACTGGGGGAGGTTTCTGAGCTCTGGGAGCTCTGTGCTCTCACCTGGTGTGACCTGACTGGTTTGTGTCCAGCTCTTCAGATTCTAAGAGCTGTCACTGCTGTTTGATGCTTCATTATCCTGTGTGGATGGTTCTTTAGCCCAGCCCCTGGCAAGGAATCAGTTCTAGAAGTTTTAGAGCACTTAAAAAGTTAAAGCACTGAAAGTTCCCCTTGAATTTGAGGCCTAAATCAGCTTTTGCATGTTCATGCACCGAGCTGGCCCTGCTGCAGCCGGAGCAGGGAGGCAAATCAGAGCCATCACCTACCAAAAGATGAGTTTTACCTTCAGAGAGGGCTGTAAATGTCAACTTTAATGGCTTTTTGTTGAGCAGAATAACTTCCAAAAGGCCCCCAAAGGCACATCAGTTCAACCTGAGCTCAGGGCACATCGAGTGTCTCTAGAAGGTGCTGGAAATAGAGTTGCTGGTGGGGGAAAAAAAGCAACTGAATAAAGCTCCTCACCGTGGTTTCTTGTCGTGCTCTTGCCACATAATCACCCTGCGAGCGTTTTGCAACGATGGCTCAATGCTTTTTGTGTTCCTTTAAAGACTCTTAACACTGGAAGCATCGTATTCCTGCTGTTCCAATGCCTGGCACAGATGCAGAACTCCATGTTCTGCGGGCCAGCAGGAGTTAGAGAAGCTGTAGCAGCTATCTGAGTGTCCTCCTCCACCCCCAGCTGCTCCCAGGCTTGGCTGTACCTGCCTCTTCCACCCTATCTGGCACAGATAGGAAGTTTTGGGAGCAAGCATTGTTTGTTTTACAGGAGGTCAGGGCAACAATCCCTGGTGGTTGCCTCCGTAATTTGCTACTTTAATGCAAGTCAGGATGGGAGGAAACGGCCTCAAGCTGCACCAGGGGAGGTTTGGATGGGATATTAGGGAGAATTTCTTCACTGGGACAGGGAACCACCGTCCCTGGAGGGATTTAAGCCATGTGGATGTGGCACCTGGAGATGTGGGTTAGTGCTGGGATGTGGCAGTGCTGGGATTTGATCTTGGAGGGCTTTTCCAGCTTTAATCCCAGAATGGTTTGGGCTGGAATGAGCTAAAGCCCCATCCAGTGCCACCCCTGCCACGGGCAGGGACACCTTCCACTGTCCCAGGTCGCTCCAAACACTTCCAGGGATGAGGCAACCACAGCTTCTCTGGGAATTCCATACCAGACCCTTCACAGTGAAGAATCCCTTCCCAATACCCCCCCTAAATGATCCCATCATTCTGAATTACCCACAACTTCTATTTCCAGTCACCTGGCAGGCTCATCCCCCCCCCCCCCACCGTGCTCAGCACTGCCACATCCCAGAGAGAATTCCCCCCCCAAACCAATTCCCCTCAAAAACCCATTCACCAAACCCTTTTTCCCTGCAGAAAATACGCAGCCATTTCCTCCTCGGAGCAGCGTCAGAGCTACAAAAACGACTTCAACGCGGAATACAACGAGTACAGGGACTTGCACGCCCGGATAGAGCGGATAACCCGACGGTTCACCCAGCTGGACGCCAAGCTGAAGCAACTTTTGCAGGGCTCTGAGGAATATAAGGTAGAAACAGAGCTCAAAACAGCCGAAAAAGCTCGTTCTGCACGTGGCAAAGCTGCGGTTCTTTGATGTGCTCTGTTTGGGGCTGGGTCGGTGTCTTAAATTCCAGCCTCAGAACTGCTGGGGAACGTGCACACAGCTGACAGCTTTGGGGAACGCTCCTAGCCCAGCTCTGCGCTGCTCCTTTTTCAGGCTGGAGCCACATCATGGGACTTGTTGACAAGGAAAGGCCTCAGTGAGACAATTGGTGTCCTTAGCCAAAAGCTGCTGGAAGCTATTAGTGTATCCCAGCCAGAAAAACTCATATTTGCACATATGGGAGCGTATCGGGGCTGGAAGGGGAGTTAGCACGGGGTCATCTGTTCCTCTGCAACCTTTGATCTGAATAATGCAGCATTATTGGACTTGTCGGAGTGATTTTTAAAGAGTTTTAGCTATTCATTAGCTTGAAAAAGTGAGTCTCGTCGAGGATAATAAACAGATTTTTACAGAGCACCTATTGTGCTCAGCACAGCTTCTCCTCCCTCAAACCTCCTGCCCTTCTTCTCCTTGCAGAATTCCTCACTGGATTGTTTTCAGATCTTTGGGGAGGGGGGAAAGAATATCAGTTGGGGCTTTGGGAATGTGAATTATCCTGGAATCCAGGTGCTTGTCACAGGTAGTTCTCATGGCTGGGGAGTGGGGCCTCACCCTTCTGTGTCAGCTCCAGGATATCCATGGAATCAGAGCTGGTTGTAGCCATTGGGTCTCCCCGGGGATGCCATGGAGGGAGCAGATTCTGGTTGGAATTCGGAGGAATTGTGTACATTGAGCCATCAGTAAATACCTGCTGCAGAACTGAAATTCATGCCCTATTTTTTTTTTTCTCTCTCTTTTTTTTTTTTTTTAGACCATCCACGATCAAATTTTACAGGAATATCGGAAAATTAAAAAGGTAAGGGAATGTCCTTGGTCACAGAAGGCTTTTGGGCGGTGCCCCTGGTGTGACTGAAAGAGATGGGCCCTTGCCAAGAGCAAACCCAGGCTCTGAGGCAATTGCAGCAGATCTTTGTTCAGCTCCAGCCTGTCCCTAAAAGCAGATCAGAAAGGGTTTGGGGGGAGCTGGGAGTGCTCCACGGATCCCAGGGATCGCTGAGCCGTGGCCGTGGCACAATGGGTGTGTTCAGCCAGGGCCTTTATCTCTCCAGGGAAGGAACAGTTCGTGTTTCAGATGCACAGGCTGAGGGATAACAGGATCCTCTGGGATCTGGGGGCTGCTGGGACATGGGATCCGAGCTGGGATCAGTCTCTGGAGCTCTGTCCCCAGATATTTGGGGTTTGGGGCACATAAAATACCTTAAATTTCAGTATTTTTCTGCAAAGCATCCACACACCAGTGGGAATTGGGGGTTTTTCCTTTAAATAAGTGAATATGGTGCTGAGCCCTGTCATCCTGGGGGATTTAGGAGCTTTTTGAAGAGATTTCCCTGCATGTTGGAAGTTCATCTTTGTTCCAGAGGCTGTGAGGTGGGGGCAGAGGGCAGGTAGGGATTGAAAGCCCAGTTAGGCTGAGCCTAACTCAGGTGTGCTCCTTCCCTATGATGGGGCTCCCGGAGATGGATCATCTGAAAAGGGATTTTATTCTTGGCTGGGTTTGATCAGAACAGATCTGTTTTAAAGAAGGGTCTAAAAAAGCTTTTTTCCATGGTCATATCCATGGTTTTAAGCTGAAAGAGGGGAGGTTTAGGTGGGATAGGAGGAAATTCTTCCCTGTGAGGGCAGGGAGGGAATGGAATGGAATTCCCAGGGAAGCTGTGGCTGCCCCATCCCTGGCAGTGTCCATGGCCAGGCTGGAGAAAGGAGGGTTCTGGGAAGACCTTAAAGCTCCTTCCAGAGCCCAAAGGGGCTCCAGGAGAGCTCAGAGGAACTTGGGACAAGGGCTGGAGGGACAGGACACAGGGAACAGCTTCCCACTGCCAGAGGGCAGGGCTGGATGGGATACTGGGAGGAATTCCTCCCTGCAAAGGTGGGGAGGGTTTGGGATGGGATTCCCAGAGCAGCTGTGGCTGCCCCATCCCTGGAAGTGCTGGATGGGGCTTGGAGCAGCCTGGGATGGTGGAAGGTGTCCCTGCCCATGGCATGAGATCATCTTTGCCTTCCCTCCAACCCAAACCATCCCATGCCTGATTCCATGATCTGCTCTGTGCTGTTGAGCCCACCTGAGGCTCAGCTTTGATCTGTCCAGAACCTTTCCCACCTCTGCATTTCCATTTGTTTGTTTTGCAGACAAACCCCAACTACAGCCAAGAGAAGAACCGCTGCGAATACCTCCACAACAAACTGGCCCACATCAAAAAACTGATAGCAGAGTATGACCAGCAGCAGTTTTAGCTGCCACTCACCCCTGGACTGGGTAGGGCAAACCAAAATCCAGTCACCCTGGACGTTACGTTCCCTTTTATACACCCAAAATCCCTTTCAGAGACGAGCATTAATTCCTCGCGGTTGAAGAACTTGGGGATGACTTTAAGATGCCAGATCTGTCATGTCCACGTCCAGCACGCTCCTCCCGAGTTTTTAAGCCTCTCTGAATGTTGGAATGTAACAAATGGATAACAAAAAAAAAAAAAAAAAAAAATCACAAAAAATACCCAACCAAACAAAAAAATTCTGCTTATTTGAAGCCAGCGTTTGACACTTAAGGGAAAACTTGCCTAAAGTGACCGAAGCTCCCAGAGGTTAAGAATCTGTAAAAAGTTTGGCATGAAGTTGTAATTCCCCCTGGCCCAGCTCCACGTGGGTTACAAATTGTCCTGCACATGGTGAGGAACTGGAATTGCTGCTAGGACTGTTCGGAATGAGAGCTGTGTGCTCCCGGCTCCGCGGAAATACACCACGTTCCCTGAGCTCTCCTTGTCTGTCCCTGCTTTGTCATCCTCGGGGGGGAGGGAATTGTGGCAGCACAGGGGCTCCCCTGGGGCTCAGCACCTTGGCCAGGGAAGAGGTGGATCCCAAAAAAAACAAAACCCCTCCCAAAACCCCTTTTTTTCAATCTGCTCTGTGCGTTTGGGTGCAAACCTTCTGCCCAGTCTGCCCAGTTCACCTCCAGCTGCCAGTGCTGGGAAGATGGAGACCTCTCTGGCTTTGACTTTTCTAATTTTCTACCAAGGCAGCCAATTTTATTAATTGCTAATGAGACTATGGTCTATTTTTGTATCAAAAAAAAAAAAAAAAGAGGAAAGAAAAAAGCATCTTTTTTCTAAAACTGTGCCTCCCTTTTCCTTTTAGGCCAAGTGCTTGGGACCCTTTCCATGCAGTATTACTAAAACTTACCCAAGAGTCACCCAGATGAGTGACTTTATTCTCTGATCCATGAGAGGAGGGGGTGGGGGGGTGCTCTGCTTTCTCCTGGGATATTTTTTTTTGTGTGTTTGTGTCTTTCCAAGGCAGCAGCAAATCCTTGTGGGAGCAGTAAGGTGCTGTTTTCCCACACAGATCCCTTCCACCACTGGTGTGCTTTATCTCAGCCAGCTTCTCCCTGCAGTCCTGCTTCCTGATTTTTTTTTTTTTTTTGAATTCTTTACTTTGGATTGAAGGGAACGTTTTAGAGTATGGCCAGGGTGTGAGAAACACTCCGAAAAGCACAAAGGTGTCCTTTAACTCTGCTGTTCCTTTCTTTCTCTCCCCTCTCCCCTTTTTAATCCTGCCAGCCTGTGGGATTTGACTTCTTCCCGCTTCCGTTTATCTCAAAGTAAAGGATTCCTTCCCTGTGGAGTCTCCTTCCCTTGGAGGTTGCACTGAAGAGCCTTTCACCCTTTGAAGGAGAGGAATGGCAGAGTTAAGGAGGGAAACACTTCTTACAACAAGGAGTTATTTGAGTTTTTTCCTGCCCCAAACAAAACGTGGGTCCATCTGCTGTATTAAAAATAGGTGATAAAATTATTAATTATTATTATAATTACTATTATTTCATTGTTGTCACACAGCCAGGGCCACTGCTTTTGCTTTGTCACTTTATTCTGAGGTCTCTCCCTGTGCATCCAGCGCTCAGCAGGGCTTTGCCATCCCCTTCTCCAAGGGAAAGGTGACAGCCAGAGGGACACGGTGGCCGTGGCCCTTGGAATGCCACTGGAATGCCACCAGTCTTCCACTGGTCCTCAGCCCCAAACCTGTGGAGAAGGAGGGTGGGAAGAGATGCTCTGCCCAAGGAGCGCAGGGGGAGCACCCCAGAACCCCCCCCAGGGCGTTCCTGCTGGGAATCTCGGGGGTCAGGATTGCTTTGCTCCCGTCCCTTCCTCCCCAGATCAAATCAAAACCAAATCAGGGAGCGTTGGTGCAGCACCACCTGCCTCTGGTGCTTCTGGAAAACGCTGGGAGCTCTGGAGGCAAGGAGCTTTTGTCTGGAAAATTTCGTGCTCCTGCTCCGGGGGGCCTTGCCGTGGGAATCCCAGCCGGGAATTCTGGCAGCGGGGTGGGCGCGCCCGGAGCCGTGGGGATCTGGGAGGGGATGAGGAGGACCTGGGATGTCACAAACCCCCAGCCCCGCTGTGGGATTGTCACTGCACAGCCCGGCATCGCCGGCCCTGCCCAATGCCGGGATTTTGGGGTGGAAAAACTGAATTTCCCCAGTGCTGGGGCTTGGTGGGGGCTTCGTTCCGACTGCGGCGGAGGCGGAACTCGGGATGGCAGAAGAGGCAGCAGCTACAAACCCAGGATGAGTAAATTCTTCCATGGAAACACTTCTCCTGATCCTTAATATTTTGAAAGGAGGGGTTTTTTTTCTGTTGTTGCTTGGGAGGGAGGGGGGATAGAGATGGATCTCAATCTTTATACATCTGCTATAAGATATTTTTGCAAACAGAGTTGTATACAAAGATGTATTGTGTACATTTACATGTATATTCTGGAACTTCTAAAAAATTTGAATATAAAAAAAAACCCTGAAAATATTTAATGAATTATCCAAACTGTGAGACCCAATTAGCATCCACCAACTTCCTGCTTCACTTTTCTTTTGGACTGTGTTAAAGAATTGTAGTCGAATCTGCCTTTTTTTTTTTCTTTTTTTTTTCTTTTTTTTTTTTTTTTCTTTTTAGAGACGACGAAGCTTAGGCAAAATTTTGTGCTTTTTGGGTTAATAGAAACCAGTTCTAGGTGATTAAGTATGATCTTAACTTATTGATACTGTGTTTTACTTTGTAATATTGTACTGTGGATAAAAACTATATTGAGCCATGGAGTTGGAGTTTACAAAAGAGCTTTTCACTTTGCCAAAATGTTACAATTTCAAGGCAGCATAGTCTTCAGCTTTCCTAATCTTTTTTCTTAAGAGCTAGTGTCCTTTTTTTGTACACTAAAAAAGCTGAATGCTGATTTTGCAACATATAATAAATTCACTGTATTGGAAAACAAGCAGACAATAAGGTTGTGGATTTCTTTTCAGTGCTTCTCCCTGCAAGGAAACTCAAAAGGGAAAGGTGATAAATGGCTGGCGTGGAGCTTGGAAGCAGGAAACGGGAAGGAACCGGGTCACTTGAGTGAGCTGAAGTGTCAGAGCAGGGAGTAGGTAAGAAAGAGGAGAGGGAAGAGGTGCTTGGAGCGGGCCAGCTCCTTGGAACGCTGCGCTGGGATCGGCCTCCAGCACTGGCACGAGCTGGGGGGGGCTTCCCGCTGCAGCACCGGCCGGGTTTTTGGAGGAAAAGCTGCTTTGGAAGAGGCGCTGGATGCTGCTGGTGTCAGCCTGGAGGGTCCGTGGCCCCGGAGCAGCAGGAGGCTCTGGGATGCTCAGAATCCACGGAGGGGCTGCTGGGGCAGTGAGTCTCGTCCTGGGGATGCTGCTGGAGCAGGAGGTGGGGATGAGCCTGGCACGGACCCTGCCGGAGCTCTCCCACCCCCTCCCGCCCGGCTGAATCATCCTGCAGAAAGCTGGGCTGTGTCAGGACTGTCCCTTTTCTTGCTGTCACCAGGGATTGCTCTGGCCCTGCCTTCGGCTGCATCCCTGGGGCCGGATGGAGCAGCAACACAAAATCAAGGATAAAACTACTCAGGAGTGTAATAGCCTTGGAGTCGCTGCTGCTTTCCTGCTGCCTCCCTTCCTGGAGCAGAGGGTGACCAGCACCAACTCAAGGGCCAGAGGCCACAGGTGCTGGCACTGCCTTCCCTGTGTCCATAACGTGTTCACTTGGGTTAAGTGCTGGGTTCGGGATTGTCCCTCCAAAACAGACTATGGAGAAGGTGACAATAATCCAGGGATCAAATAACGTTTTACGGAGTCTTGGTTTATTGTTTTAAAGGTGTCCTTGTCCTTGCAGCTGACACGGCAGCACCAGCACCCGCACGAGGAGACACCGGTGGGACTCGGCCATGGAGCAAGAGCTGAGCCCAGGCTCTTGCAAATCCCCAAATCCTCCAGTTTTAGTTTCAGATGTGGCTTCTGAGCCAAGCTCTGCACCCCAGGCCCCCTTCACCCTCTGTGAGCTTCCCCCGGGGCGCTGAGCGGATCCAAGGCCGGTTCCTGCCCCGCGGGGCCGCTCACACAGGAAGGGTCCCCATCCCCTCCCAGCTTTCCTGGGGAATTCCTCCCAACCGCTGGCAGCTCCGGCGCTGCCCGGGGTCACGCATTGAGCTCATTAACTCGGAGCTGCCCCAGTGGAAATTTACTGGCTGCGTTTGCTGTGCCAGAGCCAGCCGGGCTCCTGCCGCCGCCGCCTCCTTATCGGCACCGCCGGGAGCCGGGACCGCCGCGCCGGGAGCATCCCCGCTCTCCGCGTCCTCCCGGATGGCAAAACCGAGCCGGGTGCAGGCTCGGGAGGAGCCCTGGGCTCTGATAATTCACTGATAACTCGGGTCACACCTGGGAACAGTCACTTCGCACCACATCTTGCACAAACTGCCCCTAATTTGGGGTCATGCAGGCGTGGGAAGGCCCTGGCCAGGTTTGAGGGATGCTGGAAACACGGTGACAGCATCGTGGGCGTTTTTTCCCCTGTGGATGTTTTTTCCACATGGGTTTTTTTCCCCTGTGGATTTTTCCTTCGTGGGTTTTTCCCCTGGGCACCCTTCTCTGCTCGTGGCTCGTTTACAGGAGGAAGCTCATTAGAATAATTCGTCCTTGCCACGGTCCGATGGCTCTGGTCCCTCTCCCAGAGCAGCTGCTGCACCTCCAGCGCCGGGCACGACCCCCAAAATCACCCCCTGCTCCCTCCCTTCCAGGCATGGGTCCGACCTTGGGCACGCAGCGCCCGGAGGGCGATGGCACAGGGAGAGGGAGGAGGATGAGGAGCTGCCAGCATGGATAATGAAGGGCCAGAGCCTGGGATTATGTTACACTAGGGGAAAAAACCCAACCGTGGAGGAAGGAAAACGTGGCAAGGGAATGCTGAGGCTGTTTCAAGGCACAAATCTGGGGCTGGCGCGGTTGGCCTCGACCTGTTGTGGGGGGGGACAGAAGCAGGAACCCCCCAGCCGAGCCCTTCCCAGCACTCCCAGCATCTCCGGCTGCTGCAGGACCAGCCCCTGAACCTGCTTATAATGAAGCTCTGCGGAGTTTGGGAGCCCCCGGGGGGGGGGCTGCGTGGCCTGGATACCCACCCCGGGGCTGGAGCGGGGGGTCTGCTGGCAGCGGGGGGTGGGCACCATTGCTGGGGGAGCGGGGCCGGTCGCTATGGCTCCGCTACGGCTCCGCTGGCCCCCCGCCAGCCCCCGGCAGCTGGGGAGCGAAGGCACTGGGCGGCCGGCCCGGGCTCCCGGCCCATGGACGCGTTGGGCGAGCGGGAACAAGGGAGCCCCGCTCATGCGGTGCCGAGCGTGGGAGGAGTGGGAAGGGAGTGGGGGAAGGAACAATGGTGGGAGTTATGGGAGGGGGGCGAAAAAAAAAAAAAGTAAAAAAATAAGAAAAAAAAAAAAAAAAAGAGGAAAGCAGTGGAAAAATACCAGTTCTGGGCCCCTGGCAGCGCTGCCCGGACCCTCCCCGCCCCAGGATTATTGTACAAAGAAATGTTATTTTTGTTTCAATAATTTGCTGAGGCACTGGCATTCCAGCGCGGGGCTCGTTTTGTCCTCCAGCCCGGCACCAAGGGATCATTGTTCCTCCATGGCCAAGGGGCCGGACGCGGCCCCCCGGCACCGCCGTGCCCTTCACCGCCGCCTCTCCCCGCGGCCGCCCGGCCGCAGGTGCCCTCCGGGGTCGGTCCCGGTGGGTCCCGTCCCGCTGCGTGCCGGAGGGTGGGTGGCGATGGCAGCGAGCCCCGAGGAGCGGGGTGGGTGGCGGAGGAGGGCAGAGCTGTCCTCGCCGTGTCTGCGGGGAGCGAGGGTGGGGAGGGACCCGGGGCGTTGCTCCGGCTCCGGGGGCCCCTTTGAAGCGGGGCGGGCCATTGAAAGGCAGCGGGACCCCGGGGGCCGCCAGCGGGGGGGCGGCCACGGCCCCGTTCTCTGCGCCGGCCCCGGGCACCCCCCGCGCTCCCCGGGCCCACACGGGGGGGGGCGGCCTCACACGGGGGCCGGTGCCCCCCGGCAGCGCCGGCGGGGACCCGGGGTGGGCGCTGGAGGGGCGGCGGGGGCTCCGGCGAGCCGTGACTTTCGGGGTGCCCACGCCGGGGGGCTCTGGGGTGTCCATGCCAGGGGCTGCGGGGTGCCATGACCTTCGGGGTGTCCCTGCCGGGGGCTCCGGGGTGCCGTGACTTTTGGGGTGCCCACGCCGGGGGCAGCAGCAGGATAACAGGGGCTGCCGGGGGCAGCGCGGTGCCGGTGCCGGTGCGGGGCTGGCAGCCCTGTGGGAGCGGCGCCGTGGGAAGGCGCCCGCGAGTCCCGGGCGCAGGAAGCCGCCGGCCCGGGGCTGTCAATGGCCGGAAGGCGGCGGCGGGACCCCCGGTCCCGGCCCGGGACCGGCTCCGGCGACACTTCCCCTTCCCGGGTCAGCGGCCGCTTCCCCCTCCTGCCCGTCACCTCCCGCCGCTCCCCCCGGTACGAGCGGCCGGCGTGGTCCGGGGAGCCCCGCACGTGCCCCGGCACCGGGGGTCGGGGGCTCGGGGGGGGTCCGGGGGGTCCGGGGCTGCCGGTGCCGTTGGGCACGTGCGGGGGGCGCGGCCGGGCGGGGGCGGGGCCGGGGCGGGGCCGAGGAGCCGATTAAGCGGCGGGAGCCGGGGCGGCCGCAGCGCGATCGCATCGTCCCCGCGGGGCGGCACCGGACACCGGGTACTGAACACCGGACACCGGCTGCCGGCACTGGGCACCGCACACCGGGCACAGGATACCGCCACCAGACAACGGGCACCGGGCGCAACCACTGGTACCGGGCACCGGCACCGATAGAGACACAGACACCGGCTCCGGCTCCTGCGCGCCCGGCGCGGCCCGGCCCGGTGAGTGCCCGCGGCTGGGCGGGACTGACCCCCGGAGAGGTTCGGGTTTGCGGATCCGTGTCCCCCCGCGCCCTCGGCGGGGTCAGCTCTCGTCCCGGTGTCCCCCGCCACCCCGGGGTGCTGGGACACCCGCTGTCCCCAAATCCCCTTTCCCCTGGAGAGGGGCAGCCCTTGTTCCCATGTCCCCTGTGCCACCCCGGGCTGCTGGGACAGTCTTGCTCCGATGTCCCCTGGGACAGCTCTGGGAGTGGAAACAGCCCTCGTCCCCATGTCCCCTGCCTCATCTGTCACCCCAGGGTGTAGGGACAGCCCCTGTCACCGAATTCCCTGCATGCCTGGGAGCGACAGCTTCTGTCCCCACGTCCCCTGCACGCTCTGACATCCCCAGGAGCAGGGACACCCCTGGTCCCCGTGTCCCCTGTGCCACCCCAGGGTGCAGGGTTTGTCCCCACGTCACCTGGAAGTGCCTTCTGCCACCCCCAGGGATCGAGGGCACAGTTCCCACGTCCCCTGTAGCCCCCGGCCCCCCGGCGTGCAGGGACACCCCATGTCCCCTGGGAGCATCCCTAGTCCCCCCCGCCTTCCTGTGCCACCCCCAGGGAGGGGACACCAGGGACAGTCCCTGTCTGCCCCGCACCCCTCGGCTCTCTGGGCCCTCCGTGAGGTCCTGGGGTGAGGGTGTCCCCCCCCAAACCCCCTCCTGTCCCGGGACACGCGTGGGAAGGGGCTGCAGTGAGCGTCCCAGTGCCACCACCAGGCTGGGAGGGCAGGGAGCCAAGGTCCCCACGGGCGGCACAGCCACGTCCCAGCAGGGCGGAGGGCCCGGGGAGGGCCGGGGGGGGGTGGCCCGGCGTGCCAGGCCAGCGGCGCTGACACCCATTTCCTCCTATTGCAGCTCCAGGAACAATGGCAGAGCCGTTCCTCGTGGAGAGCCCCAACGTCACCTACAGCAAGGACTTCATCGAGGCCAAGTACACGTACAGCACCGTGCACGTCTGCAAGGAGAACGGCGTCACCAAGGTGGGCAGGTGGTGGGGGGCTCGGGGGGGCTCTGCTCGTCCCCTCTGTCCCCAGCTGTCCCCTCTCTCTGTCCCCAGGTGCGGCCGTGCTCCACCCGCTTCACCTTCCGCACGGGCCGGCAGGTGCCGCGCCTGGGGGTGATGCTGGTGGGCTGGGGGGGCAACAACGGCACCACGGTGACGGCGGCCGTGCTGGCCAACAAGCTGGGGCTGTCCTGGATGACCAAGACGGGGCGCAAGGTGGGTGTCCCCGGCAAGGGGAGGTGTCCCCAGTGTGACCCCAGTGAGGGGGTTCCCCCCCCCCCCGGTGTGACCCCTGCAAGGTGGGTGTCCCCAGTGAGATCCCAGCGAGGGGGGTGTCCCCAGCAGGGTCCCTGCAAGAGGTGTGTCCCCAGAGTGACCTCAGTGAAGAGGGTGTCCCCGGAGTGACCTCAGTGGGGTGGGTGTCATCAGTGTGACCTCAGTGCAGTGGGTGTCCTCAGTGTGACCCCTGCAAGGGCCGTGTCCCCGGGGTGTCCCCAGAAGGACCCCAGTGGGATCCCAGCAGGGTGAGTGTCCCCAGAATGACCCCTGGGACCCGGGGTCATCCCACAGGGATGGGGACACCAAGCTTGGCTGCACCGGTGTCCTGCACCCCGATCTCCTCCCTGCCCCTGCAGAGGGGCTCCGCAGCCCCAGCCCCCAATTTGGGGGTGCTGGGACCCCTCCTCTCCCTGCCATCCTCTCATCCTTGCCCTTGCCATCCCAGAAAGCCAACTACTACGGCTCCCTGCTCCAAGCCTCCACCGTGTGCCTGGGCACCGGCCCCTCCGGTGATGTCTACGTGCCCTTCCGGGACCTGCTGCCCATGGTGCACCCCAACGACATCGTCTTCGACGGTAGGTGGGACACGGGGGGGACCCCACAGCGGCACGGGACACCCCGAGCGCTTGGGTCACCCCGTGTCCCCCAGGCTGGGACATCTCCTCGCTGAACCTGGCGGAGGCCATGAAGCGGGCGGAGGTGCTGGAGTGGCCGCTGCAGGAGCAGCTCTGGCCCCACATGGAGAAGATGAAGCCCCGACCTTCCATCTACATCCCCGAATTCATCGCCGCCAACCAGGAGGAGCGGGCGGACAACATCCTGCGGGGCTCCATGGCCGAGCAGGTCCTGGCGGGGCGGGGCAGGGGAGGGGACAAGGGCCATGGGGGGCAGTGCCACCGCTCTGACGCGTCCCGGCCCTGACCCAGGTGGAGCAGATCCGCAGGGACATCCGAGACTTCAAGGAGAGCAGCGGGGTGGACAAAGTCATCGTCCTGTGGACGGCCAACACGGAGAGGTTCTGTGACATCGTGCCGGGGCTCAACGACACCGCCGACAACCTGCTGAGGGCCATCGAGGTCAGGGGGCGGGCGAGGGGAGCCGGGAGGGTGACAGCAGCACCGCGGTGGCGCTGAGCTGCCCCGTGTCCCCGCAGCGAGGCCTGGAGGTGTCCCCGTCCACGCTCTTCGCCGTGGCCAGCATCCTGGAGGGCTGCGCCTACATCAACGGGTCCCCCCAGAACACGTTCGTGCCGGGGGCGGTGGAATTGGCCGCCCAGCGCCGCGTCTTCATCGGCGGCGACGACTTCAAGTCGGGGCAGACCAAGCTCAAGTCGGTGCTGGTGGATTTCCTGGTGGGCGCCGGGCTCAAGGTACGTGGGGACAGACAGAGGGGTGTCCCCAGCTGCAGGGGACAAGGGGTGACCTGCCCGTGCCCCCCTTGGCCAGACCAAGTCCATCGTGAGCTACAACCACCTGGGGAACAACGACGGCAAGAACCTCTCGGCACCGCAGCAGTTCCGCTCCAAGGAGATCTCCAAGAGCAACGTGGTGGACGACACGGTCCAGGCCAACCCCATCCTCTACGGCCCCCAGGACAAGCCTGACCACTGCGTGAGTTGGGGGGCTCTGGGGGGGGGGGGGGTCACACACACGTGGGGGGTGACAATGGGGGTGACGGGGACGTGGCTTTGGCAGGTGGTGATCAAGTACGTGCCCTACGTGGGGGACAGCAAGCGGGCGCTGGACGAGTACACGTCCGAGATCATGATGGGTGGCACCAACACCATCGTCATCCACAACACCTGCGAGGTGCGTGCGGGGCCACCGGCGTGTCCCCAGGGTGTCCCCAGGGTGTCCCCAGGGTGTCCCCTCAGTGCCTGGGTACCTCCTCACCCCCTTGCTGCCCGCAGGACTCGCTGCTGGCCAGCCCCATCATCCTGGACCTGGCCATCCTGACGGAGCTGTGCCAGCGCATCACCTTCTGCACCGAGGCCGATCCCGAGTTCCAGGGCTTCCACAGCGTCCTCTCCATCCTCGCCTTCCTCTGCAAGGCCCCGCTCGTGCCCGAGGGCACCCCCGTGGTCAACGCGCTCTTCCGCCAGCGCAGCTGCATCGAGAACATCCTGAGGTACCCGGGGTCCCCGTTCACCAAGTGCCACCGCCCCAGTGCCCGTGGTGGCACCCAAAGGCTTGTGGGAGGTCCCAGTGTGGGATAGCCCAGTGCCCATCGTGGGGTGTCCAAATCCAGGGGGTCCTGGAGGCCAAGGCCTGGGATGCCCAGTGCTGGGGATGGGTCCCAGTGCCACCAGTGGGTTCCGGTATGTCCTGGTGAATGATGGTGCCAGTGCCCAGAGGTCCTGGAGATGCCCAGGACCAAGGTCCCAGCACGGATGGGTCCCCGTTTCTCAGTCCTGGGGTGCTCGAGGGGAGCAGGGTCCCCATGCCCAGGGTGTCCCAACACACAGACCCTGGCACCCAGTGCCCCGTGGCTCCTGCACCAGTGGGTCCCAGTCCCTGATGCCCAGAGGGGGAGCCCAAAACAAATGGATCCCAGTGCCCAACACGACGGATCCCAGTGCCCAGCACCAGTGGCTCCCATTGGGTCCCGGTAACCAAAGCCTGGGGTTCCCAGTGCCTGGGGTGCCCCATTCCAGCTGGTCCCAGTGCCTAACACCTGGAGGTGCCCCACTCCAGTATCCCCCAGTTCCCATCACCAGCACATCCCAATGCCCAGAACACCCATCCCACTCCCCACCCCGTGCCCAACACTCCGTGTCCCCCACCCCGTGAGTGCCCAGTGCCACCTCCCCACCCTCCCCCAGCCCCGGGGTGCCCCACCCTGACCCCCTCTGTGCCCCCAGGGCCTGCCTGGGGCTGCCCCCCCAGAACCACATGCTGCTGGAGCACAAGATGCAGCGGCCGGCGCCGAGCCCCAAGCGCGCCTGTCCCGGGGGGGCCGCCTGTCCCCTGGTCCCCAAGAAGAGCCCGGCAGCGCCCGCCCAGCTCAACGGGCACCCCTGTGCCCCCCGGCCGGGGCCGCCCCGAGCCCCCCTGCACATCGACGGCGCCGACTAACCCCGACTGCCCCGTGCCAGCCCGGAGCGGCTTTTTAGGGGGGTGGGGGGTGGGAAGGGTGGGTTTGGGTGGGGGGGGACTGTTCCCCCCCCCCCCCCCCACCCCAAATGTTGATGGCGACTCCAAACTGTGAAGCTTTGTACCCACCAATAAACCCGGAGCACAGCGTGACCCCTCCCCACGGCTTTTGGGGTCCCCTCACTTGGTTCTTGGGGTCGCCTTCATCTGGTCTTTGGGGTCCCCCAGATGGTTCCTGAGACCCTCACCTGGTTTTGGGGTCCCCCTCACCTCGTTCCTCTTCAGGTCTTCCTCACCTGGTTTTGGGGTCCCCCCACCCCCAACGAGACCCAAATATCGCCACCTTCTGAAAAAAAATCAAATTACATTTATTGATGCGGGGGGGGGGGGTGTTGGGGGGGTCGTGGGGTGGTTTTTTTTTTTTTTTTTTGGTCATTTTAGGCCTTTTTTTTCTTTTTTTTGCTCTTTTTGTATTTTTTCTTTTTTTTTTTCTTTTTGTACTTTTTTTTTTGGGGGGGGGGGTTCTCCCATTTTGTTTTGATAAGCAATGGGGGGGGGGGGCTAAAGGCTTAGAAATGAGGGGGGGTCCCTACACAGAACGACTACGCCTATGGGGGGGGTCACCCCTATGGGGGCTGGGGGCTGCCCCCCACCTGGGGGGGGCACGAGGGGGACCCCCAGTGTGGGGCTGTACAGGGGAAGGGGGGTCTGGGTGTGCGGCGGCATTTTGGGGGGGCTCTTGGGGGGGAAGGTCAGGGGGGGCTTTGAGGTCCTTTCTGTTATAAAAGAGGAAAAAATCAGCAAAACCAAAAAAAATCCAAAAACCAAAACAAAAAAAACACCAAAAAACAAAAAACCCCAAAAAAACCCAAAACCACACCAAAAAAAAAAAAATTCCTTCATATTAAAGTGGTCCCTGGGGGGGTCGGGGGGGGCCCCGGTCTGGCGCTCGGGGGGGGCCGGGGATCACAGTGCTGGCTGAGCACACAGACGGGGCTGGGGGGGCTGGGACCCCCCCGGGGCTGGGGGGGCTGCTCTGCACTGGGACCCCCCTAAAGAGCCCGGAGAGGTGGAGGGGGGGTGGCTCCATGGGGGGGGTTATGGCTTAGCCCCCCCACTCCTTCCCTCTCCCCCAGCACAGCCCAGATTTAGGGGGGGGGGGATCTGCACCCTCATTGGGGGGGCTGTGCTGGTTCTGCCACCCCCCTCCCCCACAGGGTGTGGTTTGGGGGGGCGGCACTGGGAGAATTGGGAGGGGGGTCACACCCTCCCAGCCTGGGGGGGCACAGCTCAGTGAAGCCCCCCAGATCCCTCAAATTGGGGGGGTGGGGGGGATTGGCACCACCTGCCATGGAGGGGGGGGGAGAGGGGGACACAATGCCATGGACCCCCCCCCCCCCCAAAAATCCCCCTCCCTGGGGTTGGTACCGCCCCATGTAGGGGGGGCAAAACACCCCAAAACAGCCCCCCCTGCACCCCCACAGTGCCAGACCCCCCTTCCAGCGCCGACCCCGTCCTGGGGAGGGGGGGCTGTGGTTGGGAAGGGGGGGGAGGGGTCCCAGTACAGAGGGGGGGGCTCCCAGTGCTGGGTGGGGTCCCAGTTCAGGGAGAGTGGGAAGGGCTGGAAAACGGGAGGGGGGGTCCCAGTCCTGGGGAGGGGGGCGGACAGGGGGTGGGGGGGGGTTGGGGGGCAGCAAATAAGTCACGTGACTTATTTCTAATCATCATTATTATTTCTTCTTTTTTTCCCGTTTTTCCTCCCGCGCTTTCTCTGCTCGTTTTTAGTGTTCGTTTGGAACAAAAAAAAAAAGGGGGGTGGGGAGTGGGAGTGGGACAGGGCTGGAAGGGGGGGGGGGGGCGCTGAGGGGGTGGGGCGGGGTGTGACGGGGCGGGGCGGGGGGGGGTCTGATCATTAAAATTAATGAATTTTTTTCGGTGGTGGTGGTGGTGGTGGTGGTGGTGGTGGGTGAGGGCGTCTGTGGCTGTCGCTGGCCTCGGCGCGGGGCTCACACGCTCATTGTCATGCTGGGCGAGTACTATAGAGAGAGCGGAGACACCACAGCGTTAGCGGGGCCGCGGGGGGGTCCGGGGGGGGGCACGCACACCGCAGCCCCCCCAGCGCCGCCCTCCTCACGCCTCGCGGCCGCTCGGCCAAGGTGACCCCCCCGGCGCTGGCGCTGGCGGTGGTGGCGGTGGTGGCGGTGGCGGCGGTGGCGGCGGTGGTGGTGACACAATTTCGGGGGGTCGCCACTGGGATTTGCTCGCTGAACCCCCCCGTCCCCGGCCGCCGCGCCCCCCCCGGGCCCCCCGCCCTCGCCGCCTGCCCCCCCGGGGGTCCGCGGGGGTCCCCGCCGGGTCCCTTACGCTGTCGCTTTGGAAGGGATTTAGGAAATTGCTGCTCAGCTCGGCGTCGTCCCGAGGGGTCCCGGGGGGGTTGCTCAGGGCCCCCAAGTTACTGGGGGAGCTCTGGAGGAAAGGCGGGGAGGGGGAGAGAAGGGTTAGCAGGGGGGGTTTTGGGGTATGGGGGGGAGGTTCTGGTGGGTTTGGGGCAATAAATGGGGTCCCAGTAGATGGGGGGGGGGTCTTGGTTCATGGGGGGGGTCCCCAGTGCATTGGGGTGGGAGAGTGCCAGTACTGGGGGGGGGGGGAATAAATGGGGTCCCAGTAAGTGGGGTGGTCCCTGGAAATGGAGGAGTGCCAATAAATGGGGTCCCAGTAAGTGGGGTGGTCCCTGGAAATGGAGGAGTGCCAATAAATGGGGTCCCAGTAAGTGGGGTGGTCCCTGGAAATGGAGGAGTGCCAATAAATGGGGTCCCAGTAAGTGGGGTGGTCCCTGGAAATGGGGGAGTGCCAATAAATGGGGTCCCAGTACGTGGGGTGGTCCCTGGAAATGGAGGAGTGCCAATAAATGGGGTCCCAGTAAGTGGGGTGGTCCCTGGAAATGGGGGAGTGCCAATAAATGGGGTCCCAGTAAGTGGGGTGGTCCCTGGAAATGGAGGAGTGCCAATAAATGGGGTCCCAGTAAGTGGGGTGGTCCCTGGAAATGGGGGAGCCCCAATATATGGGGTCCCAGTAAGAGGCGTGGTCCCAGAAAATGGGGGGGTCCCAAGAAATGCGATCCCAATATATGTGGGGGCTCCCAGTGAATGAGGGAGGGGTCCCAATAAATGGGGTCCCAGTCTATGGGAAGGGTCCAGTGCATGGGGGGGGAGTCCCAAAAAAGGGGGTCCCAGGGTCCCCAACTCACCTTTGGCAGCCCATCCATGTCCCCGGAGCCTGCCAGGATGACAGCGGGGTGTTAGTGACCCCCCCAATGCGTGGGTCCCCCCAAACTTTGTGTGCCCCTAATCCACGTGTCCCCCAGTCCATCCACGTCCCTTCAATCCGTGTGTCCCCAAATCCGTGTCTGTCCCCTCAATCCATTCCCCCCTCCCATCCATGTCCCCCCTCTGCTGCACGAGCCCCTCCAGCCGCAGATGGAGTTCATATCCCACAGGATTTGGGATTTTGGGGGTGCTGGGGGGGGGGACACACCGGACCCCCCTGTCCCCAGGGGGGTGTCACCCACCTAAGGATCCGTTCATGTGGTGCGGCTCCATCGCGCTCATCCCGCCCATGGGCCCCTCGGGTCCGGGCCCCATCGGGAACTGGAAGGGAAAGGGGGGGGTGAGGAATGTTGGGGGGACTCCCCCCCTCATCCCAGTCCCTGTCCCCTGTCCCTGTCCCCAGTCCCTGTCCCCCATCCCGTCACTCACGTTGGGCCGGTTCCCCGCGGGTCCGATGGGGTTCATCATGGTGTACATGTTCTCACTGGAGTTGGTGGAGTCTGGGGGGGGACAGCACACGGGGGGGGTGAGCGTGGACCTCCCCAAATCCCACTCACACCCCCCCAAATCCCACTCATACCCCCTCAAATCCCACTCACACCCCCCCAAATCCCACTCATATCCTCTCAAATCCCACTCAGACCCCCTCAAATCCCACTCATACCCCCCCAAATCCCACTCATACCCTCTCAAATCCCACTCACACCCCCCCAAATCCCACTCACACCCCCCCAAATCCCACTCACACCCCCTCAAATCCCACTCAGACCGCCCCAAATCCCACTCACACCCCCCCAAATCCCACTCATACCCTCTCAAATCCCACTCAGACCCCCTCAAATCCCACTCACACCCCCCAAATCCCACTCATACCCCCTCAAATCCCACTCACACCCCCCCAAATCCCACTCATATCCTCTCAAATCCCACTCAGACCCCCTCAAATCCCACTCATACCCCCCCAAATCCCACTCATACCCTCTCAAATCCCACTCACACCCCCCCAAATCCCACTCACACCCCCCCAAATCCCACTCACACCCCCTCAAATCCCACTCAGACCGCCCCAAATCCCACTCACACCCCCCCAAATCCCACTCATACCCTCTCAAATCCCACTCAGACCCCCTCAAATCCCACTCACACCCCCCAAATCCCACTCATACCCTCTCAAATCCCACTCACACCTCCCCAAATCCCACTCACACCTCCCCAAATCCCACTCATACCCCCCAAATCCCACTCACACCCCCTCAAATCCCACTCATACCCCCTCAAATCCCACTCAAGCCCCCCCAAATCCCACTCATACCCCCTCAAATCCCACTCACACCTCCCCAAATCCCACTCAGACCGCCCCAAATCCCACTCATACCCTCTCAAATCCCACTCACACCCCCTCAAATCCCACTCACACCCCCCCAAATCCCACTCATACCCCCTCAAATCCCACTCACACCTCCCCAAATCCCACTCACACCCCCTCAAATCCCACTCATACCCCCCCAAATCCCACTCATGCCCCCTCAAATCCCACTCACGCCCCATCCCATGCCCTCACTCACCTCCGGGGCTGGGCAGGATGGGGGTGCCGGGGGGGCCACCGCCCCCAGGAGGGCCCTGGAAGGGAAAATGAAAAAGGGGGGGTGGTTTGTGGGGGGGTCACGGGGTCACTGCAGCCCCACCCCCAACAGGGCACCCCAGTACTCACCACGTAATTGCCGGGGGATGAGGAGGAGTAGGCGATCTGGGGGGGACAAAGGGGGGTCAGCACAGGGGTAGGCACGGGGGCAGCACCCCCACAGGACCCCCCCCCCCCAAAGGTATTACCCCCCCCCTCCAACCCCAAAACTTACGGAGTTGGCGTTGGGGTTGGGCCAGGGCCCGCGGCCACCGGGACCCCTGGAAGGCAACGGGGACAGTGAGGGGGGGTCCTGCCGGTCCCGGGGCCACCCCCACAGTGAGGGGGGCACGGGGAGGGGGCACGGGGGTCTTACATGTTCATGGTGGGCATTCCAGGGCCGGCCAGCGAGCTGGGGGGGGGGGCGCATCCCGCTGCCGTAGCTCTGCCGGGAGAGGGGGGGTCAGTGGGGCTGGGACATCCCTGGCACTGTCCCCATCCCTGTATTCCCATCCCTTTATCCCTGTATCCCAACCCTGCATCCTTCTATCCCTTTGTACCCATCCCCATTCCCAAATCCATGTCCCCATGGCCCTGTAACCGCTCCCACCCTGCATCCGGGTCCCTGCCCCATCCCGGTATCCCGGTATCCCGGTATCCCACTATCCCGGTATGCCACCATCCCGTACCTGTGGCCCCATCCCGGCCATGCCTCGGGGGGGGTTCATGCGCTGCATCGGGCCCCCCATGCCAGGATGCCCTGCACAAATCGGGGAGGGGGAGGTGTGAGACCCCCACAGCCCCCCCCACCCCCCAAAACCACCTCGGGGTCTGGGGGGGGACACGGGGAGGGGGGACAGGGACCCCCGACTCACCCTGCGAGCGCGCAGCCGGGTCCATGGCGTTGGGCAGCAGCGGCTGGGAGCCGGGAACACCCACGGGGGGCTGCGGAGAGGGGGGGCAGGAGAGGGTCAGGGTGCTGCGGGGGGAGGGGGGGGCTGCACCCCTTTCTTTGGGGAGGGGGGGTCCCGGCAGCGACGGCCTCACCTGGTTGGGCATCCGGAGCGGGGGCCGGGGGCCGCCGGGGTAGCGGGGGGACATGAAGGGCTGCAAGAGAGGGGGGGTCTGGGGGTCAGCCAGGGCTGGGGGGGGATCGGTGTCACCCTGGGGGGGTCGTGAGGGGGGCCGGGGCCGTGCTGGGGGGCTGGGGGGGCTGTGCCCAGCAGGGGCACCCCGGGGGTGGGGGGCGGAAAGGGGGGCACCCGCAGGAGCCTTGGAGAGAAACACAACGGGGGGGTTATGGGCGGGCGGGGGGCTTTGAGGGGGCTGCGACCCCTGGGAGGGGGCTGGGGGGGGCTGTGACCTCAGGGGCAGTCGGGGGGGGGGTGGCAGTGAGGGTGTGGGGGGCACAGGGCCTGGGCGAGGGGAGGCTGTGCCATGGTGAGGGTGTGACCCCCCCCCCCATCCAAAACTGGCTGGGGACACAGGAGCGCCAGGCTCAGGCGTGGGCACACGCCGGGGACACGCGGGGCTCGGTACCTGGAAGAAGGCGGGGGGCACGGGACCCCCGGCCATGCCATCCCCGGGGGGCAGGTTCCCCATCACCGGGCTGGGCGCTGCCGCCGCGCTCTGCGGGGAGAGAGAGCTCAGGGCGGGGCTGGGGGGGGTCCCCATCGCCCCCCGACCCCACTGTCCCCCCACCCTCAGGGCCTCCCCATCCCCGCGTCCCCCCCGCAGCACCGAGCCCGGGGCCCAGCTCGCCCCACGTTCCCCTCCCAGCCCAACTGGGGGGACCCCCGGGGCCGGGGGGGCGCGGGCAGGGGGCCCTGGCCCCACTCGCCGGCCGGGCCCGTCCGGGGGGAGCTGTTAGGGGAAGGAATGTGCCGCTTTTCCGGCTCGGCCTCTGCGCCACAACTGGTTTCAATTTGGAGGGGAGGAGGAGAAGGGGGGGGACCCCGCGCTGCCCCCTCCACCCGGGGGGCCCCGCGCCCCCCAAAGCCCCGCCAGCCCTGCGGGGACGGGGGTCCCGCTGTGCTCGGACGGGTGACGGGAGGGTGCTGCTGCAGCTCTGGGGACACGGGTGGGGATGGTGACACCCCGTGGGGACACACGGGTCACGGCTGGGACACGGGGGACACCCAGGGCTGGTGACAGCGGGAGCCCAGGGGAGCCCAGATGGGATCTGTACCCCATGGGGGTGGGCACCGGGGGTCCGTGGGGGTCCCAGGGGTGGCCCCAGGCCATGTCCCCTCTAGGGGACCCCCCCACCCCTGCCCCCGACACAGCGGCAGTGACGGATCGGGGCCGCTGCTGGTGCAGCCCCATGGGGGTGACAGTGCTGCCCCCTCAAAGGGGGGCCAAACGGGGCCCCCCCGTCCCCCCATCACTCGGTGATGCAAAGCAGAGTTGCCATGGCAACAGGTTGGGGAGCTGCGGCTCCTCCTGCGGGCTCAAGGTCAGGAGAGAGAAAATTGGAGGGGGGGGGGGGGGGCGACACGTGGGGGGCAGGTTGGGGGCTGCTCACCCCAGGGGGGACCCCAGACCCAGCTGTGGGGCGGCTGCTGCCAACACCCCCCAAAAACTGCTGTGCACAGCCTGGAACCCCCCAATTTTATGGGGTCACCAGGATGCTCTGGGGGGGGTCCCGATGTGCCCGGGGAGGGGGGGCTGGTGGAGCAGCACCCATGGGAATGCGAGGGGCCCCGGCTCCATGCTGGGCCCCCCAGTCCAGCCCAGCTGGGCACGGGGACGGGCCCACGGCTGCGTGGGGCACCCCAGTGGGCGCAGGGGGGGCCGTGGGGCTCCCCCCCAGCGCTCCCCGGCTCTGCCAGGCAGCAGTGCCATGGCAACGTGGCCTGACCCGCGCCATGTCCCCGGCGCCACCGTCACCGCACCGGCAGCCTCATTAATTCCAGCATGGAAATCAGCTCTGCGCAGCGCCGGGGGCCGGGGGCGGCGAGGGGGAGGGTCCTGCTGCAGCCCCCGCGGCGCCGGTGCGGCCCCAGGGGACCCCACGGGACCCCACGGGGGTGAGGGGTGTCCCAGGGGGCAGCGGCTCCACGTGGGCCCCGCAGGGTCCTGAATCCACGGGGCCGCGGATTGTCCGGCAGCCCACGGCGTCCCCCCCGTGCCACCGCGTGTCCCACAGCGTCCTGCATCCCGCGGCCCTCTGCATCCCACCCTGCCACCCTACACGTCACAGCATCCCACATCCCGGGGCACTGTGGACCCTGCAGCATCCTGCACCATCCCACAGCATCCTGCACCATCCCACGGCCCCCTGCACCATCCCACAGCCTCCTGCACCATCCCACGGCCCCCTGCACCATCCCACAGCATCCTGCACCATCCCACAGCCTCCTGCACCATCCCACAGCATCCTGCACCATCCCACGGCCCCCTGCACTATCCCACGGCCTCCTGCACCATCCCACAGCATCCTGCACCATCCCACAGCATCCTGCACCATCCCACGGCCTCCTGCATCCCGTGGCATCCCACATCCCAGAGCATCACGCATCCCACAGCACCGTGGATCCCACAGCCTCCCGCATCCCACGGCATCCTGCATCATCCTGCATCCTGTGGGACCATGGGCCCTGCATCATCCTGCATCCCACAGCATCCCACAGCATCCCACAGCATCCTGCGTCATCCTACATCCCAGGGACCACTCTCCACCCCAGAGCACGGTGCCCCCCGCAGCCCCCCCTGGACCCCAGGCCCCCCCATGCCCCCCTGTGCCCGCAGTCCTGGCAGGAGCAGGCACAGGGACATGCCGGGAACACCGGGAATGCCGGGAACACCGGGGGCTGTTGACTCTGTGCCAATGATTAACTTGCCGGAGCTGGCGCTGGGAAGGAGCAGAGCTGTTCTGGGGGGGTCCCCTCAGTGGGGGGGGGGTCCCACTGAGCCCCGCGGTGACCCCCAGGACACCGGGTGGGGAGGGGGGGACACTCCTGGCTGGGCAGCGAGAGCCTGTCACTGTGCCCATGGTGTGGGACTGGGGGGGGATGGGGGGGGTCCCTGTGCCCTGGGGGGGGGTGACAGTGGGGGATGGGCACGCCAGGGCACGCCGGGGTCCCCGTGGGGGGGGGGCACTGAGCCAGGCCCCCAGGGATTAACCCCCCCTCGCCGCCGCCCCGTGAAATAGGTCACCCACAGATCCGGGGCTGGCAGCGCACGGGAACCCCCGCGGGGGGGTCCTGCGGTGGGTGGGCGGTGGGGGGGGGGGAGCAGGGGGCACGGACCCCCCCATCCCGAGGCACTCACGTAGTCATGGAAGGCTTTGGCCTCGCTGGAATGCTCGCAGGTCTCCCGGCGGTCCGGGGCGGCGCAGTACAGATCCCAGAAGACGCTGGGAAAAGGGGGGGGGGGGGACACAGCGGGTGAGGACCCCCCCCTAATCTGCACCCCTGGCCATCCCCCACCGACCCCCACGGCGCGGCTGAGCACGGCCACACTCGTGTCAGCGATGGGGCGGGGGGGCCGCGGCCGTGTCCCCCCCTCGGCGGGGGCCTCCCGGCTCCGGCGCTGCCGCCTGTTTTCCCTGGAAACGGTCGCTACGGCCGGAGCCCAAATTCCTGGGACTTTACATCAGGCTGCAGCATCCCGGGGCGGGATGGGATGGGGGGGGTCCCCTGCCCGAGCCCCCCGCCCTGGGCGTGGGACAGCAGAGGGGCCGGGTCCGTTTCTGGGTGCCCCCCCAGGTTTGGGGGGTGCTGGCCGGGTGCCAGCTTAACCCCCCCGTTTAGGAGTGGGAAAGCACCGATGCCCCCTCACTGTCTGTGTCCCCCCCCCCAAATCACCAACTGATCACTCACTGCCCCCCCGACCCCCCCCAAGTGATGTCCACCCGCGGGGTGCCCCCCACTTCCCCATCACCCCCCCAGTGCGGGGGTCCAGCCCCGGGGCTGGGAGCC
Organism: Aphelocoma coerulescens; assembly: GCF_041296385.1. Lineage (NCBI taxonomy): Eukaryota > Metazoa > Chordata > Aves > Passeriformes > Corvidae > Aphelocoma > Aphelocoma coerulescens. Next base: position 5,291,017 of record NC_091041.1, on the reverse strand, counting down.
CCCAACCCCCCCCAGCTCCACGTTTGGTGCCAAATTGGATCCATCTGGAGGAGCTGGGCGGGGGGCCGGGATGGGAGGGAAAGGGGGGGGCCCCCCAAATCGCTGATGGGAAAAGCAGAGGGACAGGTTTATGGGCTACGAGGTGATGTGTTGGCAGAATGGGGTGGGGGGGCAGCTCCCAGCCCCCCTGCCATGGGAATGGGGGGGTTCCCCCCTTTCCAACCCCCCCTGGACCCCAACTCACCACCACCAGGAGTGCAGGAAGCCGGGGGGCTCCCCCAGCGTGATGTTCTTCTCCCATCGGATCTGTGGAGAGGGGCAAAGGGAGAGGGGGGTCAGCAACCCCCACCAGGGATGGGGCTCCAGGACCCCCGGCGGGTGGGATGGGGGGGTCTGGGGGCGCTGCCCGCCCCCCCCCTTACCTCCGACAGGAAGGTCTGGGCGGATTTCTGGGCCCCCACGTGCAGCAGGTACTCGTAGACGTAGAGCGCCAGCCTGGGGGGACAGCAGGGGAACGGGGACGGGGTGTCAGCGACCTGCCACCCCCACGGTGACACCCCCACCCAACGGCCCCCGAGGGACACGGGGGACGGCCAGGACGGAGTCCCGCGTTCAATTAGTGCACAATTAACAAAGGAGGCTCGATGTCACCTCCCTGCGAGGGACCCCGCCGGTGACACCGAGTGACTCCCACCGGTGACACCGCACGCCCTCCACGGCAACCGCCTCCCACCGCTGGGGTGGCTCCAGGACAGGTGACACATCCCACGCAGGATGTGGCCCAGGGCCGAGTGCCACCACGGGTGTCCCCTGGCGGAGGACACTCAGGGAACCCCAGGGTGCCACATCCCCTCCCGGGAGCAAGAGCGGGACCTGCGGGGCCCCCCCGGGGGTCCTGCTCTGGGGGGAGCGCGGTGGGTGCAGCCCCCGGCCCCAGCAGCTGCCCCGGGGAGCGCGGTGGCCTCGGGCACTGGGACACGGCGGGACAGGGACAGCCGGGAACGGCGCGGCACGGTCCCGGGGACCGGGGGTGGCAGGGAGCGGGGAGCATCAGGAGCCCCGGTGCCGCTTCGGTCCCCACTGCCCCAGGGGACGGCACGGCCGCGGAGGGCTCCCGGTGCCCTCAGGGATGTTGCGGACCGGGCACATCCCGGCTCGCGGTAGCCCCGGTGCCATCGCGGGTCACGGTGCCCCGGAGGATGGCAATGCCCGGGGGGATCCTCCCGGCTCCCGGTGCCCCGGAGGATGGCAGAGACAGGCAGGCACAGCCCGGTTCCCGGTAATCACGGCGCGCTCGCGGTTCCCGGAACCCCGGCGGATGGCACGGACCGGGGGGGATCATCCCGGGTCCCGGTACCCTGGGGGATGGCACGGCCGGGGAAGGGACATCCCGGCCGCCGGTGCCCCCAGGGATGCCGCAGACCAGGGGGATCATCCCGGCTCCCGGTGCTCCCGCAGCTCCCGGTGCCCCGAGATGTGGCAATGCCCGGGGGGCACACCCCGGCTCCCGTTAGTCCCGGTGTGATCGCGGCTCCCGGTGCCCCGGGGGATGCCGCGGACCCCGGCACATCGCAGCTCCCCGTGCCCCGGGGGATGTCACGGACCGGGGGGATCATCCCGGGTCCCGGTACCCCGAGATGTCACGGACCGGGGGGATCATCCCGGTTCCCGGTACGCCGGGGAATGGCACAGATCGGGGGGAACCATCCGGCTCCCGGTGCCCCCGCAGCTCCCCGTGCCCCGGGGGATAGCACGGACCAGGGGGATCATCCCGACTCCCGGTGCCCCGGGGGATGCCGCAAACCGGGGGGCTCATCCCGGCTGCCGGTGCCCGGCTGACCCCCGCCAGCTCCCGCTGCCCCGCGGCTGCCGGTGCTCCCCGGCGGGGCGGGGCCGGGGGGTCCGCCCGCCCCCCGATCTCCCCCCCCCCCCTTTTCCCGATCTTCACCCCCCCCCCTTCCTTCCCGCTCCGTCCCCGCTCCCCCGGCGCCCGCCCCGGCAAAAACTTCCGCGCCCCGGCCGTCCCCCGCCGCCGCCCGGCGCCGCACTCACTTCTCGCGGGCCTGGCCGTCCGAGGGCACGCCGGAGCCCTTGCCCTTGGCGTACATGGCGCGGCGGCGGCTGTCAGCGGCCCCGGGCCCGGCCCCGCGCGGCCCCCGCCGCCCCCGCCGCCCCCGCCGCCATCCCGGCCCGGCCCGGCCCGGCCCCGCCGGCTGCGGCCGCGCGCCCGAGGGGGAGCTTGAAACCGCCGCGCCCCCCCCGCGCGGCTGTTCCGGCAGCGCCGACACCACCCCCCCCGCGCCGCGCGCCGCGCTTAAAGGGGCGATGGCGGCGGGGGGAGGCGGTGGGGACCGCGCTGAGGAGGGAGGGGGGCGGTGGTCGCGGAGAGGGGGACGCGGACACGGGGGGACGCGGGGAGTGGGCGAGGAGGGTCGGGGTGGACACAGGGGGCTGAGAGGGACGTGGATGTGACAGGGTGGACGCGGATCCGAGAGGGTGGACGCGGGGGACGCGGGGACACGGAGGCGAGGAGTGGGCACGGACACGGGGGACGCGCGCGAGGGGGTGGGCACGGAGGGGCAAGGACACAGGGGGGTGGGCATCCAGGGACGGGGACACGCGGGGGATCGTGGACACGAGGGGGTGAATTAAAGGGGCAGTGACACGAGGGGACACGGACACGGTGGTCACGGAGGGACACGAGGGGCTGGACACGGACATGGGGGATGCGAGGGGGGGGGACATGTGGCAGGGTGGACACGGACGCGAGGGGATGGGCACGGAGGGACACGGACACGAAAGGGTGGACACGGACATGAAGGGGTGGACACGGACATGAAGGGGTGGACATGGGAGGGGGGACACAGGGGGACACGGGGGACACAGAGGAACACGGATGTGACAGGGTGGACACGGACGCGAGGGGGTGGACTTAAAGGGGCAGTGACACGAGAGAATGGAGACAGGATGGTCATGGAGGGACATGGATTTGAGAGGATGGACATGGAGGGGCACGAGGGACACAGACACGGGAAACAGAGGGACACGGATGTGACAGCGGGGACATGGACACAACGGGGGGGATGGACACATGCAAGGGGTTGGGCATACATGGACACGGACACGAGGGGGTCCCACGGACAGGGATGTGAGCAGGTGGTCACGGAGGGACTCGGACACCAGGGGGCGGCCACGGCCACGGTGTGACACGGGGGGGGGGACACAGGGGGGTGGACATGGAGGGCCATGGAGTGGACACGAACATGATGCACTCGGGGCACGTGGGACACCGAGTTGCAGACGCGGAGGGGGGCACACCGGGAGGGGGACACCCACCCTGCCAGGGGACACAGACGCAGAGTCGTCGTCCCCCCCCAGCCCCGGGGTCCCCTCACACTCGGGGGGGGGGTTCCTGTGCTGCCGGGGTGGGTCTGTGAGCACACGTGGGAGATGTGTGAACCCCCAGCACCCGCGTGTGCAAACGTGCAGCACCGCAGGTGCGGCGGTCCCTGCGTACCCACGGTGTGTCCCCCACCCCTCGGCTGCTCCTGCGGCACCGGGGTCACCGGGACACTCAGCCAGTGCCAGGCGGATGCTCAGCATCCCAGGAAAGGACCAGGGGGTCCGTCAGGGGTCAGGAGGTGCTGATTTGGGGGTGCTTCCCCCCTGCCCCCCCCGGGGCCGGCTACGCCCTGACAGGGTGACACGGGACAGCCAGACCCGCCCGTTCCTCTTCCCCACACCAGGCAGCAGCGGCCGGAGCGCAGGCGAGTCAGGGTGCTGTGGTTGGGGGGGGGGGGGGGGGGGGGAAGGGGGGCAGGAAATGCCCTGCTGGGACCCCCAGGAGCTGCCCAGCCCTGGGACAGCGGGAGTGGGACGGGGGCCAGACTGGGCTTCACTGGTTTGCACTGGGAGGGGGAATCCGGTGGGAATGGGGGTCCTGATTCCCGTTTCCCACCAGGCTCCCGGTGCAGTGGAGGGACCATGGGGCTCCCCGCGGCCTCGCTCGTGCTGCTGCTGCTGCTGCGCCCCGTGACCCCCGTGTCCACCGTGACCCCCGTGTCCACCGTGTCGCCCTGCTCGGCCTTGCTGCCGGACACTTCCGAAGACCTGAACCTGACCAACAGGAGCCGTGGATGTGCCGAGCTGGACTGGAGTCGGTTCCACCGGCAGCGCCGGCTGGTGCTGAGACACAACGGCATCGAGGCCCTGAGCCCCTGGTCCCGCCTCGGGCCCGGCATGGAGGAGCTGGACCTGGCGGAGAACCGGCTGCGGGAGCTGCCCGATGGGTTCTTCACCAACGCCACGGCCCTGCGGACCCTGCGCCTGGAGGGGAACCCCCTCCCCGCCGTGCCCCCCGCCGCCTTCCAGCCCACCCTGAGCTCCCTGACCGTGTCCTGCCGCTGCGACCTTCTGGGCACCGTCCTGGCCCCCTGCGCCCGCGCGGGGATCCGGTGCGTCTGCTTCACATCCCACCGGGCTTCCTTCAACGTCACGGAATTCCACGGCCGGGAATGCGGGCTCAGCGTGGGGCTGGTGGCCGGGGTGGCCGTGGCGGCCGCCGCGGTGGCCGTGCTGGTGGCCGTGGGCGCTGCCGCGGTTTGGTACCGGCGGAGGAGAGCGGGAGCCGCGGTGGCCGGCGTGGGATGGGGGAAGCCGGATCCCGCTGGAAACCTCCGGCAGCCCCGCTACATCAGCCGGGACAGCGGCGCGGGCACCGCCGATGTCACCGACACCCCCGACTACGAGAACGTCTTTGTGAGCCCCGGCACGGCTCCGGCTGCTGCGCAGGGATGGGCACCGGGATGGCAGGAGCAGCGCTACAGGTGAGGTTCCGGCACCGGGAATGGACATTCGGGAATGTTCCATCCCCTCCCGGCTGTGCTGTGCCCTGATGTGTTGTCCCGCCCCATCCCACCTCATCCCTCTCCATCCTGCACCTGCCATCCCATCCATCCCTTTCCATGCCGTGCTATCCTGTCCATCCCATGCCATCCCATTGATCCCCGTCCTGTGCTGTGCCACCCCATCCTGTTCATCCTTTCCATCCCATCCCACCCCACCCCATCCCATCCATGGCATTCCCTCCTCACTGAGCCCCTCCTGCCCCCCAGCCCTCAGGTCCTGGTGGATGAGGATTATTTCCTGGAGAGCACGGCCGATCCTGGGGACCAGCCCATCTACGCCAACACCTCGGGCCCCACCGAAGACGTCTACATCATTCCTGACCAGTGAGGGGCCGGGGGGACACTGGGAGGGCCGGAGGGACACTCTCTGTCCCCCACTGGACACCCTTTCCCTGCTGTCCCCCAGCCCGGAGGGGACAGGGCCGGACCTCCCCCACAGCCGGGCCCACGCGTGGTTCCCGCAGACACATCCTGTGCGGACGCCTTTTGCAGGGGATTTTTTTAACACCCCCTTCCCCGGTCCCCTCCTTCGCCCCAGTTCTCACCCTGAGGCGAGGGCTGAGCTGACATTTCCTCCCGGGGCTGCGGCCACCGACCTCAGGGACGCCCCGTGCCGCATCCGCCGGCAGCCGGCACCGGAGTCCGGACCCGCACGGAGTCCCCGGGGCCGGCCGGAGGAGCTGGGGCTGGGGCTGGCCATGGCCTCGGGTTCCTCTTCCCCTTTTGGGGCCGATGGAGAGCTGGGTGCTGGCGGTTGGGGACATCCGGTGCCACCTGCGCCCTCTTTTCCTGCTGAATCCGCCACTCCGGGGAACAAAGAAAAAGCTCTTTCTTTTAATCCTCCTGGTGAGACCCCGAGCTGTTGGGCACCATGGGGACACCATGGCTTGTCTGGGTGTCCCCCCAGCCCCTAGGAGGCTTCACCGTGCCCCATTAAATAGTTTAATTATCTCTAATTACCTGCATAGCTGTGGTCTGTGGGGAGTCCCGGGCAGGACATGGAGTTTTTCCTGGGGAAAGTCCCTGGAGTTTTCAGGGCACGTGTCCCCAAAACAGGGGGTCCCAAGCGCCCAGGATCCTCAAGGACATGTCCCCAAACCTTTGTCCCCAGGGCACGGGTCTCAAGGGACCAGCACCCTCAAGGACAGGTTCCCAAAGCAGGGGGTCCTAAGGGACCAGGACCCTCAGGGACAGGTCCCCAGAGCCTGTGTCCCCAAAGTGGGGATCCCAAGGGACCAAGAGCCAGGTCCCTCAAGTCCCTGTCCCCAGAGAGGTCACCTCCGCAGCTTGCATCCCTCAATCCCTGGTCCCCAAAGCTCCACCCCAGAGCAGAGATCCCATATTCCACGTGCACCAAGCCCAGGTTCCCACCAGGAGCTGCTGAGGGACCAGGCAGCCCAGGACACCCCCAGACCACGCTGGGAGAGGGGACAGAAAGGAGCTGTGACCAGCAGAGCCACCCCATCGAGCCATGGGGAGTCCCCTGGGACACGGTGTGTGCCACCAACCTCCCTGGGGGGTTCCCCCATCCCTTTGGTGCCCACGGAGTCCCAGGGCTGGAGGTACCTGGACGTGGGGCAATGGCCACATCCCAGCTGGTTGTCCCCCATGGGGGGTCAGGGCTGTGCCCAGCACCCTTCCCAAGGACACAAACAACTCAAAGGTCTCTGGGAGCAGTGCCCAGGCATTACTCACACACTGGCTCTGGAAAGCCGTGAGGATTTACCAGCAAATCCATATGGAGTCAGATCCCAGGGGAGCTGAGTGTCCGAGGAGCAGGGGTCCAGTCAGAGACCCCCTCCCAGGTGTGCAGGAGGAGCAGCCAGAATCCCTGTTCCAATCACTTTATTCATTATTATTACATCCTCCCGGTTTTATAGAAACATATAAAACAGAAATACTCAAAAAACCACTCCCTCTTTCCCCCTCCAAAAAAGGATATTTTGCTATAAAATACAATAAGTTAGAAATAAATAACTGGGTTGCATAAATAAGTCTCTGAGCAGAGAAAAGGGTTTGGAGTGGGATGTGGACACCCGGGCACGGACCCTCCATGGCCCATCTGGGGTCTCTTGGGTGGGAAGGATCCACCTGCTCCATCAAATATGGATTTAAATAAGAGAAGAGATGGGGGAATAAGTTGTTGTGGGGGAGAGTTCACAACTGGAAGAGACCCTGGGGCTGAACTGGGCAGCAGAGCCAGGTCTGGCACGGAGTCATTTGGTGCCACAGGACCTGGATTTTGGGATGCCGATGCTGGAGACCCCGTGGCTGAGCTCATTGGTGGATCCAGGGTTGGCACGGAGTCATTTGGTGCCACAGGATCTGGATTTCGGGACGCTGGAGCTGCCAGGAGTCGGGGTGGCTCTGCCCCACCTGCATGGTGACACATCCTGGTTGGAACTGCCAGCGCTGCCATCAGGCACAGTGGCACCTGGTGACCAGCATGTCCTCGAAGAGGCTGGACACCAGCCTGCCCTCGCTGTTGTAGTGCATCAGCACCATGGGGTCGTAGCCGGCGGGGACGCAGCAGGGCGGGGGGGCGGCCTTGGACAGGGAGTGCACTCGGGATTTGATCTGGGCGTGCATGCTGGCCGGTTTGTAGTTGTGGGGACAGGAGCCCTCGCAGAACCTCATGTAGTAGCTGTTGGGGGCGATGACCCAGTCCGACCAGCCGATGTCCTGGAAGGAGACCTTCAGCGACTTCAGGCAGCACTTCCCATCGCTCTTCCCGCACTCCTCCTCCAGCCCCCGGGCTCTCCTGGCCACCCGACCCGGGTTCTCCTGGGTTTCCACCTCCAGCACCAGCGTTTCCCCGACGGAGGTGGCCAGGGCGGCTGAGACGTTGGCGGTGAAGTCCAGCTGCAGGCGCAGCGTGGCCTCGGGCCCGGCCACCCAGGGCTGGATGGCTCCTGTCAGGTCCAGGCTCCGGGAATCCCGGTCCAGCTCTTGGCTGCGCAGGAGCTGGGGGGTCCCGCCTGCCCCCCGCAGGGTGTAGATGGTGACCCGCGCTGGCACCGAGGAGCCGGGCGGGGACAGCGACTGCCTGAAGAGTTTCAGCTCCGCCTGCACCACCCGGAGCTGCCGGTGGAAATCCTCGGTGCGGGACAGCAGGAGGTGGTAGCGGTAGGGACCGCGGGGGTCCCGGTGTCCTTGGGAGTCCTGATGGCCCTCGGGGATGTCCGGCCAGCGCAGCACTGAGGGGACAGAGGGGACAGCTGATGTAAGAGCCAGCAATTCCCCACCAGCCCAGGCTTGGGACCAGCTCCTGCCAGGCAGCCGAGCTATTGCTTCAGGGACCACCCACATCCTGAGGGATGCTGGAGATTCTTCGCTGTGCTCGTCCTCAGAGCCACCATCTCCAGGGACCCCCAGGCTGGAGGGTCTCTGGTGCCAGAGAAGGTGTGCCAGGACTCTTTGGAACATCCCCACCCCACGCCCCAACTGTCCCCTCCCAGCCCAAGCAGCAGGAGGGGAGTATTTCCCTAAATCCCCCCAGATCCAGATAAACCCCCAAACTGGAGCTCAAGCTGGGGATCGAGGGATGGCACCTCCCTTCTTCCCCTCCGTTCACCCCCCAAACCCCTCGAGCGCCACTCCGAGCCCCCCGAGCTGCCGCTGATCAAAGTTTTCATCCCAAATCCCCTGATTTTTTTGTGCTTTTAAGCAAAACGGCTCCAGCGGTGGCTCCTCCCCACTTCCAGGGCAAAGGAAGCAGCGGGATAAGGATGACCGTGGCCACCATGCTGCATGCCCGGTCATGTCCCGAGTGCAGGACACGCTGGCACACACGCGTGTCCCGGGGGGATGAGGGTCGTGGGATGACACGGAGCCACGGCCACTTACAGGTGGGGGTCAGGCGGTGCAGCCGCCGGGTCCTGGACGCGGCTTCCTCCTCCTCCTCCTCCCTGCTCCGGTTCCGCGCCATCTCCGCCACTTGCTGCTGGTAGAGCCGCTGCGCTCTCTGGATGCTCTCCTGGTCCAGCTGGCGCCGGATGACGGGGGGAGCCGGCATTCCCAGCCGCTCCAGGATCTCCTTTTTGACGGCTTCCAGCTGGAACCTGTCCTGGTCCCACGTGTGGGGCCGGGAATCCACGGCGGAGAGGAGCAGCAGGAGCCGGAGGCAGGTGAGTGCGGCCCCGACGCCCTGCAGCGCGTTCGGCATCGCTCTCCTCAGCATCCTGCAGAAAACCGGCGGCTCCAGGGCAGGATTTGTTCCCAAGGCTCTTGCAAAGGCTGGACGCGCTGCTGCCGGCGGTGCTGCCAGGGGGATGAATGAAGAGCTCAGGACCTGACTTTATAGAGCCGAACTTTGCCCGCCCTCTGTCCCCCCTCCCGGAGGGTGACGCCGGAGCGAACTCCCCGCAGGAATCTTTCCTCTCCTCCTGGGATTTCCAACAGGAGCTCCGACAGGGCTGGAGCCGGGTGATTTACAGCTGCGGAGATAAAAAACTGTGGAATATTCCTTCTCAGACACGAACACTTCCCTTCCACCTCCCGTTTTCCCTACGGATCGCACGGCTCGGGGAATCCCCCTCACCTCCAGCAGCCGGTGGTGGCGGAGCGGGGTGATGGAGAGGGGATGATGTGCGAGGCAGGAGCGCTGCAGGCAGCATTCCAAGCGCGGATTTCCCATCCTCACATCCTCAGCCACCTCCCCTGGCCGCCACCTCGCGGGTCGGGTCGCTGCTATCGCACGGGGCTGATCCGCCCCTTCCCAAAATCCCAGCGGAGCGGGGATGGGGCAGGGAGGCTGCAGCTCGTGCCGGGCGCGTGGCCGGAGCCGGGAAAAGATCAGCACCGGACCTTGTCCCACCGGACAGGTGCGGCCGGGGGATGGGCTCATCCCGAGCCTGGATCCTTCTGAAGCAACAGCGGCCGGGGTTACGTCATCCCAAACGGAGCCAGTCGGGACGGAGCCGGGCACGCCGGGTGGCACCGATCCAGCGGGGCCACGTGTGCCGGGCAGCGCCGTGCCAGAGCGGGGCTGGGCAGGAGGAAACGCAGAGTGCGAACAAGCCTCGGGGACCACCACAGCACCACCCCTCTCCCAGCTCCTCCTCAGGGATGCTTGGACCGAAAAACCGTGAGCAGAGGGATGAGCAGCTCCCGGTGGGATGAGGAGACGGGCAGGTCCTCCCGGTGCCGGCCGGGGCAGGCGAGGCCATTCCCAAATGTGCTGAAGTTGATCCAAGCGCCTGGTGTTTGGCCGTGCTCCCGCCAGGGATGAACGTGCGGTGATCCCGTGATTCACGGCTGTTTATCCCCCGCTCCTCCGCGGGACTCGGCTCCAGCCTCGCTCGGCTTCTCTCACCCCGTTTCACAAGGGGTTGCCTGAGGCAAAGCCCAGACCGAGTCTAGGTTTTAGGTTTCATCCTAAAACACGGGAAAGGAGAAGTTTGTCAGGATGGCAGGGTCACGTTGAGGGGATTGCCCCGGCTCTGGCTCTGCTGCCCTGCTCCGGATCTGTCCTTGCAGCAGGATGGGTGAGGAGGAGCAGGAGCCCATCCAGACCCCCTCCCCATTTCACTGCTTTTCCCTTCCCAGAGCATCCAGCTTGGAGGGAAATCCCATGTGTGGCTCCCAGGGAAACTTCATCCCATGTGGATTTGGGCACTATGAGTGGGACATCGCCCATCCCTCCAGCAGATGGGCAGGGATGAACTCCCCTCCCGGAGCACCTTCCCACAAGGAATTCCCAGAGCCCCAAGCCCACTGTGATCCCTCTCCCAGGGATTTTATCAGCCGGGGTGATTGCAGCCCTCCAGCCCCCCAAATCCAGGGAAAAAAGGAGAGGGAGCATCACCCCAGGAGGACACAAGGGCAGAACCACCACGCCATTCCCTCCCCTCTGGACATCTCCGTGCCCACGGCGGGCACCAGCCCAGCCACCAGCCCCCTCCACCATCCCCACGGTGCCAAATGTGCTGATCCAGAGCTGAACCGGAGCCCTCGGCATGTCCGGGTGCAGGAAGAGGCCCTGACCTCTCCGGTGACATTGAGCAACACCCGGCAGAAACCCCGGCATCCCAAAGTTCTGCTTTTGCAATGGATTTTCTGCCCGTGGGCGCGAGCCCCATATCCAGGAGTGACGCATTCCAAGAGCATCAAAGTTTGCTGGAGCCGGATGTTTTCCCCCGAAAGGCGCCAGCAGTGGAAGCCAGAGATTTACAGTCCAGCAAGGGCCATAAAAGAGGGATTTTGGGAGCAGTGGTTTGAATCCTGAGCGAGGATGATGAAATGTCCCAGCGTGTCCTCACCAGCCTGCAAGAGGGGATTGCGCAGCCCCCGCATCCCACGTTTCCTCGGCTCTTCCTGGACACATTCATTGGAAGGTCAGGTTAATCCAGTGCCTCTTCCCAGCAGGACAAAGGTTCCTCTCCAGTTAACACACCCCGCATGGATCCCTCATCTCGGCACAGCTCTCCTGGCAGGGATCTAGAGCAGGGATGCCCAGGGGATTGCTGTTCCCAGGGACCTCAGAGCAGCTGGGATGGGCTGAGGGTGAGGAGGATCCAACTCTGGGACAGCTCAGATTGTGCACGGCTGAGCCTGGAATGGTGTGGAAGTGTCCAAGGCCGGGTTGGGTGGGGTTTGGAGCGACCTGGGACAGTGGAAGGTGTCCCAGCCCATGGCAGGGGGTGGAACAGGATGGGTTTTAAGGTCCCTTCCAATAAAACCATTCCGTGATTCCAAATAAATGATATTTTTCCCTTCTCCAGATGCTGGTGGTTGGTGAGGAGCATGGTGAAGACACAGAGCAGGGGGCTCCAGAGGGCTTCAATTCACCCAAAAGCAGGAAATTCCCCGCAGCAACCCGAGCTGGCAGAAAGTTCGGGGTTTTTTGCAGAGTTCCTTATCACGAGTGGCAAGAGGGGAAGTGCTGCCTTCCAGATTTTGGGGCTATCAGTTCCTCGCAGCTGTTGAGCAAGGGATCCCCAAAAAAAGTGCCCAGAGACCCCTAGGAATTGGTGGCATCACCCTGGGGCCAGCAGAGAGGGATCAGGTTCTTCCCACATCCCACAGGACCTCAGTGCTCCCCAAAACCACTCGGGCTGAGCAAGTTGGATGCTGCAGGGAGGATATTCCCTGGAAAAATGGCAATTTGTGCTTTCCCATGGCGTTTTGTCAACCAAAGAAGGGAAGAGCAGCCCGGCTGCTGCCACCACACGGAGCTCCAAGCAGCCCTTAGGGCTTGGCCTCGAGGGAAGTTGGACCAGGAATCACTGGGGGTGAGAAATCCCTTGGTGAAGCAGAACCGCAGGTGGGGTTTGCTCCACCCCATCTCTTTTCAGGTCTGGAAAGGGGCACGGAGGGATGGGAGACAGGGCTGTCCCTCGGCTGCCAGTGTGGGATGTTTGGGAAGCTGCATCCCGTGTTTTCCCAGCGCTGGCCGCTGTCATGATGAATCGGCAGAGTGGACGCTGCGGTGACCTTTGGATGTTTCTAAATCAAAGACAACCAGGACGGGTCAGGCGAGCAAAAAGCAGCTTGTGCCCCATCACAGCAGGAATCACATTTTTCTCCCTTTGCTGTGAGTTTACGGCATCTCCCAAAAATGAGACTTCTGCTCCACTTGGACAAAGACATTCCTGCCTCGGCTGCACCCGCAGTCAACGATTAACTCGGATTCCCAGCCCCCTCAGCCCGGGAAGTGCAGGAAATGCCTCTGATCCAACCACCAAAAATGGAAATCTGGCTTGGGAAGTCCTCACTCACCCCACAATCACCTTCCTCTCGGAGATGCTGCTGCTTTCAGCACCAGGATGTTCTCTGCTTCCCAAGGGGAGCATCTTTCCTGGATGGGCTCCCTGGACAGGGAATTCCAGGGAGGGTCTGTGCTCGGCTGAGGGCGATTTTCAGTTTGCAGACATTAAACAGAATCCCTTGAGAGCATCATGGAGTTGGACTTCCTGACCCTTGTGGGTCCCTTCCAGCTCAGGATACTCAGGATGAGGATATTCAGGATCATCAGCAGGGAACAAGCTCAGCCTGGGCAGGATTGATGTGATGGTTCAAAAGCAGCTTTTCCACAGTGGGAGCATCTTCCTGTCCAGTCTCACCCATCCAATGTGCCAAAACATCCCTTTCCCTCCATTTCTGGTGTAGATCCAGGAGGAAATCCCAGGCCTGTGATCCCTTGGGATGGTGGTGCTGAGCACAGCAATGAAGCCCAAGGCTACAAGGGAGACAGATGAGCTCTAAATCTTTCCTCCAGAAAGCTTTCCAGCACTGAGCAGGGGGAAAAAAATGGATGGAGGGAACCAAACCCAACCTGGGCACATCCCAGAGCAGCATCTCTTTTACCAGGGAAAGCCTCAGGACATAATAAAAGGGAAGCACGACCCAGAAAGCTCCTTAAAACTGTAGGATTTTAAGTGTGGATGCTTTAAATGATGGGAGAAATAGATAAACCAAATCCAACCCTGGCACATCCCAGAACAGCACCCCTTTTATCAAGGAAGATGCTACAAGAGAAGTCCAACCCCAAAACATCCTTAAAAATGTAGGATTTTAAGCGCCCGGATGGTTTTTGAAGCACAAGGCGCAATTTTGGAGGAGGAATGAGGATGGAAGCTGCTGGAGAAATCGGGGAAGTCGCTGTCAGCCCGACCTCCAGATGAAATAAATGTACTTATCTGTGAACCCGGACACGGATCAGGCTCCACGTGCCCATCAGGAGGGAATTAGTCACCGGAGCGTGACTCGGGAAAGGGCTGTGTACACAGGGCACGTCGCTCCCGCACGGAGCATCCACGGCAGCGGGAAGCAGCTGGAGAGAAGCAGCACGGAGAGATCTTCCCCCAGGCTGGAGCCGTGGTGCCGGCTGGGAACCGGCCAAGAAAATCCCGTCCCGCAGCAGAGGTTGTTGGAGAATATCCATCTGCATCTCCCGGACCCAGGCACTGCCAGGCAGCAGGGAAAGGCACCGTGAGGAGCCGTGGAATGGGGAAACGCTCAGCCAGAGCACCATCCCTGGCACGGGAAGCTCATCCTGGGAGTTCTGCGCCGCGCCGGGAGCGTGTCCATGCCCAGGCATCCATCCCAGGGGGTGGGAGGCAGCGGATCCTGCCCTGGGATGTGCCCTGGGACATGCCCTGGGACGTGTCCACACACGCCTCACCGAAGGCAGCCAGAGCAGGAAATTCCAGCCATTCCCCTGCCCCAGAGCCGCAGCTGCGAGGTTTGGGTGGAAGCTCTGGGGAGCCCTCGGGCAGCACCTTTGCCGGAGCTCGGCTTTGATTTGCAAGCTGGGAAAACACGGAGAGGGAGCAGCCTGCCAGATGGACGCTGCCCAAAAATCCCACCTCGTTCAGGAAGGGGCTGGAAGGAGCTGGGGAGGAGGAAAGAATGGGAGCGGAGAAGAAGAAAGGATTAAAATCTACGAGGAGTCAGGCCACCAAAGGGATCTTCGCCACGAATCTCCGCGTCTCCACCAAGGAATCCATCGGGATGCTCCATGAGGAGCCTCCTCACATGGACTAAACCTTGGATCAGTCCCTCCGGAGGGTTCTGTTTATAAAATGACCTCACCGAGCACATGACTTACCCGAGGTGTGACATCACCCCGGGAACACCGTGCGGGAAAAGCTTCTCACCTTATAAAGGGAATTAAAAGGGGAGTGAAATCATCAGGGTTGGCTCAGTGGCCGCTCCAAGGAGCTCAAATCCCGGCTCACCTGCGAGGGACACCCCAACCTCCCGGTGCCGGCGTGTGCCGGGTGTTGGTTGGTGGGTGGAATAAAAGCTCCATCTCCAAGAAACGGCTGGAGAGCTCAGCAGGATCACCATGGCAGCCCAGGGAAAAAAAAAAAAAGAAAAAAAACAACCCAAAACCATTCTTAGAATTAGGGCATAAAGAAGACGGAAGAAAAGCAGGGATTCCAGAGGAACAGCGAGGTTTTCCATTCTGATCCCTGCTCCAGACACAGAGCACCTGGAGCAGGGACATGGACCACGGCGCGACCTCCCTGAGCCCCAAACCACGAGGTACCCTAGGTTTGGGTTTTAATTACCTTGGGTAATGAATCCAACTCCATCCTGCTCCGCCTGGATCCCGTGGAGCCGCTGCCGACGGGTGACACCAACAGCCGTCACAGGGTTGTGCCGCTGTCCCTTCCCGGTGACACTCCCTGTCCTGCCACCTCCGCCACACCCGGAAAGTGGGGACCAGGAGAAGCCCCCAGGACCTTGCTGGAGCTGTGGAGGGGTTGTAGCCTCCGGCTGCCCTGGATCAAGCAGGAATTCTGCCGTGTTGCACCCTCTTGGATCAACGTGGAGCCGGTCCAGGTGCTGCACCTGCTCCATGTCCTGCATCCCTCTGGATCTGTGCAGGGGTCAAAGCCTCCCCATTTCCTGGAGCCGCCGGAGCTGTCGCACCCTCCCCGTGTCCCGGGTCAAGCTGGAGCTGTGCAGGGGTGGCACCTCGGCCGTCTCTGGGGTGACACCGAGCACAGCCCGCCTGGATGGCAGCACCATCTGGTGGCACCAGCCCTCCCAGCCAGCCCAGTTTGCTCCCAGTCAGTCCCAGTAGCAGCAGGAGCAGGGAGAGAGAAGCCTCAAAGCCGCCAGCACAGAGTCTCCATCTCTGGAGGGGGGCAAAGGACACGTGGATGTGGCACTTGGGGACACGACCGAGGGTGGACAGGGCAGTGCTGGGGGAACGGCTTTGCACCACCCACCACCTTTAAAAGCAACGAGGGTGACAGGACACGCGGAGTCAGAGTCAAACTCTTTTATTTCCTTTGAAACGGGGGTTTAAATCCTCAGTTACAAAGTCCAGGCCGGCAGCACAAGCTGGGAGCGCCTCGCCGGCCCCTGACACCGCAGCCCTCCCGGGACACTCAGGATCGTTGGGATTTACAAGGCACTGCAAGAACAACACGGAGAGAACAGAAGCCCCGAGGGGTTGGGATTGGTGCTCCAAGAGTCCCGACAAGCACGAGAGCGGCACCCGAGATGCCCACGCAGACACGGGGTGGCTTCACGAGGGACACACGGAGGGCCTGAGTGACGCCGGGAAAGGGTCTGGACAAACACCTCACTCCAAGAGGAGACAGCAAAACCCTCCGGAATTGGGCCAACCCGACCAAAAGTGGGGGATGAAGCAGCAAATTCTGTTTGCTCCCTCTGGCAGGTCCGTGTGTGCGCCTGTGAGCAAACCTGGGGAACTCAGTGCAGTCTCTGAGGAGCGTCCACGGATAAAATTGGGGATTCCCACCAATTCAGGGGTTTCCAGCCCAACTTTTTCACCCTCACATCAGGCAAAATCCATCCCCATCCCCACCATTCTGCTTCCCAAGCGTGAGCCCAGCACGGGACAAGGCACTCCCTGATCATCAAGGTAAACATTTGTGATTTAAGAGGCTGGTGCAATAGAAAACCTGAAGGTGGATTTTGAAGTACCACGGAGTTTTCTGTAAAGGGCAGTGAGAAGTTTCATTTCCCATCTCTTAATTCCTATTCATGGGGAGGCATTTCCTTCCCTACTTTGTCTTAAAATAGACTGAGCAGGTCCCAGGTTTCAGTGACCACCTCGAGGAATTAACGACGTCCTCAGCTCTGGAGCTTTGGCAGAACATCCCTTTCAGCACATAAGACACTCATCAGACAGGAATACAAGGTTTTTTGTTGGTTTTTTTTCTTTTTTTATGAAAAAGTGCACTTTATACTGCAAAAAGTTAGGGATTCTGGTGCAAAAATAACAAATCCATCTACATCAAGGTGAGTATGGTATCAACAAGGGGGGGGGGGTTTCCTCCAAGTCAATCAAGTTAGAAAGAGCCTTTGCAACTCTGAAGTTCCTATCATTAAAATAAAATTAAGCCATTAAAATATCATTGGGTAAAGTATTAAAGTAAAGGAGACAAGAAGGGGGAAGTTACTTTGGGAAAGGATCTGTACAAATTCCTTGCTGACAATTTCATCTGCGCTGTGGGGTGAAATCTGGAAATCAGAACGAAGAAAAAGCCCCACACGAAATACTTTTTATGCCTAAAGATCCTGATTTTCAGGCAGATTTCAGCCACCACCACTCCCTCCTGCAGCAGCTCCGTGTCTGAGCCTTGGCTGGAGTGAGAAATCCAGGAGAAATCCAGGAGAAGCTAAAAAAGATCCGGGAGTCACAAGGAATTAAAACCACAACCCCCCACGGCCAGACTGTCATCGCTGCTGCAGCTCCCGTGGGAGTAGGGATTCACCAAATTCCCTCCTTTCCAGGGTTTTCCCACTTTTTGGTTTGAAGAAGCTCCTCCTCCTCCTCCTGCTGCTGCAATTCCTAAAAAAATTCCTAAAAGAATCCACCCGCCAGGGCAGCAAGTCAGAGAATCCCAGGATGGCTGGGGTTGGAAGGGACCTTAAAGAACCCCCCAGTTCCAATTCAACTCAGGATTATTTGAGCATCAGAAGAAACTTCGGTGGATTTTTAATTTTGTTTAGACTTTTCCTTCCCAAAACCACCAACACTGGGAGCCTGTGCTGTCCGAGCAGGCCTGGAAGCTCCTGGGTTTTTATTCCAGTGGAATTCCTGGAATAATCCCCTTTGCCAGCTGCTGAGGCACTGAAAGGTTCAATTTTGCCTGCTTGGGACATATGGGAGGGGGTTGGATGCTACAGCTACACCCAGCCCCAGGTGAGTTCAGACACAAAATCCCTTTTCCTACGGGATTTTCCACAGCACAAACCCTGTGGAGGTGATAACGAACTCATCCCTGGCTCCAGGGATGCTTTCCTGCCACGGGCATCACCATCCCCGTGGCTCCAAGGAAGCATCGATCCCAAATTTATCCCAAAGCAGAGCGACTTTTTGGGGTTTGTTTTTTTGTTTTTTATGATGTCTCCAACTCTGCCAGCCCCAGCCAGGCCCCTCCTGGAATGAAGCTCAGCAGCTCTCGGCTGCAGTCTCACGTCACAACCACACTCCACACCTCGAACCCTCTTCCCGACCTTTCCGTCCTTTCCCACCTCTCCCACTGTTTGGGAGGTTGGGGAATGCTCCAGGTAAGGGGAACTGCTCTGCAGGAGCCCACAGACTCTGCTGTTCTCCCCCCAAAAATTCCGAACAGCACCCTTCAACCCCACCACAGAATCCCTCAGGTTGGGAGGGATCCCTCAGGATCATCAAATCCCACAGGAATCCTTGAGGTCAAGAGCCTTCCAAGCTCCCAGCTCCTTTTTCCTGGGGTTATGAAGCAGATTCCCAAGTTTAATTCACCTCCCGACAGCAGCAGCACCAAATCAAGACATTTATGAGTCTCTGGAGCTCCTCAAAATCCTCTGCAGCACTTTAGGACTGGAACAATTAAACTGTCATCCCAAACACTCCCCCACACGTGGGCCAGACCCCGCTCCAGGCAGATAAATGACACCAGACCCGATCCAGCACAACCTCCCTAATCCTCTCTTCCACACCAAAAATCCTCAGCCCCGTCTCCCCCTGAACCTTTATCCCCAGAGACAATTTTGCAGTCACGGCATCCTAAAATGTCCCGGGTTTTTTACGTTTTCCCACACTGCAGGCACAGGAATGAACACTCCACCTGAACCTCCTACACTTGTACTCATTGGCACAAAGGTTTTGGGCAACAGGTCTCCCAGTCAGTGCAAATTAGCAAATTCTATTAATGGATGATGTGGAAAGGGAATAGGATTTAGCAAAACATCAGCTTTTTGAAGCTCCGCATCAGTTTGGTGTCCTAGTCCCCCCAAAAAATATGGATCTGTAGGAAAAGCTTTGTGAATTGAACAAAAAGCTTTAAAAAAAAAAACCAACAACCCGACCCCAAAGTATTTAATTTAGGTCATATTAAATAAAATTAGTTTAATGCCGTTTTTCCCAAGCTGGGCTACAGGAAATTTTTCTACCACCAAGACACCTTTTATAAACACAGCCTCAGGACTAATTTCCCCAAAACCCCCCTTCCCCAAAAAAGAGGATAAAATAAATTATGTTTTCTAAGGAACTGATCACGTGGAGCTTCCCAAAAGCAGACTGGGAGGAAAAGCACAGCTCGAAGCAACGCCCAAAGTATTCCCAAAAAAAATGGGATTTTTCACGCTGACACACCCAAGGCCAAGCACTGCAGCCCTCAAACTCCAGCAGGCACGGAAACTGGCTCCGGATTTTCCCCTGGAACAGCAGAGAGCACCCAGGCAAGGAATATTTTTAGGTGCTGAACAGGATATAACTCCCCAGGCTGAACAAACCCGCGTGGGAAACGCTCTGCCCACGGAACTGCTGCTGTCTGCGCTCCCTGCTGATGGAGCCGGAGCCACCAGCCACATCCAGGGGGATCTCTGAGGCTCCAGAGGCTGCAGAGACAGGGATGGACAGGGAATATCTCACTTGGAGACGCTGATCCCTCGCGGAGCCCACCGGGGTCCTGCTCCAACCCCTCTGTGGGTCCCACCAGCTCTTCCCACCCCTGCTGAGATTCCACACTGGGAATTTTTTGGGTGTGGCCTCACCAATCTCTTGATTTCCCACTTCCATTTCATCCCCAGCTACATTACAGGTGAATTAATCAGCTTTCCTGGGAATTGCTCCATCACCAAACCCCGCGGGACACGCGGATATTCCTCTTCCCCAAGTTTAGCAGCTACGAAACACGCAGGACAGAAACTTCCAACCAACAAAGGAACAACCCTATGGGATAAGGAGCTCAACTAATCACAAAGAAAACCCCAAACCTGTGTCAAAGCACGAAGATTTCAACAAAATATTAAATAGAATAAATTACTAATCAGGAAATCTGACAAGTGCTACCTCGGATTCGATGGGAACAACAATGTTTCACTCGAAGGCAAATTCCTCTGAGCAGGAAAGCCTGGATAGTGAACAGAGAAGGAATTTCCTTGGGTCTATCAAAAAAAATCCTCCTGCTCAGGTGCCCTCAGCAGAGTCCTTGCAGCTGCAGAGTCTTTGTCCTGTCTCAAGGGTTGCCAGGAGTGGTTTTGTCCTTTGCCACCAGACTTCTCCTGGCAAGCTCGGGGCAGCTCTCACTGAGAGTTACAATAGCAGAGCCAGTCAGCACCAGAGAAATTCAAATCGTGGGGTTTAAAAACCTTTCAGAACGTTGGTTTCATATACATTTATATCTATATATCTGTAAAAGCATCCATTCCAACCATAGACTTCTTCATTCAAGCGGCCTCCCCACGAGACCTCAGCCACCGGTTTTGTGTCTGCTCCTGCCCCAGCTTCAGCTGGGTTTTGTCAGAATCTCAAAATTTGCCAGCGAATCTCCACGCACGACCAGCACCACCCACCTGCTGAGACCCTGCGTGCACCCTTCCCCAGAACAACTCCTGGGGGAGCTCCCAGGAGCAGCAGCCCTTCTGCACCCTCCCACTGGGAGAGGGACACCAAGGAAAGAGCCCGGAATCCTCACTCTAAGCAAAATTCCTTGATTTCAAACCACTGCCTCTGGCTTCCAGGCGGTGGGGTTGGGCCGAAGGGCTGACATTTGATTTGGCAGGATGTCTTTCTGTCTGCATTTTTATGCCCCCACTCAGTCGAGGCGGAATTGGGATCTCAGTTAAACATTACTCTCCTAACCTGGAACGAGAGGGAAAATTTGCAGCTAAGGGAGTTATAAATTACTCAACCTTCACCTTAAAAACAACAGCAAGCACCAAGGGCCCAGGATAAAGATCTCCCGTGGGGAAAGTGGCCCTCAGTAAAGCTCTTTACCCACTAATGATTGGTTTTAGACACACTTGAACCGAGGTGTTTGGTACAGGAGGTGCACGGTCAACTTCAGGGAGGGAGAGGCAGGAAAAAGACATTTGGAAAGATTTAGGAGTCAGGCTCCAAGAAAAAAAAAACTCCAGCTGGATTTGGGTTCCAAAAGGAACCCCAGACACACCCCTTCTACTCCAGCTACAGAGATCCTATGGATGTCTGGAGGACATGGGGTGAAGAATCAGTGCCTAAAACCATTTTCCATTTCAGCAAAGCAATTTCAGGCTCCTCATCCCCACCAAACTCTGCTTTCCAGGAGAATCTCACACCATCCCAACTCCTTCCCGTTGTCCTTCCATATTATCACCTTGAGTTTGGGTCGACAGGGGGAAAACAAACCTAAAACCAACTGAAAGCAAACCTTTCAACTCAAGAATTAGTCATGAGAGAGGACTGGGTGAGCAATGTCCTGCAGCTGAAGGCCAAATCCAGGTGAGAAACTTCCCATGGGATCGAGCAGGTGAGGATCCATTCATTCCCTGGAAGCTCCCAGCACACCCCCTTCGGGAATGAGGAGCTGCAGGTGTTTTAGAGAAGAGACCTCGAATCCTTTGTTGCTTGGGCTGAAACTCACAGATTCGACAGAAAAAAAAAGTTAATTTCTAGAAGTGGAATTTTCCTTTTGTTTTTTCTTGTTTTTTTTTTTTTTTCTTCCCTTGAAGTCTCCAATTCTGGGTCCGGAACCGCTTTTTTTTGTTTTGTTCTGTTTTTGTTGTTTTTTTTTTTTTCCCCCCCCAAATACTTCGGCAGCAGGGAAAATTTTGGAAGTGCAATACTAGGAGAGCTCCTGGCCAGGCTCAGTGTTCATGTTGACAATTGATTTTGTCTTCAGAATGCTCCAAAACATCCAGCATTTCCTCTATGATGGCCTGCAGGGCCCGGCCCAGCTGTTCTGCAGAGTAAGGTTTTCCCAGAGGAGGCACGTGGACGAACGCCGACCTCCCACGGCTCTGGTACAAGGAGGTGTAGTAGGTGAAGTCACAGAGGTACCTGGAACACAAAAACAGAGATTATTCAGCAAAAAAAACCCCAAAAAAAAGGGTAAAGCGAGCTGTAGGCTCCCATCGCTCAGCGTCGCGCTGGGATTTCGGGGAGCGATGCGGAATGTAAGGCAGCAGTTGTGAGTCTGGGGTTGCTCTAATTAAATTTAGGATGAAAACCGTGGATGTCTTTCTTCTTTTTTTTTTTTGTTCTCCTGGCCACTGAAAACCAGGTGGTGCTGCCAGCCCTGAGAAGTGAAAGGTGTGGGAGGCTTCAAAGGCCACGTGGATGTGGCACTCGGGGACGTGGGGTGGCCTTGGCAGCGCTGGGGAATGGCTGGACCCGATGATCTGAGAGGGCTTTTCCAACCTCAGTGATTCCATGGGAAGGGTACGGGGTGCAGGGGCCTCAAGAGCCGAGCACAAAGGGAGCGGGTGTGGCATGGAACACGCTGTGGCTGTCCCTGGAACCCTGGCAGTGTCCAAGGACAGCTTGGATGGGGCTTGGAGCAGCCTGGGACAGTGGGAGGTGTCTCTGCCCGTGGCAGGGGGTGGGATGGGATGGGCTTTAAGGTCCTTCCAACCCAAACCAGTCTGGGATTCCCTGATTCCATGAACAGGGTGACAAGATGCTGTTAAGATGTCACCAGGCTTCCAGTCCCTAAGGGGCTCCAAGGGAGCTGGAGACGGACTTTGGACAAGGGATGGAGGGACAGGACACAGGGAATGGCTTCCCACTGCCAGAGGGCAGGGCTGGACTGGATATTGGGAAGCAATTCCTGGCTGGGAGGGTGGGGAGGGGCTGGGCTGGAATTCCCAGAGCAGCTGTGGCTGCCCCTGGATCCCTGGCAGTGCCCAGGGCCGGGTTGGATGGGGCTTGCAGCACCCTGGCATACAACTGGCAGACCTTTAAGGTCCCTCCCAACCCAAGCCATTCCAGGATTCCCTGACCCCACGTGCCCAGGGATCACCTGCCAGCGTCCTTGGAGATGGTGACGGTGACATCCAGCCCCAGCGCCGAGACCCTCCTGCACACGGTGTCCATGTCGATGATGGAGTCGATGCACTCGGGGCCGCCCTCCACGCAGCACTGGGAGCCCGGGCAGAAGCGACAGTTGTCCAGCCCCTTGTAGCCCACGTTGTGGCCACACTTCTCCAGGGTGACAGTGGTGGCCATGCCCGAAACCCCCACGTGGACCACCAGCTGCCGGGGAAAAGGGACGGGTTAGAGCGTGGGAGATCCGCGTGGGACCCTTGCAGCTCGGGATATCTGTGTTATCTCTGGGGTCTGTGCCTGCTCTGCCACTCTGTTCCCTTGTCCAAACTCCCAGCCCAGCTCCCTTCAGGCACTGAAAGCCTGGTGACCCCTTAACACCACTCTGCCACGGAATCCTGTGTGTTTAGGGACTGGACGTGGCACTCAATGGTGATCGGTCAAAGGTTGGACTCGAGGCTCTTGGATCATTTTCCAGCCTAAATGATTCTGTGAGATGATTTGAAGGTCCTTCTCCATCCCAAGCCACTCTGGGCTTCCATGATTCCATTCCCAGTGAACCATGGAGGTGTTACAGGGGTTGTCCCGTGAGTATCAGAGGAACGAGGCATTTTTATCATGGGTTCTGCACAGCACAATTCTTCTCATTTCCCCCCCCTCCTGACCTAAATTGTGATTTAATCAGGGTAAAAAGGAACGTTGGCACCTTCACAGCTGCTGGAGGAGCCCAGGTGGCACAGACAAACCACGAGCTGTCTAGACAGCCCTCTGCTGTGGCCCCTTCACACCCACTGCTCTGTGAACTGGAGCACTCCGAGCTGTAAAATCCTACAAATTCACATGTTCTCACCACAAAACAGGAAAAGATCCAGCCAGGGACTACCAGGCTGAAGGAATCATTAAAAGGGAGACTTCACATGCTGCCCACTGCAGATTCCGACCCTTTGCTGGGTGGTTTTTTCTCCTCCCTTTGCTCACTCACCTGGGGACTGTGCTTCTTCCACAAGGCAGGAATGAGTCTCTGCACGGTCTGGTACTCAACAGGGACCTCGTAGACGTGCAGATCCACGTCATCCCGCAGCCCCAGCTTCTCCAGCTCCTAAAAACACCAGGAAAGCAAAGCCAAGATGGTCAGACACGAGGTGAGCAGAGGATTTACTCCTGGAAGGTTTAATGGCAGAGTGAGGGACTCAATACCAGTTTACACCAGGTTGTATAACCTCGTAAACAGCACCTGGAGTGAGTTTACAGCAACCACCATGAAAAAAGCAAACCCATAATGGGAACAACAAAGGCATCTCTCCACCTGTGCTCAGTCTCACTCACAGAGCCGTTTGTCTGGCTCTGATGCGTGTGTAACAAAGAAATCCACATTTAACTGACAACAGTTATCAGCAACACCCACACTCCCAAGGAAATCTTGGCTCTGTTATTTATAGAGGGAGAGACTCACAGTCCCTACTTCTTCCAAGGAGTGACAGCGTGGAGAAGGTGGGACTGGGAGGATTTTATCCATCATCCAGGACTGCTGGCCTGGAGAGTAATTTCACATTTATTTCCAGATAAAGAGCTCTCAGGGCTGGGTGACAGCACTGGTGATTCAACTAACCCAGTAAATTATTTCTCCCTCTCTGACATGAAAACATCCCAAATATCCTGGCAATAAACGGAGCCAATTTCCTCCAAACCTTTTCAAACACTAAGTGCCAGTTAAACACCTTGCAAAGACTTTAAAACAAGAGGAAAGAGTGTTTGTTTGGGTTTTTTTTCTCCCCAGTATTCCTGACTGGAAAGCACTGTTTGATCCCAAAACTGGGAGCTCCCCCTTTCACACAGCCCATGGTTCTGGCTCTGCTTTGGTCTCTCCAGTCCCACCAGTAAGGCTTTAGCTCATCTGGTACTTCAGCAGTAAAACCTCTCAGAGCCATCAACCCAAAACTTCCAGGAACTCAAGGATAGTCTGAAACCTCTGAAAAAAAAGGGTTTTTAAACAAAACCATCAGCTGAGCCCAAACTTTGGAGCTAGGTGACACCAGGAAGCGTTTTTCCAGTGGGAGAAGAGACCTTGGCCATCATGTTGAAGGAATTCCTGGGGCATCTAAGTGGCATCAAGCTTTCCTCTTGTCACCAAACGCCCAAAGTAGCTGTTCTTATGGATCTGAGGTAGGAACAGGCAAGAGCCATCAAACTATCAAAGGACATTTCCAAACACCCCAGAAAAAACTAAGTTACCTCTGTCCCACGTTTGGATTTGGTGATCAGAGCTGCTCTTTGAAGCAATTCTCAGGCTTTATTTTCCTCCTTGCAAGCTTCAGGCCAAGCAGTGCAGATCAGCTGTTTCCACTCTCAAAACTTGTATTCCCCCAGGTTAAAAATTAAAAATTAAAGACACTTGAGAGGAGAAGACAAGCTGAGGTTTTAGGCCTCCCCCACACAAACGTGAGCAACGTCTTGCTTTCGTTTTTCTGTGTTTTTATCAGCATGAGTGGTTTTCCACTGAGGATAAAAACACCTTTTACACTTGTAGGGCCAAACCACGGCCATGTAACAGGATTTAAGAGAACTAAAACACCCAGAAAGGCAAGAGTGAGACTTTCCCAGAGCGGCAGATATGAGCAACAATGATAAATCACTGGCTCTGGCTCCCAGGGCAAGGCTGATATTAAAGCCTTGCTGTATTGATTAGTGTCTGGCACACTCAGACATTCATTACCAGAGATGGATGCAAGGGATGGTTCATCACAGCTCCTTTACACAAACCTGCCTTCAAAACCTCCCCTGCTTTACGTGGAGCCCTAATAAAGCAAAGGAGTTTACAAATGAGAGTATTCAAACAGCAGTCAGGCTCTTCAGGAGGAGGATAAACACTCTTTAGGAGTGTTAATTGGCTGGAATTCATCACCGCTTCTCTAATGAGAAGTGATGCTCCTGAAGATGAAGGATTAGGAAGGAAACAGCTCCTAGAGATGGATTTGACAGCAGGAAGTTTTGCTGGATGAAAAGAGAAACCTCCCCAGTGACAACCACCTCCTCCAGCCACTTAAACCTTAACTTTACCAAGCCACAACTTTCTCTTAACCAAGCCTGGCGCTCCATAATGAAGATGTTTGTAACCCACCACCCCCCCAGCCCCACAACTTCTCCCCCCCAGCCCTGTCTACCTGACAAACACAGCCCACTGAACATGTGTGACCGATTCCCTGACCCCTCCACAATGCTGCTCTTTGTGAGCCTCTAATATCCTTATCAGGTCTGTCTAGACACCCTGACAGCAATTGTCCTTCCTAATGTCAAAATGCACTCTGACCTCTCTCCTCCTCCTCCTCCTCAGCCAGAAGCACTCTGGGGGGATGAAGGAGCCCAGCAGCTTCACAGTCCACAGGTCACACCTGTGCCCACACCTAAGTCACAGCAGGGAGGGCAGAAAACACGCTGAGAAAAGCCCATTTGAGTAATTTCTTCTTGGAAGTCCCTCCCCAGCAAAAAATCTTTGGTAAAAAAAAAAAAAAAAAGAAATCCTGAACTGAAATACTGAAAACACAAAACTGCAAACCCACGTCAACACGGAGTATTTTTGCTGCGAGCCTTGAAATAAAGCAGAAAGGAGTTATTCTTCCCTCTGAATTCATAGGAAAGCTCTCCCCCGTGAGTGAAAGCCCAAACATTTCACTGGGTTTTTCTGGATG
Organism: Aphelocoma coerulescens; assembly: GCF_041296385.1. Taxonomy (NCBI): domain Eukaryota; kingdom Metazoa; phylum Chordata; class Aves; order Passeriformes; family Corvidae; genus Aphelocoma; species Aphelocoma coerulescens. Next base: position 5,264,708 of record NC_091041.1, on the reverse strand, counting down.
CAATTTGGAAACGTTTCATTTCAGCAGCATTATTAGATTGCTGCTGCCACTATTTAAGGTACCCATGTGTAAAAATCAGTCAGCTTGCAAAACCAGACAGAAATTCACTGCAGTTCCAGGGAAAACTCACTCCGTGTGTCCGTGTTCTGCGGGAGAACCCAAATAAAACCGGGGGAGAAAACAAAAAAAAACCACCAAGAAGTGAATTTTATCCTCGGGATGCGGCATAATAAAAGATGCAATAAACCAGAACTAGCTTAGCCCTAGAGCTAGGAAGGATTTCCAAAGATTGTTTAATTGATTTTTCTTCTATTAAAATGCAGATCACACCGTCTGGGATTCGGGAACTCAGACACGCCTTTGTGTCCACTCCGCTCCATGAAGTCCCCGTCTGAAACTTGCACAATGCCCACCTCGCCTGGGCTCAAAGACATGCTGTTCCTTTTTGTCTGGGCCTCTGGGGGCTGAGACAGGGGAAGGAAAGGCAAATCCTCCCCGCTGCCTCCGAGCTGACGTTTTCAGTCACAATAATCTGCCAGCCACCGAGCAGGACCCGGAGCCTCCAGCGCGGCTCGGGTTTGTACTCAAAACACCCCCAACTCTGAGTTTTGTCCACTCAAAACATCCCCCAAGCCCCTAAAAATGGATTTTAAATGGAGGTGATGACTTCATCCATCAGCCACACAGCTGAGCAGCCACCAGTGCCTCGAGCTGTCGGGCTGAAGGAGCTGATTCTCTTTGGGTTTGTTTTTATTTTTTAAGCAACATCACAACACCCACCACTCCTCCTGCTGCAAAAACACCCTTTTGTCTGTCTCCTCTAAAATAAAAGCAGCTATTTACAATAGCTGACACTACACCAGCAAGAACAAACCAAATACAGGAGCCTCACTTCTGATTTTTAGGAATGTCCTGTATTTTCCTCTCCCCCCCAATCCATGACCTGCATATTCCTCCAAAGTGACCCAAAGTTAAACATATTCATTCCCAAAAAGCTCTGGGAGGCAAAGGTTTTGTCTTCTCCTACCAGCCAACACATTAGACAGCTGGACATCAGTTGGCTGTAATTGATTAGAGTTTGTGATTTAATTTAAAAGCATTCGAAAGAAGATATTAATCTCAGAGCTCTGAAGGGGAGAGAGACGTGTTGGGGAGAAAAATAGATTTAATTCCCTGGGCAAGTGTACTAAAAGGTACTGTGGAATTCCCAGTAGCTTTGCCACAAACCCCATCCAGAAGTGACAAAGAAGGAAGAAGTGGGACAATGTGGCAGCACCATCCCCGTAAAAAGTGTTTTTACAGAAAAAAACCCCCTTAATTCCATCGGAAAGAGCTTAATTCCTTCTTCTTGCCTCATTTGTGGAGTATCAGCCTCACACAGATGAACTCCTGGGCACAGGGTGGGGTTTTTGGGGTGTCCTGTGCAGGGCCAGGAGTTGGACTGGATGATCCTTGTGGGTCCCTTAGGATTTTCCAGGATTTTAGGAACGTGCTCAGGCAGACACAGAGCTACAAGTGGCATGGATTTGTTTGAGCAGGGAGGACCTGCAGGAAAAGCATTTCCCCAGAAACTCTCCTGTCCCATCAGCCAAGCAGAGAGGGCTGATCCAGGGGGAGGAAAGAGGCAGCTCTGCCTTGGAATCAGATTCCTGACACTCAGGCAACTCCACAAAACCACTGGCTGGGAGTCTCCTCTCGGGGATGAGACTCAGTTTAAAGGTGAAGCAACTGGCCCAGCTTCAAGTTAGAACTGAGAGAAAAAAACAACCAAATTCCTCTGGGTTGGTCGGTTGGTTTGTTTATTTTGAATTCTCCAGGGCAGAGGAAGATTCCAAGCTCCCTGCCCCACTTAAAATCATCCAAAGCTAGGAACTCCTTGCTTGCCTCAGCTACATTAACTCAATCTCATTAAACTCCACCAGCTAAGGGATTGTTTCCTGAGCAGGGAATCAAACATTATCCAGCTGACCATCTGGATATCTGCAGTGAGCTCGGTTAATAAACTCGGGAAGAAGTTGTAAGTTTTAAAAAAAAAGAGCTGAAACCCCGAATTTGTGGGGATTTGTGCTCTATTTTGACTTCCTAAGAGGAAAATTCAGGGGTTACCTGCACTGCAATCCAGCTGGCGTTCACAGCGTGTTCTCCAAACGGCCCAAACCCTGTAAGAGAAGAAAAATTCACAGATTTGACTCAACTTCAAGTTGCAAAGAGGTTTGGGCTTTCCTGGTTTAGTTCTCCTGAAAAAAAAAGCCCCACTTCTACCACTCAATCCTTATTTCTTGACATCCGAGTATCAAACAAGGCACCTGCACTGGAATATTTTAACTACAATGAAGGAAAACAATAATTTGCTTGAAAAGAAACTTGTTTTTTTCTGGGGGAGAAGATTTTTTTTTCCTTCCTGCCCAGGTCAGAAAAACTTGTCACTAACAGCTAACTTGCCCGATGTCACAGAATTAGAACCATGATTGGATTTTCTATTCCTGATTGCTTTAGCCCTCAGCAGATGCTTCCACAAGCCTGCCTCAAATAGTTCCTTCTCCGCTCAGGGTCTTCCCCAAGATCTTCGTTAGCATTAATTACACCTCACAAGGAAATAAACAGAGCTGTTGACAACCCCCCCACACCATAGCAAAGGCTACCGAGGTTTTATCAAAAATACTTCCTCCAGCACCTCTAAATCCCTAATGAATAACTTGGGAGTTAACTGGTAATCCATAACATCTTTTTTTTTTTTTTTCCTGAGCAAGCACACAAAGGTTGGGCAATTTATCTGGGCGTAACGTCAATATGCTTTAATTTAAAATGTCAGCGTTGCCCTCCGAGCCTCCTGCAATTAGGAGACATAAATTCTGCCCAGCCCCTGAAAGGATCCGAGAGGGACCACAAATATCAGATGACACCTTAATGGAAATGTTGTGTTTGCCCTCCCCAGCCAGGCTGAGGTGATGCTGCACAGGAGGAATTTCCCAAGCGTGGGCTCGTCCACGCCCGTGGATCTCAACCCAGCGCTGCCGTCGCGCCAAAATAAATATTCCCACAAAACCCAAAATGTTGGGGGTGTTTTCCTGCGAGCAGAACTGCAGGGGTGTGAGACAATCTATGACAGGGGAACGAGGCAAATTAATGCCTTTCCAGCCGCTTCTGCAAGTCCCACACGGCTCTCTGGAAGCCAACCTGCTAAGTTTAATTCCTAAATAAAGCGTGATAATCCTATAAAAGAACTGAAATCCACGTTTTAACAACCCAGCCACGGAAAGGCTGAAATTCTACAGGTGCCCAGGCACAGGGCATGATTCCCTTGCTCTGAATCCCAAGGCAAACTGGCACAAACACAGCCGGGGTTATCGCTGCTCTGACTCATCTCCTGCCCAGATCCCTCGTGTTATCCCTTCCCGGGAACATAAGGAACTTTGTCGGCAGCACCCGACCCCACGGAGAGCAGCACATCCACCACGGGGCCCTCCAAGGCTCATTAGCAGTAAACCAGCTGCAGGGATCGTGATGGGATTATCTCCTTAACGAGTTCTAAAAAAGAAATTGTGCACAAATAACGCTTATCCTCGGCCAGCACAGGCTGGGAACCCAATGGGAACACGACACCATCCCCGGTTTTAAACGAAATTCAGCGTGACATCGATGACATTATCAAACAGGGGCAGAGCTGACAAGGCAACCACTGCATTTTGCAACCAGACTTCCCTGGGAGGGATAAAAAAAAAAAAAAAGGGAAAAAAAGAGCGTGGAGGAGCCTCGCGAGCAGCAGAACGTTTCCTGACGCAAGTTTTCTGTTTAGTCACTGCCGAGCGCGGCCGCTCCGCGCTGGATTTGGGGTTGGGAAAGGCAGGATTTGCCACCTGCTCCTTGGCTCCCCGCAACTGCTCCCTGGAAAAGGCACTTCTGCCCGCGATTACGGCCGCTCCAGCGCGTCGCCGCCGAGCCCCCGCTATTCAAGCGGCCTCAACTTCAGCTGCTGGGGGAGACCTGAATAGTTTCGGCGAGTTCCCCATTTGTCACAGAACGGCCTCACCCACAAATCACCCCGAGCGGCCTTTGTACCCCGGGAAGAGCCTGACAACGCCAGGGCCTCTCGTTCCCTCCGCTCATTCTTCCCCGAGGCGCCGCTGCCGCGCCGAGGGGGTGCTTTGGGGAGCGGCTCCCACACCTTGGCGGCTCAGGGTGGGGTGGTCAGCGGGCAATTCCCCCCTCCCTGTGCCCCAAATTGGGTTGCCTGCTCCTTGGGAGGCTCGGTTCCCTTCTTTCTGCGACTAGCAAACCTTTGGGATGGGGTCAGGGATGGAAAAAGGGGATCTGAGTGCCCACTGGCTGGGTAAGTGTTAGGAAAGCTGCAGCAAAGCCCCTCATCACTGTACCCCCCCCCCCCGGCTCCTGACACCCCTGACACACAGCAGACCAGCCCCAAAGCCCCCCAGATGCTGTGCTTCACCCCATTTATCACCCCACACAGGGGACAGCCCCCCCAAACAGCCCCCCAAGGGGACAGTCCCCGCTCTCCATTCCCTCAGCCACACTCTGATGGGACAGCAGACCCCCTCTCATCTCAGGGAAGGGGTCCCCCACTTATTCCCCCACGACCTGAGGGAAGGGGTTCCCCACTGCCCCCTCCAAGCCCTGTGGTGAAGGGATCCCCAAAATTACCCCTCTCCCCCAGATCCCTCACCAAGAGAGAAAGGGTCCCCCACCTACCCCCTTCAAGCCCCCCATCACCTCGGGGAGGGGTCTTCCACCTATCCCCGACCCCTTTAGGGCAGGAAAAGCATCCCCAAACCTGCTCTCCCACCAAGCTCCCCACGACAGAGAAGGGGACCCCCACCTACACCCCCAGACCCCTTCACCCCCCAGATCTACCCTCCCCTCGAAGCCCCCGCTCACCTCAGGGAAGGGTCCCTCAGACAGCCCCTCTCCAATCCCCCCTCAGGCACGGGGTCCCCCGTCTCGTCCCCCCCCATTTCCCCTCTCACCGCCCCCCCAAAGCCGCCCCGTACCCGTCACCACCACCGCCCGCCGCGGCTTCTCCATCGCGGCTCCGTCCCGTCCCGTCCCGTCCCGTCCCGTCCCGTCCCGCTGCCGCCGCCGCCCCGCACTGAGCGCGGCCCCGCCCCGCGCCGCCCGCCCCGCCCCGCGCCGCCCGGACCCGCCGCTTCCGCCGCCGCGGCGGAAGTCCCGCAGCGGGACGGCCTGGAGCCCTTCACCCGTTCCCGTTCACCGGCGCCCTCCGTGCGCGGCGCAGCCCGAGGGGCTGCCGCTCGCCCGCCTCAGCGCGGGACCCGGGGCGGGGGTGGTTAAACAAAACGCTCACCCTGAGCCTCCCGGGCGTTCCCCGCCCGGCTGTGGGGGAGCACGAACCGGGACCGCGGTACCGGGAGGTCCGGAGCGCGTCTCGTTCCGTCCCGGCGCGTCCCGTCCCGGGCGGTGCCACCGCAAAGGCGCGGACCGGGCGGCGCGGTGCGGCCAGGCCGTGATCCGCGCTCTGATTGGCTGCGGCGGGACCGCGCCGCGCTCTGATTGGCTGCGTGCGGACCGCGCCGCGCTCTGATTGGCCCCGCGCGGAGCCGGGGGCGGTTTGAGCGGCAGCGCCCGGCGCGGCGGCGGCTCCGGGTCCGGCACGATGGTGAGCGGCGGCACCGGAACCGGGAACGGGGTCGGGGGGAGGCTGGAGCGGTGGGGAGGGCCTAGCTCGTCTCTCCCCCCACGCCAGGGATGGCGTGCCCGGTGCCCCGCTTGGTGCTCGGGTCGGTGCCCCGGCCGGTGTCCCGTTGTCGGTCGGTGCCTGAGGCCTCTCTCCTCTCTTCCCCTCGCAGCTGCCCCTGTCCTTGCTGAAGACGGCGCAGAACCACCCCATGGTGAGTACCGGCTGCGCGGCCCAGCCCCGCTCCCCTCGCCGGTGCCGTGCGGGTGACACCGGGCACGTCCCGGTACCGGCGCTGGGCCGGCGCCCCGTGACTCCTGTTCTCTCGCAGCTGGTGGAGCTGAAGAACGGGGAGACGTACAACGGGCACCTGGTGAGCTGCGACAACTGGATGAACATCAACCTGCGGGAGGTCATCTGCACATCGCGGGTAAGGCCGGAGCACCGGCACCGGGCACCGGGCAGGGGTCACCCACGGCAGTGTCCACGGGGAACAACCGGCACCGGGCAGTGGTCACTCACCCATTGTGTCCACAGGGAACAGCCAGGCCCGGACAGGGGTCACCCAAGGGTTCCCAAGCTCTGTCGCTGCAGCCAGGCTGGCTCTGCTGTAGCTCGCATCGCTCGACCTCCGCCTGAAATGCAAATTTAATCTAATTATTGATAATGTTCATAATGAAGGAGCAGCCTTGTGTGTGTGTGCAGGTGACTTTTGGCACAGCACGGGATCAGGGCTGGGGTCCCTCATCCCCCAGAGTGAGGGGCTGGGGGCCACGTGCTGTGATGCTGATCCAGGTTTCCCAAAAATCAGAGCCTTCACCTGTCCCAGGTGGCCTCAAACACCGCAATCCCTTTTATTCCTTGCCTGTCTCCCCTCTCCACATCCAAGCGAGGTTCACCCACTGAGGCTGTCTGGGACTTTAGCCCTTGGCCAACAGTGCTCCAGGAGATTGGGATCTGTGTTTTGGGCTCTGACCTCCATCATAAATGTCTGGTCTCGTCCCTGTGGGAAGCGCAGACAGATGGAAATCGAGTGCTTTCCCAGCCCTGGAATGTCAGAGCTCCACGGGAGAGGCTGGCAGGATCCTTGTTCTTCCAAAAATCTCTCTGCAAACCCCCAGTTCCCGTTGTCTCCACGACAGGAGGTTGGAGTGATGTTGGGGCACATCAGTGGGACAGAGGAGATGCCCCGAGTGAGGCTTGGGAGGGAATTTTGGGGTGGAACAGGGGGGTTTGGGATCGGTGGCTGCGTCTTGGGTCGTGGTGGGACAAGGAACCACTGTTGAATTTAGCAGGAGGGGAAGTGAGAGGAGGTGACAGCAAAGCCTTACCCAGGACACAGGTGGTGCTGCCCTTCTCCTTGGGAATTTGCCTCCAAAGGCTCTGTGCTCTGCCTGGGAAGAGCAGCAGCTCAGGTTTTGTTCCCTCTGGGTGATCTGCAATGGTCATCCAGAAGGACGTGGAGCTGTTGGAGCAAGCCCAAGATGCTCAGAGAAGTGGAGCAGCTCTCCCGTGGGAAAAGGCTGGGAGGGTTGGGATTGCTCAGCCTGGAGAAGTTTTGGGGTCACCTCATCGTGGCCGTCCAGTGGCTGAAGGGGCCGACAGGAAACATGAGGAGAGACTTTGGACAAGGGATGGAGTGAGAGGACACAGGGAATGGCTTCCAGCTGGCCGAGAGGGTAGGGATAGATGGGATATTGGGCAGAAATTCCTCCCTGTGAAGGTGGCGAGGGTTTGGGATGAAATTCCCAGAGAAGCTGTGTCTACCCCTGGATCCCTGGAAGTGTCCCAGGCCAGGTCGGACAGGGCTTGGAGCACCCTGGGATAGTGGAAGGGGTGGAATTGGACCATCTTTTAGTCCCTCCCAACCCAAACCCCTCCACGATTCCACGATTCTGCGACCTGGCACACAGGAGAGCGGCCTCAGCTGCCTTCAAACGGCCCCAAATCCCGGGTGAACGTGGATCTGCTGGGCTGGACTGGTGGGACTGGTGGCACTGGCCACTAGATGGCACGGGACAACGAGCCGGGAGCCGCTTGTTTACTCGGGGGAGGCCGGAACGAGGAAGCGACGGAGTTTGGAGCTCCATCCCTTCCTGCATCCCGAGCCAAGGAGCAGCCAGGCACATCCAAGGCAGGGTGGGGTTTGCCGGGCGTCTGTTGGAAGGGAATTGTTGCTCCTCTGCCTCGTCCTGGGCTTGCCCGTGCAGGCAGAGCTGCCCCAAATAACTCTGGGGTGTGGGGGGGAAGCGGCTGCTGTATCCCGGGAGAGGAGGAACGGGGCGTGCTGGTTTCACCTCCTCTCCCGGGACACAGCAGGCGCCTCGGCTGCATGAGGATCGCTGGGCTGGAGCCATCCCAGCTGCAGCCAGGCCCTGCTGGAGCCGGGACGAGGCGGGTCCCAGTCCCTCCTCCCAGTTACATCATGGCCAGAGAGTTGTTGTTCGGCTCCGGGTTCTCATTGCCACAACCACTCGCTGAAACCCTGCTGGGCTGAGTCCTAGGGAAGCCCATGGCATCCCAGGAAAACCCTGAAACTGCCTTAAAGCAACGCAGGGAGGTGGCTGCTCCGAAACTGGGCACCTGAAGATTTTTTTTTTTTTTTTTTTAATAAATATATGATGTGTGAGCTCCTTATTTCCCTCAGCTGCTCTGGAGGCTCACATCCCTCAGCCAGCTGGCTCCAGAGCTGCCTCGCTGCTCCCTCCACACCCCCCAGAGGAGTGAAGCAGTGGGGTGACTCCCAGCTAGAGAAGAATCCCAGCCACAGCTGCGTTTTTCTTACCAGAAATGGTTGTTCACCACGATTTTAACTCGTGTCTCCTGTCCCACTTTCAATTCCCTTCTCGTACGAAGAAGGGAAGAAGAAGGGGCCTCGTTTCCTCACCCTCTTCTTCTGACATTTTCTGCCAGTGTTTGAGGTAGCTGTGGAACAAATTGAAACCTCAGTTGTCTGTGGAGCTGGGTGTTTTTGGGGAGTTAAACACCCCCTTTTCCACAGCTGGTTACAGATAATGCTCCCAGCAGAGACTGCTGGAGCTCTCGCCCTCTCCAGAAACACTCAGATGCCTTAAACGTGACCCAAAACCACCAGGTTTTGCTCGTGGCCTCACGTGTTGCTCCCCAACAGGACGGGGACAAGTTCTGGAGGATGCCAGAGTGCTACATCCGCGGCAGCACCATCAAATACCTGCGGATCCCCGATGAAATCATTGACATGGTGAAGGAGGAGGTGGTGTCCAAGGGCAGAGGCCGCGGTGGGATGCAGCAGCAGAAGCAGCAGAAGGGCCGTGGGGTTGGAGGAGCTGGACGAGGTAAAAATCCTGGTTTTTTATCCCAGCTTGGAAAGGGGGGAGTGGGATCCCTGCCTTTAAAATTTCCCCTCTTGTGCAAGGAACAGCTCCTGCTGCTCTGTTTTAAACCCAGGGCTGTGTCTGGGAGAAGCTGGAGCCGCTCCTGTGCAGGATCCAGTCGAGCGAGCGCATGAGGCAGCCCCTGCCAAGGAACAGGGAGGATTCGTGCCAGGGATGGGCCTCCCTCGTTTCTGGGGTTGGGCAGGAGCTTAAGAGAGTCTGAACTTGACTGTTTCGGCTCCTCCTGGCTCGTTTGGGAGCGTGGCCCTGCAGAACTGTAGCTTAGCAAGCGCGGGGGGGAAAACAAATGGCTGTTCTGGGTGAAAATAGTGCAAACAGACCGGGCTGTGCCCATGGCAGTGAGAGAAAAAAATCATCTTCACCCCCATTAAAATGGGGCTTTGGATTTCCTGACCTGTTGATGTATTTATATTAAAAAAAACCCAACTATCTGAGGGTTTGAGTTCCTCCTGCAGCATGAATAATTCATATTTCTGATAAAGGGGAGGTTGCCACTTCAGAAGAAATAGGTCACCAAAACAGCCCTTCCCATTTCACGGGGTTAGGTGATCCCAGGGCACTTCAGCTGGGGGATATGCTGCTCCTTTTTCCCCAGATTATCCCGCTGGAAGCCTGGGAGCTGCTCCTCTGCTCTCCTGCTCACCCCTAATGCCACGTCTTTGGGATTTGTGGTCACGTCAGAACCCCAGGGCTGCTCTTGGCCCAGTCGGAGCTTAAAAATCCCGAGTTACATTTTAGAAGGAGCCCTGGGGACTGGGACAGGGACGTGTGAAGCCTCTCTGGAGGCTCCTTAAGGAGCTACCTGTGCTTTGGCTATGCCAGGAATCCTGGCAGGACAGGTGGGATGAACCCGGGGCCATCGGCGTGCGGCGCCCCGCGATTCCCATTCCTTTTCCCCAAATCCCCGCCGTTCCTGCTGCCCCTGGGAGCTCCCAGCACGCAGAAGTGACCTTTCCAAATCTTTATTTTTGTTCCCCTCCTTGCCTTCACCGTGTCCAGCACAGCAGTTTTGTTGGGTTACTTGGACAAAGCGCTGTTTTCCCTGCTCTGGCCATACCCACCTTGTAGGGAGCAGGGCTGGGCTCCGAGGTGGAGCTCCTGCTGCTTCCATGGGCAGCCTCGATTTGCTGATGGAATATTTTCAAGGGAAGCTTCGGCATTTGCTAATTAGCTCAAAGGTTTGGCTCTCCTTACTGAGACACGAAGGGAGGAGGGAGAGGAAAAAAAGAAAAAAAAAAAAAAAAAGAAATAAAGGCAGGACAATTTTGTTGGGAGGCCAGCAGGCAGGAGGGAAGCTGTAATTGTGCTCACAGTTGAAAGGATTATTGTTTCTGACACTGGTAATCCTCCTCCTCTGACTTCTTGCTTGCCAAACTCAGAAGTCGCCAGCCTTTGCCCCAGGAGCAGCCGGAGCATCCCAAGCACTGCGGGGTTGGGAATAATTTCTGTTTTCCCTCTGGTTGGGGCACGTCTCCTCCTCCTCTAGAGAAGCTCTTGGGCCCGGTGCTTGGATTGGGTCTCCTTTGGGTTCTGCCTTTTGTGTGGATCTGCATCCCTTTATCCCTCGGATGGATTTTTGGGGATAAATCTGAGGGGTGGGCTCAGCAGCTCCCGTGGCAGGGTCTGAGGATGCTCAGCTCACCGTAGCCTCCCAAATCCCTGCTGTCCTGTGCTCAGTGCCCTCTCCAGAGCCAAGGATTGCTCTGTCCAGCTTTTGAGTTGCCCCCACGGCTCTCAGGGGACACGTTACAACCTGGATTTTAAATTTGTCACTTCGCTGGTTCAATTTTTTGGGAAGAAACTTCGATATCCCATGAGATTTACACACCAGGGAGATAATGCTGAACTTGCTGATTGGGGGGGGTGAGTTTATGCACCTCTGAAATAATGCACTGGAAAAGGAGCAGTCAAAAAGTCACATTTCTGCTTCTAAGACCCAAAAATAAGCAAGTTTTGGGGTAAAACACGAATAACTGCAGCTCTGCGTCATTGCTGGCTCACAGGGATGCTGTTACCTCTTCCTTTCTGCTCCACAGGTGTGTTCGGTGGCCGTGGCCGAGGAATTCCAGGCAGTGGAAGAGGCCAGCAGGAAAAAAAGCCAGGCAGGCAATCAGCCAAGCAGTGAGATGTCTGCACCCGGGCCGGGGACAGTTTGGGTTTTGTCACCTCAGGGTTGCCAAGTGTCCAAAAACATTCCCTTTCCCACTCTTCCATCAGAGTCAGAGCCCAAATCGTGTTCCTTTGGAAGGCCCTCATGCTTTGATCTGGTGGAGTTTTCACTCATTGTAGTCAGGAAATCATTGGAAATATTTTTTAAAAATTCATTCATGGTTAAGGACCGAGGTTCTGCTTTCTCCTGAGAGTGAACTTTTCAGGCTCACCAGGTTTAATTTAAAATATTTTCCTGTTCAGAGGTACCAGAAGGAAGGCAAACAAACACTTTCTGGATTGTTTGGATGTGGGTTTTTTTTTTTTTTTATACTTGAAACTCGGGAAACTTGTTTTGTTTGTAACAGATGTGTTTTGGTTTAGAAATGCTGAACTTGAGGATGTTGTTCCTGTACGTGAATAATCCTAAAGGTTTGGGGTTTTTTTAAAACCAACAAACTTTTAAGCTATTGCTTTTCTTCTCCTGGCCAGTGGGTTCTGTTTCTCCAGTGGCTTAAAGGAGAACTTGGGATGGACATTGGCCTTCAAGCCTTGTTCCCAAGGGAGCTTTGTGACAAATGAGCATTTCCCAATTAGTTCATTGCTAATTTGACTTCAGATTAGAAGTTTCCTTCAAAGGAACAGGGTTTTTTTCTGTGTGTTTGGTTTTTTTTTTTTTTTTTTTTTTTGCATGAGGCTGGTGTGCCCCTTTTTCCTCATGGGGGATTTTTAAAATTTCTTCTGAAAAGTAACTTGAGTTGATTTACATGGATTTATTTCCCGCCCCCGCTTTCAAAACTCTCTCCCTTCTGCTGAGACACCAAGTCCTGAACTCTGACAATATTTCTCAACCTAATTTCTTCCAGTACCTGGTGATTGACCTCACTGGCTGTACCTGTCACTTCCTTCCCCAGCCACCAATTATCCTCCCTTGGGGACACAGGCCAGCGTGTGAACGTGTCCCTCCTGTAGGTTCAGAAAACTCCTGGGAATTCCCAGGTCAGGTGGCTCCAGTCTTCCATCCCATAAGCAAAATACACCCTCAGAATATCCTGGCTGATCCGAATTCAGCCACCTGCACGGGGGGAAGAAACAGCTCTGGGTGTGCCTCAACCTCCCCTGGATGGAGGAAACAGCTGAATTTGGGGGGGAAAACGGATGTTGTGACTCGTTTTGAACAGGTTTTGGGTTTATACAACTGGTTCTCAGATCAGAGCCTCTGCCATCACCACTGTACTGAAAAGGAGTGAAGAACATGCTTTTATAGACTTATTTTTTTAATGTTTATAGAACCGGGCACAGTGGTGAGTGGGAATAAATCTCCAGCCTCTTCCAGCCGCCTCCCTCTGTGTGTCTGTGATGCTGCCGGGCCCTGCCCAACCCAGAACCCTTCCCTGAGCCCTGGAATCAGGGATAAATCCCTAAACATTCAGTTTCCAGCACCAGCCACGTGTTCTCCGTGGAGCTGTTCCTTGTTGAGGCCACGACCAGCACTCCGTGCTCATCCCAGGCTTCTCCCAGGGAACCAGTTCCAGGGAGTGGGGTGATGTGTCCTCCCTGCTGGAAAACTCGTGTGGCATTTTAACAAAGCCCAGGCTGTGTCAGACTTTCCCTTCCCAACCTGCTCCCTCCCTTCGGATCCCTGCAGCCTCAGAGGCTCCGTGTGCTGCAGCTTCCCTGCTGGAAAGGGAAACACTGCTGGGATTTAAGGTCTGTTCTGGCAGGATCAATCCTGCCTGCAACAATGGGACCTTTGGCTCCAGCTCAGGGTAGAGTCCTCCAAGTGCTCCTTATCTCCTGGCCAAGCTCTGGGGTCAGGTGATGGAGCTCATTAAGTTCTGCATTTGCTTAATTACACCACGGGCTTTAGCAGCATTCCCTGCCTGCTTCCCCCCTTCCTTTTTCCACCTCTGCAGGAATATTTTTGTCCCCCCTCAAAGGGCAGCTGGGTGGCAGATGGCTGTGTGGAAGGGCATCGATGTAACGCTCAGCTGTCATTTTGGGCTTTTTCTACCCCAAAAATGGGAGTCTGGGGCCATCACTGCCCCGTGGCAGCGCAGGGAGGCTGAAAAACTTAAAAAAAAAAAAAAAATTAAACAAAACAGGGAGGAGTGAGATAAAAGCAACAACCAGAGAGGAGGAAAAAAAAGGTCTGAGCCTGGCTGCCGGCGTGGGTGGGTGCAGAGCGTGGCAGGGCCAGCGCGTCCCGCACGGAACGACCCAGCAAAGGCCACCCTGGAAACCCTCCCCACTGCCCTCCCGGGATATTTCGGTGGCACTTTGAGCTGGTGGCAGCCCCGGCAGCCACGGGGCTGTGTCTCTCTGGCCGCCCCACGGTGACTCATAACTCCTGAGCCTCGCCGAGGAGGCAGCACAGGAATAGTTACACACCAGCGACGCGGAGGGAGTGGCTGCCAGAATACTTCAGGGCTGTGCTAAGCAACTAAAAATACACGTCAAACCCTCCTCCTCCTCCTTTTTTCCTTTTAAAATCTGTTTTCTTTCTCTTTCTTTCTGTTTTTTTTTTTTCTTGTTTTTTTTTTTTTTTCCTTAATTCTCGTTTTTGATTGTCGGAGGCCCCTGGGGGTTCCTCGGGGACAGGGGCAGGTTTGGGGACAGGCACTGGCAGCTGTGACTTCTTGTTTTCCCGGCTCGGTTCCTCTCTCCCATTGCTTGTGGCAATGACTAAGAGGCAGCTTCCCCTGCCGTGCAAATCCTGGGGTGCAAACCCTGCTTGTTCCCTTTTCCAGGGGGGGCTTGGCACGTGGATGCATCTCATGGGCACCTTGTGTCCAGCCCACGTTCTCAGTGTCCAGAGCTTTGTCTCAGCTCCTGGCCGGAGCGGGGTCAGGCACCTCCAGTGTCGTGGGGCACACAAGGGAATGGTCCTGGTGGAGCCAGGGAAGTGGGGACAGCAGGAGCCGTGAGGATGCTCTGGTGGCCGTGGCCTTGCTCGAGGCTCATCGTGCCTCGCCAAGGTCTGGCGGTGGTGTGGGCTCATCCCAAATCCTCGCCGCCTGCTCCGGGGTAAATATAGCCCGGCTGGCAGGTGGCAGGACACTGACTCAGTGGGTGCTCGTGGGGCCGAGCCGGGCTCCAACGCCTCCGAGAATAGCAGCTCCAGCCACCCCGCCGTGGGGACAGTGGCACTGCCACCAGCTCCCTGCACGGGGACCTCCCCACGGGTCTGCCCTCGCGGGAGGCGGAAGGAGCCACTGATTCATGCCCCTCATTAAACGCTCATTAAGAAAATGAAGCTGCTGGCTCGCTGCGGGCATTGGGTTCTTGGTTTAGGGACAAGGGACATGCGGGATGAGCAGCAGTGGTGACAGGCTGGGAGCAGGTTGGGGGGGACACTGCAGGACGAGTCTGGGGGTGCTGTGACCCTTGCAGGGAGGGGTGGCGGGGCTGTGCTGGTGGGGCCCAGCCGGAGCGCAGCTTGTGGCTCACATCCCTGGCCACTGGCCAGCTGCTCTTCCCGGGAGGCCCCAGGGCCGGCTGGTTCCTCCCTGGAACTGCCGACAGCACCTCCAGCCAAAGCTGGTTCTGCTTGCCCCGATTTCGGTGGGGGAGCACGCGTGGGTACCCCAGTGCCCATGGGGCGCTGGTGGCTGTGCCCAAGGTGTGTCCCCGGCTTGGGTCCCCAAGCGGGGTTGGGGCAGGGGGAAGGAGGAAGGGGAGCCTTTTTACCCCCTGCCCTGGTCCCTGTCCCTCGCCGGCCGGGTTTGGTCAGGATGGAAAGTCTGAACCTGCCGGTCCAGCCACGGCCGCGCCCGTAATGACAGGTTTGGAGTGGAAACTCGGACGGTGGCTTCACCTGGGAGCTGCTCCCCAGCCAAGGCCCCGGGGACACCGGTCCTGGCACTGCCACTGCCGCCCACCCTGGGTCAGGACACCGGGGACAGCAGGGGACACAGGCCTGGGCCCGCTCTGCTTTAGCTGAGATTTAATAAACTGCGTTTATTGGGGATTTAATTAACAGCAGCTGTGGGGGGAGGGTAGATCCCAGTTGTTTCCCCGTGCCTCAGTTTCCCCTGTGCCAGCACTGCGTGTGCCGGCCCCGAGCGCTGCCCCAGCCCTGTCCTGGGTGTCATCCGTGTCCCCTGAAGCCAGGGCTGCGCTGTGCCCTGCGCCACGCTGTCCCCACACCCCATACCGTGCCCCACGCCGTCCCCGCTGTCTGTGGGCAGCCGGCAGGACGGACACGCCGGGGCAGGAGCTCCTCGCACCGGGAGAGCCGCGGGGGCCGCGGGGTCAGCACGGCACCGGCACAGGGTCCCCCGAGTCCCCCCACTGTCAGCCCCCAGCGCTGACACCGCTGATTTATCGCCCTCGTTAGCGCAGCCCGGGAAGCATCTGGCCGCAATTAGGGCCGGCTCAGCGTCACCCGCCCCGGTGTCCCCGGGGCCCCGCGTGTGCCCGGGGTCTCGGCGGCGCGGGGGCCGCATCCTGCCCGTGGTGGTGGGGGGGGGGGGTTATCGGCGGCCACCGGCGCTGCCTCCCCCCGCGCCGGTGACGTCAAGCGCTGACGCCGATCCGCCCCCTCAGCCGCCCGCGGGCTTGGCCGGCCGTGACGTCTGCCACCGCCACCGCCACCGCCACCGCCGTTAACTCCTTCCCCGGTGCCGCCTGAACCGGGCTCATCGTGCCCCCGCCTGACCCACGCTGCTGGGTCCTGCCGGAGCGACCGTCCAGTGACGGTGTGACCCTCCTCTACCCCCCCCCCCCCGCCGGGGGACCGTGGGTGGCCGGAGGGAGCGGCCGTTCCCTGGGCAAACACCGGACACACCGGGGACAAACGTCGGGGCGGTGACACGGGACAGGCTGGGACAAGGGACGTGTGCGGACATGCAGGAACGGCGGCTCTGGCCCAGCAGGGCACGGGCCGGACAAACCCTGCTGTGCCCGGGCACTGTCCGGCCACGCTGCCGGTGGAGCCGGTGGCCTGTCCCGGTCTGACCCACACGGGTGGTGGCCTGGCTGTCCCCAGAGGTTCCCGTGAGGCCCCGTGGCGGTGCCTGGCCCGGTGTGTTTATTTATTTCTTTGTCGTACCCTTTTACAACCGGGGTCCGGCTCAGGGATAGTGCCCAGTGCCCGCTACCAGTGCCCGAGTCAGTGCCCGGTGGCCAGTGGCCATGCCACTACCAGTGCCCAGTGCTGGTGCCCGGTGCCCATGCCAGGGCCAGTTCTGGTGCCGGTACCCGGAGTCCAGTGCCAGGGGGCCGGTTCCTGTGCCCTGTGGCCAGTTACCGGTACCCTGTGCCCGATCCCGGTTCCCAGTCCCGATTCTCAGTAGCCAATTCCCGTGCCCGGTCCCCATTCCCGGTGTCTGATTCCCGTGCCCAGTTCCCGATCCCCTGTGGCCAGTTCCCGTTCCCGGTGCCCGGTTCCCGTTCCCGGTGCCCGGTTCCCGATTCCCAATGGCCAGTTCCCATTCCCGGTGTCTGGTTCCCGTGCCCGGTTCCCGATTCCCAGTGGCCAGTTCCCGTTCCCGGTGCCCGGTGCCCGGTTCCCGGTGCCGTTCCCGTGCCCGGTTCCCGCCCCTCCCTTTGTGCCCATCATCCCCGGCGGGGCGCGCGCGCCGCGGGGCCACGTGATCGCCCCTCCCCCGCGCTGACGTCATCCCAGGGCCCCGCGCGCTGTTGTCCCGTTTACCCGCCGGTCGCCGCGGCGACGGGGGCGGGGCGTGGCCGGCAGGGGGCGGGGCGCCGCCTCCGCGGGGCGGAGGCCACGCCCCGTATGCAAACGAGGGCGGGCGAGGACGTCATCTGCAGCCAATGAGGACTCGACGCGGTGAGGTCACCGCGACGGCGCCGCCTATTTAACGCGGCGCGGGGCGCGCGGCGGCGGCAGACGCGTGTGCGCGCGCGCAGGAGCGGGGCCGCGGCCGGTGCGCACCGGGCGCCTCCCCCCCGCCCTCCCCCCGCCCCGCGCTCGCCCCGGTCCTCCCCCCGCCCCGGCGCCGTTTCCCCCGCAGCCGGGCGGGGGAGGAGGATGGAAACACCCTTCTACCATGATGATGTGTTGAGCGGCCTCGGCAGCGGCTTCGCCCCGTCCTCCGGCAGCAGCGGGCTTCTCCTGCCTTTCCCCGGCGGCAGCATGATGAAGAAGGACGCGCTCGGGATGGCCTTACCGGAACAGGTGGCGGCGGCGCTGAAAGCCCCCGGCGCGGCCAGCGGCGAGGCGGCGGGGCTGCTGGGCTCGGCCGACCTGGGGCTGCTCAAGCTGGCGTCCCCGGAGCTGGAGCGGCTCATCATCCAGTCCAACGGGCTGGTCACCACGACCCCGACCAGCGGCCAGTTCCTCTACCCTAAAGCGGCCGCCTCCGAGGAGCAGGAGTTCGCCGAGGGTTTCGTGAAGGCGCTGGAGGACTTGCACAAGCAGAACCAGCTGGGCGGCGGCGCGGCGGGCAGCGGCGGCGGCGCGGGCGGCGGCGGTGGGGGAGGAAGCGGCGGCGCGGGCGAGCTGCCCGCCGCCGGGATGGCCCCGGAGCCGCCGGTGTACGCCAACCTCAGCACCTACCCGGCCGTCAGCTACGCCGCCGACCCCGGCCCGTTCGCGGCGCCGCCGCCGCGGCTGCCGCCGCCCCCGCCGCCGCTAAAGGACGAGCCGCAGATCGTGCCGGAGGTGCCGAGCTTCGGGGAGAGCCCGCCGCTGTCCCCCATCGACATGGACACGCAGGAGCGCATCAAGGCGGAACGGAAGCGGCTGAGGAACCGCATCGCCGCCTCCAAGTGCCGCAAGAGGAAGCTGGAGCGGATCTCCCGGCTGGAGGAGAAGGTGAAGAGCCTCAAGAGCCAGAACACGGAGCTCGCCTCCACCGCCAGCCTGCTCCGCGAGCAGGTCGCCCAGCTCAAGCAGAAGGTGCTCAGCCACGTCAACAGCGGCTGCCAACTCCTGCCCCAGCACCAGCACCAGGTGCCGGCGTACTGACCCCGGGCGGGCCGGGGGCGCCCGAGCCCGGGCAAGGACCCAGGGAAGCGCTGGGGGAGCGCCCGCCCTGCCCCGGGCATGGACCGAGGGGAACGGGGGGAGCGCCCGCCCCGCCCCGGGAACGAACCGAGGGGTCCCGGGCATGGACTGAAGGGAGCGGGGGTAGCGTCCTGCCCGCCCCAGGCGCGGACTGAGGGGGTCCCGAGGGGAGGAAGAAGAGCGATGATCGCCCCCGCTCCCATCTCCCCGGACACGGACTGAGGGGTTTGAGGGGAGGACCGGGACCGGCTCCGGATGGTGGGCACTGAGCACGCCCCGCTCCCCGCGCACGGACTGAGGGGGGCCGGGGCCTTCCCTCCCGGCCCCTCCGCGCCCCACACATTCCAGTCAGGTCCCAGTAAAACCCCGCGACACGGAGAATTGGCCTCTCGCTGTTTGCTGCGCCGGGGAGGGACGGGACGGGACGGGAAGGGAAGGGGCGGCGCGGGCAGGAAGCGGCGCGGCCGGGTGCCATCTTGGGGCGGGGGGGGGGGGAAGCGGGGACCGGGGGGGTTTGGGGAGTTTTAGGGGGCGATGGAGGTCGGGGAGCGGGGAGTGAGTTCCCCCCCGGGGCTGGCAAAGGGGCTCTGGGAATCACTGGAGAGGGTGGAGGGCGAGGGGGTCCATGGGGTTGTTGTTATGGGGGGAGGGGGCTTTGGGGTAGCTGGGAAGGATGGAGGATGTTGTGGGAAGGGGGGGGTAGTGAAAGGTTGAGGTTTTGAGGGGGTTTTGGGGTTATTTGGGCTCTCTTGGGGGCAATATGGGTATGTTTGGGCTCCCCTGGGGCTGAGGGGTCCCTATGTGGGAGGAGGTGGGTGAGGGGACCCCACTGCTGGTCCTGGCTGTGGCTCTGCTCTGCCAGACCCTCTCCGTGTCGGGGGGTTCACCAGCACCCCCCTGTCCTGGCCTCCCCGGGGTCGCCCCAAGGCACCCAGCGAGGCCGGGCCTCCTCTGCTCCTCCCAGACTTCGGCAACAGCCTTGGGCTTCCCGGCAGCGCCACGGCTCCTCCTCCGTGTCCGCCACCTGCGGGGCCCCA
This sequence comes from Aphelocoma coerulescens, assembly GCF_041296385.1. Classification (NCBI taxonomy): domain Eukaryota; kingdom Metazoa; phylum Chordata; class Aves; order Passeriformes; family Corvidae; genus Aphelocoma; species Aphelocoma coerulescens. The sequence goes on along the minus strand of NC_091041.1, from coordinate 5,245,526 downwards.
TCCCTGCTCCATCCCGGGGAGCAGTACCCGAGAGACCGACCCTGTGTCCCTGGAGCGTTTGGGGCCGCTGCTGGCGGCAGTTCCAGCCCGTTGCAGCAGCGGGATCGCCGCGCTCCCGGGGGCTGGCGGGGAGCCGGCTGTGGGGGGAGCGTGGGGTCCCTTGGAGCCCTGCCGTGGGTAGCTCCCCGGGGACCCCACGCTCGGCGCCGGGCCCTGCCGTGGGTGGCTCCCCGGGGACGCGGGGCCAGCCGGCTGCGGTTTGCCGGAGGAAGCGCCGTCCCGGCGCGGTTGTGCTGCGCCCCGGATGTGCCGCTCCGGGCACAAAAGATGGACGGGGCAGCCACCTGTCCGGCCCCGTGGCCTCGGTGTCACCAGATCCCTGTGTCCCCAAGTCCCCGCATCCTCATGTCCCCAGATCCCATTGTCTCTGCATCTTGATGGCCCCAGGTCCCTTTGTCCCCAAATCCCCGCGGTCCAACGTCCCTGTATCCCGACGTCTCTGCTTCCCCAGATCCCTTTGTCCTTAAGTCCCCACATTCCCCGATTCCTTTGTGCCCGATGTCCCCAGGTCCTTGTGTCCCCACGTGTCCCCGGAGACCGCGGGCTGCTGCCGGCAGGGCTGGCTCCCGGTGCCGGGGGGGGGGAAAATCTCACGGCCCCGGGCTGGGGGAATTTTGGGGGGGAGGGAGGGGGTCCTCCCGGCGCCCGCCGCGTCCCGGCGCTGCGGTGCCGCCCGGTACCGACAGGGGGCGCCGCGGGCGGGGGTGCCCCCGCCTCCCCAGGGGCGGATAAAGGCGGCGGGATCGGCACCGGCACCGGGCGGGATGGCCCGGGGCGCGCTCCCCCTGCTCTGCTGCGCCGCTGCCCTGCTCGCTGCTGCAGGTACCGAGCACCGGGGGGTCCGCGGGGTCCCGGGGGCACGTGGGATCTGCAGCACCGGGGTGCTGGGTGCTTCCCGCTGCCACCGGCAGGTGGGTCTGTGGCCTCCCCCCGCCCAGTTCTGGGTACCGGGAGGGGTGTCCAGCTGCTGCGGGGCACCGGGGAAGTTCCGGGAGGTGACCACCTGTTGCCCCACGCTCTGCACTGCCGGGGTCCCGTGTCCTTTCCGGGGCTGGGGTCAGCGGGGGGGCTGCACCTGCTCTCCGGGAGTGCCAGCTGGACCTGAGCACCCTGCCCCTCCCAGACGATGCGGCTGCGGTGCTGCCAAACCGGCTGGTGCTGGAACCCTGGCACCGTCTCGGCACTCCCGGTGCTAAGGGCTCCCTGGTAACCCGCGCCAATGCGGGCTCCCGGTCTCCAGCGTGGGCCCCCGCATCCTCCCTGCACCCCGAGGGGCCTCGGTTCACCCGTCCTGGCACGCTGGGTGCTTGGGCCTGTGTTCAAAGCCATCCTGGCAAAGGGTGGCAGCTGGGTGGGGACAGCCCATCCCAGGGAGCCTGGCGGATGTGGGGACCCCCAGCCACGCCAGGGTGCTGGCTCTGCCATGGGACGTTTCTCTCTGGTGTCCCCCTGGGGCTAGGCTGGACTTGCTCCTCCTCTTGTGTACACAGGATTTGGGCAGATAAGGGGCACTGCCAGCACTGCCTGGGAAACCCGCTCTGTTCCACGTGGCCACCGCGGAGTCCCCACCACGCCTGGCCCTGAGAATGTCCAGTGGGTGCCACAAGGGCTGGGTTGACACGTGTTCCTGTGCCATGGCACTGCCCGCTGCTGCCACGCTGCTCTGCTCGTTCCCAGCAGTGCTGTGCCCATGCCATGACAGCTTGGGAAGCGCTTCTGACTCCGGATTTGTGGGGTCTGATATTGGCTAAATCCCAGTTTTCTGTGTGTGTGATAAAAACCATCTGGGAAATGATCCCTGTGAGGCCGGGAGCTGGGGCAGGTGCTGCTGCCCTGCCAGGACCCTGCCATGTGCTTGCTGACCAGCTGTCTCCTCCAAGGTCCAGAGCCAGGACCTGGAGGTCCACCCCAGCCTGGTGGCCCTGATTCTGCCACCAGAGTGTCTCGGAACAGCTCAGGGACAGCCGTGTCGCCATCTCCACCCAGCTCAGCTGCAGCCACCAGCCAGGGGACTCACAGTGGGACTCCAGCCAGCTCTGACTCGGGAGGGGTCAGTGCAGCTCCATCCAACCCACCCACGGCACCAACTCCATCCAAGTCTTCGGGATCAACAGCACCTCCAGCATCTTCATCCAACATCACCACAGCACCAACTCCATCCAAGTCTTCGGGATCAACAGCACCTCCAGCATCTTCATCCAACACCACCACAGCACCAACTCCATCCAAGTCTTCGGGATCAACAGCACCTCCAGCATCTTCATCCAGCACCACCACGGCACCATCTTCAGCCAGGACAGCAGGATCAACAACACCTTTGACACCCTCATCCAATGCCACCACAGCACCAACTCCATCCCACACGAGCGTGTCCAGATCCACAGAGCATCCATCCAACTCAACAGCAACACCAGCCCCATCCTCACCCAGGCCCTCTGGGCCTGCTTCCCCCACACCCACCGTGAGCCCGGCTCCCAACAGCACCAGCACTGTCACCACCAGCTCCAGAACGAGAGCAGCTGTTGGCAGCACAGCTGGTAACTCCGGTGAGAGCCATGCTGGGGGGCACTGGGCAGATGGGGGACCTGGGTTTGAGCACGGGTCCCCCCTAGACCCCTCACTTGGGGCTGCACCCACAGCAGGGCTCAGGGTGCAGGTCCCAAGGTGATGCCAGAGCCCCCCTGGCTGCTCCCTCCTCTTTGGGGGGCTGTTGAGGGCTCCTCTTTTCTGCCTCTGCCAGGGAGGGCCCTGGGCTGGTCCCCCAGGGGTGGAGGTGACACAGGAGCTGGGTGCCAGGTCTCTGGTGGGTGGGGTGGTGGCACTGGGGTGACTGAAGCCGGTCTGGAGCCTCATCTTTCTCCGTGGTGCTTGAAGGCTGGGCACGAGTCTCAGCAGTGCCAGGGGGAATAACGGGGTGCCCGTCTCGCCCCCACAGAGCAGCACCCCACTGAGCTGAGCCCTGGTGTGGTCGTCATCATCTCCCTGTCCGTCTGCCTGCTGCTGGCGGGGGTGGCCGTGCTGCTGGTGCGGCTGTCCCAGCGCAGGACCCTCCCCTTCCAGCACCTGGATGAGGTGCCCATGGTGCGTGGGGGGGCCGGGGGTGGTGAGGGAGGAGGTTTTGGGGGGGCAGCGGGTCCAGGGTGCGGGCGCTCACCCCGCTCTCTCTCTCTCTTCTTCCCCAGAGCAAAGTGATGGAGGGGTCCCCCGTCACTCCCCCCGCCCCCAGGTGACGCCCCCGCCGCAGCCCCCCGGGCTCCCCACGCTGCTGAATAAAGGCGCTGCTGCCCTGGCTCTGGTTTCCCGTCTGCCATGTGCTCTGCAGCCTGCCCGGGGAAAACCCCCGCTCCCGGGGGAGGCCCCAACCGCTTTCGGGGTCCCCCTGCTTCGGGCTGGCGGCCCCGGGGTGTTCCCGGGCCGGCGGGGTGGGTGCGGGGTGCGCGGCGATGGTGCCCGGGGTGGGGGGAGCCGCGCAGCCCCCCCGGCGAGGTGGGATGGGAGGGAGCGAGCGGCCAGGCACGCACATCGCCTTCCTTCTGCTCCGCTGCACTCGGCCGAGGCCGCGCTCTCCGCGAGGACCGGGCACCGGTAAGGGGCTGCGGGCGAGGCCGGGGGGCTGGCGCCGGCGGGGACCCCCGTGCCGGGCATCGGCAGCTCCTGGGATTGGGATGAGGCCGCTCCCAGTGCTGGCAAACCCCGGGGGGCTCGGTCCTGGGGGGCTCTGCGGGCGTAGCCGTGCACCCGGTGTGCCCCGGTTCTCGGGGACGGTGGGCAGCGGTGTCCGGGGTGGATCGTTAACGTGGCACTGTTGCGTTCAGGACTTGGTGGGTGCTGCGGGCTGGGGGCCATCCCCGTGGCCTCAGATCCACGTCCCTGTCCCCATCCAGCCCACGGGAGCACCGGGAGTGGGGCGGGGGGGGCCCCGAAACCCGAGGTAGGGGCTGAGCCCGGCCGAGTCCCGGTGCCCATAAAGCAACGGGGGGAGGAGCCGGCGTGTCCCGGCCCTGGGGTGTCCCCGGCTGCGGGAGGGGGGACCCCGCCGGCGAGCCCCCCCGGCCGCGGCTGCCGGAGTTCCCCCCGCAGGGACGGCGATGAGACGGAGCCGGACAGCGCTGCCCTTCCTCGGCACGGAGGTGAGACCGGCACCGGGGGCCACCGGGGGGGTCAAGGGGTGTCCCCGGGGTCCAGGGGTGTCCCCGGTATGAGCGTCCCAGCGCCGGGCCCCCAGGCAGCAATAACCGGGCTGGCGGCGCTGAGCGGGAGTTAATTATCCCCTTAATGGGCGGTTAATTATTATTCACCTCTGCGTAATTGCGCGCCGGCTCCGGGGGTTTTTCCGGCGGGGTCCCGGGGGAAGTCGGGGGGGTCCCGTCCGGTGGCGGCGGGACGAGAAGGAGGAGGAGGAGGACGAGGGGACTCCCGGCGGCTCCGTGCGCTGCGGGCGGAGCCGCTCCCGGTGCACCGGCTGTACCTTCCCCCGTGCCCCCCTCGCCTCGGTAACACCCCGGTACCCCCGGGTGCAGCGCCGCACCGTGTCCGGCAGGGGGCGCCAGCGCGCTACCGGCGCTCGGTACCGGCGGGGGCGGGCGGGGGGCGCTGCCCGGGCGGGACCCCCGGACCGGGACCTCCCCGGGACCGCTCCCCGCGCCCCTCACCGCTGCTCTGTTTCCCGGCAGCGCTGCCGCGACCCCGCCGAGGCCGCCCCGTCGGGCCCGGGCCCGGGAGCGGCGGTGGGCGCCGTACGCCGGCGTTTCTCCGGGACCCCGTTGCTGCCGCCGCTGGGCTGCCGGTTGGCCGAGGCGGCCCGCGCCCCCGAGCCCGAGGCTGCCCGGGTGGTGTTCACCATCGAGGAGAGCGGCCCGAGCAGCGGCGATGAGTCCGAGCCCCCCCGGTAAGGGCGGGTCGGGGAGCGGGGTGGCGATGCCGGCCCCGGTGGCACCGGGAACGGGTCACCGGGCAGGGCACGGCTGGCGGGGACGCTCCCGGGTTCAGCACCGGCGGCCGGACAGCGGCACCGGGGCAGAGCACCCGGTGGGCTGGGGACAAACCCCTCTGTCTGTCCCTGTCACCCCCCAACACTCCTGTCCCCCACTGTCCCCACCACGCTGTCCCCATCACCCCCATCCCTGTCACCCCCGTCCTCACCCCCCTTGTTCCCACCACCCATCCCCATTCCCTCTCCTCATCCTCTTCACGCCCTGCCCGAGGTGACCTCGGTCCCTCCCGCGGTGGCCGGGCCCCGGCTGTGCTGCTGCAGGGCTATTTTTGGGCCATTCCCCCTGTCCTGTGCCTCTCCCAGCCCGGCTTGTGGGGACAGCAAGGAGCTGGCACAGCCGAGGGACGTGGCTCTGGTGTCACTTGTCATCCACCCCTGCACAGACACGTGGGCACAGTGACACTCCGATAAGGACTGGCCGTCCTGGGGACGGGGACTGGCTGTCCTGCGGCCAGTCCAGCCCTTGCTGTCCGAGGCTGCTGGCTGCCAGCCAGCGCAGGGGGCTCTTCCCTCTCTCCCACATCCCCTGATGTCCCTCTGTCCCCGCATCCCTCTGCCCTGATGTCCCCACGGTCGTGCTTGCAGCCCCCCAGGACCCCCATCCGGTGGGTTTTGGGGTCCCCGCCGGTGCTGTCGTGGCGGGGGGGGCCTGTTGCTGCGTCCCTCCTGGCTCCCTGCCGGCTGCTGGATATTTTTGTGGCCATCAGGAACAGCAGGTATCCACATCCTGCTACATCAGCCTGGGCAGGTGCCAGCTCCCATGGCCAGGCCGGTGGGTCGCCCACAGTGTCACTGCCACCAGCTGGACCTCACCCTGCTGCTCCCTGCTCCATTCGGGAGTGGCTCCAGGAGGGGACAGCACCAGGGAGGGGCTGGGGCACCACGTGGGGTGGGTTTGGCTTTCACAGGCCGCTCAGTGGCACCGTGGCATGTCCACACCACGTGTCTGGGATGCTCCGTGCTCAGCTGTGTCCCTCGGTGGCACCATGGCACAGCCGCACCGTGTGTCCGGGGTGCTCCATGCTCAGCCGTGTCCCTCAGCAACACCGTGGCATGTCCACACTGCGTGTCCGGGGTGCTCCATGCTCAGCCGTGTCCCTCAGCGGCACCGTGGCATGTCCACACTGGGTGTCCGGGATGCTCCATGCTCAGCCGTGTCCCTCAGTGGCACCGTGGCATGTCCACACTGCCTGTCCGGGGTGCTCCATGCTCAGCCGTGTCCCTCAGCGGCACCGTGGCATGTCCACACTGCCTGTCCGGGATGCTCCGTGCTCAGCCGTGTCCCTCAGCGGCACCGTGGCATGTCCACACTGCCTGTCCGGGATGCTCCGTGCTCAGCCGTGTCCCTCAGTGGCACCGTGGCACGTCTGCTCCGTGCGTCTGGGTCCCTCGGGGGCTCCGTGGGGCATTTTTCTGCGTGTCCAGGCAGAGCACCCCTGCCCTTTCAGGAGCAGCTGCCGCCTCGGGGACAGCAGGGTGGCCGGTGGCACCGGGCCAGCGAGGGGCCACGTGCCCGGGCCGCCAGGCACACCGGGGGGGGACCCGCTCCCTGCGCCGGCTGCCGGAGCCAGACAGTTGTTTAATTTCCCAGGCGCAGGGCGGGAGGGGGATGGAAAGTTTCCCGGGGCTGCCGGGGCCGGGACAGCCGCACGCTTCCTGCTCCGCACCGGGGGCAGCGGGGCCTCGCCGCCCGCCCGGGGGTCCCTGAGCCGGGCCATGCTGCCCACCACGCACTGCTCGCCGGGGGCTTCTCCGGCCGCGTCCCCCCGCAGTTCCCCCCGCAATTCCCCCGTCCTCTTCAGGAAGCTCCTGATGAACCAGAGCATCCGCCTGCAGCGGCGCTTCACCGTGGCGCATCCCCTCTGGTAAGGGGGGGACGCTGGCGGGTCCCCGCGGGCGGGGTGGCCCCGGGGCTGTGCTGCCGGGACGGCGGCAGTGGCTCCCCCGGAGCTGTGGCACGTCCTCAGGGCTGTGGGCCCACGGGGACGCGGGGGACGAGGAGGGGACAGTGGGTGTCCGTCCCCACATGGCCGGGGGCTGAGCCGGGCAGGGGGGAGCCGCCGGACGAGCAGGGCTGAGCACGGACACGCTCATCGCAGCCATGGCCGGGCAGAGACCCGCGGGGGGGCTGGCCCGGTGGGGACGGAGGGGAGCTTTGCCCTCCAAATCAAGGCACCAACACACCCACCGCGGCTCCTCCCTGCCCTCCCCACCTCGGAGCTCTGTGGGGTTGTTTTTGGGGCGCCGTGGGGCTCAGCACATCCGTCCTCAGCAGCGACAGCATCTATTTATAGCGGCCCCGGCCCCCCCCCCCGCCGGCCACGGACACCGCTCGGAGGTCATTAACGCTGAAGCGAGGGGGGTTAATTGGGCACCAGCCCCGTGGCAGGGGCTCGTGTCCCCCGGGGCTGTCCCCTGCGGTGGCAGCGGGGTCAGGGGTGGTGGCACGGGGCCGGGAACAGACGCGGGCATCACCCCGCGGGGCCGTCGGACGGACAATGCGGCTTTGTGTCGCCGGTACCATCGGGGATGGGAAGCCGAGGCAGGAAAACAAGGGGCTGCGGGATGGCATGACGCGGTGCCGGCTGGCACTGCCACTGCCGGGGACGGCCGCGCCACAGCCACCGAGGCCGCCGGAGCGGGACGATGCTGCCGGGCAGCCGGTGCCCGTCCCGGAGGCACTCCTGCATCGGGTAGGTGCTGGGCTCCCGAGGGGACACGGTGGCCCCCGTGGCATCCGCGCTTTCCCAGTGCTCTGGGGTGGCTTGTCCCCGTCCCCACGGCGGTGGCGGCGGCGGGAGGGGACAGGCGCTGGATGGCCCTCGCTGAGTCCCTGTTGCGTGCAGTCTTTCCCATGACCCCGGGGCCAGCAGAGTAGGAGGGGGGCCGAGGAGGCCGCGGCCAGCTTGGGGACACTGGAGGGTCACCATCCCTGTCCCCTGTGCCCCCTGTGGATGCACACGGCTGCCAGGTGACTCCGGTTGGGGTGCCCCTGGGCTGCTGCCAGTATGTCCCCAAGGGCCAGGGCTTGGCTTCTGCATCGGTTTCTGTCCTTCGATGTCCCCTGGCTCTGTGCCGTGGCTGGGATATTGTCCCCTCCATGGGACACGGCACCTCGAGACGGGGCTGATGGAGGCTTTGGGGCTTTGGAGGACTTGGGACCATGGTGCTGGTGACAGGTAGGGGGAGGGACAGGCAGGAGCCAGCCCTTCCTGGGGTCTCTGGAGCTAGGAACTTCAGGGCAGCAGGTCCTGTCCCACCTGGCTGACATGGGACAGCCCGGCTCTGCTAGTCAGTGTCCCAAGTCCCAGATCCCACTGTGCCAGCAGGGAGCTGAGAGGGTCCATGTGCACCGAGCTGTGCCCGTTCTCAGTAGCAGGTGAAAAGGCCAGCAGGGCCAGACTGGGCACCAGTAGTCACCACAGGGGTCACCAAGCCAGAGTGTGCAGGGATGGTGACACAGAGAACCCGACAAACCTGGCAGCATCCCCTGGGCTGAGGTCCCTGTGCCACCCACCCCGTGCCAGCCTTGTCCCCTTTCCCCTCACAGCTTTGACCTGGAGAATGGCCCCCCCGGCCGGGGCGCGCTGGACCCCCAGGCCAGCCCGGGCGCGGGGCTGGTCCTGCAGGGCACCTTCTCCCACGGCCAGCGCCGCGAGTCCTTCCTGTACCGCTCCGACAGCGACTACGACCTGTCCCCAAAAGCCATGTCCCGCAACTCCTCCATCGCCAGCGACCTGTGAGTGTCCCCCAGCCCACATCCCCTGGGACCCCCCTCCCTTCCCCGAGCCTCACGCTCCCTCTGCTCCCTCAGGCATGGAGAAGACATGATCGTCACACCCTTTGCCCAGGTAGGTGCCACCGCTGTGCCCTGCCCAGGAGGGGACGCGGCCCGCACCCAGCACCGGGCTGGGTGTCCCGGGGGGGTCCGCCCGAGCCCAGCCCCCTCTCGCCCCCCAGGTCCTGGCCAGCCTCCGCACCGTCCGCAGCAACCTGACCCACCTCCAGGACCGCGCCGGCATCAAGTGAGTCGGCCGGGGGGTGGGAGGGCGAGGATGTCACCTGAGTGGGGACACCAACCCATGGCAAGCGGGGGGCACCGCTGTGGGGGTCCCGGCCACTCAGCCCCCCGTGTTTCACAGGAGAGGATCGAGCAGCAGCCTGCCCTCGGGGAGCAAGGCCAGCCTCTCCGGTGAGTGCCGGGGGGACGGTGGTGGGGACATTTTGGGGCGAGCTGGCTGTCCCTGTGTCCCCAGGGTGTGTCCCGCCGTGCCCCGGGGGGGTGCAGCAACCCCCCCCCCCCAAGCCAAGGCAGAGCTGCGGCTTTGCCCTTTGGGATCCATGTCTGGTTTTCGGCAGCTCCTCCCGCCCGGCCGCCCTTCGCGGCGGTGGAAAAGCTCCGGTTGACGTCAAACCTTCCATTAATAAAAGCCCGGCGGCGAGCGGGGCCCCGCGGGAGCCCGGCTGCCCCCGGGGCTGGCTGTCACCCCACGGGACAGCGTGGCACGCCGCGTGCCGGGGCTGCCACGCCATGGGGACAGCGCGACGGGGCTGAGCCCCGCTGCCCAGGGATGCTCGACCCCGACCCCCGCGTCCCCCCGTGCCCCCCGCCGCCCCCCTCGGGGGCTGGTGTGACCCCCCGTGCCCGCGAGCCCCCGGGTTTGGTGTGGCACCGGCCGCCCTGTGCCGGGTGGCCGCGCCGCTGGCAGGTCCCTTGCCAAGCTGGCGGGTGCCCCCAGCAGAAGATGCTCACCAGAAGCTCTCGCGGGAGACCCTGGAGGAGCTGGATTGGTGCTTGGACCAGCTGGAGACGCTGCAGACCAGGCACTCGGTCAGCGAGATGGCCTCTAACAAGGTAAGGGTCCCTGTCACGGTCACCCTGGCGGGCATGGGGACCCCAGAGCCCCCCAGCATGTCCTGCCAGCCCCCCACGCCGCTGACCCTGCCAACCACCCACAGTTCAAGCGGATGCTGAACCGGGAGCTGACGCACCTCTCGGAGACCAGCCGCTCCGGGAACCAGGTCTCCGAGTACATCTCCAGCACCTTCCTGGGTGAGGAGCCCCCCTGCCCCGGGGTCACCTTTCTGCTGGCAGCAGGGTGGGCTTTGTGTCCCCGGGGTCTTGGGGTGTCCACTGGAGTGATGCAAGTGGAGGGTCCCACTTGTTTCTTGTGGATGAACGGAATGGGGGGAACAAGGGGGGGTTTCCCAGGTGTCCCAGTGGGATTTGCTGCCTCAGAGGTGTCACAGCTTTTGTCCTGGCTGGGGGTGCTGGTGCACACTGGTGTATACTGGTGCACTGGGGCTGTTGGGGCCGTTCTGGTGTCCCTGGAGGAGTGTCCAGGCCTGTGGATGGGGGTGAGGGAAAGTGCTGCAGCCCCCCAAATTGTCACGGTGCGACCTGTGCCTGTCCTCAGCGTGACCCAGGGGGATGCTGGCAGAGGAATTTGTGCTCCTGCCCTGCTCACGGCCCCCCGTGTCACCCTAGACAAGCAGCACGAGGTGGAGATCCCCTCAGCACTGGCCAAGGACAAGGAGAAGGAGCGGAGGAAGCGCCCCATGTCCCAGATCAGCGGCGTCAGGAAGCTCACGCACAGCTCCAGCCTGGCCGCCGCCGGCATCCCCCGCTTCGGGGTGCGCACGGACCACGAGGCGCTGCTGGCCAAGGTGGGCCCTGGCAGGGGTGACCCACCCGACCGTGGGGTCCCCAGCGCCAGCCCCCCATGGATCTCTGTCCCTCTGGTCCCCAGGAGCTGGAGGACACCAACAAGTGGGGGCTCAACGTGTTCAAAGTGGCCGAGTACTCGGGGAACCGCCCGCTGACCGTCATCATGTACAGCATCTTCCAGGTGAGCATCCCACCGGGATGTCCCTGTCCCCGTGCCCGGATGGGGACGAGCCACCTCCCGTCTCCCGCAGGAGCGTGACCTGATGAAGACCTTCCGCATCCCCGTCAACACCTTCATCACCTACATGCTGACGCTGGAGGACCACTACCACGCCGACGTGGCCTACCACAACAACCTGCACGCCGCCGACGTGGCGCAGTCCACGCACGTCCTCCTCTCCACGCCTGCGCTGGAGGTGATTCCTGCTCGCCCAAGGCCACCCAGGTGTGCCTGGTGGGGCCGTCAAGCGTCCCCAACGCCTTTTCCCACCATTCCCAGGCTGTCTTCACGGACCTGGAGATCATGGCTGCCATCTTTGCCAGCGCCATCCATGATGTTGACCACCCCGGGGTCTCCAACCAGTTCCTCATCAACACCAGTGAGCTGGGGCACAGGGATGGAGCTGGGGGATAATGGGGGACCCCAGGAGTGACCCTGGGGTGACCAGTGCCATCTCACAGACTCAGAGCTCGCCCTGATGTACAACGATGCCTCGGTGCTGGAGAATCACCACCTGGCCGTGGGCTTCAAGCTCCTCCAGGAGGAGAACTGCGACATCTTCCAGAACCTGAGCAGGAAGCAGAGGCAGACGCTCCGTAAAATGGTCATCGACATGGTACGGGGGAGCTGGACCACTCCAGGGTGGGGGTCTGGGCTGGGGGGTCAGCCTGAGCCCCATTCCCACCTCACCCTGCCCAGGTGTTGGCCACGGACATGTCCAAGCACATGAACCTGCTGGCGGATCTGAAGACCATGGTGGAGACCAAGAAGGTGACCAGCCTGGGGGTGCTGCTGCTGGACAACTACTCCGACCGGATCCAGGTGGGGACACGGCACTGCAGGTGTCCGTCCTGGCTCTGGCCTGCCGGGATGTCCCGTTTGGTGCCACCACTCTCCCAACCCCAACTGGGGGGCCAAGCGAGTTCGTGGCACAGTGTGGGTGGCCCTGGGGGACAGAGGACACGGTGTCCGTGCCTGCAGGTGCTGCAGAACATGGTGCACTGCGCCGACCTCAGCAACCCCACGAAGCCGCTGGAGCTGTACCGGCAGTGGACCGACCGCATCATGGTGGAGTTCTTCCACCAAGGAGACCGGGAGCGGGAGAAGGGCATGGAGATCAGCCCCATGTGCGACAAGCACACGGCCTCCGTGGAGAAGTCCCAGGTGGGACGGCAGCCTGGGGACAGGGCGGGGGGCGCAGGGCTGGGCAGGGGGCTCAGCTCTGCCTCTCCCCAGGTGGGATTCATCGACTTCATCGCCCACCCGCTGTGGGAGACGTGGGCCGACCTCGTGCACCCCGACGCCCAGGAGCTGCTGGACACGCTGGAGGACAACCGGGAGTGGTACCAGAGCATGATCCCGCGCAGCCCCTCCCCTCCGCCCGAGGGAGCCGCAGTGTCCCCCGCCACCACCGACAAGTTCCAGTTCGAGCTGACGCTGGAGGAGGAGGAGGAGGGTGAGTCGGACACGGAGCTGGAGGGCGCCGAGAGCCCCCTGGACGAGGACAACAGCGGCTCCAAGACGCCGGGCACGGATGACTCGGAGTCGGCCGACACCAAGCGCCTGTCCCCCGGCACCGGGGACCGGGACTCGCCTGTGCCCCGCCCCAGGGACGTGGACAACCGGCGGGCGCTGGAGGGGACGCTGCCGAAGGACGGTGGCAGCGGGTGCTCCGGGCCTGAGGGCAGCCAGGGGCTGTGCCTGGACACAGAGGGCAACGTCACATTCCTGTCCCTGGGCACGTAGCGGCATCGGCCCGTGGGTCCCCTCGCTGCCAGGGTACGTGGGACTGGGCACTGTCACTGGAGGGACACAGAGGCACCCAGGTTGTGTCCCCGTTCGGGAGCTGGGCAGGTCCTGACAGGCACGAGGACCATGCCGGCCTTCTCCCTGCTCCCACCAGCTGCTGGGAAAGGTCCCTGTCCCCTACAGACAGGGTGTGGGGACACCTCCGGCCCCAGCCCAGCCCTGGGGACATCACGCCCTGCAAGGCTCCAGGAAGGAGCATTCCAGCACCTTTCCAGGTGTGCCTCTGCAGGACAGCAGCCCCATGGTGGGATGAGGTGGGCGAAGGGTGCTGGTGGCACCCCCAGGCACCGGCGCACGACACGGGCACGACTCAGTGGTTTATTTATTTGGGGACAGGTTCACTTTTTAAAGCCTTTTGTAGCTCACTTTTTACTACGAGCCTCCCCGAGGCTCGCACACATTTTTGGGGCGGAAAGGCGCATTTTTGGGGAAGAAAGTTGCATTTCTGCTCTGCGATCACTCAAAATGCCATTTGTATTGCACATTTCGGACCCCCCCCACGTCTCCGGTGTCCTGCCTGGGGCAGGGTCCTTCGGGATTCTTCCTTCACCTTCCAGAGATTAAACCCGGTTTGTTCCACCCTAAACATGAGCCTTGTAAGCTCCTCTTTGTGTCACGGGAGCCGAAGCCAATGTCCCCAGGGACTGGCGTGGTTGGTGGCCCCGTCTCCCGCCGGGCACCGGGCAGGGCCTGGCTCCGTGCTGGAACAAAAGCGAGCTCCTCCCTGGAAACGCCGATCCATCACTGGCAAACACGACCTGCTAAGGTAAATATTTAATCGCCGGCTTGGCGCGGTGCGGAGCCCGTTCCCGGCTCTTCCGCATTGCTCCCAGCGCTGATTTATCTCCACAAACACGTCCCCACCCGTGGCACTGCCCTGGCACGTGGGGCCCTCGCCCCCTGCCCGCCCTGCGCTCCCCTTGCTGGGCCTCGGGAGCTCGATGGTTCTTTCCCAGCCCAGCCCAGAGGTTTTCCAGGGCTTGGCCGGGAGTGCCGGGTGCTGCACAGGGTGGTGGTGGCTCCGTGCCATCCCTGGTGGGTGCTGGATTATCTCCTGGTCTCTTCCTTTTGGAGAGGATCAGCCAAGGCTTTGTGCTCTCAGAATTCCTTGAACCCAGATCCATGCCAGACTCTGCTGGGCTGGAGCGGGGCAGGAGCTGGTGGGAAAAGCCCATTTTTCCCCCCTTTCCTGGCCCAGGGGCTGCAGCATGAGGAGGGTGGTGGGGCTGTTGCCTGGGGAAGGTGATGGAAAATGCCCACAGCAGCCAGGTCAATCCCTGAGCCTGCATCCATCCCTGAGCCTGTGTCCATCCCCACGGCTGCGTCCATCCCATGCTGGACTGTCCGTGCCATCCCGCTGCCACTGGGGGCTGTGGTCAATCTCCCCACTGCCCACCCCGTGCCCACCGTGTGCGCCTCCGTCCTCCCAGGGCTGTGGGTGTGGGATGAGCCTGGCCAGGAGCGAAGAGCTGCACCGGGACAGAAACCACGGAGCCCCCCTGTGCCCCCCGAGCGGGGCAGGGCAGGGCCCGGGAGGCACCCGGGGTCCCGGGCAGGGCAGGGCAGGCCCGGGCAGGGCGGGGCCGCTGCCCTGAGGCCGCCATATGTTGCCGGCCCTAAGCCTCGCTGGAGCCTCAGGGCGAGGGAGGACATGGCCGCCCACCTGCGCAGCAGCCCCGCCTCAGCGCCAGCCGCCCTGCCACGGGAAGGATTAGGCTGCCCGCGACTGCAGGCCTCAGGGAGGCGTCGCAATAGGGCGCCATGTCGCGACAGGCGATGTCAAACCTCGACCCCCGTTGAGGGGGAATGGTTCGGTCTACACCCCCGCCGGAGCAGGGGGTGGTTCGTCCCGCGCCCCGCGGAGCGCGGCCGGACCGCACCACTGCGCGTTGCCGGAGGAGGGGGCGGCGCCCACCACCGCGCCGGGAGGGGGGCTCTCCTCCCCCCAGTCCGCCCGCTGTCCATCAGAGCGCGCCGCCGAGCCAATCAGCGCTGCGCTCAGGGGCGCGCCCGTGACGTACAACCTAATTTGCATAGCGGGCCCCGCCCCTCAGCCGACGTCACCCGAGCTCCGCATCTGCTGCAGTCGCTGCGGGGAGGAGGCGGCGGCGCGAGCGCGGCAGAGGTGAGACCCCCCCCCCCCACCGGGACCCCCACCGGGACCCCCCCACAGTGACACCCCCGCAGGGACCCCCCCGGAACCCCCTCTCTACCCCCCCCCGGCCCCGGGAGGGGAGGGCCGGCTGCAGCGGAGGAGGCGGGAGGCGGGGGGGCGATGATGATGATGATGGATGCGGCGCGGTGGGGGCTGCGCAGGGCCCGGGGGGGGGGGTCTCGGTGCGGCGGGGACCGAGTGGGTGCAGCGGGGTCGGGCCTGCGGGGAGGAGTAGGGGGTGACCCCCTCCGCATCAGCACCGTGCGCACCCCCCATCAGCGCCCTGACCCCCCCATCAGCGCCGCGACCCCCTCCTCGCAGCAATCTGCACCCCCCAGCCCGCAGTCAGCGCCTTGCGCACCCCCCATCAGCACCCTGAACCCCTTCCTTGCGACACTCTGCACCCCCCCAAACAGCAGCACCCTGAGCCCCCCATCAGCACCCTGAACCCCTTCCTTGCGACACTCTGCACCCCCCCAAACAGCAGCACCCTGAGCCCCCCATCAGCACCCTGCACCCCCCTCCCTGCAGCGCCCTGCAACCCCCTCATGAGCCCTCCTGTGAACCCCCCGTCCATCAGCACCTCGAAATCCCCATCAGCACCCTGCGCCCCCTCCCTGCAGCGCCCTGTGCCCCCCTCCACGAGCCCCCCGCATCCCCCTCTGCCCAGCATCCCTGTGCTCCATCCCGCATCCCCCTGCTCCACCCTCCCGCCTGGGCGAGCACCCACCTCTGTGCCCCCCTGCCTGGCATCACCCTCCCTCCCCACGGGTCTGTGTGACACCCCACGGGTCTGTGTGACACCCCATGGCTCCGTGTGACACCCCACAGCTCCGTGTGACGCCCCACGGGTCCGTGTGACACCCCACAGCTCCGTGTCACCGCGCTGGCCATGGCATGCGGGGGCCCCACCGCCGGTGCCATTTTGTCAGGAAGATGCGGGAGAGGCTGCGGCGCCCCGGCCGCATCCCCAACGCCACGGCAAATCCCGGGAGCCACGGCAAATCCCGGGAGCCACGGCAAATCCTGAGAGCCACGGCAAATCTCTGGAGCTGTGGCAAACCCCGGGGGCCACGTGCCCCACATGTACTGTGGACACGCTGCAGGGTCCCTGCGCTCGTGGCCTCTCCTAGCCCCTCAGGGCTGAGTGACCCATTGACGGCCACACCATCGCCCATCCTGAACCAAAATACTTCTGATCCGTGCCCGTGGCACCGGGAAACGGCTGCAAACCGGGACCTGGCACTGCCGGGGCTGCGGCCACCGGCCCCGTCACGGCCTCTCCCCCACCTTGCAGATGGCGTCCGCTACCGACTCCCGCTATGGGCAGAAGGAATCCTCGGACCAGAACTTCGATTACATGTTCAAGATCCTGATCATCGGCAACAGCAGCGTTGGGAAAACCTCCTTCCTGTTCCGGTACGCCGACGACTCCTTCACGCCCGCCTTCGTCAGCACCGTCGGCATCGACTTCAAGGTCAAGACCATCTACCGGAACGACAAACGCATCAAGCTGCAGATCTGGGTGAGGAGAGAGACCCTTGGGGAGCCCCCAGACCCCTGTGCCGGGGTGGGGTGATGCTGAGGGGGTGATGGTTGGTGTGGGGAGATGGACGGAGCAGCTGGTGGTTGGTGAGGGGGTGATGGTCAGTGTGGGGAGATGGCTGGTGGGGTGAAGGCTGGTGTGGGGCGATGGTCAGCGAGGGGTGGTGGTGTGGGGATGATGGGTCGGTGGTGTGGGGGGTGATGGTCACTTTGGTGTGGGGCAGTGTTTGGTTGGGCGATGGTCAGTGTGGAGCTGCCCCAGCGGGGCGATGCCAGGGTGGGGGTAGATCTGCCTCCGTGGAGCTGGTGGCCCTGGAGGGGTGTCGCTGCATCGCCGGGGGTGACATTCTGCTGTCCCCTGTCCCCGCCCAGGACACGGCCGGGCAGGAGCGGTACCGCACCATCACCACCGCCTACTACCGCGGGGCCATGGGCTTCATCCTCATGTACGACATCACCAACGAGGAGTCCTTCAACGCCGTGCAGGACTGGTGAGCGCCAGGAGGGGCTCTGGGCGCCCCAAACCTCCCCAGCCACCCCCTCCCCACACCTCTCATCCTTCTCTTCCTTCCCCAAGGTCCACCCAGATCAAGACCTACTCCTGGGACAACGCCCAGGTGCTGCTGGTGGGGAACAAGTGTGACATGGAGGACGAGCGTGTGGTCTCCTCGGAGAAGGGCCGCCAGCTCGCCGAGCACCTGGGTGAGTTGGGGAGGGGGAACCCCCCGGCCACGGCTGCCAGCCCACAATTAATTTAATTAAGGGCTCAATTCCCTCGCTGTAATTGCTCCGCTCCAACACCGGCGGTGACTTGGCACCCGGTGAAAAACCACGGAGTCACCGAGCCACGGGTGGGGGGGGGGGTTTATTACACACCTCAAACCCTCTGAGAGACGCTGGGGGGAGGATTTGGGTGGGAAAAACGGGATTTTGTGGATGGTGGGGGCGGGTTGCAAACCCTTTAAATATTTAACGAGAGGAGGAGCAGCTGCGCGAGGTCGGACGCGGGGCTGGCGCTTCGACGTGCGCGCGTCCCTCGTCCCTCTGTGCCCCCCACCACGGTGTCCCCCCCACCGCAGGGTTTGAGTTTTTCGAGGCCAGCGCCAAGGACAACATCAACGTGAAGCAGACCTTCGAGCGGCTGGTGGACATCATCTGCGAGAAGATGTCGGAGTCGCTGGACACGGCCGACCCCGCGGTCACCGGGGCCAAGCAGGGCCCCCAGCTCACGGACCAGCAGGCCCCTCCCCACCAGGACTGTGCCTGCTAGGGGCCAGCCCCCCCCCCCCCCCAAAACCCCCCAAAAACCGGTCAGTGCACCCCAATCCCCCCCCCCCCAAGTTCCTCCTCTTGGGGGTCCCACGGGGGCTTTTGCTGCTGATACCTCCGAAAGGGCTGCGGCCCCTCTAGGAGCCCCCCCCCCCCCCCCCCCCCCAATTCATTAGGCTGTGCCCCCCACCCCTTAATTTATTTTTAAGCCTGGGCTGGTAGAAAAGTCCCCCCCCATTCTGCTTTTAATCACTGTCAAGAAACCATCACCCCCAGCTCCATCCCTCCCTGGTGTCCCCCGCCTCGTCCTGGCACTCCCTACCCTGGAGACCCCCCCCCCTGCCCTGGTACCCCCTGCCCTTTTTCCTGTTCTGGGACCCCCTGCTCTGGGGATTCCCCTGCCCTGCTCTGGAACCCCCTGTCCTGGGGATCCCCCTACCCTGGGACCCCCTTCCCAGCGTGTGGGTGCTGTGACAGGACCCCCAATTCCCCCCTCTCCTCCCCCCCACCCTCAGCCCCCCTTTACCCCGAGAGCTCCTGGTGGAGGGGGCTCTTTGTGCCCGGCTTCCCTGCCCCTCCAGCTGGATGGATATTTCCTGACTCTTGTTTATTTGTATAAATAGATGCTAATTTATGCTCCCGCCGTCTTCTTCCTTGTACATACAGAAATTCCTTGTAAATAGGCGTAGGAAGTGACGCTGTGCGCGTGACCTGCTGTGCTGTGGCCGTGGTGGTGCATTTATATATATATATATATATTCTGAATTTTTTTTTTCTTCTGTTTTGTTTTTCTCTCTCTCTCTCTCTCTCTCAGTGTGGTAACCTTGCTTGTGAATATCACTTTTAAAAAAAAAAACCCAACGATGACAACAACAACAACAAAAAAAAACCCAACCCCCACCACCAAAACTCTTATTATTTAAATAAGATTTAAAAAGAAAATTAATTCATCAGCGAGGCCGAGCCACCTGGAGCGAATCGGCCCCGGTTTGGGGGAGCCTGGGTTGGGCTCGTGGAGGGGGTTGAGCAGGGCTGGGAGCGTGGCTGGTTTGCTCCAGGGATTTGGGATCTCGTGTTCCTGTAGTTCCGTGCTTCTGTGGAGACTGTGAATAAGTGGATATTCCCGTAGCCATGACAGAGCTGCCCTTTATTTATTTCCCCTGGAGCGCTGTGTCTTCATTTTACAGATTTCCCTCTATTTTCCCTCCCCCCACCATGATTCCATCTCCTTCCCTCTCCCCTTCCCCCCCTGCCCTCCCCTTTTTTGTGAAGTTTACTTATGGAAGAGTTACACTGTACTGTACAAATGTCAAAAGTGTCAAAAAGAGTACAATTTCCTAAAAATCACTGTATTAAAAGAAATGTTGTGAAGAAATAAACCGATGCTGATCAGAAGTTCCTCGGGGGTCCTTGTGGGCACAGAGGGGACAGCGGGGTGGTCCCTCTGCTCCGTGTCCATGACCTCAGTGTCCCTGAGTTGCCAGAGAGGAGCAAAATTAATCTGATTTTTTTTTAAATTATCATCCCCCAAATGGCTCCTGCTGCTGCAGAGGGAAGGGGTCGTGTCCTGCAGGCACCAGGGCAGAGCATTAAGGCACAGCTTTAAAAACCAGGACAAAGAAAAAGATCCCACTGAGGCAGTTTTCATTGACACTGGAAATAATTCAGTTCTTGGGTTATCAGGGAGTGTCCAACTCGCCCAGGGCTGGGAGCAGAGGGATGTGATGGCCCAAACTCTGCCAAAATTTGGCTCCAACACTCCCCCCCCCCCCACCACTCCGCCTCCCGAGCGCCGCAGAGCCGCTGGGTGCAATCACATCCCTATTTATAGAGGATCCAGGTGGCTGCAGCCCCCGCCCGGAGCCGGGGGGGGAAATGGGAGCTGAGGCAGCAAGGGGGGAGTGGAGTGATTTTATCCTTGAGCTGGAAGAGAAAAAGCAGGAGGGGAAGGAGTGAGGAGCTGCAAGGAGAGCAGGGGGGCAGCCGGAGCGAATCCTTTGGGTTGGAATGACCTTAAATCCCATCCAGTGCCACCCCTGCCATGGGCAGGGACACCTTCCCTGATCCCAGGCTGCTCCAACTTGGCCTTGGACACTTCCAGGGATCCAGGGGCAGCCACAGCCGCTCTGGGAATTCCATTCCAGGGCCTCCCCACCCTCACGGGGAAGAATTCCTTCCCAGTATCTAATTAGCGGGGATCCAAGAGGCCGGAAGGTGCTGGAGGAGGAGCGAGGGGCCGGTTTGCTCTGGAGATGGAACAGATCCAGCCTGGAGCAGCGGGAGGGGCTGCAGCAGCTCCTCCTCACCCCGGCTCCGTGGCCGAAGCCCAGAAGAAATCACTTTACAGATTATCCTGCAACAAGAGATTGTTACAAGCCCAGCCCGTGGCCCCAGCCAGCAGAGGAGTTAATCAGCAGCAGGCACGCGGGGGGCTGGCTCCGGCCATCCCCTCCCTCGGCCGCCTCCATCCGCGCTGCCGCAGCGCCCAGAGATCCGGCTGGGGCAGGTGGGAGCCTCTGGAAAGGCCCTGGCCCCTCTCTAGGCCCCGGCGCTGCGCTGGCTCTGCCGCGGCGGCTCCGCGGGGTGGGCACCACGGGGCTGGAAAACAGGGAGAGTGGGATGAGCTGGGCATTCCCAGGGCTGGAAAACAGGGATAGTGGGATGAGCTGGGAACTCCCAGGGCTGGAAAACAGGGATAGTGGGATGAGCTGGGCATTGCTGGACTGGAAAACAGGGATAACGGGATGAGCTGGGCATTCCCAGGGCTGGAAAACAGGGATAACGGGATGAGCTGGGCATTGCTGGACTGGAAAACAGGGATAACGGGATGAGCTGGGCATTCCAGGACTGGAAAACAGGGATAACGGGATGAGCTGGGCATTCCCAGGGCTGGAAAACAGGGATAACGGGATGAGCTGGGCATTGCTGGACTGGAAAACAGGGATAACGGGATGAGCTGGGCATTCCAGGACTGGAAAACAGGGATAACGGGATGAGCTGGGCATTCCCAGGGCTGGAAAACAGGGATAGTGGGATGAGCTGGGCATTGCTGGACTGGAAAACAGGGATAGTGGGATGAGCTGGGTATTCCTGGGGCTGGAAAACAGGGATAGTGGGATGAGCTGGGCATTCCCAGGGCTGGAAAACAGGGATAACGGGATGAGCTGGGCATTCCCAGACTGGAAAACAGGGATAGTGGGATGAGCTGGGCATTCCCAGGGCTGGAAAACAGCGATAGTGGGATGAGCTGGGAACTCCCAGGGCTGGAAAACAGCGATAGTGGGATGAGCTGGGCATTCCCAGGGCTGGAAAACAGGGATAGTGGGATGAGCTGGGCATTGCTGGACTGGAAAACAGGGATAACGGGATGAGCTGGGCATTCCCAGAGCTGGAAAACAGGGATAGTGGGATGAGCTGGGCATTCCCGGACTGGAAAACAGGGATAGTGGGATGAGCTGGGTATTCCCAGGGCTGGAAAACAGGGATAGTGGGATGAGCTGGGTATTCCCAGGGCTGGAAAACAGGGATAACGGGATGAGCTGGGCATTCCTGGGGCTGGAAAACAGGGATAGTGGGATGAGCTGGGCATTCCCAGGGCTGGAAAACAGGGATAGCAGGATGAGCTGGGCATTGCCAGGGCTGGAAAACAGGGAGAGTGGGATGAGCTGGGCATTCCCAGACTGGAAAACAGGGATAGTGGGATGAGCTGGGCATTCCCGGACTGGAAAACAGGGATAGTGGGATGAGCTGGGCATTCCCAGGGTTGGAAAACAGGGAGAGTGGGATGAGCTGGGCATTCCCAGGGCTGGAAAACAGGGATAGTGGGATGAGCTGGGCATTCCCGGACTGGAAAACAGGGATAGTGGGATGAGCTGGGCATTGCCAGGGCTGGAAAACAGGGATAGTGGGATGAGCTGGGCATTCCCAGGGCTGGAAAACAGCGATAGTGGGATGAGCTGGGAACTCCCAGGGCTGGAAAACAGGGATAACGGGATGAGCTGGGCATTCCTGGGGCTGGAAAACAGGGATAACGGGATGAGCTGGGCATTGCTGGACTGGAAAACAGGGATAGTGGGATGAGCTGGGTATTCCCAGGGCTGGAAAACAGGGATAGTGGGATGAGCTGGGCATTGCTGGACTGGAAAACAGGGATAACGGGATGAGCTGGGCATTCCCAGAGCTGGAAAACAGGGATAGTGGGATGAGCTGGGCATTCCCGGACTGGAAAACAGGGATAGTGGGATGAGCTGGGTATTCCCAGGGCTGGAAAACAGGGATAGTGGGATGAGCTGGGTATTCCCAGGGCTGGAAAACAGGGATAGCAGGATGAGCTGGGCATTCCCAGGGCTGGAAAACAGGGAGAGTGGGATGAGCTGGGCATTCCCAGGGCTGGAAAACAGGGAGAGTGGGATGAGCTGGGCATTCCCAGGGCTGGAAAACAGGGATAGCAGGATGAGCTGGGCATTCCCAGGGCTGGAAAACAGGGAGAGTGGGATGAGCTGGGCATTCCCGGACTGGAAAACAGGGATAGTGGGATGAGCTGGGCATTCCCAGGGTTGGAAAACAGGGAGAGTGGGATGAGCTGGGCATTCCCGGACTGGAAAACAGGGATAGTGGGATGAGCTGGGCATTGCCAGGGCTGGAAAACAGGGATAGTGGGATGAGCTGGGCATTCCCAGGGCTGGAAAACAGCGATAGTGGGATGAGCTGGGAACTCCCAGGGCTGGAAAACAGGGATAACGGGATGAGCTGGGCATTCCTGGGGCTGGAAAACAGGGATAACGGGATGAGCTGGGCATTGCTGGACTGGAAAACAGGGATAGTGGGATGAGCTGGGTATTCCCAGGGCTGGAAAACAGGGATAACGGGATGAGCTGGGCATTCCCGGACTGGAAAACAGGGAGAGTGGGATGAGCTGGGCATTCCCGGGGCTGGAAAACAGGGATAGTGGGATGAACTGGGCATTCCCAGGGCTGGAAAACAGGGATAACGGGATGAGCTGGGCACTACCAGGGCCGGGAGGGGGCCGAGGCGTGTGGCTCACCCGGTGTTTGAGGTAGGACAGGTAGGTGTCCCAGCCCAGCGTCACCACGTTGACATAAACCACGCGGAACGCGGGCGGCACGAAGAGGAAGTTCAGGATCTGCGCCGCCGGCCACACGCACCAGTCAGCCTGGAAAGGAGCAGGCAGCAGCTGGATGCTTCCCACGGGACCCACGAGGGAAAAGGGGAGAGCCTGGGATGGGGGTTACCTTGTAGAATTCCCAGAATTTCTCCTTCAGCTCGTCCAAGCTCTCCTGGAGGGATTGGCCCTCCAGGGTGCCGATGGCTGCGGGGACAGGCGGGGTCAGTGGGGATGGGAATTGCCGGGAAATGCCCCAAACCCCTCCCAGTGTGGGCGGGGAGGGCAGCGCCAGCACCAGCCAGAGGCAGGGAGTGGAAGGGAAAGTGAAAGGGAAGGCAGGGAGCTGTCTTGGAGAGCTGGGACAGAGCCCAGGGAGCGTCTGGAGCTGTGCCAGGGGATTTGGGATGGAGATCAGGGAAAGGTTCTTCCCCCAGAGGGTGCTGGGCACTGCCCAGGCTCCCCGGGGAATGAATGGGCACATTCCCAACCCTGCCAGAGCTCCAGGAGTGCTGGGACCCCGCTCTGGGACAGGGTGGGGTTGTTGGGGTGTTGGTGCAGGGGCTGGGGGGGTGGGCTGGGCGATCCCTGGGGGGTCCCACGTACCCATGAAGTACCAGGCTCCCATGCTGGGCGATGCCACCAGTTGGTCAATCAGGACTTTCTTCAGGACCGTCCTGAGGCTCCGCACGCCCCGGGCCGGGAACGCCGAGTCCAGCCAGAGGTACCAGTAGTGCATCAGCGGCCCCAGGCTGCAGCCCACGGCAAACATCCGGCCTGGGAAGAACATCCCGGGGCAGGGATGGAGGGTTTCCATGGAGAGGGCAAGGCTGGACGGGATATTGGGCAGGAATTGTTCCCTGGGAGGGTGGGCAGGCCCTGGCACAGGGTGCCCAGAGCAGCTGGGGCTGCCCCTGGATCCCTGGCAGTGGCCCAAGGCCAGGTTGGGGCACCCTGGGACAGTGGGAGGTGTCCACCTCTCCCTGCCCTGAGGCAGTGGGATTTAACCAGCCCATCCCAGTCCTCACCAGTGCGTCCCAGTTGGTGCTGGCTCTCCGGGTGCTTGCGGCGGTGCCATTCCTGCTGCAGGGAGTCCCCGGCTGCCAGGAGGCCCCCGCAGCTCAGGGTGTTGGTCAGGAGCAGCAGCCGCCCCGTGAACAGCGACTTCCAGGAGCGCAGCAGCATCCCTGTGGGCACAGCGGGGTCAGTCGCTGCTGCGTGCCCCCACCTGGGCACCCTGTGCCTCCCAGTTCCCCTGTGCCCCCCAGTCAGTGCTCCTGTGCCCTCCCAGTTCCCCCCAGTCAGTGCTCCTGTGCCCTCCCAGTTCCTCTGTGCCCCCCAGTTAGTGCTCCTGTACCCTCCAGTCAGTGCTCCTGTGCCCTCCCAGTTCCCCAGTTCCCCCCAGTCAGTGCTCCTGTGCCCTCCCAGTTCCCCCCAGTCAGTGCTCCTGTACCCCCCCAGTTCCCCAGTTCCCCCCAGTTAGTGCTCCTGTACCCCCCAGTTCCCCTGTACCCCCCCAGTCAGTGCTCCTGTGCCCTCCCAGTTCCCCAGTTCCCCCCAGTCAGTGCTCCTGTACCCTCCCAGTTCCCCAGTTCCCCCCAGTTAGTGCTCCTGTGCCCTCCCAGTTCCCCCCAGTCAGTGCTCCTGTACCCCCCCAGTTCCCCAGTTCCCCCCAGTCAGTGCTCCTGTACCCCCCAGTTCCCCTGTACCCCCCCAGTCAGTGCTCCTGTGCCCTCCCAGTTCCCCAGTTCCCCCCAGTCAGTGCTCCTGTGCCCTCCCAGTTCCCCAGTTCCCCCCAGTCAGTGCTCCTGTGCCCTCCCAGTTCCCCCCAGTCAGTGCTCCTGTGCCCTCCCAGTTCCCCAGTTCCCCCCAGTCAGTGCTCCTGTACCCTCCCAGTTCCCCCAGTTAGTGCTCCTGTGCCCTCCCAGTTCCCCAGTTCCCCCCAGTCAGTGCTCCTGTACCCCCCCAGTTCCCCAGTTCCCCCAGTTAGTGCTCCTGTGCCCTCCCAGTTCCCCCCAGTTAGTGCTCCTGTGCCCTCCCAGTTCCCCTGTGCCCCCCAGTTCTCCCCTCTGCGTCTCCCAGTTGTCCCAGTTACCTCCGCCGCACCTCCCAGTCCCCCCATTACTCCTGCTGTGCCCCCTCGCCCCCTCCTCGACCCCTCTGACACCCCCCCAGTGCCCCCCAGTGCCCCCAGCCCCACCCACTGGGTGCTCCCCACCCACCCCCGTTCTCTCTGTACCCCTCCACTTACCCCGCTGGGTGCCCAGCGCCCCTTCCTGGGCACCACCCCGGTTCCCGGTGCCTCCCGGTGCCCCCCGTGCCCCCCCCCCGCCACTACCGGGCGTTACCGCCGCCCGCACGCGGAACGGGGCGAGTGTCACGTGACAAAAACGGCTTCCGCTTCCTGGCTCGGCCATGACAGCTACTGTGGCACAGGGGGCCGCCATGACAGCTACTGTGGCACAGGAGGCCGCCATGACAC
The DNA here is from genome assembly GCF_041296385.1 of Aphelocoma coerulescens. NCBI lineage: Eukaryota > Metazoa > Chordata > Aves > Passeriformes > Corvidae > Aphelocoma > Aphelocoma coerulescens. The sequence goes on along the minus strand of NC_091041.1, from coordinate 5,220,203 downwards.
CTACCGAGGCACAGGAGGCCGCCATGACACCTACCGAGGCACAGGAGGCCGCCATGACAGCTACCGAGGCAGCAGCTCGTCCGGGTGCTTGTGGTGGGGGGAGATGGGGATGGTCCAGGGGGTCCCCGCGGTGCCACAGCCCCGCGCTATCCCTGCCACCTTGGTTTTGGGGCAGCAGAGCAGCTGGGGGGGGCCGCTGCTGCCTGGGGATGTCCCCCGGAGGTGGCTGTGATGGGCATCAACAGCGCTGGGGGGTCTGGGACCACCACTCTTCCCACTCTGATGGTGCCACTGGGGTCCCTTTAGGTGTGGGGAAGCTGCTAAGACCCTCCAGGCTGTCCCCAGAGCCTTCAGAATTCTTTGAGAAGCTTCTCTTTGGAGCTTGAACGTCAACTCTGTGTCCCCTTGGTTGTGGGGGCAGCAGAAGGGCTGGGGGGACATTGCTGCTCCTCATCCTGGGAGTTCATCACTCCCAAGGACATCCTGGTGGGAACTGAGGCCTCTTTCTCAGCGATGTGGGGCAGCTGGGACAGCTCTGGCTGTGACCTGGAGGCAAAGATCCCCTCACTAACGGGTGTTTGTCTGCCAGGATTGATGTGCGGCAGGAAGGCAAAAAACTCACCAGCTTCTAAAAACATCAGCTTTATTCCAACTCCCAGCACAGCTGAGGAGCCCTGCTCCTCCTCACACCCCATCCAAAGGCCTCCTGACGTGGGACAGGGCCTGGCCAGCCCTATCTGTAGGAATTGGCCTTGTGTTTTGGCAGGAAGGTGAAGCTGGGTGGGACGGGGCCCAGGAGCAGCTCACTGGGAGAAAGAAGCAATTACAGAATTAATCCAGACCTTAAAGCTCATCCAGTGCCACCCCTGCCATGGGCAGGGACACCTCCCACTGTCCCAGGGTGCCCCAAGCCCCGTCCAGCCTGGCCTTGGACAGGGAGGAAGGACACAAGGACAACAACAAAACCAAACCCAAGGAGGGGTCAGTGCTCAGTCCCCAGCTGTCACACGACCCTGTGGCTCTACAGGGGCTCTGCCACGTCGCTTTTTAGCAATTGAAATGAAATTCGATGCTTTATTACCTTATTTTGATCCAATCATCCACGTTTTGGCTGGCCATGAGTGTCTCCAGGTAGTCCCTCCCCAGGTAATAGGGCGGCCGCTCGTTGATTCTCTGAGGTAGATGTTCCAATAATCCAACAGGAATGTACCTGGAATGAAATGAAATGGAACAGCAGTGAGTGCTGGGGTTGAATGAGTTCTTTTTTAAAGATCCTCCTGGCTGGGCAGAGTTACCTGCACAGGAAGGAGAGCCACTCCAGCAGGAATTTCCTGGTTTTCTCCACTCCCTGAGTATCCGACCCCCAGTGCTCGAGGCCGTAGTTGGTGAAGTCCTTGAGGATGTCAAATCTCTCGCTGGAGGAGATATCCCAGTGTCTCTGCTCCTTGATTTCCGTGAAAAGCCAAGGTTTGATGAGTGCCCCTCTGCAGCAAAAAAATAAAAAAAAAAAAAGGGATTGTTATTCCCATCACTGATGCTCCTGAAGATTTGAGACACTTTCCAGCACTGATTTCCCAGCCAACTCTGCTTTAAACCTCCTTTTCCATTCCAGCAAGAAGCTCCCAACGATACAAATGGATTTTACCAATTTGGGTTTGTTTAGGGATTTTTTTAATAATCCCCTTTTTTTTTTTTTTTTTTTTTTTTACTCTTGAACCACCAGAGCTCAGGAGCAAAGGGAAACACAGGCACTTGCCTTGCAATCATGATTCCAGAAACTCCCATCTGCATGGCTTGATTTGCATCTTCATAGGACAAAATATCCCCGTTTCCTGCCCAGAAAGGAGGGAGAAGCCAGAGGTCAAAGTGATCCGTGAGGACAAGTCAAAGTGAGCTAATCCAGGCATGGGATAAAATTCAAAATGGATACAGTGTCCAGATGCTCCAAAGAGGCTCTGGGGCTCCTGGTTTGGATTCCCAGGGATGTTTCTGATGGATGTTTCCTTACAAGGGAAAAAAGAGCTGTCACCTCTCTCCTCCTTCACTCCCAGCTCCTTTCCCTGAGGGTTTAGGGATTCTGTGCCACAGGGGCAAGAAAACACCTGGAAAAACCCAAGTGATTCGTGTCCTACCTGTCCCTTTTCCCTGCCCATTTTCCCTGTCCATTTTCCCTGTCCCTTCCCTCTGGCACCACATCAGCAACACCAGGGATGCTCCAACCTTTCCTCTGTGCTAAGCATCCTCGGGAAGCTGGGTTTTTTCCCCACTTTTAAAGGAATTTGAAATGAAAGGAGTGACAAAGGAAGCCCCACGTACCAAAGAGAGGCATGGGGCTGGCGATGCGGGCGCACTCGGCGATGTATTCCCAGTCTGCGCTCCGGGTGTACCTCTGCTCCCGGGATCGGCCGTGCAGCTGTGGGAGAGAGCCAGGGACACCTCACTGGACAGGCAGGGAGGGATGGGGGGCACTGACAGCGGGATGGGGAAAGGGAGCCTCGGGATCAGCCTTGGGATCAGCCTTGGGATTGGCCTCGGGATCGGCCTCGGGATCGGCCATGCAGCTGTGGGAGAGAGCCAGGGACACCTCACTGGACAGGCAGGGAGGGATGGGGGGCACTGACAGCGGGATGGGGAAAGGGAGCCTCGGGATCGACCTTGGGATCAGCCTCGGGATCGACCTTGGGATCAGCCTCGGGATCGACCTTGGGATCGACCTCGGGATCGGCCTCGGGATCGGCCATGCAGCTGTGGGAGAGAGCCAGGGACACCTCACTGGACAGGCAGGGAGGGAGGGGGGGCACTGACAGCGGGATGGGGAAAGGGAGCCTCGGGATCGACCTTGGGATCAGCCTCGGGATCGGCCTCAGGATCGACCTCGGGATCGACCTCGGGCTCAATGGGTGCCGACAGAGCGGGGTGAGCAGAGCTCAGTAAGGGATCCCTTGGGATCTGCCTCTGAATTTACAGCCAGGGGCACTGACAGGTTGGACAGGGCTTGGGGCAACCTGGGACAGTGGAACGGGATCAGCTTTAAGGTCCCTCCCCAAACCGTTCCGTGGGATTCCACGATCACGGACCCAAGGCTCAGGAGCAGGTAGGAAAACACCCTCTGCACCTGAATTTCCCTCTTTTATTAGCAGAGGGCACTGAAAGGCAGGGGAAGGTCACCCCCACCCCGTCCCCAGGCTGAATTCCTCAGCCACCAACCCCACACATCTGTCTCCGTACCGTGACCAGGGACGCTCCCCACTCCCGGATCTTAGGGATGATTTTGTGAGCCACGTTAACCTTTTCCTGCACCCCAGTCCGGATCTTCACCGTCAGTGGGACATCCAGCACCTGCAGAGGTGGGGGAATGAGGCCAGGCCAGGCTGGGCTCCCCCAGCTCAGCTCCAGGTGCTCCGACTCACCGAGTTCATCCCGCGGACGATCTGCTCGAACTTGTTGGAGCGAGTCATCAAAGCACAGCCTCCTCCCTGAGGGACAAAACACGGCACAGTCAGGACTTTCCTCTTCCTCACACAGTGGAGAGTCCTTGGAGCTGCTCAGGTAAGGCTTGGAGCATCTCAAAGCTTGGAGAAAGTGGATCGTTCAACCAAAAATAAACCCCAAAGTGCTTTTCCCTCCCAAATCCTGCCTGCAGAGACAGCAATTCCCTGGTCCCTGAGCACCTTAACCCCCTTCTCATTGGGATCTACTGCCCACAAATGAACTGGGAGCTCTGGATCAGACTGGAAGGAGCAATCAGGCAGCGGGGAATGAGGGAGAAAACAAGGATTCAAAGACAGAATTTCTCACCTTCTTGTAGACCAGGTCAATGGGACACCCGACGTTGATGTCAACAAAATCCACGTCAATTGTCCTGTTCAGGAGCTCTGCACACTTGGTCATGGTGTCTGGAAAGGCTCCCTCCAGCTGCCAAAGGGGAACAGCTTCCCTGAGTTCCAGAGGCAGCTTTTCCCCTGGGAAGTGAGTTATTGGTGGGCTATGGGGTGACAACACTGACCTGCACCCCGAAAATGTCCTCGGTGTGGTGGCGTTTGAGCAGAGCCCACTCTGAGGACTGGCCCTGCAGCAGGTTGGTGCACACGGCCATCTCCCCACAGGTGACATCTGCCCCAAAACGTTTGCAGATCCGTCGGAAAGGGAGGTTGCCACACTGGCAGGGACAGCAGGGACAGGGATGGTCAGATCTGCCCTGTTCCAACCGTGTCAGCGCCAAGTTTTGGCAAGAGGATGGAGTTATCCACCTACCGTGGTCAGTGGAGCCAGGTAGAGCTTGCCTTGGATTTCCAGCTGGAAAACAGGGATGGAGGAGCAGGTTAGCAGAGCTGCAGTGGCTTTTATGGAATCACAGAATGGTCTGGGGTGGAAAGGACCTTAAGGATCATCCAGTCCCACCCCCTGCCATGGCAGGGACACCTCCCACTGTCCCAGGCTGCTCCAAGCCCCAATGTCCAGCCTGGCCTTGGGCACTGCTAAGGATCCAGGGGCAGCCACAGCTGCTCTGGGAGTTCCATCCCAGCCCCTCCCCACCTTCACAGGGAGGAATTCCTTCCATATATAAGGAGTGCTCTGCCTGCCTCCCCCAGCTAAAGGCTCTCCAAGGGGTTTCTCTGCCATCTTTCCACGCACAGTCTGCACCACGGGATCAGGACACAAGGGACTCTCACCTTTTTCTTCTCACACGGCCGCAGCTTCGTGACGTCTTCATCCGTCAGCGGGCCCAGGGTTGGGGTGGAGGGAGCATCCTCAGCCCCTCGGGAGCTCTGCAGGGCCTCTGGTTTGGGATCCTCTCCCTGCTCCTGCAGCACAGGGCTGTCTCCCAGGCCCTCCTGGGATGCTGTGCAGTTGGACACCTCTGTGCAGCCCCCCGTGGCTTTGCCTCCCTTCCCACCGTGCAGCCCACGGAGAAACTCCTCGGCCTTCTGGAAGCTGAACTTCCTCTTGCGCAGCTGCTGCTGGAGGTCCTTGGAGAGGCTGTTCCTCACCAGCAGCTTCCCTTCCCACTGCTGGGCCAGGGCGGCGTTGACCAGGTTCTGGTGGCCGTCGCCGAGGTGGGCCTGGCCGAAGCGGCAGGTGACACCGTAGGGACAGCGGCCAAAGGTGTCGAAGAGGACACAGCGCTGGCCCAGGTCCGCCGGCTTCCCCGCCAGGTACTCGGACACGTCGTGCAGGAAGCGGCAGCGCGGCCCGAAGTGGCACTGCCCGGCACAGCCCTGCGGGCAACGCGGAGCAGGGCAAGCTGGGGATGGACCAGCACAGCCCAGAAGTGCCCTGAGCACCTGAGAGCCCCCGGTGAGGTCGGGAATGCTCCCAGGGATGTGCTGCAGGAGGGGAGGGGTGGATACACCTCAGGGGAGGGGATGCTTCACTTGTCCCACTCATCCCACGTCACCCTCTCCCAGATGGTTTTTATGGAGTCCCAGACTGCTTTGGGTTGCAGGGACCTTAAAGCCCATCCAGTGCCACCCCTGCCATGGCAGGGACACCTCCCACTGTCCCAGGCTGCTCCAAGCCCCAATGTCCAGCCTGGCCTTGGGCACTGCCAGGGATCCAGGGGCAGCCCCAGCTGCTCTGGGCACCCTGTGCCAGGGCCTGCCCACCCTCACAGCCAGGAATTCCTTCCCAATATCCCACCTAACCCAGCGGGAGCAGGGCCCGGTGTCCCACCTGTGTCACCGAGGGGCACAGCCTGCTCTGCTCGTAGCAGTTGGGTTTCATGCAGGGGCGGCTCTTGTTCTGCCCCCGGGCTCTCTTCTTCTCCGGGCGCTCCTTCTCCTCCTCTCCAGCATTCCCTTGGCTTTCCCCATCCTGGCTCAGCTCCTCTGCCTTCACCCGCTTGGCTGGGGGTTCGCTCTGGGAGCTGCTGACCCGCTCCTCTTCCTTCTTCTCCTCCTTTTCCTCCTCCTCCTCCTCCTCGCCCCCTGCCCGCAGGTAGGCGTGGAACTGCTCCTTGGAGGTGAGGAACCTGCGGGTGTCCGTGGAAAAGGGGTCAGGAGCGGGGGTTATGGGGGCACAGGGACTGTACCAAGGGCAGGAGGGGCTGGGCATGGACTGAGAGGGGGTATGGAGAGGTCGGGAATGTACTGGGAGGATTATGGAGGGACCAGGGACGTACTGGGGGATGGAGGAGTTGGGAATGTCGTGAGAGTGGGATATGGAGAGATCAGGAACGTACCGGGGGGGGGGGTTATGAAGGGAGCGGGCACGTACCGGAGAAGATTATCAAGGGGCCGAGCCCGTTCTGGGGGGGTTATGGAGGGGTCAGGCACGTCCCGGGGGGGTTAAGGAGGCGCCGATCCCGCACTCACCGGGCTCGAACCGGCGCCACGCCGGGCGCCGCCACCGCTGCCATGCTGCCGCGCGCGGCGATGACGTCAGGGGCGGGGCGGCGGGGGCACGTGACCAGGCGCGCGCGCGGCGGGCGGTATATAAAGGCTGACCGAGGCGCGGCCTCCTCACAACGGCGGGAGCCGCGGCTGCGGAGCGGGAGCTTCGTGTGACGGGTTCGGGCGCTCTCCGAGGCCGGTTTAGGGGGCTGCCCACAGCCCCTCATGGTTGTCAGGGCTGCCCATGTAGGGAGAGAAGGGCGGTGTGGAGCCCTTGTACCAGGGAGAGGTGTCGTCCGTTGTGGCAGCTCCTTAAGGCTTCTCTTTGGGGACAGCTGGGTGTGAGGGGTCACAGCTGCTGGCCCCTGAGGGTGGGCACGGCTGGAAGGACAGGGGTTCTTCACCCCTGAGATCACTGAGTTCAACTTACGACTGGACAGCACCATGTCAGCCAGACACACAAAGTGCCCCATTGTCCTTCCTTAAACAATTCCCTGATTTTGGGGTGAGCGTCTGGCTCTCCTAGGTCCTCACTGCTGTCGGGGGGGAGGATGGAGCTCTACAGAGACGTGGGATACTTGGTACGAGTTTTTTGTATTTTTAGTGTTATTTTTAAGCAGTAAACACAAGCACTGGCTGCACAGTGCTGAATGGTTGAAGCAGCTCTTGCTCATGAGCTGCCTGGAGTGCTCAAGCTGCCCTTGCCTTTGGCCTGCGGGTGGGAGTTTGGGCTGAAAACCAAATAAACACATCAAGCGTGGTGTGTTTGACCTTTTCTCCCTCCCCTGTAGCTGCCACGTCTTCCCTGCGTTTGTGCTACTCTTTACACCCTCTCCTGGTCCACAACCCCTCCGTGATCCTCCGAGCCTGATGCGTGTGAGCAAGAGCGATGCTGTAGTGAGGGGGCCGGTGTCTCACGGGTGATGTATTTGGAGCCCTCCTGGATGACGTTTCCTTTCCAGCTCCATCATCTCCACGGCCCCGTTTGACTCATGCTTGGCCTGGGCTGCTGAGAGGGCGAGAAAAGGCTGTGAAATCCAAGTGAAGCAAGACCTGGGCTCCGTCTTTTGCGTCCCTCACCCTCTGTTGAATCCAAGGCGCTTTTTTAGCCGGGTAAGAACTGTCCTCTTTGTGTTCATGAGGCTGGACATGGGGTCAGCCCTGCTCTGTGGAGGTACCTACAAGGAGACAGAGGGTAACTCGTGGGTTTTGTCCTAATTTAGGAGCTGCTGGAACCTCTGGAAGAGGGACTGCTCGTGGTGTTGCAGAATTACCATGGCGCTGAGATTGTTTATGGGCACTGCAGGCTTGTGTGTGCACGTGGAGTGGAGGTAAAAGTGCATGTGGGGCTTGAATTCTGGTGTTTTCCTGTTTTAGCACAGTTCTTTCCAGATGCTCCGTCAGAAATGGCTTTTGGGAGGAGCTGGGAGCCTGGTGGGTGCTCCTGCTGCTGCCAAGGGTGGGCAGGTTGCACGATGGGGTCAGGCTGCTGTGGGAAGAGCTTTGGGCTGGTTGGGTGTTAATTAGTTCTGGAGTGAAATATGAGGAATGCGAAATACTATTTTAAGCTTCAGCTTGGCTGGGGGAAGGAAGGAAGGAAGGAAACGAGGCCCTGGGGATTAATGAAGTGATTTCACTGCTGTTTTTGTGGGGCAATAAGCCCGAAGTCAGAGTGCTTTGGGCTGGCTGCACCCGGCTGAGGTCAGACTTCAGCATCTAATCCCTGCTCCGGGCACTGGCTCGGCAGCTTTATGAGGCTGAGCCCTGGATGAGCGTCCCAACAAACCCTTTCCCAGGTTGGACAGGGCTTGGAGCAACCTGGTCTACTGGAAGATGTCCTTGGCCATTCAGGGGTGGGATTGGGTGAGCTTTGAGGTCTCTTCCAACCCAAACCATTCCATGACTCTCTGCTAGGTATGGAGAGGTGCTGCTCTTGTCTCTTACATCTTCTCACCCCTTCAGGTCATGCTGAGGTTGGAAGAGGAGCCAGGGGAATGAGGAGCTGGATAAATGCAGGGTGAATACAGAGCTTGGAAGGCCACAGCTGTCAGTCCCACATCCTGCAGCAGCACTAAAGCAGCTTTAGAGAAAACCAATACCCACGAACTCACTGGGAAAGGCCAAGGCAGGAAAAAGGGAAAGGTTGATTACAGGAAAGTGGGATATAGATACAGGGAGAACTAAGTCAGGAAAAGTTCAGCTCCTTCAAGGTCCAAGTTAAACACGTATTAATGAACCTGCCCCTTCCACAGGCTCCCACACAAAAGTCGGATGTGTCAAGCCCTGGGGTCTGGCTACCACACCAGGAATTAGCCAAAAAATGAGGCTCTGTAGCAGCCTCAGGAGCAGCTGCCATGGGGAGAGAGGTTTGGGCTGGTCACACTCATCTGGAGCAGTGCTGAGTGTTGGTTCCTGGTGCCAGAGGGGTGAATGTCCCAGGTGTGGGGTTGGATGTGTGGGAAGCTGGCTGGAGCTGGGAGGGAACCTCCGGGTCCTGTCTTCTGCTCAAACCAAATCCATCCCTCATGCATTGTCTCCTCTTTTATCCGGTCTCGTTTTAGCAGCACAGCTTCCAGCCTTCTGCAAAGGAGACTATTCCCATTGCTCATAAATCTCCTATCAGGAAGCTGTTTCCAAGATTAAAGCTTTAAACGTTTCCCCTCTCTGGTTTCATGTCCCAGCTCCCAATTCCCTCCCTGCCGTAATCACCAGCTCCATCCCCTCCATCTGGACACGCTGGGGTCTCACACCAGGCCCCTGCGAGCTCTGTCTGCTCCAAGAAAACATGTGCTGGGACAATTTGGGATTGGGGTGTGCACCTCAAAAGCTCGGAAGCAGCCCTTCCAGGCTTTGTGTCATGGAGTTTGGAAAGCTCCTCCTGCTGCAGGTCCCTCCTGGCTGGTTTAAGAGCTGACTTAGCGTTTGGAGGAGCTAAAGGTCATTATCTGGGCAAGGCCTATGGCTTTGGGATGAGCTCTCTGTGTGCTGGAGCTCGGGGTCTGTTGTGCATGTCGGATCAGCGGGAGCGGGGCTGGGGTGAAGATCCGCGGTGACGAGTGCTTGGATCGGCGGTGCCGTGCTGCTGCGGGGGCAGGGGGAGGCACGGGACAGCTGGGCTGGCGTGGGAGGGCTGGGAGCACTGTGGGACCCCAGGGCTCTTGGCTGGGGCACTCAGCCCTTTGTCAGGAAAGCCTGGAGGAGACCCCAAGTCTTTTCATCAGACCCTAAAATTAGAGGCAGCCAAGGCCCCAGTGGTGGGAGAGGCGGATTCCTTGGCAGAGGCTGCTGTGCTGATGGAAGAGGCAGGATGTGGCTTTTCCCAGCGCCCTGGGCACGGGAGCGGGAGGAAAGTCCCAATTCTCCATTCTGGGAGCTCTGGGGGGCATCTCTCACCAGCCTTTGTCCCTCTCAGCCTTCATCACCCTCAGCCCTGCTGTTCCCAAGGTCGTTCTGGGGCAGCTCCATGGGAGGCTTCCAAAAGGGACCTTCTCTTCTGGCCTCTGCTGTCACCTGAGGTCACCCCGTCCCCTTTCCGTGCAGGTTGGCTAATCCCCCGTGGCTCAGCCTGTTGGGAATTAGGGGAGTTGAGGATCTGGACAGGAAAGGTGCTTGCCTTCAACCCTTTATCTGGCCTCTTCTAATGCCCTGTGTGCCACCAGATAAAATCTGGTGTGCATTTTTAATTTTTATTTTTACACGAAAAAGCAACACTGAAATTTCCTCCTGACATTTAACTCAGTCAGTCGGTGACAAACCGAATAAACATTCCTGTTTCGCTGGGACAAAGGCTCCAAGATCCTGCTGGGACTAAAATGTTTCATCATTTCCGAAGTAAAATGTTTCAGTTTAAAAAAAAAAAAAAAAAAGAACAACAACTAAAAATGACACGTTTCAATGTTTTTCTAATTATTTTCTCCATTTTGGCTGGAGCTATTTGTCAAATCTGGCCTGGCTTCTCAAATAGCTTTGGAACCTTCCAAAACTGCTATTTTGGGGACTTTTCCTGTTATTGATGAATAAGTTGGATCCCTGCCCTGCATTCCTGTTCATTCCAGGTGTTTTCTGGGGTGTCTTATGGTGGATGGAGCCTTGGCGCCACCCTTTCGGTGCCATGGGCAGGGACACCTTCTGCTATCCCAGGCTGCTCCAACCTGGCCTTGGACACTTCCAGGGATCCAGGGGCAGCCACAGCTTCTCTGGGAATTCAATTCCAGGGCCTCACCGCCCTCACAGGGAAGAATTCCTTCCCAATATCCCATCTATCCCTGCCCCGTGGCAGTGGGAAGCCATTCCCCGTGTCCTGTCCCTCCAGGCCCTTGGAAATCATCTCTCTCCATCTTCTTTGTCGGCTCCTTCAGGCCTTGCAAGGCCACACTGAGGTCACCCCAAAGCTTCTCCTCTCCAGGCTGAACAATCCCAGCTCTCCCAGCCTTTCCCTACAGAGCTGCTCCATCCCTCTGAGCATCCTGGTGCCTCCTCTGGACTCTCTCCAGCAGCTCCACGTCCCTCCTGTGTTGAGGAACCCCAGAACTGGAGGCAGGTGGGGTCTCACCTGAGCAGGGCAGAATCACAAGAAGAAAAAAACCCCCACATTTTAATTTAGCTCTGGAAAAAAAACCTCAGCGCTATTTTTATCCAGAGCCCTCCCTAACACCGGATTTTTGCAGACTAAGGGTAGATGGCTTTTTTCTTCCTCCTCCTGACTGAGAGGTGGAGAGGACTGATGCAATGTCATCTAAACTTGGAGCAGCCCGTGCTGCAGCAGCTGAGGAGGCTTTGCAAAATGAGAACCATCCCCAGTTTTCCCCTGGATGAGGCTGTGCCAGTTTTCCATCCTGTCTTTGTTCTGGAAGACTCACCCTTGCCTTAAAAATGGATCTTGAGGATTTGCCCTTCCCTGCCTCGAGTGAGAGACACTCCTGGGGCTGGGACCTTGCTGATCCCTTTTCCTTAGGGATTTGTACCCAGGTGGTTTAATTTGTGTCCTGTGCCACTCCAGGCTGCTCCTGGTGCCTCAGGGGATTGTGTTGTGCAGTGACCTGCATTCAGCAACACTGCACAGCATCAGCCTGGCCAGGATCCATCACTTTGAGCCTAACTCAGCCACAAAAAGGCAGCTGTCCCTCTCCTGTGGACATGGTTCCATGCAAGTAAGTGGGAAAAGAGGCAAGGAAACAGGTGGTGTTGTCCCTGGAAAATCATGTTGCTGTGGAGATGGAAAGATGTCACTTGGCACAAGGGAGGGAGCGACCCAGCTCGGGTTTATCAGCCCTGATAAAGCTCCCGTGGGATCTTTGGGGTGTTAATGCAGGACAAACCATCCCCTCTGGCTCTGCTGCACTCACACAGCTCTGGCAGCCCTGCTGGGGCTCTTGGAGGGTGAAGGAGCAGCTTTTTCCAGGAGACCTTGGCTGTGCCTGGGATGTGGGAAGTGCAGGGAAAGCAAACAGGCTTTGGCTGGGCCTCGGAGCCTGGACGTGAGCAGCTCCACCAGGACTCTCTGTCCTGGAGGGAAGTGAGGAGGCTGCAGTGAGTTCTGTCACTCCCTTTCCTGAGCTGGAAAAGTCTCTTCCCAGTTGTTTCTCCCCCTCTGTCCCTGGATCCCTTCTCAGCAGGGACTAATGCACTTGCTCTCTAGGCTGGCTTAATTCTGACATGAGATTACATCTCTGTGTGTGGGTACATGAGCTCCCTCCCCCTGCTCACGGCAGCTGAGTCCCAGCTCGTTCCAGCAGCGTTTGACAGAGAGGAAATGTCTCAAACCCATTGAATTCCTCCAGAATCCGTGGGGGTGGTGATTTGATTGAGTACCCAAATTTGCGTCCCCACTGAGGGGGTTCTTGGGAAGGAGCTGTGATTAGTGGTGTGTGAGGATGTTGTGGGAGCTGTAGGTCATCCTCCTGTAGGGGTTTTCCTGCTCCCAGCAGAGCAGAGGACAGGTCCCATATTCCAACTTGTCCTGTCGCTCCAGGCCCTTGGCCAAAGTCTCTCCCCATGTTTCTTGTCGGCCCTTTCAGGCCCTGGAAGGCCACTATGAGCTCACCCCAGAGCTTCTCTTCTCCAGGCTGAGCAATCCCAACTCTCCCAGCTGCTCCATCCCTCTAATCCTCCTCTAGACTCGCTCCAACAGACCCGTGTGCCCAAAAAGCACCCTAAACTGGGCCAGGGAAGGGCAGCCAGAGCTGCCTGTGCTGGTTTTCACCTGCAAGGCAAGACGGCAACACAACCCTGCCAGGGCTCCAGGAGCCTTTGGAAAACGCTCCCAGGCACAGGGGGGGATTGTTGAGGTGTCTGTGCAGGGCCAGGAGCTGGACTCTGATCCATGTGGATCCTTTCCCACTCAGAATATTCCATGGTGGAGCCATGCAGGGCTGTCCAGCTGTAAAACTGCTGCTCCACTGAGCCATTCGGTTCTAAGAACAGGTGAAGACTTTTCCAAAGCTTTCATTTAAGGAATGGCATTGCCCTTTCCTGCTTCAATTTAGGATCCTGCTCTCCTGAGCATGACTGAACAGCTTGACCTGTTCTCCTCCACAAAATCTCCCTGTTCCCTCTCCTTTCCCTGCCCCGGCGGTTCCTGCACCCGGCAGCATTTGCTGAACTCGGGAGAGCCTCTCCCCGCAGCTGCTTTTGCTGCTGCTGCATCTCTGCAGATCATCAATATTCATGTGCTCCATCAGCAGAGCCTCTGGAAAGAGCTCTGCAAAGCCCGAGCGGGATGCAGCGCTGGAAAAGCCTTTCCCGTGTGGGGTCAGGGAGCCGAGTGCTTGCCACGAGAGGGGGGTATGAGCCCGCGGCAGGCGGGCACTGGGTGCCGGGGTGGCTCGGGGTGCTGCGGGCACTGCCACGGCTCCATCCCGCCTTCCCAGGGATGGCTCGGGTGTGATCGGTGCTGCTGTTCGGGATCTCACCTGGGCAGGGAGGAGCTCAGCCCACGGGGATTTTGCTCCCGGATGAGCCGCTGTGGGAGAGCTAAAGCAGAAGGGATTTTCCTGGCTGCAAGCTGGGCAGGGAATGCTGTGCACATCCCCGCTCCTCTCTGGGCTGGTTCGTTTTCCTTGGTAAATTCTGGTAAAATCGTTTTCCTTGGATGTGTCTGTGTTTTCCCCAGGAGCTGCCCCCACTGCCCCGTGTCATTCTCCCTTTTGCACTGATGCAACTCTTTGTGATTGTGATTGCAGAAAACCGGTTTGAGGAGCTGTTCTGGCTCATCCTAATTGGTTTTTTACCCCCTTTCCCAGGTCAGGAACATTTCTTTCCCAGGTGTTGCTTGAGCATGTTGTGTCCTGGGGTCTGAGCAAGCCTGTCTGTAAATTATCCCAGCTATTCTCTTGTACTTTGCTGTGACATCAAAAGCCCGGATTTCTCCTGCTGGGTGATCTCCAGGTCATCAAGGCAGATCCATGTACAGAAAACTTGGAGAAATTGTTTGATTTCAGCTTGAACTCGGACTGGGAATGGAGAGACGTGGAGTTGTTTCTGGCTTATGTGTTTTCTCTGTTGATTTCTTCCATTATTTCGCAGTTTCGTGCCCACGTGCAAAGACTAAAATGCTCAAGGAAGGGCTTGGATGGTCAAGTATCCTCCTGTGTGGAATATTCCCTCCCACATCAGAGGAGGAGGGAAGGAAATATAGAAAAGAAATCCTTCATCTTATTTTTTTGAAGGGGAAAATCCTTAACGTTCACTGGAGTTTAAATTTTGGACTCAGTTTTGTGATTGAGGCCTGTTTTGTACCTTTATAAACCCAATTCTTTTGATCCAACAAACCACCTTATAGCAAGGCTGACTCCAGGGAGGGGCTATCCATGGGATCAGAATCCAAACTCTGCTCATTCCATGGCTTTTTCCTCGGGATTTGAAACCCTGGGAACAGGTTCTGGGTCTGTGGAGTCAGACCATGCATGTGCTGTGCAGTTGCAGTTGAATTCTTGTGTGAAATATCCTTTCTGGTCTGGCTGCTGCAGGGAGATTAGGAATAATCCCCAGCCCCCATCCATCAAACTTAATTAGGGCCATTTCCTAACGAGCCTTTGGACAGCTCAAGTGGGAGTTGTGAGGAAGACCGAGCACCTTGTCATCACTTCCAGGAGGGAGAAGGACCAACAGCCCCATGCCCAGGGCTGGGGCTGGCTCCAAAGTGGGTTGGAAAATCCCAACAAACATCAGGAGTCCAAAAAGTCTGCTCAAAAAGCAGAAAATCCCTGGATTTAGGTGAAATTGGGTACTCACTGACTGACTCTGCTCAGTGCTCTGCTCCTGACCTGTTTTCCTGCCTCTACCTCCCAGAAACTGGGAGATCCTGGGCAATTCTTCCCGTGTTTTTCTCTAAAGTGGCCATGGTTTATTTTTCCTGAGAAAGGCTTTGTTTTTTAGAAGATGTCAATTGAAATAGAATCTGAATCTGTTCCAGGGAGGGTGTTGGTTGGATGAGTGTCTCGATTTATTTATTTTATTAGTATTTGTTAGTTTTTACATTGGTGATGCATCCCTTAGGTCCCATCCCAAGGAAAACATGGAGGGGAGGGGTTAAGCTAAAGCAACTGTCTTTTGAAATGTCCATTAATCTCCCCCAAAACAAGGGAAGTTTTTTCCAGAGGTCACAATCAAAACGTGTCCCAGTTATCCTGGTCAGTTGTTCCTCACTCTCTGGTTTAGTACCTCGACAAAATGTCCTGAATTTGACTTTTTCTTGTGATTTGGGGTTTGCTGGGTTGATTTGGGGTTTTATATGAGAGATCTGGAGAAGCCAGTGGTGTCCTGGGCCGATCCCACAACGTGGGCAGGAGGGGAGGGGGGGATTCTGCCCACTCAGGTGAGACCCCACCTGCAGAGCTGCCTCTGCAGGAGGATGTGGAGCTGCTGGAGAGAGTCCAGAGGAGGCCCCGAAGCTGCTCCAGGGCTGAAGCCTCTCTGGAGCCAGGCTGGGAGAGCTGGGGGCACTCACCTGGAGAGGAGAAGGCTCTGGAGAGAGCTCAGAGCCCCTTGCAGGGCCTAAAGGGGCTCCAGGAGAGCTGGAGAGGGACTGGGGGCAAGGGCTGGAGGGCCAGGACACAGGGAATGGCTTCCCACTGCCAGAGGGCAGGGCTAGCCACTGGTCACACTGGTTTAGGCTGTACCTGCATTGATTTGAGCACTTTGTCCCACCCCTGTCCCCAAACAGCACCTCAGTGCCACACCTGGCAAATGATCCAAAATGTCCTGCTGCTCCAGGTATTGCCTTTTTTCTCAGGATACATTTTAGTGAGCCTGACTTTCCTCTCTGGCTTTGCTGTGCTGGGACTCTAGCTGGCAGAGCCCTAATTACCAAGGGCTGGGATTTGTAATTCCTGGCACAGAAACAGCATTAATGGATTTGTTCAGTTCCTTTTTATCGGCCTTTCCAGCCTGCCTCTTATCTCATTACTTTGGGGAGGGCTGAGATGGGATTAAGAGAAGTGCAGGCCTGATAAATGGAGATAGAAACCGTGGAGCTGGGGTGGATCAATACAGATCCATCACGGAGAGCTTGCAGGGAGGAGTAATTGGATGGAGCCAGGCCTGGGGGGAAGGAGGCTGCCCTGGAATGGGAGCTCAGGGACACAGGAATGTGTCACAGCGGTCATGGAACCTGTTGGGTTGGGTGAAAGTCAAGCACATGTGGAGGCATCTGACACTTGGCTTCCTGCACATCCATCACTTGTCCTGACTCAGCTCCTCGCCGTGGTGCCGATGAATATCTCGGCTGGATGAAACTTTCCCAGGCTTCACGAGGACTCGCCGGTGCCTCCTGCACCCAAAGGAGCTGCTCGGTGCTGTCCCCCTCCCTGAGGTGAACAGGGATGTGTGGGACATGTTGGGCACTGTCTGAGGGCTCAGGATGGAGCTGGAGGAAAGAGGGGAATGGGCCACTGTTGTTTGGTCTGGAAATCAGGATGCAAAGTTTGGAAACTTGTCTGAGCCACTGGAGTGTCTGTGCCAAGGGAGTGGAAAACAGGTCTTGTGGGAGCAGGTTTTTCTGCACCTGGAGCAATCCCAGCAGAGTGACCTTTTCCCTGGATGCATCCTTCTTCTTCCTGATCCTTGTAGGCAGAAGGGGAGGATGTGCTCGGGGTCGGGTTTGGAGGCAACCTCGTTGTCTTCCTGGGGGCACGGAGGAAGTGTCGCTGCTGGGCACAGAACCATCCACTGCCATTGGTGTGGTTTTGGGAATTTTACTCATGGCACAGGCACTGACACAAAAATGGGCCCGTCCTCAGGAGCAGGAGAGGCCTGGAGGGTCCTTCCCTTGCAGGGCTGCTCCCTGCCTTGCTCTGCCTGGATTCCTGAGGCTGCCAGCCATGGGAAGGGGATTTCCATCCTTCCCCCAAGCCTGCTGGGATCAGCATGGTGACGGCTCTGTGGTGCATGTGGACACCGAGTAACTCCGTGTGGCATGGCAGCTTTCCAGCCAGGAGTGAAGATCCAGCTGCTCAGGTTGGCTGCTTGGTCCCAGTTTTCCTTTAAACCAGCTCTTCCCCTTCTGCTTGGGAGCTCTGAAGAGCACCCAGGACTCTCCTGGGGACCCCTCTTTTCTGACACCACCTCTGCCCTCCTTCTCTCATTTCTCCACACGCTTTCTCGGGCTTCTCCTTCCCAGTAAAAACCTGGGAAGGACTTTCTCTTCACCTGGCCCTGGGCACAAATCTCTGCTCATTCTCTCTCTCCTCACTTCTGTCTTTCCCTTCCCCTAATTCCCTCCTTTAATTTGCCTTTGCTTATTTTGAATACAAAGCTCCTCCATCGCAGTGTTTATAGTTCATAAAGCCTTAGGCCCATTGCTTATTCTCCTTCTTATATCCCTACTTAACCGCCTTGGCTCCCTGTGCCCTTTCCCTGCTTCCAGAGTATCCAGGATGAATCACAGTCCCTGTCCCCAGCTGTCTGCTGCATAGTTCCCATATCCCAGGAATCCTGTTCCCAGACACTGCAGTGCCTCAGTCGCAAATTCTCTCTTTCTCATCCCTTCAAAATTCCTTTCCCTGGAGTCAGCCTCTCTCACGAGCCTCCCGAGCTCAGCACAGCCTTGAGGAAGGTCCCTGTCACCTGCACAATTCCCAGGATATTCCTGGTGCGGTCATCCCAGTGCTCAGAGCATTCCCACCTGCTCTGGGAGCTGTGGAGGTGCTGGCTGGCACGTGCTGGCACTGGGCTTATCTCCCTGGTACCGAGTAAATGCCATCAGCTTGCTTTGGATCCACTTCTCCATATCAGCCTTGGTCATGGTTTCCCTTCGGCTCTTCCCAAAATAGGCCTAAAGCACAAATGCCCTGATTCCCATCTCGCCAGGGGTGTGGTGAGGAGCAAGTGCTGGCTGCATCCCAGCTCCGTTCCCCTCCAGGAGCTCCTGGACCAGGGTGGGGTTTTTAATATAATTTATTTTTTTTTAGCTGTTTGTATTGAACTGAATTTTCAAGTCACATTTTATGCCCCAGCAAGAGAAGTGGCGCTGATGTTCATGAGCCAGTGGGGACTGAAGCAGTTGGAGAGCAAGTGGACAGAAACAGTGAGCAGAAAACAAGTGGGATGAGGATGTAGGATGAGGATGTGGGATGCTTTGGGTTGAGACAGAGCAAATGGTGGAGCCTGGTGCCACACGCTCTGCGTGAGAACAGCTCTGCCCCTGAGGCACAGCGTGGGCAGGGTGAGCTCAGGCCCTCCGGAGAGGAACACCCAGAGTTTTATTTTCCTGAGCTGAAATTTCCTCACCGCTGCACTTTTCCTGCCCATGGCTCAGTCCTCCTCCTCCCCTTCCCCAGGCAAAGCATCTGAACTGAAATCATTCTGCAGATGGAGCCCAGGACCCTGCACCATTTGAAGTCTTTCCCACTGGTTGTTGCAGTGGGAACCTGGAGCTCCACTCAGCCTGTGGTGCTCGGCCGCTCACTGGCTCAGGATCCTTTTCCATGGTGCAAATGTTCCCACGGACATCAGAGCCCACTGCTGCTGCCCTCACTCTCCTCCTCTCAAAGGGGACAGCTCTGTCCCCTCTCCTGTCCTCCAGAGACACCAAGTCGGGCTCATCCCCTGCCTGCACACACGAGGAGCAGGGAAGCGTCCAGCAGGAGCAGCGAGCCAGGCCAGCTGAAAATAGCCTGCTTGTCAGAGTTTTCCATGAGACCTTTGAGACTCCTTATCTCCTGCTGCCGTTCTGGCACAGGACGAGTTGCAGATGGAGCAGCCTCCAGGAGCAACTCCAAGGCTTCCTGCGCCCAGGCAGGATCTGGGGCCGTTGTCCTGTGGGATATCGGTCACTGTGGGGTTACAGCAGCCTCTGGTTTAGCAGGAATATTTGGGGGGAGTGAAACCTGCCTAATGTCATGGGGTGGGGGATATTGAGAGGCCTGGATTTGGTGACAGCAGGATTAGCAGGGATTTTAAGCTGTTGGAAAGATGCTGGCAGTGGGAGCAGGGTTCTGGACCTCTGGAATACCTGCCATGCTTCCAGCAATGCACAAGTCAGCAGGAATATCCCAAGCCATCCATAAGGTCTGTGATTTTCTGTGAAAATAAATGGATTCCTGCTAGGAAGCAAATAGAGCTGCTGCTTTGCTCGTTGGGAAGCTGCTCCTGCTTCCAGGCTCCTCCCGGTGAGCCGTGGATTCGTGGATCCATTCTGTGCTCAGGTGTCACCAAGCTGTGGCCCCCAGGCAGGCTTGGCAGCGTGACCTCCTGGTGCTTTCCACAAGTGCTTTCCTGACCCTGGAAGAATTTTCATGTGGCCTTAATGAGCCATCTGGGGGCAATTAGTTCTTGGTTTTATGACATCCTGGCTTTTCTCATGGAACGTGGCATGGCTGGGGCCGTGCCGGTTCTCCAGCCACATCTGGGAAGGAGGGAGGGAAGCAGGAGGTGCCGAGCCAGGCTTTGCATCCATCCTTCTTCTTCCTGGTGCCTGTAGAGAATCCAGGTCCAGGTGTGATCCTGCATGAGCTTGATCCACACCCGTGGAGGATCCATCCTGCTGGAACCTGTTGCTCTCGAGCAAGTCCCGAGGTTCAGGTCGAGCCAGCTTCCCAGCTGCTGTATCCCAAAGTTTCCTGGAGTAAGGGATTACAGAAAGGATTAGATATAAACCTCTGCTGCTGCAGTAAATCACGTTTTTCACTGCTGCCAACCAGGCGGGGAGGAGAGACGGCGGAGCTGGTGTTTCCCGTGGCAGCGCTGCTGACCCCAATTATTTTGGGGTGATAAACCACCACCTGTCCCTGGTCTGCCATAAACTGCTCCACTGCCTGGAAAGCCAACCAGGTTAAAGAGGAAATAACAAACAGCCTTTCCCACCGGGGTTTTTTTTTTTAAAGTTCTTAGGATTTTGGGGTGATGTTTCGGAGGCTTTTCTCTGACACCGAGAGGTGCGTGATCACTTTGGAGTGGAGGTTTTGAGGTTGGTCCTGAAATTCATGGGTAGCAGCTAAAGCTTCCATCACTTGGATGATGCTTGGGACAGAGTTATCATCGTTTTTGTTTTACAGAGGAGGAAGCTGAGGCACCAAGTGCATTCCTTACTGCTGGAAGTGAGGATTTCTGGGATTTCTGTGATGTTTGGCCCAGAAGATCTCCCTGCACTGCCCCACTACCTGTGCTGGGCAGGATGCTGACAGTTCCTCATGCTGGAGATCCCAGTCCTGGTGCTAGGACTGCTAGCAAAGGAGAAACTGCTGCTGGGAAGCTCCTTAATTGTGATTCCTAAGGATGAGGTTCATTAAAAAGAAGTTCTGATGTCCATATTTTAACAGACCATGTGTGCAGACCTGCAGCAAGCACTGCAAGAAATCCATTAGAAATCCTGCATGGAAGAAAAGGCCATTGAGCTGTTCCGCTGGGAATGGCAGGGCTTTGTTGTCTTTTATTTTCCCCTTCTAGTTCACTCCATCAGCTAATGGCTTTTGCTGACAGATATTTATCAGCCTGAACATGCTTTCCTTAGTCTTGGAAAAATAGAAATCTTTACTCCTGGCTCCAATAAAAAAATCAGCCCAATATCCCTGAACGAACCAGTCTGGATATCAATCCTTCTCCTGCCATCCCAGCTCTGGGAGTCGTTAAGAGGAGAATGGCAAAAGCAGAAAGTGAAGCCACCCAAGGTTAGGAACAAGCCCTGAATTATTATTTTTAATTTTTTTTTTTTTCCAGCCAGAAATGTCATGTGCTTAATGAGCTGAGGGGCAGAGCGTGCTCCCAGCTCCCTGCACCGTGTGAAACAGCCCTGTCCTGGCGTGGGAGAGGATTTGTGGAGCAGGCACTGGGGAGGGCAGGGTGGCACTGACACCAGCGTGTCCCCACGAGGTGTTCCCAGGCCCTGGCTCCAGCACCCCTCGATCCCTGGCCCACCAGGGGGAAGGAAAGGGGCTCAGCACCCTGGTGGTGCCTCTACAGAGTTAATCCTCCTCTCCTCTACACCCTGTGCTGATTTTCTCCTTTCTTATGCCCCTTTAGGAAGCTGAAATCTGCTCCCAGCCCTGTCTGCAGCAAGTGAAAATGCCTCTGTTTGGATTAACCAAGTCTGGCCTTACAAAAAGCTCTGTTAAGCACGGCTCAGGAAAACCAAGCATCCCAGATACGTTGGATGGTGCTGACAGATTTATGGCCGAGGAAACAACCCGTAACTTGTGAGATGCTGCTCCCCACCATTAATGCAGTTGGGACATTTTTTCCAGCACTAATTGGGATGAGGATTGATGTCCTCGCCCCTTCTCTCCAGAGGGGCTGGCAAACACCAGGGGCTTCCCTTTGGAGCTTCTTGAAGCTCTGAAAATTGCTGAAGTGAGGTTTTTTTCCCATGAATTCCCACTGTCCTGATGACTTTTGGACATCTGAGGAGTCTGAGCAGGTTTGTAGAAGCTCTCTGTGTGTAAGAAGATGTGTGACTACATCTGTATTATTTACATTTTATATGTATGTGAACATGTGTGTAGAGACTAAAAGGAAATGAGCTCCTATTCCATTGCTCAGGGCTGGGATCTGCACATTCTCTTTGGAGTATTTTGTGCCAGATATGAGCTCTGACTTACATTTTGAATAACAATTTTAATTAAATTGGTGTTTGTGAGCTGCTGCAGGGTGGGGGTGGGGGTGGCTTTGGCCACTCTCTTGCTCAGGAAACAAAATGACCTCACTTGTGAGAGTTGCAGGGTGACAGGCACCAGCTTCCATCCCTGCTGGGAAGTGAGGAATATGTGGGAGAAGGCAGCTCCAAAGGTCCTGGATGCCACTTTCCAGCAGGGATCACAATGGGGATGCCCTGGACGAGGTACTGAGCATCTCAGGGACCCCTCCAGCACACTGAGAGACTTTCACATTGCTCTGGTGGTTCAGTTCATGGGAGAAAAACATTTTGTACAGAGCCCCAGCACAGCAGGAGGATATATTTTCATGGATAATATAATCCAAAATGTAACTCAGAGGGTAACAAAGCCAACAGAGCTGTTTTTCAGCCAGCCCAGAGGTGTTTTCCTGGGTGCTGAGCTGAGTTTGACCATTGCAGGGTCTCTGAGCTTGCCTGTGCAGAGCTCTCTGCTTCCCTTCGTGCATTCCCGTTGCCTTTCTCCTGAAAATCTAACACAATTCCTCCATTCCACTCCAGGCATGAGGTCTCAGGACGTGAGATTTGAGGAAAGATTCATCCTGGCTGATGGGAAAAATACTGACCTCAGGGACAGCAGCACAGCCCTGCTCTGGGAACAGGCTGGAATCAAAGAGGATTTCCCTGGACAGTTAGATTGGATATCAGGAAAATTCCTTCAGGGAAAGGCTTTGGAGTCACCATCCCTGCAAGTGTTAAAAAGAAGTGTGAGTTTGGTACTTGGGGAATGGGTTAGTGGTGGCCTTGGCAGTGCTGGGTTAATGGTTGGACTTGATGAGCTCAGAGGGCTTTTCCAGCCTTAATGATTCCGTGATTCCAATGGGCTCCACCTGCTGAGGATCTCGGCTGCTGTCCTGGGAAATGATCATTTGATGGAGCCCGTTCCAGCCCTGCTCTGCAGGGATTCCAGCCTGGCTCTAAATGAGAAACAGTCCCAGCACTTCCCCAGTGCCTCCCTCTCATGGATCCCTCTGCCTTTTGCACTGGCTTGGGAATGTTCTGGACTGGGAAACCTTCAGGGATTCATTATTCAAACCACGCTGGCTTTCACTGCAGAGCTCCAATTGTGGTTTATGGGCTCGGGCTGGGATTATTGCACTTAAATTCAAGGCAGATCTCCTTCACTCCTGGGGAACGAACGTTGGATCCTCGCCCTGCTGGGAAATCATCCCTGGATGCACAGATCTGCAGGAAGCTCTGACTCCAGCTCACCTGGCTGCTCACGTAACAGCTGGGCTGCTGCTTGCTCCAGAAACCTGCTGGGATGTGGATCTGTTGGATTCGAGTGGTTCCTGGGTAAGGGAGAAGGGCAGAAGAGCTGGGGAGGGAATGCAGAGCTAAGGAAAAGGACGTTGGACAAGGGGAAGTGGCTTCCCACTGCCAGAGGGTGGGGAGAAATGGGATATTGGGATAGAACTCCTCCCTGTGAGGGTGGGGAAGCCCTGGGATGGAATTCCCAGAGAAGCTGTGGCTGCCCCTGGATCCCTGGAAGTGTCCAAGGCCAGGCTAGATGGGGCTTGGAGCAGCCTGGGACAGTGGAAGATCTCCCTGCCTATAACTGAGTGGAACCAGATGGGCTTTAAGGTCCCTTCCAACCCAAACCAGTCCAGGGCTCCATGAAGTAGCCCCTGATTTTGGCCAGGTGACAAAGCCCAACCCTCAGTGGAGAGAACCACCACAAACTTTGCTCCCTGTGGTCTCCACGACCAGCACAAGACTCTCCTGGATAAAACCCCATATTCAAGGCCCACAGTGCAGCCCAGTCCTGCCCTTGGTTTGTTGTTCAATGTGCTGCAGCCTCGATGTTTGGTAGGGGCTGAGCAAAGCTCAGATCTCGTTTCAGCTGAAATGGGAACCTCAGTGCAGCAGCCATCGACACCAGATGGTCTCAGCTGGGTCGAAGTCCAAGAGGATGAGGAAAAGCTGTGTAAAATCTGTCATGGAGACGTGGCTCGAGAGTCTCCTCACAGGAAAAAGGGAACATCAGTGTCTGAGCTGCTGAAAATCAGCCTGGGCTGACTTTTAGGAGCGAAATCCCTGTGGGGAGTTGTGTTCGGCACTTTGCATGCTGCGATTTGAGCTCTGTTGGGACCGTCCTGCTGTGAAATGAGAGCAGAGCATGGAGAGCCTGGGCAGGAGTGGGCACAGAGGAGATCTCCGTGTGCTGGGCTGGCTGCACTCCCATTTCTGCAAGGCAGGAGCAGGGAAACGGCGCCGGGGCTGGAGGTGACGGAGACCCTGAGCCCTCGGAGCGGCAGGTCCGGAGATCCCGCAGATGACACCGATGGCAGGGCCCTTTGCCTGCGAGCTCAGTGCTGGTTCCTGCTTTGGTTTCTATTAACAAATCTCTGCGGTTTCGAGCTCCTGCTGCTCCGAGAGGGGCGGGAGCTCCCCAGCCAAGATAAATAGGATAAATATTCCCGGGGTCTGGCCGGGGCTCCGGGAAAACAGAGAGTGCAGCGAGTAATTTGGATAATGCCTTCAGACACAACCATTATCCCACCAGCGCTTCCTGAGGAGGCTCAGCCAGAGAGAGCTGGACCACAATGGGTTGGACACGGCCTCTGCCACTCTGAGAAGCTTGGCCTGGCACCGGTACGGCCACGTGTCCCCAGGCCCTGTCCTGGAGCCAGCTGTGGTGGGGCTGGGAATGGCAAATCCCTGCCCTGTCCCTGCTCCCAGGGACACCGGCAGTTTGCAGGGATCTGGTGCAGGTTTCAGGGCCATTTCCCCGGCCAGTGCAGGCAGAGAAGCATCTACTGCTGTAATCCCTGTCTGTGCTGAGTGAGGATGTTGCTGTGCCTTGTCCAAACAGGGTTTTGCAAAGGAAGGGAAGGAAAATCCAAGATAAATCCATCCCTAATGGCGAATCCTTTGAGAAAGCCAAGCACTGCTCCAAGAGCTGCTGTGAGATTTGGGGAGCATCTCCAAGCTGGCCAAATCCTGAGCTGTGGGTTACCCCCACCTGCCCAGGGCTTTGCTTCTGCCCCTCTCATCCCCACGGGCTGAAGGCTCCGAGAGCACTTGAACTTCCTGACTGGACATCCTGGCACTTCCTGGCATCCAGGGATGGAGAGCAGCAGGGGTAAGAAATAGCCAAGCCACCCCCTGGGACGGATCATGGACAGGTATTTGATCCATCTCCATGGAGATTAAACCCTGCTGCCACTCCAGAGGATCAGCAGGAGAGCTCTGCCCACGGCAGGGCATGAGGATAAGAGGAAGTTTCGCTCGTGCTGCCTGCCAGGACTAATTGGGATCTTCTCACTCCAGCTCCCCTCTGTTGGAGTCTCTCCAGGAACACACAGACCTGTTCCTTCCCTTGTGCCCCAGGCAGCACCAAACACGAGTCGTGAGTCTCCTGCACTGATTCCAGAGGGAAAAGCCGCCCTGGGACAGCGGGTTCCAGTTCCCATGGAGTTGGGAGCATCTCAGTGCTCACCTGGACCTCACAGAAGGGCTGTGTCTTCACCTGGAGCACTGGGATGCAGCTCTCACATCTCCAGTCCATCCCAGTGATCCTTTCCCAGTATCTCTACCCTGGGTGTGTGGTTTTTTCTGCCCTTCCCTGGCAAGGGCAGGGGGTTTCCCTTAGTTTTTGCCCGTGGACTGCAGCAGGTTTACTGCAGTAAATCCCGAGGCCGTGTCCCAGCTGCACAGAGAGGGCTCCGGCTCCGGGGTCACGGAGTTGCTGCACGGTAGCTCCAGAGAAGGGATCTGTGGATTGAATTTCCGGGAACTGCTGGGGCCCAACTCAGTTCTGAGCCACCCGATTAAAAATAAACACAGAGCTATAGATGGGCCCTGCTCGGCCCCAGCTGATTTTTATCAGCCCTGGCTGGGCCTTGGGATGGAAAGAGTGCTCGGTTGGAGTCACTCTCGATTCCCAATCTCGGGAGGATTTGGGAAGCAGAAAGTTCGAGCCGGGGCCTCTGTGAAATTCCGGCTGCTCAGAGATTTTCCCACATTTTCATCAGACCTACAGCTCATTCAAGTTCGTTTTTTTGGGTTTTTTTTTCCAGAGGTTTTAAGGGCTGAAAAGCTCATTGTATCTGTCTGGTGATTCCTGGTTTCTGCGGGAGCTGGACACCGTGTCCCTGCAGGGGTTAAAGGCTGGGAAAAGGGCTCTTTTCTGTCCCAGTTTAGAAGGTGCAGCAGCCCGCAGAAAGGCAGAGCTCGGAGGATGGACACCTGCCTTGGGATGCCTTTTAGCCAAGGTTTCCATCTGTGCAGTCAGAGCCGTGAGCTGGCACTGGCAGCTCCCAGGGAATGAGGTCCCTGCTCCCCCGAGGCCCTTCCCAGTGCTGGGAACAGCGGGGTTATCAGAGTGGGGTGGCTCCTCTCTAAGATGGAAATTTCTCCCGTGGCCAGAGGCAGGGATCTTGGCTGGCATCCCCGCTCCCTGTCACTGAGCCTCGCCACCTTCCAGGGTTCACTTTGTTCACAAAGAGCCTCAGATAAGCTCTTGGCAGGGGTGCTCCGTTCTGCAGAGGCATTAGCAGGGCTCAGGGCAGGGGGGGTTTAATTTTAACCTCTTGTATCCCTCGGAAGCTGCAGCTCAGACACAGAGCCCGGGGCTGGGGCAGCACTCGAGGCTCTGCATCGGTGGGAAGCATCAGCATCACTGCCAGGGTGAGATCAAGGAGGGCACAGGATCACAGAATATCCCGAGTTGGAAGTGGCCCATGGGGATCACGGATCCAAGCCCTGGCCTTGCTCAGACTCCCCAACAACCCCACCCTGGGCATCCCTGGGAGTGTTGCCCAAATGCTCCTGGAGCTCTGGCAGCCTCGGGGCCGGGACCATTCCCTGGGGGGGTCTGTTCAGTGCCCTGGCACCTTCTGGGGGAAGAACCTTTCCATGAGATCCATCCTGACCCTCCCTGACACTGCTCCAGCCATTCCCTGGGTCCTGTCCCTGCTCCCAGAGAGCAGAGGTCGGAGCTGCCTCTCCACTTCCCATCCTGAGGAAGTTGTAGCTGGCAATGAGATCTTCCCTCAGTGTCCTCTTCTCCAGGATGAGGTGGATTATGTGTTTCTCCACGACTGAATTTCTTTGCCAGTCTGAAAAACCTCTTTAACCCCAAGCTCTTAAAACAAGCAGCCAGTGATTCGAGGGAGCTGCTCTGAGGCATCTCATGAAGCGCCTCATGGGATGCTGCACTCCCTGACCCAGAGCACGGCCCTGGAGCCCTGCAGCATTCCCTGATTCCCAGGGAAGGGCTGCCTGGCAGCCGTGCAGCCTCCCCTGCCACTCAGCCTCATTTATCTTCCTTACTCGGGCTGTTTACGCAACCAAGAATTGGCCAGAGGCGCCCGGCCCCGCTGCGTGCCAAGGGAGGAAGCGGGCACAGCACAAGCTCTCGTGGCTGGCACCCAAGTGCCTGCACGCTCCCTGCGGAGAACAAAAGGCCAGGATGCAGCCCCGTGGCTCAGGGCAGCCCCGGCCCCTCGCAGGGCTCGTCCTTGTGCCGGGGGTCCTGGCAAGGGAACCCCTCATGCAGCATCGAGCAGAGGTGCTCAGGCACCTTCTCACCAATCCCTGGGATCCGAGGTCCCGGATAACTTTTCTCCCAAAGCGTTGTTCTTGGTTTTAGTCCCTGTTTAACCCTTGGTGGCGTGGGAGCTGCTGCTGAGCTGGAGCTTGAGATGTCCCACAGTCAGTGTCCCCTCGGTCACAGAGCCACCGCTGCCGTCCCACTTCTTGTACTCCCACAGCTCCATGATCCCACTGCAGAAAGGGGTATTCCTCTGTTCCAGGGGCTGGGAGGGGCCTGGGGCACCCCGGGATTTAGCCCCCTTGGCTAGGCTGGGCTTGCCCAAAGAGCTGCCACAGGGGCTGTTTGCCAGCCTGGGGTGGGTTTCTGAGTTCCAGGTTGAAGATCCCAGTGCCAAGCTCCTGGCACCGCTAAACAGACACATTTCCAGAGGGTTTGATAGGATTTCTGTGTAAAAATAATACTTTTTTGTTTTTATTGCTCCAGTAAACACCAGTTGCTGTAAAGCTGCCAGCGGGAAAACCACTGGCTGCAGTTCTGAAGAAGGGAACAAACAGGGGACGGTCCAGGCACGGTGTCACCTCCCAAACCCCTCTATCCAGGAGTTTGGAAGAGAAGCCAAACCTGGCCAAACCCCTGTGACTCCTGGCCTGAGGTAGCCGAGCCCCACCAGCAGGTTCCCCCCAGGTGCCCGGCTCGGGAGGGTGTGTGAGACAGAGCACGCTTTGTGGCACGCCTGGCCCGGGCTTGCCTGGCAGGACAAGCCCAGCAGGAACACGCTGGGGTCTGACACCACCTCAGCAGCGCTGCTGGCCCTCAGGACCATCCCAGGATGTCACAGCAGCCGGGATGGAGCCTCAGAGTGACGCCGGTGGGTCCTTCCAGTGGTTGTTATTCCAGTGGTTGTTATTCCAGTGGTTGTTATTCCAGCTTTGTGTCTCTGCTCACGGAGCGCTCCTCTCCTGCCGTGCAGCGGGGAAGGTTGTGTCCCATCACAGAACAGGGCTGGGATCCTTTTCCCTGCCTTCAGGGTGTTTGGCTTCTGGCTCCTTCCAAAGCCGTGGATTTGCCTGCTCGTGGTTCCCCCCCAGAGTCGCACGGGGACACTGAGTCCTGTCACACCTACCTTCCAGGTGACGGAAAACAAAAGAGCCCCAGATCTTTAAAAGCAGGAAGCCAGATTCTGTAAACTGTCTAAAAATGTATCCTCCGGAGATGAGCTTTGGCTCCCAGCCCAAGGGAACGATCCGTGCTAGGGAGAGGGAGGAAGGGATGGTGGAGTGGGAGCATCCTGGTTGTGTCCCCCTGCCTGGGACACCCCAGACCGAGAGTTCAAGGCTCTCTCCACACCTCAGGATGGAGCTGCTGCCTCTGAGCTGGGATTAAATGATTTTAATTCATTAATCCTGCGTGGTTTTGGCTGATTGCCCCAGGGATTCAGGCAGAGCTGTGTGAGGGAATAAAATTCACAGAAAAGAAAGGACTCCCTGCTGCTGCAGGTGGGGCCACTGAAATCCCCAAACGCGTCTGGGGAGTCCAGGGCTTTTGCGGCAGGATTCATGGAATCAGAGAGTTCCAGAATGATTTGGGTTGGGAGGGACCTCAAAGCCCATCTCATTCCAACCCCCTGCCATGGGCAGGGACACCCTCCAGTATCCCAGATTGTTCCATCCAACCTGGATCCCTTGGACACTTCCAGGGATGGGACAGCCAGAATTTCCATGGACAACCTGTGCCAGGGCTTCGCCGCCCTCACAGAGTCCTCACTTTTTATCCTTGCCTTTCTCCAGCCCTTTCCCAAACCAGCTCTGATTGTCACCACTGGTGGCCTCTCAACTGGTTCTGCTGGCTGAGAACTCCGGGTTGGATGAATTCTCCTGATTTATTTCCCGAACGTTGTTGCCTTCGGGCTGACACTCAATCAACGAAACCAAAACCTGGGAGGGGCTCCTCACGTGTGACTGAGCTCTGCACCACCTCATCCAGAGGCACCTCCTGCTACTGCTCCTCCTCCTGAGGCAGCCTCACACGCACGCCGGCTGTCTGGGAGTGATGGATGACATTCCTGGGATGGAAACACCTCACAAAACCCCTGCTATCCCGCCATCGATCCGTGCCAGCTCCACGGGAGCTCCATGGGACTTAGAGCCTCCCCCTGGGTGCTGGTCTGTGCTCAGAGCTCAGGCTGGGCCAGGAAGGGCTCTCCCAGGGCAAAGATGACTCAGGGAGGAGAAGTGGGATTTGGGAATGTCTTCCCTTAAAACACAAATGATGTGACTTGCAGGCAAACTTCTCTAGGGATGTTTTACCAGAGCATGGAGTGCCAGGACACAGGGAATGGCTTCCCACTGCCAGAGGGCAGGGGTAGGTGGGATATTGGGATGGAATTCCTCCCTGTGAGGGTGGGGAGGGGCTGAGATGGAATTCCCAGAGCAGCTGGGGCTGCCCCTGGATCCCTGGCAGTGCCCAAGGCCAGGCTGGATGGGGCTTGGAGCAGCCTGGGACAGTGGAAGCTGTCCCTGCCCATGGCAGGGGTGGCACTGGATGGGCTTTAAAGTCCCTTCCCACCCAAACCATCCCATGATTCCACGATTCTGTGAAACCATCCTCATCTCCCCTGGGCTCGGAGCGAATCCTCCTGGCTGCTGTGGCTGCCAGCAGCCAGGCACAACCTGTCATCACCTCCGTGGATGCAGAGCAGATCCCCGAGCAGCCAGGAAGGCCAGACAAGCGCTCTCCTGGGACAGGCACTCACAGACATCCTCTCCCTGGAGAGCAGCTCTTCCTGCCTCCTTGATCCTATTTACATCCCCCCCCCCAAAAAAAGCCCTGGGAAAAACAAACCCCGACTCGCTGCCTGCCGGAGGAGGGAAACCAAAGAGCTCCCGGGATGCAGGGGAAGGGATGAAGGCAACAGGGACCTGTCCCAGAATTTTGGTGCCCAGGTGGCAAAGGGAAGCGAGGAATGTTTGGCAGGACAGCTCCTCTGTGCCCAGGATCCTTGGAGAGGCACAAGGAATTTGCAATAAGCAGTGGGGAAACGCTTAAACAGTCTGAGAATCCTGAGGGAAAGGAAGAGGAGAGAGGAATAAAGAGGGAGGTTTAGGCCCTTCCCAGTAATAATAGTAATTAGCCCAAATAATAATTAGTCCATGTGCTCCTGACTTTCATAGATCTGCCAAAAAATCAGATTAGTTTTTTATCTGAAGGGCAAGAACTGACTGGGATGAGGGTGTGCAGTGTAAAACCTCCAAGAAGAGCTGCTTTTCCCCCCAAATGCTTCTCAAAGCACCTGATTTTTAAAACGAAATTTTTTTAGTTCCTGGCCTTATTTCACCTATTGAATTTTGGGAAAGGTCAATCGACTTTTGTTTTGTTTTTCTCCCCCCTAAAATTACAGAGAAGCTCTTTCCCGAATGAAAATTTTTTTTTTTTTTTAACCAAGCCTTGAAAACACAGAGGAAGAAAATGTAAATATTTTATCCCCGTGATTCTGTGGATGAAAAGTGGTTTTTTTCCCCTCCTCGCTGCCGTCTTCAGCTGCCCTGCACTGCGCTTACTCGAAAACCTGCATCTTATTTAAAAGCTCAGAGGGGAATTGTTTAGAAAATCAACCTAATACTTACAGCCTTGCCTTTGATTTCTCGGGAGTAAAGCCAAGCCAGGCTGCTGCAGGGAAGGAGGAAAACTCGGGATGTGCTGGTGATCTCTGGACTCTTTTTTTAACCTGTCCTCAACCAACGCCTCCAAAATGCCGCAACACCCTGGTACAGGTGAGCTCTGCCCCTGCCCAGAGCCTCATCCCGCACTGACACGTTTGGCTTTGGAAGGAGGAACCGCAAGATTCCCACATGTACCAACCCAGTAACTGCTGGGACGGGGCCGGCTGGCTCTTAATTGCCAATTAAAAGGTGCGGTGTGCCTGTCCCGTCCCCTTGGCAGCGCCTGTAAGCGCGGCAGCATTCCCAAAACCCCGTCCGGCGACTCATCCGCTGGGAAGCCGGAGCCGGGCGGGCTGGCGGGGGGTGGCCCTCGCCCTCCTTCTCTCCTGTTTTCCATCCCCCCGGCCCCCGCCTCACGTTGGGTTTTTGCGCTCCCAAGGTTTCGCCTCGCTTCCCGAGGTTTGTCTTGGCACGTGGCTCGCGGAGCGGGGGCGCCCAGAAGCCGAGGGAAGCGATTCTTTATGTAAACGAGCGCTGATTGTAATTACGCTGCTCTAATTGCTGCTAAGCAAATAAACAGTGAAGGGCAGCAGCATCCCGGGGGCACGCGGGGATTTGTGCAACCTCCGCAGAACCCCCGGAGCGCATCCCGCGCGTCCCCGCCGGGCTCCCAGAGGATGGGACACACTTGAGAAAATGATTAATTTTACGGTGTCCCGCCCTGGGGCACGGAAGCAGCCCAGGGAGAAGGGAATTGGGATCTCTGTGGGTTTTCTGCACGCCCAGGACAGCTTTGCACTAGGAAAAATCCTCTTTGCTCCGTTTGTTGGGGTGTTGGGATCCAAGTGGGTCTGCTGGAGGGATCTCTGCGGGAGTTTCATAGAGTATCATGGAATCATGGGATGGTTTGGGTGGGAAGGGACCTTAAAGCCCATCCAGTGCCACCCCTGCCGTGGGCAGGGACACCTCCCACTGTCCCAGGCTGTTCCAAGCCCCATCCAGCCTGGCCTTGGGCACTGCCAGGGATCCAGGGGCAGCCCCAGCTGCTCTGGGAATTCCATCTCAGCCCCTCCCCACCCTCACAGGGAATGATTCCATCCCAATATCCCACCTATCCCTGCCCTCTGGCAGTGGGAAGCCACTCCCTGTGTCCTGGCACTCCAAACTCCTGTAAAAGTCCCTCTCCATCCTTCCTGTGGCTCCCTCCAGGTCCTGGAAGGTGCCTCCATATCCTGAGCTGGAAGTGACCCATGAGAATTATCGAAGTCCAGCTCCTGATCTCCCCATCCCATGGACCAGCCAAGCAATGGGGCACCTCTGCCTGTTCCCTGCGAGGGTCCTGGGGATGATCCTGCTGCTGGACAGGGCGTGGGGAGGGATTTGGGACAGGGCCTGGCCTCTCACCTGTACCCTGCACGTAGGATCTGCCCAGGGCAGGAACAGCCCAGCCTGGCACCCACCCAAGCCTCACTTAGGAGATCCACAGCTTATTTACTTAATTTTAATTAAGCTCCCTCATCCCTGACGTTGTGTTGGCTCATGTGCTTCATCCCTGATTTTATTTGGGTGCTTTAAATTTGGGCAGCACCCAGCAAGGTTTTGGGAGTGACTGGAACTCCCTCTTCCAGAGACAACCTCCTCCGTGAGCTTTCCTGATTCATGGGGACAGCTCACACCAAACCCAGGTAGGATTTTTGGGCCTGGGTGTGGGGATAGGAGACAGGGCAGGGACAGAGCTCTGGCTGTGGCTGTCCCCAGGCTGGGATTTGCAGGGAGGGATCTGTGGAGCCACAGAGGGAACGGGAAGGGCTCCATCCCAGCTCACTCCTTGTTGGTTTCCAGGCTGAAAGCCCAACCCATTCTTTATTGAATTCCCATTTTCTCTCCATCTGCCCCAGTTTCCCCTTGTTTTTCTTGACCCCTGCTGCTCTCCTGAGCCTCCCCAAGGCTCAGTCCCAGCTCTCCTGATGCTCTTTTCTCCCTGAGCAAGCCCGTACCTGCCGCAGCCAACAATCCTTCCTGCACAGCTGCCTCTGCCAGCACGCGGGACACGGGAAGCAGCCAGCCCTGCCCGTGCCATGGCCCGAGCTGGGAACATCTGGGAACATCTGGGAACATCTGGGAACATCTTTGAACATCTCACTGTCCCCAGGTGACAGCGCAGTGCTCCGAGCTCCCGCCACCTCCACTCACCGCCTGCTTCCAGCCCTAGGACATTCCAACCCAGCTCTTTGGTGGGAAATAAGGATATTTTTTTTTCCCCCTCCTGGATTGCTGTGAACGCAGCACATCCTAATTAAAAGCCAGTGAGTTGTGGGGAGTGGAATTCGTTGGGGGTTTTTTGCTCGCACCAGACTCCTGCTCTGCTTTATTTCACACGCCTTGGCTGGAATAAAATCAGGCTTATAGTGCTGGCAAAGCATCTCCTGCTTCCCAAAGTGCTGCAGGGGCACCGACTCCCTGTTTCACCTTCCCAAAACCCCTGCCAGGGTCCCAAAGGTTTTCGTGGTGGAGGGGGTTGAGTCCTGCAGCTCCGGAGCTCGAGGAATTCTCACGTTTGAAGATCGGCGTAGCTCCGGAGCAGGAGGAGGTTTGATGCCGGGGAGGGGGGAAAAGGGGGAAAAACATCATCGGGGAGCAAACATCTCCCTCCATCCCCTCTCCCCACCGGCTTTTCCGCGCTGCCGAGGCTCCCTGCTCCTCTCCAGCCTGGTTCCCCCCCCACTTCCCTGCTGCGGAGCCGTCTCCAAGTGACAGCGGTGAGCGGATTAATTAAGCTGCCTGTCAGCCCTTGGCAGCCGGCAGCTCTGCCACGCCAGCGCTAATTAAACCCAACAAAACGTACCTTTATCTCCAAACCCTGCCGCGGGCTGGGATAAGGCAGGAGGCCACCGGGAGCTGAGCTCAGGCTGAGTTCATCGTGCCCAAGAGCCTGGCACCCACCCCCGAGCACAGGAGAGGGTTGGGAATGCGGATCCCACGCCCTGACAGGCAGGTCTGGAAAGGGAAAGGGGTTGGGGGGCTCCAGCCCCTCTGATGGCACCAGGTCTTGGGGAGGCTGGCAGCTCTCGGGCAAATTTGGAGCTGAATGTCGCCCCAGTATAGAGGGATTTGGGATGGAGTGGAAAATCCCCCCTTGCCCTGGGGATCTCAAAGGGGGATTTTCCACAATCCCTGGAGCAAACCCTTGGGTGGGCTCTGGGCATCACCCTCATGGGAGGGTCCTGGGTGAAACCTGGTACCTGCCTGATGCTCCAAACACCTGGAAAACCATCTTTAAACCAGAAAGGGACATAAAAAACCCCTCAGAGAGGAGACAACCCGCTGGGAGGGCGCTTGGCAGGCGGGATGCGCCGCTGGGAGCCCGGCGCTGCTGAGTGGCCCTGCGTGCCCGTGCCCTGCCGTGCCAGTCCTGGTTTCCCTGCGGCCCAGGGAGCTGCAGGGAGCTGCTCCCCTCGCTGTTTCTCCTGGCAGAGCTGGGCTGATCTGCCTTAGCTGAGGGAGGCTGATAAGAGCATTATCTGGAGGTACGGGCAGGACGAAGCCGTTGTTTGCGAGGCAATATCCTTCTCCTTGTTCCCTCGTGAAGGGAAAAGGATGGGTGTTACACAAATCCGTGGATCCAGCTGGTGTTTTACCTGCATGAGCATCATTCCCAGCACACCCCGGTGGTCCTGCCCTTCCAGGGTTTATTTTCCAGCTGCACAGTTTGGGGAACTTTAATTGCCCCATGATTAAGTGACTTTTGATTTCCCCCTCATCAAACGTAATCCCATTTGCTCCTTCTCCTTTTCCTTTCTTTCTTTTTCTTTCTCCCCCCCCTCCTGGAAATTGAATTAACATTCCATCTAATTACTCAGCCACTTCTCTAATTGCTGAAGGGACTGTGGTTGTTGTGCTCATTTAATTAATGGAGACCCGCAATGTTTAATGAGGAAGAGGATTTATTGGCTGGGGAGTTGGTGTGCAGGGTTGCCTGGCGGGAGAGGGAGGTGGATGCCAGCCCAGCGGGATAGAAAAGGCTGGATCTTAAATCCCCCCCTTTTATTTTTTGAGGTATAAATATGGAAAAAAAAAAAAAAATCACTTTCCCTCCTGGTTCATTTGCCTTTCTGGGTGGATCCTTTTTAATGCAAATGTGTGGATTAAAACGCATCACGTGCAGAGGGTGAACCATGAGGGTAAATCCCCTCCAAGGGTGACCCTTGGGGTGCTCACCTGTCCCTGCCCCGGCACCAGCATTCCCAGTGTGCTGCTGACCCTCTCCAAAATCCCGGGAGCGGGAGCAGGGTGGACTCCTCGTGCCAGCCCTGGGAAGGGTTGGCTGTGCTGGGATTCGCGGCCCCGGGGAAGGCAGTGCTGGGAACAGAGGCACATTCAGGAGGGAGATAACAGCTCTCGCTGCGTCTGGCCTGGGGGCAGGTGGCTTTGGCTGTGGTCCTGTGGGGGATTTAAGGGAATCCATTGTATTTCGCATTTCTGTTGACTGGGAGCGCCCATTCCTGTGCCTCCAAGGGCAGGCACGATCCAAAGGAGGGTCCAGTTTGGATACGAGGAAGAAGTTGTTCACAATGAGGGTGGGGAGGCCCTGGCACAGGTTGCCCAGGGAAACCACGGCTGCCCCATCCCTGGAAGTGTCCAAGGCCGGGTTGGATGGGGCTTGGAGCACCCTGGGATGGTGGAAGGTGTCTCTGATTCCTCTATCCTGATGCTCCAGGCTCTTCTCTCCGACTCCTTCCCATCCCTCTGGTGCAAAACCTGCCCCTGTGAGCCATGCACGGCTCTGCTCTGGGCTGATGCTTCCACATGTTGCCATAATATCCATACTTCCCTCCCCCCCCCCAGACAGCCAAGCGATCCAAATGTTTTATCTGCAGCCCTGCCAGGCATCTGGAAGTTCCAGGCATCCCCATTTCCGTGGCAGAGGGTTTTATAAAAGCTTTGAAGTGAAGCCCCAGCAGCTCTCCCATCACTGGCAGCAGAGTCGGAAGCCGGACTGTGCCGGCAGCTCCAGCTGCAAACCTTCAGCTGGAGTCACGGGATGGCTCCATAGTGTGGGCTAGCCCCGCTCGGAGCTCAGCTTTTGAAAGGATTTTACCTGGCTGGAATGTGACGGAGAGGGAGGAGTGGGCAGAGCTCCTGGGCTGAGCCCTCCCGAGCCCCCAGGGGCAGGTGAGTCCTCCCATCCCGCTTTGCCAGGAGGAATGACATCAATTCCCAAGGATATTACCGAAAATTCTTCTCCCCTGGATGTTCCTGTGGGTCACAGACCCATCCTCTCTCCTCTGCTTTGCACAGGGACGGATGAAGCTGGAAGAGCCGATCCCTGGGGGTCCCCGTGGTTGGGGTGGCAGAACAAGGATTGTTCCTGGTGGGAGACCCGCAGGAAGAGCCCACGTGAAACTGGGACATTTCTTGTGGGATCAGGAGAGCTCGGCTGACCCTCGGAACATCCCTGCTCTGCCAGAGTGGGCAGTGGAAGGAGCTTGGGCATCCGGGGGTCAGCGCGGTGTCCTGGGGGTCAGCGCTCTCCCCAGAGCCAGACACCTCTGGCTGCCAGCAGCTATTTTGGAGAAGACCTCAGGAAGGCAGGCTCTGCTCTGTATCCCATGGATCCCACTGCTCGTGCATCAGCACTCAGCCCTTCCCCAGCCAAACGCTGCTCCAAGAACAAGGATCACTTGCCTCTGAGAAAATGAAGGCAATTTGACTGCCGAAATCCGGTGTAAAATGTCCTTGGATCTGCTGCTGATGGGGAACATCTGGTGCGTGACCTTCGCGCCCGAGGAGGTGTGAAACGGCCCTGTGGAGATATCCCGGCAGCAGGCAGGATGCTGTACAGTGGCTGTTACAGCTCCGGAGCACAGCCCTGGGCAAAATCCCCGGGATTCTGGGGCCTGCCCGATGGCCAAGCTGCGGTGGAGGTGGGAGAAGTCCAGGTGTGTGGGACAAGCCTGAGACACATCCCACGAGTGGCAGCTTCTCCTCTTGCCTCACTTCTCTCAGCCCCCCCGTGGCTCTTGTCCCCCAAAATCTCCGTATCCCCATCCCCTCCGAGCATCCCGTCAGGACCAGGACACAGGGAGAAAGTGCAGGACACATCCACTATTCTGGAAATCCCATCTGTTCCTCTGCCTAAATTTGCTTTTGGGGACTCAGTTTATTAGAGCTTGAACTTTTAATCTGTTCATAATCCAGCGTGTCGCTCCGAGGAAAGAGATGGGTCTGGAAAAAGGCAGAGCCGCCGCTCTCCTGCACCCCAGAACGTGCCCAGGGCTCAGCCCAGGCAGGAGGAAAAGGGAATCATATAAACAGGATGAGATTTCCTCTGCTTATTTCGAACCGGAGCGTGCTCGTAACTCACGGTGACAGAGGAGGGGTCACCGGGCGCAGACCCCACGGCAGGAACCACTTTCAATTAGGAATTTTTTGGCAGGTTCCCAATTTCGTGTCAAACTCTTCTTTTAGCTGGGTCAGCCTCATCTGTGTAATTGAGTCCCTGCTGAGTGGCGAGGCGGGAGGGTTGTCTTTGCTGGGAGGAAGGTGGAGGACAGTTCCCCACAGGAGAATTTCCCATCCAGCTCACAAAGCTGCCTCCGAGCTGAATTTTTCCATTATCAAAGAGAAAAGAAAAAAAAAAAGTTTTTTGGAAACCATTTGATTTGGGTTTAAAATAAAATATTTTTTTCAAGATGTACGCAAAAAAACCCCAAAAACCAGGTTTAATCCAAGGTGTCCCTCTCCCACCTATCCAGGCCGGATTCCAAGATCCAGCTGTTTTTAGGCTGGTGCAGAGGGGATGAGGCAGCTCAAGGTCAGGGAATAGGACATCCATGGATTTGTGTTGTCCCGGATATCCGTGCCCACCCCTTGCTCCCGCAGGCTGGGATGTGGCTGAGCTGGAGCAGGGGCTCCCCTTAGCTCCTCTTCAGCATCCACTGAAAAATTTTAAAGCCTTTTTTTATGGCCGGCAGAGCGGGCCCGGAGCCTCCCCCACCCCCCGGGGATTTCAAGGAGAAAGTCATTATTTAGCTGATTTTTGTTGACGCTCTGTATAAGAGTTGCCATGGCTCTCGCCCGGCACACCTCTCCTGGCTGGAAAACCGGGGTTTGGAATGGGGAAAGAGCGAGGCAGGGCTGCTGCCGTCACCTGCCAGGGCCAGGCGGGGATGCGGGGACAGCCCAGGGCCGCAGGGCGCTGCCGGTTCCGGCACCTCCGCTGTCCCCGTCCCCGTCCCACGCCTCTCTTCCCTTTTTTTTTGGTATTTCGCACCTTTTTGCCACAATCCCCACTCTATATTTTTTTTTTCCCCTCCAGCTTTTCCCAGCCCGGACTCCGCGTGTCCCGAGCGTGCGGGAGTTTCACGGCCCATTAGGATGTGGGAATGACGTCCCCATGGTGGGGGTCACCGCTCGGGGCTGCCGAGCAGAGGGCAGTGAATTATGAGCAGCCTCGGGCCAGGCTGCAGCCTCCAGCGAGGATGGGATCGCTCAGGATGCAGCATTCCTGGAGATGTTGGGATGTCGGGATGCTGCGACCCCGGTCCCGGGTTGCTGCCTGTCCCAGGGGACCATCCCTGCGGAGCTGGGCTGGGGGTTTGCCGCTCTCACGGGATTTTTCTGCTCGTACAGAGGCAGCCCCTAAACCCCCCTCAGCCCCTGGCACTGCTCAGCCCCCTCCTTAATTAATTTTGCAGACTCCACAGCCGGATTTGATGAAAAACATCCCACAAAAAGCCAATGAACAAGTCACCGAGCAGCGCTGCGGCCTCTTCTAATGATATTTTCTTTGTGGTTTTGGTTTGGAATATCTTCCTCTGAACTGAAGGAAGCCGCCTGCCTCTTGGACTGCAACGATTTGACTTTATCCCTTCATTTTCTCTCGTTCCTAAACGCTCAGTTCCGGCACTTGGGACTCAACAGGGGTTTGAAATTGGCCGTGGCAGAGAAGGATGTTGACCCCTTTCCTTTCCCTGCCTCCCTCCTGCCCATCCTTGCACCATCCTTGTTTGTGCCACTGCTGACGCATCCCCATCCCAAATTCCTTGGGATTTCACAAAGCCCAGCTCATCCCACGTGTGGCTCTTTGCAGGGACCTTCTGCTGTCACCAAGAAGGATTTGTCCCATCTCCAGCCGGGACACAACATCTGTGTCCAGCAGCACTTTCAGCAGGTGTCACCTCGTAGCTGCATCCTCTGGGAAAGGTCTTTTACCCGAAGGGATATGTGGGAGCCAGCCCCAGGCGTCCTCCTTCCCTGGACCATCCCAGCTCCCTCCAGCATGGTTGTATTTTATCTGTGGAGCTCTGGAAGGATTTTGTTCCGTCATCCCGGAATTTTTATGACTCCTTTGTGTGTATATAATGCGATTGCCCTGGAACAGAGGGAAATTAATCATAGTTCCTTTGTTAGTTTTCAGGAATTTTTAATGTCTATGTTTTTGTTCATCTGTCATGTCCGAATGTGGGGTCCATGGGCTATTTGACATCTCCAATGACTTAATTGCTTAGACTTTCCCCCTCGGTGTTTACGGACACTTGTTCCTCGTGGATTTCGTGTGTGACATTCCTTAGCACGGATTTCCCGCCTGGTTCCAATTTCTCACTCCATCCCAGCGGTTCACAACACCCCCTCCGGATCCTGTGTCCCAGCCCCCTCACATCCCGTGTGTTGGGAGTCCCCCCAGCCTGCAGCACATCCCTCCCTGTGTCAGGGCCATGGGAATCCGGGGCTGTCTGGGGCTTTTTCAGGATGCCGCACAAGGAACGCGCCCGAGGTGTCACTGCACGGTGTCCGGTGCCCAGGCTGAGAGCACAAAACACGGGAAGAGCGAAGGGGAATCTCCTGGATCAGCCTGCAAACATCCAGCGTGGAGACGCTTTAAATCCGAGTGGATCAAGGGTGGCTTGACTGGTCAAGGGGAGGCAGCCAAGCCAAACAGAAGCGACTCCCAAACCTCCTCCACGAGCCAGAGGCTCCCAGTTACACTCTGCATTTCGTGATTTTGGTGCTGATCCCAACCCAGTTAGAGACAGCAGGGTGAGGTGTGGGGATCATGGAATATTCCCTGGATCCCACAGGGATCGTCGAGTCAGGACAACCCCAACAATCCCACGGTGACCACCAGGCAGGCTGACATTCTGGGCTCTGAGCAAACACCAGGGGATAGATGGAAGCTGCCTATCACCAGCCATGTTACACAAGTCATTAGCAGAACGTTAATTAAAACAAAAGATGCAAATTGTACCAGGCTGTGCTGCCTTTGCTGCGGCTCCGTAATGGCTTCGACGCTTCCTTGGGCACGTTCTCTCCTTCTCCACCGAGGCTGCTTTGCATTAAGTTGTTTGTTTAGCAGCTACTGGGGTTTTTGGCAGGACAACTGCTGCCTCCTGAGCAGGAGGAGGGTCCTGCAGTGCTGTCGCAGAGCAGCTGGACACGGCCAGGTGAACCCTCCTCAAGCCAGAGGGAAGAGCCACAGCACTCAGTGCTGCTGCCCACCCCACCAGCGGCACTCTGGAGCTCGGGCCAGGGGTCTTTGTGGCTCTGTGGCTCCTGCCAGGGCTGTGGAGACCTGAAACAGCCATGGGTCAGACTCCCTAGACCACTCTTGGGAAGGTGTCCCGATGGGCCAAGGTCACCCAGATCCCAGAGCCCTCGGTGAACCCCTCCAGCCCCGACGTGCGCTAAAGAAAACAATCCCAGCATATTAATACTTACAAAAACAAACACTGGGGAGATGGGAGAAGGAAGGAGCCAGGCATTTAGGGAGCGCTAAGTCTGTCCTCTCTAAACTCTGATCCCACTGTTTCCTCCAGCCTTTGGCTCCCTGAGCATCCCTGTGCCAGGAGCAGCCTCTGGAAGTGTGCCCAAGCAGGTCTGTCGCAGCCTGGCTTCATTCCAAGGGACACCCACACCCCTCCCAAAGCCGGATTTGCCTTTTCTGGGGTCTCTTCAGCATCTCCAGCATTCACATTGCAAAGCAGCATCCTGATTTCCAAGAGGGTGAAGCTCTGCTTGGATGGGAGAGCGAGGAGAGGAGACATAGCACGGCCATGGGAGATGCTGCAGCTCGATGAACCCCCTGGGCTCCTGCCTCTCCTCAGCACTTCTCACGGAATCCTGGAATGGTTTGACTTGGAAGGTTGGGTTGGAAGGGGCCTTAAAGGCCATTTCTTCACTGGAAGGGTTGTCCAGCCCAGGGCAGTGGTGGAGTCACCATGGAGGGATGTAAAGGATGTGCAGAAGTGGCCCTTGGGGATGTGGGTGGAGGAAACGACTGAGCCTGATGGTCTGAGAGGGCTTTTCCAACTGGAGCAACTCCATGAATCCAACCAAGCAATTTGGTTCTTACACAGAAAGTGCAGAACCACTCCTCATCTCCAGACAACTCATTCCATGCACTCATCAGCCTGTCCCGGCTGGCATCGATCTCCAGCCTGCCCTGTGCCAAGCGGTGACCCTGCCGCGCTCCCAGCGGGTCCTCACTCTGCGAAACCCGTGTGGGAGCCGAGGGGCGACTGAGCCGGAAAGCTGCCGGCAGCCCCGGCGTCCCCTGCCCTGACCGGCTTAAAAATGCCCCCATGTAACGTGGAAGGGATGTGCCCATGGCCGGGGGCCTTGGGTACGGCTGCGAGCGGACATTTGGGCACCGGGCCCGGGCTGGTCGCTGCCCGCGGCGGGCACCGGCTCCGGGGGCAGCACCGAGGGGTCCAAGGGTGGGAAACCGGGGCAGCGGGGCGATGCCGTGGGCAGAACCGGGGCTCGGGGCTGGTAGCACCGGGGCAGTGTCGGCGCGTCTGGCTGAGCCCGGGCGGGGCGGGATCGGCACCGGGAGGGACCGGGGCGGCACCGGGAGGGACCGGGGCGGGGCCGGGCGGCCCCGTCGGCTCCGCTGCGAGAAGCAGCCGGTGCCTCCTCCGGGGGAGCCGCGGACTCGCCTGGCTGCGGGGCGCGGGCGGCAGCGGGACCGGCACCGGGAGGCAGCGGGGCGAGACGGGCACCGCCGGCGGCACCGGCAGCGGCACCGGAGCGCAGCCCGGCTCGGGACCGGGCGGGGCGGGGGAACCGGCCGGCTCCAAACCCGCCCCCCGGCGCGGGAGGAGGCGGTGGCCGAGCCCCCCCGCCGCGCTCCAGCCGAGCCAGACCCGCGCCAGCCCCGCGCCGCTCGCCCATGGCGACCCCCGGCCCCACGCGTGCCCCGGCACGGAGCCGCCGCTGAGCGCCGCGCACCGGCACCGGCCCGGCGTCCAGGTAAGCGCCGCGGGCGGCCCTGGCTCGGCAGCGCCGGCCCCGGGCACCTGCCCGGCCCGGGACGCTCCTGCCCCGCGCTGGCGCTGCGGTACCGGGGGCGGCTCCGGGGGTCCCGGTGAAGCCTCTTTCCCCCGGAGGGACCCGCGCCGTTCCCCGCCGCCCGCGCCCGGCCGGTCGGATGCTGCCACCGCCGAACGGGGCAGAACCGGAGCCTTCGGGCTCCCCCGGGAATGGGGGGAGCGAGGGGACCCCGGCCACGGTCCCCAGCACCCTCCCGGGGTCGGGGCGGCCTGTGCGGCCGCCGCAGGACTTTGCTTCATACTTGGAGCCCGTCCCGCCACGCAGGAACACAAACACGGCGCGGGACGGCTCCGGGCGCGGAGCGCTCGCGGGAGGGAGGAGATGGGTCCTGTCTAAATATTAGTTTAAGGAACGGAAGGATCTCCAGCCGGCATCTCCAGCCCCGTCACCTTCTCCCAGCTCCGGCCGCGCCGCAGTGCTGACCATGTCCAGAGCTCGGCTGGGGCTGGGGGGTGAATTTCCCCCCATCCTCGAGGGAGGGAATTTCCCCCTCTCGCTGCGGTCTCCACGAAGGCTTTAACAAAACAAGCCAGACCTCGGGTGTCTTTATTGCACATATATGGTAGCTTGTAGCCAGCACTGATTTAAATCCCATCCTTGCTCCGGGAGCCGATCCGCAGTCAGGCGCTGGGTGAAGGGCACGGTTTATCCCAGCGGGAGAAGGGGCTGGTGCCTGCTGGAAGTGCTGTGTGAATCCTGGATGTGTGCTGAGATCCCAGATCTAAAGGCGGGATCGCAGTGGATCCCAAATTCATCCTCTCGTGGTCGTGGGTGCTCCTGGATTTAGTGGCAGAAGCAGCCGAGCCTCTGCCTGGCGCAGGGCAGAGAAACCGAACAGGGAAGGGGCATCTCTGTGCCAAATTTTAGGAGGTGTGAGAGCTTGGGTTTGGGTTTTACCCTTTGGTTCCGACCCAA
Source organism: Aphelocoma coerulescens (assembly GCF_041296385.1). NCBI lineage: Eukaryota > Metazoa > Chordata > Aves > Passeriformes > Corvidae > Aphelocoma > Aphelocoma coerulescens. Next base: position 5,177,363 of record NC_091041.1, on the reverse strand, counting down.
ATCCGCCCGCTGCGGCGCTGACAGCGGGCTGCAGATGCTGCACCTCGGGTTTGCTTCGTGCCGTGGCCGTGCCCCGGTGTGAGCGTCCTCGGTGTCACCGCAGGCTCCGGGCTCGTCCTGCGCCTCCATCCCCGGCAGCTCCGGGGCTGCGGAGAAGGATTAGACTTCCCTGTTCCTACATCCCAAGTTTTCAGGTAGCGCTGGATGTCGGAGGGCTGGCTCAGCGCTGGTCCAGCTCGGTGCTGCCCGCAGGAAGGCGCACGGGAGGTGTGGCGCATCCCGGGAATGCCGAGCTCTCCCTCCCGCTTCGCGTGGCCGCAGCGACTTCGCAGCAGGATGCGGCACCAGGGCCAGGCTCCTCCGGGGTTTTCAAGGGCAGAGCCCAGCACCTTCCAGGCCTCGTGGTTGGGCTGGAAACAAAAGCAGCTGCTCCGGTTTGCTGTGGCCCGGCCGGGGGGACGCGCAGGCGTTGGGGGGTGGGCACCCCCCGGTGCCCGTGCCGAGGGCGGGTGGTGCTGGGCCCGGCTGCGGCGGCCCTGGATGCCCTCCCACGGCAGTGCCATGAATCACATCGCGCTCCACCTCCCTCTGGAGCTCCCTTGGGCCGTGCGGGGCGCGGGGGCTCCAGGATGCGCTTTGGGGTTGATTTCCACCTTTGGGGGACTGCAGGGATGGATGTAGGATTTTGTAATATCCCCTTTCTGAGGTCAGGGTACCTCTCATGAGCCCGAAACGCAGCCCAGCCAATGGTGTGGTCAGAGAAGGTGTCACCTTGGCTGTCCCCAGGGCAGCACAGGGAGGTGGCATTCGGAGCCCCGTCTTCTCCCCACCCTGGGTCGTGCTGAGCCATGTTGTCCCCTCACAGGGGTGGGTTTGGGGGGCACGAGGAGCTGGCAGCTGCCTCTTGATGTCATCCCTGCCCATGGAGCAGCTCAGCAGGGCTGAGCCTCAGCTGGAGGGAGATGCTGAGGGGAGGGAGGGTCCTGGGGCCCTGTGTGAGTTCCCATCCCAGGAGATGAAGTAGTACAGGACTGCTGTGGATCTTACTGGTGAGGGTTTTGCTGGTGTGGCGTTTACTGGAGTGGGGTTTTTCCCTCCAGTGCCACAGGCGATTTCATTGCTGGTCTAAGCTAAAGCACACGTGCACAGTCCTGCTTCCAGCAGCTTTGCCAAGGCCAGTCGGGGCAGCATCGTGGGGTCCCACTCTGGCAGCTCCCAAAGCTCCGGATGCCTGGGAAGGGGGTGAGGACCTGGGCAAAGCTGGGCCCTCCAGTCCCACCTTGCCTGGGATCACTTGGCATCCCAGGAGTGCAGCCTGGGGTGGTCCAGTCCCTCGGTCCAATCCCGTCTGCTCCAGCTCCACCATTAACTGGCTGGACTGGAGAAATCCCACCCAACTCAGATTTTTCTGGGATTTGGCCAGTCTGGAGTAGAGTTTCCCCATGAAACTTGGGGGAGAGGAAGAGAAGCTCGCTCCTGGCTATGCCAGGCGTGGTGCACTGCTGCTCTCGCGGGACGGAGCATCCCGAGCGCGTCGGAGCGAAGCCGCCCCCTCTGCGACTGCCCTGGGAAGGGAAATGCCGTGAGCAGCTTCATTCCCGCCGCTTCTCCCTCACGAAACTCGAAACGGGCTCACTTTGTAGCCCAGCACCCCAGAGCTAAATTGAAACAATCTCTGCCACCGCGTTGTTCTCCAAAAAGCGTTTCCTCCTGCCGTCGCTCAAAGGCCGCGGCAGCCCCTCGCAGGCGATGCCACTCGCACCAGCGCCGGGGTTCTGGAGTGTTTTCATTTGGATGGAACCACATTTAATTTGCTTTCCCGCAGCAAAGGTTGCCTTTGAACTGCCTCCAAGCCCAGTGTCGGCGGGGAGGGCTGGTGGCTGCCGGGAGGGAGGCAGGGGCAGCCCTACCCCGGCTCTCGCAGTGCTCCGAGGGGTCAGCGGCCCCGCAGCGGGAGATATCCCAGGAGAGGAAGTCCCTCCTTTAGCATCGCTCCCAGGCTGCAATAATCCAAAGCAGGAGTTGCATTTTTCTCTGTTTCAGCAGCTTTTTTTGCAGCACAGGGACCTGTGGTGCTTGGGGCAGGGGGATGAATCCTGGAGCTCTCCCGGGCACTGAGAATGGAGCTAATTCAGGAGCAGGGTCCTGGTTTTGTGGCTCCAGGCTTTAGGAAGTCCCTCAATTAAATCTTGGCCTGGTTTAGAGGTGGTTGTAAACCCAGCCCTGGTCCTTCCCAGGGAGAAAACCGACTTTCCTCCATGGTTGCCATGTCTGGGTCTTACTGGCATTGGCAGCGATGCAGAACTGACCAAGCCCCGTGGCTCGTGGGGGCCTTTTTGCCATTAATAATGTTGGTTTTGGCTGAAGGAGCTGCCTGGGAGCCCAGGGTGTATTTATTGCTGCTGTTGTCACTCCCACCAGGGCTGTGGGATTTGGTGATGGCATCTGGTGGCCGACGGCACCGGTGACACAGGGCAGAGCCCCCAGTCCTGCTGCCCTGGAGCAAAGCAGGGTCTGCAAGCCAAAATCCCAAATCCTCGTGGGGTCCATCCCAAGCTGCAGCCGTGCCAGGAGGAAGAGGCAGGGAATGCTCCCAGCAAGATGCTGGAGTGGCTTTTTGGTTTTCCCTGGGTTTTTCCCTCTCTGCAGCCTTCCCTGGCTAGCCACCAACGCTGTGTCCTTGTGCAGCACAGGGGGACACCGAAGCCAGCCCAAACCTTGGGTGTGAACTAAAACACCTTCACCCCGGAGGTCCCAGCTGGGAACACCCATCCCGTCCTCTCTGGAGGAAGGGCTCGCCTCTGATTTAACAGGGCAGCTGCTGTCTTCGTTAAGTGCTGTTGGCTTATTAAAAACACATTTTTGAGGCTTAGCAGCTCCCCGGAGGCGGCTGGGAGGGACAGTGCCAGCTCTGGAGCCGCTGCACGTGGGGGAGGACGTGGGAGGCAGTGAAGCTCCTCCGAGCTGGGCTGGGCACCAAAAGCATCACCCTGAACTGGGGGAAAAACCCACCTGTTTGGTACCCAAGAGAAGTCTGGGGCGGGGAAAGGAGAGGTTGGAAGGATCCAGCCAGGATTTGAGTGGTGTGAACCCTCTGAGCACAGACAGAGGGGGAATGTTGGGCTGTGCCCTGGCAAAGCATCACTTGTGGTGGGAGCTTCCTGGCAGAGGAGGGATGGGGAGGAGAGGGGGGTTCTGGCCCCCACCTGTCTCCAAGAGCAGATCATGGAATCCTGGAATGGTTTGGGTTGGAAGGGACCTTGGGAAATGACACCTTCCACGATCCCAGGTTGCTCCAAACCCTGTCCAACCTGGCCTTGGGCACTGCCAGGGATGGGGCAGCCACAGCTGCTCTGGGCAGTGAATCTGAGGACGGTCGATGTTTTCCATCCCTGACCACCAGCACAGGAGCTGCAGTAGGACCGGCTGCCAACCCCACTCCCATGGGCAGTGACAGAGAAATGCCCCAATCCATGTTTTGCCGGAGCTCTTCAGCCATGCCACGATCTTCCAGCAGCGCTTTCCTGAATTTCTTGTTGCTGTGAGCAGCCTCTGGTCTGGGAAAGGAGGAAAATGGGGAGCAAAGGTACAGATTGTCCCTGTCTGTGTCACCTGCCCTCCCCTCGCTGCGGTGGCAGCTCCTGTGCAGGAGCATGGGCAGGATTTGGGTGGCTGTGTTCCAATTGTAGTCGGTGTTTTCATGGCAGCAGGACAAACAATCCCAATCTTTTACCCACAGTTTGATCAAGTCTGAGCTGGAGCTGAGGGAAAGGGCAGCGGGGTGGGAAGGGCAGAATGGCCACGGCTCTCCCCACACACCGACGTCCTGGCTGGGAGCGGAGGGAAAACGTTGCTTTTTTGGAAACCGTGTGGCTCTTCCCAGTGGAAAACCTCTCATCCCTGAGGGATCCTGGCAGGTTTTCCCTGCAGTGACAGGAGAGCTCAGGGATGTGTCCTTCTCCGTGGTATTGCCATGTCCATGTGCCAAGGTCCATCTGTGTGACCTGCTGCCCTTCAGAGACCCTCCAGCTCTTCCCATCACCTCCAGCCTTGAGCATCTCCTGGTTCTGAGCTCCCTCCAGCTGAAATCCCCATTCCCAGAGTGCCACTGTTGCTGTCCCGGGCGGAATTCCTCATCTGCTCGCTCCGGAGCAGCGCTAAGTGGTTCAATATGTTGGCAGTTGACACTGGAGTCGGTCGGTAAATCCTGATGGGATCCCAGTCCGCGCTCCGGCCAAAACCCACTGGAAGGGTTTAGTGCAAATTGGATTTGCAAACCTCGCCCCTGTGCCGGTGCCCTCAGCAAAGTGCCCTAATCCCCGGCGGGCGCCGGGACAAGCCGGCCCCCTCTGTGCAGCCGGGAATCCGGGATCTGTGGGGAGAAGAGAGGGAAGAGCGGGGGAATTCCCAGCTCTGCGCTGGAGGAGGCATCGGCATCACCTGTGCTGCTTGCCCGGGATGCTGTGGAGGGATGCAGGTGGATGCTCATCCCGCAGGGATGTAGCTCCCCCATCCTACTGCTCCTTCCTGGCTCGCCCCACCCATCCTGCTTGCAGGGATGCTGGGTCAGAGCAGGATCTGTTTCCCGAGGGATGAGAAGGGGAATTATTAAGGCGGGAGCTGAAGGGATCGGGCCAGCACACCTGAGACTTGTGGAAAAGGCAGAGGTGGAACCCTGGGAAAATCAGGAATTAATACCTGGAGTCCTTCGAGGTGCTCCCAGGGTGTTTTTCCAAAGGGGAAACTGAGGCACGCTGCAGCACAGTGACCCCATCCCTGCTCCAAGGGATTTGGGGAATCCGCAGGGGAGGAAAACCCTACAAAAAACAGGGAAGGGGAAAGTGGCCAAGCTGTGCTGTGGGAGGTGATGCTGTCACGGCAGCCCTCCTGCCTCTGGTGTATTTCTCCCTCCTTGATCCCACCGAGGGCTTTTCCTTTCTTGGGAAAAAGGAGATTTTGCCCCCAGTGCAGCCGTGGCAGCTCTCAGATACCAGCGGTGTCGAAATGGGCCCAGAGCAAAGCACATCTGGAGCCTGGGCTCCGTCTCGCTGCCAAAATTTAAGCTTTTAACCCTCTTTCCCGAGGCACTGGGATTGTTCAAACAAGCCACAGTAATTAGTTTCCTCTGACAAACCGCCCCTTTTTGGCATCGGGAGGTTTATTAATTCCGGGGGGGGGGGGGGGGGGGGCGGGAGCGTCGCTTCGGATCCAAAAATAATTGACATTCAGAGTCCAGGTTTTGGCACGAGAGGGGAAATTTGGGCCAGAAAAGCGGCGTCAGGGGTGCGGGAGGTCAGCACAGCAGCACCCAAGGGCGCCCTGCGGCAGGTGGGGGGTCCTTGGCTGGTGTTACCCCTGATTTCCCCCACGGCCACACAAACCATCCCGGGTCCGGTGGGATTTCGAGCCATGTAATTTGATTTTCCCTGCCCTTCAGCAAACGGGATCCGTCTGCAGGGGGTTTTCCCTGCAGATATTCCCACCTCATTCCCCGCGTCGGTGTTACCTCACCTCGAGCCACGCTCCGCTCCCGCTGCGGCGGCGCCGGGCAGCACCCTGAGGGATTTTATCAGTAATTAATCTCTAATTACTCACCTCTTCCCGTGAAGGGCGGCCCTTGCTGCTGCTTAGACCTGACGGAATCGGCTTAGGGAGGTTTTTGTGTTGCTGCAGCCGCGGTGACCTTGGCGGGGCTGTCACACCTTGCCGGGCCCGGTGGGGACACTGGGCTGGGACCACAAACTGGGGCCACAAACTGGGACTACAAACTGGGACCACAAACTGGGGCCACAAACTGGGACTACAAACTGGGACCACAAACTGGGGCCACAAACTGGGACCACAAACTGGGACCACAAACTGGGGCCACAAACTGAGGCCACACCGCCCACGTCCCCGCAACGACTTTTAAATGCTTCGGCTGCTTTTTAGCTGGAAAGGGAGTAAATATCCCCGAAATGTGCTGGGTTTAGCGGTGTTTTTCAGAGCTGGGGGTGTCAGGGGGCAGATCTCGGCCGGGTGTCCCCAGGCTCTGCACAGACACCCCCGGGTGTCCCCGGGCCGCGCTGGGTGATGCTGCAGGGAGCTGCGCTGCATCAAACCGCGCTTTTATTCCCTGCGGATTTGTATGGCAGCTGCATTCCCAGCCCCCGGAGCGCCGGGGACAGGCATGGGGGGGAACCGAGGGAAGCCGAGGCTGGAGGGGAAGCAGCATCGTTATTTTCCCTTGAGCTGAGCCCAGCCAGGGTTGAACTGGGGCTGAACTGGGGCTGAACTGGTCCCGGCAAGGGGACGCGGCGGCGGAAATCCCCGCGCTCGGCTCCGCATCCAGCGGGATTCCTCCCCGCCGGGCGCCCGCTGCGCATCCCGTTAATTAATGACATGAAAGCCCACGCGAGACCTCCGGGGAAGGAATCAAAGGCTCCGCCGCAGCTTCCCAGGGCATGGATTTATCCCGCCGGGCCGGCAGCCTCCCCGCATCCCATCGCCACGCCGGGTGGAGGGAACGGGGATCCCGCGGGACACGGTGAGACGGGTCAGCACCGCCCCGGAGTCTGTCCCGAGGGCTCCGTGCAGAAATTCAGCCCCAAATTGGGTCTGGGTGGAGCTCCTGGGGGTGGGGAGAGTCAGGAGGGTCGTGGCCGCGGCGTCTCTGGGTTGGGGGTACTGGAGATGCACTGGTGCTGGGATTTCCTTCCCGGGGGATTTGGCTTCTGCCTGTGCAAACCGGCTCGGCTCGGGCACAGGATGCTGTCCCTGGCACGCAGGGATGGCTCAAGGTGCCCCTTGGCCTGGCACAAATTGGGATTTTTTCCCCCCCCGTGCTCCTTTTCCCCCTGGAAGAGCTCCCGGACCCCTCTCTGGCAGGATTTGCTCCTTGGGCTTTCCCAGCTCAGGAATACGGGACAGGGCATCTCCTCCTCAGGGTGGTGGTCTGGCCGTGCTGGGGGGGCTCTGGGGGTCCTGTGCCTGCTCATTCCCAAAGGTGATGCCCTCCGGTGTCCGGGATGTGGGATGTGGAGCGGACGGATGAGTCAATGTCCCAAAATTCCTGCCTTGTCCTGGTGCTTCCTCCAGTGCTCGGCAGCTGGAGCTGGTTTGGCTCTGCCAATTCCAAAATGAGGGAAAATTTCCACCGGGTTGGGCAGGGCTTGGAGCAGCCTGGAACAGTGGAAGGTGACCCTGCCCATGGCAGAGGTGGCGCTGGGTGGGCTTTAAGGTCTCTCCAACCCAAGCCAGTCTGGGATTCCATGATTCTATGAGGTGGTGGGAATATGGATGGGGCCACGGCAAGGGCTGCTCCGTTGGATGGGACCTCCCCAGGCTTCCTTCTCCAACCACGACTTGGTGTGGCCGCCATCCCCGGCATCGCCCCCGGCACCACGGGGTGCCCTTGGCCCATCCATCCACATCCCACAGCCTCAGTGGGGGATGCTTTTCCTTATTATTTTCCCCATGTTGAGGGGGTTGGGGGTGGGTTTTTTGCTCTTCAGCTGTTGGGAGAGATGTAAACCAAACCCGCTGTAATTCAGCCCGAACGTAAATGTCATGGCAGCGTGGGAACGAGGGAGCTCAGCCTGCTCAGTCTGGGGGCTCCGGGGATGCTGGAGCTTCCTCTGCCCCACCACCATCCCACCTCCCTCTCCCCCATCCCACCTCCCTCTCCTCCATCCCATCTCCTTCTCCTCCATCCCACCTCCCTCTCCTCCATCCCATCTCCTTCTCCTCCATCCCATCTCCTTCTCCTTCTCCTCCATCCCACCTCCCTCTCCTCCATCCCATCTCCCTCTCCTCCATCCCATCTCCCTCTCCCCCATCCCACCTCCCTCTCCCCCATCCCACCTCCCTCTCCTCCATCCCACCTCCCTCTCCCCCATCCCATCTCCCTCTCCCCCATCCCATGGGGCTGGGCCCGGCTCTGCTGTTCCCTCCAGAGTCCCACTTCACCCAGGAGTGCCCCAAAGGCTTTCCCAGAGGAGCAGGACCCCAGGGTTGAGCGGCTGCCTGGGTTGTGGTCGGCCCTTTGGGGGGGTCCGGGGGGAGCTGCGGGGAGAGCTCTGGAGCTGCTGGCGCTGGGCTGGATTTCACTGAGGCAAAGCAGAACCATGTGTCCCAGCTCTGCTCTGGTTCTGCTTACGGGGAGTGGGAAGAGCTGGAGGGGGAGGAGGAGGAGGAGCAGGGATGAGCTGCGGATGCGCTGTGGCCACCGGAGGGTTTGGAGTTCAGAGCACTGCCCGCGAGGATGAGGTGCCCCCGTCCCCAGCCCAGGAGATGGTGGCACTCCCTGTCCCTGGAGCAGAGCTGGGGATGGGAACAGGGACATCTTCCCCTCCTTTATGCACCCACTTGCTTGAAAATCCAACAGGTCCACTCAGATCAGGGTTTGGGGCTTTTTTTCCTTTCAATGCTTCCCGTTTTGGGGCTGGTTTTTGGCATTTTGTGGCCAGTTTGATCCAGGGGCACTGCAGGTTCCAGTACTCCCAGTGCAGCATCCGCCCTGGGCGGGAGTGCCGGACACACCGATGCTTTTTGGCAAGGTTCAATCCCAGAAGAGTATTTTGGGAGCTTGTGAAAAGTTTTGTGGAAGGTCTGAAGCAATTTTGGGAAGGTGTGAAGAAGTTTCGGGGAAAATCTGAAGGAGTTTTTGGGGACAGTCTGAGGAAGTTTTGGGGGAAATCTGAAGAAATTTGGGGGAAAATCTGAGAGAGTTTTTCTTATGGTCTGAGGGAGTTTTGGGGAAAATCTGAGGGAGTTTTGGGGAAGGTCTGAGGCAGTTTTGGGAACAGCCTGTCTCTCCACCACCCCCATCCCCTCCAGGACAACCCAGCCCCATCCTGTGAGCAGGACCCGGCGCTGAGCCGGAGCTGCTGCTGGAGGAGCAGCCTCTGGAGCTGCTGCCCCGTGCGCCTGGATGGAAATTGTTTAATTCCTGCGGGATGAGTCATGAGGAGCCGGGATTTCAAAGCAGCTTGGCTCCCATGTAAGGCACTCAAGTAAACAGTGTGTGGCAGGTGGAAGCTCTCTCTGATGTCCCGTCAAGGCCTCCGTCTTTCCAAGTGTTTCGTGCTGCCAAAAATCCTTCGGCCACACCGTGGCTTCATCCATTCTTGAGGCTGAGCTCTGGAAAATAATGAATCAATGCCCGGAAACATGAATCGACGGAAAATTTATGGCACACTTAGAATATAATGTCTTTTGGGTGCTCTGCTTTGAAGCATCAGCACTAAAAGTTTTGGCATCTCCTTCTTTCAACCCCTCAGCAAGGAGGATTTAGGGTGGAAAAAAAAATAAATTCACTTTTCTCCCTCATCTCATGACCCCAGGAGCTTTAAGGAGTCGGTGAATATTGGAAACAAATCCCAAGAGTCTGCTGGAAAAATTGGGAGTGGGGCTGGAAAACAAGAGAGATGGGAAAAAACGAGAGCGTGAGAAGTGAGGGACATCGGAGAACCCCAAATGCTCCATTTTTTGTGGGCAAAAAAACGTCTGCGGGGATGGAGGCGCTGGATTTTGATTTATCAGGAAAAACGAGTGGAAACACCGACATCCCTGGGAGTGTCCAAGGCCAGGTTGGACGGGGCTGGTCTGGGGCTTTTGAGAGCAAAAGAAACCAACGGCAAAGCCTGGAATAACTTTGTTGTTATTGTTTTGCACATTGGAGCTGGGATTTGAGTCTTTTGAAAGGTCACAGGCGAGTGGGTGGGGGCCAGAATTTCTGGCTGCCGGAATGGGAGGCTGTTTTATGGGACGTGCAGCAAAGCTGGAACCGCTCTCCTAAAATTTTATGGGCCTGCAAGAAGCCAGAGGCCCTTTCTCAGGTGGTGGGGTCGAGTGTCACAGCCCTGCTCCATCCCAGCCTTTTCCTCCCTGGGCTGCCCCTCGTGCCTCAGTTTCCCCATCTCAGCACCGGTGTCGGGAGGGGAGGAGCTGGAGCCGAGGGGATGCCGGTGATCCCATGGGAAGATCCCCCCATCCTGAGCCATGGGGAGGGAGGGAGGGAGGGAGGGAGGGAAGGAGGGAGGGAAGGGGCTCCGGGGGCTCGGGGCGCGCATTAAGGATGTTTGTTTTGCCTGTTTTGCAGAGTTTCAATGTTCTGACTTGCTCTAAGATGAAGGTATGGAAGTGTGCAGCCATTGCATCGATGCTCCTCAGTTCCATGTTATCCATTTTAGTTTGTAGAGACATGTTCAGCGGAAGCCGGGAATTCAGCCCCTTGCCTTCCTCGCCGTCTTCCTCACGGGATTCCTCCTCCTCCTCTTCCTCCTCCTCCTCTTCCTCCTCCTCCTCGCTGCCGGCGGCTCTGCGGAGATCCCCACGGGCCCTGCAACGCCACGGCTCTCTGCTGGCCCAGTGTAAGCTCCTGCTCCTCCATCCCAGGGTCACTGTTCCCCCCGGACCTGCAGGTGCCCCCAGATCCCCGTGGGGTCATTCCCTGCCCTCTCCTGCATCCCAACGTCCCCTTTAGGACGTTTAGGACCCTCCCCTTTAGGAGGGTTTAAACAAAAAATTTGGGGCAAGCGGGGAGCACTGGGCACCAGACCTCGGTGTGAACACGGCAGCTCTCCACAGAGGGAAACTCAAACAGCTCGTTTACTGAGAAGAAGCTGCTTTTTTTCCCTCCAAATGCTTCTTTTTTGGTAATTTTTTTTAGTTCCATGCTGTTTTTTACAAATGGAAAATGTCAAACAGGAGCTGAAGATGAGGGCACAGCAACAGCTCCCCCTGTTCGCCCCTCGGTGCTCCCTGAGGGCTGGAAATCCCCACATGTTTGTTTTGATTCCAAACCAGAGGAACTGCTTTTTTTGGGTGGAAATTTGGAAATCGATGACAAGCTGTCAAACCACGCTTTCCTCTGTCTTTCCTGTGCCTCCCGCGGAGCTGAGCTGGAATAACCCTGGATGTAGGGTTGGGACAGAGAGATGTGGGTGCTGCCAGCAGTGGCTGGGCACAGTTTGGGTGTTGGCTGCTGGCCCTGGGGTCTTGGGGGGCAGCCCTTGGGGCCCTGGGGCTCCCAGGCCAGAGGGAAACTGTGCAAATATTAAATTTATTGGTGTTTATCCCCAAATCCACCTGCCCCAAGGGACCTCCATCCTGGGGGATGTTCACCCACTCCAAGGAATTTTCATTCTGGGGGATGTCCTCTCGCCTCAGGGAATCTCCATCCTGGGGATCACCCATCCGCCCTAAGGCACCTCCATCCTGGAGAATCCTGTGATCCCCATCCATGGAGGATCTCCTGTCTCGGGTGGATGTTAACCCACCCCAGGGAATCTCCATCCTGGGAGTCATCCACCCCAAGGAACCTTCTTCCTGGGGGATGTCCGCCCACCCCAGGGAATCTCCATCTTGAGCTTATCCACCCACCCATAGGCACCTCCATGCCGGAGGATCCCGAGATCCTCATCCATGGAGGATCTCCCATCTCAAGCCCCCTCCACCCAACCCAGTAACACCCACACCCCAGGGGGACACCCACTTACCCCATGCCCTCCTCTTGCAGACAGCGCCTTGCTGGAGAGCTACACGGAGGGCGAGATCCGGCAGCTGATCTCGGCGCTGGTGGAGCGCTACCGCCAGGCCATGAACTCGGGCGGGCACGAGCTGCCGCTGTTCCCTCGCTCCGGCAGCCGCAGGAAACGCGCCCGCGCCCGCCACAAACCCTGCGAGCTGCGCGAGCTGGAGGTCAGCGTCAGCGAGCTGGGCCTGGGCTACGAGTCGGACGAGACGGTTCTGTTCCGCTACTGCAGCGGCACCTGCGAGGCCGCCGTGCGCAGCTACGACCTCTCCCTCAAGAGCATGAGGAGCCGGAGAAAGATCCGGAAGGAGAAGATCCGGGCCCGGCCGTGCTGCAGGCCGCTGGCCTACGACGACGACGTGTCCTTCCTGGACGCCTACAACCGCTACTACACCGTCAACGAGCTGTCGGCCAAGGAGTGCGGCTGCGTGTGACGGGGCCACCCCGGCACGAGGCTGTGGCACAGGGACCGGGATGGAGGCTGGAGCGGCCGGAGGAGGAGAACTGAGCCGCTGGCGTGTCCCTCAGTGTCACCGTCCCGCTCGCCGCGCAGGACTAGAGACGTGGCCGGTGCCACGGCGGAGGTGGTTGGAGCGGTGACGGCTGCTCGAGGCTGCTGTCCCCTCTGCCGGTGGCCCGGGGGTCCCTGCCAGCGCCGCTGAGGTGACAGTGGGTGTGCAACGGGGCGCGTGCAGCCCTCGGTGGGCACGGGGTGCGCTGTGTCACACGTGTCACACGTGTCACACGTGTCACAGGCCGCGGTACCCTCACGGGGGTGGTGCGGGGCAGGTGTCTCTGGCACGGGGGGACCCACACGTGCCAGGGGTTCTGTGCCGGGGTGTGGCACACGGCTGCGGCACACGCTGGGGTGTTGTGAGCGGTGCCGGTGCTGGGTGGTACCGGACAGGGTGTGCTGCACGCTCGGGGTGTGTCTTGGGGTGCATTACAGGTTCGGGGTGTGTCAGGCAGCTGCAGGTGCCCTGTGCGGCCCCAGGGGTGGGAGCTGAGTCCTTCTCTCTGTAGCTTTGGGGTTTCCCAGGGTTTTGTGACCACCCTGCACTGCTGGGGGAGATTCGAGCCCCCCAGCTCCGGGTGTTTGGGGGCACAGAAGCACCAACAGTGGTTTGTGAGTGGCTCTGACTCCCTCTGGCTTGTGCCCCTTTTGCCGTCGTCTCATTCCTGCAGCCCTGGGGCTTTTCTTCTTTAAACTCGGGATAATCTGAAGTAACTGGATTAACCTCCCGTGCCCCTGCCACGGGCAGCTGGGCCGGAGCCCGGCCACCACCAGGGAGATGACAGAACCTCCCTGGGCCACCAGCAGAGCCGCAGCACTTGGCGGCGTGGGCAGGAGCATCCCTGGTTTGGCGTCTCCTAAAATCCCCCTGGCTCTCCCAGGAGTATCCCCCATCCCCTGGTCAGGGCTGGAATCCTGCGGGAGAGGGGACTCAGGCCCGGGTTTGGCTCCACTCGCATTTACAGCAGTGTCACTGCTGTTTACTCTGCGGGGAAATAAATGAGCCCGCAGCCTCTCACGTTCCCTGGGCAGGCTCGATTTGTTGCCTGGGATTGATGGGTTTTCTCCCCTTGGCTCCCTTCCCAGAAAAAGCAAATCATAAACAGAAGGAGAATATTGGTGTCATGTCCTGGGCATTAACCAACGTGAGGGAAAACACTCCGTGTGCCACCCCCCCGGCGTCGTGGCTCCTCTCCGGTGGAACGGGGGGGAAAATCCCGTGTGCCTTCATCCTGAGGAGGAGGAGGAGGAGGGCTGGTTTGGTGATCCCAGCAGTGCAGGGATGGTGCTGCAGGATTTGGGGGAGCAGGTTGGATCCCTTGGGATGGGGTGGGGGACAGCATCTCCAGCCGCATTCCCGACCTCCACACAGGGCCAGGCTGGTGGGGATTTTTTTTTCCTTGCTTTTTATCCAAACGCAGCTCTTGGCTGAGCGGAGCCAGGGTGTAGTGGAGGAATATAAACACCATCCTTCAGCAGGACTGGCGTCCTGGGAAGGCAGCCTGGACTCTGTAACACGGAGTTTTCCCTGTATTTTGGGAAAGGCAGGAGGCAGCCGCGGGCGTGGGGTGTGAAACCCAGACCCGGGAAATGGGAACTGGGAGCGGATAAACTCCACGCTGCAGGTGCAGCTCCCGAAGCAAGGTGTGAGTTTGAAGCCCTGGTTTTGGCTGGAAATGGGAAAAGTGGCCCAAAATAATCAGCTGGAGGATGGGAATGGCAGATGGGCAGCGGGAGCCGCGCCGGGCTCTCGGCGGATAAGCGGCTCACTCGAGTTTAAGAAGAAAAAAGCACCCAAATCTAATAATAATAATAATGATAATGATAATAATAATAATAATAACTGTCCTCTCAAGGGCTTGGGTGCTTTCCAGGTCTCGCTGCTATAAAACTAAAATTAGTTTTGTTGCAGTAAGAAAAAAGAAATGGAACCAGAGCAATGAAGGCAGGGAAGGTGGTGTGGAGGCAGTGCAGGACCTGCTGCTGCAGAGGAGGATTTGGAGCAGGAGCTGCCTCTGCTCACGGGGAGAGGTTGGAGTGTTTGCACCCCGGTTTTGGACATTTTTTGGCAGAATCCAGGGATTTAGGGTGCCTTGACTGACAGACACCCGGCCCAAGGGATCCTCCTTTTGCCAGGGTGGTTGTGGGAGCAGCAGGAAGATGAGGGGCCAAGGGAGCAGCAGGGTGGGGGCTTGGGCTGGGACATCTCGCAGCTGCCAAACTCCCCATTCCCAGTGCAAATTCAGCTTGGAGCCCCCAAAACCAGGAAGAAAACCTGACTCAAAGCAATGATGTGTTAAAAGCAGCAGGAATAGCTCCAATCCATCGTTTTCTGCTCTTTTTTTTTCTTAATTTCCCCCTGCTGGCAGTGGAGCTCCAGCCCGTGTGGAGGGGATGTTCTCCATCTGCCTCTCGCTGCTCCTGCTGGGGTTTTTTGGGAACAGCTGGGATGTGCAGCCACAAAACTCCCCAATGGGATGAGCTGGGCCATCGTGGTGTGGCCATAAGGATGGATTCTGCTTCCATGGCTTCTTCGGGGCTCCTCCTCCTCATGGAGCTCCTCCAGCTCTCCCGGTGCCATCCCGCGTCGCTCCGCTGCCACCCGGCCCTGGAAATGTGGTTGCAATAAAAGGCTGAGGTTTCCCTGATGCTTTCCATTTCTCCAGCCCCCTCTGCTGTAATCGGAGCTGGAGCTGTCCGGAAGAATGTCTACAATGCAAAAAAAAAAAAAAAGGAAAATTCCCTTCTCAAAGCCACAGCAGAATCTCATCTGGCTCCTTCCTCAGCATCCCATGTGCTGGTTAATATTAATATTAATATCAATATTAATAATAATAGCCAGTGTGCAACAGCTGTTGAGGGGATTTTGGCGTTGGGTTTTTGCTTGTGTGGGGTTGCAGCTCCTCCCGGGAGAGGAGGGTTTGGAAGAGCAGGAGGTTTGGGAACACGAGGAGATGTTTAAAACGATCCTGGTGGTTGTGACAGTGCAAAGCACGAGGGTTGTGTTCTCCCAGCCCGGCCACGGGGAGTTCTGGGATTTCCGGTGGGTTTTCCAACAGGACACGCTGTGCTTGGGGAAGGATGTGCCCCATCTCCAGCTCCGGATCAGACCCACACATCCCACAAATCGCTCAGGATCCCATTTGCTCCCAGAGTCTCGTTCCCAGTTTGGGATCCACAGGGGGGAAATGGGTCCAACATCGTCGTTTCCACTCGAGGAAAGCACTCGCAGAGGGAACGTTCTGGGTTTAAACAGCTCCAAGAACCTGCTGGGGAGAACGGATTTTCCCAATTTATCGAGACAAATGATATTTTGGTGGGATTCAGAGCCTCAGCTTGCTGCCCCTTGTAAATTGGGAATGGGGCTGCCACGTGTTTTCCTTCTGGGCTAAACAAAGCGTGGCCTCGAAGGGGAGGCCCAAGAGGAGGGGGGAGGAAAGGGAAAAAGGGGGGGGAGAAAAAAGAAGAAAGGGGGAAAAGGAAAAAAGGGGGAAAGGAAAAGGAGGAAAAAATGGAAAAAAGGGGAAAAGATACAGGAGAAAAAAGGGGGGAAAGGGAAAAAATAAATACAAGGAGAAGGAGGAGAAGGGGGAAAGAAGATCAGGTAAAAAGGGAAAGAGGGAAAAAGAGAAAAAGGGCAAAAAGGAAAAATAATAAAGGAAAAAAGGGGAAAAGGGAAAAAAGGAAAATAAAAAGAAAGGAAGGGAAAAGGAGGGAAAAAGAAAAGAGAAAAAAGGGAAAAGGGGAAAAAAGGGGAAAGAGAAAAAAGGAAACAAAAGGAAAGGGGGGAAAAGAAAAAAGGGGAAAAGGAAAAAAGGAGAAAAATGAAACAAGGAGAAAAAGGAAAAAAGGAGAAAAAGGAAAAAAGAGGGAAAAGGGGGGGAAAAAAGGTGGAAAAGGGGGAAAAAAAGGTAGAAAAGGGGGAAAAAAAGGTAGAAAAGGGGGAAAAGGGAAGAAAGGATTCCTGTTCCAGCGCCGCCGCGGGAGCGGGGTGGGAGCGCTCGGCCCAGCCCCGGCTCCGCTCGGCACCAGCCGGATTATCCCGTTCCCCCTCCGGAATCGCCGGGCCCGCGCCCGGCTGCAGAAGTGGATGCAATGCATCTGTATTTTGGATACTGCTATTTATTGGAAGTAACTTATGTTATTTATTCAGATCCCAAAGCGCCGCCTCCCAAACGCCTCCCGCGCTCGCTCCCTTTTTTATGTTATTTATTGACCCCGACGGTGCCAAGTGCAGTTTACATTTATTACATTTGTACCATTTATCCTGAACCTGGTGGGGGGGGAGGAGGGGAGAAAAAAAGAAAATAAAACCAAAAAAAGCTGTTTGATATTATTTTTTTTAAGCAAACCTGAACTCGGGTGTGATCTGTTCCATCCTCGCGGCAAAGTGGGAATAAAAAGAAGGATTCTACGGATTTCTCGTCTTTCACGATGGTTGAGTGATGGTCAGTCCCCGCCATGGGGAGTGGGGATGGGCAAGGAAAAGGGGAATTGGAGTTTTTTTGGGGAAAGACCCAGAAATGATCAGCTTTGGCCCTTCTGGGAAAGGAGCTTCCAGTTGGGTTGGCTCAAAGATGTGACAATTCTGGGAAAAACATGTGAAATGGGAAGGGGAAGAGAAAGGGAAAGGGGAAAGGGAAGGGGAAAAATCCCCATCCTTTAACACCATCACTCCCAGCCCAGTCTGTCCAGAAGAACGGAATTAATTTTGATTTTCTCTCCAAAATAGGTTCAAACCTGGCACCGGAAAACGGAGAACAACGGGAGGGGGAAAGGAAAAAAAAAAAAAGGATAAAAGGTTTATAGTATTTTTTTTGGGAATGGAAAAAAAGGTCTGTTTATATTCCCCCCTCATGCCACCCAGAGGCCTGACAGCCACATTCCCGCTCCGAGCTCCACTTTGTAAATATTTTAGGAGGAATCTTTGGAGAGCCATAAATCTCCCCCCGTGCGCGTGCACGGTGTGTGCGCGCTCCAGAAAAACCAAGGGAAACCCAAATCCTGCTGCCAGCCAGTCTAGAATGAGAGAAATAAATATTAAAAATGGACAAATTAAAGTTTAATGATCCAGCAGGAGAGGGCTGCTTGGAAAATCTGACTCCTCCAAGAGCATCAAAAAAAAAAAAAAAATAGGATGAAAACAGCGGTCACAGGAAAAAATGCAAAGTTGGGATGTGTTGGGATCAGGGATGGTTTTGGGTGTAATTCCTCGGAGATGAGGTGTGTGTTGTCAACTTCCATAGTGTAAGTGGCAAATTTTTGTTGCTTTAAGTAAAGCAGTTTCATTTAAGCCCCAGTTTAGAACTCGCAGCTCCCAGACGATGTTCAGTGTTCCTTTGGTCATTTTGCAATGGAAAAAGGAACGAGGCAGGAAATGGGATGCTCAGAGTGCTGGACCTCATTGTTGGAGCTTCTCAAAATTAACTCCCAGTGAGAAAAATCTCCATTTGGCTTGTGCTGATCCACATGTTCAACCAAAGCAGAGGAAAAACGAAGGTGGGAAAGTGAAGAAAATAAGGGATTTTTGATGGTAAAACAAGGGGTTGTGGATGGTCCTACAGAATGACTGCAGGAGGAACAGCAGCTGGAATTCTTGGAAATGTTTGTGAAACGCTGCTGATGGAGGAAACAATTGCATCCCTGTGTGCACTGCTGGGCTGGGAGCTGATTTCCCTCATGGAAAACCCCCGGGGTCAGGACAGACCTTTGAAGAGCTCAGCTCGGGGATCAGCAGTCGGGAAAACAGAGAGTCCAGTGGAGGTGCTGGAGATGTGCTGAGGCAGCACCCAAAGGTGGCCAGGGAGAGCCCAGGGCAGAGCAAGGGCAGGGTGGGGCTGGGGGACTGGGAGAGAGGAGAGGAATCGGGAGAGAGGAACGGGGCCAGCTCCCCCTGCAGCAGGAGCAGCAGCCTGGCAGCGCCATCCCTTTCAAAGTCCTTGGGACAGGTTTGTGATGGGAATTGCTGTTCCACCTTCCCCTCTTGGCCACCTCTGGAGCTGCTCCAGAATTGTCCACAGGGACTGAAGGTGGACAACTCTGGCAAAACGAGTTCTTCAGGGAGCAGCCAAACCCACCCCAAACCCCTCTTCCATTCTCCAGCAAAACAAAGACATAAACACCCCACGACTTCCTTGTCCCTGTTTGCTCCAATGCTCCTCTTGTCCCTCTTGTTCCCAGCGCGTCCAACCATCCCGGGAAATCGCAGGGGCACAAAGGGGCGGTCGAGCCACCAGCAGCTACACGAACCAGGCGGGCAGGTGTGGCACGGCGCGGTACCGGGGCTCCGTGGTGTGCAGGAAGTGGCAGGCCCTGCAGAGCCGCCGGGCCCAGCCCGTCCCCAGCACCGGCTGGAACCACCGGCGCCACTGGAAGTAGCCCCGGTACCTCTCGGCGTCCCAGGCCAGCTCGAACAGGAACCGCGCCAGCTCCTGGGCGCTGCCAAAGTCGTCGACGTGGATGAAGGAGTCGGGGGGCAGGAAGAGCTCGTAGTTGTCCCGAGGAGGCCCCAGCACCACGGGGATGGTGCCGGAGGACAGCGCATTCCTCCAGAGCTTCTCGGTGATGTAATCCTGGTGCTGCGAGTTCTCGAAGGCCAGGTAGAAGGTGTACTGGGAGATGGTGGCAAGGAGCTCGTCCTGGGCCAGCGGGGTGTGGTTCTTCCCGTAGACATCCACAGGGATGTGCTTGCGCAGCTCCTGGTAGTACCTGACCCGGGGGGATTCCTCCTGCCAGTTGCTGACCACCCAGGCCACCAGTTTGGACTTGTGCGGGATGGTGACGGGCTGGGGCTGCCCCAGGAGCTGCAGCTCCCCGTAGGGCACGAAGATGTCCGAGTCTCGCCGGTAGGACATGGTCAGGTTGAAGAGGTTGTCCATGGCGCTCAGGTTTGAGGAGTGGCTCGGAGACTCCATGTTGAGCCAGATCCAGGGCTGGGTCGGGAGCCGGGGCAGCCGGGCCAGGCGCTCCCTGTCCCTGCACACGTCCCGGTGGTGCAGGATCACGGCATCCGCCTGGCAGACGCGGCTGCGGTTGGTGGTGAAGTGACAGTGACAGCCCGGGACGCCCAGGAGCTCCGAGCACTCGGTGAAGTTGAAGCTGGACCCAAAGGGCCACGTCCAGAGCAGGATGGTCAGGCTGCGGCCACCCCTGGGCAGGGCGCTGACATTCCCACATCCTTGGGGTGTCTGGACAGAGGGAACGGGGTAGCGATGCTCCGGCTCCAAACTCCCGAACGGACAAAGGGAGATGATGAGGCAGGAGCTGAAGATGACGCTGAAGAGGAGGACGTTGAGGAGCTTCTTGGAGGAAATCCTCCATCCCTCCCTGGCCTCCATGGGCGGATCTGCAAACAGCACCGGGAGTGGAGGAGGAGGGGGATGGATGGATGCACAGGGACCCCAGGGAACGCGAGAGGAGGCCCTGGGGTCACAGCTCGGTGGGGAGGGACAGCGTGGGGCACTGGGGGACATCGATGAGCCGAAGGGACGGTCCCCCTGGGCCGCTGGAGCTGGCACACAGAGACCCCAGATGCTCCCAGATCCAGACCCGGCTGCCCGTTCCTGCCTGGCCCCTCGTGTTCCCAGTTGTTCCCGCTCCGATGGGACAGGCCGGTGATCCCGGGTCGGGATCGGGCCACCTGCTTGGCTGGAATTGGCCACCAGGAGCAGCCGTGACTTCTGCTTGTCCCGGAAGGAAACCGGGCCTTGAAGGCCTCGGCCTACAGGGGCGGCCATCTTGGTTTGGCCGCTATAGATGCACACGTTGCACACACGGTGTAAATCTAACACAGAAATCTATCGTGGCTAAAGATAAATCCATTCTCTAGAAATCTACTCTCTAGAGATCTATTCTCTATGAATATGTTGTAATTACAACAAAATATATATGCCATGTAAATACAAATATTACATAAATATAAGTACTATACTATACGTGCTATATATACGTCTATAATAGATATCAAATATAAATGAATATATTTATATACATATAAAATACCGTATATGTGGTATATAGATTTTATAGCTATAGTTTTACATACGTGCATTCTGTAAATATTTCATTTATATGCATATAAAATGCTGTTCATAGCACATAAATTTTATATGCAGTTTTATATCTGTGTATTTTCCTATCTGTATAATTTAGATAGATATATATAACATAATAGATATATATAACATTATATATATATATAAAAATATACACATACATATATATGTAACACATACACATAAAATACCATGGGTTATACAGTATATAAATGTATATTTTTACTTCTATACACTATATAGAGGCATGCATAAAGGAGTGTACAAATATGTTTATTCTTTTAATTTAAATATAAATATACTCTGTTTTATATATTCTTATATATATCTTCTATGTGTCTATTGATATATATATATAAATATTTATTAAAAATATCAAGGAATCCTGGAATGGTTTGGGTTAAAAGGGACTTTAAAGCTCATCCAGTTCCATCCCATGGGCAGGGACACCTTCCACTACCTCACATTATTCCAACCTGGCCTTGGACACTTCCAGGGATGGAGCAGCCAGAGATTCTCTGGACAGCCTGTGCCAGGGAAGGATTTCTTCCCAATATCCCACCCAAAACTCCTCTCCATTTGAGGACAGGTGAAGAGGCCTCGTCCATCACAGGGGCACATGGAGAGGTCGGTTCTTTGCCATGGCCACAGTGAATGGATCCCGTGCTGAGCTCAGCCACGCTTGGCTGGGATGTAAAGCAGCCATTAGGTGTTATTATCAGGTGCAGCGTTTATCTCATCAGCCACCCTGTCCCAGGAAAAGAGAGGCTCCAAGGGAGCAGGGAACACAGCTATGGCCCCAGAGATCTCTGCTGGTATCAAGGAGTTCAGTGTTGGCAGTAAAATTAACTCAAAAAAGGTTTCTCTGTTCCTCAGCTCCTTCAGAAAGCTTCTGCAGAGCCTACCCGGGAATAACTCTCCTTTTCCCTGCTCCAGTCACTTTGGGGAGGGCAAAGCAGTGGGAGGAACACAGAATTCCTTTGTGAAGACTCACCAGGGAGCTCTGCCTGGACACTCACAGCTGTGGTCTCCGACTGCTCCCTGCTCAGCTCCTCAGAATGTTTTGCTGAGGCTTTCCAAGAACAAAGATGTGGGAGATGATCATAGATAGGCAAATTCCGGCGTGGAGCCAGTCCTGAGCGTGCAGCTGAGCTCCAGTGGGTAGGACAGGGAGGGCTTGTCCGAACAGGTTGCCCCTCATCACCCTCAGCCTTTCTCCCTGCAGACAGAAATAAATGGAAATAGGAGCTCTCACCCTGCTGAGTTTCATGCGTGGGTTTCCAGCACCAGGGAAGGGGATCAGGGAGAAGGGAGGGGCCCAACCCCACAACACCAACAGGTCCCAAAGGCTCAGAGCGCTGTTTGTGCCTCGTCCTGCACCCACATGCCCTGCTTGGCATCCAGAGATGGGCTCCTGGTCTTCCAGGCTCATGGCACAGCTCTTGAACAGCAGATTAAAAAGATGAAGCCATTAAGAACAAATTTATCAATGCCTGATCCAGAGCCCATTGATGCCAGCTGGGAGACTGGGATGGGAGCCTGGGGTTGGCAGCCCGACCTGAGCACCAGCAATCCCCCAAACCCACATCCCCTCAGGCTCCTGGAGTGGCCCAGACCTCATCCCCACTGTCCCTCCCCAGGCTGCCCCTCAGCTTTGCTCTGTCTTTGTTATATCACAGGTCCTGTGCATTTTCCAGGATCTCAGCTCCTCGTGGAGCATTCCTGGGGAGGAATCATGGCATTTTTTGGGAATCAGGGAGGCTGTGTGTCTGCAGCGTGCCCGAGTCCATCTGTAAGTTCACCAAAAAGCTGTGTTCCCTGGGACGATTTATCCTCCCCTCCCTGATCCAGTAGCAGCCCAACACTGCTCCCTCCGGCTCTCCCTGTCCTGCCCATTCCTTGAAATCATCATGAGTGTCTTTCCCAGGTCAGGAGCCAAGATCCCACATTGCTCAGGATTTAGTAATCAGCATGTGATGGAATCAGGGTTGGGTTGAAAACAGCAACACCTCCAAAATCTGTCCTGGGCTTGGAACAGGACATCACCCACAGAGGGACCAGGGCTGAAACAGCACCAGGAGGGATCCAGGTTGGTTTGGGAGCTTTTGTTTGGCTTTAAAATCCAGCAGGGAAGGCTCTCAGCTCTCTTTTTCTCCCCTCTGAACACCTTCAGCACCCACTTCTCTCACTCCATGGCATTAAGAACGTGCTGGATAACCCAGCCACGAGCGTGGAGGGCAAACCAGGGCGTGTTGGGGCATTTCAGGGGCAGCTCCAGCACTGCCTGCAGCCCTCCCATCACCCCCAGCCTCCGCTTCCAACCCATAAAATATTCCCAGCTAATGGCTTTCCACATAAATAGGAGGACCTGCTCTCCCCACCAGTTTACTCAGAGCACTGACCCCTCTCTGGGGTCACAGGGAAGCTGTGGGAGGTCCCCAGGTTTTCCAAAGAAGAGGATTTCCCTGCATGGACACTCAGGAGCTGATTGATGGGCCCAAGAGGGGCTGTTGGAGGGGAGCAGCGCTGGGGAGGGATTACCAGGAGATTTAGCAGCTCAGGTGGATTAAGGGTGATTTGTCAGTTGTCTGCCCTGGGTCTCCACCAAAGAAAACCCCAACCAAAAAGTGGCCAAGGGCTGGAAAACATTCAGGAGGTGAAACCCCAGCTGGCCATAGGGTTTGAAGGGTTGAGGCTCAGCTGTGGGTGTGGTGGGAGCGAGGAGTGCCTGAGGCAGAGGTTCCCTCCAGCAGCCCTAAAAACCCGCGCTGGCCACCTCGCTCTTCTGCTCCACGGAACCTCCTGAGCTGGAATGGACCCACAAGGACCATCGAGCCCAACTCCTGTCCCCAACAACCCCAGGCTGTGATTCCATCAGCCACCACGGATGTGACCCCAGCTCCCAGCCCGAACTGGGCCCCGTTCTTCCAGCTCCCTCCGGAGCCGGCGGCTCAGCTGGATCCCAGCCCCGTCCTTCCAGCAGCTGCCCCCAATGAGCTCCAGATGGGGGGTGGGTGTGCAGGGGCTGCTCCGGGGGGAAGGAGCAGGCAGCCGAGGCTGTTGCTGCTTTTATCTCCCTGGCTTTGTTTATGGGAAGGGAATGAGCGCGTGGCTGCCAACGATTTACTCTGGCGAGGGCACCCCTCCAGGAACACTTTTACTGCTGTCACGTGCAGCCCCTTCCAGCAGCTCCCCACCACCAGCAGCCGTGGCTGCCGAGCCCCAAGAGCGGCCACCGATTCCTGGAAAAGTCCCAGTGTGTCCCAGCGGGCGGCCAAGCATGGCCTGCCCTGCTCAGACACCTCCCCACAGCTTGGTCCTCCTCGGGAGCAGAGGGTCCAGCTGGCTCTGGGGTACCCTAAAGGCTCTGAGTCCCATCCTGACTGGAATCCTCCTGGTGTGAGGTGGGCAGGCCCTGGCACAGGGTGCCCAGAGCAGCTGTGGCTGCCCCTGGATCCCTGGCAGTGCCCAAGGCCAGGTTGGACATTGGGGCTGGGAGCAGCCTGGGACAGTGGGAGGTGTCCCTGCCCATGGTGGGGTGGCACTGGGTGATCCTTAAGCTCCCTTCCAACCCAAACCATTCCATGATTCCCTGCTGGGCTGCAGGAGGATTTTCCCCACCTTCCCACACCACAGAGCTCCTGGAGGCCCTGCTGTGGCAGCCGTGGGGACGAGGGACTCCAGCCTGGGGACGGCAGAGTAAAATTCCCATGCCAGCAGAGCCCTGAGGCTGCACAGGTGCCCTGGGCAGGAGCTGCCCTGTGCTGCCCATGGATGTCCTGCCCCTGGAGAGCTCTGCTGGGTTCGGGGCACTGTGGGAGGCCAAGAACTGGCAGAGGCTGAAGCCCCAGTTCCCAGCAAACGGGGTTGGTGTGTTTTCCCTCACAGCCCTGCTGATGGTTAATTGGATTGAGAGCAGCCAGCATCTGCTCAGGGTTATTTATTGCCTTTAGGAGGCGAGCTTTATTGGGAATTATTTCTGTCTTATCTTATTTTTGGTGCCTGTGTTGGGTCTGAGCTCTGGAAACATCTGGATGCACCAGAGGGGACTCTGTGAGGGATCAAATGTTTGCCAGGCAAAGACAGCCCTGGGCTGGGCTTTGCCAGGAGCCTCCCTGCTCCAAGGCTGGGTGAGGCATCATCCTGCACTTCCCAGGCTGGACCACGGTGCTCTTTGCCAGTTTGACACGGGATGGAGGGACAGGACACAGGGAACAGCTTCCCACTGCCACAGGGCAGGGATGGATGGGATACTGGGATGGAATTCCCCCCTCAGAGGGTGGGCAGACCCTGGCACAGGGTGCCCAGAGCAGCTGTGGCTGCCCCTGGATCCCTGGCAGTGCCCAAGGCTGGGCTGGAGCAGCCTGGGACAGTGGGAGGTGTCCCTGCCCATGGGATGTGCCAGTGACACATCCAGGTCATCTCCTAGCGCACAGAAACCCCCTCTGGGCCCATCCCCCTCTCTGAGCCATTTTTCCCTTACTTCATCAATCCAAACATTGAGGATTTTGTTCCCTTCAGTGCAGCCTAAGCCCCTTTCCACAGGGCTGCTACAGCAGGGCTGGGACTGAGCCTGGCCAGGAGCTCTCCCTGTCCCAGGAGACCAGGCCAATTCAGGGGTTTTTTTACCTCACTCTTATTTACTGCAGCTCTGCCAAGAAGGTGCTCAGTGTTTTACCAGCCCCACCAGAGTCTGTCTGCCCGGAGATTTGATTCAGGGCAGCTCCTTGCACGGGCTGGCACAACCCCAAACCCTCCTGATCTCAGCCTGAGTGTTTGGAAAGGGATTCAGCAGCAACGAGAGCCTGGGATAGCGGAAGGTGTCTCTGTCCATGGCAGGGGGTGGAATGAGATGAAATCTAAGATCCAACCGAATCCGTTCTGGGATTCTGTGGTTCAGTGGCCACGTCCACAGTGAGAATAAAACAACATCCTGATCTCTGCAGGCTGCAGGAACCCTCATGATTCACCTCAGCATGGAATTCCTCCCCCAAAAACCAAAGGACCTTCAGCCATATCCCACTCGCCCTGAATCCATCAGCTGGCTTCTCCGGTAACGCTCTCCCTGCCATGTCATCGGGAAGGAATTTGGGCTCTGTTTGATAATCAGAGAGGGATCAGAGCAGCCCTGAAACCCTCTGACCACAAAGATTTCGGCAGGGCTTTCAAGCTCGTGTGGCCGCTGTCCAAGGACCTGCTCCTTCCCGGGCATCCCAAACCCCACTCATAAATCAAAGCATTCCAGCCCTGGTTTCCTCTCTGCGTCCATGAACGCTCACAGAGGTTTCTTCTTTAAAAAATTTAATCTGGGCAATTGTTCAAAAATGTTAAAATTACCTGCTCCTTTTATTCTCTAATGACAGCCTGTGGAGGCGTAATTTAACCCAGACCTGAAGATGTCTGGTTTAAGGTTAAAAAGTCCTCCGAGCTGAACTTCATCCAGCAGCAGCCATGAGAAATCAAACTTGCCCAGTGTTAATTTTTAAGTTCCTCTCATTAATGAAGCCGTGGAGGATCCCAGGCCAGGGGGTCCAGCTTTGTGTTACCCCAACTTCACATCTTCAGTGCAAGGTTTCATCTGTTTCATGTCCAGTCTGTTTTCTGGAACCAGAACCCAGTGAGGATGGAAAATCACAGAATATTGGGATTGTTAGGGTTGGAAAAGACCTGCAAGATCAAGTCCAGCCTGTGACTGAGTGTCCCCTCTGCCACTAAACATGAAGTGCCACGTGGTTCCCTGTGGATCCCTCTGGATCCCTTCCTGCTCAGGAGATTCCATGATGATGATGATGATGATGATGATGATGATGATGATGATGATGCTCTTGTCCTTGTCTCCAGCAATGCTGTTGCTGGGAATTCTACAGCCCATGAGGAAATAGCCATGCTGGGTGCCAAATCTGTAACCTGAACATTTCAAAGCAAGGGGACCACCGTGCCTCCACCCCCAGCTGATTTATCCCAGTGGTTTCCTGGGCATTCCCGTGGATTCTCCTCAGCCATTACTCACTCCCTACCTATGACATTTCCTTGGGGATGGGGTCACATCCCAGCCCCCACCCCCAGCCCTGAGGGAGCACATCTGGAGCCACAGGGAGCTCCCCGCTCGCTCCACGTGGGTGCCACAACCCAGCAGCCACCCCAGCCCTAAGTGCTTCCAGGAGGGAGAATCCCGGCTGCTGCCGGGCCAGGAATGGGAGCCAGAGTCTCCCTGTGAGCAGATGTCCCACAGGGAACGTTCCAGCCTTCGGTTCCCCCATTAAAAACGTGTTGGGAGGGATTTGACGACTGGGTTTGACAGAGGGAAGAAACCCCTGCGGGTCCTGGCAGCGGCGAGGATTTACGAGCTGGGGCTTCGCTTTGGGTCGCTCTGATCGTGGGATGTAGGAAAGGAGCAAAAAAACCCCCAGAACAAGGAGGGATGGTGTCTGCATTCCTGCTGCCTGAATCAGACCTGTTTCCTGGCACATCCAGGCCCTCTCCAGCTGCAGGGACTCGGGGAAGGTGCAGCAGCGGCTGCACCGATCGGCTCATCCCTGACATCCTGAAAGCCACATCCTAAACCATCTCCACTCTCCCTCCTCTCTTCCTCAGGGGTGGAAATTCTTCCCTGTCACTTGTGAGCAGTTTTTAGGGGTGTGGCGGAAGTTTTGTCCCAATTTGCTAAAGGGCAGAGTCTTTCCAATCCTTCTTTGGGATTTTTTGGGGGATTCTTTCCAGTTGCTTTCTTTGGGACCCAGGGTGAATGGAGGCCTGGGATGAACCCAGCCTGCCTCAGGTACCTCGGCTCCCTCCCCTTCATCTCCCTGGAACAGCATCCCCTCACGCTGGGAAAGGAGGGAAGACAAACCTGCCAGCCCTCTGCCTTCCTGCAGGGTGTGAACAGCTTCCAGAAACGCTTCCAGACACGCCGATCCCTCACCAAGGATTTAGGATCCCGACTATTTATTGCCCTGGCAGGGAATGGGAGCCACGTGGTCACCAAGCCCCAGGGTGGGCTCTGAGGGAGCCAGCCTGGGGCTGAGCATCTCCCGTGGGCCCTGGAGCTTCCTCCTGCTCTCCCAACTCTCCCTCCTCTCCCTCCTCACCTGCTCCAGGCCACGCCGCCGAATTCCCAGCGCTCCCACCTGGTTCCTCGCTCCATGCCTAACACAGACGTGCCTGGTGTTTCTCTTCCAGGCAATATAAAAATGAAAGGAGAAAAATTATAAGTTATTTCAAAGCCCTTCGCTTCAAAAACATCCAAACCAAGTTAAGGCAGCGGAGCCATAAACGTTCCTTTTATTGCACACACAAAGTTCCCCTCTGCAACACGATTCCTCTCAATTTATGGTTCTCCCAGAGCTATTAATTCAGCCCAGGTCTTTTCTTCTTATTATTATTTTTTTTTTTTTATTTCCCCCCTACTTTAAGTCAAATAATTCATAAATACTTGACTCTGGAGTGTGCTTTATGAGCATTATTATGATCACTTGAATGTGGAAACGCCTGTGAAGTTATTACAGGAGTTTTAATATGGCACAGACTCCCCAGAGGGGCAGAACAACTCCATCACACTCTGGAGGGAAGAGGCCTCTTGTGAGGCTCTTTATTTGCCCAAATAATTAGGATTCTGCAGCCCAGATTTCCCTGAATCCACTCAATCACAGCCCCTGGGGTGTTTTAATTTTGCTATCACTGGCCAGAGCGAGATGAGGGTCAGGTCTGCAGGTCCCCATGAGATTTTCAGACCCAAACACACAGAAAAACCTCCTAAAAATATTTTAAAAATAAAAAATTATCAGAGGACCACCAGCAGGGCCATTGGATTGTTGGGCTTGATGAGCTTAGAGGTCTTTTCCAACCTGGTTCTAGGATAAAAGGTGTAGAAGAGCAGGTAACGGATTTCCTTGGAGTTCCCAGGTGTGAAGGAGGCCTGGAAAACCCGGATCGTCCTGGTCACAAAGCAAACACAACTTTTCTGTCATCCTGGCCCTCATCACACGCTGCTGAAAGCCAGAAATTCCCTCATGGGGTGAAAGTCAGAGCTGGAAACCACTGGAAGATTTTAGGGAAAGAGAGAATGTGACAGCCCTCAAACCACACCAAGGGGGAAATAGGAGTTCATGGAATCAAATGGATTTTCTGGGGTGGCTGAGCTTTTCCTCAGGGCATCCCAAGAAAGGGGCTGTGCACATTCCCTGGATTCTGCATTTCTCCTCCTCATTCTCCCATGGAAATCCATCACTGGGGGCAGCCACGGCCCCGGCGCTGTGAGGCCAAACATCGCTGGGGCCGTGTTTGGTTTCCCTGGGATGTGCTGTGGGATGACACCTCCTCTCCAGCCCCCAAAACCCCAGGATCTTCCCCAGGACCACCCAGGAAGAGCTGCAAAAGGAGCCCACGAGCCCTGCCTGCTGCTGGAGCACCACTGCTCCCCAGGAAATCCATCTTTTTCCTTGGAAAGAACTCCCCCAGCAATCGCCTTCATATCTCCAAGGTGTCTTGCAGCCACGGAGGTGCAAATATTTATCCATACTTGGGATTGCAGAGTGAGGCCTGACTAAGTGTTCCCAGACTCTGGAGCAGTTGTTGTTTTAAGACCTGAACCATGGACACCTGGCTGGAATTAATCAGGGAGCAGGGAGGCAGAGCAGAGCCCTAATTAACCCTTCCCACATCAATGTCAAGGGCACGAGGGCAGCCTGTGTCACCTGTCAGCAGCCTGGGAATCCCAAAGCCGGGAATGTCCTGCCCTGCTCGGGGCAGGAGCTGGAAGCAGGATTTATCACGCTGGGCAGGCTCCCCGTGCCTCGGGAAGAGCAGCAGGAATAAATGTTCATGAGCAGATAATAAAACACGAGAGCAAAACCAGCTCCTGTCCGGGCTCTGTCAGCATCCAAGAGGAGCTGGAGCCTCTCCTCAAGGGACAGGAGCCACTTTGCCCCGCGTGGTTTCGAGTAGAAAGATTGGATAATTCAAGGAGATTGGGTATGAGGAAAAATTTCTTCTTTAGATTGGATATAGGGGAAAATATCTTCACCAAAAGGGTGGCCAGGCCCTGGCACAGCTGCCCAGGGCGGTGCTGGAGTCCCATCCCTGGAAGTGTTCAGTGAATGTGGCTGTGGCACTTGGGGACACGGTTTCCTGGTGGCCTTGGCAGTGCTGCGTTGCTGGTTGGGCTCCATGATCTCAGAGGGTTTTCCAACCTCAACAATTCTGTGATTTCACAGCTCTAACTATTTCACATCACCAACAGCTCCCTTGAAGACCAAAAATTGCAGCCCTTGAGAAGGGATCAAGCCCAAGCCCACAGCCTCTCCCACTCCAGCTCCTCTCCAGCCCCACTGGCTGATCCCAGGAAGGGACAAAAGTCATGGAAAGAGGATTAGCATTGGTACAAGGTCCCTTTTCCCCTCCACAGGGGAAGGAATTGACCCAAAAATTGGTCCTGTGCAGGGCCAGGAGTTGCAGAGCTGCTGATCCTTGTGGATGTCTTCCAGCTCAGCCTATTCCATGGATAAAGCACAGCCTGGAACTGGAAGGCATCACCCCCATGGCCATTGGGCACTGGGACAAGCCCAGCTAAACCTGGCTTAAAACAGAGCTAGAACAGAGGGGGGACTCCCAAACTGCAGCTGAGGAGGAGACAGCAATCCCAGCAGTCAATCCATCAGATTCCTCCCCAAATCCACGAGGGAAGCTTTGTTTTCTCTGCCGCTCACCCGCGGCGTCCCCGTGCTGCAGAGCGGTCCTGGCTGTCAAACTTAATGCAGAACAAAACCCAACTTTATATCCTAAAGCAGAGGAGCAAACCCTTCCTGGCCCTGTTCCTGCAGGAATTAGCCCATTCCAGCCTCGGAAAGCTGCATTCCTGACCGATGTTGGTTTTCACGGCCCATTTGCTCGTTTGCTTCAATTTCCCTCCCTCCACAGCTCCAGGAACTGGAGAACTGTGGGGACAGAGATCTGGAAGGAGCTGGGAGCTGCTTCCTACAGAGGATGAGGAGGAGGCAGCAGGAGGCTGGAGGAGGATGCAAAGACCAGAGGAAGGGGAGAAGCAGAAGAGCACGGCCACTGCAGGGAGAGAGAAGCTCAGAGGGAATATTTGGAGAGAAATTACTGATGAGGCAGCATTGGGGTGGGAAGAGGACGTGGGTGGGATGGAGGAAGGGTCAGTCCCAGTTCATCTCCACTTCCCTGCCTGCACCTGAGCAGGATCAGGCTCCTCTCCTCTCCTTCAGTGCTGGGATGGAAGAGTTTGGGCTTCCAGATCATCCACAGAGCAGGTCTGAACTGGTGGGCTCAGAGTCCAGGATCAGCTCCCTGGAGAGGAAACCAGCACCAAAGCAGCAGGAAATGACCCCAAAAATGAGCCAAGGGATGTGGTCCTCACACAGGATCCCTCACTGCTCCTCTCTAGCAGCGACCACAACAAGGCCCAGAGCCACAAAAGAACAGGACAAAGAGATTTGATCTCCTCAATCCTCTCCCTGTCTCCAGCTGTTTCCAGCTCAGAGGAATTCCTGAGCAAAATCCTCGGTGACCCCTCAGCAATTTCTGCCCCGTGCCCTTGCCTGGTCTCCTCTGGACCTACAGCAGCTTTAGCACCCCCAGGCTCCTTTACTGGATCCTGGGACAAGATCCAGCACTGCCCATGGATGTTGTTCCCCCAGCCCTGGAGCATTCCCTGGGAGCCCAGGTGGGATCACATCCACCACTCACCCTCTGGACATCTGCCCGGGCCTCCGGCCGCTGCCTCCCGCTGCAGCCAGGAGCTGGGAACGGAACAAAGGCAGCAGGAGCCGGACACATCCTGGAGAAACTGCAAACACCAGGAACTTCCAAAAGCTGCATCCTGCACCGACAGCCCCAGCCAGGCCAGCAGGTGTGGTGGCAGCGGCCAAGGACCCGGATCCTTCTCACCACGGCGACCTCGGCACCAAACAATCCCCACCCCGAGCCAGGGCCAGCCCCAGGTCAGCCAAAACACCCAGAAAAAGGTCCCTGGACAGCTCTGTTTATGCCTTTCCGTGTGTTCTCGTGCCCAGGGAAGTCAGAGAGGCCAGGGGAGGGAGGATTTGCTGTTGAGCCAGGGTGGGGGTGAAGTTCTGCTCCTGATGAGATGTAAACAAGCCCCGGGAGCAGGTCAGGCCTGGTGCCCCCTTATCACGAGTGGCTTCATCTGGAATAAATACCAGCCCCGGGTCAGGGCCATAATCTCTCCCAGATGCTTTTGGGGGCCTGATCTGAGGCTTCAAACCTAAACTGGGGGGGTCAGGTAATCCCCCCCGCTGCTTTCTCTCTCCAGAGGCAATTTTCAGCCCCAAAACATCGTCCCTGGTGCAGAAAGTCCAGGATGGTTCCTGTGGGACATGGCCGTGGCTCTCCTCCTCCACAATCCCAGCTTGCTCCAAACCCCATCCAACCTGGCCTTGGACACTTGCAGGGATTTCTCAAAGCCTGGACTGTGCAAACAGCTGCTCTGGCCTTTAGAGATTCAATTAAAAAATTAGGAAAAACAAAATTTTTCCTCTTTAGGTCAACCCAGAGTGAAACATTCCCATTTGTACCAGCAAATCAGGGTTGGTTTTTTTTTCCTTAAGTGGAGTCAATGAAAACATCTTGTTCTCCCCCAAATAAAACATTTCTGGGTTTGCAAATGCATCTTTGAAGGCTCCTGTGGTCCCCTGCTTATTTTAATTAAAGGCAGGCAGATTTCAACTGGGAAATGCCACAGCTCAATAAAAGGCAAAGCATTTAATTTCAAGCATATCTCAAACAAAGCTGCAGCTTTTCATCCCCAAAATACCCTTTTTTTTTTTCTTTTTTGGTTCGAGTTGTAAATAATTTCAAAGGACCCAAAATAACTTTTCTTTTCCCTCCAACAAAGGTTTCATCTTAATTCCAGCTGGCCAAGCTTCCAGTGATTGGAGCCAGACCCTTCCCTGTGGTGCCCAGTGAGTGGACAAGAGGCCAGGGCATGAGTTGAGACCCAGAAATTCCCCTTAAAC
This sequence comes from Aphelocoma coerulescens, assembly GCF_041296385.1. Lineage (NCBI taxonomy): Eukaryota > Metazoa > Chordata > Aves > Passeriformes > Corvidae > Aphelocoma > Aphelocoma coerulescens. Next base: position 5,145,287 of record NC_091041.1, on the reverse strand, counting down.
AGAGCAGAATATATTTTCTTTTTTTTCTTTTTTTTCTTTTTTTTTTTTTTTTAGCTTAAAGGGTGGCCAAATGCTGGGGCAGATAGAGCAGGGCAGCTGTGGGGTCTCCATCCTTGGAGAGAATCAGATCCTGACCTGGAGAACCTGGAGAACCTGGAGAACCTGGAGAACCTGGAGAACCTGGAGGAGGGAGCCCATGGCAATGTCATGAGGGTCAACAGGAACATGGCAGAGCCTAAAGGGGCTCCAAGGGAGCTGGAGAGGGACTGGGGACAAGGGATGGAGGGACAGGACACAGGGAATGGCTTCCCACTGCCAGAGGGCAGGGATGGATGGGATTTGGGAAGGAATTCCTGGCTGGGAGAGTGGGGAGGGGCTGAGATGGAATTCCCAGAGCAGCTGGGGCTGCCCCTGGATCCCTGGCAGTGCCCAAGGCCAGCCTGGACATTGGGGCTTGGAGCAGCCTGGGACAGTGGGAGGTGTCCCTGCCATGGCAAGGGTGGCACTGGATGTTCCTTAATGTCCCTCCCGACCCAATCCAGTCTGGAATTCTGTGATATCGGCTTTTGGAAACACCATCAGAGCCCGTCTTTAAGGAGCAGCAGACTCAGGCTGGGGGTACACTCACCATTCCTGCTTTTCCCTTGGAGAAATCCCGCGGGAATTTTTTTCCTGCATCCATCTCCTGGTGCGCGGGGACCTCTGCAGCCCGCGCCGCGCATCGCCCGCAGCCGGGATCGGGATGGAGCCGGGGCCGGGATCGGGATGGAGCCGCGGCCGGGATCGGGATGGAGCCGGGGCCGGGATCGGGATGGAGCCGCGGCCGGGATCGGGATGGAGCCGCGGCCGGGATCGGGATGGAGCCGGGGCCGGGATCGGGATGGAGCCAGGGCCGCGATCGGGATGTATTTATGGGCTCTGGGTCGCTGCAGAGTGTCGCGATCATCACTGCCTGAAAAGGAGCAGCAAATACAGGGAAATAAAAGGAGGATGCTCCCATGACGGGCAGTGTCTTTCCAAAGAGCCACGCCGTTCTTTCCTCCCCTTCACGGGAGTTTTTGGGTCTCGGGCGGGGGGAAACGCACTCTCAGGTAACAAAAAAACGTCATTCCAGGGGAGAATGCATGTGGGGAAGGGAGAGAGGCTGGAAAAGGGGGAAAAAGCTGCTTGGGAAAATAGCCGGCAGCGGGAAGGATCCGGTCCTGCACCAGCCATTCCCTTGCCTGGTATTGCCCCCTCCGGATCGGCAGGAGTCGGGCTCAGCGCAGAATTCCCAGAACGGCAGCGCTGGAAAAGCTCCTCAGTGGAGCTGGGGACACCCCAGCACCCCTGAGGAAAATGGAGTCCCAGAAAGAACATATTCCCCGGCAGAAGGAGCTGGGCTAACGCAGCGCGTGCTCAGTGAAATTCCTCCGGGATCGGAGGGAGCCTGGACAGGGAGCAGCACCTGCTCCAGGGCCGGGCCAGCAGCCAGCAGATGGCATTCACAGGCTGCCACATCCCGGCGGGTGCTCCCGAGTCCGGCCAGGCTTGGATTGCCTCGGGAAACGGGGAAACGGGAGAAGAACATTCTTCCTGTGAAAATGAAGGGAAAAGGGGAAACGTGCACCAGAGGCAGAGAGGATGCTGCGGACTTGGACAATTCGCCTTGGAGCCATCAAGTGTTAGAGAATTCCTGGTGTTTTCTTCCCATGGATCTTCTGTCAGCTTCCAGGGGAGAATCTCAGACTGGATTGGGTTGGAAAGGACCTCAAAGCCCATCCAGTTCCACCCCTGCCATGGCAGGGACACCTCCCACTGTCCCAGGCTGCTCCAAGCCCCAATGTCCAGGCTGGCCTTGGGCACTGCCAGGGATCCAGGGGCAGCCACAGCTTCTCTGGGCACCCTGTGCCAGGGCCTGCCCACCCTCCCAGGAAACAATCCCTTCCCAAATCCCATCCATTCCTGCTCTCTGGCACTGGGAAGCCGTTCCCTGTGTCCTGTCCCTCCATGCCTTGTCCCCAGTCCCTCTCCAGCTCTCCTGGAGCCCCTTTAGGCCCTGCAAGGGGCTCTGAGCTCTCCCTGGAGCCTTCTCCTCTCCAGATGAACACTCCCAGCTCTCCCAGCCTGGCTCCAGAGGATGTTCTCTTTCTGTGAATTATTGAACACAACCTTTTGGTAAAGATTTTTTTTTTTTCCCCCAAAATCCAACTTGACCCTGCCCTGGCACAGCTCGAGGCCATTCCCTCTTGTCCTGTGGTTGGAGCAGATCCCGACCCTCCCCAGCTCCCCCCTCCTGTGGGGCAGAGCCACAGCCCAGCTCTGGAGCAGTGAAAATCTCAGCCTCTTCAGAAGTGCAAAGGGGCCAGGATGGGGCTCGGGTTGTGGGTGCAGCTCTGGACATCCGGGGAGCAGGAATTCACTCCCCGAGGATGAGCAGGAGCAGCTGCCCGGTGTCTCTGCCCAGAACCCAACCAGAACCCGAGGTTCAGCCCCAAAGCAGCCCTGCCAGCCGGACCATTAAATCCCACACCCCACGCCGCGGCCACCTTCCGCTTTCTCAGGGAATGATGCTCTGCACCCAAATCCCTCCCACCCCTCCTGCGGGAGCCGATCCTGCGGGATGACGAGCATCCCTGGCTCCCACTGAGCGCTGCGAGGAGAGGGTGGCTCAGCCCTGGCAGCGCCATCCATCCGCCCGGAGCGAGAGTGCGGGCAGAGATTTGGAGCCGGGCAGCCAATTGGAGCGGCGCTGGCACAGGGAGGGGGTGCTCGGCTGCTCTCCCCTCCCCTCCCCTCCTCCAGACCCCCCTCCCCGTCCCCACGGCCGCCCTCTCACACAAAAGCAGGGAATTAGCTGACTTAGGGGAGCGGAGGCTTCGCCAGCTGCGGGCGGAAAATCATAATAAAATACCTTGGAGGGGAGGGAGGGAGGGAGGGAGGGAGGCGGCCGAGGAAGCGGCGGCCGTGGAGGAACACAAATAACTGCCCTCAATCCATCCCTGTGCCCGAGCACATCGCAGAGCAGCGGCTGCTGCGGGGAAGGCCGACCTAGATGCATCCCCACGCTCCTCCATCCGCAGGCGGATCCAGGGGCTGCACCTGAATCCATCGGGAGGAGGAATGCCGAGCTGGGGTAGAGGCAGGATCGCCTTTGTTCCTCGCTGAGCACCGGCAGCGGTGAGTACGGCCCCGGCCGGGCGAGGCTGGACGCCGGGAGCATCCAGCCGGGATTTGCTCGGCTGTCTTCTCCTTTTCTTCCTCCCTCCATGATGCCTCCGGGGCTGGCAGGGAGCAGCTGCCAGAGGCGGGGAGGGAGGGGGAAAGGTGGGATTTTGCAGAGCCTGGAGGTGTCTGGTGCAGGGAAGGCAGGAACGGAGACAGACGTGGCCGCGGGCTCGCTGAGCCAGGTGGGGCTGGGACAATCGGGAATGACAATAGTGGGAATGACAGCAGGGAGGGAGCCCTGCAGTGCTGGCAGCCAGCTCTGCTGATCCCAGCGCCTGGAACACAGAGGGATGCTGGATTCACTGGGGCCTCTCCACAGGTTCATCCCTTTAAAGCAAATGCACCCGGATTTATCTCCTCCAGATCATGCCCAGCCTCCAAAGGAAGCAGGAGAAGGCCTGGGAAGAGCTGCACAGCCACGGTCAGACTGCTCAGTGCTGATCTCCTGTGCTGGGGACAGACAGAGCAGCCCCAGGAATCACCCCAGACCCCTCATCCTAAAAAAATATGTTCCCACCTACCCAGCCAGTGCCTGGAATAATCCCAGTGGGAAGGCTGAGCTCAGGGGACCATTCCAGCCCACCCTGCAGTGGTTGATGCTGGGCCCAACACAGGAGCTGATTCCACCTGAGGATGCTGCAGAGCAGATCGGGCCTGACCCTCTTCCCTCGGGGTGGGATCCAGCTGGGAATGGGGTGTCTGCACCCCCTGAGCAGCCAGGACTGATCCCGAGTCCTGGGCCAGGCTTTGTTGGGAGCTGCAGGCCCAAGGAATTGGGTACAAAGGTTTGAATTTCTCTGTCTGGCAGGAACCTTCCAGTGAAGCAAACCCCCCCATGTATGGGGTTCTAAGGGCCCTGGGGTTCAGTGAGGGTGAAATCCAGGATTGATGGAGCTGAACTGGTTCCCACCAGCGCAGGAGAAAGGCCAGACTGGGAACACACCCCCAGGCTGCCCTCAGCTGAGCTGCTCCAGGTTTTTGGAGTCTGGTTTGGATCACGTGGAGCAAGGTGGGGATGTGATTCCTCAGGGGACATCCCTGTGAGGCCTCCTCACCCCCCTCCACATCCCCATGGGAGCAGGGACACGCAGCAGTGCCAGGGCTCTCTCTGCAGAACCAGAGCCAGTAACTCCCATCCAATCCAGAAATGTGGGATCTGGGAATGTCCCAAGGCAGCCTGGGAGGAGCTGGCCCTGCTCTCCCCTCTCCGTCACATCTCGTTCCCCTTGGCAGAGGGGGATTTTTGAGGAGATTGGGTTTGGAAGAGAAGCAGGAAGGGCAGGATTTGTGGATATCAGTGCTGCTCCCCAGGGAGATGAGCTGGGATCCGAACAGACCCACAGCTTTGACCCAGGGCCAACCTCACCTCCTCCTTCTGGTCCAAAATGTGCCAAGTAGCCCCCAAATCCCGAGTTTTGCTGCTTTGTCCTGCACAAGCAGCTCTCCCACTGCTTTTCCACGGAGTGTAGCTGCTCCCAGGTCGGGATGCTCCATGCCAACCTCTCTGCCTCCCCTTTCCAGCTTGAGCCCTTCCTGGAGGGATCTGCTGGCTCCAGCCCCTCCCTGAGAGCCATGGGAACCACGGAGGCCACGCTGCGGATGGAAAACGTGGATGTGAAGGAAGAATGGCAAGACGAGGACTTCCCCAGGTGTGTTCCCCGAAAAACAAAACCAGGAGAATTTTATTTTTTCCTGTGAGAAACCATCAGGGCAAGGAGTGGGAGGGTCCTTCCCACAGCCCCAGGGGCAAGAGGAGTCTGGACTCCCACAGGAATTCAGAATTTTTGGAGCTGCTCTGAGTGCCTCAAAAATTTGGGGATGCTTTTGGCAGCCCTGCATGAGCATGGGAAGGAGGGAAAAGAGCTGGGTGTGGAGCACTGGGAGAGTAGGAGGGATACAGGGATGCATAAAGGGATGGAGGATGGATGCATGCATATGGGAGTGGATTTGTAGATTTATGGACTCCTTCCAGCCTCTGAATCAAGCAGTGTCTTCCCAAACAGAGCAGTGCTGCTGTGCCAGGGATTTGCCACAGGAAGCGGAGCCATTGGGATGCAATGGATCCGAACGGGTGCCAGCTGTGAGAAATGAGGTGTGTGGGTGACAGGAGGTGCCAAAGTGGCACCTTCCACCTTCAGAGCCACTTCATCAGCTGCACAGAGGTGCCAAAGCCCATCCCTGTGAGCCCCGTGTGCTCTGAATTCCCTGCGCCCAGCCCCATTCCCAGCGTTGTTCCCACATCCAGGCTGCCCAGGGAGGGTGGGGATTCTCCCTCTCCGGAGCCGTTCCAAACCCACCTGGACGCATTCCCGTGTCACCTGCCCCAGGTGGCCCTGCCCGGGCAGTGGGCTTGGACTGGGGGATGTCCACAGGTCCCTTCCAACGCTGACAATTCCAGGATCCAGCTCCGAATCCCGCTGGGCACCCGGAGCACGGCCAGGCCCAGCCCCTGCTGCGGCTGCAGGTGCCCGGGGGCTTTCAGGGCTGGCCCAGCCCGCTCCAGCTGCAGCCCACAGAGCCCCAGTATTCCCAGACACGGAGAAAGGGGCTCCTGTTCCCCTGGGATGAGCCTGGCTCTGTTCATCCCAGCTCCAGCTGCGTCCCCGTGTGAGCCCCTCTGTGCTGCATCCCACAGGACTCCGCTTGTCCTCCCGCTGCCTCCCGAGGGGCTCAGCCAGCCCCGGCGTTCCCAGGGTGGATTTTATTTCCCTCTGAGAGCAGAGCTGCTGGATCTGTGCCAGCCTCAGGCTCCCCCCTGGTTTTTAATGGAGTGAAAGGAGAGGGAAGTGTGGAAAAGAAAGGGATGGATGGATGGATGGGAATCATGGAATGGTTCGGGTTGGAAGCGACCTTAAAGCTCATCTCCCTTCCAAGGGTGGGGACTCCTTCCAGCAGACCAGGCTGCTCATGGAATAGAGAAAGGAAATCGAGGTGTAGAAAGGAAAACGTTGTCCCAGAGCTCCCTAGAAAATCAGGGATAAGGCTGATCTGGCTCCGGGACACCTCGGCACCAACCCAAGCGTCCCCCGGGAGCTCTGTCCCACACTGCCCATGCCAGCAGCAAACTTCCCCCAGCCACGGCCAAGCCTTCCAGCGAAATTTCTCCTGGAAAGGCCTCGGCACCACCAAACCCGGGAAAACTCCTTGGAAATGAAATGAAAAGCCAGGAAGAGGGAAAGGGATGTGAGCGGGGCCGGGATGAGGCCGGAGCCCTCGGGACGAGCTCCCCAGCCTCCTCCAGAGGGATTCAATCAGGAATGATGCGAGACAGAGCCCAGACAGCCCCCGGGCAAACGAGGGAAAGCCAGCTGGGTTCTACTCGCAATAAAAATAAATAAATTGTCCTTTTCCAGCCGCTCCCCCGCTGGAAGCGCTGGAATAATAGGGCAGAAGCTGCTGCATGTGGGACAGCAGCTCTCCAGCAGCTGATTTGCTGCAGAGCTATTTTTGCCTGGCTGCGATCAGCCAATCTAGCCCCGAAAAGAAAGAGAGAAAAAAAAAAAAAAAAAAAAAAAGGAAAAGCCATATCCTAGACAGAGATCTGGGCCGGGAAAACAGAACCCAGCCACTCACTGGGGGCACGGGGCGACATTGGCAGCATTTCTCCTCCCTGGGAAGCCGAGCCGCGGGAGCAGCTCCCGGCTGAGCGGAGCGGGCGGGTCCGCGCTGCCGCCGCTCCCGGGGCCGATCTCCAGCCCGGCTCGGCCGGCCCGGGGCGGGGATGCCGTAGCCGAGGCGCGGGCGTGCGGAGCGGGAGCATGCTCACTCCTGCATCCCTGCATCCATCCCCGCATCCATCCCCGCATCCCTCCCCGCATCCCGGCGTGCCCGGTCCATCCCTGCGAGCAGGGACCGCCCGGACCCCGCGGAAGGGGCTGGCACGGGGCAGCGGGGACGGGCACGGAGCAAAGCGGAGCCCCCCGACCCTGGGGAAAAGTGCTGCCCCCCCCCCCCCTCCGTATTTGGCATCCGGGGCTGAGCGCGTTCGGGAAGGAGGATTTCCGCGGGAGGCAGTGATTGGAGCAGCCTTTGGGAAGGTAAGGAAGGCTTTTCCTTCACCTCTGGCTGGTGGATGCTGTCCTTAGATGAATCCCGGGATGAGGGAGCAGCTGCGGGTGCAGCACGTACTCGGCAGCAGCTGCCCCCCCTCCACTCCCCATTTTGCTGCTGTGTCACCAAACCGTGCCAGGCTCCGGGCGGGTAAACAACAGCCAGGCCTCGCTGGGGACAGGAGCTGGAGGGGACAGAGGGGTTTTTCCGACTGCTCCGGAGTGTCCGGGCAGCCCCCGGGATCCGGGTGCCTTTGATCAGGCCCTCAGCTCTCATAAATATACAACGGCCAGCAGCAGAGGATTATCCCTTGATCTACATATTTATAGGCTTTAATTTGGCTGGTGGCCCCGGTGCCACGGCAGCAGGAAGAGGAGCAGGGCTGGATCCTGTCCCCGTTGTCACCTCCCTTCCTGTGTCGCTGGGCCATCAGGCTGCTGGACAGCGACCTCCGCACAGGCCCATCCTCATCCTCATCCTTCAGAGTCCCGGATTTCTCCCTGTTCCATCCCGGGGCTGTCCCAGCAGCAGGATTCCACAGCTGGAGGAATGAGCTCTTCCCTGGAAGGAGGTGTCTTAAACAGAGATTTGACAACGTGAACTTGTAGAGTTGGTGGGGTTTGGGCAGGAAGTGTCAAACCCAGACAATTCCAGGGACAAGATGAATCCCAGCTCCAGTTAAGGGGAAAAGCATCTGGGAATGCCCAGGGTGGGCAGTGGAGAGTGAGGCTCAGCCACAGCAAAGGTTCCTCGCCGCAGTCCAGAGCCAGATTCCCACTTCACCCACCCCAGTGTGGGTCAGGAGCAACTCCAGCAGCTTCCAAAGGGTGACAGCCACACCCTGTGGATTGATTTTAGCAAGGAAAATCTTTAAATCCAATGATGCCTCCAGCCTCCAGCTGGAGGGGCCGTGATTTGAACCAGGAGGGTGCAGGAGCTGAGCACGAGAGGCTGCAAAACCCCAGGAAAGGAGTGGTGGGCTGGCCTCTGGCTCCAAGAGAGGGGTTGGAGTGCTGATGCCTGGATTTTAGCATGGAATGAATCCCTTCCAAACCTCAGCAGGGGCTGGGAGTTACCCAGTGGGGGCTGAGGTGACAATTCGAGGTCACACGTGGGGTTTGGTCCTGCCCTCGAGCAGAGGCAGCACCAAGGAGCAGCTGCTTCCCAGGAAAGGTGGTTGTGGCAGAGCCTTTGGGTAAAGCTGTGATGGATTGGGATCAAAGCATCCCTCCCTGGGGATTGTGGCCGTCCCAGAACACCATCAGGGAATGGGGATAGAGCACCGAGCACAGAGGGGGTTCCCTGGTGCCCAAATGAGGAGCCCCAGAGCCTGGCACTGCCCCTCAGAATTCCTGCAGAGGAGAAATGTGGATAATATGGAGAAAGGGAATGCTGCCAAGGTCGTCTGGGGTCAGGATTTGTTCCCTTGGCTGGATTTTTCATCCCCTGGCTAAATGCAGGGATAGTTCGGAGGTTAGTGGGGATTTCCAGGGGGGAAGCACAGATCCTGGAATCCCTCAGGATGAGCTCTGGGAAAAGAGACAGGGCAGAGCACACATGGGGCTGGGCTTTTTCCCTGCTGTCTCCACTCTCTTGGAATGACTTTCTCCTAAACACCCCCTGCTCTCTCCTGTGGTTTTCCCTCGTGTCCTGCAGGCCTCTCCCAGAAGAGACGGGGATGGAGTCGCTGGGCAGCCCCACGGAAGACGAGACCACGTCCTGTAAGTACCAACCTGCCTTCCCCAGAGCCCAAAGGAAGCCGAGGCCCAGGGGATGGCAGCTTGCAGGCGGGGAGAAAGCCTTGGATTCTCCACAAAAAAAAATTCTCACGTGGGAGAGGAAACCAGCAGGGATTTGGATTTGTTCATCTTTCCCATGAAGCTGGGGGAGGAAACTGGGATCCCAGGAGTGTGGGCACGTCCATCCCAGTGCCTCCCAGTCCCTGATCCGCCACCCTGAGGGTTCCATATCCATATTCCATCATGGAATATCCAGGATGATGTCTTGCACTACGGACCCAGGCCCAGGATGCCCTGTCAGCTGTTTTCCTTTTAACTCCAGCTCCCCCCAACACTTTAAATTTTAACGGGGCACATCGGAAGCGGAAGACACTCGTTGCACCTGAAATCAACATTTCCCTGGACCAGAGTGAGGGCTCCATCCTCTCTGACGACTTCCTGGACACACCAGATGACCTGGACATTAACGTGGATGATATCGAAACTCCTGATGAGACAGATTCCCTCGAATTCCTGGGGAATGGGAACGAACTGGAATGGGAAGGTAAAAGGCTGGTTCTGGGCAAACGTTTGCAGGGGTTGGGGTGGTTTTTAGCCTCATTTTAAAGATTTTTGACACAGCAGCTGAGGATTGATAAGCAGAGGGAGATTTTGAGGTTATTTCTATCATATTTGGGCAACGGAGCAAGACTAAAACCCATAAATTTACACAGATCAAGGCTGGAGGTGAAACGCGGTCCGAGCATCATCCCCGGGGTTACCAAAGCTCTTCCCACATTCCCTTCAAGGCAGAACTCTTTGTCCCTTTCCCAGATGACACCCCCGTGGCCACAGCCAAGAACATGCCCGGGGACAGCGCAGACCTGTTTGGGGACGGGGGGACAGAGGATGGCAGTGCCACCAACGGCCGGCTCTGGAGAACCGTCATCATCGGCGAGCAGGAGCACCGGATCGACCTCCAGATGATCAAACCCTACATGAGGGTGGTGACACACGGAGGTGAGCGTGGGGAGGCCACAGCCCGGCTCCCTGCACTGCTTTGGGTCCCTCTGTGTCAGGCTGGAGGGGGTGCCAAGGGCGGTGTTTAGGGGAAAAATCTGTTTAGGGGGAAAAAACCAGTTTGTTTGGTACCTCTGCGTGGCAGAGAAGCACAGAAGTGCTCAAAGTATTTAGTGATTGTAGTGAGGTTTGAATTGACATCTGGAGGGACTACACCAGCCCCTGAGCTGCTCCAGGGCCCACGCATCCACAGTCAGAGCTATTTCCAAAATCCAAGCAAAACCAAGGAGCAACCCAGCTTTGAAACCCCCAAACTCCTTCCCTCAACCCCAAATCTGCATTATAGCCAAAACCAGGGGGAAATCTCATCATGAAACAGGTCTGAAGGGGCCCAAACGCTCACCTGGAGCTGAGCAGAGACACAAAAACCAGCCCAGGGCCAAATTTTGCTGCTGTTTTCCCCTCAGATCTGACACCTTTCGCTGGAAAGCATCACCTGTGTTTCTTTGGCAGGGTACTACGGAGAAGGTCTCAATGCCATCATCGTCTTTGCTGCCTGCTACCTCCCGGACAGCAACCTGGCTGATTATCACTACATCATGGAGAACCTCTTCCTGTGAGTGCCCTGAGAGCTCTGGGAGGGACAGGAGCATGAGGGAAACGCTACAACAGTTTCCCTGTGTTCATGGCACCGGGAATCTCAGCTGGGAATGGTCTGGATCCAAGCCCAGCACTGCCAGCGTGCAGCTGCAGACTGGAGCGAGTGTCACTGGTGGGACACTGGCCCCAGCTCCGAGCCCAACAAGCCCAACCATTCAAACATTCCGGTTAATTATGCCAGGGATGGACTCACATCCAGGCTGGAGCGGGGCTGGGACACTCCCCAGCTGGGAGGTGCTGCTGCCAGGCAGGGAATGGAGCTGGGGTGTCCATCGGAGCTGGTGATCCCTGAGGGACACCCCAGGAGACCAAACCTCTTCCGAGACCTGCAAAGAAAGGGGCTGGAGGTGTTTCAGGGTGACACACAGGCACTTAAGAAATCTAAAGGATGTTTTTTGAGTCTCATTTTGGTCCCTTTTGGTCACCCCCCACCAGGTATGTGATCAGCAGCCTGGAGCTGCTGGTGGCCGAGGACTACATGATTGTGTACCTGAATGGGGCCACGCCCCGCAGGAGGATGCCAGGCCTGGGCTGGCTGAAGAAATGCTACCAGATGATTGACAGAAGGTGAGAATGCTGGTGGTGGGGCCTCTTCATCCTTCCCAGGCCTTTTCCCATCCTAGAATTCAAAGGAAAATCAGATGCACAACTCCTGTTCTTCAACAGGAATGAGTCTGCCCCAGTCCCACATTCCTTAGACCGAGCAGGTGCCAGATTGGTTTGGGTTGGGAGGAACCTCAAAAATCCTCTCATTCCACCCCCCTGCCATGGGCAGGGACACCTTCCACTATCCCAGGTTGCTCCAAGCCCCGTCTGACCTGGCCTTGGAATATTTTGTCAGCAATTGGTTTATAAAGACATTTCCAGAGACCCAAGCAGAGCAGCGCTCCCACAGCCTGCTGAGCCTGGATGAGCTTCCTGAGGGATTTTGTGTGGGCACACCAGAGGGTGGGCAGCACCAAAACACCTGCTAGAGCCCAGCACAGGACAGGGGAGTTTGGGAAATGTCCTGGGAATGTGACGCTCTGTCCCTTGACTTCTCCCCAGGCTGCGGAAGAACCTCAAGGCCCTGATCATTGTGCACCCGTCGTGGTTCATCCGGACCGTGCTGGCCATATCCAGACCCTTCATCAGGTGAGCAGAATGGCCCCAAACTCAGCGGGCTTTGGAGTGGAAGTTTGGAATCACCGAGTCCTGGAATATCCTGAGCTGGAAGGGATCCACAGGGATCATCCAGTCCAGCCCCAGGCTGTGCACAGACACCCCAACAACCCCACCCTGGGCATCCCTGGGAGCGCTGTCCAAACACTCCTGGAGCTCTGGCAGGGTTGGGAATGTGCCCATTCCCTGGGGAGCCTCGCAGTGCCCAGCACCCTCTGGGGGAAGAGCCTTTCCCTGAGATCCATCCCAAATCCTCTGGCACAGCTCCAGCTGCTCCCTGGGGTTTAATCTCACAAATCAGATTTTAAGCTCACCCTTAACTGGGGGTGACCAAGGTGAAGCTGCCATTTGTGCTGCATCTCTCTGATGCTTCCAGTGACACCTCCAGAGGTGTTTTTAGGACCTGCTTCCCTCTCTCTCTCTCTCTCTCTGCCAGTGTGAAGTTTATCAATAAGATCCAGTACGTCCACAGCCTGGAGGAACTGGAGCAACTCATCCCCATGGAGCACGTGCAGATCCCAGACTGCGTCCTCCAGTGAGTGTCAGCGGCACCCTGGGGCACAGGGTGGCTCTGGGGAGGGGCAGCACGGACATCCTGCCAGGTGCTGAGTCAAAATCCATGCACCGGGAAGGCAGAGCCTGGGGCAAGCCTGGTTTTATCCAAGGAAGAGCCTCAGACTGCGGCACCTTGGAGCTTCTGTCCCCCTCAGAGCAAACACTAAATGTGACTCAAAGCGAAGAGCAGCACTCAAAAACGTTTCCTCTCTGTTGCAGATATGAAGAAGAGAGGATCAAGGCTAGAAAAGAAAGGTAAGATTAATTTGGGGAGGGATGGGATGGAGAGTGGCCTCTCCAAGGCCAGCCCATGACCCCAGGAAGGCACTGGAGTTTCCCCCCTTCCCACTGGGGGATGGATTTCCAACCGGATTTGTGTTTACAGGGCAGAGGAGAAACAAGACATGGCTGAGAGGGAAAGGTAACTCTTTTATTTATCCTTCCTTTGGACAGTCTTTGGGAATGAGAACAACCCCATGGCTTGGTAGCACCCCTGGGATCCAACAGGACATTCCCAGAGTGTTCCGGAGCTGGTAAAGGCCGGAACTGTAGAATAGGAAAATTCTGTAGGGGTTTGGAAAACAAAATCCTCCACCAGCATAATCTGGCCTGGTTTTGGCCCTGATCAGAGTGATACAGCCTCTCCTCTTATTCTGTCTGACTCTGAGGGGCAGCAGGGAAAGATCCACTGGCTGAGGCTGGATTGTTCCAAGAAATAAACAGGAGCTCAGGGCAGGAGGGGGGATTGGTTTGCGGTGGAGATTCCCTTATTTTGTGCCGCTTCTCTTCGCAGCAGGCCTGTGCCCCCAGCAGAGGATCAGGAAACCAGGTTTGAGCTCTTTGTGTGTCTGTCACAGATTCCACGGCGTTCATGATCCATGAACAGGAAAGCCAAGCCTGGGTTAGGCCCAGGATCCCCCAGCCCGGTGTCACCCAGCAGGCATTGTCCCCTCAGCCCATGAAAGCCATGACTGGCACTGTCTGTGTCCCCAGCACAATTCTGTGAAAGATTTCACCCAAATTCACTCATCTTTTTGTTGATCTAGTGGCAATAATGGCATTTTTGGCTTCCTGAAAATCACTGCTGTGTCTCTGTTCCTGCCCAGCATGTCCTGAGTGGAAGCAGCTTGGATGACCGGAGTAGGAGAACGAGCAGCCTGGCAGTCACCCACCTCAACGACCTTTGGGTACAAGACCTTGCCACCACCTTATTCCAAGTCCTGCAAATCCCGGAGCCTGCCTCCTCTGTCTCCAAGATGCAAAGTCCTTCAACCTTCTGGGAAACATTTTCCTTTTAAAAAAAAGAATGATGAGCAAAGAAACAAAAAAGCCCCATGAAACGAAGCAAGAACAGCACTTTTCAGGACGGGTTCCGGCGTGTTCTGGGAATGGTCTGTGGAGAGAGCATTGGCACAGCGCAAATACTCACTGTGTATCCTCGTAGTAAGTCAAGAGCATCCTCCAGTCCGTGAATCCCCAGCCCAGACAGAGAATTTATTTTTTGGTTTAAATTATAAACCCTTCACTCGCTGCTGGCCAGCGCGGAGCCCTTTTGCTTTGAGCTGCTCCCCCAGGTTCCTCCAGGACATCCCAGAAGCTGCCACCCCAGGGAGTAACGACTACAGGCAACAGAAAGAGCCTTTCCCTCCTTTTTACAGCCAGTGTGTGTTTCTTCCTGGAGGTACCAAGTGCCCACGGCCTCGGCACCGCTGCAGCCGCGGCCGCCTCGCTTCCGTCGTCGCCGGCTCCTCGTTAACTCGTTCCCCTGAGGAAATCCCGTGGTTTGTTCCTGATTTGTCCCATCCCGGTGTGTGAGGCACTCTGAAGGAGTCCCACGTGGAATGGCAGCCTCCACAGAACCTTCTCCTCCACGCACACACACCAGAGGGGCTGGGTTTAGAAGGAGCCTTACGGACAGGGAAGTTTTCCACGCCTTGTCTTCGTCTCGATGTCACGACACTGGACAATCACTCACTGCTGATACCTCCTACGAGCTGCTAAAGTGTTGGAAGTTTCCCTCACAAGGGCCTCATCCATCAGCATTCCTGCCTGGAATATCCCCATGGAGACTGCAGGGCTGGGTTCTGGAGCTGAGAGATGCAGGTGTGACACTGACTCCTGGAATTCGGATTTCGGACTCGTGAGGATTCTGTGAGCAAAGGAGGGGAAGAAAGAAATCCAGGAACAGCTGTCTGGCCAAAATTCTTTGGAAAATCCTGATTTCACCAGAGCCAGCTTGCAAGGCCTCAGGGTGCCCAGAGAAGCTGTGGCTGCCCCTGGCAGTGCCCAAGGCCAGGCTGGACATTGGGGCTTGGAGCAGCCTGGGACAGTGGGAGGTGTCCCTGCCATGGCAGGGGGGGCACTGGGTGGGCTTTAAGGTCCCTCCAAACCATTCCAGGATTCCACAACCAGGTAAAGCCCCTCAACCTGCAGATGAAGAATTCCCTGCCTATGTCACCCCTTCAAGGAGAATTCTGGCAAAGCAGGATTTTTCCTGAAGGTGGGGGTGGCTCCTCTGGACACACAAAGCTGCTTTTTCCTTCCTTTCAGTGAATAAAACCACTCTGGATGAGATCCTTCTTTCCCCAGATGCTCCAAGGAAGCACCAAATGTACTTTTTAACCTTCATCCTCATCTGAGGCGTTCTCCTCACACACTGCAGCCATGGATGGATTTCCTGCCCGCACCTTTGCATGGAAAGCAGAGCACTGCACCCACAGCACCAACCCAGAGGTGGAAGATGGAAAAAAATTCCACTTTTCACCTCACTGGCACGTCAAAAACAAAGCACCAAACAAGCTCATCATAAACCAGTTATTGACAAAATATTCCAAGGCCAGGTTGGACGGGGCTTGGAGCAGCCTGGGACAGCAGAAGCTCCCTGCCCATGGCAGGGGTGGCACTGGATGGGATTTAAGGTCCTTCCAACCCAATCCTGGGATTCTACAAGGAATTCTGTGCTGCAGGGGAAGAGCAGCCCCTCCAGGTGTTTCTGGAGATCAGATTTGTTCCAGGTGACACCTCCCCGCCACCCTGAGCTCCCAGCTTTGTGTCTGGAGACAGAAGCAGCAGCCAGGAATTCCCAAATTTCCAGTGCAGAGCCGGGGATCCCTCACACTCGGGCTGCCAGAGGGACTGAGCAGCCCACAGAGGTGAAGGAAGGACTTTGCTGATTAAATCAATTTTAGTTCTGCCTATAAACAATCACAGAGCTCCTCGTGGTCCCACAGTCTGTGAATTCTCTGAGAATACTGAAAGTAGATGTTCCTTTTTTTTCCTTTGGAGATCGTTTTTATGGATTTAGAGAAAAATCATCAGCTTTCCACTGAGAACGTGACCCAAGCTGGGCACTGCAAGGGAATTTGCAATTCTATAACGAATAAAGTGGATAAAACATGGAATGATGGGTCAAAAATCCAACTCCAGAAAGCTTTTGTGCATCAGAAAACGTTCACAACCTCATGGAAAATACTGCTGTCATGGAAAACACGGATGTGGGGGATAAGGAATCCCAATCACCTTTCTCGTGGGGGCTCTGGGCCCTCAGCAGTCTCCACACCAGAATGTGCTTTTTGGTTGTTTCATTCCTTTCCAGAAACATTCTGTCTGCATTTCCAGAAAAAAAAAACAAAAAAAAAAAAAAAAAAAAAAAAAACAAACCAGAATGAACAGATCTGACAATGAAACTTCACATTTTTCCAAGTAATTCCTTCAGAGCAAGGGAATTTCAGCTGGGAAAAGGACAGATCCCCAATTTCCCTTCACGAGAAGAAGGCGGGCAGTTGTTTCCACACGAAAGTCAATTTTTAACTTCTTGGAACCAATCATTATTATTTTTTTTTGTTTGTTTCAAAAAGTGCACTTTCTGATGGAGCACTCCAAGTGGTGTGCACGAGATTTTAATTTTTCACAGAGTTTTATGAGTGTATAAAGTTTATGTTCCTGGATGGATGGATGGATGGATGGATGGATGGATGGATGGATGCCTGGATAATGTTTTTATGTCTTTTCAACGCAGAGGAGAACCTGCAGCCCCATCGAGGAGAAATGATAAGTGTCAAAAGTGCATTTTATAGCAGCAAAGAAAAAAAAAATTAATTCTCATTAACTTATTTCAACCAGTGGTTTTAGGCATTGACTGCAAAACAAAAAGCTACAAATTCCTGGACAGAAACACCAAAAAATGTCCCAAAGGTGGAGTGACAAATCTCAGTTGGATGGGGAGAAACCTGCACTGTTGCTGGTAAAAGTGCATTTACAGTAGAACTCTGACCAGTATATATAAATATATAAATATGTCTAAAGAATAGAATGAAATAAACTTCATCCCTTTAGCAATACTGCTGCACTGCTCAGTGTCCCAAACGTGCACCAGGCCCTGGTTCTGCCTTGGAAAACCATCCCTGGAGGGCCAAGGTTTTGGTTTATGAATTCTCTGTATTGCACTGAGCAGTTTCTGCTCTGGTTTGACCTTTCCTGGGATTTTTTCTTCCCGGTGAATCCCTGGGAAGTCACATTTTAGCTGTGGAAAAAGTTCTTTTACTCCCATCTTCAGAGAAATCCTGGTGGTTTTACTCATTGTGTGTTTAATGGCCGGACTTCAATTCACATCAGCCTGGAAAATCCAATCTCTTCCTGTACAGTTGATTCCAGAGTAGGAATTTCCTTCCCCTCTCTTTGAGGATTTATCCCAGGCCCTCCTCAGCTCCAGACAGCTCCAGCTTTTTCTGGTTTTTCCACACAGAATCATCCAGATTTGGGACTGTCCAGTAATTTTTATTCTGACTCACAAGGAAGGCACAGGAACCAAACCTGGGATGCTGCTGTAGATTCCAGTGGAATAATTAATCCCATTTTTTTTCTGTACAGTGCTGTGTAAATGTGAGTGGATATCTAGAGCTTCCCTCGTGGCAATTTTTCCATCTCTTTTTTTCCCCACAGACGTGCAGAAAAGGTTTTAACAGCGACAAATCCTCCATTTGAGAGGTCTGGGGATTCAAACACCCGGGAGTCAGGGATGGGCTGGTGGCAGTGGGCTGGGACTGGCCTGGCAGCAGGTGAAAGGGACAAAAACTGGCTCTAAACACAAAAAGCACATTTTTCTCTTTTGTATTTCCTTCCTTCCTGGCAGCCAGAAGAGCAGCATGTCTCGGCCAAGCGGAGTTGAGGACTCACCATGACAATAAACCCCAACCCCAGGGTTTGGTTATTTTTTTTTTTTTTTCCTTTCACCCCCACCCCAGCTGTACAAACGTGTGAAATGTCATTTCCTGACGTGGTTGTAATTAGGTGGTTTGTGCTAGCGGACTGTTCATCTGTATCCCGAGTTTTGCTTTGTATTATTCCATAAAATCTGTGGATATTCAATTAAAATGAGACTAATCCTTCAGCCAACCCGCATCCCCTTCCTTCTGTCAGTAGGTTTTATTTTGGCTTTGGCTCCATGTGGAAAATATGAGGAAAATTTTTTGTTTGGATGTTGTTGCCTTGAAGGAAGGCGTTCAAGGGCCTCCCTGGAAATTCTGACACTGCAAAATTCTCATCTCCAAGTGGTTTTATGAAAATAACTCCTGTTCTGGAGGATTCTTTCCCAGTTTCCCTCAGCTTTAGGAAAGAGCTGTGGAAAAATTCCTATCCTTGAGCTTCTATCAACCTGTACAGAACCCTGCTTGTCTCAAGTTGTTTAATCTCATGGTTTTTTTAACATATTTTTATAATCCAATTAATAACCTGATTGGGAATAGAAAAAAACCCAAACCAAAACCACTTAAACAGAAACAAAACCCCAAGCCCCAATAAACCCTTTAAAATTTTTAATATTAATAATATTTAGTATTATTTTTAATATTAAAAATAACAAGTATTTACAGGAAGATGCCTGAGATGTCTAATTTGAGTGGGTTTCGATAAGTCATTAACATAATTAATGAGTTAGAATATGAAGATATACAAGCCTAATCCTCTAACAAGCACTGATGTATTCATGCTGTGAATTCTTTCAGGAAATCCATATTAATTGAAATTAATTTTCAGTTAGGGCTGCACCTGTGCTCTCTGTATGAAGCAGATTTTTTTGCTCTGATTTTATTTTGTCCCAAAAAACCAAATCTTATCAGGATCAATAACATTTTTTTCTGCTCATCCTCCGCTTTTTTGTTTAATTTCTATATAAAAGTTTGTAGGGGTTGCAATTTTGTAGCTCAAATATTCAATTCACGGGGTCAACAACCACGTGGGAGCTTTGGGGTGACCAAATTGTGGCTTTCCAGTGCCTGAAGGGGCTCCGGGAGATCTGGAGAGGGACTTGGGCCAAGGGCTGGAGGGACGAACACGGGGAATGGCTTCCCAGAGGGCAGGGTCGGGTGGGATATTGGGAAGGAATTCTTCCCTGTGTGGAATATTTTTTTAAACTAAAGCCTGGGTTTGGCTGCAGAACAGCAAAATCCTTTCCCAGTTGGATCTAACTCGTGCAGCCTGAGCGAAAAGGCAGCACTGCCACCTCCCCAGTGCTGGAATCTCCTGTGTCACACGAGCTGTGAGCTGAGCTGCCATCGAGTGGGAATCTCTCCTCCCACAGGCTGTTCTTCCCTGACAGTGACTGCGGCTCTTGAATGGAGAAAGCTCCAGGAAAAGCTAATTCCAGCACAGAATATTCCGAGGGGTTTCCCATCCTGGCTGATCTCGGTGCCTCACAGACACAAATCGAGATTCCCAGATTAAGACGAGGATTTCTCCTGAGTGATCAACCCCCACATGAGGGGTGAGGTTCATCCCGCCTCGTTTTATCCACCTGGAAAGGGATAAATCAGTTTAGTTTCCCTCTGGATGGAGGAGTCGATTTTAGAGATGATTTCACCTGCCTGGGGCTGTCACTCTGTGGTGAGGCCTCTTGTCTGCACTGAAGGGGGATAAATCAGTAAATACCCAGTTTTACACCACTCACATCTTTCAGGATTCATTTAATGAATCACAGCCAAGGGGAGGAAAACAAAAAAGTGATGATGTGAGTGGGAAAGAGGGAAAGGGCTGGAACATTCATTCCTTTTCCAGCACACACTTGGATCCCTGACCTCGGCACCTCGGGTTCAGTTCTGGGGATGTTGGAGGCTTTCTCTTGTCTCCACCTTTTGTTTAGGAATCCACCGCCATCCAAAGCTCCCCAACAACCCCACCCTGTCCCAGAGCGGGGTCCAAACACTCCTGGAGCTCTGGCAGGGTTGGGAATGTGCCCATTCATTCCCTGAGGAGCCTGGGCAGTGCCCAGCACCCTCTGGGGGAAGAACCTTTCCCTGCTCTCCATCCCAAATTCCCCTGACACAGCTCCAGCTGCTCCCTGGGCCCTGTCCCATCTCGGTGAGGTCCTTCCTTCCCTCCAGGGCAGTTTTCCAGGCCAATCCCACTTCCCAAAGCAGTGCTACACTGGTTATTTTTCCTCATCTGTCTCTTCCTTGAGGGCACAGCTGCTCCTCAACCCTGCCTTGTCCAAACTCTCCATGTGACCTCTCCCACGGGACCTTGTCACTGGCAGCAGCCGTGGCAGGGAATGTCACCCTGACGGTGGCAGGTCCTGGCTGGGAGCCACCAGGATGAGGTGCCAGCCAGTTAAACCTCACACTAATTAACTTTGCTATTCCACTGCCCTCGTTTTGCTCACTCTGAGCTGCTGCAGTCACTGAGGTTTACAGCAAATTCTGCTCTCCTGACGCCTCTGTTCCCCTGCTCTCCTTCAAACAGGGAGGCTTCGGGAAGATCCACAGCCTTGGAGAAGGACTCTGAGCCACCCAACTCCCCCAGAATTCTGGAAAGAATAAATAACCCCAAATTTCAACATTCCCAAGTGAAAATGACTCCCATTCCTTGCCTCTGATGTCCCCTCCAGGCAGGAGGAACCTTGGCATAACCTTGCTCATCCCATAAACAATGTCTTATGATTAGTGAAGGATTAAAATTCTGAATTAAAGCTGCAGAAGAAATGAGTCATATTCTGCAGCAGAAAGGTCACCGGGCACCCAGCACCTAAACAATCCCAGGGGAATAATGCCCCGGTGGCTCCATGAATATTAAACTGCCTCCTGCTAAATTTAGCTAAGTTTGAACAAAGAACATTAATATGAACTTTTAGTAAACATTAGTATTCTAAAAATAACGTTTAGAGAGGGAACATTGCTTGTCTTTGATTCAGGCTCGCTGGTGAATGGCATTTGTATGAGTAAAGTGTCAGGCAGATAACGTATCTCTGGCATAAACAAGCCCCAAAAAAAGGAAGTTTCAGATGACCAACACGTAGCTCACCCAGAAACGGGGCTAAAAAAAGCCTTTCTGAACATTTGGCATTTGCATAACTCATATTTTTATGGGTTGAGTGAAGTTTGCTGGAGCTGGGAAGTGTTTGTGTCACCACTGCTGTCAGTTGTTGTTGGGCCGAGGTGGGTTTTGCTGGGAAGGAAGGAGACAGCTGGAATGTGATCTCCAAATACAGGCAGGCACTTGCCACATCCAAAGGAACAGCAGCTCGGAGGCCAGGCAGGAATCTGGGAATTTGAGCTATGTGGGTGAATTCCAGCTCCCAGGATGGTTGGTGCATGAGCAGGAACAGGGGAGAGAGAAAAAGCACCCCAGGGAGCCTAAAACTGAACTGGGGAAAAGGAACAGCCAGAGGAGAACTGAGGGGCTGGGAGAAAAAGGTTTAAAAATGAGATTTTATACTGAGGAAAAGGAGCTTTTACACTGAGGAGAAATGAGCTTTTCCACTGGCAGGAATAGGGTTTGCAGCTGTGAGCTTAAAAAAACCCCAACAGCAACAACAAACGGGCCCCGTGTCCTTCAACCCTCCCGTTTCCAGAAGAAACAGAAGTGTTGACATTCCTTATGGAGATAGTGGGACATTGCTCCGGGTTCCCTGATCCCAAACAACCCCTGCTGCTCCCACCACAATTATTGTCTGCTTTCAATACTAAAACCCCACCGTTTCTTTTGATACAGCTTAAGCCACATCCTCATTTTTCCCAAGGGTGGAAACCCCACCTGTATCCCTGAGCCACGTCCCTGCAGGCAAATCCAACTGGGCAGAATACAAATTTCCCTCACTGGGATGGCATGTTCCAAAAATATTTGGATTAGCAGGTCTGCAGTGCAAAGAGAACTGGAGCAGAGGTGGCTGGGGTCGGCGTCCCCTCGTAACTCTGACACAGCTTTGGAGCCTCCTGGTTTCTTTTTCCCTTCACGTAAGGTCAAATGTGGTAAAATAATCCCTGGAGTTGGATTTCTTAACCCAGACAACTTCCTAGTTCAGGGATGGGAGAGAAAAGCAATAAAAGGCATTAAAAAAATTGAGTAGGAGTTAATTTGAGGCCAATTTATCAATTTTTTTTACCTTAATCAGCTGAGGGGGTGATGTGGGAACTCCCCCCTGCAAATGCCAGGCAGGGGCTGGGAATCCAGCTTCCCTGAGTTTGCTCAGACTCAAGAATCCAAGCTCCAGATTTCTCTGGAATTATCATTTTACCCTGGCATTGATGGTGAAAGTGTAACTGCAAGTGGTGCCTCCAGGAACAGCCAAATGATCTTTTCATATTCACCCTAAATAATAATGACAGTGGGAACAGTGGAACTAAGACTGGAAGAGCTCAATTGCTGTATTCCCATCCATAAATTCACTGGCTTCTACCTTAAACCCAGTTTCTTTTCCTGCCTTCAACATCTTCCCTGCAAGACCTCCAGAATCCTGACCTCTGACAGTTAAAATTTTCCTAATTTGCAGTTCATGTTTATTCACGAGCAGCTCATTTTACCAAAGCCCTGGGCCTTGGCCTGGTGGTTGAGGAGCAGAAAACAGTTTTGCAGAGAAAAATAACATTTGTTTTTGGTTTTTTTTTAGCTCAACGGACACAGCTGGGGTGAGACAAAGGAGGTTTGAGGCCACAAACCCCTTCTTCAGGCCTGAAACAGAAAAAAAATCAAGTTAAACACAGCTCACGAGTGGGTCTGAATAAAAGTTAATGATGTCAAACAGAATTTGAGGAAAATTATCCAGAAAACAGTGGGGATATGAATAAGGAGTGGGATGATGCCATGGGATAAAATGGGGTGAAGGAGATGCCAGATCCCAAATGGTCTGGAGGATCCTATATTGGACTACTTAGGAAATATCTGAACAAACAAATAAATAAATAAATACTCCTTCAGAAACTTCCCTTGGAATCCTGGATATTTGGATCCTACACTGTGAAAGCTGCAGACCTCAAGGCAAAATGTCAAACAGGACCCCAAATACCCAAATATTGGTGTTACTGAGTTTTTTACCATCACTTTACAACCCACCATAGGAAAAGGAGCCTTTAATGCTTTTAACAGTGACCTTTTAATCCTGCCACGGGGTGGTTCTAGAAAAAGGAAGAACAAGGCACGCAGTGGTTTGGGTGATTTAAGCTCTGTTTAGACAAGATATTATTTAAAAATGCGTATTACAGACTTCAAAAAATATTGTTGAAAAGCCTGGTACCCGTCAGAGAACCCCAATCTGGAATAATTCGAATTAAAGCACAGGTTCCACAAGGTGTAGAGTTAACTTACCTTAAAAAGCCTTATTTTACAGGAGTTAACTGGGGAGGAGGAGGCTCTCTGGAGAGAGAACAGGTTAGGAATTTGTGTCTATTCACAAAAATAAACTGTTCAAACAATTCCTTGGAAAGAGCCAAAGGGAGACATTCCGGGAAGATTCACTCCACATTCCCTTCTCTGAAACGCTCGACTGAAAGGAGACGAAAAAAAAGACAAAATTAAACTTAATTCCCCCACACACCTTTTTTTTTTTTTCTTTTTTTTTCTTTTTTTTTTTTTTTCTTTTTTTTTTCCACCTAGCAGAAGTTTAGAGCAAAATTCCTTCCCGTGATACTCCTGGATGAGTTTCAAATAATCAGAGGGGAACTGGGGAATAAAGGAGGGGAGACAGCAAGGAAAAAAAACCCCGACTTAATTATATCCCGCACACCTCTGCGGCTTCCCGGGCTCCCAAGGGGATGCTGGAAGGGGGTGACATTTCCACCTACCCCATGACTAATTTAGGCAAAGGCAGAGCTGGCCAAAAAGTTATTTTTGGCCACGACAGCGACGGCAGCGCACGGGGCCAGCGAGGGAGAGGGACAGGTGCAGGGCCAGAGTGTGACATGGGGGTGGGCTGAGCCCCCAAAACGGGACACGGGGCTGGGATGAACCCCCAAAATGTGACACCAGAGGGTTGAAGCCCCCCCCAAAATGTGACATTGGGGTGATGGAGCCCCCCCTAAAATATGACATGGAAGGGTGGGATGAAACTCCCTGAAAATGCGACCCTGTAGGGATAAAAATTGTCCCCAAAATGTGACATTGGAGGGTTGAAAGCCCCCAAAATGTGAATTGGAGGGTTGGCTGAACCCCCCCTAATTGTGATACCTGAGGATCGGCTGAAACCCTCCTAAAATGTGACACTGGGGGGTTGAAACCCTGCTGAAAGCGTGACATTGGAGGGGTGGAACCCCAAAAATGGGACACTGAAGGGTGGGCTGAAACCCCCCCTAAATTGTGACAGTGGGGGGTTGAAACCCCCCCAAAAATGTGACATCGGAGGGGTTGAACCCCGCCAAAATGTGACATTGGGGGGCTGAATCCTCCAAAATGTGACACTGGAGGGTTGAACCCCCCGAAATTTGACACTGGGGGGGTTAAACCCCCATAAAATGTGACACTGGAGGGGTTGAACCCCCAAAATGTGACACTGGGGGGGTTAAACCCCCCTAAAATATGACACTGGGGGATTGAACTCCCCAAAATGTGAAACTGTGGGGTTAAATCCCCCTAAAATGTGACACTGGGGGGGTTGAACCCCCAAAATGTGACACTGGGGGGGTTAAACCCCCCTAAAATATGACACTGGGGGATTGAACTCCCCAAAATGTGAAACTGTGGGGTTAAATCCCCCTAAAATGTGACACTGGGGGGGTTGAATCCCCAAAATGTGACACTGGGGGGGTTAAACCCCCCTAAAATATGACACTGGGGGATTGAACTCCCCAAAATGTGAAACTGTGGGGTTAAATCCCCCTAAAATGTGACACTGGGGGGGTTAAATCCCCCTAAAATGTGACACTGGGGGGGTTGAACCCCCCAAAATGTGACACTGGGGGGGTTGAATCCCCCAAAATGTGACACTGGGAGGTTAAACCCCCCTAAATGTGACCCTGGGGGGGGTTGAATCCCCCAAAATGTGACACTGGGAGGTTAAACCCCCCTAAATGTGACCCTGGGGGGGGGTTGAACCCCCCCAGGAGGTGCCCTCGGAGGCTTGGCTGAATCCTTCCAAAAATGTGACATTGAGGGTTGGCTGGACCTGCCCAAAACGTGACATCGCGGCTCATGATGGTCACAGGGCTCCTGCAGCAGCGCCGGGGCGGGGACACGGCCCTATAAATCCGCCCCAAATGCGCCTTTAGCCTCAATGAAAGGGTCAGGGAGGTAAAGCAGCGTCTGAGGGAACAGGGAGCAGGGGCAGCGAAGTTTTTTTGTTCCGCTGCAAGTTCTTTCAGCCTTCCCAAATTGTTTTTTTTTGGTTTTTTTTTTTCTTTCCCCTTCCCCTCGCCACATTCCGGCTCAAGAGGCGACTCGGCAAAATGAAATATATTATAGGCATCGGAGGGTAAGTGCCTGCTGAAATCGGGGATATTTCGTGTTTTTCCTGTTTAATTTTTGTGTGGAAGGTGGTTTGAGACTTGGGGATTATTTATCTGGTTATAAAGTAATGTCGGGGATACAGGATTTGAGAGATGATGCAACTTGCTGAGTGTTAATTCGGGGTGCTTAAATACAGAGAGCTCTGCAGGGTGACATACACTTTTATATATCCTTTAATATATTTTTTAATTTATACTTTTAGATGTACTTTTATTTTTTATATCCTTTTATATTTTTTTAATAAGATTGAAAGGATGGATGCTGCTTCAGCAGAGTTTTGCAGGGCAGCACATCCTTTCATACAGACTTTTATATATATTTTAGATATACTCTATATATTTTTATATGTTTTTATATATATACACATTTATACTTACACACATCTTTATATATTTTAGAGATACTTTTATTCATAGTTTTATATATCCTTTTATAGGGTTACCAGGAGGGATGCTGAGATGGCAAAAACACCCTCTCAAGTAAATTTAGAGGTCAGAGAGACCAAAAAAAATTATTTTAAAGGCTTCTCTGAAGGACGAAGAGAGGGGGGAAAGCCGTTTCTAATAAAATAGGGTGGTAGCGTATAAAGGGCATTGATTTTCTTTTTAAAAAGCGGGATTTAAAAAACCTGAGTGTGTTTGTGCTGGGACGGAGCGAGAGTGCGGCAGGACGGTTCGGGAAATGGAACAGGGAAGGGAATATGGTTTGTTATAATAATAATATGCCACTGTGGGATCTGTACAGCTCTGGGATGAAAAAAATGAGGAATAAGCCAGGGGACAGGAAGGTTATTCAGGGTTTTTACATTAAACGGGTTACGGGGGTATGAGGGAGCGAGGGCAGCTCGGCGGCTCCATCTTGAGCAGCGTGTCCGGCGGGCCCGCGGCTGTGAGGGGGCGGCCACGGCGGCCCCGCGCTCCCCTCAGGGCCCGCGGCTGTGAGGGGGCGGCCATGGCGGCCCCGCGCTCCCCTCAAGGCCCGCGGCTGTGAGGGGGCGGCCACGGCGGCCCCGCGCTCCCCTCAAGGCCCGCGGCTGTGAGGGGGCGGCCACGGCGGCCCCGCGCTCCCCTCAGGGCCCGCGGCTGTGAGGGGGCGGCCACGGCGGCCCCGCGCGCTCCCCTCAGGGCCCGCGGCTGTGAGGGGGCGGCCACGGCAGCCCCGCGCTCCCCTCAGGGCCCGCGGCTGTGAGGGGGCGGCCATGGCGGCCCCGCGCTCCCCTCAGGGCCCGCGGCTGTGAGGGGGCGGCCATGGCGGCCCCGCGCTCCCCTCAGGGCCCGCGGCTGTGAGGGGGCGGCCATGGCGGCCCCGCGCGCTCCCCTCAGCGCCGCCGTTGCGCGCGCGCGGGAACCGGCGCTGCCGTTGTACGCGGGCGAGCGGGAGCGCAGCGCTGGAAGGGGCGGAGGGGGGGCGCTGACAGCCAATCAGCAGCCGGGGAAAGGGCGGAGGGGGGGCGCTGACAGCCAATCGGCAGCCGGGGAGAGGGCGGGGGGGGCAGTCGCAGCCAATCGGCGGCCGGCGCCGGTGGGGCGGGAAATTCAAACGGGGGGGCGGGCGGGGCTCGGGTCCCTCAGGGAGGGTCAGTGCCCCGCTCCCCTCAGGGGCTCCGCTCCCCTCAGGGGCTCGGATCCCTCAGGGCTCGGCTCCTTCAGGGCTCGGCTCCTTCAGCGGTGCTGTCTCACCGCGGGTCCCAGTGGTTCCCAGACCTGATTCTAATGTGGTTCTTCCACCTCTGTCTCGCCCCGCTCCGTGCAGGGTCACCAATGGTGGTAAAACCACCTTGACCAACAGGCTCATCAAGGCGCTCCCCAACTGCTGCGTCGTCCATCAGGATGATTTCTTCAAGGTAAGTTGAGTCCCCTGTTCCTTGCAGTGTTAATTGTACATTCAGGGCAAGTCCGTTTTGACAGCTTAGGAGCCACAAGTTTTCTGATTTTGTGGGGGTTTTGATATATATATATATTTAATTTTTAAATGACTGGACAGGTGGGAAGATCCTGACCTTTGCAAATGCCACACGAACTTGGCATGACCCAGCTCAGAGCAATCACAGCAAACCACCTTTGAGTGTTAACAACACATTTAAATCTAGTACTGATTTCAGTCAGAATTTACTGTGCTCTACATGAATTATTTTCTCCATGCTGGGATTTTCCTCCTTCTTTTACTAAAGTAAGAATGTGACTTCTAAATGATACTTCAGGATTGAAACAGCTCTGTACTGGTTTAAATACAGAAAGGGGGTTTTACGGGGGAGCTTTGATAGATCTGCATCAGAACCCAATTAAATATTGTAGAGATGAATGCCTGGGAGTGCAGAATGTTACTAAACCCTGCACCATTTCGTGGCAATGATGATATCTGAGGACCCCACCACAGGTGGAAGTCCAAGAGATGCAGGAATGGATTTGGAGCAGTTGTGGGTCATCCCCAAAACATGAAGTGCTCCAGCACCTGCATCTTGTGCTCGGTGTGTCCTGCACAGATTGGATCAGATAGGAGCCCTTGGGGGAAGAATTCTGTTTGATTTTCCATAAAAATCCATAGCTTCGGGTGACTGCCAGCACAGTGAAAGCTGTAACTGAGCGACCAAAGTGCTGCTATGTCCAACTTTATTTTTATTCGAGGAGTTAAAATACCTGTTCTTGAGAAATGTAGCTATTTAACCCATGTTTGCACTTAAAATTCTTATCTATTGATTTACAAACAATGCCCTGTAGTATTTTGCCAACTAACAACGTATCGAGTGATTAACGTAAAGGTCGTTATCCAAAGTGGTTTGAGTGAGCCAAGGGAACTTTCCAGAGCTCTTGGGGTTGGGGAAAGCTGGGAATGTCGATGTTCCTGCAGCCCGAGGTGGGGCTGTGGCTGCCAGTGCCCAGGGGTGGTTGGTGTTGCAGTAGTGGCCAGGTGCTGATGGCATCGTAGGGAACTGATCCCGCTGAGGTTGCAGCAATGTTTTATTGCTCACTATATTTCAGCCACAAGATCAAATAGAAGTCGGGGAAGACGGCTTTAAACAATGGGATGGTAAGAGCAGTGTTCCCTATAGGATGCAGTAATGTATATTCTTTTCCTAAGTATTTCTTTTTCATTATTAAAAGCTTTAACAGTAAATTTCTGTAATTGTAACTTTACCGAGTTCATTCTATTTCATACTTTCGAGCCCGTGGTGTTTGATGGTGTTTGATGGTGTCCCTTTTTCCCACCCACCCCCTTTCTCCCGACTAGTGTTGGATTCCTTGGATATGGAGGCAATGGTGAGCACAGTGCGGGCCTGGATTGAGAACCCAGTGAAGTTTGCCCGTTCGCACGGGGTGAATGTCACACCTGGCTCTAAAGAGCCAACCTCCCAAGATATCCATATATTGGTCATTGAAGGCTTCCTGCTTTATAATTACAAGTAAGGTTTGGAGAACTCTTTGTGGTTTGCCAGGGAAGATCCTCAAATCCCTCGTGCCAGAGCTAAAAACACCTTTTTACTAATTTCCCCTTCCTGCCTTGTTCTGAATTCTCACCCCGGAGGGTTTTCTGCTGTAAAATGTAAAATTAACCCCTGAATGCTGGTAGAAGTGAGGTGAATGTAAGGTTCTTATTTAGGGCACAGCCCTGAAGTCCAGGGGAGTTTTAGAGCAGGATTTGAGCTGGCGGAGGGGTGCAGCTTCCCCTCATCCCCCCACCTTGGTGAGAACAAGGAGATAATCCATTCACTGCCTGGAATCTCTGGGAATTTAGGAACAGTTCTCTCCTGTGCTTGTTTTTAACACTGACTACATTGAGCTTAGTAAGAGGAGCAAGCTGTGGCAGAGAGAACTCCCTGGATTTTTGGGGAAAAACGTGGAATCCCAGAACGGTTTGGAAGGGACCTTAAAGCCCATCCAGTTCCAAGCCCCTGCCATGTGCAGGGACACTTTCCACGATCCCAGAATGCTCCAAGCCCTGTCCAGCCTGGCCTTGGACACTTCCATGAACATGAGCCAAGCAGTTGCCCTGTCCCAGATTTTGCTGCAAACTGAGTTTGGGACGATCTAGGAAGAGCTAGGGTTCCCAGTCCAGTGCCTGATCCTCCACAGGATCCCCTCTGATCCCCCTCAGGACCAGTGGCAGGTGTTGAAACGGGAAAAGCCCCTGTTGTGCCACCCTGATCTTCAGAAAAGAGGTTTTCCGTGGTTTGGAGTTAACAAAACTGTGAGGGAAGCACTTTACCCTTGGGTTGTCTTCAACAGACACAAATCCCATAGAGGCAGAGATTCTTGTGGTGTCTGGGGTGATTTAATGGTTTTTCCTGTCATTAAAAGTGAGATAAACACATTCTGTCCTTGTCCCCTCCCCAGACCTCTGATAGAGCTGTTCGACATCCGCTACTACCTGGCAGTGCCGTACGACGAGTGCAAGAGGAGGAGGAGGTGAGAACACTCCTGGATGTGCTCTGGTCCTTTACATTGCTCTTAGTCATGGAATCATGGAGTGGTTGGGGTTGGAAGGACCTTAAAGGTCATCTCCTTCCACCCCCTGCCATGAGCAGGGACACCTTCCACTACCCCAGGTTGCTCCAGCCTGCCCTCGGACACTTCAAGGGATGGAGAGTTCACAGTTCCTGGGATGTGTTGGTGTCATGAACTGGATTACAGTGGGAAATTTGGATAGAAGTGGAGAAAGAGAGAGAGTTTGATGTGGTGAACTTGGAATTACAGAGTTGTTGGGGTTGGAGAAAACCTCTGAGATCAAGTCCAACCATCAGCCCTTCACCACTGACCATGTCCCCAAGTGCCACATTCAAACACAGGGATGGGGACTCCACCACTGCCCTGGGCAGCCTGTGCCAATCCTTTACAATCCTTTCCATGAAAATTTCTTTTCCTAATATCCAACCTAAACCTCAGGCACTCCTGACATTCCTCTTCCATGCTGTTATTCCCAGTACACGGAACTACACCGTTCCTGACCCCCCGGGCCTCTTCGATGGACACGTCTGGCCCATGTACCTAAAACACAGGAAGGAGATGGAGGACTGTGGTGTGGATGTGGGTAAGTCTTCCCCAAACAAATCCTTCAGCCTTGGAGTTGGAATTTAAGGAATTGGGTGATTTAATTCGAGGAAACTTTCACTGGGATGATGCAGGGTGCTATTTTTGCTCCCAAGTTGTAATCCTGGCCTACTTTGGATAAATACAGGCAGTTTTAGAGCTAAGAACTTATGCCCTTTGCTTTGTACTCTTTAGGACTTAGAGGGGATAAAAATATTTAAAAGAAGGAATTTGTAATGGAATAAGGATTTCACAAGGCACTGTGTTTTCAGGATGGTTCTGTTTTTCCAACAGAAAAACCAGTTGTCATTTGGGTCAATAAAATACGAAATATTTTACAACTAATCTCCCAAAATCTTGTTTTGATGGAAAGCCCCGGCCTGACTCCCCCTTTTTTCTCCCAGTTTATTTAGACGGCCTGAAGTCGAGGGATGAACTCTACAACCAAGTCTTTGAAGATATTCACAACAAGCTCCTAAATTGCTCATAGGTAACTAAAATCCAGAGGGCTGGAACAGGAGGGACTGTGCTGGGAACAGCTTGGGTCTCACCCTTTTTCCCTTCCTGCTTTCCAGGGTCTGGGGAGATCTGGAAGATCCGTGTACAGCGCGATGTAAATAATACTTTGGAAGTGGGGATGGGGGTGATTCGTGTGAACTCCTCCCCCACTGCCCTTTGGCAAGTCCCTTCTGTATATAGTTGAAAACTGAGGATAACTTATTCCCACCAGATGGACAGGATCACCTTGGTGGGGGTTTTTTTGTAATTGTTTTATATTCCACTGGCTTACAGACAAGTTGGAAATGGCATTTTTATAGCAGAGCAGGTAGAGCTGTGCTGGGAAAACGAGAGAGCTCCTGCTTGGGTGCTCCTGCAGACAGGAAGGCTTCGTGCAAGGCTTGTTTGTAAAATCATCTCTTCAATTCAGTAAAAATCCACTTCGGTCTCCTCTTGATGTCCTGATTTAATTCAGCACTCAGCTTCATTGCAATAAAAATGGATATGAAGCTCATCCAAAACACAACAGCAGCCCCCTTTTCCTGGGTGTTTGACATTCCAGCTACGAGTGGCTTCAAACCTCCTTCCACATGCCACTGGCTGTGTGCTCACACGGGCCCCCAGCCTGGGAACGGCTCAGTTTGAATTGAAATCCATGAGGTGAATTGGGGGGATTTCTCAAGGAATGAGAAATAAAAATTGTGCTTTCCTAGGAACCATTTCAGGCATTAATACTGAAACCATCCAAATTTCAGCTTGAGAGGGCAGTGCCAGGGGAGCGACACACTGAATACGTGTGATGCCTGCCCATAGGAAACCTGTGGGATGAGCACTGGGAGCTCTCAGGCACTGAAATAACTTGCCTGGGGGGACCCTTCCCAAGGTTTTGGGGCCTGAATTAGAAACAGTGCTCTGGAAAAGCAGCTGCCACAGATTAGTGAGGAGTCACCCAAAAACCCACCAAGGCGGGGGCTTCCAGCCTGGTGCTGCAGCAGAGGGGAGCCAGATCCATCTCCTTGTCCTCGTCTTACACCGATGATCTTCCAACACTCCTGAGCAGGGATCCCATGGCCAGAAAGGGCTCTGGGTCCTGCTGGCACCCCCTGGCTTCCCCAGCCCATAAAAAGGGAGATTTCCTGGTGTGCAGCACCGAACGTGCCTGGGGACACCCAGCCCACTCTGATTACACCATTCCAGGGCCAGGGACGCCCTGCTGTGAGCTGTCACCCTCGTTCCTACACGGAGCATTTCCCAGGGCTCAGCTCCCTGGCAGGAACAGGAGATCCCAGGGGGATGCAGCAGTGGCTTCTAAGGGGGTTCCCTGTGCCTTCAGGGGTCAGTTTAAACTGTGCAGAAGCATCCGGGGTTTGAGAAGACTTATAAGGGAAAAGCCCTTGCTCCCACCTCCTGCCAAACTCTGGGAAGCAGAAATTGAAGCCTAAAAAAGGCATTTTGGTATCTCTGTCCAGAGAATGAAACGTCACGGGTTGGCGGCAGCTCCGCCTGCAAAGAGGGGACTGGAGCAGAAGATCCCAGTAACGTCACAGCACTGGAATCCCCCCGCAGCAGCACATCCCGTTCATTCTGCACACGAGTTCCTACAGGCTTTAGGATTAGTAGACTCATGAAATCATGAATCACACCCCATATTCTGCTTTTTTAGAGCTATTCTGGTGTCATTTTGTGCATCCACGTGGGTGAGATTCCCCTGCTGCTCTGGGGCAGTGCAGCTCCTTGGCCGGGGTGAATGACCAGTGAGTTCCAAGAGCCTTTTGGGAGTGTGAAACCCAAACCCTCAGCACGAGGAGAATCCGGGAAGGTTTCTCACTATGTGAACTTTGCCCGGCTCAGGAACAGCCGGGCCTATAGGATTTCCATACATCCTTTCACCCACTGCCTCTGCCGACAGAGCTGGGGCTCCATCCAAATCCGCACCCCAAAGCCTCCCCAGCCCCCCAGGACACAGTGCCTGCATGGGGCAGGGTGAGGGCTCAGCTGTCCCCACACCATGGCCAGAGCCCGTGGCTGTGCTGGACACTGGGACAGCCCCAGTGACGCCATCGCCCGTGGGAGCCAAGAGCCTTGGCAGGGAACACCAGGGCAGATTAAATTATCAGCAGGTCCACGTGTCCCATGGGTGGGGAGGAAACCTACACCTGTTGGGACGTCAGCAGGGACAGGGATGTGGGGCACAGCCCCGATCCCCAGGGAGCCACAGGGGCCGCAGCAGCGCGACAAATCCGAAATGGAGCAAATGCCCTGAGCCCGGGGCTGAGCCGGAGGTGAACCCACCGTGGCCAGCCAGGGGGACGCCTGCCAGCCCTGGGATTTGGCTGGTGATTCCCCAGATCAAATGCAGCTGGATCTTGGCTCCATGGGGCACAGGCAGTCGAAAAGCCCTCGGTGCTCCCAGGGGAAGCCTGATCCCTGCTCTGGTGTTCTCTGGAATGTGGTGCTCTGGGACCTGGCTCCCCCTGTCCCCAGGAGTGAGGGATCTGAAGCAAGAGGGCCTGGGGGCTCCGCCAGTCTGGGAACACCCCACAAACCATCCCTAGACCTCCCGCCATGCCCACAGTGAGCTCACCCACCAGCATTGGGGCTCATAAGCAAAAAAAAAGCCTCTTCCCTCCCAAATTAAGGACAATCTCTGAATGGGAGCCCAGCCCAGGTTGTCACCATGTGGCACATCCTTATCCCCCTCCCAACCCCTGTTCCCCCACAGCAGGAGCTGAGGCAGCTGCCCCGCTTCACAGAAACCTTTATTCTGGGACAAGGGGGAACGAGGGCTGGGACAGGGGGACAAGGGGTGCAGCACCCCGGGGGGAGTGGGGGGCACAGGGACCACCCGGGGGGCTGAGGAGTGCGAGGCCACGCAGGGATCAGTCCTTGGTCCCAGCCCACACGTGGCTGCTGCTGTAGTGTAGAGGGGGGGGTCTGCCCACCAACCCCCCCCACGGGGCGCTGGGGCAGCTCGGGGACCCAAGTGGGGTGGGGACAAACGGCCCCGAGCGCGGCAGCGGTGACGGGGAGCGCGGGGACACGAGCCAGGCAAGGAGCAGCACGCAGGAAACCAAACCCCGGGGCAGCACAGCCCCAGCCCCCCGAGGTGGGGGCTCTGGGGAGGCACAAGCCCCCCCCGCACGCCGGCAGGGCCGGGGGACACTGACCGGGGGCTCCTGGGCAAGCGGGGGGACCGGGGAGCGCCGGAGCCCCTGGGGCCGGCCGGGTTAGCGGATGCTGCCGTCGCCCTCGCTGCTCTGCAGCTTCTCCCGCTCGATGGACCACACCAGCTCCTGCACAAACTTCATCTCCGAGGCCACCTGCTTGGCCAGGGCCTCGTAGTGATTCTCCAGCTTGCGGTAGCGCCGCTTGAGCCCATTGGCCGCCTGCACCACGCTCTTGGTCTCCTCCTGCGCCTGCTTCTTCAGCGCCTCCGTCTTCTGCAGCTCCTGCCGGATCTGCCGCAGGTCCTGACTGATGCTGTCGTTCTCCTCTTTGTACCACGACTCCTTCTCCTCGTAGATGGACAGCAGCGCCTCGATGTCCTCCTGGAAGGACTTCTTGTTCCTCTCCAGCTCTCGGAGGCTCTCCTCGGCCGCAGCCACCTCCTCCATGACCTTGGAGAAGCGCTCGAAGTTGATGTAGGTGTTGTTGGGGGGCATGCTGGAGTGGGATTTGATGGTGTACTCCTTCAGGCGCGTGGTCTTCAGCCGGCGCCGCTCGGGCTTCTTGCAGCTGTCCTCGTTGCGGACATTCCTCCTCTTGATCACCTGTGGCAGGGACAGTTGTGGCTCCAGCACCCACCCACGGACCCCCAGCAGTGACACCAAACTGGCCCCACGGGGGTGGGGGGAGCAGAAGAGACCAAAAAGTGCCGATTCTTTAACTTCTCACCTTAATCCAAGGGTGCTCCAGGCTCTGGGCGATGGTCATTCGCTTCCTGCAAACACAGCAAGGCTGGGATCAGGGCAGAGGCTTTGCTCCTCTTTCCCTGTTAAAGCCCTGGAAAAGCGACTGGGATCCTCTGATCACCTTTGGGGTCAGGCTGAGCCTGGACAAACTCACTGCACTCAGGGCCGCCCCAGGCAGGGCTGCATCCAGCCCCCAGCTCCCCAAACTGCCTCCCAAGAGAAACACAGGCAGAGGATGCCTTGGGAACCTCCCAACCCCACTGCTCCTTCCCAAACCCTGAGCCCTGGGGGCCCAGCTCAGCCCTCAAACCCTCCCAAACCCCAGTGGAGCTGCTGCACCCTCCGGGGGAATCTGAGAATTCACCCCACGCTGGTGCAGGCAGGAGAGAGGGAGCTGCCTGTACACAGCAGGTTGGGCAGGGGGGGCTGTCCCCTCTCCCAGAGGAACCCCCAGCTCTGCTCCCCATCCCTCACTTGGGGTCCTTGACGAGCAGGCGGCGGATGAAGTCCTTGGCCAGCTCGCTGGTGTTGCTGAAATACTCCTCGTCGAAGTCGTAGTTGACAGCAGAGATGTTGGTCAGCGTCTCCTGCTTTGTCTCCCCCAGGAACGGGGAGGCTCCGCTCAGCCTGAGGAGAGAGAGGGTTGGGATACCCCAAAAATGCTCCAGCCCGAGGTGGGGGGCTCATCCTGCAGCCCCGTCCCCGCCAGACCAGCCTTATACTCACAGGATGTAGGTGATGACCCCGATGCTCCTGGAAGAGAGAGGAGGAGGAGGCTGAAGTCACACAGAGCTTTTGGCACGAGGGGAGATCCACCAGCACGAGGGGATTGGCTGCTGGAGCCATGGGAAGGGGCTCGGGAGGGGAATCACTCACCACATGTCGGCCTCCAGCCCCAGGGGTTCGTAGTTCACGATTTCCGGGGCTTTAGAAGGAAAGGGGAGAAAATGGGTTTATTGTGGGGAAGGAAACCTGGCCCCATGGACACATCCTGGCAGCAGCACCAGGGTGCTGGGCATCTCTCCAGGATTAATCCAAAGCTTTCAGCAGCCTGAGGAGCCCCCAGGAATGCTCACCCACAAACTCCGGGGTCCCAAAGATATTCTTGAACTCATTCCCAGCCTCGATCTTGTGGGCAATCCCGAAGTCGATGAGTTTGATGCGAGGGTTTGGCACGTTCTTGTCCAGCAGCATGATGTTCTCTGGCTGTGAGGGGAAAGGAGCTGGGTCTGTCCCTACACACCAACCTGTGGGAGCTGCCCTGGGCTCCTCATTCCAGAGCAGAGGGTGTGCCTCAAGCTGCGAGAGACCCCAAGCACCAGCCCCACTGCACTGCAGGAGTGCACTCGTCCCCACTCCCCAGCGCTGATTCCCAGAGCTCACCTGGGAGTTTATCCCCGTTCCCAGTGCTGAACACGGGGTGTCTGCAGCTCCCAGAGCTCACCTTCAAGTCGAAGTGGGCGATGCGCTTGGAGTGCAGGTAGTGCACCCCGTCCAGGATCTGCTTGAGGAACTGCGTGGCCTCCTCCTCCGTCAGGGATTCCTTCTCCGCCAGGAAATCGAAGAGCTCCCCTCCGGACACCAGCTCCAGGATGAGCACCACGTCCGTCTTGTTCTCGAAGATGTCGTGCAGGGTGATGATGTTGGGGTGCTGGATCTCGCGCAGGATGTCCACCTCGCGCTCGATCTCCTCGCGGCTCACGCCCCTGCGGCTGGACGACAGCCGCCGCTTCTTGATGAACTTGGCCGCGTATTCCAGGCCCGTTTTCCTCTCGCGGCACTTCCGGACGATGGCGAATTGGCCGCTGTGGGGTGTGGGGAGGAGGTGAGGGGGGGAGAGGATGTCCTGCACCACACACTGGAAGCAGCACGAGGATGGGGGACGGGAGGATGCACGGTTTCCCCCCAGGAATGCCAAGAATTGGGATCTGGTGATTCCCGCCTGCTCCCGGGCTTTACGCACCCTGGCACCACCCAGGATGGAGGAAGGAAATTCCTCCCAGGAATGTGGCAGCTGCCAACCCTCCCTGGGCTGTTCAGGTGCTGCTGTGGCCAGCCAGGGTGGGAGATGCCCATCAGCCCCCTATTCCAGCCAGGAGCCCCCAGGAGCAAATCCCAGAGCCCAGTGGTCCCGGAGGACCATAAAGCTCTGATGGAGAAGGCCGGTGGAGGGGAAATGCCTGAAGTCAGAGTAACTGCACCTGGACCTGAGACTCCTTTATACCTTCATACATCCCTGGATCACGGCCAGGGACACACACATCCCCCCAGGGCAGAGTGAGATCCATCCGTGGGCACCTCATCCCTCCCCATGGCTCACAAAGAACCACAGCCACAGACGGACAAGAGAACCTGCAGCAACCCCTGGAAGTTCCTCTGCTTTGAAAAAAAAACCACTTAAGTGACCCACAACGCTTTTGCTGCCCAAGTGCCCGAGGAGGAGCCATGGCATGGGGCTGGTGCGGCCGAGGCAGCGCTGGAGGATCCCAAGGCAGCTCCCCCACTGCCGCCTCTGCATCCCGGCTGATTAAATCCCATCTGCAGGCACTGAGTCACCCTGGATCCCTCCCACAGGCACAGGGCCAGGCGCAGCCACCGAGGAGGGCCGGAAGCTGCCAGCCCCGGACGGAGCTGAACGGGAGCTCCACCGGGAGCGACGTTAATTAACACTTTATTTTAACCTCTGCCTGCCAGAGGTGCCTGTCTCTGCACAGCTCCAGCCCTGCTGCCTGCAGAGGGGGAACCACAAAGGATCCAGCAGCTGGATCCAGTGAAGGTCCCGGCCCAGTGCTGGGGCAGGCGGTGCAGCGATGGAAGCCCCCCCAGAACGCAGTGGGATGTCCCTCACCTGCCCAGCTCTTCCCCCATCTCATAGAAGTCCTCCACGCTCTCCTGGCGGAAGGTGGACATGGCTGCGGGGCCCTCTGGAGCGGGAGCCACCCCAGTGCTGCCAGCGCTGGATGTCGGCAGAGGGGAGCAGCCGGGGATCAACACCTGTGGCACCGGGAAAAAGGGGGGCTCACACCAACACCCAGCACAGGGATCCTGGCTCCTCGGGGATGCACAGCCCCAGGCCGGGCAGGCCATGGGGCAGCTGTGGCCGAGGTACGGGTTAGTCCTGGGGATGCCCCCCGGTCTCACCACACCCCAAAGCGCGGGGGACAGAGAAGGGAAGGGGGCCACAGCTTTTCCCTGCTCCACAGGCCCCGCACCCACTGTCCACCCAGTCCTGCTCATCCCTTTCCTGGCCCACTTCCACTCCTATCCCAATCCTTCACGGACCCTCCCTGCCCCACAGCCCCCCCACCCAATCCCCCACAGGCCCCACACCCACTCTCCTCCCAATCCCTGCACATCCCTTTCCTGCCCCACAGCCTCTCCCCCTTCCAATTCCTCAGAGCCCCTCTCACACCCCCCAATCCCTCCCCATCCCTTCGCTTCTCCACACCCCTCCCATCCTAATCCCTACGCCTCCTTCTCCAGCCCCACGGCCCCTCCCAATCCCTCACAACCCCTCCCAATCCCACAGGCCCCACAACCCCCCACTCCCTCCCTACACCCCTTCCCCGACCCACAGCGCCTCCCAGCCCCACAGGCCCCACAACCCCCTCCCAATCCCTCCCTTTCCTCCCCCCACCCCACAGGCCTCAACCCCCACACACCCCTCCCCACCCACTCCACCCACCCTCCATCACCCCTCTCCCACCCGCACAGCCCCTCAACCTTCCCCTCCCGCCCCACATCGCCCCTCACAGACCCCCCTCATTTTCACCCCTTCCCTCCCAACCTGAGCCGCCGCCGCCGCCCGCGTCGCCGCCGCCACATTCCACCACAGCAGGCCCCGCCCCCTTCCCCACACGAAGCCACGCCCACCGTTACGTCACTCCCATTCACCGGCAAAACCTCGCCCACCATTGGTCACGCCCACCCTTTGGCCACGCCCACTTTCCGCGAGAGGCCACGCCCCGCCCAATGGCGGGGCGGGGCCTCTCGCGGAAAGTGGGCGTGGCCAAAGGGTGGGCGCGCGCTGTTGGCGCCACAGCCTCACCCCCACCAGAGGGCGCCACCCTCGTCCTTCAAAAAACCCTAAAAAACAAAAAAATTTCCACTTTTCGTCACCATTTATCCAATTTTATTAATTCCAGTGGCACTAATACAGGCGGCGATGGGCACGACGGACAGTCACGCTGCAGATAAGGCATCCTCACCCTTTCTGTCTCTCTTTTCTCTCTCTGTCTCCCCGTTTTCCTCATCCTCCTTTTCCCCCCCCACCCCGGGCCATTCTGCAGCAGTAATTTTTTTTTTTTTTTTTGAGTCAAATAAATACAGAATTGGGCAGTTCTAGTGGAAAATGTTTTAGTTACAATGGCAAAGATGAGTCATGTGCAACACAGAAACCTATAAGGCTTTTTTTTTTTTTTTCTTTTTTTTTTTTCCTCATTTGTTTTCCTTATTTGAAGTTCTCAAAATCACTATGAAACCCATTAATTAACAAGATGGTGCTCACGGGCGTCTAAACCCTCTCCGCATGGGTGATAACGCTAATTAATTAAATTTTTCCTGTTCTCCCAGAGTTCCATCAGTTTCATTAGAGTTTGTCCAGGAAGTTGTCCAGGGCAGGGATGCCTTCCTTCAGCCCTTTGCGTTTGCGGGTCTCGGCCACCACCTGACAGGGTCGGCTGGCGCTGTCGAAGGGGTCCCCGGGCAGGATCTGCCAGTGGTCGAAGACGCACTGGGGGAAAGCCTGGCCCCCCGTGTTAGACCTCAAATCTGCTGTGAAACCTGGGAGGAAAACAAGAGAAAAGGTGAGGTGGGACGGGAATGATCATAGGTCGATGTCACTTCCATGGATAGACCAGAGGAACCTAGAGCAGCTCCCAAAAACCTCCTGAGAGCCTAAACAGTGTGAGGTGGGGATGGAAAAAAGGCTTCAGAAGACCTTAGAGCCCCTCGCAGGGCCTAAAGGGGCTCCAAGAGAGCTGGAGAGTGACTTGGGACAAGGGCTGGAGGGACAAGACACAGGGAATGGCTTCCACTGCCAGAGGGCAAGGATGGATGGGATATTGGGAAGGAATTCCTCCCTGGGAGGGTGGCAAGGCCCCAGCACAGGGTGCCCTGGATCCCTGGAAGTGTCCAAGGCCAGGCTGGAACACCCTGGGGTCATGGAAGGTGTCCCTGCCCATGGAAGGACGTGGAACTGGAAGACCTTGCAAAGTCTCTTCCCACGCAAAATAATCTTCAACCTTGGTCTCTTCTCCCAAGCAACAAGTGAGAGGACCAGAGGAAACACCCATAAGTTGTGCCAGGGGAGGGCTGGAGATTAGGAAAAGGTTCTTCTCCAAAAGGGTGGCCAAGCCCTGGCACAGCTGCCCGAGGCAGTGTTGGAGTCCCCATCTCTGGAGGGATTTCAAAGCCATGAGGATGTGGGGACATGGTTCAGTGCTGGTGAACAGCTGAACTCAAGGATCTCCTGAGCTCCTTCCCAAGGCTCTCCCTTCTCCCTCCCAGGCTGGCTCCAGGACTCACCGAAGGACTCATTGACAGGCAGGTAGGCCTTGACCACGAACATGGGGGTCCCAGCCACCTGGGTCTCCTCAAACACGTGGCCACGCTTCCTGTTGAGCACCCCGTAGATGCCTCCGACCACCTGCTCCGGGCACTACAGGAGGGGGAGAGGAATCAGGACTGCACACCCCCCTCCGTGCCCCCCACCCCTGCGGGCTGGCAGGGGCTCCTCACCTGGATCTCCACCAGGTAGATGGGCTCCATGAGGCGGGGCTGGGCGGTGAGCACGCAGGCGTAGAGGCAGCGCCGGGCCGTGGGGATGATCTGGCCGCCGCCGCGGTGGATGGCGTCGGCGTGCAGGGTGACGTCGTGCACGTCGAAGCGCACGGCGCGCATGTTCTCCTCACACAGCACCCCCTGCGAGGGCACAGCGGGGGTCAGACACCACCAGCCCAGGGCAGGCAGCATTCCCAGACCGGGGTGCTGCTCCCCGGGCTCACAGGAGCTCCATGGAAGCGGTTCCTAGAGCACCAAGGAGCCGCTTGGCCACTCCACCTCCTTGCTGAGGGATGAACCTTCAAACCTACAAAGGCTGGACTCGTGCAGGTCTTTCCCAACCTAAGGGTTCTGGGGAGCATCAGCTCCCACCTCTGGGACACCACTGCAGCATCCTCAGGATCAGCTCTGAGGTCCAAGCCACAAGAGCTGACACACATTTATGGTGCTGAAACCCAAATATTTGGCCAGGGAAAACAGGTTTTTTGTCCCAGTAATGTCAAAGAAATTGTTGGTTTGGAATCTCCTTCAGACTAATAGTACACAGGAAAATTAATCCTTCCTGTTGCTGTTCCCAGTCTGTCATCTAATCCTGCAGTCCTCTCCTGTCTAACCCTGAAAAATAATTGCCACATAAGGCCAGATCTCCATCAAGACTCTCAGAGCACCTTGCCCTCTGATGCCAGTTGTGCTCTTCACCTGGACTGTTCCTTCCTCAGATGCTCCATTTTGCTCCATGAGAAGCACAAAAACGTTCAGTTCATGGTGCTACGATGGGTTTCTTTGCAGTGCTGGGAGAAACCTCCGAGGCTGAGTGTGCCTGAACTGCTACAAGACCTTCACTCCAGCTGCCACCAAGTTTTGTTTAACTTACAAGATGCTGAACTACAAATTTTTTGCAGCGTGACCCTTTTTCCAAACGAACGGGAGGATGAGCAGAACCACGGGCACCACCCAGACCAAGACCCCAGTCCTCACCTCCTTGGTGGCCCACTGGAAGCCGGCCACCACGCTGTCCTTGATCTCGTTGAGGTACTGCACTCCCTTGGTGATGTCGGTGAGGATGTTGGGGCCGGTGCCGTCGGGCCCGAAGCACCAGATTTTCCTGGCCTCGGTGACGTCCCACTCGTACTTCTCGGCCAGGTACCGCGCCCGCTGCTTCAGCTCCTGCCGGGCCGACACCTCGCCCTTGTCGATGTCCTCGGCCAGGCCATCGGGGAAGGGCCGGGCCTTCATGTACAGCCGGTTGTGTTTGTTGGGGGACTTGGAAAGGCACATCACGTTGGACTCCTCGCTGACCGTCTCGCGGTAGGACACCACAGGATCCGATTTCTGCGGGGACAGAGAGGGGGCTGTGAGGCACCAAACCCCAGCCAAACCCCCCCGCCGAGCTCAGCGACCACTCAGCCTCTCTACCTTAATGGGGATGCAGGCGTGGTCCTCCTCCAGGTCCTTGAGGCAGATCTCCAGGTGCAGCTCCCCGGCGCCAGCGATGATGTGCTCCCCAGACTCCTCAATGATGCACTGGGAACACCAGGAACAGCAGGTGAGGCTTCGGAATGAGCCACAGCCAGAAACATCAGCAACTCTCTGTGTCGTGTCTGACCCACAGAGCTCCTTCTAGATGCTCTTCCCACTGATCTGGGAGTGTCACAGCACCAACCCAGGGTGCAAGGCAGCACTTTGACAGGGCTGGGACCAACACTCAACTCAAGGCTTTGCCAGGCCTGGAGGCAGCAGGCTCGGCACTTGTCCCCCTGGATCCATTCTGGCCACTCACCTGCACCATGGGGTCAGACTTGGCCAGGCGCTTCAGCCCCTCCACCAGCTTGGGCAGGTCGGCCGGGTTCTTGGCCTCCACGGCCACGCGCACCACGGGGCTGACGCTGAACTTCATGACCCTCATGTTGTGGGCGTGCTCGAAGGTGGTGATGGTTCCAGTCTTCACAAGGAACTGGTCCACGCCGACCAGCCCCACGATGTTCCCACAAGGCACGTCCTCGATGGGCTCCACGTAGCGGCCCATCATGAGAATGGTCCTAAAAGCAAAGGTGGGTTAGTGAGGTTGGGAAGGGGAGCAGATCCCACTCAGCAGGACTTGCAGCCCATAACCAAGCACATTGACAGGCCTCAGACACAAAAAAAGTCCTAAGACAGCACCACAACCCCAAAGCACACCCCAGCCAGGACATACCTTTGAATTGGCTTCAGGTACAGATCCTCCTTCTTGCCAGGTGTGTAGTTTGGTCCCAT
Source organism: Aphelocoma coerulescens (assembly GCF_041296385.1). NCBI lineage: Eukaryota > Metazoa > Chordata > Aves > Passeriformes > Corvidae > Aphelocoma > Aphelocoma coerulescens. The sequence goes on along the minus strand of NC_091041.1, from coordinate 5,102,744 downwards.
GATTCTGACTTTCAAGCCAGTTGAGACGAGACCAGAGAAGACACGGCCAAAAGCGTAGAAACGTCCCTTGTCGGAGGTTGGCACCATTTTGGAGATGTACATCATCAGGGGGCCTTTGGGGTCACAGTTCTTAATGCCTGGGAGGGGGAGAGAGAGAGACCAGCTTAGCCCAGAGTTACTGATGTATCTGGCACCAACCCCAAAACCCCCACAGGGGACCTGCACCCACTGTCCCAGCCCAAGAGCTTCTGTCTAGACAAGAGGAAATGGAGAATGCCTTTCCACTGCCAGAGAGCAGGGATGGATGGGATATTGGGAAGGAACTGTTCCCTGGGAGGGTGGGCAGGCCCTGGCACAGGGTGCCCAGAGCAGCTGGGGCTGCCCCTGGATCCCTGGCAGTGTCCAAGGCCAGGCTGGACACTGGGGCTTGGAGCAGCCTGGGACAGTGGGAGGTGCCCTTGCCATGGCAGGGGATGGGGCTGGATGACTCTCAAGATCCCTTCTAACCCCACCTGTTCTGTGATACAATGGAAGATCACACCACCAAGAGATGTTTTCAATACATCCAGGCTCAGCTGAACCCTCTGGCTACTCTCAGGTTACTCAGCCAGTCCTCCAGAACAGAGCTGTGAGCCACTAAACCTGTTTGGCCCATGCTACAAAAGCCACAGACTCAAGAATTCCAGACACTCCTGAGTCGTTCACGTGGAGAACAAGCCAGTTAGAAGTGTGCTGGAGCTGAGGCCTGGCTGCAAAGCAGCAACTCATCCTACCTATGGCAGCCTCATCGTCGGGGGGGCCCTCGTAGAGCAGCTCGCAGCGATACTTCTGGGCTGTGACGGGGGAAGGCAGGTGGATGGTGATCATCTGCAGCAGGGCATCTCCAGCTGGCAGCCACCGCCTCATCACGGCCTGGGCAGAGCAGCAGGACCCAGTCAGAGTGTTCACAGCGGGGATTCACCTCCCCGTCCTTCCCCACCTCCCAAGTGGGTTGATGTTGACACAACTGGAGCAGCACAACTGCTCAGCTGCTCCCCAAAGGACTCAGACCAGCCTCACCTTCAGCAGGGGTTTGCCCTCCTTGTCCTTGTCCTCACTGTCCAGCTTGATGTCCAGTTTCTCAATCAGTTTAGCCGCCTCTTCCTTCTTGAAGTTCATGATTGCATCGAAAACCTGCAACAAGAGCAGCCGTTGGCAGCGCTGCCGTGACCCGCTTTGGATCTGCAGCGGCACCGCTGCGCCTGCAGAGAATTCCTGTTCCTCCCCAGCGCCCAGCCTCCCTCCAGCAGACACAGCCCATCTGTCCCAGAGTACCCAGATGTGTCAGACAGCTGAATTTCTTCAATCAAACAAGTCAGGTCAAAGTGAAGAAATTTTCCATCATCACGCACGGAACGGATGCGGAGAGCGGGAGGTGCCGGCCAGGGAGGAACCCTGAGGAACTCACCTTGAAGATGGGGTCAAGGATGAGCTGGCAGAAGGTCCTGGGCAGTTTCTTTCCATCAGGGCTGGTGGCAGATTTGCTGAACTTGCCGGTAGCAGGGTCAAAGTATCTGCAGAGAGAAGGAAATCAGACAACTGTCCGCGCTCAGGTCAGCTACAGACACGTGGCTTGTTCTGCCTGCTCAGGAAGAGGCGTTCCTTGCCTTCCCTCTCATCCAGGTTTCCAGCACTCACCAAAATGTTCTTAACTCCTGTTAAATCAGGCACAACCACACCCTCCCCCTTCACCCACCCTCTGCAGTGTCAGGCTGGAGCCATGCGGAGCTGATCTGGAATTCCAGTCACCACCATTCCCTCCTCACCTGTCTCCCCACAGCTTCTTCATCATGTCCTCAACTTTCTTGGCGCGCTCGGCTGGGCTGAGCTGGGCATCTCCCTTGGCAGCAAACTTTGCCACGTACATCTCAGCAAACTGCTTCAGGGTGAAGGCCCAGCCGTGCAGGCCCGAGCCGAAGCCCACGGTCCCGAGCACCGGGTCAATCTGAGAGGGAACAGCAGAGCTGGGTCAGGGGAACAGCTTTGAGTCCACTCCATCCCAAAAACATTCCAGTACAAAGAGTCTTGGACACTGGGACTCTCAAGCAGTTCTGTTCCACTGACCACCTCTGAGGTCTGGGACAGGCACCATTTTAGCTTGGCACCACAGAAGTGGGCTGGTTTTGCTCCACTCTCACCAGGTGTGTGCTCAAACAGCTTAGAACCACATGCAGGCAGGATTCCCATCCTTCCCAGGAGGATCGGGAAGGCACGGACACCTCCAGCATGCAGGGATACAGCAAAAGCTTCTTCTCAGAACCTGTGCCCACATCCCTGCTCCCTTCCCAGGAACCCAGCAGGAGCAGAGCAGGTGGGAAGGGACCTTAAAGCCCATCTCATTCCACCCCCTGCCATGGGCAGGGACACCTTCCACTATCCCAGGTTGATCCAAGCCCCATCCAACCTGGCCTTGGACACTTCCAGGCATTGGGCAGCCACAGCTGCTCTGGGCAACAATCCCACCTTTTATTTGCTCAGGCCTTGAACAACAGCTTTGGGAGGGGAGCCAGCGAGAGCCCCAAGCCCAGGGAGTTCAGGCACCTTCGAGATTCCCCCTTCACCTCTCCGCTTGGGATAAGGAATGATCACTGAGGAGGGAACTGCTCCCTCTCCCCAAGGTGGCTCATTCCAAGCCCAGCGCCCAGAGCCTCCCCTCACCATGATGTTGCCCATGGGGCCGCTTTCTCCCTCTCCGTAGGTGGAGATGATGACGTTGACGTTCTCCACGATGCGCTGGAAGGTCTGGTAGAGCTCTTCTGGCTCCAGCTGCAGCTCCAGCAGCGCCCGGTCCATCTTGTTCATCATCAGCACGGGCTTGATCCTCTCGGCGATGGCCTGACGCAGCACAGTCTCTGTCTGCACGCACACGCCTGCCAAACACAGGGAATTAGTGGGGAATTAGTTATGCTCCTCTCCAAATTCCCCCAAAACTGCTCCAGCTGCAGAAAACCTTACCAGAGACACAGTCCACGACGACCAGGGCACCGTCAGTGACCCGCAGAGCTGCAGTGACCTCTGAGGAGAAGTCCACGTGCCCAGGGGAGTCAATGAGGTTGATCAAAAAACCAGAACCATCCTTGCTCTGCTTGATGAAGGCCAAGTCGTTCTCAGAGAGTTCATAAAACAGAGAAATAGCTCTGAAATACAGGAGGAACTATTAAAATTATGATCTGGGTTAATCCTCCCTAAAGCTCAGAAACATTCTGCCCCACACAAACAGCTGCCACCCCTGGATGTGGCACCCAGTGCTCTGCTCTGGTTCACAAGGTGGTGACTGGTCACAGGTTGGAGTCAATGACCTTGGAGATCTTTTCCCACCTAAATGCTGGGCTCCAGGATTTCCTGAAGTGTACTCGTGGGAGACAATGTGGGAGATAACAGAAGCACAGGCTACAATCTGCCCTTCCTAAACCATGACATCCTCCAGCACCCCAACCTCCTCCAACTCTCTGCAGTTCTCAAGCACCCAAAGAGGGTTCCATTCCCAAATGAAGGACTTAGGCTTTTTCTACTAATCCCATCTATGTTCTCCACCCCTTTTCAGGACCCTCAGGATCCTCACAGCCACCAGGTACATCCCCAGAGATGCTCCCAAGAGTCTCCACACCACATCCACAGGACATCCAACAATCCTGGTGCTAAACTGGGAGGGGGAAGCTGCTGCTTCCCCAGTGCCCACCAAGGAATTGCTCAGTGGCTGAGCAGAAGCCAACCAACACTTGGTGCATCATTCAAGACCCTCAGGAGCACGAGATGAGCTTCTGGACTAGAGCAGAGCCCGACAGCATCTTCTTCCACCTCCTGGATGAGTCAAACTCCCCGGAGCTCAGCTCAGGGAACACCAGGAGCCTGAAGGGAGGGCACTCACGTGGATTTGATGGTGATGCACCGTTCCTGCTCGTCCTTGCGGGTGTCGGTGAACCGGGTCTCCCCGGCGCGTGCCGAGGCAATGATGCCGGCCTTGCACACCAGGGAATCCGTCAGCGTGGATTTGCCGTGGTCCACGTGGGCGATCACGGACATGTTCCTGATGTTGGCCTTTTTGTCCATGATGGCCCGTATCTGGTCTACTGTGAAGTTCACCTTGAGGGAGGAGATGAGGGGGACTCAGCGTGTACGGAAACAGCTCTGGCAATTCCAAGGAATCCCAATCTCCCATAAACATCTGCCATGGTCACGGTGACACCAACTTTGCCTGGGTGACAACACAGCCCGCAGCAAAGGCACCGCAGCGGGGCTGCGGCACCAACCCCTCCCTGCCCCAGTGTCCCCCAAGCCGCGGTGTCAGCGGGTGCTGGGCGCAAAACGTCCCCAAAACCGAGTCCGGGCAGGTGCCGGTGACAGTGACAGCCCAGACCGCAGCGTTACATAAGGCACGACCGGCACCGCAGCGCCCCGTCCCCGGCGCCACCACCGCGCTGCCACATCAGCGCGACCGCTCCAGCGCCCCGCGGGGCAGCGGCAGCCCCGGCACCGACACCGACGGCTCCTGCCGGCGCCGGGGGTGACACTGCCGCCCGGGCCGGCCCCCTCCCGCCGCCCCACCCTCTCCCCGCAGCCGCGGCCCAGCCCGGCAGCACAGGCCGCAGCCGCCGCCGTGGGATCCGCAGCGCTCGCGGAACCGCCATCCCCGGCGATACAGGAAGCGCGACGGCCGCTCATCCCTCCGGGAGCGGCGGCGGCCGGCGGGGGCTCACCATGGTGGCGGATGGCGGCGGATGCTGCGGGGCGGGGGGGTCGCGGCAATGGCGGTGGCTCGGCCCTGTCTCGCTGGCGAGCGCAGAGCGGGCGGAAGAGAGCGCTGACGTCAGCCGGCGCCCTCTTATAGGGCGGCACCGCCGGGGGGCAGGGCCTGCGCCGAGCGCGTGCGCGGTCGCGCCGCTCTATCCGGCGGACTCTATGGTCGGGAGGCTGTTCCGCCTCGCCGGCACCACGTGCGTGTCACCGCGGCTGCACCGGGACTACAGCGGGGCGACACCGGGGGAACAGCGACCGGGCTGCAGCGAGGGGAACGTCCCCCCGTCCCGCTGCCGGTGTGGGAACCGGCCCGGGGCACCGGGGTCGGTGAGGCCGCCCTCGGAGCGGTGAGAGCCCCGCCGCCGGTATCACCGAGCGGCAGGCGAGCACGAGGGCTCGGCCACCGGGAGAAGGCGGTAGGGCTGAGCCCGCTGTCAGCGTCGGTGGCAGGCACCGGTCCCGGGTACCGGTGGGTCCGGCCCGCCCCGCCCCGGTCCCGCAGGGTGCCCGCACTGCGCACGCTCCGCGCGTACCGGGGGTGCCGGTGCTGCAGCGCCCCCTGCGGGCGGGGAGGAGCGCGGAGGCACCGGGACCGAGCGGGGGGACCCGCGGGACCGGCACCGGCCTGACCCCCCCCCACCCACCGGGCAGGGGCTGTCACGGAGCCGCAGAGCTCGGGCTCCGAGCCGTCGCCGTGCGCCCTCATCGGCGTTAAAGCTCACAAAAATCATGGAGTCATGGAATGCTCTGGGTGGGAAGGGACACGAAGGAACATCCAGTGCCACCCCTGCCATGGCAGGGACACCTCCCACTGTCCCAGGCTGCTCCCAGCCCCAATGTCCAGCCTGGCCTTGGGCACTGCCAGGGATCCAGGGGCAGCCCCGGCTGCTCTGGGCACCCTGTGCCAGGGCCTGCCCACCCTCCCAGGGAACAATTCCTGCCCAAGATCCCATCCAGCCCTGCCCTTTGGCACTGGGAAGCCATTCCCTGTGCTCTGTCCGTCCGTCCTGTGTCCCAAGCCTCTCTCCATGTTTCTTGTCAGCCCCTTCAGGCCCACAAATAGGTCACCCCAAAACTGCTCCAGGCTGAACAACCCCAATTCAGCCTAAATCCAAGACACTGTCCCCAGACCGCCTCACCGGCAGCTCCCAAATTCCCAGCACATTCCCAGCCTGCCTGTGTCAGGCAGGGACAGACAGGACAGCGATGGAGCTACACCCAGGATGGATTTGGCCCTGGCTCTCCCACCGTGACAGGATGAATTATCGGCCTTTGGGGTTTCCATAGCAATCCAGGATTTTTAGCACCAACCCTGGCTTTTGCCAGCCTGGATGGGAAAGCTGGGAAACCTGATTAACATCCTGGTCTTCCAGAGAAACTGTTAATTGCCTTTTCGTTTAATTAGTATGTGGGGTTGATGGCAAGGAAAGTGCTGGAAAACCTCTCCCAGTGCAGCGTTTCACCCCAAACACTGGAGTTACCCCCAAAGATCATCGAGTCCAACCCCTGGCCCTGCACCAACACCCCAACAATCCCACCCTGTTCCAGAGCGGTGTCCCAATGCTCCTGGAGCTTTGGCAGGCTTGGGAATGCGCCCATTCCCTGGGGAGCCTGGGCAGTGCCCAGCACCCTCTGGGGGAAGAACCTTTCCCTGAGATCCATCCCAAATTCCCCTGACACAGCTCCAGCCGCTCCCTGGGCCCTGTCCCTGCTCCCAGAGAGCAGAGATCAGAGCTGCCCATCAGGAGGAAGCTGCAGACTGTAATATATTATCTATATCTATAATTACACATATTGGTATTATTATCATTATTACTATATAAAAGGTATTTTTAATAAGGGATGGGTTAATTTGCAGAAGGGGGCACAAACACTGACTGGGGCGGGAGGGCTGGGGGAGTTTCTGGGATGTTGCTGCCACAGAGCGAATTTTGACCAGGAGATTCCCTTCCCCAGCCCCACCTTCCCACGGGAACCGGGGCACCGGGACCTTTCCCCAGCCCCCCCTTCCCGCGGGAACCGGGGCACCGGGACCTTTCCCCATCCCCATCCCTCCCCTCTCAAAGCCCACAGCCTCCTCCAGGACACCCCCAGCGCTTCCCTCCTCAACGGGGACGGCCCTCAGGACTCCGGGACGGCTGCGGAGCCTCGGGAAGAGCCCACCGGGCTCCACCGACCCTGCCCTGCCCCGGGGCACCCACCTGCCGCCATCTTGGGGGCAGCACCCACCGCCTGCCCACCCGCTCCCCCCTCCCGTAGTGCCTGCGGGGCCGCCTCCGTCCCCGCTCCCATCCCCGCTCCCATCGCCGCTCCCCCCCGGTGTCCCCCCCGGTGCGTCGCCGGTTTGCGGAGCGCGGCCCCTTTAAGACTGCCGGGAAGGCGTGGCCTGGCGGGGCGTGGCTCGGGGGCGTGGCCGGGGAGCGAGGAGCGCGCGCGCGGATTGGGCGGCGCTCGCGGCGCGGCCCCGCCCCTCAGCGCGGCGGCGTCACGTGACCCGGCGGCGGCGCCCGGCGCGGTGGACGCTGGAGGCCCAAGATGGCGGCGGAGCTGGTGGAGGCGAAGGTGAGGGAAGCGGCGCCGCCGCCCCGCCCGCGGGGCCCGGCCGGCACCGGGCGGCTCCTGGCGAGGGGGGGACGGCGGGAGGCGGCGCTGCGAACCGCGGGGGCGGCGCTCCGGGGCCGCCCCCTCTCCTTTTCACCTCAGGGGCTGCCCCGCCCCGGCCTCAGGGCCGCAGCCCCCGCCGGATCTACCGGAGCCGAACCGGGCTGGGCCGGGCCGAGCCGCGGTGCCGCCCGCCCTCCTCGGGTCTGCCCCCGGCCCGGGCCTCCCCCGCTAATTCCCGGGATTAAGGATGGCTGGTGCTGCCCCCGCGCCCCCCGCCCCGGCCGGGCCCGCCCCGGGTCCTGCTGCCCGGTTCGGCGGCGGGGCCGCTCCGTGCGGAGCTGTCCGGCGGGCGGGGGTCGGGGGAGGCGCTGGGACGGGCAGTGCCCGGGGCTGGGCCGGCCCCTGAGGCCCCTCTGGGATAGGGTGAAGCAAATCCATGCTTGGAGTTGTGTTTCCAAGGCGGTTTTTGCCTCGCTTCAGGCCCCGGGGGTTTTCCCGTTTCTCTCGGGATCCCGGTTCTGTGGGAGCCGGGACAGCGCCGGGGAGCGGCCGGTGCCCGCCGGGGCAGCCGGTGCTGAGGGCGGTTAAGGAGCAACGGCAGCGGCCGGGGAGCGTTCCCTGGGAAGTGTTCCCAAGGAAGTGTTCCCTGGGAAGCGTTCCCCGGCCGCAGGATCAGCTCCTCGGCAGGGATGCGGCGGGACGGCCGCAGGAATCCCATCGGGAGAGGCTCGGGGTGGGGGGCTCTGCCCTCCCCCTGCTCCTGGGATTCCGGGGTGCTTCCCAGGCGTTGTGGTCGCCTCGCAGGTTTTTGGTGGGATCTGAGCCGTCCCACACGAAGCTTCCTCGGGGGAGGAACACCCGGGAGTGTCGGGAGTCTCAGCAATCCATGTGCTCTCCGTGCTCGCAGGGGGCAGGTCGAGCCCTCGGTGGCACGTTTGCTTTGTCTGGGGTTTGTTGTTGTGTTGCTGCTCAAATCTCCTCATCCTGCTGGGCCTTAATTCCTCCAAAATGGAAACTCTTGACTCCAACTCCACTTTCCACCCCAAGAGTCCTGGGTGAGGTGCTCTAGGAGGGATTCCTACAAGAGGAATTCCTGTCTCTTGTGCTCCTGGGATGCCCCGGTACCTCCTGCTGCTGTGTCTTGATAAATTTATCTTTCCAAATACCCCTTTTATCCCCAAATCCTGCGGGGAGAACAACACACTCTCCATTTCCTAACACAGTTTAATGATCCTGGTGGGATTTGATCAGACTTGATGATCTTGGACATCTTTTCCAACCTTAATGATCCTGATTCTGTTTTTCAATTGAAGAAAACTGAGGCACAACGTAGATTTATCCAGGATTTCACAGGTGGTGTCTGGTGGAGCAGCACCAGGAATCCAGAGCTCTGAAATCCTGACTTTCTGGCAATTAAACATCTTTTCTCTCCTCTTTAGTCATCAGTCCTTTTTTTTCCCCTCATCAGAGATATTTTGGGACACATCACGACTCCCAGAAGTTCTAACTACAGACAGTGACATAACAGCTTTTGGCTTTCCAGATTAAATGACATATGTAAGGGAAAAGGAGAAAATCAAATGGCATTTTCTCTCTCATCGAATTCCCACACATCCAAAAGTGGCTGTGAAATGTTTCTGGAAACACTTGTAGCTTTCTTAATTTAAAAAAAAAAATAAATTATAGTCTGTAGCTGTTTCATTCCAGGAAATGATCAGATCGTTAGATTCCACAGAAACCTGTCTTTTGTGCTTTCTTTTTAATCATTATTTAATTCAGGAGTGGGGTAGAAGTTGGGGAGGAGAGATCTGCTGGGTCTTTGCTGCTGGATTTTTTTTTTTTAGTGAGGTTTCTTCTTGAATTCCCATATTCCCCACAAACCAGGAAGGATAGGGAGTGAATATGTGTGGATATCTATCAAGTTTATTTCCAGGACAACTTGAATTTTCAAACCCATTTACTTTATAAGCTCGTTTTTTGCAATTTTAAGGCTGTTTGGTGTTTAGGGAACTGAAATGCCAGCCTGGGCAGGCTGGAGCTGTGGGTATAGCAGGAAGGTTTCTTGGTTTCTGATGGGAAGTTGCCTTCTGGCCTTTGAATCTGCTGACAGCTACAGGCCTGAGTTGCTACAGAGAGGGGATTTTGGAAGACTGAGATGGGCTTTGCTGCTTATCAAGCACTGAAATTGATCATTCCAGTGTGACACCAAGGCAGCTCCTGGCTGGGATCACAGGGAAGTGCTTGGCATTGTTCTCCTGGGAACACATTGTTCTCTGTACTAATCTGAATATCCTTCCATACTGTAAAATATGTGATTTCTTTAAAGATGCCGTGGCTGTAGGGAGGATTCTGGAGGGGTTTTCCCATTCAGGTGCCCTGAAATACAGAGCTGGTGGCCCCAGTTCCCCTCAGCCTCACCCAGCTTGTATTGATTTTCTTCCTCTGCCTTGCACTGTCACCATTTGGGATGAAGTTTTCCGTGTTTCCCTGGGAGGTTTGGATGCCTCGGGCTGGTGAAGGAGTTCATGTGCTCTTTCACAAGTGAGGCCTCTTGGTTTAGATCTCCTTTGAGGTCACTCCTGCTTCCTGCTGAGCTGTTTTGAGGATGCTTAGCATCTATCAAAGTGATTTTTGAGTCATTTGATGACTGTCCTGGTGGTTTTGTACTTCAGGTGATATTTCAGTGGGTGAGCTCTGTGTCTGTGTTGCTCAAACAGGAGATGGGAACCAAATCAGGTGACAGCAGCGGGTCTGAACAGGTTTGGGGTCTTTCTTTGAGGGGGAATTTTTAATATCTTGCCTTCTAGTTATAAAGTGAGAACTGAACCTTTGCCTTTTATAACTATGAGAACATCTTTTAATTTTTTATCCCCTAGAACATGGTGATGAGTTTCCGAGTCTCAGATCTTCAGATGTTGCTGGGTTTTGTTGGCAGGAGTAAAAGCGGACTAAAACACGAACTAGTGACCCGAGCTTTGCAGCTGGTCCAGTTTGACTGCAGCCCTGAGGTGTTCAAGAAGATCAAGGAGCTCTACGAGACCCGCTACAACAAGAAGGGCTCGGACGTGGCGCAGCCGCCGCCGCCGCCGCAGCACCGGGCGGAGGCCCTGCCCCTGCACTCGTCCTACGACCGCGGCAGCGCCGTGGCTCGGACTCTGCCCACCACCAACATTGACTATCCTGCCCTCTATGGCAAATACCTGAACGGACTGGGCAGGTTGCCCCCCAAAGTGGCCAAGCCCGAGGTTCGCCTGGTGAAGCTGCCCTTTTATACCACCCTGGACGAGCTGTTGAAGCCGACAGAATTAGGTGAGTTGGGAGTGCGGGGGTGGTGAAAAACCTGTGTTTTCAGGGATCTCTAAGTCACGTGGCAGGAAAGGCTGATGGATGTGGTGGTGAGACCCCCTCCTCTCCCCCATCTCTCTCCTCTCATGCTTGGAATTTACAGAGGAATATTTATCTCTGGGCTTGCCGGTGCTTAAAGGCAGCTGATAAAAGAGGGAGAGCGGCTTTTCACACACAGAGAGAGTGCTGGGAAAGGGGGAATGGTTGTAAACTGAAAGAGGAGAGATTTAGATGGGATATTGGGAAGGAATTCCTCCCTGGGAGGGTGGGCAGGCCCTGGCACAGGGTGCCCAGAGCAGCTGGGGCTGCCCCTGGATCCCTGGCAGTGCCCAAGGCCAGGTTGGAGCAGCCTGGGACAGTGGGAGGTGTCCCTGCCTGTGGGATGGGATGGAATGGGATGATCCAAACCATCCTGTGCTCCTGTGATTTCCTCTCTTTCCTCAGACCTGGAATGTGGTCACTTTGGGATGTAACTTGGATTCCCATCTTGTTTGGCTCCTGTGGAATACGGTGCCATATTCTACACTAATGCTGCTTTTCAGCACTAAAAATCCCTGACCTGAAGCATCCTATGGGTGAAGGAGGGTGGCAAACTGTATTTTTGACTATTTTTTGGTGTTTGTCACAGTTATTTGTGTGTGGTGCTGTGTATTTTGAGGGGTAACCAGTAAAACTGGAAGAAGAGCTTTTTCCCTGGGGTGTGGAGACTGATTTTTCATTATTTTAGTTTGGAGAAACAAAGAGTATTGTTAACTGCTGTCAAATAGAACGTTCTGGTAGCAAATTCAGTGTGTCAGAGGAGAAGTTGTGTTCTGCTTAGTGTCTCATAAATTCATGTGGTAATGTCAGAATTCTCTACTAAATGATTCTACAACTTGAGCTGGTCTGGCTGTGCTGAAAAAATATTTGTTGTGGCTTGGAGGAGAAAAATAGATAAAGATTTGATTGTGCAGAAACAAAAAGAAAAAGGACTAATTAGTCAGATTTTATATAATTCCTTCTTCATTTGAAGGCGTTAATGCTGTGACAAAACAGCTGAGTGGTGACAGAGCCAAGCAAAAACATTATAATTGTTTGGGGAATGGGTTTGTTCAGTGTTAAATGCGTGTTAGTCAGCAATTCCAACATGGGATTTTGAAGGAAAACGCATTTCCAAGAGGTGGAAGCATCCAGGGACAGGAGAGCCTGCACACGCCCACCGTGGTTAGCAGATTTTGTTCCAAGTTGACATTAAACCTCCCCTACATCAGCTCAGAGCTGAGGGCTCATTAAATGCAGCCTCTCCCCCTGGCAGGTGACACCTCCCCTGGGCCAGCCTGGTCCCTGGAGCGTTTCTGGCTGATTTTCCCTTCTGGTGAGAGTGGTTTCTGTGGAGCCAGGAGGAGCTGGGCACCAGCACATGTTCAGGTCTCGTGGTCCCAGCCAGCCCCCGGAACCCAACAGCTCTTCCAGACCCTTCTTTTATTTCCCCAGCCTGGTGTCCTGCAACTCTTAATTCCTTCTGGGACACTGATGGGAATGAAGAAGCCTTTGTGGCTCCCCAAAACTGGGGTTATCTCAGCCCTGTGTGTCTCAGCTGCTCCCCTTTGCTACTGAGCTCCTGGCAAACTCAAAATGTGCCACTGCCTGATTCAAAACCCCAGATCCAGTTAGAAACCCCTTTCCCTGGGCTACAAAAGGGATATTTTAAGCATGTGGCCATGGCTGGGAGTAGGGGAGGTTTAATTTATGTGTTCCAGGCTTCAGCTGGAAGCACATTCCTTAATGAAAAGGCTCTCCTGCCTCTTGGAGATGATTGCCTTGGGATCAGGGGTGAGGTGGGCGCTGCCTCCTTTGGGCTGCAGGGCAGCAGAGTCCCTGGGGAATTCTCAAATAACTGTTATTCCTGCCTCAGCTAAAGGTGCTCCAGTTAAAAACAGATAAATTGGGTCCGTTGTGGGCCAGCTGCAATCCCAGATTTGGGCAGTGCACACCCAGTTGGAGGGAATTTAAGGATGGAGTTTAATACCTGTTTTCCCGGGCTGCTCAGTAACAGCTGAACACCTGATCAGGTACCCTGAGGTTCCTTCTCAGATTCTGGGCTTCTTTTCCAGCAGCAATTTATATTTTTTATAAAGGAAGAGTGAGCTGACATAAATGCAAAATAAACCATGAGCAACTTCTCGCTTTTCCTAATCAGGTTTGCTTTGTCTTTGTGTGGCTGAACAATCAGCAGGACACAGTTTATGGGCAGGTTCTTAATCAGAAACATTAAAAGTACTTTTTGTTATTGTCCTTCTCAATCATCACTTTCTGAAAATGCCTCATAAAATGCTTTATTTTCTGCTGGTTGTTTTGGCCAGGAGATATTTGGATGGAAACTGGAATTAAACAAAAGTTCCATAAAGATATCTTAATTATTACTTTTAAAATTTATTTTTGCAAGCTCTGTTTGCATTTTAAAGCAGAAAAGGGACTAAAGGGAAGCACCTGGAGTGACTCAGGTTGTCACCAGGTCTTCCAAGAGCTGCTGAGGTTTCATCCTTCCTTTATCTCCTCTTTTTCACACAAAAGTGCACTTTCCTACTTCTGAAATTCTGTTGGCTTTGAATAACCTTGCAATGGAAGTGATGCAAAGCAAAACACACAATTCTTGCTAAACAATTAAAAAAAAGCTGTTTTAGCACTTCCTCTTTGTGTTCCTCCCGTGACTTGCACCAGCTCAGGGTCTGAACTTTGCTTGGAGACACAAAACTGGAAATAAAACATGTTTGAGTTGAAGTAAAGGTTGTAACAGAAGTTTCCCACATCTCAGGCTTTATTTTCACCATATTAAATGCACTTGATGTTAAAATTATCAGTGTGCAAAAGGCCACAGTTAATGCTGGGTTCCAGTTAAGCCTCTCTGAGGGTGAGCTGCTGTCCCACCCTCAAGGTCAGGGGGTTGGAAGTCATGTTTTGTCTCTTCCAGCTGCTTTTTGTGCTGCTTTTTTATTATCTGAGCTAATCTTTTTTGTTGCTGGGGTTGTTTTCTTTCTTTTCCAGAACCTGCCTGCTCAGTCTGGTGGTTTCATGCTTTTGTGTCAGGCTCAGGTCTCCTCTTGGGCTTCTTGAGGATGTGGTCACACTGTGACACCACTGATGTGGTGAACTGATGGCTCTTGAATTATTTGGGGGGAGGAAAATAATGAAAAAAAGAGAAAAATCAAACTCAAAGCCTGTGCTGGTTGTACTGAGCAGGGAGCAGTCAATGAGCAAAGCTCTAATCAAAGCAGAATTGCCAAAACAGGTGAAAACTGCAATTCTGGCACAGGGCTGTGGGAGAAAACAAGACTTGGAGATAAACAGAGCATGACAATCACCTTGTGCTCAGAGCTGTTATCACTGTGATGGACACTCTTTTCTTCCCTGCTCAGTTCCACAGAATAATGAGAAGCTTCAGGAAAGTCCGTGCATTTTTGCATTAACACCAAGACAAGTGGAGCTCATCAGAAATTCCAGGTACTTCTCACTGGGTATTAACAGTTCAAGAAAATACAGCTGCATAATTCCATAATTCCTCTGTGTTCCCTCCCTGTGGAAGCTTTTGTTCTCTGCAAGGAAACAGGATTTGTTTGAGGACACCAGGCTGCTTCCCATGTAAAGCAAAGAGCTTTGGGGGAGTGGGAGCTACAAATTCACCCATCCAGCTCCTTAAGTTTCACTTGTGCTGCTCTAATCTCCCTCTGGAATGGTGCATTTGGGCAGGAAAAGCGGGATGAAATCATCAATGACCTAAATTCTCTGCTGAGCTGGTGTTGTGAATGTCTGCAGCCTTTCCTTTGCATCCCAGGTTCAAAAGGCAGAGTGTGAGGCTGTTTGCATCTGAAAGGAAACTTCCTTGGTGGGGAGGGTGCCGTAGGAACTGCCTAAGGAAACATCTTGGATTAGGATTTACCCTGACCTCTGTCAGATGCAACTTTTGAGTCAAACAAAGGCTCTCCTCAGAGGTGGCAGTGCAGGCAGGGAGGTTTCCTCTTGGCTGACCTGCTCCCTTCATGCAGAAGAATTCCTCCCAAAATTCAACATAAAGCCTTGAAATATTTCTCTTTATGATAAAATAAAGAGCTGGAGAAAGAATATCTTGGTTATTTTGCCTCCTAGTAAAATACCCTTGGTCTGTCTTCCATTTCTTTCCTGATTGCAGTTAGAATCCTGTCAGGAATAGCCCTGCTGAAGGTTGCAATATTCACAGTGGTGCCTTAATGCTCAGTCCCTTGGTTTGCATGAACAGCTTTAGCTGAATAATTAAACACAGAGAGTCTTGAACACTGTCAGGTAAACCTGACCTTAAAACCCAGTTTTTATAAATTCTCACAAATCACCAGAAGGCACCTGAACAGTTTTAAAAACCCAGAGAAAAGCTGTAGGTTGGTGCATCAGGAAAAAAATAATAATTACAGGACCACTGACATTTGCAGGGGGAATTGTACGATTTAAATAAAGTTCTGGGAGGTAGTTTTTTAGAAGTCTATTAAAAAAAAATCAGGAACAACTAAAGTCCTTGAGTCTGGCAGCTGGTTTGGGTGATTTTTTTGGGGTAGGGTTTGTTTGTTTTTTTTTTTACATAATTAATTTGAAGTTTCTGTTCTTTAATTTACCAGGGACTTGCAACCCGGTGTGAAATCGGTTCAGGTGGTGCTAAGGTAGGTCTGGGCTGGGTTCATTGAACATCAGGGGCAGAGCAGGGGAGGAGGGAATGTTCCAGCAAAACCCAGCAAGTTTCAACATGGATTTCATGGCTCCAGAGAGAATTTCCAGCGAACTGTTTGTTCCTGGGCCTCACAGAAGCATCTTAAACTCTCCTTTTGAACCTCGAGCAGAAACAGCAGAGTCACACCTGGCTGGGCTCTGCTGAGGGAGCATGGATTGGGATTGGGATGGGGCCTGTGGGAGCTGGGGATGTGCAGAGTGTGGGGATATTATGGGATGTGTTGTTTCCCCCCAGAATCTGCTACACAGACACCAGTTCCCCTCAGGAGGATCAGTACCCTCCCAACATCGCCGTGAAGGTGAACCACAGCTACTGCTCCGTGCCAGTAAGGACTGGGGGATTGGGGAGGAAAATTTGGGGAATTTGGGAGGAAAATTTGGGGAATTTGGGAGGAAATTGCTTTCCTGATGAATGCCAGGGTATAGAAGTGCACTGCTGAGTTTAAAGCTAATTTTCTGATGGATTGGCCATGTTGTTAATGAACTGTTCTGTATAAAAACTCGATCCTGTTTACTTTGAGCTCCAGCTGTATTCAGCTCCTTCTCCCCCCATCCTTGAGACCTGGGGCCGAGTAGAATTCAGTGGAGCTGATCAATAGATGTACCTTGAGTAAAAAATAAATCTCTGTATTTAACCTTGCTGCTTTAGGGCTACTACCCATCAAACAAACCCGGGGTGGAACCCAAGAGGCCCTGCCGGCCCATCAACCTCACCCACCTCATGTACCTGTCAGCAGCCACCAACCGCATCACGGTCACCTGGGGCAACTACGGCAAGGTGAGAGCCCAGGGAATGCCCAGAGCTCCCAGACAGCCCTGCAGAGCAGCCTGCTCATCCTCTCCCTTCTCTCTCCCCAGAGCTACTCGGTGGGGCTGTACCTGGTGCGGCAGATGACCTCAGCAGAGCTGCTGCAGAGGTTGAAAACCATCGGGATCAAACACCCGGAGCTCTGCAAAGCGCTGGGTGAGTGGCTCAGGAAGGGCCTGTCTGCAGCTGCTGGGGAACAGCCACCACCATTTACACCTCTGCTTTCCTCCACTTGTATAAACCCCGCTTTTTATCTGAACAGACTTGCTGAGCTGTGTGTGAGTCGTGGGAGGTCACCCCAAACCCGTGGTTCTGGTGGCTCTGCAGCAGCTCTGTAGTTGGATTTAGGATTTGTCTCCGGTCGTGTCGTGCCGGTGTCGTTGTGACTGGAAGGGCTTCATGCCTTCACCCGAGTCAGTATGAGCAGCACTGACCCTCGTGATTTCCAAAGGAGATTTCTGGAGCAAGGGATCCTGGTGACAATGTCCTGCTGCCCCAGTCCCTGGGGATCCTTGGGGCTGGCAGTGGGATGTCACCAGCAGCACTTTGATATGTCTTGAGAGCTTCAGAGAAGAGATGGTCCCCAGAGATGCTTATCCCAAACCACTCAGGTAAATCATCCTGCTGTGAGGCACATGTGAAATATTACTGGAAATGAGGGGTAATTACCTTTCCGAGGTGGAATCTGACCTGGAGCTCATGAGTGTGAAAGATTCCCAGTTTTTCAAGTTGCTGGACAAAACCTTCTCACTGCTTAGGTCTGTGTGGGAGAACTGGCCCTGTGGATCCTGATGGTCTTTAAAACTGTCCAGATCCTGGAAAACTCTTCCCAAGGATAAGAAACAATCAGGGAATCTCAGAATGGTTTGAGTTGGAAGGACCTCAAAGCCCATCCAGTGCCACCCCTGCCATGGCAGGGACACCTCCCACTGTCCCAGGCTGCTCCAGCCCCAATGTCCAGCCTGGCCTTGGGCACTGCCAGGGATCCAGGGGCAGCCCCAGCTGCTCTGGGCACCCTGTGCCAGGGCCTGCCCACCCTCACAGGGAGGGATTTCTTCCTGACATCTGACCTAAATTTCCCCTCTTCAAGCCATTCCCCCTTGTCCTGTCACTGCAATTCCCGATTAAGAGCCCCTTCCCAGCATCCCTGGAGCCCCTTCAGGTACTGGAATGCTGCTGTGAGGTCTCCACTCAACCTTCTCCAGGCTGAACTTTCTCAGCCTGTCACTCCTGAGGGTAGATTGTAGTTCATGAGGAAGGTGATGATTCCAGGTGTATCCAGCCTTCAGACACCTGGATTTCAGGGCAGACATCAGCTGTATTTGGTGACTTTAAATAAAACCAAATAAGAGCAATGTCTTATTTCAGCTCCTTTGTGTTTTCCTGCTGGGAAGTTGCTTGGATATCCAGAACTGGCCAACCTGAGGAGCTCCTAAACTTTGCTTTTCTAGCTCTGCTCTGCTCTGCAAATAATTCCCTGTCCCTGAAGCTGCCCTTTGGCTTCGGTCACATCTCACTGCTGACTCATCTTCTGCATAAAATTCTGTAGAATTTAATACAGGAACATGGTCTGAGAACAGGTTATGGCTTTGGATCCAAAACAGCTCAGTCCTCATTGGGAGATCCTACAAAATTCTCCTTCCCATGTCTCCCAGTAATTGATGCACAGAGAAGGCTCTTACAAAGAACTTCATAAAAAATTAAGCTTGGATGAAAAGGCTCCTAATGTGAGGAAAACAAGCCCAAATCTTGTAATCTCCTGGGAATTTCACATCTGAGAAGTCCCTCTCTAATTAAAGCTGGGTGTTGCAGAGCTGCATGTAGCCTCATTGTCTGGGGACATTTTGTTATGATCTGAAAAGGTCAAAAGAAATGGTTGATTTGCTCCAAAGAAAAATGGTGATGGAAGTGTCAGAGGCAGTGGCAGACAGCAGTGGGAGCAGCAGCTCCTCCTCAGGAGTTGGGGAGCAGTTCAAAGCTGGTTTTGTTGATTTTTGCACCTTGGTGTGGGACCTGCCCATCTGCTGCTTTCTTTGATTTCCCTGCTGCTCCTCTGGGTTCCCCTTCAGGCTGCAGCAGCGGGGGCAGGATTCCTCCTTTCCTAACATCTCATTCTTCCCAGATCTGTGCTGGATGGCTGCTGTGCCTGGTTGTGCATGGCTGCCTTGCTCTGAGCTGTCTGCCTGGGTACCTCTGGGCCTGTTTGTGGTTCCTGTGGAATGTTCTGCTGGAATAAAGGAGCTGGCCAGCGTAGAAGCCGAAGGGTGACAGCCCAGCAGTGCTGAGAGGAGGCTTGATGACCTGGTGGAAAAAGGATGGGATGTGTTTTCCCTCCCAGTGTGACTGTTTGCTCACTTGTGGGGGGACTTGCTGTGAACTGGAAATGTCAGGGGGAGACATTTCCCCCCATTCTGCTGCCACTGAGCTGAGGAGGGAATAAACCCCACCGTGCCTAGGCTGGAGCTGAATCCATGTGCTCATTGCCTCCCTGGCAGGGAAAATGATCCGTACACAGCCCAGGGCTGGGGTGAGCTGCTTCCCCTGTGCTGCACCTTGCTGTCAAGGGCTGAGTTTTGTTAAATGTTGTGCCCTCTGCTCTCCCTGCAGTGAAAGAGAAGCTACGCCTGGACCCAGACAGTGAAATCGCCACCACAGGTGTCCGAGTGTCGCTCATCTGTCCGGTGAGGCCCTGCAGGGTCATGGAATCAGAGTTTGGGTTGGAAGGGAGCTTAAAACCATCCAGTGCCACCCCTTGCCATGGGCAAGGGACACCTTCCACTGTCCCAGGCAGCTGCAGCCTGGCCTTGGGCACTTCCAGGGATGGGGCAGCCACAGCTGCTCTGGGCACCCTGGGCCAGGGCCTGCCCACCCTCACAGGGAACAATTCCTTCCCAATATTCCCTCTAGCAGTGGGAAGCCATTCCCTGTGTTCTGTCCCTCCATCCTTTGTCCCAAATCCCTCTCCAGCTCTCCTGGAGCCCCTTCAGGCACTGGAAGGGCTGAACCCCCGCAGCTCTCCCAGTTTGCTCCAGAGCCGAGGGGCTCCAGCTCTGTTTTAGTCTGGTTTTGTCAAGAACCCAAACTGTGCTCCCAGACCAGCTCTGCCAAACTCACAAATGTTTTTCCTTCCGAGGGGATGTGGGGGTTCCTTGCCAGGTGTCCTGGCTGATGCTCTGCTCTCTGGTCCCACAGCTGGTGAAGATGCGCCTGTCTGTGCCGTGCCGGGCCGAGACCTGCGCACACCTGCAGTGCTTTGATGCCGTCTTCTACCTACAGATGAATGAGAAAAAGCCCACATGGATGTGCCCTGTGTGTGACAAACCTGCCCCCTACGACCAGCTCATCATTGATGGGTGAGTTTTGCACCTCTGTGCCCCTTCCCCACTGGGTGCAGCATCCGCCTCTTGGTTGAAGTTCACCTTGGAACTATTGAAAGTTTATTCTGCTGGTGCACAATATTCTGTTTTCAGTGCTTTGCTGTGTTAGAGCAAGTGGGAATGGGCTGGGAGGGAACAGGCTTGTGGTGCAGCACTTTTGGGGTGGGTTTGGCAGCAGCTTTGTTGCCCCCAAATGCTGGGAGCCTTTTGTGGACTGGGACCACTGACATCCTTGTGGTGCTGGCCAAGGACTGGTGGAACAACACATGTGGTTCCTGCCTGCTGGAAAATGATCTCCACCCTCGTGGCTGTGTGATTGGCCTCTACTGCAGGTTCCCTCAAGAGCAGGGAGAGTTTGGAGCGATGTTTGGGGTGCCTCCAGCTCCCCTGGCACAGGGAAGTGCACGGACCAGTCTGTTCCCAGACTCGCCAAGGGTTCCTGGAGCGTCGCTGCCTTTGTGGGCCCTGGGTAGATCCAGGAGCTGTGGCTTTCCAGGCAGCCTGGAGCAGCCTCAGCACAGATAACCTGT
This sequence comes from Aphelocoma coerulescens, assembly GCF_041296385.1. Taxonomy (NCBI): domain Eukaryota; kingdom Metazoa; phylum Chordata; class Aves; order Passeriformes; family Corvidae; genus Aphelocoma; species Aphelocoma coerulescens. The sequence goes on along the minus strand of NC_091041.1, from coordinate 5,082,573 downwards.
TTGCTTTGTCCCCTGGCCAACCCCAACAGGAAAATCCAGTTCCTTGGAGATCTCTAACAGGGGAGGGATGAAGGGGAAGCTGCGAGGGGTTGGATTGTGGAACCCCCACAGATTGGCAGTGCCCGTGTCCTGCGTGAGGAGGAGCAGGATGTCACTGGGGAAGGCTCAGCAGACTTTTGTCCCTGCTCAGGGCTGGGGTTTGGTGCCCATTCTGTTGGGTGAGGGTCCTTCCAGATTCCCTGGAAGTGAGAGAGGGAAGCTGGCACTCAGCTGGAGTCAAGAAAGAGCCGGAGGCTCCTGAGCAAGGAGGGAGGTGGTTGGTCAGGTCTGGGATCCTCAGGGCCTCATCAGCTTTTTGGGAGCTGCAGCTTGGTGGTTGCTGTGCTGGGTGATGGGATTGGCTGTGGAAACAATTCCTACAGGAGCTGGGGAAAGCTGAAACTCTCCCACTGGGGTGCCACAAAGTTTTCCTGAGCTTGGAAGACTTTCCACTAGGAGTTCTCCTTCCTCCTGGAGGAAAATACTCACGTCCAGGAGGGAGTGAGGCCTGGCAGAGCAGCGTTTCCAAATAAACATCCCAGGCAAACGGTGGGACACAGGGAATAAAGCAAGTCCCCAGTTTCTCTGGAATCAGGGCCTCATTCCAGGTGTATTTTCATGGTTTTCCTGTTGCAGGAGGCTCCGTATGTTGTTCTGGTGGCTACTGTGGGGATTTGGGAAATAAAACTGGGAAGGAAGGGAAGTGCTGCTTGTTGGGTGGCTGACTTCCTGATGCCAAAGGATATCTCACCCTTTGCTAAAGCCTCGCTGGGAATGTCCCTGGGAATGTCCCTGCAGCAGCCCTGGGATGGGGCAGCAGCCTGGAAGCAGTGCCTGGGAAACTGGGTGAAGAGGCAAAGCTGTCTTTAATTGCACCTAATTAAGCTGGTAGTTGATGGTTTGGGTGCATGGACGGGAAGGGCTGGGATGGATCTGCACTGTCAGAACCTGCTCTGGTTTTATGGGGAATAAAGTCCATGACTCCGAGGGCTCTGAGCTCGGGAGCCAGCACCAGATTGCTTTTAAATGCAGGGTCACTGCACACACCCTGCTGATTGCCAGGGGTGTGACAGCTCCTCCTGTCCCCCCTGCAGGCTCCTGTCCAAGATCCTGACGGAATGTGAAGATGCAGACGAGATCGAGTACCTGGTGGATGGCTCCTGGTGCCCCATCCGAGCCGAGAAGGAGCGGAGCTGCAGCCCTCAGTGTCCAATCCTGGTTCTAGGTGAGTCTCCCTGGGGAGAGAGGCTGGAAACCCCTGGGGGAAATCACAGAATTCCAGAGTGGTTCGGGTTGGAAGGGACCTGCAGGATCATCCTCCAGTCCCACTCCTGCCATGGGACACCTTCCACTGTCCCAGGTTGCTCCAAGCCCTGTCCATCCTGGCCTTGGACACTGCCAGAGATCCAGGGGCAGCCACAGCTGCTCTGGGCACCCTGTGCCAGGGCCTGCCCACCCTCACAGGGAGGAATTTCTCCCCAGTATTCCCTCTGACACTGGGAAGCCATTCCCTGTGTCCCGTCCCTCCATCCCTTGTCCCCAGTCCCTCTGCAGCTCTCCTGGAGCCCCTTTAGGCCCTGCAAGGGGCTCTGAGCTCTCCCCGTGTCCTTCCCTTGTCCCTGCTGACCAGTCAGGAGCGTTGGATCACCCCCTGAGCTGGACACGAGGGGTTTCACCCCACGCTTTGCCCCCCTCGTGTCGCAGGCTCCTCGGATGTGAACGGGCTGCTGGCCGCTCCCAACGGCAACGGCGACAACGGCAAAGCCACCGCGGACGTTGTGGATTTAACACTGGACAGCTCATCCTCGGAGGAGGATGAGGAGGAGGACGAGGAGGAGGATGATGACGATGAGGGACCCCAGCCCAAACGACGCTGCTCTTACGAGAAAGGTTTAGTCTCTGCCTGCTGACTGCAGCCCCGGCTCGGAATTCCCAACGGACAGACTTGAATACTCTGGTGCTTATTAAACTGGAGGAGGGGGAGAACGTCCTCTCCCACCTCATCTCCCTCCCTCCCTCATCTCCTGTGACTTTCCTATTCCAAATTACTCATTAAAACGAGAGAGAAAAAAGGAAAAAAAAAAAAGCCAAACAAAAAAAAAACAACACAAACAAAAACAAACAAAACAAAAACCATTGAGCTGCTTCTTGGTTGGAAAACGACCCCACTCAGAGCCTGACCCTGAACTGGAGCCTGAAGTAAGGAAAGTGTCTTAAGCCAGGCAGGATCCTCCCTCACCTGGATCCCGGGATCGGGGGAGCTCCCCTGCACACCTCCAGGACACCCACCCCTGCATTTCCAAAGGCGTGTGCAGTTTGATCCTCTTGTTAATTAACCATTCCTTAATTAATCTAAAGGTTTTGCTGGACGTGTGAGTCCGGGGCGGGGCGGGAGGGGGGAGCGGGGAGGGGTCTGGGGGGGGTTCTATAACCCAGCAAGGATAGAGGGGGGGTTTGTAGGGGTGGGGATGGGGGCATGGGGTGCCAGGGGTGAGATGTCCGGTTGGAAGCGCACTGTTCTAGCTCGGAGCTCCAGCAGCTCTGCACCTCATGTAAAGAGACACGTTTGGAATTTTAACCTAATCCCAAGGGAAATGTAGAGATTTGTGCAGTAGTGACTCGTTTTAGTTGAGCAGAAGCCATGGGGGGGCAGGGGGTGGGAGGGGGGGGGGGGCTCGAACCACAAATCTGTTGTATTTTTGAAGTGCAATAACTTTGGTGTTTTTGAAGACTGACAAGGGCTGCGCATTCCCTTTTCGTTGAGGTTGGTTCTGGAGGCGGCGGCTGTGACCTGCAGGCCACCCCCAGGCCTGGGGGTGGGGACAGTGACCTGCAGGCCACCCCCGCACCTGGGCACACCTGGCACGTGAGCAGGAGCAGGGCAGGGGGGTCCTTCCAGAAGATGCCAGGTGGGGGAATCTCAGTTTTTAGCCAACTACCTCGGTAACTCCAATTCAGGTTTCTTTGAGTCCCGAGCCCGTCCCGGGCGGGTGCGAGGGCAGGGCCCGGGCGCTGCCGCCGCTCCGGCCCCTCCACTTCTCTGTCCCAGCCTTTGGCCCCAGAGCCAAAGCTCCTCCTGTGCTCTTTGGTGGCAAAACGTTGTTGCTTTTGAGTTTGCGAAGCGTCACCTTTTTGACTTTGTCTTGGAGAGTTTCTGTCCCGGCCTTTGCGGCAGCTCTGCTGTTCCCACTGGCTCCTCCCGGCTCTGGTTTGCTCTGGACCTCGCTGGCTTTTCTCCCTGGAGCTGGGAATGGCCCCGGAGGGAGCTGGCCCAGGCCCTGGGTGGGTGAGGAGCAGGGGGGATGGCCCTGTGCCCAGTGCTGGGCTGAGACCCCCGAGGGTCTTGGTGTTGCTGGGCACTGCCAGACCCCAAACCCTCCACCCTTCCTTCATCCCTCCGTCTCCTCTGAGTACCCCAAACCCTCCATCCTCCCTCATCCCTCACCCCAGCAGCCAAGGGGGCACAGAGAGGGGCGTGTTGCTGCCTTTCCCAGCACTTCCCTCTCCAGAAATATTCCACACATGGCCAATCCCACCTGAAGGGAAAAGCCCCCGAGGTCCAGCCAGAGCTGCCCTAAATCCTCATTGGCCACTTGCCCAAGAGCAAAGGCCCCTCTCCAAATTGAGGAGGGGTCCCCTGCCAGCTTTGGGGGCTCCTCTCCCAAGCCCCCATCTCCCCAGCGGGGTGGGGGTCCCTGAGCCCCTGTGGGAGGGGGATTCTCCCACCCCTTCCTGCCTGGCTGGGTTTTGTCTCCAGACCTGGAATTTGGAGGGGGTGGGGGTTAAAGCCCCCCCGTTTCCCCAGGTCTGGCGGGGGGACCCGGAGCAGCTCCTGGTCCCGCTCCCATGGGGACACCTGCACTTGTTGGCCCCAGGCTTTGCTTTTCCTTCTCCTTCCCTGGCTGCGAGCAATATGTTTTCAGGTTGAAACGGGGGTGGGGGTGGGAAAAGGGGGATGAAAACAACTGAAAAAAACCCGGGTAGAGCTCCCAAATTAATTTTACTGTACAAAGTTCTGTGCTCGCAGCCCTGGCTGCACAGTAGCTTTAGAGTCCAGTTGTTTTCCTAATATTTTTATTCTAATTTAATTGCTTTTTAATTTTCCAGGCCAGGCAACTGTTTGGAAACACCATGCTTGTTTTAGTGCTTTCTGTTGGAGTTGGCCAGCTCTTCCTGTACATATGTTGGTTTGTTTTTTTTTTTTTTGTTTCTTATAACCTGTTTTTTTTCTTCTTTGTTTTATAAAGAGAAGAGAAAAAAAAAAACAAACAAAAAAAAGAAAATTATTTTTCTTTCCCTCAGTACACATTCTTCAAAGTTCAAATTATAGTGTTTGTTAAATAAATGAAAGATTTACATTTAATTCCGTGTCGCCTTGTTGGGATTTCTGACCCCAGGGTCTCCAGGATCTCCCTGGGCTCCTCAGGGTTTCCTCAAAATCTCTCTGGGGATCTCCAGGATCTTCCTTCAGCATCTCCAGGAAACCCCCTGGGTGTCCTGAGGGTCTCCATGAACTCCCTGGCGATGCCCAGCACCTCACCGGGGGTCCCTGGAACTTCTCCCAGGGGCTCCCAAGGATCTCACTCAGCATCCCCAGCATCTTGCCAGGAAAAATCTTCCCACAGGGTCTCCACAACTTCCCTGGGGTCACCCTGAGCTCCTCAAGATCTCACCAAGATCCCCAGAATCTTGCTGGGGTTCCCCAGGATCTCCCCCAGGCTCCCGAGCATCTCCAGAGGGGTCCCCAGGATCACTCCCAGCTCACCCCAAAATGAGCCCCGGGGATTTGTGTCCATGGCAGGAGGGTCCTGGGCAACCCCAACCCCCTCCCAGGATTTCCCTGGACATCCCAGGATCTCACAGGGTCCCCAGGAGCAACCTCAGGGTCTCCAGGATCTCCCCAGGATCACCCCAAAAGGAGCTTGAAGGGTTCTGGGGCAACCCCCGACCCCCTCCAGGTTCTTCCCCTGGGATTTGGGGGGCAGCCGGACCCCCGGGCACCTCCTCGGTGCCACTTTGAATTCCTCCACCTCCAGCGGATTAATCATTTTATTTACGAGGCTTAAGGGCCCAAATCCCGCTAAAGCCGGGGCTTTGCCAGATAAACAGCCCGCTTTGGGGGCAGCTCGTTTGTGAAAACACAATTAGCAAAGCCTGTAATCTGCGCTAATTACCGGGCCCCGAGCGCCGGCGGCTGCCGGCAGCACCTGCAGCATGGGGGACACGGGGGACGCGGGGGACACGGGCATGAGTGGGCACACAGGACCTGCGCCCCGGCGCCCGCCCGGAGCCTCCTTCACCATCGAGTACCTGCTGTCGGGGCGGGGGAACGGGGCCACCCCCAGCCCGGAGCCCCCCGGCCGGAGCCCCCCGGCAGCCCCCCGGCCCCCTCCGGAGCCCGGGGACAAACCGGCCCAATCCTACATCGCCCTCATCTCCACCGCCATCCTCTCGTCCCCGGAGAAGAAGCTGCTGCTCTCCGACATCTACCAGTGGATCATGGACAACTACCCCTACTTCAAGAACAAGGTGAGGGAGGGGCTGCGGGGCCGGGGCAGGCGCGTTCCCTTGGGATCTCCGCTGGTTTCCATGGTTTGGGGTGAGCCGAGCCCGGGGTGCTGCTGTGGGGTGTGGGACTGGGCTGGGGGAACTCACCCAGCTCCGCTGAGCCCAATCCATCAGGAAAACGCCTCTGTGGTGTCCAGACCTCGGGGCTGGTGGGGTCGCTTTCTCCAGGCTCATTTTGGAGCCTACTGGTGTTGGCTGATCCCAATCCATTGGGAAAACGCCTGTGCTGGTGGCCGGATCCCGGCGCTGGGTTCTCCAGGGGGCCTCCGGAGCGGAGCGGGCACGGCAGGGCCAGGGGGGCTCGGTCTGGCTGACCCCTGCGGGCCTGGCTGACCCCTCTGGGCCTGAGTGACCCCTGCGGGCCTGAGTGACCCCTCTGGGTGCAGGAGAAGAGTTGGCGCAACAGCGTCCGCCACAACCTGTCCCTTAACGAGTGCTTCGTCAAGGCCGGGCGCAGCGACAACGGCAAAGGGCACTTCTGGGCCATCCACCCCGCCAACCTGGAGGACTTCTCCAAGGGCGATTACCACCGGCGGCGGGCCCGGCGCCGCGTCCGCAGGTCAGGGGGGCCGGGGGGGCCCTGGGGGCCACCGAGGGGGGAGTTGGGGCTCAGCGCTGACCCCCTGCTCTGTTTCCCCTCGCAGGGTGAACGTCGGCTACTTCCACCCCTACGCCCTGTACGGCCTCGGCTGCTGCTGCCCCTGCTGCCCCCCGGGCCCCGCCGCGGCCCCGCTGGCGCTGCCCAGGGCCCCCCAGGGCCCCCCAGTGCCGCGCTGGGGCTGGGGGCGGCTCCCGGTGCCCCGGGGACCCCTCCTGCCCCGGGCCCCCTTCCTGTGACCCCCCCGGGGACCCTTCCTGCCCCGGACCCCCTTCCTGTGACCCCCTCGGGGACCCCTCCTGCCCCGGGCCCCCTTCCTGTGACCCCCCCCGGGCCCCTCCTGCCCCGGGCCCCCTTCCTGTGACCCCCCCCCGGGCCCCTCCTGCCCCGGGCCCCCTTCCTGTGCCCCCCCTGCCCAGTGCCCACATGGGACCCCCCTGGATGTGTCACCTGCTCCGGGTGACCCCCGCACCACGCCAAGGGTCACCTGCGTGTCCCCTGTCACCAGTGACCCAGGATGGGGCCCATTCCCGGGGTCTGCACCCCCTGAGGGACCCCCCGCGCCCCCCTCCCGTGTCCCCCCCCCATCCTCCTGGTGCTGCCACCCCCGCAGGACACCCCAGGATGGCACCCTGTGCCCAGTGTCCCCCCATGAGCAGCACTGGGCAGACTGGGAGGGGGCACTGGGCACGCTGGGGACCCCCACCCTTTGCCTTTGCTACGCTAAGAGGGGTTTTCCACTGGGGGAAACTGAGGCACGGCCCCAATTAGGACCGATCTCCCCCCCCCACAAACCCCCCCTGGACACCCCCAAACCGGGGGTGCCCCAACCCCCCCCTCCCGGCACGCTCAGGCACATATGGGGCTTAAACCCTGCAGCGGCTGCCCCTGCCCTAATTATTCCCTTACTAATTGTCCCTGACGCCCCTAATGAAAATCGCGGCTCCCAGGTGTTAAGTGGCATTAGGGCGTCTCGCTAAGAAAGACGACTCGGCCACTAAATCCCGGGATAAACCCCCAAATCCCCGCGCGTGCCCCCGAACAAGGCAGATTATGACACAAATTAATCCCCTCACATTGGCCGTGCCCTTTGGGGGGGCCGGGGGGGGCCGGGCTGGGTCCTGCGGGCACGGGGACCCCGGGATTTGGGGGATTTTTGGGATGTGGGGTCACCCGCGCCCACGCCCTGCCCCGGCCTGCGGTGCCCACCCCGGGCTGGGGGGGTCTGGGGGGGTGGGGGGACACCCCAAATCTGCCCCCGAAGGCTCCTTAAGGCGCGGCCATCTGGCCCCAAACGCGATTAGGGTCCCCCGACCCCCCCCGGGCCTCAGCCCCCCCCGAGCGGCTTAATGGGGCCGGGGGCACTGGGCGGACTGGGGGGGCACTGGGGGGAGGGGGCGCTGGGGGGGGGACCCCCTGCTGAGTTCCCCAAAATAGGGGAACCCCCCCAAAAAAACCCCTACAGTCCTGGACACCCCCGAAATAGGGGAAATCCCCCCCCCCCAAATACCCCCCTGCAAACTCCCAGAATAGGGGGAACCCTCCCAAAAATCCCCTTTGCAGCCCTGGACACCCCCAAAATCGGGGGAAAACCCCCAAAACTTCCCCCTCCCGCCCCCAAACCCCAGGGAAGCCCCGGGCCCTGCCCTGCTTCCCCCAGCCGGGGCTCCCCTGTCCCCAAAAAACCCCTCAAAATCATTAAAACCCCACCAAAACCACCCCAAAACACTGGGGGGACCCCCAAAAAAGAGCTGCTGCCCTCCATAAACTCCTCCCCCAAGAAATCCAGCGGGCTCCGGGTGTATTTTTAATATATAGTTTATTTCTCTCTTTTTTTTTTTTTTTAATATTTTAAAGCCCCCCCCAAAGTGCAATTTTTTATTATTTTAAATTTTTTTTTGTTTGTTTTTTGTCCTTTTTTGTCATCGTTTTTATTTCTTTTTTTTTTTTTTTTCCTCATCTCCCCCCCGCTTTATAAAGAACTATCAAAGTTACAATCTATGGAATGTCTTTTCTGTGCTTTATTTATTTATTTCTTTATTTATTTTTTTAAATATATTTCTTTCTTTATCCATTTTTTTCTCTCTCTCTCTCTCCTCCTTTCCTCGCTCCTTTTCCTCCCCCCCCACCCCCAACCCCGCGAAAATCCTCACCAAAAAAAAAAAAAAAAAGAAATTGGAAAAAACACATAAAAACCGCTGCAACCTTTGCGAGTGCTTGAAGATAAAGAATCTCTTTAATAGATTTATAGAAAGACGCAGGAAAAAAACAAAAAAAAAAAAACAAAAAAAAAACGAAAAAAAAAAAGGGAAAAAAAACCGAAAATAAAATTAATATTTATAATAAAGTGGCCCCACCTCGAGCGTCCTTTGGGGTCCCCGGGCCGAGCTCGGTGTCCCCCCCGTCCCTGGGGACATTTCAGCTCTTGCTGTGTGTATATATATATATATATAGAGATAGCATTCGATATAAAACACAATTTAACGCAGCATTTCGCCCCCTCCCCGCCCCACCCCCCCAAAATTTCCGTCCCGTTTTGCTCTTTTTTTGTTTGTTTGTTTCTCTTGATTGAAATTGAAATTTGAAAATTTTTTTTAAAATTTTTTTTTAGATTTTTTTTTTTCTGCTCGTTGTGAATCAAAACCCAAACGATGGAAAAATGTAGAGAGAGAAATTCAGGGGGCTTTGTCTTGGTTTATTATTAAATGACGAAATGGTTCCGTTTGGGGGGGAAATGGGGCTGGGGGGGCTCTAAAGGGGGGGATGAAGGAGAATTTTGGGGTGGGGAGGGGGAATCAGCCCTTTCCCTATGGAAAAATGAGGCCTCTCCCGCTTAGTTTGGGGGGCGGGACCCCCCCGGACCCAATTTTGGGGGGAAAAACCCCAAATTTGTCCCTGCTCAGCCCAGCAGGGGGTGAAGCCCCTCTCGCGGCACTCCCAGACCCCAAATGAGTCGGGAACGGCCCCAAATCCCTCCCCCACCTGTCCTGAGCTGGGACCCCAAAGCTGAGCCCCCCTAAACCCGGATCCATCCCCCTAAACCTGGGCTGAGCCCCCCTAACCCAGGCTCAGACCCCCAAACTTGGGCTCAGCTGCCCCAAAATTGGGCTGAGCCCCCCAAACCCGGGCTCTGCACCCCAAACCCAGATTATTCCCCCCTAAACCCAGGCTGAGCCCCCCCAAACCTGGGTCAAGGCGCCCAAATCTGGGCCGAGCCCCCAAAACCAGGCTCAAAGCCCCTAAACTGAGCTCAGCCACCCCAAAATTGAGCTCAACCCCCTAAATCCAGGCTGAGCCCACTCAGACTTGGGCTGAGCCCCTCCAAACCTGGATTAACCCCCCCAAGCCCGGGCTGAGCCCCCTCGGGACACGGGGGGGAGGTGGTTTGGGGAGTTTGGGGGGACACACAAATTCTTTTCCTCTTTTAAATCAAAAAATCCTTTTTCCCCCCCCCATTTCCCCTTGCCCCTGCTTGGCTTCGATCCAAAGGGTAATATTTAATAATTTATTATTATTAATATTAATATTTAATCACTTCTATTATTATTATTCCTCTCTCTCCCTCTCTCTTCCCACCGGAACTCAGCACTTTCTTTGGCAACAATTTTATCCCAACCTGGATTCAAAAAAAACGACCAAAAAAAAAAATCAAATTAAATGGAAATGAATCAGAATAAAAATGACAAAAATCTCGATGCTGAGCTACGGGGGGGATTTTGGGCTCGGGGGTTAAGGCAGGTGACGGGACAGGGACAGTCCTGGTGGGTTTTGGGGAGGGGTGGAGCTTTTTTTTTATTTTTTGCTTTCTCTTGATTTATTTTTAGTGCAAACTTCACCTTGTGCTAAAGTGGTGCCAGTGGGGGGACAAGGAGGGACAGGGAGGGACACGGGGACATCGCTGGGGGAATCCTGAGTCTGCTCCTCTCTTCCTCTTTTGTGCTCTTTTTCCTTTGCATTTTTTCCTTTTTTTCCCCTCTTCCTTTCCTTTTTTTTTCTCCCCTTGTCCTCCCCAATTTATTTCCCCGTTTTTTCCTTCTTTTCTCATTTTCCCCCTTTTTTTTCTTTCCCCCCTTTCTCTCCCTTATTTTCCCTCTTTTATTTCTCCCCTCCAATTTCCTTCCCCCCCTTTTTTCCTTCCTTTTTTTTTTTTTATCATTCCCCTCTTTTTTCTTTTTTTTCCCCCCCTCTTTTTTTCCCCCTTTCCCATCTTTTCCTTCCCCCCCCTTGTTCCCCCTTTTCCCCACACCTGAACATCCCACCGGCTTCACACCCCCCCTCCCCCCACCCCCGGTGCTGCTTCCCCAGAGCTCCCAAAATTCCTTCAGGATTGGGAAGGGGGAAGGAAAAGCAGCAGCGAGGGTGGGAAAAACCGGGCCAGGGAGTCGGGAGGAGCGGCCCGAACGCCAGCACCGAACCGCGAGCTCCGTTTCACCCCCACGCGGAATTCCCTCCCCATTCCCAGCCCTCGGCCGGTGCTGCCGGAGGGGCGGCCCCGCCCGGAGCCCCCAATTCCAGCCGGGAGCCGGCCCCTCCCCGCCGGGATTCGCTGCCCGGATCCCAAATTCCCCGCTCAAGGGAGGGATGCAGATCCACAGGGAGCATCCCGGACCTGGCATCCCGAGTTCCCTGCCCGAAGGGGGAACGGGAGGGACACGAATCCCTGGGATCACCGCGGGTCCGGCTCCCTCCCGCCCCTTCCCGCCGGGATTCGCTGTCGCATCCCGAGTTCCCTGCCCGGGAGCTGCAGGGATCCAAATCCATGGGGAGCATCGTGGCCCCCCCAGTTCCAGGCTGGATCTGGGTCCCTCCAGCGCCTTCCCGGGGGGATTCCCTGCCCAGATCCCGGATCTCCCTGCCCGGGGGCAGCCAGAGGGATGCAAATCCATGGGGAGCATCGCAGACCCCCCATTCCAGCGGGATCTGGGTCCCTCCAGCCCCTTCCCGGGGGGATTCCCTGCCCCGATCCCACTCTCCCCACGCAGATCCCAATTTCCCCGCCCAGGGCAGAGCTGGAGGGACGCAAATCCCTATCCCAACCCCGATCCAGATCCCATTCCCTGCCCAGGAACTCCTTGGCAAACATCCCAGCCCCCCCCCATTCCAACCTGGATCCCTCCAGCTCCTTCCTGGGGGGATTCCCTGCCCAGATCCCAATTCCCTGCCCCAGGTGGGAGCAGGAGGGATCCAAACCCGCGGGGATCCCGACACCTCTGCGCTGGCACTGGCTAAAAAACATCGAAAAATAAAATTATTTCTACCAAAAAAAAAAAAAAAATCCTCCTCAAGGCTGCGGGGAGCAGCGACCGAGCCACAACCCCCAGGATTCCTGCCTAAAATTCAAGCTTCCATGGATTTTTTTTTTTTTTTTCTTTCTATTTAAAATTCCCGAGGGTCAGGGCACGTCACAGAACCTAATTAGCATCCTTCCTCCCATCCTCCAATCTCACTTGGATTCTGCCTATATTTGTATTTTTTTTTTCTAGGTTTTTTTTTGTTAAATATATATATATATATACACATTTTTTATTCTTACAAAAATAAATTTAGGCTTTTTTTTTTAATAATATTTTTTTTTCTCCGTAGAAGTCGTTTTTTTTTTTTTAAGTTTTTTTTTGACTTGTAAACATCTTGAATTTTGCTTTTTCTTTAAATTAAGATAAAGTGAGCTCAAAGTACCCGTTCCATCGCAAAGTGCTAAGACTTCTTTGTTTTCTTTTTTTTTATTATTTTTTTAGCTTTTTTTGGAATTTTTTATTGCTTTTTTTGTTTTTCTGCATTAAATAAACATCCATCTCTTCCCCCAGCCCCACCACTCACCCCACCCCCAGCACACACTCCCCCTCTCTCACTCCCTCTCCAAAATACATTCGGCCAAAACCTGCTCTTTGCTTTTTCTTTTTGAAAGTAAAAACACCAAAAAAAAAAAAAAGGAAAAACCAAAAGAAAAAAAAAACAACAAAAAATTAAAATAAAAGGAAGAGAATCTAAAAAGTGCTTTGAAAATAAAAGGGCTTAAAATCTCTCTGGTTTTTTACTTTTTTTTTTTTTTTTTTTTTTTTTTTTAGCATTTAAAAATGTGCATTTAGAAAACAGGTGACCAACTCAAAGGTGCCTTTTCCCCCCGAGGGTCGGGACCCGCCTCTCCAGCCATAGAGCATCTCTAGATATATATATTTATATAGATTCATTTTTGGGAATGGGGCTGGGGGGCCGGGCTGCTCCCCCCTTCCCAAAGGCCTCCTGCTCCTTTAGGGGAGACTCCAAAGAACCCTTTTTCCAAAGGAATCCGGAGGCGTTTTTGGGGCCGCGCTGGGCGGAGCTGGGGGGGGAGAGGGGAATTGGGACCCCCCAGCCCCAAATTCTGCCGGCAGCGGGGGCTGGGCTGACTCAGGCACTTCCTGGGCACTGCGGGGTGGGGATGGATGGGGGGACACGGGGAGGGCCGGGGATGGACACAGGGATGGACACGGGGATGGACACAGGGATGGCCACGGGGATGGCCATGGGGATGGCCAGGGATGGCCAGGGATGGCCACGGGGATGGACACAGGGATGGCCACGGGGATGGCCACGGGGATGGCCATGGGGATGGCCAGGGATGCCCAGGGATGGCCACGGGGATGGACACAGGGATGGCCACGGGGATGGACACCCCGGCACTGGATCCACAGCACAGCGGAGCCATCCCCGCTGTCCCTGCTCCAGGTGCTGCTCCCCGTGCCTGTCCCCATCCCTGGCTGTCCCCATCCCTGGCTGTCCCCATCCCTGGCTGTCCCCATCCCTGCCCTGTCCCCATCCCTGGCTGTCCCCATCCCTGCCCTGTCCCCATCCCTGCCCTGTCCCCACCATCTCCGCTGTCCCCAGCCCCGCGTGCCCGACACAAACCCTGCCGAACCTGCTGCCCTCTCTCTCACATGATTTTTTTTTTTTTTTTTTTTCAGGCAATTTCCAGACATTTCCAGCAATTTTCCGGCCGCTCCCCACCCGGAGCCCTCGCTGCCCGACTGAGCCTCGCACGGGGCCGGGGGGACGGACCCCAAATCCTGACCCCGATCTCCTGGGAAGGAGCCCTCGGCCCCCAAATCCCAAACCCCGCCCTGCCACAGCCCTTCCAACTCCTACCACTCTTTTTTTTTTCTATTTTTTCCTTTTTTTTTTCTTAAATAGATCTCTCTCTGAAATAAGTTTTTTTTTCTTTTCTTTTTTTTAAACACGTGTTTGGACACAAAATAAAGCTTTGGATTTACATGGAAGCTCTTTTCCATGTGACAGAGCCACTTTCCATCCCCACCTCGTGCTTCCCTAGCGTCCTTGCCTTTCCAAGAAAAGGTCCTTGGCTATGAGGGATCCTCGGGGGAGCCCCGCTTACGATGGGAAGATTGGAAAACGTTAATATAATATCTCTCTTTTTTTTTTTTTTTTTGTTGTTTTTGTCGCTTTTTTTTCTTAAAAAAAGGGAGAGAAACATCTTTTTAAAGAGAAAAATCGGAGGAAAAGTACTAACTAGATTTTGTGACTTTGTTTCTCAGGTGGTTGTTTCGTTGGTTGGGGTTGGTTTTTTGTTTTGTTTCGTTGGGGTTGGTTTGTTTTTTGTTTTTTTTTTTTTTTTTGGTTTAGGAGAGTCCTTGCGTGTTACCCTCATCCGACCCTCCTGCTACATTCAATCCCGGCGCTTCGTTATTGGAATTCTCCTCAAAGTGCTGCTGCTCCTGCTCGGTGCCCTGCGCGGTGTCCTCGGATTCCTGGCTCTCGGCTCCGGCCGGGAAGCTCCCGTCCTCGGCGCTGCCCGTCGGGGTGGGGGGCATCGCCCCGGCCTCCCTCACCCGGGGCTTGCGGCCCCTCCGGGACGGGATCCCGTTGCATCCATCTTTTTTAAGGTGCCTGTGCAGGTGGTCGGAGCGGACGAAAGTCTTGCAGCAGCTGTCGCACTGGTACGGCCGCAGCCCCGTGTGCACCCGCATGTGGTTCTTCAAGTCGTAGTTGTGGGCGAAGGCGGCCCCGCACTGCTGGCACAGGTAGGGCTTCTCCCCCGTGTGCTTCCGCATGTGCACCTTCAGCTTGTCCTGCCTGCGGAGAGCACACACAGGGCACCGTCAGCCCCGGGCAGGGCGGGGAACGGGGGCGGGAGGGAGCTCTGGGGTGGTGGAGGAGAGGGGAGAAGGGATGGGGGGAACGGGGGAAAGCTGCGGATGGAAGAGGGTGGGGTGTCGCTGGAACAGGGCTGGGCAGCAGCGGGTGTGGGGCTGGACATTGGAACCAGCTGGTGTAGGGTGGAGCATCCACCCGGTGTGGGGCTGAACGTCACCTCATATGGGGCTAAGAGGGCACCTCATATAGGGCCAAGCATCACCTGGCACGAGGTCAAACATCACCCCATACAGGGCTGAGCATCACTATGGGGTCACCGCTGTCCAGCACAGGGCTGAGCATCAGGAAAGGGCTGAACACCAGTACGGGGCTGAGCATCGCCCAGTACGGGGTCAAGCATCAATCCAGGGCTGAGCGACAGCACAGGGTAAAGCATCACCCAATAAAGCACGGTGTGTGACATAGAGGGTCACACCTTGCCCCATATGGGGTCTGAGCAGGGTTACGGGGTCACACCTTGCCCCATATGGGGTCTGAGCAGGGTTATGGGGTCACACCTTGCCCCATATGGGGTTTGAGCAGGGTTATGGGGTCACACCTTGCCCAGTACAGGGCTGATCGCAGCTATGGGGTCACGCATGGCTCACTTGGGGCCGTGTGGCTCATTCGGGGCCGGCGCAGCCGCAGCTCCCCCAGCCGGGGCAGGGCCGGTGCACAGGCCGGGCCGGGGGCCAGCAGGGCCACGTGAGCCGCAGCCATCGCTGCTTCCTGCAGGAAAATCCCAGCCCAGAGCACGTGGCGAGGCCGTGGGAGCCCCTCCTGCCCTCCCAGCACCTGCTCGACCCTTCCCAAGCGGATCCACCCCGTCCCTCTCTGCTCTCCCGGATGGAACACACGGCTCCCCGCCCTGAACGTTCTCCCTTTGCCCACAGGATCCCAAAAATCCTAAAGCTCCAGGGAAGGATCAAAGACCAAGATCGCCTCCAGCTCCGAGGGACACAAAAACGGCCTTTTGAAATTAAAATTTATCATTTTCTAACCCCCCCACTCTCTCTTTTCTTATCAGAGCTGCCGCTGCTCCTCCCCCCGCGCCCGCAGAGGAACCAGGAAGCACCAGGGAGCAAAAATCCCTGAGAAGGGCCGGGCCCGTCCCCACCCGGCCGGGAACACCCGGCTGGAACAGCCCCGGCTCCTCCTGGCACACCCCAAACCCCCTCCCAGAGCCAGCATCCCGTGTCCAGCCTTCCCATAGCCCCGTGGAACGGGGAAGGGGTTTGTTTTCCAGCCGTGGGATGCGGAGGGGGAAGGAGAGCAAAGGAATAATAAAATCGAGGGGAATTCGAGCTCAGGGCACGACAGGGAACAGCGGTGCCAAGGACAGCTCCCTGTCCCTATCCAGGCTTCTCCAGGTCCAAACCCCGGCTGTGGGAAGCAGCAGCAGGATGTATTTTGGCTGGAATCTGGTGTTTTAGGAAAGCAGCTTTTTTACAGGTGCCAGGCCCTCCTGGGAGCCAACAGGGAGCAGGTCCTCATCCAAAACCCATGGAAGGGGAACAGGATGGAAAAGGGCTGAGGTGGCATTGCCCCACCAATTCCCCCTCCCCAAAAAATCCCTGGGCCTCCCCTCATCTCGCAGTGCCACCAGCTGCCAGGGACCCTGTGGCATTTCCACATCCTGCAGGCCCCTGGATCCTGCACAGGGGGGTGGGATCGCTGTGGGATCGCTGTGGGACCGGTTGGGATGGGCCCCCCGGGCCCCCGGAGCAGGGAGGTGCCGCGTGGCAGGGCCGGGGGAGCGGGGAGGGAGGGCTGGCACCCTGCCCCTGCCATTATCTGCATTCCTCAGCTCTCCAACGTGGGCTGGGTGCGGCCAGGACCAGGGGAAGGGGCAGGACGCGGCCTCTGCCCACGGCTCGGCCCCTCCGGCTGCACCGCAGCTGCCCCAGGGATCCCTCATGGATCCCACACGGAGCAGCCCCATGGGATGGAGCAGCCCCATGGGATGGAGCAGCCCCATGGGACGGAGCCCCCAAAGCACGAGTGGCCTGGGAGGGCCGGCCTTGGCAGTGGGAACTGGCACAATGGGAATATCAGGGCAGGCAGGGAGCAGGCCGGGAAAGGGAAGGGAGCAGGGAAAGGGAAGGGAGCAGGGAAAGGGAAGGGAGCAGGCCCCAGGCCCGGGCAGCCCATGCCACCCCTCAGCAGGGCCAGGGCCGCTCCAGGGTGGGACCCCCGCCCCGGTACAGCCCCGGCGGCCACAGAGCCCGGGGAGAGGAGGCGGCGCCCGACCGCGGACTGGAGTGAACCGGGAGCGATCCAAACAATGTCCCCTTTCTTTGGTGCTCCCTGGCCCAGGCAAGGAGCAGAGGAGCCCTGATTAGGGACGGGGCCGTGGCGAACGCCCGCGGGAGCTGCACCGGGGCCGCAGCGCTCGGTTTGCCAGGACACGAGCGGGGTCCAACCTCCTTCCGACCCAACCACCACCAGCTCAGCCACCCCATGGAGCCGTTCCCGAACGATTCCCCCGCTCCTGCCTCGGCCGCGATGGACGGGCCAAGAGCTGCAGCTCTGTTTCCCCAGCACGTCACTCCAGCTCTGGCCGGGTTTCCAGCAGAGCTCAGCAGTTCAGGACAGCGGGATGGTGGCACTGGCCATCGAGCCAGGCCCCTTGAGACAGCTCAAGTGTCACACCCCCAAATCGCTCGTCTCCCTGGAAAACTTTGGCCTCCAGACCCAACTCTGTTAGGATGGAAATGAGCAGAGCAGGGGAGATAAAATCACCCAGGCCCAGCCCTGCGCCGGCTCCTGGGGAGAGCCGGGTTTGTGCAGCCCCCGCGCCCGGCCCGTACCTGGTGAATCGGACGTTGCAGATGTTGCACTCGTAGGGCTTCTCCCCGGTGTGGGTGCGGATGTGGCGCGGCAGCTTCCCGGCGCCCTGGATCACCTTCTCGCAGATGGGGCACTTCTGGAATGCTTTCGCCCTGATCTTCTTCTCCACCTTCTGGGACCAGGACGGGTACACGTCGCCCTCGCTGGAACTGCCGAAATATTTCAAGTAATAATCCATGACCCCGTCCTCGTCCTTGCGGTCGTCGTCGCCGAGCTGCTGCCGCCCCACGGAGTTGATCATCTGCTGGAGCAGGGCGCTGGCGGCCAGGTCATCCACCTCCCTGGCATCGTCCTCCGTCTCTGTGCCGGTGGGGATGAAGCTGGGCGAGTCCCCGGCTTCCTGCGGGTCCAGAGGGCCCCTGGGGGTGCCCCCCTCCTCTTCTCCCGGGGTGGCCAAGCCACGGCTGCTGTAATGTCCGTTCTGGGAAGGGGAGAACATCCCGCCGCTGACCGGCTCCTCGTCCTCGCGGTCCAGCCACATGGCCGGGTTGCTGTCAGGGTCACAGTCACTTGCCTTTGGTCTTTCGGTTGGGGTGGCTTGCGAGTAGAAGTCCAGGCCATTGCAGTTTGACTCCTCCTCCTCCTCTTGGCCTCGGAAGTTCAGTCTCTGAAGGTCTCTCAACTCTGGGTTGGTCCACGGAAAGCTGCCTTGGTGGCCGTTCACGGGGTTGCTCTGGAAGAACTCCAGGTACTCTTTTGCTCTGAGATGGTTCCTCTGATCAATTTGATCTACTGTATCCATCTGGTCATTTTTGGCCAGAATCTTCCTCTCCAGGAGATCCGTGCAGACATCCCTGACGGCCGGGATCTCCAGCAGCGTGGCGGCGTTGAGGATGTCGTTGACGTTGGAAGTGCTGACGGTGAGGGTCGCGGTGTAGGCGAACTCCAGCAGCGCCGACAGGGCGTCCGCACTCACAAAGTCTATCTCATACACGTTCTGCTGGTCCACCACTAACCCTGAGGTGAAGAGCTTCTTGAAGTACTGGCTGCACGCTGCCAGGACGGAGCGGTGGGTGGGGAACTCCTGGCCTTCCACCAGGATGACCACGTCGCACAGCAGCCCGTTGTTCCTCTGCTCATTCAGGCTGCTGAGGATGTCGCTGCTGTGATCTGGGAACGGGATCCCTATGGGGCCGTCCACGCCACCCGCCATCTTCCACGCTAAAGGCTGCGGGAAAGGAGGGAACGGCCGTGAGTCACAGCTTGGGGACATGGGGAGAATTCCCAAATTCCGGAGGGACGCACCCGGCAGCACCACGCGTGTCCCCCGCGCCTCTCCCTGTCCCCTGGACCTCTCCCCTTGTCCTGCCCGGCATCCTGCCTGTCCTGTACTTACCTGGGAAGGAGGAGGAGGAGCAGAACCCAGATGCTCTCAAGTGAGAACAGCTGAATTAGCACGGATCTGGGCCAGAGCAGCACGCCTTGGCAGGGAGCTGGGATCGCCAGCCAGGCAGCACCCAGAGCGAGCACAGCCGTGCCCAGTGTGGGCCTGAGCCTCCCCAGTGCATCCCAGTCCACCTCTGGGAGCACTTCCCATTCCCAGTCCTACTGGGAAGGTCCCCTGCTCACTGAGAGCAGCCAGCACAATGATGTCATCACTGGGAACACCATTCCCATCACTCATCCCGGAGTGCCAGAACACCTGGAGAGATGCAGGCAGGGAATACCCTTTGGGAAGGGCAGGGAGAGGGGAGCCCCAGCCACCCCAACCTGCTGCTGCAGGTATTTGACAGACAAGAGCTGATCCCTTGAATCTGAGGCAGCTCCTGCTCTTTCCCGGGAGCAGGAGAGAGGAAAGGACATCGGGGTCAGCAAGTGCCAGCACCAGAGCCGGATCTTGGACAGGTTCCAGCACAAGCAGCGGCTCTTCCCAATGCCAAGGGTTTGTTTGGGACAAGATAAATAAATAAAGTCACTCCTGACAGATCCACTTGACTCCAAAGGCTGGAAAAACCCAGAGAGAATCAAGCAGCCCTGGTGGGAAGGGATCCCCTTTGCTGGGAAAGGGACACTGGAGCCGAACTGCCAGTCTGAACAGCCCCCAATTATCCCACAATCCCAGTCCTCTGATCCCAAAACTTAGGAATAATGTTTCCCTCCTCTCCATCTCAAGCAACAAATCCATGTGCTCCTTGAAGCAGTGATGCCTTTGCTGGAAAATCAGTGTAGTTCCCCCGTCCCAAACACTGGGATCAGCAGGAGCCAAGAAATCCACACACAGATCGGTTCCCAAACCACCCTGGCACAAGGCTGGAGTATCTGAGTTCCTGATCTCCAGGTGGGGAAACTGAGGCACGGTGGGACGTGGCCTGTCCCACGCCATGGGGGGATGGATGAGTCAGGATGCATCCAGAACAGAAGCAATTACCCAGGAAGCAACTGCCAGCCCCGGGTCCCAGCACGGAGCAGGAGCCCAGGTTGCACAACTCCGGCTTCCCCCACCCACCCCCGGCCTCCTCAGTAGTTTTCCATATTTACTCATTTTTGAAAAGTTTGGTCAATCCCAGAAAACGAGTTTAATTTTGGCACCTTCCTGTTTTATACAGAGAAAAGGCAGGAGAAGGCAGGTCTGAGGCTGTGGAACACCGATCTGGAGCAAATCCCTGGATATGCAACAGCAGGAGGACACCAACGTTCAGCTCCCAAGAGGAATGGGATGGGGCTGAGGAGGAGGGAGGATGCAGGGGAGCTGCATGGGCAGGGCAGGCCCCAGTCCTGCCACCAAGAGTGAACACCAAAGCCAGGAAGCTTCCTGAGACAGCCGGGACTGACTCCAGATTTGACCTTTCAGCCCTAATTTCAGAGATTTTCACATCAGGGTCCTGGCAGGGAGGAAAGGGCAAAGGCCTGTTTGGTGGCACCTTGGGCAAGGTCAGCCCATCCCAGCATCCCCAGGGGATCCCAGGGACCCTCCTGCCTCCCGAGCTGGGATTCCAGGGAGGCTCCTGCTGCCTCAGCACCGCTGGTCCCATCCCCACCAGGGCAGCAACAGAGCTCCCCAAAAGCCCCTGATCGGAGCCACCACACAGAGGAAAGTGGATCCCATATCCCTGCCCACCCCAAAAACGGCCTTGGAGCTTCTCCCTCCCCTTCCCCTCTACAAGAGATGCTTTACAAAGCTTTTTTTCCCAAAAACCAGGGAATTTGAGCTGCATGCAGCATTTGGAAGCTTCAGCCTGGGATCCTGAGGGAGCCGTGTCTGTCCCCCCACACACCCCGGCTCTGGGGGCCTGGGGGAGCAGCCAGACCATCCAGGCAAGGTCACCCCCCCATCCCGGGGGCTGGGATAATCATCCCGACAGTGTGGGAATGGCTGCAGGGTCATGAGACTGCCGAGGGCCGGCCTGGAGCCTTGTCCAACTCGGCCACCCCGCACACAACACGGCCTTTGTGTCCCACAGCCGCGGTGGCCGAGGACAGCAGGGGGCAAAGGGGCCACCCCGAGCCCCCCAGGAATCAAGTCAGGGCCTGGATGCTCCACCCACATCCAGAGATTGAGTCGTTAAAATTCACCCCCCATTCCCTTCCCAAGGGGCTGAACAGCCTCGGAATTACCAATGGGAAATGGAGTGTTCCACCTCATGGATTTGGGGCTTTGGGAACTTCCTGAGTGGGAGACTCAAAAGAAGTTCCAAACACCCCAAACCCACTGCTTGCTCAAGGTAACAGGGCTCAACGCCATGATGGAATGGGCAAGATCCACTTGGGAATGCCCTGCAGCCAGGCAACAAGTGGCAAAACCTCAATTCCTCACCTCTCTCCTCCCAGACCCCTGAAACCCCTGAGCTTGTGCTTCCCTCAGCAGGATGTCACCCAATCCCTCTCCTCTAGGAGCTCTGGAATTTGACATTTACATTCAAATGAGACGACCACATCAAGATGGGATCACAACCAAAAGTGCTGACAAAACACCTCTTTAATTACCAGTTTTCCACGGAACCTCAGTGCGGTTTTTATTTTTTTCTTTTCCCTTTGCTTCTTTGCCTTAAAATTTGGAGGAAGCTGAGCAGTTTGGGAGGGCTCAGGAATACACAGGTGGAAGAGCTCAGTCACACCTGGGCAACCAGGAACAGCCAATGTTTTCTGTGTGCTCTAATCCAGAAAAGATCCCAAAACGCTTTCCAAAGGCAGAGGCGCCGCCCACTCCAGGTACAGGTGAGAACTTGAGCAGCACCTGGCACCTGCTCGGGGCAGGGAGGGAGAATGGGCATCGCCCTCTCACCATGGAGCACCAGGCAAAAGGGCTTTAGGGAATTCTGCCATCCACAAAGCCACATTTCCTGGGGACAGCCGAGCCCTGGGAGACGGCCCGTGGATATTGAGTCTGGAGGATGGAGAGGGAGTTTGGACATGAGCATGGAGTGACGGGATAAGAGGGAATGGATTCAAACTGATGGGGCAGGGATAGATGGGATATTGGGAAGGAATCCTTCCCTGTAAGGATGGGGAGGCCCTGGAATGGAATTCCCAGGGCAGCTGTGGCTGCCTCTGGATCCCTGGAAGTGTCCAAGGCCAGGTTGGAGCAGCCTGGGACAGTGGAAGGTGCCCCTCTCCATGGCAGGAATATTTAAGGTCCCTCTGACATAAACCATTCCAGGATTCTGGGATACTCAGCCTCTTGCTCAAGATGCCCAAGGATCCCAAGTTGCTCTGGGATTTCTTGGATGTGACCAAGGCAGGGTGGCCTCAGCAGCAGCACCAAGGAAGAATTATTAAAGTAATGGTGCTTTAGACAAAAACACACCCAGAGTGGTTGCTGCCCAAGGCCCAAACACTACCCCAGCATTCCCTCACCACCAACTGGAGGAACGGGAATTTTTTCCCTATGAACAGCTCACACCCCACAAGTCCTCACCTCTTTATATTTAGGGAGAGACCATCCCAGTGCCCCCGTCCTTCTCCCAGCTGCACGGACACATCTGCCAGCCTGGATGCCCTGGGACGAGGCAGCTCCGTGGCCACGGGGAGCAGGAGGCAGCGCCTGTGCCGACACCGAGCCCAGGACAAGCCCCAGCAGGTCTCCCTCCCTCTGCCCAGGATCCACCCGAAACTCTGCCGAGGCCTCGGGACACGCACGGAGCACCGG
Source organism: Aphelocoma coerulescens (assembly GCF_041296385.1). Classification (NCBI taxonomy): domain Eukaryota; kingdom Metazoa; phylum Chordata; class Aves; order Passeriformes; family Corvidae; genus Aphelocoma; species Aphelocoma coerulescens. The sequence continues at coordinate 5,060,305 of NC_091041.1, read as the reverse complement.
GGAGGGGGGAACACGGAGGCAGCAGGAAGTGAAGGAGGTGTTTTGCCTGCTTGGGAGAAGTCACAATTCCAAGCACTCCACAGAGCCATGGAAATTCAACTGCTCCCGACGAGGAACGTGCTGTCAGTGCTGTAGGGCCAAACTATCCCAGTTATTTGGGCCTGGAGAACAGCTGGATGTTCCTGAGAGGAAGACCCTGCACATCAACAGAAGGAACTGCACTGTGGGAAAAATCAAGATAAGAAAACCCCTCAGCATGCTTTTTATTTCAAATAAAACTACATTTTCAATGGTGCAGTGGGAAGAAATCCTTGGTCTTGAGAAGGCAACGGAGCCATCAATGGCAAAGAGTGAATTCCAGCTTTCTTCTGTCCTGACTGGACACCCCATCTGGGGTAACATGACCAAGATCATGCAGCTCTTGAAGTGAAGAGATCAGAGCAGAACCAGCACCCTGCAAATATCTGTGGGCTGCTTTGGACAATCTGGCTCTGTTTTCCAAGCATGGGCATCCATCCCCTCCAGCCCCTGCACGTCCCTGCCCAGCTCCCAACAGGGAAAAGCGACCGCAGCTCTGGATTTGGGACATGAGGGCTCAGCCAAGGAATGAGACTGAGCCACGTGAGGAGGGTTCAGTTGGTTCCCAAAGAGGCTTCAGATCACACCCCTGAGCAAACCCTGCTCCAGTGGTTCCTCTGAGTGGTTGGTTTGTTCTGGTCCTTCCAAAGATCAGAGCATCCTGTTTCTTGTAGGTCCTTTGGTTGCTGGAATGCTGCTGCAAGGTCTCTGGAGAGACTTTCCAGTGCCTAAAGGGGCTCCAGGAGAGATGGAGAGACTTTGGACAAGGTCATGGAATGACAAGGGGGAATGGATTCAAACTGAGAGTGGGTTTAGATGGGATATGGGGAAGGAATTCTTCCCTGTGAGGGTGGGGATGGACTGGAATGGAATGGCAGAGGTGGGACAGGATGAGCTTTAAGGTCCCTTCCACCCAAACCATTCTGTGATGAGTCAAAGTCTCAAATTCAAGGTGAAGTGGAAGAACATCCGAGATGTTCCGACAGCTCCTGGGCTCGGGCAGCCTCCCCCCGTTTCAGCCCAACCCCACGGACTCACGGCGCGACCACGTAACCAAAACAGCCGGGCTGTCCTGGCCAGGCCGGACCTGCCGGGGAGGTTTGCCTCTCCCTGCTCTAGAAAGATGTGCCTGGGCAGCACAGGAAGCTCCAGCACGGCCAATTCCCCTCCTACGGCCCCTTCACACCAAGCAGCTGCTCCAAGGGAAGGGAAATCTGCCCCAAACCCCGCAGAGGCTGCAGTACGGATCAACACATCCCTGAAAACCCAGAATGGAGTGGGTTGGGAGGGACCTTAAAGCTCATCCCGATCCATCCCATGGGCAGGAACACCTTCCCTGATCCCAGGCTGCTCCAACCTGGCCTTGGACACTTCCAGGGATCCACAGGCAGCCACAGCTGCTCTGGGAAATCCATTCCAGGGCCTCCCCACCCTTACAGGGAGGAATTCCTTCCCTATATCCCATCTATCCCTGCTGACATTTTGAAGCCATTCCCCCTTCCCCTGGTACTCCAGGCCCTTGTGAAGAGAAGGGCTAAAGCTCTCCAAGAGCCATTTACACAAAGGAAGAAGCACCTAAAGCACTGCAGGAACAACCAGGACACATCAGGATTTGACAGCACGGAGGCTCAGACGGGGAAGGAGAATCCCACATCCTGCAGCTGCTGCCAAGGGAACTGTGGCAGGAGGAGCAATTGCTCCCGTGAAGTCTGGATGGAGCACTGGATCTGAACATCCCCTCGATGAGCATCCCAGAGCTTTAATGCAATAAAGACCCTTGATTTTCCTTCGTGTGGAAAGGAGCAACAGCCCGGAGGGAGGAGCAGTGCCAGGAGCTGGCTGTGGCCTGGTGCTCTGCTCTCCTGTCCCTGGCCAAAGGGGTCGATCCCAGTGCCAGCGGAGCCAGGACAGCCCTTCCCAGCTGCCAGGCAGCCATTTCCTCACCGGGAACGGCCGCATCCCGGGCTCATCCGTGGGAGCCTGCACAGGGCCCAGGGATTTGGCAAGGAATCTCTGAGGTCTGGGAGAGCTGCAGGGAAAAACTGGGGTGAAGAAGCCCCAAGCCCAGGTTACAGCAGCTGATCCGTGGAAATGGGCTGTGAGGGAATCGGGAGCCTCCCCTCCCCAGCAGCTCCTGGATGGACAGGTTTTGGGGGAATTCAATCTCCCCGAGGCCGAGAGACCCGGTGAAATGTTCCACCTCACCCCACTTACGATCTTCCCAGGATTCTAAACTGCCCCCTTTCCAGTCCTTCACCAAGACACCTCAGTGGTGACAGTGACAACCTGTGCCAAACAGAACCAGAGCAACTGGAACGGGGCTCCCGAATCCTGCTGGGAGCAGAGGAACCATGGAGTGACCACAGTGGAGCAGGGACCACCCAGGTCGGGAATTGTCGGGAATGCTGCTATGGAGCACCAGGAAGAAAGGGGCTTGCTCCTCTTGGTTTTCCAAAACTGCCTGAATTCCAGCAGTTTTCACTGGCCCAGACAAGGCCGGACAAGCCAGCTGTGGAATTCTTCCAGTGGAAGGACAAGTGTCACCATGGAACAGGCTCGCTCCGACTCATCCCAAAGGCCTGGGAAAGACTCTGCATCTCCCAGGAAACCTGGTGGTGTTCCCAGAGACACGGCTCCCTCTGCAAGGACTCACTTCCACAATCCAGGCAGACGAGGGATGACCCAAAGTCACATTCCACAGCTCCCTGGGATGTAACTGGGATGGGATTTCCTTCCAGGGCGTGGCACAGCTCCTGGGAAACTCCAGTTTCCAGCTGCTGGCAAAGGCAGGATGTGGACCCCGATGGACCAAGCACCAGCGCTGTTCCAGAGGATCCCAAATCCAGGCACGGAGCCTCCCTGAGCTGCCACCCTCAGCCCCGTCCCACGACAGCACCAAACTCCTCTCATGTTGCAAGGTGAGCCTGAACTGGTTCCTCCACCCAGCCCTCCTTGCCAATTTTCTCCTTTGTCATCAGAGGCCGGGTTTAATCCGGCAGGAATGTGCTTTGCTCTGAGCCTGGGGAGTCTCCCACCCCAGCTCTGTGTGTGAGGGGTTATTTGGGGTGAGAAGCCCCTCCATCCCCGCCACTGTCGCTCTGCCTCGACACAAAGGCCCATGGCACAAACTCTGTGTGCTGGATCCCCAACAGGTCACAGGAACTTCCCTGCACCGAGACAAAACAAACCTCAAGCTGCCCGAGAGGCTGAGAGCTGCTCAGAGATCCTCAGGGATCCTCAACCCTGCTCCAAACCCACCTCTGCTCCAGCAACTCCCAGCCTTCCCTCAATCCTCAGCCTAAGCTGAGCCCATCTGAGCTCGGCCCGGGGCCCGGGAAGGCCGGACACCCTGGCACTCATGGAAACTCCTTGTTTTGCTGCTCAAACAAACTCTTTTCACCAAGTCCAAGTGTGCCCACACTGCTGTGAGTCCTGGCCCTCCAACAGGTTCTCTCCCACGTGGCTCCTGTGGGAAAGCTCCCTGGTTTTGGGAGATTCTGGACAACACCAGGCCATGGCTGAGCCAGCCCCAGTTCTCTGAAACACTTAAAGAAGTCTCAGGAGTTACACAGAAAAAGGGGAAAAACTGCACAAACCACAAGACCATGTGTGCTCCAGTCCTGGCTGCAGGAAAAGCTCTCTCCCAGGAGGGTTCTTTCCCAACCTGAGAGCCCTGGAGCCTGCAGGCCCCAGGATCCAGGCAGGAATAAGCTGCTGCTATTCCAAAAAGGCAACGTGGGGCCCCTTTGCCAAGGGAGCAATTGAGGACTCGTCACAAAGCGTTAACCCCCAGCACAGCCCAGCTGCTCCAGGCTGGAGGAAAATCAGAGCAGGTCATGTTTGGACACCCTGTCCCCTTCAGAGGCCAAAGGCTGCCCCCAATCCAGCCAAAATCACCCCAAAGTCACTCCAGTGTTTCCTTGACAAAAACCAAACCCATCTGCCCCTTCACTCCACATTCCCCCTCTCCTGTCACAGCCCTTGTCATCTGCTGAGAGAACCACAGAAACTGCTCAAATCCCAAATTCCCCCATTCTCACAGGTCCCTGATAGCATTCACCCCTTCACCCCATGCTCCCCTCCCTGTCACATCTCTCCTGACCCTTGAACAGAGAACCCGAAGAACTGCTCAAACCCCAAATCCCCCCATTCCCACAGCCCCTGTTCCCTGCAGGAGCCCCCAAACCGCCCATCCCCCTCCCCATCACAGGATTCCCTCTGCAGCCCCCGTGTCCCCCCCGCCACCCCTGACATTCCCTGCCCTCGGCGCTCCGTGCCCGAGGCTCTGGCGTTAATCTAATTGCCTCAAATGACACCTCGCAGACCGGTTGTTCTTTTCCACACAGGGAAAGAGGAGGAGAAAAAAAGGAAAATAAGTAAAAGAATAAGACTGGAGTTTGGTGAGAGAGCAGGGCAGGGCAGTCCCTTATGTAATTCCCAGTTTGTGGATTAACAGACAGCTCGTCCCGCCATTCCCGACTCCGGCTGATGACGAGCAGAAGCGAATCCCCGGAGCAAGCGGGGCTTCATCCCTGGCAATGCTCTCCTGCCACGGAGCTCCTTCCTTCCTGCCCTGCTGGGAGCACAGGGATGCAGGGAGGGAACGCTGATCCGTGTGCTCTGCCTGTCGGGGCAGGAGGCTCCGAGGAACTGCACAGCAGCAACCTGTAGCTACAAGCCCACCTCCGGCGCCTTCCCAGCTCCAGCAAACAACAGGGAAAAAAGCCAATTACTCACTGGTTCCCAGTGCGCTGGTGGGAAATCAGGAGGTGCACGAACCAGGAAGGAAATGGGTGCAGGAGTGGAGTGAAGGGTGGGGAGGAGGGAGTTAAAACCCAGCGCTGGGACACCTGGGAGCATCCTCTGCTGTGGAGAAACACCAGGCAGCAGGGAGAGGGGTCGGGAGAGGGTTCCCGGCTTCAGGCGGGCACAGGGGTGGGAAACATGAGGAGAACGATCCCGAGGGTGCCCCAGGAGGACAGGGATCCGCGGGGATCGGGGAGCAGCATTCCAGCCAGCCAGGCCGGCGCTGGCAGGTCACGCTCCTGACGCTGCGGCCGCACATTTTTCCAGGGATGGGCGAAGCCAGGGTGTTGGGAAGCCGCTGATTGCCAGGGGATCTGCGGCTCATCCCACCGACGTGCCCTTGGCTCCCACCTGCAGCCCCGGGGCAGCTCGCGCCAGTTTCCAGTTTCTCGCACCTTGTCACATTAAGCTGAGCCCTATAGTTCCCTTCCACCTGCAGCCCGGGGCTGCTGCGGGACATTCCCCAGTCCCTCAGCCGGCCGGGGCTCCGGGGGAAGGAGCCCCACCGCGATTCAAGGCGCTTTGGCCCCGGGAAGTCGCGCCCCGGCTCTGCCACCGGAGCCGGCGCTGCCACCGGGCGGGTGGGAAACTGAAACTGCGCGGAGGGAAGGCGATACGGGCAGGGGGCTGGGCGAGGAACAATCGTCCCTGGATACTCGCAGAGGATCCCAGCGCCTGCCTGACCTCGTTTACTCCCGCTGACGTCCTCCCAGAGCTCCTCTGGGACGCTCCAGGCACAGGTATCGGGACGGACACAGCTTGGATCAAAGGGCCATGGGATTGGGGATAAACGCTTCCCTTATCCCAGACACTGCCTGTCTTTCTCCCCTTCCCTGAGTTCTGCTCGTCAAAAGGCTTTTAATTACAGACTGGGACCGGTCTGCTCAAATTTGAGGTTAAGGCTGGTTGAGAGTGTAGTTCAAGCAACTGTTTATTGCCTGGACTAGGAGAGATAACGAGTAGGGATCTAATTGTTCACCACACAAGCTCATCTTCCAAAAAGCTCAGCATCCCGAGACAGGGGGAAAACCCTCAAGTGTCAGTTTTAATCAAGATTAAACCACACTTCTCAAGCATTTAGACTGTCTCAAACACAGACCTGGAATTTCACAGGCCACCCCCCAGGTTTTAGGTGGGACTTGATCCTGCGGTGAAACCCCGGCACTTGATCCCAAAATAAGGTCTTGAAGGAGACAGGAGCACCCAAACCACCACAGAGCCTCGATGGCAGCATAAATTTCACCCCTCATTTGCGTCCCGTGCCCACATCCAAATTCCCACGCTGGGAGAACAACTGGAATTTTTAATTCTGCTTCCAAAAGTCACCAAACATGAAGGGAACCCCAGCGCCCTCACCGTGCCAAATTAATTCCAGCCAGCTCCTCCACGGAGCAGAGCTCCTCATGAAGCCACAGCTAAAGATCATCACCAGACCCACGGCCACGAGATGAAATACGAGTGAAAAACAATTAATAATTTAAAAAAAAAGGCAGAGGAAGAGTTGCAGAGCAGCAGAGTGAAGAACTACTTTCATTCACCACCACATTTATTAAGAGCTCCTGCCTTGCAAAACCCTCCCTGGAGTTACTGAAGCAATTAAGGCTTGGTGGAAAAATCCCACCATCTCACCCATGTTTGGGTTGCGCCTCTTCACTCCCTCTTTCACCAGAACAAGCCTAAACAGGGGCCAGAATGAATATTAAACAAGAAAGGCTCCTCTCTAATAAACTCCTCAGTTTCTCTCGGTCTCTTTTTTTTTTTAAAAAGTAGTTGAAATCCATCAACTCCAGCAAAACCATCAGAATTAAAGCCAGCCCGGCTCTTCCTGCTCAGCCTCTAGAAGAGCCCACACGCTGCAACTTCCAACCAGGACCGGCAGAATCCTTGAGAAATCACACAATTCCTTGAAAAATACCACCAACAACCTCCCCAAACACTTTTGGAAAGCGCCAGGATGACCTTTTAGCTCCGTTGCTACGCTGAGCACAACTTCAACCCTCATTAGGTTGTAAATTCTTCCAGGCAGAACCTTTCTCTACCCATGTCCATAAAATAGTTATTATATAAGTTATGGTTTCGATAGCCAGGACAATTAACAGCCCCAGGAGCATGGCTGCTCTTGAACTGGGACCGGCAGCAAACTCTTACCAAGAGTCCTTGAGCCCAGAGAAACTTTGGCTGCCCAAACTCCTCCTGCCCCGCAGCCGAGGGTCCGCAGGAGCTGGGAACACGGAGAGCCAGGCAGGGGACAGGCAGTCACGTCAGCTGGGGTTGTACAACAGGAACTGTTGCTTTCAACATAGGAACGCTGGGATTCACACGTTCTGGTGCTGCTGCCGGAGTCCCAGGGCTTTCCATGGAATCATGGAATATCCTCAGCCAGAAGGGACCCCCAGGGATCATCCAGCCCAGCCCCTGACCCTGCACAGACACCCCAACAACCCCACCCTGGGCATCCCTGGCAGCGCTGTCCAAACGCTCCTGCAGCTCTGGCAGCCTCGGGGCCGGGACCATTCCCTGGGGAGCCTGGGCAGTGCCCAGCACCCTGTGGAGAAAGAACCTTTTCCTGATATCCAACCTCAACCTCTCCTAATACAGCTTCATAAACCAACTTTTTCCCGCACTCCTGGAACAACACAGCCAAGGAACCCTTCCCCTGGCAGTGCCCAGCTCCCAGCCCACGGTCTCAGCGATGTGTCCGTGACTTTGTCCCGTCTCCAGCCTCACAAAGCACCGCTCCAAGGGGAAGAGGGCAGGGACCTTTGGCTCTGTCACGGGGGACTCAGCACGGCAGTTTTGGGCACCTGACCCGAGCCACCACGTCCAACCCCGAGCCCTGCGGGGAGGGGGATGACGATGAGAAGGCAGTGCCGGGTCCCCGGGCAGGCAGAGAAGGTTTGGGCAGGACGAAGGGATGCTGCCCCTCACGCCAAGCTCTCGCCGGCCTCGCTGCTGCGCAGTCCCGCGGGGGGGAGAGGCTTATCCCGCCGGGCTCCTCCGGGCAGCAGCGCCCCAGCCCCGCGGGGGGATTATCACCGCGGCCCCCCCTGCCCGCAGCCGGCCGGGGGGAGATAAGGGACGGCCGAGGGGGGTAAAAACAACCCCGGGCGCGCAGGGCCGGAGCGGGGCGGGCAGGGCCGGGCCGGCGCCCCCCGGCCGGCAACGACCTTGGGGTGCGCGGGGACGGCCCGGCCCGACGCCCCCGCACGGGGCGGCCCCGGGGGACCCCACCCATGACCGGCCTCCCCCCCCCGCCGGCCCGGGCCGCCCCCCCCGCGGGGCCCACAGGGAGCCTTGGCCGGGCGCCACGACCCCACCCCTTCCCCCGGGCGGGCGGGCGCCGCAATGGAGGCCGGGGGGAGGCGGGGGCGGGGGGCGCCGGCGGGAGGAGGAGGGGGGGGGGGGGCGGCGAGGTGTCGGTGGCGGCCCCGCCGGGGGTACCGGGGTGGGCGGGGGTCGCGGCGGTGCCGGGACCGGGCGGGGGTCGCGGGCCCGGGCGGGGGGGAGCCGCGCAGGCCCCGCCGCGCCCGTCCCCGGCCACCCCGCGCGGCGCCCGCCATTGGGCCGGGCGGCGGCGGGCGGGGCGGGCGCGCGGGGCGGAGGGCGCGCCCCGATTGGCCCCGCCCGCTGCCCATCAACACGCCTCCCGCTCGCCGCGCGCACGGGGCGCCGGGAACCGCAGTCCGCGCGTCCACCGGCACCTGCGGTGCGGCGCCGCCAAGGGACTACAGCTCCCAGCAACCCCCGCGCCGCGCTCCCCCCACTCCTCCCCGCTCCGAACCCTTCCCCCCCCCCCCCCCCCTCCGCGACCCCCCCAGCACGGCCCGGCCAAGTACAACGTATACGGAGGGGGGGGTGGAGGGGGAGGGCAGCCCCCACCCCCCCCCGCAACGGACCCAACTGACCCCTCCCCACCCCCCTACTCCCCCCCACTACCCCAGGGGAGGGGGGGGAGGGTCAGGCCTGAACCCCCCCCCCTTCGTGCGCGACCCCCCCCCCCCCCCGCCTCCGCGCCCACCCCTCAGTTCCGTACCGGGCGGGGGCCGAGCGGTCCGGGCGAGCGGAGCGGGCCGCGCCGTGCCGAGGCGGGCGGGCCGGGCCGTGCGGGCGGGCGGAGCAGGCTCTGGCCGCCCCGCGGGAGCTGCTCGCCGAGGCCCGTATGCGGCTCCTTCCTGCTCCGGCCGGGGCCGCCCCGCTCTTAAAGGGGCCGCGCGCCGCCCCCCCGCCCGCCGCCCCCCCCCGCGGGGCGCAGCCGCCTCCGGCCGGGGGGGGGCGCAGCGCGGCGCGGCCGCGGGGGGGGGGGAGAGGGGGGTTCGGGGGTGCGCGTCCGGAGGAGCCCCGCGAAGGGACCCCGCGGACCCCCCCCCCCGCCCGCGCGCGGAGTGGGACGGTCCGCGCTCCCCCCCCCCCCTCCCCGCGTGACAGCGCGAGCCGGACCCACGCGTGTCACAGGGTGTCACCCCCCCCCGGGAGTGTCACACACACACAGACCCCAGACCCAGCCGTGTCACCCCCCCCCCCCCCGGGAGTGTAACACACACACAGACCCCAGACCCAGCCGTGTCACCCCCCCCCCCCCCCGGCAGTGTCACACACACACAGACCCCAGACCCAGCCGTGTCACCCCCCAGGAGTGTCACACACACACAGACCCCCACACCCAGCCGTGTCACCCCCCAGGAGTGTCACACACACACAGACCCCAGACCCAGCCGTGTCACCCCCCCCCCCCGGCAGTGTCACACACACGCAGACCCCAGACCCAGCCGTGTCACCCCCCCCCCGGCAGTGTCACACACACGCAGACCCCAGACCCAGCCGTGTCACTCCCCCCCGGCAGTGTCACACACACACAGACCCCAGACCCAGCCGTGTCACCCCCCCCCCCCGGCAGTGTCACACACACACAGACCCCAGACCCAGCCGTGTCACCCCCCCCGGGAGTGTCACACACACACAGACCCCAGACCCAGCCGTGTCACCCCCCCCCCCCCGGCAGTGTCACACACACACAGACCCCAGACCCAGCCGTGTCACCCCCCCCCCAGGAGTGTCACACACACACAGACCCCAGACCCAACCGTGTCACCCCCCGGCAGTGTCACACACACACAGACCCCAGACCCAGCCGTGTCATCCCCCCCCCCGGGAGTGTCACACACACACAGACCCCAGACCCAGCCGTGTCACCCCCCAGGAGTGTCACACACACGCAGACCCCAGACCCAGCCGTGTCACCCTCCCCCCCCCCCCGGCAGTGTCACACACACACAGACCCCAGACCCAGCCGTGTCACATCATGGGGCACCTCCTGCCACATGTCACACTACCCCAGATCCACTCGCGTCCCCACGAGGCAACCCACAGCTCCCTTCTGGGTCACCCCACCCGCGGGTCACCCCACGGGTCACCCTAGTGTCCCCCAAACCCAGCCGTGTCATCCCACGGGGCACATTCCCCAGCCCCAAACCCGCTCGTGTCCCCACGGAGCACCTCTTTGAGCCCCTCTGGGTCACCCCACGCACGTGTCACCCCATGGGGCACCTCTGTGCTCCCCCAAGCCCACCCGTGTCACCCCACGGGGCATCTCCCTCGGGCCCTCTGGGTCATCCTTCATGCGCCTCACACCCTGCACCCCCAAACCCACCCGTGTCACCCTTCTGGTCACCTCTCCGGGCTCCTCTGGGTCACCATACCCACGTGTCTCCCCCTTCACGCCCTCCCCGTGCCCCCAGCCCCACGTGTGTCCCCACAGGGCACCTCCCTGTCCCCACAAACCCACTCGGGCCGCCCCACGGGCACCTCCCCGAGCCCCTCCGGGCCACCCCACCTGAGTGTCACCCCCCCCCCTCCCCCCCGGGGCACCTCCCCACACCCCCAGCCCCACTCGTGTCACCCCTAGCACGTGTCACCCCACAAGGTGCCTCCCTGCCCGCCCCAGGCCACCTCCCCAACCCAACACGTGCCACCCCCAGCAGGCCCCTCTGTGTCCCCAGCGTCCCCCCAGCCCTTCCCTGCCACCCCCTCCCCGTGTCCCTCGGGCTCCCCCCCCCCCGTTCCCCGCCCCCCCCCCACGCTGGGAAGGGGACACGGAGCCCAAGGTCACGGTGGGCTGGGAGCCAGCCTGGCAAGGACAGGACAATCCCGCCGGAGCCACCGGCTGCGGGGCTGCCCGGGGGGGACACGGGGACACGGCCGCGGCTGTCCCCACGCGCGGCGGGGCTGTGCCACCCCCAGCACCCCGCTCCGGAGGGAACAGCTCCCGGAGGCCGCTTCCAGCGGCTTCCCAGGTCGATCCTCGTGGAAAAGCGGCTGCCGGGAGTGGGGGGGGGGGGAGGGAGGGCCGGCGAGATTTTAGGGTGGATTTTGAATTCATGAGCATTGGGGTTTTAATTAATTAAAGGAAGAGAAAGCAAGAAAAGCAAAGCTTTGATCAACAGCCCCCCCCCCCCGCCCGGGCTCGGGGAGCCCCGTTCCATGGGATTTCCCCTTTTCCCCCCTTTTTTTCCTTAAATAACCCCGGCCCAGCTCCTCGCCCACCCCCCACCCCTCCCCCGGCCCGCGGGGGGGGGCGATGGGGGGGTTTTAGGGGGGTTTTGGGTCATTAACCCCTTTGAGCAGGTGGGGAAACTGAGGCAGGATGGGGAACCGCGGCTGGGGGGCGGGGGTTGAGGGGTCCCTGGGCCCCCAAACAGAGGGGGGGGGAGGTTCAGGAGGTTTTGGGGTGGGTTTTGGGGTGGGGGGCTGCAGTCCCGGCCCGTCCCTGCCGTGGCCCAGCAGCCCCAGCTCCCGACTGCTTTCGCTTTCCCCTGGCTCGCCCGGGGCACGCCCGGGGGGCCCCCCCAAAGTATGAACCCCCAGAGTGCCTGCCTCGCACTGGGGCCCCCCCAAAATCACCTGTGGAAACCCCCCCGTGAGGCTGGGTGGGGGTAGGACCAACCCCCCCCCATTGTCCCCCACAAACTCAACAGGGGTTGGGTGACCCCTTGTCCCAGGCTGGCTGGGCACCTCCCCTTCCTCTCTGCACCCCCAAAATCCCGCTGTGGCACAAGGGCGGTGGTCGCCCCCACCCTGGGGACCCCCCGGGACCCCCCCCCATTCCCAGCTGGCACCACCGAAACCTGGCACAGCTGCCAGGGGTGCAGCGAGTTCATCCCGGGCTCTGCAGAACACCCCAGAGCCCTGGGGGACCCCAAAACAGCAGGAAAAGCCACACCAGGACCCCCCCAAAGCAGCACCACCTCATGGGACCCCCGAAAATGTCCCCGAAGGAGCCTGGAATTAGGGATGGCACGGTGCTGGTGTCACCCCCTGAGCCCCTGCATCGTTCACAGCACAAAATGCAAAATATTTTCCAATTTTGGGCCCAATTTGGATTTTTCCAGCCTCTCCCAGCTCCTCCTCACCCCAAATATTGAACACCCCTAAATATTTCCCCCCTCTCCCAAATATTTCCAAGCTGATCCCAGGCAGGATTTAGGTCCTTGGATTCCACATCCATCCCGTCCGAGGCTGCCTCGTGCCAGGGTAATTCCAGTGTCTCCCGCTTCCACTGGAGGCAGCCGCTGGACAGCGTGGCCAGAGCATCCCCGGGAGAGCCAGCGGCACATCCCAGAGCTCCCGGAGGCAGCACTCCCGGCCGGAATTCCGGCTCCAAAGGGGATTAAACCCACCCGGGGCACAACCGAGGAGAGAAACCGCCTGGAAATGTAAAGTGCCGTTTATTTATTATTCCCTCTCCCCCCCCCCCCATGATGAAAATATCGAGTTTAAAAAAAAAATTAATTGCACCACCAAACTGCTCCATCCACGCTCTCCTCCTCCTCCTTTTCCTCCTCTTCCTCCTCCAAAACCCAGCACCAAAACCTATGGAAAACAGCCCGAAACTTGACGAACCTTCCCCACTTCCCACATAAAATAAGAGGCAAAATCTGTCACATCGAGCACCTCATGGCTCCAGGGTGGCTTGGCCAGGCATGAGCTGAGCCAGCAAACACAGACCCCCCAAATCTGGGGTGTTCCCCCCAAAAATTGGGGTGTCCCCCCTTTGGGGACATGGTTGCCCTCCGGGTTGGCCCCGAGCAGGGCAGCGCCCTTGTCCTGTGCTGGAAAACAGGAAAGGAAAAGGGATAAGAGATTTGGAGTTACCCAGCCCCGGTCGTTAATTTTGGGGGGCTGCCATGGTGGGACCCAGGGCAGGCAGGGGGATGGCAGCTGCCAGCCTGACTGGGTGCAAAACAGCCAAAGAAAGAAGGGAAACACCGAAAAATTCCCACCAAACTTCCCAAATCCTCATGGGGGGGCTCAGGGGTTGCCGAGCCATGTGAGGGGAGCAGGGGAACAATTCACCCCAAAATCCACACGTGGTGGGAAATGAGGGGGTCGGGCCCTGGGGGGCTGAAAGGTCCTTGATGGGAGGGACAATCCAGGGGCCTTTGGATGAGGTGGCTCGGGCTGGGTGGGTTCATCCCTGGCCAGGGGGCTCTGACAGGGAATCCTGGAGCTCTGCCACGTCCACAATGGCTGAGGCCACCCCGGGGATGGGCCGGAGGCAGCTGGAGGGGGAAAACTGCAGCCTGGAGGGGCTTCACCCCTCCCTGTGCCCCCAGATGGGATCAGGGAAGGGACCCAAATCCCGGGCACGGCCACCGGGAACAACCGGGCTCTGCCGCCACCTCGGCAGGGAAGGAAAATCCACGCTGTCCCCTCACCTGGACACCGAAAAGTGGGAGCTGTCCCCATCCCCTTTCCCTCCCTCCTCACCCCGATGGATCCAGCCCCTCCCAGCGCGGGACAAGGCCGGGCTTCAGAACAACCCTTTAAAAAGCCAAGCAGGCAAACCCCGATCTCTGCTCTGCCCCACGCCCAGGGCCAGCCCAGAGCCCCCCTGTGTCCCCAGGCAGGGCGGTGACACCGCTTTGGGCCACCCGAGGAAGGGTTTCTCCATTCCTGACCCCGCTGATTCTCCATCCCAGAGAAGACCAGGGAGGAGGCGAAGCATCAGCTGCCCAGCCCCTCATCCCTGCCCCACACCCTCGTCACCTTCTTTTGAACCCAAGTGAACACATTTCCAACAAAGAAAACAAAAAAACAAACCAAAAAAAAAAAAAATTACCCCAAACTAAAGAAAAATCAACATAAGCAGCACCACAATTCCCAAGTGTCAGGAGCTCCAGAGCTGGAGCAGAGGCCTGGAACTCCCCCGCATCCGAGGAACCAACCCCGCCGGGCAGCCCCGGACGATGGAGACGCTTCCGAGGGGCCGCAGCTTTGGGGGCCGGAGCTTTGGCGCTGGGCTCGGCGGGCTGGGAGGGAGGAAGGAGGGGCAGTTCTGCCGTGGAGGAGGAGAGGAAGCGGTGCCAGAGGCAGCGAGTGCCAGGCCGGGCTCACATGGCAGCTCGGGTGGGAGTGCTGGGCTGGTTCAGCCGCAGCGTCCGGCACAGCCAGCCCGCGAAATCCACCTCCTCCACCTCGGAGCGCTTGATGAACGTGTGGCTCTGCAAGCACAGGGAAAACACGGTCAGGAGCACCCCTGAGGAGCATCCCCGATCCCAAAAGCCAGCCCCGTGCTGTGGGATGTGCCCTGGAGAGGGGGGGAGATCCTGGTGCTACGGGAAAGAGGATTTGGGGAAAACATTGGTTCCTTGCAGCCCTCCCCACCCTCCCAGGAAACAATTCCTTCCCGATATCCCATCCAGCCCTGCCCTCTGGCACTGGGAAGCCATTCCCTGTGTCCTGTCCCTCCATCCCCTGTCCCCAGTCCCTCTCCCGGAGCCCCTTTAGGCCCTGGAAGGGGCTCTGAGCTCTCCCTGGAGCCTTCTCCAGGTGAACATCCCCAGCTCTCCCAGCCTGGCTCCAGAGCAGAGGGGCTCCAGCCCTGGAGCAGCTCCAGGGCCTCCTCTGGACTCTCTCCAGCAGCTCCACATCTTCCTGCTGTTGGACCAGAGCTGGAGGCAGCTCTGCAGGTGGGGTCTCACCCAAGTGGGCAGAATCCCTCCTTTCCCTGCTGCCCAGGCTGGGGGATGAGCCCAGGACTCAGCTGGATCTCCGGAATGTGAGCACAGCTGGGATCCAGCCCTCAGTGCCACCCTCCTGCCCAGCTGAGGAGCCAGGTTTGTCCTGGACACCTCAGCAAAGCCTGGACAGGCTCCCAGCAGGGACCCATCCCTGCCCCTGGATCAAAGGGGGTCAGTCCCTCCCTCTGCCCGGCCCTCTCTGCTCATCCTGAGCTCAGCCTGGCACTTCCCAGCCTTTGGAGCAGAAGGGATGGGGCAGAGCTGGCAGAGCTGGTGCCACCCTGGTACAGGAGGAAAATCCTCTCCCCACTCACCATCAGCATCTTCAGATCTGCTCGTTCTGCTGGGTTTTTAATTAAGCTGAAATGAGAAGAACAGGAGAGCAAAGCCAGCGTGAGATTCCTCGTGGGGATCAGGCTGGAGAGGTCTCCAGCTTCAGCCAAAGCCACTCAGGATCCTGGGAGGGGCCCCAGCCCTGCCAGCCCAGCTCCCAGGGAGAGCTGCAGGATCCATCTCTCCCAGACTGTGGGGACAAACTGTGCCCTGCAAATGGAGAAGAGGCCCTAAAGCTTGGCAGGAATTTGGGATTTTTGTAATATCCAATCTCTGGCAGCTCTGGCAGCACCTTCAGGTGTCCCTGTGCCCACAGGCTGACTCAGCCCCAGGATCTGCTCCACCACCCCCCTGGCCAGGCTCAGATTTAGAAGGAGCTGGGATCCTGCTCAGCAGCCCCACACATAAACTGCTTTTATTCCAACCCTTCCCGAGGCAGGAGCTCCCAGCACAACGTGGGATCAGGCAGAACACAGAGGGTGGAGCCGCAGAGCTGTCAAGGAGCACGTCCAGGCCTCCACCTCCAGCCAGGAGATGAAATCCTCACCATTTATTTACAAACTCCTGGAAATCTTGCGTGAAGACTCCACTCGGCAGCTTGGGAGGCGGCTGTGGAGGAAGGAGAAGGGGTTCCTGCATCACTGCTGTGTTACTGTGCCAAAAATCAGTGCCAGCTGCAGGGTCAGTGAGCTGTGCCACCCTCATCCTCCTCATCCTCCCTGGCTTTCCAGCCAGGAAAACCCTTCCCTACCATTCCTTCCCTGGCTGCTCCAGCTCATCCTGCACCTGAGGGACCCCACACTGAACCCCAGCCAAAGCTGGGAAATCACCAAACATCCCAACCCTAAATCCAACCTCACAAATCCCAGCTCTGGCAACACCTACAGCTGATGAAACAATCCCAAAATGAGAATTGGGGTAAATTCCATCACCTTGGAAAGGGAAGCTGCTCTTTACACTTGTCCTTGCAAGTTGGGTAGGACAAGGGGGATGGCCTTAAGCTGAAGGAGGGAAGGTTTAGATGGGATATAGGGAAGGAATTCCTGGCTGGGAGGGTGGGGAGGCCCTGGAATGGATTTCCCAGAGCAGCTGTGGCTGCCCCTTGGATCCCTGGAAGTGTCCAAGGCCAGGTTGGAGCAGCCTGGGATCAGGGAAGGTGCCCTGCCCACAGCAGGGGTGGGACTGGATGAGCTTTGAGGTTCTTCCAACCCAAACCATCCTGGGATTCCATGACTAACAAACATTCCAGATCCCACCCTGACTCAGCAGAGCAGGGACATCCCTGTGGAACCTCCGGGAATCCCGGCAGAGCCTCGGGAGAACAAACACCCACCTCGTTAACGATGTAATCCAGCAGCTCAAAGATGGCCATGGCAGGCCTGGTGTCCATCCCGTGGCCTGGGGGGTGACACGACACAAACGGTGCTGAGAGGCTGCTCAGGGCTCAGTTTGGGGTGAAAAACACCCCTTTGGGGGAGTTCTGCTGGGAGAGGCTGAGGCAACTCCCGGGGGAATTGAGTCATGGTTAAAGAGAAATCAAGTCCATTCCCAAATTTTGGGTTTCTTTCACCAGGCCTCCAGTCCAGATTTACTTCCCAGCTTGGAGTGTTTGGGCAGCACCAGACCATCTACTCTGGCTGGGGCAGCACTTCCAGAGACTTCTGCTCCCAAGGAAATGGCTCCAGCAGAGCCTCCCTGGAATCCTTGCGGTGTTTGGTGCTTCTGTGAGAGCTCCCAGCAAAGCTCTTCCCCAAAAGCTGCCTCAGGCCTGGCAGGAACCTGCTGGCAGCACAGGCAAGGCCTGAGGACCACAAGGGCTGTGACTGTGCCCCTCAGAACATCTTTTCCAAGGGATCCACACTCCAGCTGTGCCCACAGCACAGGGGGCTGAGCCTTTCTGTGGGACACAGGGGGGTCTAAGGAGCCCGTGGACTCTTCAACAGATCCCAAATCCATCCTGAGAGGCCCCTCCCCACGCTCCCACCTGAATTCCACAAACCTGTGGCGGGGCGGGTCCTGCCGGAGCATCGCCGTGGCTCCATCCGTGACTTTCCCTACAAACATTCCCACCACAACCTCCTCCAGAGCGGCTCTCCCAGCCGCACCAGCCAGATCCCAACCCCTTCATCCCCCATGGAAGTGTTGCTGCCAACGCACACCACAGCCCCTACCACTGACGGGGCGTCCTGGGGGCCTGGCCCGCGGCGAGATGCTGGGGGACTCTCCCTCCGCCCCGTCCACCACAGGACGGCCAAAAATTGCTTCCAGTTCCTTGGAGTCTGGCGGGGGGATTGGGTACCTTCCGATCGACAGCTCCACTAGGGACAGCCCCATGCTCCAGATGTCCGACTGCACCGAGTAGTGCGTGCCCTGCAGGCGCTCGGGCTGCGGGGAGAGCACAGGGGTGGGGTGAGGGGGGAGAGGGGACAGGGATGGGGTGATGGGGGAGAGCACAGGGGTGGGGTGAGGGGGGAATGGGGATGGGGACAGGGATAGGGTGAGGGGGGAGAGGGGACAGGGATGGGTGAGGGGGGAATTCGGACAGGGATGGGGTGAGGGGGGAGCGGGGACGGGGATGGGGTGAGGGGGGAGAGGGGACAGGGACGGGGTGAGAGGGGAATGGGGAGAGGGATGGGGAATAACAGCACCCAGGGCATGGGAACTTCCATTGATATGGGATAATGGCACCCAGGGCACAGGGAATGGGGGGTGACATGGGATATTGACACTCAGGGTGACAGATATCCTCTGCTGAAATTACACGGATGACACTCAAACTCCAGGGCCTAAAGGGGCTCCAAGGGAACTGGAGAAGGACTTTGGACAAGGGACAGGAGACAGGGAATGGCTTCCCACGGACAGAGGGCAGGGTTAGGTGGGATATTGGGAATAAACTCTTCCCTGTGAGTGGGCAGGCCCTGGCACAGGGTGCCCAGAGCAGCTGGGGCTGCCCCTGGATCCCTGGCAGTGCCCAAGGCCAGGTTGGAGCACGCTGGGACAGTGGGAGGTGTCCCTGCCATGGCTGGGGTGGCACTGGATGGGATTTAAGGTCCCTTCCCAGCCAAACCATTCTGGAATTCTGTGATATCCCAAAGGCCTCTCCATGGCAGCTCTCCAGGGAAAGGAGAGTCTCAGAAGGATTGTGTGCAATGGGAATGGAAAAGAAGGATGATGTGCAGCCAAAAAGCACTTGGAGCATCTCATCCACACTCCCAACTCAGCAGCATTCCCAGCTACTTCTCTTTGGGAGTCTGGAACAGCCAGCAGGAATCTATTCCTCCGTGTGCTGAAATCTAAGGAACTCAAATTATTCATAAAAATGTATTTTCCTGCTCAGTCCTGTTAACATCCAAGAGGAATCAGAGGAGCAGAAAATCCACTCGAGGTTATGGCCATTAAAAGAAAAAATGAGAAATAAATCAATCCATGCAAGTCATCCCCACTGGCAGCTCTGAGGCAGCTTGGAGCCAGTGCCCGGGAGAGAGGGGACAGGATTTTTAAATAGCCCCTGTCTAACTATAACTGCACTGGAATAACCATTCCCAAAATACAGGAGCAGCTCAGACCTCGGGATCCTTCCCTGGGAGGGAGGTGAGGCCCTGGCACACGTTCCCAGAGCAGCTGTGGCTGCCCCTGGATCCCTGGCAGTGCCCAAGGCCAGGTTGGACAGGGCTTGGAGCTGCCTGGGATCAGGGAAGGTATCCCTGCCCACGGCAGGGGTGGAATGGGATGTGTTTAAAATCCATTCCAACCCAAAGCAGTCTGGGATTCACTCCCACTGACTGATTCTAATTTGGCTTTAATTTCCCACTGGCCTGTCCCGAATCCCAGCTGCTCTGAACTGGTTTTACCCCCATTTACCCCCAGGGGAGGTGGCTGGAGCAGCTCTTGTGTCCTCTCTGCACTCAGCTTTTGGACAGAGCTTTGCACACACAAAGAGAAGATGGTTTTGTACCCAGAAACACTTCCCAAAATAAAATGTGGAAGGATTTGTAGGACATGAAATGTTTTTCCTGGGAGGATCTGCATTTCCACACACACCACTGCTCATCCTCAGAGGATCAGGAGCTCTCTGCTTCCAAAGGACTGGACTCACCCCAAAGTGAACCGGATGGGGATGGAAACAGAGCTGAGATGAACCCAAATTACCCAAAAACCCCATCTGAAAGGAACTTACAGACATGTAGGACCGAGTTCCCACAAAGGAGTTGGCCATGGAGTCAATGAGCTGCCCGCTGACCCCGAAATCACAGAGCTTAATCTCCCCTCGGGAATTCACCAGGATGTTGGAGGGTTTCACATCTGGGAACAGCGAGAGAGGGGACAGTGAAGGTGGCTCTGGGTGACACCTGGGGCTCCTGCAGTGCAGGTTGGGATTTTCAGGGCCCTGCTCTCACCTCTGTGCATGATTTGGTGCTTCTCCCGCAGGTAGGCCAGGCCCCGCAGAACCTGCAGGAATCCAAAGGCTGGATGAGAGCAGAGCTGGGCAGGGAAGAGCTTTGCCCTCAGCTCAAGGGGAGCTGCCCTGCGATGTCCACGTCCCTCAGGGTTTGCAATTTAGCCCCAGTTCCATCACAGATTTTGGGTGAACCACCCAAAACTTCTCCCAAACCTCCCCGAGGTGAAGGCAACATTATCCAGAGGAAAAGGGGTTGGGAATATTTCGCCTCCCCTCTGGCCTCTTGGTCCAGGAGAGTGCAGAGAGCTTCCCAAGGCAGCCCAGGTG
The DNA here is from genome assembly GCF_041296385.1 of Aphelocoma coerulescens. NCBI lineage: Eukaryota > Metazoa > Chordata > Aves > Passeriformes > Corvidae > Aphelocoma > Aphelocoma coerulescens. The sequence continues at coordinate 5,040,346 of NC_091041.1, read as the reverse complement.
TTATTCCCAATCCCAGCAAATCCCCCCTGGAAGCCTGAGCAGCCCCATAACTCACCGCTATACTGACTTTGCCCAGGATTTCCTCAGGAATTCTTTTGGCTTCTTTCAGCACCTGATCCAAAGAGCCACCATCCTAAAATGAAGAACATGGGAATGACCAACACAGCAATTCCCAGCAGGAAAACGGAGCAGCTGGATGTACAGGGCAGCAAGTGAGGAATGAGCAGTACAGAGCATCCCTCAGCATGGAGCACACTCCTTTTCCAGCCAAAAAATGGGATATCTGGTGATCTGAGCTCAAGTTGATCACTGGAAACTGGTTTTTTACCAGCTCTGCTTCTTGCTGTTGGTTCTTTGCTTCCTTCCTTCAGTGGGAATGCAAAGACGGTGCTGGTTTGGAGGAGGAACAACATCATTCTCCACCAGAAACAACAGAATATGTTCTCTGAGCCTCTCAGCAGGCTCTGCAGAGCAGTGGGTTGGCAACATTTCCGCTTGGCCAGGCCCCAAACCTCTGCTTCCGCTTCCCAAAAGTCGCTGTCTCCCTCATTCCGATGCCTGAGCAGGAATGTGTGGCTCCCACCAGGAGCAGAGTGGCCAGAGCAAGGAGCTGCCAGTGCCCCGAGCCACCCAGCTGGCAGGGAGAGGGGATTTGGGGGGGCCCAGGGGAGGGGCAGGGACTCACCATGTGCTCCATGCAGATGGAGATCTCCCCGTCGCTGTAGAAGGCCCCGTAAAACCCCACAATGTAGGGGGAATTGCACTCGTGCAGCACCTGCAGCTCCCGGATGATCTGGTTCCTGATGGCCGGTTTGATTTCCAAATGGATCAGCTGCCAGGAGAGAAAACAGGCAAGATGTGACCCCTGGAAAGTAAAAGAACTGATGGGGAGCCTGTGAGTGCTGGGAAGAAATGAGATCTTCAAGGGAGGGGCTGCTTTGGAGCAGAATTTTTCCCATTTGCAGACTAATACTAAGGATAAAGTGCCAGGAGACAGGGAATGGCTTCCCATGGACAGAGGGCAGGGTTAGGTGGGATATTGGGAATAAATCACTCCCTATGAGGGTGGGCAGGGTGCCCAGAGCAGCTGTGGCTGCCCCTGGATCCCTGGAACTGTCCAAGGCCAGGCTGGACACTGGGGCTTGGAGCAGCCTGGGACAGTGGGAGGTGTCCCTGCCATGGCAGGGGGTGGCACTGGATGGGATTTAAGGTCTCTCCAACCCAATCCTGTGTGGGATTCCATGCTAAAGGCAGAGGGAGAGCTCTGTGCTGCCTCCGCCAAGGAAGACGCCGGGATTGCACTGGACACGAGTGGAAAGACGAGTCAGGAGTTTGATCTCAGCCCCTCTGACTCAGCAGACAGGAACATTTTCACAAGCTCTGGAGGTGTTGTAAGAAGGTGCTCCGAGATCAAGGAAACCACAGAAAAGAAAAAGCCCCTGTGAAGGTTCTGCACACGAATGAGCAGCGGCTTCTGGGGCTCCACGTGGGCTCGGAGCAGAGCGGGGAGGGAAACACCCTGGGCTGGGGAAAGGTGGCCCTGCCCATGGACCTGGATGAGCTGTAAGGTCCCTTCCATCTCAAACCCTTCTATGATTCCATGGTCCCAAGGGAGAGGAGACTCTGGAGGAGGCAGGGTAGTGGTTGTGCTGCTCCTGCCAAGCACAGCCCCTTCCAGCAGGCACATGAAGCATCTCCTGATTTTCTGCTCCGTGGCACCACAGTAGAAGATGTTCCCAATGAAGCCAAGTCTGAGAGGAACCTCTGTCCCTGCCTGGAATGACCTCGGGATGTGTTAAATAGGGCTGAGGGATGTGTGTGCCAAGCCCATCCTTCCCACTACCACTTCCAGAGAGAATCCAACCAAATCCAGCCCTCCCAGAGCCAGGGAAGGTTTCAGATGCTCCCCAGCATTCCCAGTCCCTTGTTACCTTCCGTGCCATGATGAGCCCTGAGGGTTTGTGCTGCACTTTGGTGACCACCCCGCCATTGCCAGCCCCCAGCTCTGAGATCCTCTCGAAGTCATCATCCTTCAGCTCCCCCACTTTGGCTTTCTGGGTCAGGAAAGCTTCCAGGCGCTTCTTCTGCTGCTCATCCAGCTCCAGCTCCTCGAGCTTCTTCTGCAGGTCCACGAGGTTGGCCCTGGAGAGGAGAGGAGGAGATGGGAGACGGTCAGCACCAGAGAAAGGAGGGTTTCGTTTTTAGGGAAGTAAAGGGAAATGGTGGAAAACCATCCCCTGACACGTCCTGAGCCCCTGACAGTGGGATCAGCTGGACAGGGAGACCTGGAGAAGTCCCTGCCCAACGCACACAGCCCCTCTGCAGAGGAGCTTTGAAGCAGTCAGGTGTTTTGGGAGAGCCAAGGAATAGAGAAATCCGTCAGCCCTTAAAGAGGCAGCACCAGCAGCCGCTCCCTCTCGGGAAGCCAAGCTTGGCTTTGGCTGTGTAACCTGAGAAGCGCTTTCCATGGGGTCCAGCAGCTCCTTTACACCCCCCACCCCAAACCCTGAGCACAAAGGGGGGTCTGTGCTCCCCCAGCATCTGCTGCCGAGCCCCCACTGCCTGTGCCAGCTCCAGCTGCTCTGTCCCAGTTGCTGCCACCCCCTTGTCCCCCCTCACCCACACCCAGGGGGACGTGTTGGGAGGGTCTCACCCCATCCCTTCCACCCAGAACCCCCACGTGCCCCCTCTCACCTCCTTCCACCCCACATGTCCCATCTGCTGAGCCCCCACTGCTGCCCCAAGTCCCCCCCCCAGACCCCAAGTCCCCATCCCAGCTCCAACCTTGGTCTCCAGTGCTGTTTTCCCCCCCTGCTCCAGGCCTGGACCCTGCACCCCCCTGCAAACCTGGGGGCCAGAGCAGCCTCCCCCTGCCCATCCCATCCCATCCCATCCCATCCCATCCCATCCCATCCCACCTGCCCCCCGCCCACCCCTTCCAACCCTCAACCTTCCCCCCGGCTCTGGCTCCCTGACCCCTGACCTGCCCCGCACACCCCAGACTGGGCCCATCCAGCCGCCCAGGCCTGTCCCAATTCCCCCAGGCCTTCCGTGCTCCCCCCGAGCCTGTCCCAGGTCCCCCCTCAGACCTTCCCAGGCCTTCCCAAACCTGTCCCAGTTCCCCCAGGCCTTCCCTGTCCCTCCCCACGCCCCCTGCCCGCCGTGTCCCGACTCCCCAGACCCCGTGCCCGCTCTGTCCCGGCCTCCCCAGCGTGCCCAGGCCCGGTGTCCCCGAGGCCCGGTGTCCCCCCCCAGGCCCAGCCCCGCTGCCGGGGCGGTCCCGGCCGGGCCTGACTCACTCTGCGGAGCCGTCGGGGCTGGGCCCCTCGGCGGCGCTGGGGGCGATGTTGAGGGCGGGCAGCACCGGCTTCCTCTTGGCCGGCATGGCCGGGCCGGGCCGCGCCTGCGGGGCCGGGGGGGCGCGGCCGGGCGCGGGGGCGCGCGGGGCGGGGCCGGGGCGGGGCCGAGCGCGGGCCAATCGGGGGCGGGGCCGGGCCTGAGGGAGGGGCCGAGGCGGTACCGGGGAGGGGGCCGGTACCGGGGCGGGGGCGAGGCCACGGCCGGGCCTATGGAGGCGGGACCGGGGCTCGGAGGGGCGGTCCCGGTGGCTCCGGGGGGCGGTCCCGGTGGCTCCGGGGGGCGCGGCATCGCACGGGGCGGGGGCGGGCCCGGGAGGAGGCGGGGTCTGGGGGCGCCGGGAAGAGCGCGCGGCGGGGCGGAGTCTCGCGAGATCTCGCTGAGGGGGAGAAGGAGGTGGCGGCCATGGCGGAGGCGCCGCCCGAGGGGCACCGGGGGGGCAGCGGCTGGGGACGGAGCGTTAATTAAAGAATCACTAATTAGTGACCCAGAAATGAGCAGGATCCCCCCAGCTCCTGCCCGCTCTGCGCATCCCGTTCCATGCCCCATCCCAGGCCCCGGGACCCCCGAGGCTCCTCGCGAGGGGCCCCGAGCAGCCCCGGGTGGCGGCACCGGGTGGGCGCCCTTTGCCCGGTCCCGGCGGGGCCATAAAGCAGGGAGCAGCTGCCGCCTGCTCGGTCAGAGGCCGTGGGGCGGCCGATAAGGGGCCGTGGCCTTGTCCCCGCGCCACGCCTGGGGCACACGGAGCCTTAGTCAGCCGTGTCCCGTCCCTGTGCCCGGGATCCCCGGGGAGCTGGTGGCGATGAGGTCACTGGGGGGACGCGGGTGCTGCTGTTGGGCTGATGCCCCTCATTGCAGGGGGAGGGGGGTTTGGCACAGCCACCACCCCGTGTTCACCCTTGAGGGACTCATGGAATCCCAGGATGGTTTGGGTTGGGATGGATCTTAATTCCCATCCAGTGCCACCCCCTGCCAGGGCAGGGACACCTCCCACTGTCCCAGGTGGCTCCAAGCCCCAATGTCCAGCCTGGCCTTGGGCACTGCCAGGGATCCAGGGGCAGCCCCAGCTGCTCTGGGCACCCTGTGCCAGGGCCTGCCCACCCTCCCAGGGAACAATTCCTGCCCAATATCCCATCCAGCCCTGCCCCCTGGCAGTGGGATGCCATTCCCTGTGTCCTGTCCCTCCATCCCTTGTCACTGGCCTCTCTCCAGGGAGAGCTGCAGGGAGCTGAGAGCACCAAGGTTTTCCGGCATAAGCCGTAAGTGGTAGAGTCCAAGCCAACGTCCCCGGATACTGCCCTCAGCACCCATCGAATGTGATTAATGCCGAGATGTCTGAGAAAAGGGAAACTGTCCCCAAAAGTGGGTGAAGGTTCATGGACAATTATAGCACCTGGACTTTGCCCGGCAGCCCCGGCCCCTCCTGCCCCGCTTGGCAGAGGAGCACAAAAACATTTGGCTAATGAGTTACGGGTCCAGCCCCGGGGCGGCCCTGTCATCGCACCCCGATGGCCCCAATCAGGGCTGGGACATTTTGCAATCCGGGACATTATTTCTGTGCAGTTGGAGTTTAAACTTTGCCACTCGGGTCAGGGAATCACAGAGGAGGAGGAAGAGGAGGAGGGTGAAGGCCAGGCTTGTTGTCCACCCCAATCCCCTGTGCTCAGAGACGGTTGAGAGGACAATCCATGGCGTCTCACACAGGTATGTCCTGGCTGCCGTCACTCAGCGAGATCCCACGGGGCCATCAGGAGTCACGGAGAGGACTGAGGGTGAAGGACAGGGTGCAATAAAGCCCCGTGTCCACCTTGGCCAGACAAATGTCACAGTAATGACAACTGTCCCCAACTGGCTTCGAGTCAGTGGTTGGGTGGTTGGGTGGTGGGTTGGTTGGTCAGTCAGTCGGAGAGTTGGCTGCTCAGTCCATTGCTCCGTGGCTTGGTTGGTTGGTTGGTCAGTCCATCCATTGGTCACTTGGCCAACAGGTTGACCATTTGGTCTGTCTATTGATCAGTTCATTAATTGACTGGTCAACCAGTTGGTCAGTGGGTCAGCTGGTCGGGTAGTTGGGATGTCAGTTGGCTGATTGGCCAGTTGGGCAAGTGGTCAACTGGCCCAGTGGCTCTCTCTGAGTCAGGGGTCTCAAGCAGTACCTGGGGTGGCAGTGAGGGACTGAGTCCCTTCCCTGGGGCCAAGTCCCCTCCTTGGGGCTGAGTCCCCTCCCTGGGGTGGCCGGCGGCCACAGTCCCCTCCCCTCCACTTGCCACCCAAAATGATTAACCAGCCCTTCAGCACGGTCACCTCCAGGAGGGAACCCCTGGCCGGGCTGCTCTGGGTAGAAAACCAGAGGATTTGGGAGTTTCAGCTGCTGGAAGGAGGCTGGGGATGGGGGGCCAGGCCTGGAGCCTTCCAGTCCCGCACCTGTAGGGCTTTTCCAGGTGAATCCCAACACGCCCCTGCCCCCTCCCAGCCGCCCCCCGCGATTCGGGGTGGCCCCGGGGCCATGCAGCTCCTGTGGGGGTGTCTGTGGGGGATACCACGGGGTCTGGGCTGGGGACTGACCCTGCCACCCCGCAGCCACGGCCTCCAGCGCGGGCAGCCTCGACAGCCTGGACCTGCTGGATCTCCTCTTCGACCACCAGAGCGGGATCCTGTGCGGGGTGGAGCTGGGGACGCCGCCGGGAGCCTGGCCCCAGGACAGGGTGAGCCCCGGGCCAGGTCCCCGCCCCAGCTCGGCCCTGCGGGGTCACAGCCCTGGGCACCCCGGGCCGTGGGTGAGCCCTGGTGACGGGTGCGTATCCCCACAGCGTGCCCCGGACAGCGAGGACTTCCTGAGCTCCATCCTGGCCTCCGGGGACTCGGTGCTGGACTCGCCCAGTTGGTCCCCGGCCACCAGCGACAGTGGAGTGTCCGAGGACCCCCCCTCTGACCAGCACGACAGCCCCCCCCGGAGCTGTGACAGGGGTCCCCGAGGGGTCCTGTACCCCTACACCAACCCCTGCCGGGCCCAGCCCCCCCCGGCCGGGTCTGGGGTCCTGCACCCCGAGGTCTCCATCGACCTGGGTGAGCCACACTGGGAAAGGACCAGGCTGGGGACACTGGAGGGACTGGGGACACCGGGGAGCTGAGAGCGGTGGGGTCTCTCAGGGATTGTGAGGAAATATGGGGAGCTGGGGGAAACTGGAGAGAACTGGGAGGTCTGGTGGGCTAGGGAGGAAATGGGGAGAGTGTGGAGAGCTTGGGAACTGGGGTGAACTGGGCAGACTGGTGTTGGGGGGAGAATAGGGCAGGACCAGAGGAACAGTTTGGGGGGACAGAGTCAGGGTCACTGGGCTGGGCAGCAAATCCCGCTGGTTCTGGGGCTATGGCAGGGGGAGAGTCCTGCAGTGGGGACACTGGGGACAGAGGGGACACAGCACTGCTGACAGCCCCGCTCTGCCCTCACCCAGACATGTGGCACCCTGGGTTCTTCCTGGAGGAGAGCCAGGACCTGCCCGTGGTCCCCCCGCCCGCATCCTGTGCCCTCACCGTCAAGGACCTGCTGCTCTCGGGCAGCTCTGACAACGTGAGTCCCTGTCCCTGTGTCCCCAACACTCTCTGTCCCCAGCTGTGTCCCTTCCTGGACCCTGATCATCCCCCATTCCCATCCCTATCCCTCCCCATCCCCACACTTGTCCCCTTTCCCTTCCTGGTCCTCATCTATGGTCCCTTCCTGGCCCACAATCCCTGCACTGTGGTCCCACCCATGGTCCCAGGGGCCAGTTGGGGGGTGACCCCCACCCAGAGATGTCACCATTCCATGTTCCTGCAGCAGCCACAGGCTCCTGGCTCGCTGCTCCGGCCGAGCCAAGGCCACTTCCAGGAGCTGGTGCTGACGGAGGATGAGAAGAAGCTGCTGGCGAAGGAGGGGGTGACCCTGCCCACGCAGCTGCCCCTCACCAAGGTGGGTGTCAGGATGCCTGGGAAGGCTGTGGAGCGGGGGGTCCCAGCCCTGGTGGCCCTGACCCCCTGTGTCTCCCCCAGTATGAGGAGCGGGTGCTGAAGAAGATCCGGAGGAAGATCCGGAACAAGCAGTCGGCTCAGGAGAGCCGCAAGAAGAAGAAGGAGTACATTGATGGGCTGGAGAGCAGGTACAGAGCCCAGCCCCTCGCTCTGGGCATGGTGACACCCCGAGCCCCTGCTGTCCCCTGAGCTCATCCCCCTCTCCCTGTCCCAGGATGTCGGCGTGCACGGCCCAGAACCAGGAGCTGCAGAGGAAAGTCCTGCACCTGGAGAAGCAGAACTCGTAGGTGTTCATGGGGCAGGATGGGGACCGGCTGGGGCGAGAAGTGTTGGGATGGGAGCTCATGGGCTCTCCCTGTTCCCAGATCCCTCCTGGAGCAGCTGAAGAAGCTCCAGGCGATGGTGGTACAGTCAAGCAACAAGGCAGCACAGACGGGGACCTGCCTGGCGGTGCGTGGGGCTGGCAAACCCCGGAGCCCTGGAGATGGGCTGGGAGGGAGGGAGGGAGGGAGGGATGGAGGGATGGTGCTCTGGTAGGACATGTACCAGAAGGGAGGGATGGAGGGATAGATGCATTCCTGGCTCTGCCACCAGCCCCCTCCCTGGGAGCTGTCCCAGCTCCTGGTCCCTCTCCCCTGCTGTGCTCAGTGGTGTCCCCTCTGTCCCCAGGTGCTGCTGCTCTCCTTCACCCTCATTGTCTTCCCCTCCATCAGCCCCTTCGCCCCCAGCAAGGCCGAGGCAAACGGTGACTTCAGGCCCGTGCGAGGTGAGGGCTGAGCCGGGGCAGTGCTGGGCTGTGCCAGGGCTGTGCTGAGCTGAGCCAGAGCCGTGACAGACCCTCAGGGCCCTGGCCCAGGCCCTGACCCTCCGTGGTGCTCAGTTTTCTCCAGGTCCCTGCACAACGCTGCCGCCTCTCGTGTGGTTCACACCCAGCCCCAGCCCGGGGACGAGAAGCCCCCAGAGCCGCTGTGGTCGGAGCCCCTGGAGGAGACCCCCGAGACCCTGCACGAGGCTTTCCGGGGCACGTTCCCGACACACCCGGACAAGGTGTCCCTCCAGAATGACTCACGGGCATCATCGGCCGCCGAGGGGCTGAGCCACGAGCACAGCGACCACGCTGATGCTGTGCCAGGGGATGGCCCCGTGCCACACCCGGGGCTGGCATCCCTGGCGTGGTCCGAGCCCAGGCACGGCCGGCCCGCGGTGCTGGAGCCGGCGGAGGAGCTTTAGCAGCACCCGGGAGCACGGGGGTGCCATGGGGTGACAGCACCTCATCCCCTACAGGACGAGCCCTCGGGGGGACCCCTCCAGGATCTGCCTCCTGATGCTGGACCCGCTTGGCTTTGCTTGGATCTGTGAACTGGGAAGAGCCCACTGGTCTTACTGGGAGGGAGGGGCTGCTCCTGCCCCCCTGGCACAGCAGGAGTGGAAGGGTCACGGGGTCACTCAGGATGGGGCTGAGGAAGCAGGAGGGGCCCTGGGCTGGTTGGCTGCTGATAGTTGGTTTTGTTTTGGTTTTTGGTTTTGTAAATTTTATTTTCCTCTCTAAATATAAAATATTTTGGAAAAAATCCACCTGCTGTTTAAGAGGGGGTGATCCACAAGGTTTCAAGGAGGCCTGGGCCAGGGGGACCTGCTGCCATGAGGGGCCCAGGAGAGGGGGGACACACGGCCATGCCCAACCTGGAGCTGGGAACAGGACACCTTCCCACAGCTCCCAGCCCTGAGTCCAACTGGGATCCAGCCAGCACCAGTCCCCTTCCATGACCAAGTGACATGGAATTAGAGAGTCATGGAATGGTTTGAGTTGGAAGGAACCTTAAAGCCCATCCAGTGACACCCCTGCCATGGGCAGGGACACCTCCCACTATCCCAGGCTGCTCCAAGCCCCGTCCAGCCTGACCTTGGACAGTTCCAGGGATCCAGGGGCAGCCACAGCTTCTCTGGGAATTCCATTCCACCCTTACGGGGAGGAATTTTCCCGTGCAAGGCCCTCCCCAGGCCCGTGGGTGCAGCTGCTCCACGAGCCACAATTCAAGTGTGTTTAATACTGACATAAAAAAAGGGACAATATTTAAGGGTATAAAAAAAAGTCGGTAGGAAAAGCGGCCCAGGTGAGACAGGGACAGTCCAGGTCAGGTGAGGAGAGGCTCCACCTTCATCTTCTTCACCGGCGTCGGCCCCGTGTCCGGGCTGGGACACTCCTGCTTGAGCCCGTCCCGGCGCTCCAGCGGCGCGTTCCCGGGGCGCGGCGTTCCCGCGCCGTTGTGCTGGGCCAGGGGCTCCTCCTTCAGCCGGCCCTGCAGCTGCTCGGCCTTGGCCAGCTCGGCGCTCTCCACCACCACCGGCCCCGTCCACTCGGGCACCTCCAGCCCCAGGTGCTTCATCAGCTTGGTCATCACGTCATCGACGTAGCCGTGGATGCGCAGGTCGGCCTGGCGGTCCTGGGACAGCAGGGACACGGCTCAGGGGACAAACGGCCCCTCCCAGGGACAGGGCGATGTCCCCATTCCCGGCGGGACGTGAGCTGACCCTGGGGCTCTGCCCGGGGACGGGATGTGGGTACAGAGCCAGGGACAGCAGGCACAGAGCGTGACAGGGACAAGGGAGCTCTGGTGACATCCCAGGAACCCCCAGCTCTGGGTATTTAAGACTTTGAACAGTTGGGGCACCAACATCTGAGCAGGAACTGAGCAGGAACTGAGCATGACCTACACGGGCTCCGTGTGTGCGGCCACTCCACCGGGCTGTAAATCCCAGAGGGTACAGCAGGCTCCAGGCTGAGCTTTTACTCTGCTCCCAAGACTTGTGTAGATAAGGTTGGACAGGGCTTGGAGCAGCCTGGGACAGTGGAAGGTGTCCCTGCCCAAGTGGGGGGAATGGGATGAGCTTTAAGGTCCCTCCCAACCCAACCCTTTCCATGATTCTAATATTTACCTGCAATCTCTATGTGTTTAGCAGGAGTTGCAAGTTTAAACCCTCCAGCCCGGGACTCCCAGCCTGTCTGCCTGCTAAGAGAGGCCACCTGGGAGGGGACAACGTGCAGGGACAAACTTGGGATGGGCCTGGAACAGGGGACAGGAGGGGAAAGGAGCAGGGCAGAGCTCACTCACATGTTTGGTTGCTTGGAGGTTGACAATGACCAATTTCCCTCCTCTCTTCTTGGTGATCAGAGGGAGGTTCCCACTGGGTTTGATCTGCAGAGAGGTCCCCAGGGTGACAGAGAGATCAGCTTTCCTGCAGGGAGGAGGAGAAATCCAGGATCAGGGCATGGATGGGTGGGAAGGGACTGTTCAGCTCCTGGGCAGGGTGTCAGTACCTGCAGGCTTCATCTGCCAGCGTCAGGTCACGGTCGGGCAGGGAATCTTCCCAATCCAGAATAGTGTCTCGTAACTTCCCTCTGGAAAACACAAACAAGGACCATGGTTTTCCCTGGAAAAGGCAGGAGAATGGGGAGCAGAGCTGCCCTGGCAGAGGGGACAGTGACCAGAGCCTGCCCCAGCCTCCCTGTCCCACACTGGGAAGGGACAGAGAGCACCCAGAGAGATCTTCCCACACCCTGGGCTGCTTCTCCTGAATCCGAGGGGCTGTTGGGTCATTCCCACATCCCATATCCCAGGAGGGATCCCTACCTGCAGGCCCGCAGCCCCCGGGCCTTGGTGACGCTGCAGAGGCGGCCCGTGGGCTTGAGCCCCATGCTGCCCACGACGGCGTCGCGCACGTACTGCCTGCGGAGACACGGACTGCTCAGGACGCAGCCTGGCACGGAAATCCCAGCCAAGCCCCCATCCCAGCATGGAAATCCCAGCCAAGCCCCCATCCCAGCATGGAAATCCCAGCCAAGCCCCCCCCCGGGGCTCAGGGCTCACGTACTTCCCGCATTTCACGCACTCTTCCACAAACATGTTCCCGTGGAGCTCGGCCAGCTTGTCCCTGTGGGAGAGAGGCACAGGTGAGCTGGGGAAGGGTGGGGAGCCCTGGGGGAACCCCCCCTCCTCCCCAGGACCCTCAAGGGCTTCCCGGCATCCCAGCTCTGCCAGGGGATGGGTTCATCTCCCAGCAGGGACTGAGGGAGGGACAGCAGGTCCTGCCCTTTTAATTTTAATGCTTCCATCCGCAGCACTGATTCCAGCTCCTGATCCAATCTCTGCTCCCAGGAGCACCCAGATCTTTGCTTTTCCAGCACCCAACATTCCTGTCTGTCCCTGTGCTGTTCCAGCCCTCTGACACCTGTTTTTCCTAAAACTCCCCTCAGGCTCAGAGCAGAAGCCAGAGGAAAACACGGCCATGCTCTCCCTATTTTCCTCAGAGCCCCACGCTGACTGGGAACTTCCTCCAGGCTGGGTGAGACAGGACTGACTTGATTTCCCCCAGTTTGGCCCCAGTTCAGTGCTTCTTACTCAAGCAGAGGCTTTGTTTGGGAGGCAGATCTGGGCTGAACTGGAACAGGAGCCAGTGGCTCCGGGGTGTGGGAGCACCATGGAATTCTGTCATCGTTCCCTACTCCTTTTCCCGTGGTTGTTTATTTTAAGCAGACAAACACGGGGCTGGGAGCAGGAGCCAGGACTTGGGGCTTGTAATCCCAGGAAACACCCCTGGAAGCAGATCTGGCTGAAGGGGTTTGTGAGATGCACCTTCTGCAAGGACACATCGATGCTCCTCAGGCACATCCTCACTCATGGAATCACAGAATGGGCTGGGTTGGAAAGGACCTTTAAAGCCCATCCAGTGCCACCCCTGCCATGAGCCTGGACACCTTCACTATCCCAGGCTGCTCCAAGCCCCGTCCAGCCTGGCCTTGTCTGTTCCCAGGGATCACAGAATATCCTGAGCTGGAAGGGATCCACAAGGATCATAGAGTTCAGCCCCTGGCCCTGCACAGACACCCCAACAATCCCACCCTGTGCATCCCTGAAAGTGTTGTCCAAGGCCTGTTCCTGTTTCCATCCTTGTTTCCAGGCATGAGGCATCCCATTTTCCTCTGGGAAACCTGTGCCAGGGCCTCACCTCCCTCTACTGAACACCAGAGGTATCAGTGTCACACTCAGCATCTTTCAAGCCTCAATGACTCCCTTCAGTTTATTTTCTTCCTTGAACTCAGCTGCTCTTCCCTCCCCTTTCCCAACAGCTCCGAGCGCTTTTCCCTCCCAAGACAATCGTTGGCTGCTCTTAAGTGCTGGGAATGGGTTTTGTAAGGGGCTGGAGCCTGTGAAGGACAGAGCTCCGGCTGTCATGAGGCTCAGGAGAGGCTCAGGTTCCTCTGAGGACAACTCTGACACGGCCACTCCGGCCCCCTCCATGCAGGGAGTGGAGCTCTCCCAGCCTCGGCTCCCGTCACATCTCCCTGCAGAGGGAATCCCTTGGATCCTTGGTGCCCCAGGTGCTCCTGGTGGCACCGAGAGCCACAACCAGCAGGACCTGGATGGGGACAGGTGTTGGATGGAGCTTGGAGTGACCTGGGATAGTGGAAGGTGTCCCTGCCCTTGGTGGGGGGAATGAGATGGGCTTTAAGGTCCCTCCCAACCCAAACTGCCCTGGGATTCCATGATTCCATGATTCCACGACCTGTTTGTCCTGTGCACGCACAGCAGCTGGAAGCATTTCTAGAGAGCAACAGCCGAGGCCGATTTCATTCCACAACCCTCTGGATTAGAACCAGAACCTCTCTCCTCTAAATTCCAGCTGGTTTGTCCCCTTCCAGCTTCCACGCCCCGTAGCAGCCAGGGCAGAGATTCCTCAGGAACCGAACCCCCCGCGCGGGGCTGGGAAAGTACCGTGGGAATCCCGACCGCACGTGCAGGCCGTCCACGTTCTGGCTGACCAGGAATTTCAGGATTCCCACTCTCTGCAGCCCCAGCAGCGCCATGTGAGTCTTGGAGGGCCTGGCGTTCTCAAAGGTGGTGTCGAACTTTGGGGAGAGCCCTTTCTCTTCCATAGTCCAGACACCATTGGGGCCCCTGCAGCCGTGGGAAGAGCAGGGAGGGAGAGCTCAGCTCCAGGGGCAATGCCAGCCCCATCCATGGGAGCAGAGCTCATGGATCAGCAGGGTTTTAGGGGTTGATGCAAACACAGCACATGTAGGGATTCTGTGGGAACAGCTGAGATGTGCAAGAGGGAGAAGGGTGTTTGCAGCTGGATCCAGGATGGACAGCAAGGATGGGGCAGGTCTGGGGTAAATCAGAGCTTTCCAGGAAGGAAGATGGACTTAGAGGAGCTGCCACCCTCCCAGCCCTCGGCCTTACCTGAAGTCAGGGATCCCCGAGGCCGTGCTGATCCCTGCCCCCGTGTGAAACACCACATTGGAGGAGCTCCGGATCAGGTCCGCCAGCTCCCGCACCTTCCGCTCCAGCTCCTCCGGAGGGTCAAAAATCTGGGAAAAGACACAAAACCAGTGTGGGATGGAGAGATGTGGGCATGGATCTCCATGGGGAGATGTGGGGGGTGGATTGTATTGGGAAGAAATCCTTCCCCATGAGGGTGGGGAGGCCCTGTAAAGGATTTCCCAGAGCAGCTGTGGCTGCCCCTGGATCCCCAGCAGTGCCCAAGGCCAGACTGGACATTGGGGCTTGGAGCAGCCTGGGACAGTGGGAGGTGTCCCTGCCCACAGCAGGGGTTGGCACTGGGTGATCCTTCAGGTCCCTTCAACCCAAACCTTTCTGGCATTCCATGATTCTAGAGTCCCAGTAACCCCCGTAACAATTCTTCCTTATCCATGAAGGATTTTGCATTCCTTAACAACAGAAGCATTCAATGGGAGAGACTCGGCGTTGTCCAGAGTGTCTCCGTGCAGGGACAGGGCCGGGAACAGCCAACACCGACGGGGAGTTTGTTGCTCTGACAGGCAGCTGGCCCAGGCTGGGCTCCAGGAGGGCCGGAGCGGCCCGAGGCCACCCCACGTGTGCTCAGCCCCAGCTGTCGCCAGCAGTGCCACCGGCTCTGGGGACAAGGCAGGGCCGAGGGACAGCGAGGGACACGGGAGCCACGGAGGTGGGACACGAGACCCCGGTGTGGGCACGGGATTTGATTCCTGAGAGCTTCTCCAGCCCCATCTCCTGGGGACAGGGCCAAGGACAGGCCCTGAGTGTCTCCATCCCCTCACCACCCCCTTGGCACCGGACAGGCCCCTGAGTGTCCCTGTCCCTCTCCCAAACCCTGTTTTAAGCTTCTCAAGTACTGCTGGGGGTCGGAGCGGACGTGGAGGGAGCCAGGGGGCGATCTGGGGGGAGAAGGAGGGAGCCGCTGGGTGGGGTCAGGGAGGCCCTGGAAAGGGCCATGGAGGAGCACAAGGAGGGAGCGGCGGGATGTGCTGGGGACACACAAAGGGCTCGCTCCCCCCCGGTGCTGCGCTCCCCACGGGTGTCCCCGGCGGGGCCGAGGCCGCGGTTGCCATGGGAACGCGCCGGGCCGCGGCGGGGCCCGCGGAGGGCGGGGGGCCCCGCGGGCGGGCGGAGGCTCCCCCGGGCGGGCGGGGGTTCCCCGGGCGGTGCCGCGCTCACCTCGGGGAGGCCGCACTTGCCCTTGTCCGAGTACGGGGACAGCCCGGCCGCGTAATTCACCGCCATCGGCGCGGCCGCGGCGCGGCCGGAAGCGCGGGGCGGGACCGGGGCCGCGGGACACGCCCCGGGGCCGCCGCCGCCATCTTGGAGCCGGGCAAGGCGGGGCTGCCCTCACGCTGAGCCTGCCCCGGCCCCGCTCCGTCACTGCCCGGACACTGCCCCGGCCCCGCTCCGTCACTGCCCCGGCCCCGCTCCGTCACTGCCCGGACACTGCCCTGGCACCGCTCCGTCACTGCCCGGACACTGCCCCGGCCCCGCTCCGTCACTGCCCGGACACTGCCCGGACACTGCCCCGGCCCCGCTCCGTCACTGCCCCGGCACTGCCCGGACACTGCCCCGGCACTGCCCGGACACTGCCCCGGCCCCGCTCCGTCACTGCCCCGGCACTGCCCGGACACTGCCCCGGCATTGCCACACCTGCGCTGAACCCCCGGCCCGGGGGGAAACAGGGATGGGCAAGGGGCGCCAGAGATGGGCAAGGGGTGCTGGCAAGGACAGGGGTGCCAGGGACGGACAAGAGATGCCACCAAGGGCAAGGGGTGCCAGGGAGAGCAAGGGGTGCTGGCAAAACCAGGAGGTGCCAGGGAAGGGCAGGGGTGCCAAGGAAGGAAGGACAGGGGGTGCTGGCAAGGGCAGGGGTGCCAGGGCAGAGCGGTGGATACCAGGGAAGGACAGGGCGTGCTGACAGAGGCAGGGGATGCCAGGGGAGGACAGGGGTGCCAGGGAGGAGCAGGGGATGCTGACAAGAACCGGAGGTGCTGGCAAAATCGGGGGCGGGGAAGGGGATGTCAAGTCAGGACAAGAGGTGCCACCAAGGGCAGGGGGTGTTTGGGATGGGCAAGGGGTGCCAACCCCCAGCGTCCAGCCCTCCCCATGCACCCCCAGCCCCCCCGGGCCTTGTCCCGTGTCCCCGGGCATGGCAGGTGCCCGCAGACCCCTCCCCAAAGGCAGCCCGACCCGGCCCCCCCGGCTGCCCGGGGCTGTAACAGCAGCCGCGGCCGTAACACAATCCCCGGCTCCGGTTCCCAGCTCCGGGCGCTGCGCTGGGAACGCCAGGACGGGCTGGGAGCAGCGGGATCGGGGCTGAGCTGTCCCCAGGCAGGGACAGACCCTCGAGCGTGGCCATCCCCCCCGAGCAGGTGCCGCAGGGCTGAGGCTGAGCCACCATGAAGAGCCTGAAGGCCAGGTTCAAGAAGGCGGATGTGAGTGCCATCCCTGGGAACATGGGGACACGGGGACCTGCCCCGGGGTGTTCACAGGGACACGAGGACCCGGGGATTTCCCCCACGATGCCCCCAGCGTCACAGGGATACGGGGACCTGCCCTGGGACACGGGGTGGTCGCCCACCACAAGGACAGCAGCTCCACGGAGGTTGGCATTGCCACCCTGTCTGGTGGGATTGAGCCCCCAGTGCACGCCCAGTGCTCCCAGAGCCATCGCTGGGAGTGGGGCAGAGCAAAGGAGAGGGAAGCGGGTCCCAGGGCCCCCTCCCTGTCCCCTTCCTGGGGACAAGTGCCGGTTTGCCAGCTGCCACAGCCCGTGGAACCCGCCTGTCGATGCTCCTCAATTATTCAGCATCAGCCTGGCGTGGGGCCGCAGAGGGCAGAGTGGGACAGCGCTGTTCCCAGTGCACTGGGGGGGACAGGGTTGGGGACATGGGGGCATGGTTGAAGCCCCTCACCTTGAGTCTAGGGGTCCCCCCTGCTCGGGGTGCTCGGTGCCTCAGTTTCCCCACATTGCCCTGGACACATCCCCGAGAGGCTCCCGATGTCCTGCTGCCACCGGGACTGCCTGGACAGTGCCTGCGGACCCTCTGCGTTTTGGGGATTCCTCCCTGAAGGGTGCCTGGGGGGGGGCCGTGAGGTGCAGGCGGGGGGTTCTGCCCCTCCCTTGGCCTCAGGGCAGCGCTGGGCGGTCACTCTCTGCCCCAGGGCAGGGCACGGGGTCCCAGGTCCCCTCCTCGGGGACAGGATGTGGCTGGCAGGATGCTCAGCCCTGGTTTGGGGGTGCTTTTGAGCACGAGGTGGGACAGCTGCCCCCGCCAGCCCCTCCCACTTTAACTGGGACCAGTCTGGGCGCTGGTCCCCGCTCCGAGGCGGGATGCAGGGATGCGCGGAGCGGGCGATGCTGAGGAGGGAGGAGAAGGAGGGAGGGACGGGGGTGGAGGGAGGCGGGTCCGGCTCCCACTGCCGCAGCCCCGGCCCCCGCCCGGGCGGCGATGCCGGAGCGCTCCGGGCTCGGGGGTGCCCGTGCTGGCCGGGGCGGGGGGCGGGGGGCGCATGGCGTCCTCCCGCCGCCTCCTGCTCAGCACCATGAAGCAGATCTGCCTTTGTGCCGCCGCCTCCTTCGCGGTACGTCCCGGCTCCCCTCCCGGCTCCCCTCCGGCCGCGTCCTGCGGGCTGAGCCGTGTCCCCCCCGCCCCACCTGCACCCCCCATCCCCATTCCCGTCCCCATCCCGGGGCTCCTCCGTGTCCTCGCCGTCCTGCTTTGTCCTTGCCTGACAAGGGGGTGGGGGGAGCGGGCACCACCCTCCCAGTTTGCCCAGGAGCCCTGGGAGACTGGTTTGTTCCCTGTCGCTGGTCCCACCGGGCTGGAGGGGCTCGGGGGGGCACCCGGCGGGCAAAAGCGGGTTCGGGACAGGTGCCAGCGGCTCCCGAAAGGTGACATCCATTTCCTGCCGCCGCGACCGCAGCCAGAGCCGCTTTGTCGTCACCGGCTGCGGGATGAACCCAGGACTCGCAGTCCTTGTCCCGGTCCTGTCCCGCTGCGGGTCGCTCCTTCGGGAGAGGGATGTGCGGGAGCACCGGGAGAGAAAGTCCCCATCCAGCCGCGGTCCTGTTCTGGGGGGATGGCGCTGTGCCCCGTTATCCCGGGAGGCTGGAGCATCCCCGGGGATCCGCTCTCGCTGCCAGCTGTGCTCGCCCTGGTTTGATCCCTTCCTCCACCGGGAGCAAAGCAGGGCTGGGAATGGGAGCAGGGAGAATGGGCAGGGTTGGGGCTCCCATGGGTGCTGGCTGGGTTTAGTATTGGGATTTGGGGGTGGCAGGAGCAAACCCCAGGGCAGGCGGGCTCACTCCCAAATCCCAGCCTGGCACAGCTCAACTGGGCTGTGTCTGTAAATCCCCTGCTCTGTGAGCTGCAGACTGGGGGGCCTGCAGGGGATTTTCATACCAGTCCCAGCTGAACTCTCCGTACCTGGGGGTGAGCTCCCAGGAGAGGGACACGGAGACGGCCACCCCCAGGGACAGGGCTGGGTGGAGCACTCCGGGGATGGGGACAAGGACAGCCAGCCCAGCCCAGCCCAGCCCAGCCCAGCCCAGCCCAGCCCAGCCCAGCCCTGCCCGCCCTGGGGACAGCACTGTCACAGCTGACGCTGTCACAGCCTCCTCTGGGCTCCGTTGCAGAGCCAGGACTGGACCAAGAACGACGAGAAGCTGCTGCAGGCCGTGGACTACAACGATGCCGGGCGGGTCACGTCGCTCCTGCTCCGCAAGGGCCTGGTGCCCACCAAGCTGGACTCGGAGGGCAAATCCGCGTGAGTGCCGAGCCCTGCCCTGGGGACACGGCTGGGCACAGGGGACACTAGTCCCACAGCCCCTGGTCTTGCTGCAGGTTCCACCTGGCTGCCACGCGGGGCAATGTGGACTGCCTGGAAGCAATGCTGGCCCACGGCGTGGATGCCATGACCAAGGACAGCTCGGGTGAGGGCATGGCCACCATGCACCCCTGGGCCAGTGGTTGTCCGAAGGTGATGAGGCTGAGGGGACAGAGGTGGCGACCACACCTGGGGGGCTGTAAATTGTCCCAGTTTCTTAAAGGAGCTCAAGCACTGCCTGATAAGCTCCTGGGATTGTTCCCTTCCTGTTCAGCCCCGTTCCAGCAGATCTCCCTGTGTGCCCGTCCCTCTGTCTGTCCCCCAAGCCGTCCCCTCTGGCACAGCCCCACTGGCCGTGCTCTGACATGTTTGTCCCTCCCCAGGTTACACTGCCCTGCACTTGGCCTCCAAGCACGGCCACCCTCAGTGTGTCAGCAAGCTGCTGCAGGTACGGCTAGAGGGAGGAGGGACAGAGGGAGGGAGGGAGGGAGGTGCTGTGCCAGCACAGTGTCCTCCCTGTCCTTGAACCCCCTTCCCTCACCAGTGCCTTGGCATGGTGGTTCCCAGCTCTGCGTGCTGCTGCCTGGCACCAGGGAGCCACAGGGGGTCTGTCCCTTGTCCTTCACCACTCCACAGAGTCTGTCCGTCAGTCCCCCGTCCTTCACCACACCACAGAGCCACTCGAGCAGTCTGTCCCTCTGTCCCCATCCTCCTGTAACCCAGGTTCTCCCCCCAGGCCTCCTGCCCCGTGGACGTGGCCGATGGCAGTGGCCGGACCGCGCTGCACCTGGCGGGTGAGTGGGGACAGTGCCAGCCCTGTCCTGCTCATGTCCCCGTCGGGGGCAGTGCTCAGCCTCTGTCCTTGTCTGCAGCTGCCAGCGGCTGCATCTCCTGCTCCGAGATCCTCTGTGA
The DNA here is from genome assembly GCF_041296385.1 of Aphelocoma coerulescens. Taxonomy (NCBI): domain Eukaryota; kingdom Metazoa; phylum Chordata; class Aves; order Passeriformes; family Corvidae; genus Aphelocoma; species Aphelocoma coerulescens. The sequence continues at coordinate 5,020,922 of NC_091041.1, read as the reverse complement.
CTTCAAGGCTCCCTTGAACAGCAAGGACAAGGTGAGGTCCCTCTGCTCCTGGTCCTGCTGTGCCAGGGTGGGGCTGTCCCACAGTGCAGCACAGCGTGGGGTGGGACACGGAAATTGGGCTGATATCGGGAGCAGGGTGCCCCGTGGGGGGATCTGAGCCTCCTCTGCTCATCCTTCCCCCTGCGCTGCCCAGGACGGCTCCACGCCGCTGATCCTGGCTGCCAAGATGAGCCACTCGGAGCTGTGCCGGTACCTCCTGCACCGCGGGGCCGCCGTCAACAGCCGGGACCTGCAGGGCAGGTGGGGCTGCAGCGCTGGGGGCCGGCAGCGGCCGCAGGGATTGTCCCCTCACCCGCGCTCTCCCCGTGCCCAGGACAGCCCTGATGCTGGCCTGCGAGAGCGGCAGCGTGGACACCGTGGAGGTGCTGGTCAGCGCCGGCGCCCGCGTGGCCGTGGTGGACGCCACCGGCCACGACGCCGCTCACTACGGGCTGGCCACGGGCAACGCCCTCATCCAGCACCTCCTGCAGGAGGCGGCCCAGCGCCGCTCGTGGGCCAGCGGTGAGGCTGCCGGGACACCCCGGGGCTCCCTGTCACCGTCACTGGGGGGTTGTCACCATCAGGACAGGCCTGGGACAGGCTGGGGAGGATGTGTTCCCTTCTCCCGGGTGTTTGGGGCTGCCTTTGCCTGTGCTGTCCCCAGCCGAGGTGCCCCTGCACCCACCTGAGCTCTGAGCCCCTAAATCTCCCCAATTTCCTTTCCCTCCTGCTCTGCCCCATAGAAGAGGAGTCAACTGAGCAGACATCGCAGGTGAGGGGCTGCTGCCCATCCCTGGAGGGTCCCCTGGCTCAGGAAGGAGGGAGGGCACTTGTGGGTGTGATGTCCCCTCTGCCCTGGGGTCTCCGCAGACGTCTTCGCCCAGCCAGTCGTCCGTCAGGGAGAAGAGCAGCACCCCGAGGAAGAGAAAGGCCCCTCTGCCTCCCCTGGGCACCCCCAGCCAGGTAAAAGGGGGGTCCCCATCAACTCCAGGTCCCCACCTGGCTTGGCAGGTGCAGAGCAGCCTAAAACACTCCTCGATGAGGGGTTCCCTCATTGAGGGGTCTGTGCCAACAAGCCCCCTCAGGCACACAGTGGGATTTTTGGGGTTTCCTGTGCCAGAAGTTGGACTCGATGCTTTCTGTGATTCCCTGCAGGAGGACCGGGACGCCTACGAGGAGATCGTGCGGCTGCGGCAGGAGAGGGCCCAGTTCCTGCAGAAGATCCGGGGCTTGGAGCAGCAGGAGAAGCAGAGACGGGAGGTACCGGCTGCAGGGTCCCAGGGAGAGGCCACCGTGTCCCTGGGGAGCAGAGGTGACAGGGGGGATGGGGACAGCACTCATCCCTCCCTGTTTTCTCCCCGGGCCCTGCCAGCGGGCGGAGCTGGATGAGAGCTCCCTGCGCTCCATGGAGAAGCAGGTGAGGCCAGGGAAGAGCCTGGAGGTGACCTCAGCTGTCTGAGGGGTCCCGGTGCTGGGAATGCCATCAGGACTCTGGCAGGAGCCAAGGGGACCCTGTTGCCATGTCCTGCCCCACAGATCCGGGAACTGGAAGAGCGACTGGCGGTGCGGGATGGGGAGAAGGAGAAGCTGGGCAAGGAGGTGGAGGCTCTGCGGAGCCGCCTGTCCTCAATGGAGGTGGGTGTGGGCAGGACACAGCTGGCAGTGCCCAGGGCTGGGGACAGGGGGGTCACCTCCACCCTGCACCCCCAGAACGAGAAGGAGAACACGAGCTACGACATTGAGACACTGCAGGACGAGGAGGGAGACCCACTTGAGTTCCCAGGTAGGGTCCAGCCAGCCTCCCAAGGACACCTCGGGAGGTGGCACTGGGCAGTGGGGGCACAGGTGGGCACAGCCCCAGGTCCCTCTGTCCCACAGGAGCGGAGCTGCTGCTCTCCAAGAAGACGCTGAGCCCCTCGGCCGAGGAGCTGCTGGCCACGCTCCAGGGGCAGGTGCAGTCCCTGACCGTGCAGAACAAGGAACTAAGGGAGAAAATCCAGGCACGTCCCCCTCCGTCCATCCATCTGTCCCTCTGTCCCCTGCCCCCTGTCCCACGGTGGCCTCATGGTCTCTCGGCAGGTGCTGGAGAACTACGAGCGGGATGAGAGCAGCCCCCCTGCCCCGGGGGACGTGGTGCCCGCCAGTCTGTACCGGGCCCTGCAGCGGGAGCTGGAGCGGCTGCGGGCGCAGGGCAGGGAGGCCACGGCGCAGGCTGGAGGGGATGGGCAGCGCGCGGCCTCGGAGCCCATCCCGGAGGGGAGCGCGGGACTGCATCCCACCAAGGGGCCAACCTGGGCCTGGGGCGAGTGCAAGGCAGTGCTGGACGAGCTGGGGGTACAGACATCCCCCTCCTCCTCGCCCTCTGGCCAGCGGGAGCCGGGCACGGAGCTGGTGGAGGCACAGGCGGCCCTGAAGCAGGCACAGGCCGAGCTGGAGGAGCGGGAGCGGCGGCTGGAGGAGCGGGAGCAGCGGCTGAAGGAGCTGCAGGGCCAGCTGGAGGCTGCGGAGGCTGCTGCCTCACTGAGAGCCTCTGCAGAGGAGGCGTCGAGGGAGAAGAAAGCGCTGCTGGAGCGCTGCGGGCGCGCCGAGGCTGAGGCCGAGGCACTGCGGCGGGAGCTGGAGGCGAGGCCGCAGGACACGCCAGGAGCGCCGGAGCCGGGAGCGGCGGAGCTGGCGCGGCAGCAGGAGGAGGCCGAGGCACAGCTGGCAGAGCTCCGGGCCATGCTGGCGCGCAGGGAGGCCGAGCTGGGCGCGCTGCGGGAGCGGCTGCGGGAGCACGAGGAGGAGGCCCCGGCGCGGCTGCGGCAGGCGCAGGCCCTGCGGGAGCGCCTGGCGCAGCTGGAGGCCGCGGCCGAGGCCAAGGCCCGCGAGGCCGCCCGGCTGGAGGCAGAGCTGGCGGCAGCCGTGCCGCGGGCGCAGCATGAGGCGGCTGAGGCCGGGCTGCGGGCGGAGGCGGCGGCGCTGGCGCGGCGGCTGCAGGAGCTGGAGCGGCGGCACGAGAAGACGTGCGAGGAGGTGTTCCGCGTGCAGCGGCAGGCGCTGTTCATGAAGAGCGAGCGGCAGGCGGCCGAGGACAGGCTGGGCGCTGCGCAGAAGCAGCTGGAGCAGGCCCAGGATGAGGCGCGGCGGCTGCGGGAGCTCCACGGCCACGCCGAGGATGCGGCACGGCTGGTCAGGGATAGGGACAGGAAGGTAGGGCTCAAGGAATCATGAGGGGGTGAATGGAGGGGAGTGGTGGCCTGGGAGCTGCACATGAGAAGTCACTGAATTTGGGTTGGAAGGGACGTTAAAGCTCATCCCATTCCACCCCTGCCATGGGAAGGGACACCTTCCGCTGTCCCAGGGCGCTCCAAGCCCTGTCCAACCTGGTCTTGGAAACTTCAAGGATGGGGCAGCCACAGCTTCTCTGAGCACCCTGTAACCCTGTGCCCTGTGCAGATCACGGAGCTCTCCAAGGAGGTTTTCAGGCTGAAGGAAGCCCTGAACGCCCTCCCCGAGTCTGGGGGGCCCCCACAGTCCCCGCCCAACACAGCCACGCTCCAGGCCCGGATCCGGGCACTGGAGGAGAAGCTAGAGGTGGGTACCAGGTGCCACCTGGTGGGTTCGGGGCTCCCATGAGCCCCCAGCCCTCTGGCCAAACCCCCTCCCTGTGCTGCAGGAGACAGAGACGAGGCACAGCAAGGTGGTGACGCTGTACCGGAGCCACCTGCTCTACGCTGTGCAGGTGAGCTGGGGACAAGGCTGGGGGAAACTGGGGACACTGGGATGGGGGCTGGGCCACCTGCTATCCACAGGAGGCAACTGAGGGGCCGAGCCAAGTGCCAGCCCAGGGACACTCATGGAGCCTCCCTGATGTCCCTGCTCCAAAGTCTCCTCCACCCCAGGGCCACATGGACGAGGATGTGCAGAGACTCCTGTGCCAGATCCTGAGGATGCAGCAGCTGCAGGAGCAGGGCAGATGAGCCCCTGCCAGCACGGGTGGCATGGGGAGGGGGGGACAGGTCTGTCACAGCACCCTCTGTGTCCCTTTGCTTGTCTGGGCAGTCTCTGGCACTGGCACCCACCCCACCCCCAGCACAGCAGCAATAAAGTTATTTATAGTCACACCAACGGGGTGGCTTCTCTCTGGGGGCACCGTCGTGGGCACGGGGGGCTGTGCGGACCTGGGGACTGCAGGAGATCAGTGCCACCATCTCCAGCCCTGCGGTCCCCCGAGGGGAAGGGGTGACCGTGAAGGGAAGGAGGGGTGGCATGGGAAAGGTGGGAACACTCTTGGCCAGGGCTGGAATCCCTTTCCCAGGGGCGCGGGGCGTGGGGATCCCGGTGGCAGCACGCAGGGAAACGGGTCCGTCCCCACGGGAACGGCACTTCCTGCGAGGAAATGGGCTGGGAAGCGCCGGGATCCGGCGGGAACAGTGCGGTCCCAGATGGCCCTGCTGCGGTGAGCGTTTGGGGGCACTGGGATCCCCTCGGGGCTGGGGACAGTGGGGGGTGTTGGAGGTGTGGGGTGACCCCACAGCGCCGGGCTTGGGGCACCCCCAAATCCAGGGAAAGCGGAGCATGTTCCCTCTGGGGCTGAGCCAGCCCATGGCTGTGGCGGGAGGTGACAAGGGCAGGACCTGTCCCTGTGGTGCCGGGCTTGGGGACAGCAGAGAGCTCAGCTCGGCCCCCAGGCTGGGCTTTGGGGGTCTCTGTGAGGGACAGTTCTGCCCTGGTTGGAGGTGGGGGCCACCCAAGGGATCCAAACCCTGATTCCAGGTGTGGGACTGCAGGGGTGGCTGCAGGTCCCACTGGGAAACCGTGGGAACAGCGGGAATTTTCACCCCCTTTCCTTCCTGGCTGTAGGATCTGACCCTTTTGGAATCCATTCCTCTGCAGGGTGTGTGGCAGGGCCACCAGGGAAACTGAGGCACAGCAGTGTGGGGTGACTCCAGGGTGATGTCCTGAGATCCCTGGGGACCTTTGGTGTCCCTGCTGTCCCCTGCGCTGGGGTATGACTGTCCTGCCTGTCCCCACAGGTGCCTGGGAAGCCCCGCTGAGTCTCCTGGCATGAGGTGGCTTTGGGTCGTGGCTTTGGTGGCACCTGCCTGCACCGTCCCCTACAACGGCACGGCGGGGAGCACTGGGGATGGGGACAACGGGGACAGAGGTATGGGGGACTGGGGGGACTGGCATGGAGGCTGGGGGGATCTGGGGAGCCTGGGTACGGCAGGCCTGGGGAGACTGGGAGCACTGGGGTTGAAGATGGAGAGAGCAGGGATGGAGGGGATTTGGGACACTGAGGGGACAGGACAGAATGACAGGGTCTCTAGGGACAGAAGTGTAGGGACACTGGAGAGACTGGGGACATGGGGCTTCAGAACATGGGCATGGAGGGACTGGTGATGGAGGAATAGGGACCCTGGGGGTCTGGGGACATGGGGGGCCCAGGGGCAGAGGCGGGGGACTGGGGACACTGGGAATGGCACTGGGGGGCCCAGGGAGGCCCAGACCCTTCCTCAGGCAGTGTCCCTGCCCCTGCCATGGCTGTGTCCCCACTGTGTCCCCCAGGCCCCTGCACCCCTCAGCACGGCCCCCTGGGCACCGAGGTGCTGCTGCCGTGCCCAGGGGGTGCGGCCGAGTGGCGCCGGGGGGGCACCGTCCTGGGCACGTCCCCTGCCCCGGGGCTGGCCCTGCCCAATGCCAGCCTGGCCCACGAGGGCCACTACAGCTGCCACCACCCTGTCACCGGCGAGACCTGGGCCACCATCTGCCTGCGGCTGGGCTGTGAGTGATCCCCCAGCCCTGCCGTGACCCCGCCACTGGCAGGGGGTCCCTGGGGGTGCTGGCAGTGGGGTGACCCCTGTCCCCTGCCCCAGACCCACCCCCACAACCGGCCATTGAGTGCTGGGCCACCAGCTACCCCCAGGCTGTGAACTGCTCCTGGGGGCTGAGCCCCGAACCCCTGCTGGACACTGAATTCGTGGCCACCTACAGGTCAGTGGGGGTCCCCAAAGCCTCCCCTCTGTCACCCAGCCCTGGCCCAGCTGAGCGCCCCATGTCACCCAGCCCTGGGCTGCTGTCCCTGTGTCCCCAGGCATGGCACAGACACAGGTGAGTGCACCCTCACGAGCCCACGGAGCTGCTCCTTTGGGGACCTGCAGGTGTTTTCCCTCATTCCCTACGAGCTCAACGTGACAGCCCGGAACCCCCTGGGAGCTGCCTCCGGAATCCTGCCCTTCCTCCTGGAGAACATCAGTGAGTGCTACAGGATGGGGGACACTGGGGTCCTCTGCAGGACCCTCGTGTCTCACCCTGGCGTGTCCTTTGGGGCTCTCTCCTGCTTGGGATGTGGGATCATCAGTGCAATGATTTGCTGGGGCTCAGACTGTCCCTGCACAGCTCACAGGGGAACACGAGGGCAGGATCCAATGACCCCATGCTGGATCCCACATTCCCCCCTTCATCTAAAAAAGAAGGAAAGTGACTTTTTCCATGCAGTGATGGGACAAGGGGGATGGTTTTAATCTAAAGGAGGATTTAGATGGGATATTGGGAAGGAGTTCTTGGCTGTGAGGGTGGTGAGGCCCTAGGATGGATTTCCCAGAGAAGCTGTGGCTGCCCCTGGATCCCTGGAAGTGTCCAAGGCCAGGTTGGATGGGGCTTGGAGCACCCTGGAATAGTGGAAGGTGTTCCTGGTGGGATGAGATGATCCTCAAGGTCCCGTCCCACCCAATCCATTCTGGAATTCTCTCATTCCTTGTCTCCCCAGTAAAGCCAGACCCCCCCGAGGCCCTGCAGGTCTCTCCCATCCCTGGGGAGCCCCAGAAGCTGCTGCTGGAGTGGAGCCCTCCATCATCCTGGCCCTTCCCAGAGTATTTCCCGCTCCAGTACCGCATCCGCTATTCCCGGGACAACGACTCCATCCCCACCACGGTACTGCCACAACGCTGGGTAAACTGAGGCACGGCTGTGGCTGTAGCTGGCGTGTCCGTGTCCCTGACCCCACTGTCCCCAGGTGGGGCCATACGAGCTGACATCCCACACCCTGACGGACCTGGAGCCTGGGACCCTCCACCACGTCCAGGTGGCTACCAAGGACCTCGCGGATTCCGGGGAATTCAGCGCCTGGAGCCTGCCGGCCTCGGGGACACCCTGGGTGGGGCCGTGACCAGCAGGACACGGCCGCTGTCCCTGTCCCGAGCCTGCTCCCATCCCTTGTCCCACCCCAGCCGCGCGGAGCCACGAGTGCTGCCAGGAATGGGCAATAAACCGGCTTGAGGCTCCGTCCCTGTCCTCATCTTGTGATGCTTGTGATGGCTGAGCTGCCCCTGAGGTCGTGCCCTTCACTGCCCCCACAGCCAGTCCCTGTGCTGTCCCAGGATGGTCCCTTTGCTGTTCCAGGACAATTCCTTTGTTATCCTGCGTTTGACCCTTTTTTTGCCGCTGGGGTCGGTCCTTTTTACGCCACAGGACGGCCCCTTTGCTCCCGGCCCCATCCCGGCCCTCAGCGACCACCGGGGCAGGGCTGTCACGGAAGCGGCGGCTCTGAGGGGTGGGCGGCCATGTCGGACGGGGGCTGTGGAGGGGGGGGGGGGGGGGTTCCGTGATTAACGGGGGGTGCCTGATCCCTGGCGCGGCGTTCTCCGGGCTGAGGCGGCCGCGGACCGGAGCCCCGGGGGGGTCACAGGCCCCACACCGGAGCCCCGGGGGGGGTCACAGGCCCCACACCGGAGCCCCGCGGCCGTTACCGACGCCGCCCCCCCCCCCCCGCAGCGCCGCCTGGTGGTACCTGTCCGCCGCTGCCTTCCCGCGCTCCGGCGGCGGCCGCTGTGCGCATGCGCAGCGGGGCCCGCGAGCGGTGGCGCCCCCGGGTGGTCCCGGCGCGTCCCGCCGCCCGCAGCCCCTGCGCGCGGGGAGGGGAGACCCCGGGGCGCGGCCCCTCAGGGCTGAGGCGATGGCGGGAAGCGGGGACAGGCGCGGGCGGGATTGGGAGGGAAAGGGACCGTAAAGATCGTCCCAGGCCACTCCTGCCAAGGGCAGGGACACTTCCCATAACCCAGGCTGGTCCAAGCCCCATCCAGCCTGGTGGGATGCAGGGGCAGCCGCAGTTTCTCTGGACAACCCGTACCAGGGCCTCCCCACACTCCCAGCGAGGAATTCCTTCCCCATATTCCATCTCTCAAGAGGGATTTGATGGGGACCTAGGCTGAGATCTGCCACCTTCCAGAAAGCACCAGAGCCTTTCCCAAGCTTTGCCAGGCTTTGTGCCCTCCAGGTTGTCTTTACTGAGCTCTACGGGCTCTGGAACCGCTTTCTGTCCTCACAGGTAGTTTTGGAAAAGGGCTGGTTTGTTCCATCCCATGAAGTTCCACCTCGCTCCAGCTGATGGCACGATTGGGAGCGTGTGGAGCCGAGGTTTTTCCCAGGAAGACAGACAGCCTGTTGGACAAGATCCCAGTTTTCCATCTCGGGTATCCGAGACAGAGCAGCCTCACACCCGGCTAGTGTTCGTTCCCACCCGGAATGAGAGCGGGGAAGAGCCTGGTTCTTATAAAATGAGAAAATAAATAGGAGTCACCAGGTCAGGGATGGGACCGGAGTTAATCTGCGGGATGAGCAACCAGCCGTTGGAGGCTCCAAAGGATTTCCAGCCCCAGGAATAGGCTCCCACCAGCAGGAGTTAATGGGATGTCAGTTCACAGGAGAGCTTCCTTCCATGGGACATGTGGGATGGAGGCAATGATCCCTGCAGGCATCCAGCTCCTCCTGTGTCTGACTTACAGCTGTGTGACCTTCCAAACACACAGCAAAGGGAAAATCCCAGGGAAAGTGGCAGCTGCCTTTGGCCTCATGCTGACAGTCGGCTCTGGTGTGTCCATTCCATGATCCCAAACTGGCTGGGCTGCACACCTGGGCTGTCTTGGGGTGATCCTGTAACCCAAACAGCCTCTGGGGTGTCTGGGGTGCCTGGGGGGTCTGGGATGGTCCTTTTGGAGCAGCTGCTGGCTTGGGAATGCAGCTTTACAAGGCAAGAATGGATTTACATGAGGGGACAAATTCTCTCTCCTGATTATCTTGGCAGTTTGTGGATTTTGCTGTGTGAGCAAGAAAAAACAATAAATTTTACTGCTTATTTCAGGGAGGCAGAATTGCTTAACACTTTAAACCAGGACCAATTATTTTTCTTCCTGGCTCCATCTCATCACGTCTGACCTTAGGAAGGACGTCAGCTCTCCTGCAAAATTCCCATATTTTAAGGTGACAGTAATCACTAAACCCTCCCAGGGAGTGGAACTGGTTAATATTCAAAAAGGTCTTTAAGCTTCTTGTTGGTTCAGATTTTCCTAAAGCCACTGCTGCAACACCAGGTTTGCACTGTAAAATCAGGTTAAAGCAGCAGAAATTCTTCTAAAACATGATGGCAGATTCCTGAGAGCTTTTCCAGGATGGTTCCTGTGTTGTTTGTGTTTTTGTCCTTTTGATTTTGGGTTCTGATTCAAAAATGGCCTTGGCAGGGCAGGTTTAATTGGTGCTGGCAGCTCTCAGATTTCACAGCTGTTTCTCCATCATTTATGTTCAGATTCTGGAGTTGTCTCTGTAACCAAAAGACACCACTTTTGATTAATTTAATTCTTTATTAATTTTTTCTTTGTATTTCCAGGACAAGACAGGAGCTCTGTGGGAACATGGGAACACACATAGCTACACCACAAATCCTCTGAGCCAAGGAAACCCTGGAGGAGAGTGTGATGAGAGCCTTTTCCAGCAGGTATCCAGGATCCCTGGGCAGGCTGGGAAGGGAATCTCTGACAGCACAGGAACTTTTTTGCTCCTATAATGCGACTTCCCTGGGCTTCCTGTGCCAGCAGCACAGGGGTGTGTAACTCAAGCCATGATTTGGGAAGAAAGGAGCCTGCACACCCTGACTTCCTTGGGTGGAGAGCTTGGCAATCCTCACTTAGACCCTTTCCAGTCTGGGGTTTTGGCCTCGGGAGAAGGGGCCTGCTGGGGAGCTGCCCCTACAAACCTTGTCTGGAACTTCTTGCACCTTCCCAAGGCTCCTGGGTTTAGTCTGGGGCTTGTTCTACCTCAGCACTGGGGAACTTCACAATTACAGCACTCCCAAGTGCCCCCCTCATGCCAGGCAAGGGGCTCTGCTGCTTCCTGACGCTGCCCCTTCCCTCTTTCCCTTTTACAGCCCCTCCAAGTGCAATAAAACTGCTGATTCCCATTTAATGGATAATGCTGGGCACTAACAAGCTCACCTCCCTCTTAAAAGCCAGTGCTGGCCTCAGGAGATCTAATTTAGGAACACGTGGAAGGCCAGGGTGTCCTCCAGGGCTCTGGGGTGGGAGCTGCTCCGTGAGGATCTCCAGCCCGGTCGGCTGGCAGAGCCTGGAGTATTTCTGTCCATATCCAAGCTGCCAGAGGCTCCCGGCCCCACCTGAGCATGATGCAGGACAGACTCACCTCTGCAGCAGGCATTTGTTCTCCCAGGAACTAGCAGCAGGATTCCATGGGAATTCCCATTTGTCCTTTGCCGTGGGCTTGAGCCACCACCTGCTTTCCCAAAGGTTTTGGGAGAGGATGGCAGAGCTCTCCAGAGCTCATCCCATGATGTCAGACTGGCCCAGCAGAGACAAGGATGAATTCACGAGAGCAAAGCAGAAAGATTCTGCTGAAATACAAAGGGAAAAGGCCTCGTTCCCAATGTGTGACAGTGTTTGGATGTGGGAAGGGATTTTTTGGATATGGAGGAATAAATATTGGAGAGGGACTTTGGAGAAGGGCTTGGAGTGCCAGGACACAGGGCAGGGATGGATGGGATATTGGGAAGGAATTCCTGGCTGGGAGGGTGGGCAGGCCCTGGCACAGGGTGCCCAGAGAAGCTGTGGCTGCCCCTGGATCCCTGGCAGTGTCCAAGGCCAGGCTGGACACTGGGGCTTGGAGCAGCCTGGGACAGTGGAAGGTGTCCCTGCCATGGCAGGGGTGGCACTGGGTGGGCTTTAAGGTCCTTCCAACCCAAACCATCCTGGGAGTCTTGATTCTATAAACCTGTGTTCCCAGCAAGGACAGAACCCCCCAAAATCAGAACCCCCCAAAATGGTGACATCCAGCTCCAGGAATGCCATGGTGATGGGAGTGACAGGAAATGAAGGGGTCCTGGGTGTCCAGAGACAAGCAGGAGACATGAAAGCAGCCAGCTTCACCTTGGTCAATATGGTCTGCTTTAAACTCTGTTTTTACTTCAGATTTGGGCTGCCAATAACTCCTTCAAACAATGATCTAATGCCTGTGTGAATGTTTGTGAAACCTCACTGCTCTGGCAGGTTGAGCACTTGCCAAGAAGCAATCACATGTAATTAGGGAGAAGGAATTGGAATCTCCTGGCCTTGCAGTGCAGCACATTTTCCAGTTGTGTTTGTCCCATTTGGACCATCTCATTCCTGGGGGTGTGCTCTGTGCTGGCGTTTGTGGGCCACGCTCCTGTCCTCAAGGGAATCTTTGGAGGAAGCACTGCCAAAAACCTGCTGGACAACTGGACATGAGGTGCCTGTTCCAGGCTGGCCCTGCAGCTCTGCATCCCTGGCTTGGCTTTGGAGGGAAGGAAGGATATCAGGAATTCCATCTGCACTCCCCTGGGGCTGCTGCAGTTCCCTGAGGGAGCAGTCACAGACCAGCCTGTGATCAGTTAATGGCCGTGGCCTGTCTGGGGAGAGCTTCCAAGGCAAAATGAAGGAAAAACTCTTCAGGATCATCAGCATCTCACCCGTGTGACAGCTGGAAATGGCTCCCCTGGTTCCCACCTGCTTATCCCTGCTTTTCCTTGGACACGGACGGGGTGACAAGGACAGAACTTGGCAGGGGCAGAGTCCACACGGAGTTTAGACCTCAGTCCCCACATTCTCACGTGGCACCTGAGGCCCCAAAGGACATTTCCAAGCAAGTTGGGAGTTTCGACATGGGAAGTTTGATGAGAAAACCCTTCTTGAAATTCCTGGAGCATCCTGAAATTCCCTTCACTCCCTTTTCCAGTTCTGGAGAACCAGACCTGTTGTGCAGTTCCTGGGGTGTTGTCCTGAAACAACAGGAGGTCGGGGACACACAGGTCAGGTCCTGTGGGACAAGGAGCTGTTATTTACGGAAGGAATCTTTTCCTGAATGTGAGACAGAGAGGTGGATTCTGCCCTCCAGTGGGGTTTGAAATCCTAAATTCCAGCCAAGACTCATCACATAAACTCGTGCTGAAGAACCTGACCTAGCTGGAATAATTGGAGGTAATTGTCAGCTCTTTCCAGATGACAAAACCCTTAATCACCAGCAGATGCTCAGCCAACCTCACAAAAAAGGCTGGAAACCCAGGGTGGAATGGGGAGGGCTGCTGTCCCAGAGGCACCGAGTTTCAGGAATGGGCAGCAATCTTCCTTAGGGGTTTTTCCAAAACATGGTCAGACACTGGGACCGGGGCAGTGGTTTGTGCTCGTGGCCTGGGCATCCCTCCAGAAATCTGGAGTTGTGCCATGAGCACACAGCCGAGTGACACTGAAATATCTGGGAACAATCGGAGATGGGGCAACTCTGAAATGAGGAGCTGAAAGGTTGGGCTGCTCCATGGGTTCCTGTCCCAGATCATTGAATCCAGACTCTGAGATCCCTGAAGTAGCCTGGGGTTTCCTAAAGCTTGGGATGGGTTGGATGTGAGTTGGCTGCACTCACACAAAGCTGCAGGAGTTGCCTCAGGTTCCACCTGGGAATTCCCTGCAAGTAGGCAAAGCCCTGAAGAGAGGAGATGGGATCTGATGGGGATCAGGATGCTGATGGAAGAGCAGGATTCCTGGCACTACCTGGGATATCCCAGTCTCAGCTGGGTTCCTGGGGGTGTGGAGACATTGTACAAGTAGAAATGGTCCTAGAAGGGTCTGACCCCACCAGACAATTAACCTGGATTGCTGATTAATCACAGAACTGTAGAACTGTGGAATGTCCTGAGTTGGGAGGGATCCACAAGGATCAGAGTCCAGCTCCTGGCCTTGCACAGGCACCCCAATAATCCCACCCTGTGCCGGACAGCGTTGTCCAAACGCTCCTGGAGCTCTGGCAGCCTTGGGAATGTGACCATTCCCTGGCCAGAGCACTTGCAAATTCCAGGAACCAGGATTTCCAGAGGTGTTTTTCCTTCTGTACAATGAGATGGCGAAGGCATAGGAAAACTGGGAACCCCTGGAAGTGTTCAGAGCAAGGAGCTGCCCTTGTACCCAGGCAGAGGCTGTGACAGCTGGACTTTAATTACACAGTGCTGTAATGAGGCACTGGGAGGCTCTGGAGTGGCTCTCAGCACATTTGGTGTTTTACAGCCACGGGGATTCATCCCTTCCCGTACAACCTCCTGCAGTGGGACCAATAACCAGGGATCCTGCCTGGAAACCAACGCCTCCCCTGGGAACATGTCTGGGACAAGACTCATTCCCGGCTCTTTGAAGTGGGCAGTAATGTGGAAACAGTGACAGCAGCACCGTTCCCGTGAACCAGGGGTCTCCCATGGGGGCAGGGGCTCTGCAGCTGAAAAAGGGGGAAAAATGAACCAGCACACCTTTGGGAAGAGGTCGCTGTGCCCGGGATGGGTGTGCAGGGCTGGGCTGGCCTCCCTTGCTGGGATGGAGCTGCTGGCCCAGGGAAGGCTGGTTGGGGGCCATGACCTCCTGTTGGAGCACTCCAGACCGACGGAACTCAGCAGCTGCATGAACTGGTTGTGGCCTCAAGCAAAGGCCATTCCTCCGCCGCTGGCTCCTGCCAGATGGTCCCAGCCCAGGCTCAGGGCCTCACGTCCCCTCTCAGCTCTGCTTTTCATGTATCTCTCCCCAAAAAAAGGGGCTGGGCAAGTGCCAGACTCCAGCAAACCCTCCGGAGCCGTCCCCCGGCTCTGGCAGGTCACCGGTGCTGGAACCAAGTCCATGTCCTGCCTCTCCAGCCCAGACATCCTCCTTGGCTCTCTCTGCCAGCTCTGGAATGAAAAATGGCTCTGCTCTTCTGTCTGCTTCCATTCGAATCCCTCTAGGAAAGAGCTCGTGTTCTCCAGCCCTGTGCTGCTGAAATTAGCACTGGCATCCTGCAGGATTCCAGGCTTGACTCGCGCCTCCAGGAGTGGGAAGAGCTGCCGAGACTGCGGAGACAAGTTGGCTGTGAGAGCCAAGTGTCCAAAAGAACACGTTCAGGAACAACACAGAGAGCAGGAGCTCCAGCACGGCAGGGAAATCATCCTGCTGAGGATAAAACTCCCAAAAAAAGTGTTCTTGGGGAGCCAGGAAGGGTTAAACCATGGCACAAGGTTTGGGACAGCTGCAGGATGCTGGAGTGGGCACTGGGATTGGAACCAGGATGACAGTTTTAGGTCACTCTAAGCTTTCTAATTACGCTTTTTTGGGGGGAAAAAAGAAAAAAAATGGTGTGTTTGATTCTGTAAGTGCTGAACATTCCACAATTGCTGTGTTTAATAAATACAGCGGGGGCTCCTAGGAGACTGAATGGGGCTGAATGAATGAAGTATGTGAGACATCTGAAACCTATTAGTTGGAGCAAACTGGTGGAGAGGCAGGAATTCTTCTCTTTTTAAAAATATTTATACATTTTCCTTTCATGTCAAGCCAACATCTTATTTGGGGTTATGTTCCAGTGGAAGGAAAGGTGTGTCGGGGGGAAATGCAGGGGGAGGGGAGGTGCAGATTTGGGTCAGGCCCAAAAGGAGCAGAAGGGCTGGGTGGCTTTAGGGCCATACTTTCCTTTTGGAATCGAACCCAGCACATTGATCCAGCAGGGGACTTTGCCCCAGCCTCGGTGGGGATGAATGTTTTGGGATTTGGTTCATTTTGGAGTGTTTAGGGGAGCTTGTCCCACCTGGAGCCCCTCGCTTGCAGCACCAGGAGAACTCCCCAGCCCTCTCCACATGAGGTTTATGGAGCCACGGGTCTGGTTTAATCTGGTTTGGGTATTTAGGCTGGAATTAGAGCGCACATCCAGTGTCTTCCTCACCACATGGACAGCTCCAGGAGGTCCCACCAGTGTCCAGCAGCAGCAGGAATGTGCCACATCCTGGAGGTTTCCACCCAGGCTTCTCCTCGTGCAGAATTACCTCACTGGCTTAGGAAAAGGCAGAAAAGTAGGGAAGATGGATGGGAAGGACACAGAATGTTCCCCCACGGAGTAAGCAGAGCTAACACCTCTTCAGGAGCCACTTCATCCGTGTGGAAGTCTTTGGAAAGGGAGAGAAAGAGTTGACAACACCAGTCTGGGCAGATCATTCCAAATGGAGCCCGAATTCCTGCTGGAAGCTGCACAAATCTGGGACAAGTCTCCACCTTTGGTGCTTCACTCTGTGTCTCAGGAGCTCACCCAAGGCTTGGAGTGACATCTGAGCTCACCTCTCCTTGTGCAGAGCTCTGGATCAAAGCTAAGGATGGTGTCAGAAAAGCCTGGATTTTGCAGTGTTTTCCAGCTGATAAGAGATATGTAAATGATCCCTGCTTTCCTGTGATCCCTAATGATCTTTATTCAGCCCACTTTTACTGCAGCACACACTCAACCCTTTCCCTCCAGGCTTCCTGAAATGAAAATGAGAAGTTTTAGGAAACTCAGAATTTGCAAATGTCTCCCATTATCCTTCTAATCTCCCCAAACTGATTAAATCAGAGGATATCTCCCCACTCCATAGGAAACAGATGTTCCTCTTGCAGCAGGGACATGCAGGAGACATCCTGAAATTTGTTTAATTTAGAGTCTCTTGGAGATGGGATTTTTTGGGGGTTACAGTCTCCGATGTCCAAGCTCAGATCTGGCTGAATTTGGAGTGGTGCCAGTAAGGAATTTCTGTGGAGTTTCTTTCCATCATTAGTGGAGAGAAACTCAACATCCCTGAGCTGAGAGCTTGGAAAGTAACTTCGGAGTGGTTTTTGATGGCATCTTTCAGTCAGTTTAGAGGTGAAAACATGACTGGGACATGGGATGAGGCTGGGTCTCATTTTGTAAGGGAATAGTGGAACCCATTCCAAGAGTCTGTGAACGGATTTAACTCTTTCTGGAGCTGTAGGGAATGAGGCACTCGGGAAACATCCTTTTCCATCCCTCTGGTTGCACTTTCTCTGTGGCATCTGTTCCCCATCAGTGGGAGGATCTCGGTGGATTTCAGTCTCATCACTTTTGTCCACCTATAACTCTTGGGTTTTCACATCTCTCCTTTTTATGTCTTCTCTTCTTTTTTACCACGTTCAAACACAATTCTGGTTTTGATGAAGATGCCGAGGGAAGTTTCCCAGAGAAGCTGTGGCTGCCCCGTCCCTGGAAGTGTCCGAGGCTGGACAGGGCTTGGAGCAGCCTGGGACAGTGGAAGGTGCCCCTGCCCTTGGTAGGGGGTAGAATGGGATCATCTTTAAGGTCTTTCCAACCCAAGCCATTCTGGGATTCTAAATGTCAGTGCTATTTCTAAAATATCTTGAATTTCCTCTGGATTGGAGGTTCTCAGTGTGTGTCCATCTGTGCATGTGTGGGTGGTGGTTGCATTTCAGAATTTCCACGACTGTTATAGCTCTTATGTTTTTTCCAAACAACTTCCTCCAGTGTGAGTTCTCCCTCCTGAAGGATCCGGACCCCACTCGGAAGAGTTCTCCATGTATGAGGGAAGCTGAATTCAATCTCTCACTGGAGATGATTTAAGGGTTCCTCCAAAGCAGAACCACATAACAACAACGCAGAGTTGGTTTAAATATTGGACACATTTTCCACCCTCCACATGTTGATGGTGCCAGTAACAAACTGTGGAATAAACTCCTTAAGTGTGAGCCAAGAATTCCCTTCATCAGCCTTTTGCTAAGGTGCACAATTTATCCCAATTTCTCCTGATTTACCCCAGCCTCAGCCTTGCTCAGACACATTCTCAAGGCGTGTCTCCTCCGAGCCTCTTGGGAGCACCATTTCCACGTCTGTTTGGACTGGCTGGACACGTCACCTCCCCTGTCCCTGTCCCTGGAGGGGGACGGGTGTCTCCGGGCAGGGACAGGTCCCGAGGGGGGAAGTGACCCATGGAATGTGAGGAGGAGGAGCTGGAGCCCAGAGGTTGGATGGGGCAGCCCTGGCAGGTGCTGAGCTGTTCCTGAATTAAACACAATTCTAGTTAATTAAAGTAACTTAGTGCAGTGCTCTGGGTCGGGAAAGGCAATGGATTGGGGGCATTCCCAGAGTCCTGTCTGGGGACAGAGAGGGACACTGGCAGCAGTTGAAGGGGTGGCGTGGACCCTCGACAAGGTGACTGCTGGGGATGTTTAATAAATCCCCTTTCTCCTGAGGAAGGCACTGGTCTCTTCCCTCTGGGAGCAGGGACAGGACGCAGGGAACGGCTGGAGCTGTGTCGGGGTTGGGATGGAGATCGGGAAAGGTTCACCCACATGGGATGTGGGCAGGACTCACCCAGAGCTCCTGGGCTCCAGCTCCCCCCATCTCCCTGCTGTGCCTCGGTGGGGTTTCAGTGTTTGTGTCCTCAGTACCATCCCTGGAGCCTCATCCCAGCCTCTCCTTCAGGGAAAGACTGAGCCTGAGCACAGTAGCTGGGAAAGATAATTTGCATCAGAATAAAGAGTCCAAAAACTGGGATCAGCTTTTGACCAGAAACACAGCGTTCTTGGGCTGTGAGAAACTTCTACAAAAACAGCAAGTTCAGGCTCCCTGGCTGCTGAGTTTTGTCTGAACACAGAGGCTGAATACCATCAGAATAGTTTGTTTTATTTACAACTTGCCTGAAACCAGAGATTCCTGGGAGATTTCCAAGCCAGTCACTGAACCCAACTGGATTTTGGTTGCTCTATTGCCTGTGAACCTGAAATTCTGGAGCTGCTCTGATCCCTGCAGCACTTTGGTTGTCTCAGCTCCCTCTCCCAGCATCCCAGTGACCCTTTCACAATCTCTTTGTCACGCTGTGGTTTATATTTGTCATGTTTCACATTCCCAATATATCATGGAATGGGTTGGGTTGGAAGGATCCTGAAGGACCATTCCCACTCCTGCCATGGGCAGGGACACCTCCCACTGTCCCAGGGTGCTCCAACCTGGCCTCGGACACTGTCAGGGATCCAGGGACAGCCACAGCTGCTCTGGGAATTCCGTCCCAGCCCCTCACCACCCTCACAGGATATTCCTTCCCGATATCCCATCCATCCCTGCCCTCTGGCAGTGGGAAGCCATTCCCTGTGTCCTGTCCCTCCATCCCATGTCCCAAGTCCCTCTTGCCTCGCAGTTGCCTGTTGAAAGAAAAGGAGGTTTCCTGTGTTTTGTCGTGAGCACAGAGGGAGCAGAGCTGAGCCCGACTCCGGCAGATCCGAAGGTGGGGAAGCAGCCAAGGGCTTGGAATCCATCCTGGGCTGGGAGCGGAGCAGAGCCCTGAGCTCAGCGCCGGGGCAGCTCCGCACATGGAACGTGACGGCTTTGGAGAACGGCACCTCTGCAGTCCTCAGTTCCAGGAATGTTCTAGGAAGTGGGCAGGAGCCTCCTGCTTTTGGTGAGAGCGGGAGCAGCCCGATATCCCTGGAGTTCGCCTGTGGTCTCTCAGACGCTGCTGTGGCACAGCAGCCACGGTGTCCGGGTGGTGTTTGGGGCTTGGAGCCCCCCTGCCCCCCATTTCCCCTGAGTGCTTCCCTCCCTTTATCCCCTTCCCTCTCATCCCACCAAACCTTTTCCCTGCAGCCGGCAGAAAGTGGGATTTTCTAGTTAATACCAAAATAAACACAGCAGTGTCCAGCACGGGAGGGAGAGGGAAGGGGGAGAGCCAGGGCCTGGGATGGACAAGGAGCACAGGGCTGTACATCCCAGAGAGCTGGAGGTGCTGCAGGATGGGAAAATCCTGAGGGAATCAGCAGAGCTGGGATGGGACCTGAGTCCTTTTCCAGATCCTGCAGCCTTAGGAGTGTTCCTTGTGGGATTTCTCTCCCTTTTCCCAGGCAGTGCTGAGCATTTGGGGTTTGTTCCAGGGCTCTTCTTTGTCGTGATGGGGAAAACATGAGCAGCGTCACTTCCCCACTCCCTGTAGCAGGAATAAAACAGGAGCAGAAAAAAGAGCCTGGTGGGGGCCAAAGGTCTTGCAGAAGTTGCCTCCATGGAATGGCCGTGAGCAGAAATCTCCAAGGATTTTCCAGGAGCTTGCATATTGCCCCTGTGTTAGCCCAGGTTCCATTGACTTCGTGCCTGATTTGGGTCCTTTCCCCGGGGAATGCACACACACGAATGAATGGTTGGAAAAGGGGATCCAGCCTTTGCTGAGAAGGAGGAACTTGTGATCCCCTCCAAACCCCTGCCAGTCCCAAAGCCTTGGGATCAGATCTTGCTTGGATTTTCTTCCTTCCTTCCTGCCCGTGCTCATTCATTTCACCAAGCAGCTGGAATCCAGCACACGGCAGGAGCCTGGCTGTGAACAAGGAGTGGGAAGAGGGATGCTCAGGAATCTCTAGGGTGGGACTGGATAATCCTTAAGGTCCTTCCGGCCCAAACTGTCCTGGGACCCTGTGGTTTATGATCCAAATGTGCCTTTATGCCCTACATCCCCTTCCTCTGTCCCAGCCAGGCAAACTCCTTCCCTGCTCCCCACATCCCTCTGGAAAAACACAAAGAGAACACAGAAGAATCCAACTGAGAGGCTGAAATTGGTTAAGGAGCAGGATTAGATCAAATATTTCCGAGCATCTGGGGCTTCTTGACCCCCCCATTGTGGCCCATCCCCGGCTGTCAGACCCTGAGCATTCCCAGAAGGAGTTAAGGGAGACCTGGGTGGGAGCCAAGAGCTTTTGCCGGAAGCTTTATCTTCCCCCCCAAAAATCTGATGTCTGGAGCTCTGGACAAGGCATTGTCTTCATAAAACACAACAAGAACAACAAAACAAGCCCTGCTATTCACAGCTCTGTAACAAGCCATAAAATGGGGGAAAAAAGGCAAAAAAAAAAAAAAAAAAGCCCTGGAAATGTAAGAGTTTTATTAAACTGGAACCATGTGTTTCCCATAGTCCCGTCTCCATAAGCTGTGCACATCCCGTCCATGTTTATGTTCTCCTCGGGGGTGTGAGGGGGTTTTTTCCATGCCTGGGAATGATTAGGAGGAGGGAGCCTGGATGAACTCATGTCTCCTGTGAGCAGCACCAGGAAACCTGCACACACCGGGAGAGGCACAAATCCTGCGGGAATGGCCGTGGAAACGCCAGAGACTGGGAAGAGGGAAAGGCAAGGAAAAAGGAAAAAGGAAAAAGGAAAAAGGGAAATTCCAGAGTGGAAAAAGAGGAGAAAGTTGTCCCATGTGGCTTGTTGTAGAAAGTGTGTATTGAAGTGCTGGATTGAGAATATTCCCTGGATATTCCTGTGGGCCTGGAGTGATCCTGCCTCACCCAGGGAGGCTCGGAGAGGCCATGTGTGGCTTAAACACCCCCCCTTCCCTCCTGGGGTCTCCAGCACCCACCAGGGGTTCCTTAAATGAGGAGATTGATCCTAGAAAAGAGAGCAGCTCCCTGGAGACTTCAGGAGCCCAGACAAGGAGAAGGGCCAAGTCTGGGATTTGCCAGGAGCCCTCGGCCTGGCTGGAGACATTTGGGCACAAGGAGTGGCCGCAGCATCCATGGGCAACTGGGTGGTGAAGTTGGAAGTTCAGATTTGAGCAGGAATGCCCCAGGAAGGAGGCTCAGAGGAGGAATCTCAGGGGAAATCTCGGGTAATGGGATATTTTTAGCTGGAATTGGCAATGCTGTGGTTGTTGTTTCCACGTGGGTGAACAGCCCCGGGGAGGACTGGGAAGGACTGGGAATCATCCCCTGTGCAGTGAGCAGGTGTGGTGACATCTGCACGGTGACAGAGCTTCAGAGAAGGGACATTACATCATGGAGAGTGACCTCAGATATCCCAGAGATTACGGAATTTCACCCATTTTTCCTGGTCCTGAGCCCATTCCCTCCCTCCGACCGGTGCCTCTCCTCCTGCAGGACATCCAGGCTTGCCTGGGGCACCAAGGACTGGCAATCCATGATTTCCTGGGCATCTGGTTGCAGATCCCAGGCTGGTTTAGGTTGGAAGTGCCCTCAAAGCTGCTCCCATTCCATGGGCAGCGACACCTTCCATAGACCAGGTGCTGTTAAAACTTCCCTCCTTATTTCTCATTTGGAATCCTCTGGATGTGGCATCCAGCTGATGATGGTTTTTTTCCCCAATGATAAAAGGTTTTTTCTATCCCACATTCCCCTTTTCCAGTGATAACCATGCCTGGCAATCAAGTTATCCCTCAGACTTCCTTTAGTTTTGATAAAGTGGCTCCCTCAGCTTTGCCAGCCCTCGGACCAGGGACTTTCTGCAGGCCTTTGATCCCTTTTGGAGCTGTTTTGCAGCTTCTGGGCCTCAGCTCATTCCCTTTGATGGCCCTGTCCTTATCCCTGTGGAAAACTCGTCCAGTTTGGGGTCTGCAAATGTTCCCAGCAGTACTTGGACATTTTTTGCTGTGTTGCTTCAAGCCCCATCCAACCTGGCCTTGGACATTTCCAGGGATGGGACAGCCACAGCTTCTTCGGGAATTTCATTCCAGGGCCTCCCCACCCTCACAGGGAAAAATTCCTTCCTAATCTCCCACCTATCCCTGCCCTCTGTCCATGGGAAGCCATTCCCTGTGTCCTGTCCCTCCAGGACAGTTTAGGAAGGACACAAGCCATGCATCCAGACGTGGGATAGTCAGGATGTGGGATTTGATGGTCATTCTGTTCCTTCAGCCTTTTAATTCCTCCTCTTGGTGAACGCCTTGAACACATCCCAAAAATAAGGATTCGTAGGAGCGGAGCCAATGAACACCAGCACCTTTCCTGGCAGAATTCCCTCTCCCCCTGCAGCTGCACCAAACCCACCTCCTGCTCCGTGCCCGCCGCCAGCCAGGAGCGGCCTTTCCAAGGGAATGACTCCTGGAGGTGCTGGCACCGAGGGAAATGTGCTCCTGCTGCTGGGACCCAGCTGGCAGCGGGCAGAGGGAGCAGGAGAAAGAGGGGTTTGGCACCTCCCAGGGAAGGCAGAGCTGAGCTGTTCCCTCCAATCTGTGAAGATTAAAAGGAATCAGATTTTCTGCTGGCTCTGGGTTTGTTCCCTCATTACCCCGAGCTGGGAAGGGGACCCTGCAGGACGGACTGGGGACACGGGGGTGTCCTGGCCAAGGGTGACATCAGTGAGGGGCTGACCCCCAACGAGGGGACGGTGACTCGCACACGACCCTGACAGGCAGAGCCCTGAGCGAGCCAAAGGATTCCAAAGGAAAATCTCCTTCCCCAGACCTTGGAATATGAATAATGTTTGCAAGACAACAAAATAATGATGCAACTCCCAGGGGACGTGGAAGGGTCTTTGCCAGACAGCTCAGACACAAAGGCTCTGCTGTGTGTGCTTCCTGCACTGATCTCATGGAATGCCAGGAATCATGGAATCCCAGACTCCCAGAATGGTTGGGTTGGAAGGGACCTCAAGGATCAAACCACACCCCTCTGTCCTGGTGCAGTAAGTGGCCACCAGATCCCAGCGATTGCTGCACACAAATTTCTTCCCATCCCTTTTGGTCTTGCTGTGTTTTCCAGAAATTCCTTTCAAATGTATCCTGAAGGTTTTGGACTCTTCCTAGACCAGTCAGACCAGTACCCAGCCAGACATTCAGGGGCTGGGATAACTGATAAACCTCTGGAAGCCAGGTTTGGAGCAGGAGTCCTCCAGTCCTCCGGGGCCTGTTCGGGATAAGTGAGGCCATGGCCCACCTGGGGCAGGGAGGGAGTTTAGGATCTGGGTACCATCCATGAGGGGATATTTGCATGGCAGGACAACTGTCCTTGGGGTAATTTAGATTAAGTTTGTTCCCCTCCTCCTTTTGGGGGGCAGAGTCAGGCTCTGCTCCAGCATTTGGGATGTCCCAGGGAGGCCACGGGGCTGGATTTGCTGCTGGGGAGCAAAATCCAGTGTTTTTGTGGCCCTGGGCTGCAGCTGTGCCATGGCCAAGCTGCTCCACACAGGCTGAGCTGGGGCAGCTCCAGCCTTGCCTGGGTGGTCTGGCAGCTCTCGAGCTCCAGATGCTCCTTGTGCAGCCCCTTCTGAGGGGGAGAATCCCAGGACAGGGAGGCAAGGGAGGGATGCCCAGGCAGGAGGAGAGCTGAGAGAGTTTGCATTTACCAGCTGATTCTGCACAAAGAGCAAATCAAACCCTCTGGATCTCCTTGGAGCAGGATCAAATGAACACTTGGACAAGACTTAAAAAGGATCCATCCACCCCGAGCAGTCAGCGATGCTTGGCCTGGCTGGTGCACCTTGGAATCACAGAATGTTCCTCCCCCCGTCAGCAGCTCCTCAGCCTTTGCTCACAGCTGTTCTCCTGTCCTGCTGAAATCCCATCAGCTTCTCACGTGGAGGATCCAGCACCTCTTGTCTCTCTCTCTTTCCATGTTCCTCTTCCTGCCTGAATTCCTGAGCCATGAACTCCCCTGCTTTTCGAAGGAAGGGCTCTTCACACACCAAACAAGGTTTGCTCCAGTACTTTCCCTTTCTTTTCACATTTTTACTTCACCACAGAGCCCTGCTCAGCTGAGGGCAATGGGGAGAGGCCTCATGAGTAACCCTGGAGTGTCATCCTTGCCCTCTGCTTCCCTCCTGAACCTCCCCAATCCCTGTGGATTCATTTCTTTGCTCCCTCCTTGTGCCAGCTGATGCTCTGGGCTTGGATTGGGCACAACGTTCCTGGGCATGGACCTGGTTTTTCCTCATTCATGAAGGATGTTTTCCAGGAGGAATGGCTCCAACCTGTGCCTGCTCATGGCTTGGATGTGCTTGGAAGGCAAGTGCAGAGCTCTGCTCCATCCTCACCTTCAGGAGAATCCAGTGTGCATTCTGCAAACTGAGCTGTAGGAAGGGATATCAATATTCCAGCTTTCCCTACAGCTACCCTCTTGTTTTCCCTTGAAATCAGCTCACGTGGAATTCTCACCTTCCACAGGGGAAAGGGTGCTCATGTGGTCACTTGTAGTCACTAAAGCAAATTCCAGCTCCTCTATAGAAAATGGGTTTTTTCGGCTCTGCCTTGGCAGAGCCAGGCAGCGAGTGGCTGGAAATCCTGCCCACGGCACCGAGCAGGAGTTCCTGGGATCTGGGGAGCTGGGCCAGGGCTCTCCATCTGTTCCAGCCCCGCTGCCAAGTTAAACTTCTGTGCTGCAGATTGCACAAAGGGGAGAAAAGAGCAACAAAAAAAGGTTGGAAAACGGGAAACTTGGAATCCAACTGAGGGTAAAGGGAGTGAGGTGGGGCTGGAGCAGACAGATGTGGTGGGGAGAGTCACATCTGCCTGGGGTGACCACTCCATGGCAGGGACACTCCACATCCCAGGAACAAGGGCTGGATGTGCCTCCAGCCCACCTGAGGGCAACAAGAAAGGTGTTTGTATCCCTGCTTGGAATTTCACAGGAAATGGAGGGATCACCTTACTCCTGGCAGGAGAAAGAGGCAATTTTCCTTCTAAATCAGGCAGCTCCCGTGTCAAAAGTTCCACAGCGAAATCCCACTGCACTCAGAGCAGGGCTTTTTATGAATAAAATCTTAATAAATGTCCAGGGCTTGATTTTTCACAGCAGCCTCGCCTGGCTTTGATCTCCCCTTGCCTGGGCTCGGCCCCTGCCAAGCCAAAGAGGGAAAAAGTCCCTTTCCCTGGGTTTAAAGCAAAGGGTGTTTTTTTAAAGCTCTTGGCTGTGGAGCCGTGTGTGATACATCATCCCTCGGCCCCATCCCTCCTCTCCCAAATCCAGAGCACACACTGAAACAATTTCCCTGTGGTTTCCCTCCTTGGTGGAGTCGAATTCCTAGAAAACAAAAGGAATGTTGCAACCGTGGTCACAAGCTCGGAGGCTGGAAATGTTACCCACGGCCGGGAGCCCTGGCGTGTCCTCAGCGGGGACCTGGGATCAGCCCTGGCTGGTGGCACCTCGATCCCAATCCCACATCCCTGGAGCATAATTCCTGCCACGTGAGTGTAAAATTAGGGAGTTTCTCCAGCCCTGGGAATTGCAGGAGGCAGTGAGCATTTAGGGAATTCTGTTGGCTCTTTGCCCTGGCCCTGAGGTCACTCAGAGCTCCCTGAGGTCTTGGTGTGGGTCTGACCTGGTCCTGTCTAAACCCAGAGTCTTGAGATGGGCACAGACTCATCCAAGTGAATCCACAATGAATGCAGAGCCAGGAATTCCTCCCTGGGAGGGCGGTGAGGCCCTGGGATAGATTCCCAGAGAAGCTGTGGCTGCCACAGGGATCCCTCGGGATGTTTTTGGGGTTGGAGTTTTGTTTTTGTAGATTTTAAGGGCATCTGGACAAGGTGCAGGAGCAGGTTTATGTGGATCGTCCCAGGAGGTGACAGCCACTGCCTGCTATTCCCTGTTGTCAGGAGATGGGATAATTCACATCCCTGGGATCACCTGTTCCCTGCGCTCATCCATTGAATTCTCTGGCTTGGAAAGTTCTCAGGAGCCCTCCTGTTCACACAGGACCTTTTTAATGTGTTCTTGGCGAACAAAGCTCACTGGACTGAGCCAAAGGTGAGGCAGGAGGGTGCTCCAGGCTGGTTATTTATTTAATGGCAGGGAGGAGGAGAAACCAGCCCGGTTTGGGGCTAAAAAGCTGCTGGTTGTGTGTGGGACTGGGAGCAAGGGAAGGAGTTAATGCTGTGGAACAATTTCCCCGAGGAAAGCTCTGTCTGGGTTGGTTCCTGAGTGTCTCTCAGTGCCTCATGTGGTGCTGCTCGCTGCCACTTTTGATCTCCAATTCCTTCTGAAATTCGATGGGAAGGTTCTGGAAATCCTGGGCAGTGCAGGTCCAGCAGCCACGTCCTTGTCCCCGTGCCCCCCTCGGCCCCTTTTTACCCCATTCCCACGGATTAAATCCCGCTGTTCCCTGCTTCCCGAGCAGAGTGAGCAGCGTGGGCTGGCCAGGACAGAGCCGTGCCGGGAGCTGGGAGCAGCAGCATCAATCCCACATTCCCTGACCTCAGCTCTCTGCAAGGATTGCAGCACAAGAGCCTGAGCTGGCTTCTTTTTGCTGATTTTTTTTCAGATGACATCACGGTTCAGAGCTGTTGCTGCCCTGACAGCAGTTGTGTCATCCTGGGAGAAGCAGCACGGACTAATTTTAGCAGTTTTAAGATAGCACTTTTTAATAAAGGCAGGAATGGAAAAGTTCAAGGGGCTTTCAGTCAGCTTTGCTGGGGGTTCCTGACAGGCCCTGATGGGGCTGAACCAGCTCCACTTTGATAAAGAAATGTAGGAAAGAGGTGAAAGAATCAGGGCTGACACCCAAATTCCCAGCTCTTGTCAGACTTGGGAGATCAAAGAACCCCGGGATGGTTTGGGTTGGAAGGGAACTTAAATCTCATCTCATTCTATGGCAGGGACACCTTCCACTGTTCCAGGCTGCCCCAGCCTGGCCTTGGACGCTTCCAGGGATCCAGGGGCAGCCACAGCTGCTCTGGGAAATCCATTCCGGGGCCTCCCCACCCTCCCAGGGAGGAATTCCTTCCCAATATCCCACCCAACCCCCCTCTCTGTCCATGTGAAACCATTCCCTGTGTCCTGTCCCTCCATCCCTTGTCCAATGTCCCTCTTCACGTTTCTTGTGGCTCCTTCAGGCATTGAAAATCCACAACTGGGCCAGCCCAGAGCTTCTCTTCTCCAGGCTGGACAATCCCAATTCCTGATATCCCAATTCCTGGTATCCCAGTTCCTGGTTTCCCAATTCCTGGTTTCCCAATTCCTGGTATCATTTCCTCCCAGAGAAAGAGCCATGAGCTTGCTGAGCATTAAACTGTAAAAGTTGAATTTGACAACTTTTAAGCAGCTTTAAACCCCTCCTCTGGGCATTTCCATGGTTCCAATGACATTAATTAATGAGGATCTCATCCTATTTTCCCACAGGATTATCCCAGACAGTCCATGTGCTACCTGGAGCTCCCCAAAATGAAGACATTGGATTTTTTTCTCTGCCCTCATTTGCATTATTTAGTGCCCACAGTTCCACCTGCTTGCACAGGAGAAGTGGCAAAAATTCCTGAATCCAGACTGGGAAAAACTCATAAATCCGTTCTGGGTTTGTTAAATAGCTTGAACAGATAATGAGTCATCTGCAAATATTTGATTCCATTAATGAATGGTACAATTATGGGCTGTACTTTTTCCCTTTCCAAACAACATTTGAGGAGCTTGAATAAATACAATAATTGAAAATTAATTTAAAAGCGCTTTAAAACCAAATCTGTATTATTTAAAATCCAATTCTATGTTCAGGTCAAGCTAAAATGTTCATCAAATCACCCCAAAATCAAATCACCCCTAAATGACTCCTCCTTTCTCTTCATTTCTCACTTGGCCCAGGGCACCAAAAAACTCAATTACTCTGAAGGTTCTACTCCCAGCACATAATTAATAATACTAATAATTAATCACAAGCGCTTTTCCACTGTGCCTCACACATTAAGAATGAAACCCTTCCCGGGCAGTTCCTCTTGGTGCCAGCTCCTTGAGCTAAGCCTAAGCTGCGTTTAAGGCCTCTCTCCTCCTCGAGGGGGAGGAAAATGTCATTTTTTGGTTTTTCCTGGCTATTTTTTCCCATGTGATGTCCCAGTCCTGCCCTTCCCAGGCAGGTAAAGCCCAGGCTGATTCAAGCTGGAATGGGGGCAGGAT
Organism: Aphelocoma coerulescens; assembly: GCF_041296385.1. Taxonomy (NCBI): domain Eukaryota; kingdom Metazoa; phylum Chordata; class Aves; order Passeriformes; family Corvidae; genus Aphelocoma; species Aphelocoma coerulescens. The sequence continues at coordinate 4,993,168 of NC_091041.1, read as the reverse complement.
CAGGCTCGGGGAATGGGAATGGGAACGGGAATGGGAACAGGAATGGGAATGGGAATGGGAATGGGAATGGGAACGGGAACGGGAATGGGAACAGGAATGGGAATGGGAATGGGAGTGGGAATGGGAGTGGGAATGGGAATGGGAATGGGAATGGGAACAGGAATGGGAGTGGGAATGGGAATGGGAACGGGAATGGGAATGGGAATGGGAATGGGAGTGGGAATGGGAATGGGAATGGGAATGGGAATGGGAACAGGAATGGGAGTGGGAATGGGAACGGGAATGGGAATGGGAATGGGAATGGGAATGGGAACGGGAACGGGAACGGGAATGGGAACGGGAACGGGAACGGGAATGGGAACGGGAATGGGAACGGGAATGGGAATGGGAACGGGAACATGAATGGGAATGGGAACGGGAATGGGAATGGGAATGGGAGTGGGAGTGGGAATGGGAATGGGAACAGGAATGGGAGTGGGAACAGGAATGGGAATGGGAACGAGAATGGGAACAGGAATGGGAGTGGGAACAGGAATGGGAACGGGAATGGGAACAGGAAAGGGAACAGGAATGGGAGCAGGAATGGGAATTGTCTCCTGGCAGAGCTCAGATGAGTTGCCAGAGCTGCATTCCCTGCCCAGCTCCATTCCCAGCTCTGCCTTTTCCCTGGCATCCCACAAGGCCGGTGTTAATTAGGCCGCTGTTAATTAGGCCGAGCCTCTCCTGACCCCTCCAGAGCCGGCGGGGGCTGACTGGGAACAGGGACGGGAACAAAGGAGCGCCGAGGGTTTCAGAGGGAGCAGCAGGAGAAGGGCTCAGGCTCTCCTGGAATTCCGGCTCCGCTGGGAATTGAGCCGATGGCTGCAGCCGGACCCTCCCATGCTGGGGTCAGGAGGGGACGGGGCTGGAGCAGATGTGGGATAACCACGGGGAATCCTTGGCTCTCCCTTTGGATCCCGTCTGGTGCAGGAGCTTCTCTGACCCCCTTGGACCTGGAAATCAGCTGGATTTGGGCTTTCCAGGGAGAATTCTGGGCTTCCGCCCCTGGGAAAAGCCATGGGTGTGCAGTGGCACGGAGCAGAAAGAGGATTTATGTGCATTTTATTCTGTGTTATTTAAAGAAAAGCCGTCAGTTGTGAGTCCTACAGCAGGAGGCAGAGGGAAACTGGGGGTTTGTTGGGTTTCATAGTTTTGTTTTTTCACAGAGCCGAAGAGGGAATTAAACTCCCAAAGTTCTGCCTCGGAACAAAGACTGAGTATCTCCAACATGCTTTTATTTTTTTTAATTTATTTTGAGAAAATGCTTCTTAACTTCCAAGGTTTTTCTCCTCTGGAGCCAAGGTAACTTTTGGGTGTGAAGATCTTGGGCTGGGTCACCTATTCCTTCAGAAATCCATCTTTCCTTCATTGTTTCACGTGAATTACCCTAAAAACAGGAAAATAAGCGGCCAGCAAAGTGCTTTTTACTTAAACTTTTCCCCCTGCTGTACCACACCACCATTTGCCCCCGAAATGAAGCCTAACCCCCAGGCTGAACCCGAATTATCCCCCCGAGCCCTTTGAAGCGAAGCCGCTGTCACTGACGCCTCCAGCCCAAATTCGGGAGCAGAGCCTTCCCCAAGGAAGAGCCCCGGGAATGCCGAGGTGCCAATCGGGGCCGCTAAACCCAACCTCTCCCCCAGCCCCTCCTCGGAGCCGAGAACTTTTGGCTGAAGAATGTTGGGCTGAGCTACTCCCACCGCTCGCGGTCCCCTCTCGGCGCAGGGCCCTCCCCCTGATTCGGATGAGGCTGTACCTTTTCTCCTCTCCTCAGGAGTGAGGGCTTTAGTCCCTTCTTTTCTGCCCAGATCTCCACTAAACAAAGGAGCTCTGGGCACATCACCAGCTCCAGGACACAAAGGTATTTAACCACTTTCCGCCTCAGCCCGGAGCTGCAGAGCTGATTTCTTTCTCTTTATCCATTCCTTTCTCTGTTTGATTGTGTCTTGCACATTTTTTTTTTTTTTTTAAATTGATTTAATTTGCACACCCACGGGCTTGGCTTGGAAATGTTTTCCTGCTTCCTTCCCAACCGGTTTAAAATCTGATTTTTGGGGGTTGATTCTCTCATTGCTTTCTCAGTGTCTTTCTTACAAGTGGGGTTTGCTGCAATTTCTCAGCGCTGCAAAGAACTTTTGGAGGCTTTTATTCCATTGAAGCTGTGACTCGCTCGCGGGTGTAAATGACTTTTCCATGCCTGTGCGAGCACTCCGGGAATGTCCCGTGTATCGATCATTTGTCAGGCTCCTCATCCCCCCGCGGGGAAGGGGATGCAGCTGGAATTCCTTCGCTTTAAATCGCTGGAGTGCAAAACTTTTTTGTCCTTTTTTTTTGCCACTTTTTTTCGCCCCGTGTGCCCCGTTCCTCGGGAGCTGCGGGACAGGGAACACTCTGCCTTTTGTGTGGCTGGAGATAAGCGGAGCCCGCGGAGCCGAGCCGGAGCTCTGGGGGCTGCAGGAAGGGCACTTTCTTTGTCTCCCAGCCCTGCCTTTCCCCTTCCCACTCTCCTCATTCACTGCATTTGAAACCTTAGAGCCTGAAAAATTCCTGCCCTCAAGAGCTGAGACATTCCCAGCTGGGACACTGGGAGCAGCGAGGGAAACTGAATTTATAATTATTTTTAATTATTTTTTAATAATCTTTAGGGGTTTTTCCTGTTTATTTTTGGGTTTTGGTTTTGGGTTTTTTTTTGGTCAGACACATTTTCTGTCCTGTCTGGGCTGATTCTCGAGGCTGGGCTGGCCCGGGAAAGCTGCAGTGGGAAAGCAGGGGGGACAGTCAGGGGTGGCTCGGGGGCCTCTCCTTCCCCACCCGGGGCCTCTCGCAGCACAGATTGCTCCCACTCCGGGGCACATCCAGGAGGATTCCTCACTCCTGGAACACCAAATTTTGGGGGTCTTGAGGTGAGAGCTGCATCCCGAGCTGCTGCTGGCCGGGAGGAGGAGGAAGGATGGGCTCCCCACAGGCAGAGCTGGGGGATTTGGGATTGGGGGCCCTGCGGATGGGAGGAGGGGGCACAGACTGGGAGGTGGGATCCTTTTTAGAGCCTTTCCCTTGGGATTTCTCATCTCCTTCCCCCTGATCCCAGCTTTGCCCCCCTGCCTGCTCCCCAGCCCGCCAGGACCACCCACCCTGTCCCAGGGGCCATCCCCAGGACACCCCGATGTCCCTGGTGCCCCAGGGGGTCACTGCCGAGCCAGAGGCTGTCCCCATCCCAGGACAGTTGTCCCCTCAGCCATGGATGAGCTGGGAGGTTGTTTTCCAGCAGCTGATCTCCTGCAATCCCACGGAGCGCAGCAGAGCTGTGGGAGGATGGTCCATGAGCAGGATCTGCTCTTTCTTGAAGCTCTCCTCTTGCCTGGAGGAATTTGGTCGCTCTTTGTTTCTCCATCAGGAAAATAAATGTGAGGCAGAACCACAACTCTTGGACATCTCTTGGTTTCCAGCTCTTGGGAAAGAAAGATCTGGCAATGCAGTGGTGGGGAATGGCAGTAGGAACACCGGGTGGGATTGTCTGGCCCCCTGGATCAGCTCCAGGAGGGGCTGCCTGGGGTGAGCAGTGACTTCAAAAATGGGAAAGTCCTTAAAAATGTCTCTTTCCCCCTCTTTTCCTTCCAGAAAGGGAACTCCAGGACGGCTCCTTGGCACCCAGGGGCTGCTGCCAAAATCCATCCTCCTCCAAGGGCAGCAGGGACCCTGCAGCTGGACAAAGCTCTCGGGGGACTCTCGGAATTGGGGCCACCATGGGGGATTTGTGGCTGGCCAGGCTCCTGCTGGGCTGCACGGCCGTGCTGGTGGTGGCACCGGCCCGGGGACAGTACGAGGGGGACTTGCAGACAGACAGATTTGCAGCCTACGAGGAGAGACCCCCAAACAGAGTGAGGAGAAGGGGCCAGGACTCCCTGCGAGGGTGAGTTTGAGCTCTGTCTCTTTGATAAAGCAGATTTTGGGTTGTTATCATGGCACATGGAGCTGGGCTGGCAGGATTGCCATTCCCTGAGCTCGGGAAGGAGTTGGATCTGCAGCAGGGAAGCTGCTGGCACAGGGAACAGCCAGGCGGGATCCCATGGGAGCAGTGCTGGGCACTGAGCTCCTTTTGGGGTCACAGCACCTCGGGCTCACCTGCAGGGACTGAAGAGTCCCTACACCCACCCGGTGGGTGGGTTTGTCTTCCCTGGGAGGGTGGGCACCGATTTCCCAGAGAAGCCGTGGATTTCCCATCCCTGGCAGTGTCCCAGGCCAGGCTGGATGGGGCTTGAAGCAGCCTGGGACAGTGGAAGGTGTCCCTGCAGGGGTGGCACTGGATGGGCTTTAAGGTCCCTTCCAACCCAAACCATTCCATGACCTGCAGCGGTGGCTCTGCCTGTTCTTCCCACGTCACCTGTGGGATGTTGTTACCCCGGGATTTGCCCCTGGAGTCCCTCTGGCTCCGCTCCCAGGTGCTGTGGCTGTGCTGGGAGGGTTTTGCCCCTGGGTGCTGCTTTGGGAAGGGGCCACACTCAGTCCCTTGGGGCGGCTCCTGCTCGCTCCCAGATCCGTGCGAGACCGGAGCCGTTTTCCACCTGAGGAGGGAGTCAGGGCCCAGCAGGAGAGCCCCGGGCTGAGCTCGGCTCTGCTGCTCTAAGATGGTTCCTGGCCCGCGTTGATCCTGGGTTATTTTAAGTCCGTCTGGCTGCAGCTCCTGGGAGCGTTCCCGTGTCAGTGGGCAGGAGCAGAGCGGGATCCACGCGCGGGGCCGGGCTGTGCCAGAGCCTCGGGAATGCTGGAATGCTGCTGGAATGGAGGGAGTGCTCTGCTCCCAGCCCAGCCAGGCCAAAGGGTTGCAGCTGGAGCCCTGGGGATGGAGGCAGCTCCTCCTGGAATTCCAGCCTGCATGGCCTCCCCTCCTGCTATGATGCCCTTGGAAAAGAGGGACAACGACTGCCCAGGGATTTGGGCTTTTCAAACTCCCCATGTGCATCCCCTGGGATTACTCCTAAGGAATTGTGCCATGCTCATCCTTCAGATAAAACATCCCAAATCAGACAAAACATCCCAGATCTTTATGGGGTTGGAGTGGAGGATCTCCAGAGGTCCCTTCCAACCCCACCCATTCCAGGGGGCTGTGATTAACGGGAATGAAGCTGCTTCTTGAAAAAACCTCTCTCCTCCAGCATTCCCAGCATTCCCACCTTCTCCTCAGTCCCTTCCCCTCCATGGAAGCCAGGCTTGGCTCAAGGCACCCAATTTCTTCATTCCCAACCCCAGCTCTGGGTTTTCCATCTCCCTCCGGCCCTCCCTCACCCTGGGATGATGCTCTGCCACATCCACAGGCTCCCATTGACCCTGGGGCTGTGTGGCTGATTCCTGGCTCTCAGAAAGGATTGGAAGGCATTGATGTGGGCATGGATAACAGGAGGAAAAGGGAGGGCAGAGAAGGAAATAAATATTCCCATTGTTCCCGGCACCCAAAGGAAAAGGCCACTGGTGTCCAGTGGTCTTGGAACACTCAGGGACTGGAGTGACTAGATCCAGTTGCAAAAATTCCTTACAGTCAAATCCCTTTGACTTCTGGGCAGGCTGAGAAGCCCAAATCCAAAGGGCCCTTAAAAACGAAGGGCAGGTTCTTGAGTGAGAAATGGCTCCTGCAACCCCTCCTGCACCTCAAACCCTCACTCAGGGCAGCAACCCCAGGCTCTGGCTTGGCTCCATTCCCCGTGGCTCCGGAGGGCTGGGATCACCCTGCTCCCTCCTTTCCCCTCCTGCCCTCTGGAGCCGCTGCTGCAGGAAGAGAACGCCCCTGGGATAAGCACGAGGAAATCTGTGCAGCTGGAACTGGAGCCCACTGAGGGATCATTGTTCCCCTGGCCCTGGGCAGAGCAGGGCTGTTCCTGGGGAGGGATTCCTGGTGGGCAGCACAGGGGGAGCTGCCAGGGCTGGAGCTGCTGCCTCAGGGGTTCCCAGGCTCCTTGTGGGGTGACCCTGGTCATGGCCTGGATTTGTGTCCAAATCTCTCCTTCCCAGCCCTTCAGCTGGAAATCTCCCTCTTTGAAACCCCTTTTCCAGGCAGAGAACCCCAGTGGGATGAGAACTGGGACATGTTTTAAATAAAGTCCTACTGGGCTTGGACAGCAGCTGCAGATGTCACCAGCCAGCTCCTGCAGAGCCAAAAATCCCAGGGATTCTCCTGTGGATTCCCCAAAATGGTGCTGATCCCTTGTCCTTGAAACAATTCTGGAGAGCTGCCATTGTGGATCAGCATTGGGAGGTTGGACTTTATGATCTCAGAGGTTGTTTCCAAATTTAAAAATTCTGGGATCTTCCCTGGCCTGGCTTCTGCTGCTTTGAGGCCTCAGGATCCTTTGGTGCTGTGGAATTTCCCTTTGGGCAAAGCAGGTCAGTCACAATTCCAGGTTTGGTTCTCTCAGAGTGGCCAAAGGAATGAACCAAGGGGGGATTTTCTCGGCACAGCTTGAAATGCAAATAAAGGTTGGGTCAGCTGTTTAAATTTGGAGTTGTTTCACAGTGTGGGCACGTGGGTGACCTTGACAACTGCATTTTGTGGAATTATCTCTTCTCCAAAGCCACACAGGGAACATTTAATCCCATTTATCCATGGTGTCCATTTAACAGCTCAGGACACCACTGCAAATATTTGCTTTGGCTTTGCCTTCACAGACCCCCAGCTTTCCCTTTCAGGAAGATAAACCAGTTTCAGTCTGGGATCTCTGCTGGTCTGAGCCTTCCCTTGGCTTCAGGGTTTGCAGGAAGGAATTTGGATAGAACTGGAATTAAAATCCAGCTGAGCTCAGCTGTGTCCCATGGGCTGGACTGGCACAGTCCCTGGGCACCACCCCAGGCACTGCCCTGGACACTCAGGTTGCTGTGAGAGGGTCCAAAAATTTGGATGTTGGGTCTGGATGGAGGAAAATGGAGAAATGTTGAGGATTTGCTGTTGGATTTAAGGGTGGAGCAGTGCAGAGTCCTGAGTGTTCTCCTGTGGGGAAACCTTCCCCGGCTTCCTGGACTGGCTGCAGCTCTGGTCATTTGTCTCCTGAAAGAATTTGTTTCCCAATGCGAGTTAATCAGAGTTTTCCTTTCCCACACCTTTTATTCCAGCTCCCAAAGCCTTTTACAGCATTTTCCTGCCATTCCTGGAGCATTTTATCCATGGCAGAAGTGTTTTCCCTCCCCAAATGCCTGGTGAAAGACAGACACATCCAAGGACTCAAGGGACAGCCACCAACCCTGACAAGATCGGGGTTTTCCCCTTCCTTTTGGGCATTTTTTTGCTCTCCCCTGCTGGGTTAATTGTTGGGATGATCCCTGAGGTGTTTTCTAGCCCCAGTGATCCTGGGATTTATCCTTGTCTGGGCCTCCCTTTCTCCCTCCATCTCCAAATCCTGTCATTTCCCACATGGGACAAGAAAACGGAGCCACACCAGAAGTTCAGAGAGAGAAATGGGACTCAGGTGACTTTTTAGGGAGGTTTTTAAACTCTGGAAGATAAAAATGCCCAAACATTGGTTCAGTTTCTCTTAAATATCATCCACAAGTGGCACAAACCAATTCCTGTGGGTTTTGTAGAATCCCAGAGTGGTTTGGCTTGGAAGGACCTCAAAGATCACCCAGAATCCACGGAAACCATGGGACTGGGAGGGAGGAGCTGCTCCCAGTGACTCTGGGTGCCCAACACGAGCTGTCCCTGCTGCTTTCCCTCCTCGAGGGTGCTTGGAGAGGCTTTGGAAAGAGGCTCCAGCAGTTCAGGCCAAAGGCTGGATGTGTTTCTGCTGGAATTACATTTATATGGAGCTCATTCCCATCCCAGCCTCCTTCAATAAAGGGGAAAGTATGAAATAAATGCAAAGCAGGGATTAAATGCAAAATAAACAAGCCTCTTATGCAGCCCTGCTTTCCCAAACAACAATTAATAAACGGATGGGGAGCCATAAACCACAGCCCAAGCCCGGCTTTAATCTGGCCTTAAACTCATTAAAGGAGAGACAATTTCAAATGAGCCTCTCCTGAAGGGCCCAGCCCTGACAAATCCCGTTCTGAGGCAGCACTGGAATGGGATTATTGCTTTAATGAACTCTTGAACAGTTTGCAGGAGCAGGAATGTGTGGAACAAAGGGAGAGCAGGGATGATTAGGCTGGGCCGTGCTGGCACTGCCATTTGCTGGGACCTCAGCGCTGCCTGTTTGTCCCGGGAAGAATAAAGGCCTGACTTCAAACACAACTCGTTATGTCAAGCCCATTAATTATGAACTGGCCCCTGCAAGTGAGAAGATGGATGGGGAGAGCATGTTGGGATGTTTGTGGGACCCTGCCCTGGCCCGGGCTGAGGGCAGCACACAGAGGTGGCCAAATTCATTGTGGGGAAAAGGGAACGGGAGCAGCTTCCAGTGGATTTTGGACACCTCCTCATTTTCCACTGGGGAACGGAGAGGGAAATGTTGGAGCTGCAGAACAGGAGCTGAGGGATGCAGGGGGATTCTCCATCCCCTCCCTGAGCTGGGATGCAAAGGAGGGGGAAAGCCAAGGGCTGGGATTTGGGGCCACAGGACACAAATGAGCCTGGAGCTGACTCTGGGATGATGTTTCAGATCAAGGCTGGAGCTCCATCACCTCTGAGTGTCCTCAGAGAGGGGCACAGGTGTGTTCCAGCAGCATTTCCATCCAGGTCCATCCCTGACCTTGCAGTTCCACCAGAATCTTAGGAATTAGAAAGGTTTCAAACCCACTGGAGGTGGCACTTGGGGACATGCTGGTGACCGTGGGGGTGGCGCTGGCTGATGATCTCAAAGGTCCTTTCCAGCCTCAACAATTCCATGATTCTCTGAACCAAGGTGCTCCTCAGAGGCAGCAGAAGCTGAAATGTCCCGATTTTTAACTCAGTCCTGGATTTCAGGGAGCCAGAGCCCCTCGTTGGGAGGGGAAATGAGCTTTAACTACAATGATTTAAACACTTCAAAAACCAAATCAGCAAAAGAGCCCCAAATTTCCTTCAGTAAAGGTGCAACTGGAGTTCTGCCCCTGTGATCCAGCCACCTCTGGAGCACATTCCTGCTTCCAGCTCCACGTCCTCCACACGTCCCAGCCTTGTTCCCAGCCAGGGCTGGAATACTACGAACAACACCAGGAACAACGTGAAGGCAGCACTTGGAAACCTCTGACTCGAGACTTTTGTTCCTCAGTTTTCCTTGGGCCCTGATTTATGTTGTGAAATGGTTGATCTTGGCCTCCTGGCCATGGCTGGGTTCTCTTGTTTTTGGCAGGAATCGTGAGGGAGAATATTGGAATGGCAAAGGAATATCTGGCAGAGGAGCGCAGAGGTTATATGGGTTTTGTCTGGAAGTTTTAAGGGCTGTATTTGAAGTTTCAGAATTTAAGGGGGGGAAAAAAAAGGGGAGAGTTGGTGGTGCTGCTTTCCAAATGAAAGTGTGAAGCAGTTCCTGGAAATCAGTTGGATTTTCAGTCTTTTTTCGAAGGAAAAGGTTCCTTTGTGGTCTGCAGGGGTTGAATTGAATTTTCACCAAAAGGGAGATTTTCCTACCATCACTCACAGGAGGTGTGTGAAGAACTCAATAAAGGGGAAAAATGCTCTTATGGCCAAAGCAAAGGTGTAGAACAAGATTTGGTAGATCCCCCCCCTTGCTGAAAAGATATAAACCAGAAAAGGATCAGGATTATGAGGCTTGAGCCTGGCTTTACCCAGAGCAGCTGGAACCCAACCCCTGCACAGCCTTGGCGAGACTTTCCTCCTGTTTTGCTTCGTTCCTTTGATGAACCCGAGTAAGAATGGTTTAAAAAATTAATTCCAGCTCCCAGAGGTGAGGCCCTGGAAGAGATTTCCCAGAGCAGCTGTGGCTGCCCCTGGATCCCTGGAAGTGTCCAAGGCCAGGCTGGAGCACCCTGGGACAGTGGGAGGTGTCCCTGCCCATGGCAGGGGTGGAATTGTATGGGATTGAAGGTCCTTCCAACCCAAACCAGTCTGGGATTTTATGATCCCATGTTTCTACGTGCTGAGTTTGGAATATTTTTGTGCTGGAATGTTACACATCCAAATTTCTGTTGGAAGTTCTGAGGCTTGTGGCTTTTCCTCGAGGCGCAGACATTCAGCACCTCTCACCTTTACACCCCAGCTCTTAGGACCAAAAATAATTGGAATTGTTGGGACTTGAATCCATTCCTAAAAGTCCTCAGGAGCTGCTCTGGAGAACCAGGGATGGGTGGAATTCAGAACCCCCTTTGCAGGACCTTGGCACTGTCCCTGCATTGAGCAGGGGCAGATCTGACATTTCCAGGGGGATTTCTGGAATTTTTCCTTTGTAAATTCCTCATCAAACACAGCCAGGCCTGGGGGAGCAAGCAGAGAACTCCTCAAAGTGAGAATTCCCTGGAATGAATCCTTGCAGCGTTTACAGGGGGGGTCTGGTCAGTCCCAAAGGAGGAGGACACGGATGTGCTGCGGATCCCAAAGTCAGCATTGCTCGGGATCTGTTCCCATGCCCTGACACAATCCCAAATCCCTCTGCGGGGGGAGATGCTTTCCCAAAACCCCCCTGACATTTGGCACCAGTTATTGTCCCCTGGTGATCCCCACCGAGGCCAGGGGGGCTCCAGAGCTGTCCCCACTCATTGTCAGGGCTGATCCCAGGGGTGCAGCAAAAAACCGGGCACAGACCAAAACCAGAGCAAATCCTGAACTGGGGGAAGAATTTCCAGCTTGGATGGAGAGGTGGGATCATTGTCCCTGGAAAACCACAGGCTGAAGTCATCCACATTCATGTGATTTCACTCTGAATTTCACAATGAGAGAAGGGCTGCGGGGGGGTCACAGATAATCCCCAAAGAAACTTCCCTGTCTCTTCCTTAAAGAAGCTTTTCCATGGATAGCAGACATCCGTCTTTTGGCACTGAAAATCCTCATCATCCTGAAATTTGGGAAATTTTCACTGGTGAAGCAAAGGCTGCCTCTGGATGGTTGGGAAAACCTGGAGTCGATGGCCATTCCCAAAGGTGAACAAGTTGGGAATTGGCTGAATCTCTTCCTGGAGGGTTTGGTTTCTCCCACAAATTTTTCTTAGGATGAGACTTGAAGACAGAAGAACTTTCCAATAAGGAAAGGGACAGGGAAGGTGGGAACTGGGAATTCCATTCTCCCCTGTCAGAGCGGCTGCTCCCCAAACTGGAGGAGTTGGCAGAACAGGAGAGAGATCCCGCGGCTCGAGTTACCCAGAGAATGCAGAGAGAGAAAGGCAAAATAACTGGGAAATATTGGGACGTTCCCAAAATACTGGCAAAGCTGAATGGATCCCAAAGTTAGGAGAGAGTGCTCAAGCAGGAGAGCGAGAAAGAGCTCCCCTGGAATCTGAGCCTGCGGGGATTCTCAGCACGGCCTTCCCTCACTGTTTCCCTCCCTCTCCAGCCTTTCCCAGGATCTGGCAACACCCGCAGCACCGAGCCCTTCCCAGCTCCTTTCCCAGCCCCTCGGCCGCATCCCGGGACTCCCGGTGGCCTTTCCCAGGTTCCTGCAGCCCCCTCCAGGTGCCGCGTGTGTCCCGTCCCCTGGGCCGTGTCCCCGGCCCGGCTCCCGCTGGGATCCGCTATGGATTTGGGAGGAGGCTCCTCCTGCCCACGTTTCACATCCAGCGTTTCCCATCCCACGGCTCTGTTCCAGCGGGTTTTGCCTCGTTTCCCAGCTCTCCGCTGGAGGCAGTGCCAGAGGGCAGCGCTCGGTGCCATCCTTTGAAATTCCCGCTGACTCCGTCCCTGTTTATCTCCGTAACCCCGGGGTTTGTTTCGAGAGCACAAAGGCGATGCCGAGCGTTTGTTTTCCCTCTGTCCTTCCTCAGCAGCCCTCTTTTAGTCACAGTCACCGCATTTGCATAATTCTCATTAGCGAATGAGCCCTTTCAGCCGCACAGAAGGTGAGAAGGGACGATCCATCCATGGAAAAACGCTCCAGGACTGCGCCCGCTCTGGGAAAGACCCCCAAGGAGGCAGAGCTGAGAGTGAGGAGGGGGGAAAAAAACCTCTGTATTTTTAAATTTAATTTTTAATTGAATTTTTAATATATATTTTTTAAAAAATTAATTGTGTCCTCATCCCTGGCAGTGTCCAAGGCCAGGTTGGACGGGGCTTGGAGCAGCCTGGGACAGTGGAAGGTGTCCGTGTCCCTGGCAGAGGTGGAATTCCATGAGTTTTAAGGTCCTTCCATCCAAACCATTCTGTGATTCCATGATTTTAAGACATCCCTTTCATCCCGACCTTCTTTCTGATGGAAATGAGGGATTCCAACTTGTGTTTCCTGGCACTGAGCAAACTGCTGATAATTCCAAAAGCAATTTTATCTCAAATTTACTGAAGATGTTATTCCCCCCCCCCCCCCCCCCTTACAAACCAGCGTTGTCCTTCTGGAGTTACCGCTTTGGAATCTCATTCCCTTCTCCCTCTGGGTCATTCCTGGGACACCATTAATCCCAGCCCCTTCACAGTGGATTCTCCCCATGGTTTATTTTGAAACTCCACTAATTTTTAGCAGATGCTCAGCAAGGTTCACTTTGGGAGGAACAATTGGCATCTTTTAGTTTCACCCTCCATCTCCCAGGATCCCTGCACGAAATCCTTGGATGGATCCCTTTTGGGAAGAGGTGCTGTCTGCCCCCTAATTAAAAATCCTCCACTTTATCCATTCCACTGAACTCCCTTCTCTCTCGGTCCGTGGGATTGATGCCACATTCCTCTTCCTCCACTGATTTTGACCTAACCCCTCCAAAATTCTAAATGGGAGGGAATGGAGTTTGGAGGGAGATGTCCCGCAGGGAGCTCTTCCCTGCTCTCCTGCAGAGCCTGGATTTATCCAAAGGCACTGGAACAGAGGGAAAAACCCCAAACTGTGTTTGATTTTCAGCCCCAACGTCTGTGGCTCGAGGTTCCACTCCTACTGCTGTCCCGGCTGGAAAACCCTGCCTGGAGGGAACCAGTGCATTGTCCGTGAGTATCCCTTTATCCCTTTATCCATTTTACCCATTTCCCTGCTCCAAGGGAGCTGCCAGCCCCGTGGGAAGGAATTCCCAGCTCCCACTGCAGAGCTCAGGACGGGGCAGGAGCAGGGATTGTGGGAATTCCCAGCTCCGCTAATCCCGATTAAACCAGGGTGGCTCCAACTGGTCCCGGTTATTTAATTCAGCCTTTAATCCTCTCCTGAGGTGTCCCTTGGCCGTGCCTGCTTTGGGACAGGAGGCTCCTGACGAAGTGGTTTTGCTGCTGAGGAAGTGATTTCCTCCTTGTTCCCATGGAATAATTCAGTTGGACACCAGCTGATGGTGACACTGCAGACCTGGTGTCACCAGAGGTGTCTCCCAGAGGGAATTTGCATCTTTGAGGGGCCACAGGAGGATGGTTGAGATAAATCTCACCTGGACTGGGAGGCTTCCTTGCTGTCTGGGCTCTCCAGGGCTGGAGAATCCATGAATGGGCTGATGTCCTGCATTTCTGCAGGATAAAGGTGTCCCTGCCCGTGGATGGGATGGGATTTAAGGTCCTTCCCACTCCTGCTCTGCCCACAGAGGTGCCCCAGGCCCTCCCTGGGTGATTCATATCCCGAGGGATGAATCCAGAGCCAGAGCCAGGTCTGTGAGTGAGTTCCATGTGCTAATCCCAGTGTCCCTCTGTGCCACCAGCAATCTGCAGGAATTCCTGCGGGGATGGATTCTGCTCCCGGCCCAACATGTGCACCTGCTCCAATGGACAACTTTCCCCCAACTGCGGCTCAGCTGGAGGTAAGGGAATTCTGCTGCTGATCCCAGGGGTTCTGTGCTCTCCCAAAAGGGAAAGGAATCGAATCTCTGCAGTTCTACCCTGAACTGGGCAGAGCCCACAAAATATTTTGGGGTGCTTTCCCTGAAGGCTTTTCCTGCAGAAATAAACGGGATTTTGGAGTGTTTTAAGGTCTCAGATGGAGAGAGACGCCCCAGGAATTAATTTCCCATCAGTGCCCAGCTGCAGAGGAGCCTCTGTGATAAAGTGACCCCTCAAACCCCCAGTCAGGGGGTGCCTGGGAGAGGGAAGTTCCCAGGATCTGCTTCCCAGGTGCCACATTTCGCTCCAGATATCCCTGCGGATGCCCCGGGAAGCAGCGGAGTCTCGGGGACGGGAAGGTGCTGGAGCCACGAAACTCCGGGAGTCAGGGTCCATGTGGGAGCAATCAGGGAGGAATTCCAGGAATGCCGAGAGCAGTGCATCCATCTGGGCACGGCCGTGGCATTCCCGGGAGCCCGGGCTGGATGTGAGGGGGGGGCTCCTCTGCGGGGGCTCCTCCAATCTGGAATTCGCTGTTGGGGGCTGGATTTCTGTGGAAAAGCAGACAAATTGTGCATTCCAGAGGCAAGAAAAGCCACTGTGCCTCCTCTGGAATAACAAAGAGCGGCGTTTCCTGCCTGGTTTCCTGCTCCAGGGAGTAAAGATGTTTTAGGAGTGCTCTGAAGGGGCTGTTTAGGTGGAGTAGGGAGTGAGTAGAGACAAAAACCCCACAGCTGATCCCTGGCAGAGCCACTGATCCCTTCCAATAAGTTGTAGGACTAATCCAGTCCAATCCAATCCTGGGAAAAGCTAACGAGGACGAGCTGCCATCCTCCTTTTCCTGCCATTTCTCCTTTTCCGACAACTTTGGCCTCTGCTGCCCTGGCAATTCCTGATAAGGCCTTGAAATTCCTGGTTGGAAGGTGTTCTTCTGCATTGCAGATCCACAGGGGACTCCAACAGTGCCAGGCTTGGACACTCCGAGGCTGGACTGGGCTTGGAGCAACCCGGGACAGTGGAAGGTGCCTGCCCATGGAAGGGGTGGAATGGGATGAGCTTTAAGGTCCCTTCCAGCCCAAACCTGTTGGGGATTCCCTGATAAATCAGAAGATGATGGGATCTCAGGGATTTTGGGATCATGGCAGGAGTCAGAAATGGGACCAGGAAGAGTCTTTGCCAGTTGGTTGGAAATTTCTGGACCAGGACTCTTCTTGTGTCCAGAGCCTGAAGTCCCTGAATTCCTCAGCTCCTCTGAACCTTATCCCAAGCTCCCTGCAGTGCGAGGCTCGGGATGTGCAGGGAGGAGCTGCCTGGGGCCAGCTGTGACACACAGACCCCTCCCAGCCCCCTCTGTCTCCGGGCAGCCTCCCAGATGTGCTGGAATTGCTTTCCCGGGGCTGCCTGAGTGAGCTGAGGACTGTAGGGAAGCAGATTCCAGATTGGAGCCTTTTCCCAGTAGGAACGGCCTTGTGTCTGGTGATCCAGGCAAGGCTTTGAAGCCTCGAGCTCCGTTTCCTGAAGGATTAAACTCCCATCTAAATTTGGGCTGAGCCCTGGCCGTGGAGCACGAGGAAGACGAGGAGACATCGGGACGGATCCAAACCAGCCCTGGATCCAATGTCCAGCCCTTGTGCCGAGCACTTGGAGCACGGAGACTTCCCAGCCCACCCCTCCCTGCTCCCAGAACTCCCACAAACCAGCAGCAGCCACAGAATTATCCCACTTGCACACTTGGGAGCCCTGCTGCTCCTGGACAGGCACTTGGCCCCAGCTCTTCCCAGCCTGGAGCTGGTGTTGGAGGAGCCACAGCTGAGCCTCCACTCCCACAAATCTGGCCCCTGGAGCTGCCGGATCCTGGCCCCTCCTCTCCCTGGCAGCCGGAGCTGAGCTCTCTGTGGGGTTCTGATGTGAATCCACTTTTCGGGTGACTTGCTCCAGCCTCGGGCCCTTGCCGTTGGAGTGGTCGCACTTTCCCGAGGAGGAATGGGCTGTTCCAGGCATTCCAGAGGGAAAGCTGGGTGACCTGGGGTTGTAACTCGGTGTTGAGCCCCAAACCTCCCTTTTTGGGCTGCTTTAATCCCAAATTCCTTAAACATCACGGAGTGATGAAACAGTTAAAGCCAACACTTTGTGTCCACAGCAGGATCAAACTTCCAGTTTATTTACTGCTATTGTTTTCCTGCAGTGCCTCAGTCACATCCAGTGGGTCATAATCCAGTGGGAAAGCTGAACTCTCACATGGAAGAATGGAGGATTCGTGCTTTTCTTTCCAAATTCCTTAAAAAAACCCTCTCCCAGTAACCGGATCTTGCCAAGGAGGCCACGTTGTGTTTGCAAAAGGAGAAATGTCTTAGAGTTGATGGTTTCCCCCCACCAGAGAAATTCCATCCCCCCAAACACCTCAGAAGGCTTTGATAGGGAGGAATTTGGAAGATTTGACAGCCCGAAGTGTGAAAAGGGTTGAAAACGGAGCAATAATGGAAAACAGCGATAAAAAGGGTGGGAAATATTGGAAAAGTGTAAAATCCTGAAAGAAAGGATTATGACAGGGAAATATCAGGAACTGTGCCCTTGTTTGCAGGAAATCCTAAAGCTGGAGAGGTTTAATTGGGGTGGATCCCTTAACGAAGGAGAAGGATGGATGCCTTTGGTGTGTGTGGAATGATGTTTGGGATGGAGTCAGGGAAAGCTTCATCCCCCAGAGGGTGGTGGCCACGGAACAGGATCCCAGGGAATGGGCACATTCCCAACCCTGCCAGAGCTCCAGGAGGGATGCACGGGGTGGGGTTGTTGGGGTGTCTGAAGTCAGGAGCTGGGTCCAGGATCCCTGGGGGTCCTCCCAGCCCAGCACATTCCATGACATCAGCAGCGTCCCCTGTCACTGAAGGACGTGGCCAGTCGCTGTCAGCTGGGCCAGGAATTCCCGGCCCATCCCGCCCTGCCTGGGATCCCGGGTGACGTTTCCTGTCCTGTCCCCAGTGCAGAGCTGCAGCCTGCGGTGCATGAACGGGGGCAGCTGCTCCGAGGAGTCCTGCCTGTGCCAGAAGGGATTCACCGGCACCTACTGCGGGCAGCGTGAGTGCGGGAGCGGGATGGGAACGGGATGGGAACGGGATGGGAACGGGAACGGGATGGGAGCGGGAGCGGGATGGGAACGGGATGGGAGCGGGAACGGGAACGGGAATGGGAACGGGATGGGAACGGGAGCGGGATGGGAACGGGAGCGGGATGGGAACGGGATGGGAACAGGATGGGAGCGGGAACGGGAACGGGAACGGGAACGGGAACGGGAACGGGAACGGGAACGGGAACGGGATGGGAACGGGAGCGGGATGGGAACGGGATGGGAATGGGAACGGGATGGGAACGGGGGTGGGATGGGGATGGGAACGGGATGGGAACGGGATGGGAATGGGAGTGGGAAAGGGAAAGGGCACCCAGGACACTCCAACGTCAGCGCTGTGTTCTCCTTCCTTCGGAATCTCAGCCCTCCCTCCTGAGCAATACAGACGCAGCTCTGTCTCAAAATATAGATATTTGATAGAATTAATAGATTAATTTATTTCCCAGCATAATATAGAATGAATTGATATGATAGAGATTTTTCAAATCATTATAATATATAGATAACGTTGCAGATAGCATTGTATGTACATTATATACTGTATATAATATATAGATAATACAGAATATATAGATGTGTTATATATCCTAATATATTCATAATACACATCCCATCATTATATCAGATAGTACATGCATCATGTATTATATATAATCATTATATATACCTTATTATATGATCATGATATTATTATATTTGCTATATTACAATTATTAAATCATTATATCATTTATAAATTATATACATTTATATATTTTATATCTATTGTACCATGTAACACATTTTAAGAAGCCTTTAGTAAGCAACTAAGCCCAATCTCCTTGAAAGAATCTCTTCTCAATTAGATCAGTTAGAACTTCCCAAATTCCAATCCCTGGATCCGTGTGGGAATCACTCCCAGTGAAGTCAATGAGAATTTTTAAAGCACCCCAAAGTCCCCCTGAGCTCTGCCTGATCCCTTGGTGCTGAAACTTTCCCAAAAGTTCAGCCGGAGGCAAAGGCTCCATATGGAAAATTTCACCCTGAGCAGCAAAAGCTTGGGAAAATTCTAAGGAGCAGCAGCCCAGGGCTGGGGATGGAACGTGCAGCCCTCACTACGTGCTGCTCCCAGCTCCACCCCGCGCCTTCCCGCTCTGGCAGGACATCCCAGCAGGGTCGGGAATGCTGCATCCCCCTGGCCCCGTCCCAGCAGGCAGATCCCGGCTCCTCGGCTCCGGGTGGGAACTGAGGCAGAGCCTGGGATCGGAGCTGGGAGCTGGGCACTGAGTGGGGTCTGTGCAGGGCAGGGGCCTGGGGGGTCCCTTCCTGCTCTGGAGCTTCCATCAATCCATGAGTTTATTCGGGACACTTCCTTCGGCTCCAGCCTGGGAGCTCTGAGTGCAGGGTTTAACCGAGGCTAGCAGGACTAAGTTTAAGTCAGGAATATTTTAAGCCAGTGACTATTTTAAGTCAGGGAACACCTGAGTGTTGCTCAGACCTCAGTTCCTTGCTCTGGGCACGTGGGATTGAGTCCCTGAGCAGCCTCCCCTTCTCCCACTCCAGCTTTTCCCTTTGTGCATTTTCCCATTTGTATCTGTTCATCCCGACCCTGCCACCTAAATCCCAAGGCTGGCCTGAGGGAACTGAGATTCCAGAGGGCAGAAAATCCTCTCCAGTACAATAGGAGTTTATGGCCTTTGCAGAAAGCGGCTCAGGCAGGGACAGGGAACAATTCTTCCCAGGAAAAAAATTAAAACCTCAGATTTTTCTCCGCGTTCGCTGCGCTGAGGCTCCGGATGGGAGAACACGGAGCTGGTGTTCCAAGCTCTGATACTCCAGCCGCGATGGAGGTGACATTCCGAGCTCTGCCAGCAGCGTGTGTCCCACTGAGGGGGTTCTCCGGGAGCAGAAGTGACGGAATTCCTGTTTTCCCTCGCAGCTGTGTGTGAGAACGGCTGCCAGAACGGGGGCAGGTGCATCGGGCCCAACCGCTGCGCTTGTGTCTACGGCTTCACCGGGCCCCAGTGCGAGCGAGGTAAGGGCGCCTTCCCTGCAGTGCCAGGCCACAGCAGCAGCAGCACAGCTGAGCTCCAGGCTGCATCCCACTCTCTGGGTTTAGGTCCGGACATTCTGGGTTTTGTTGAATTTCTGCTCGTGCCCAGCTGGTGCCCCAGGCACTCCATGGGATTCCTGGTTGTGGGATGAGATCTCCCCGGGATGTGGCTCGGGGTGGCTTTGCTGGGTTGACATTGGCTGGGTGTGAACAGAGAGATGGGAATTCCTGAAAGAAACTTCTGGAGAAGACTGGAAAATCCAAGTGTCCTGTGTGTGGGGAGAGGGGAAGAGGCAGGGGGCTGAGCAGGGGCAGACTTTGGGGCCAATGTATAAAATTCTTTACATAAAGGAGCATTTTCACAAAGCCTGCAGAGATTTGGCTGAGCCAGACTTGTGTGAGAGACAAAACAAATCCTCCAGCTGTGTCCACACAGCTCCTCCCCGCCAAGGCAAACAGAGCCTGCTCTGTCCGGCTGGGAACAGCATCCCGGGGGTTTGCAGCCAGGTGAGTGCTGGGACTGACCTTCCAGGGATAACCAGGGAGCCAGGGAACAGCTTAACCCTTCCAAGGGAAAACTGCGCTCCTGCTCCATCCCCGGGGCTGCTGAGAGGAGTCCCTGAGCACCAGGATTTGTGTCCTGTTGCTCCAGGGGGTGTTTGGTGGGTCCACAGGAATCCTTGGGAGTCTCCGTAACGAGATTCCAGCAGCAGGACCTTCTGTAGCTCTCAGTTCGGCTCCAGCCCTCACTCCTGAGGATTTTCCTGGGGAAGGATTAATTCAAAGCAGAGCCTGAAGCCCTTTCCTCACAGGGAGAGAGGACAAATCTCATCACAGAGCCAGGGAATGTCCTGCATTAGTAATGGGAGTAATGAGTGAGGAGCATAAACAAACACAAACCAAGCACAAGAAATTCCACCTCAGCAGGAGGGAAAACTTCTTTCCCTGGAGGTGGCAGAGCCCTGGAACAGCTGCTCAGGGATTTGGGGGTTCTCCCTGTCTGGAGACTCCAAACCCACCAGGTTCCTGTGTCACCTGCTCCAGGTGACCCTGGGTTGGACTGGATGATCTCCAGCCCCAGAATTCTGGGATTCTGAGGGCCCCATTCCTCACAAAAAGAACTCATCCCCCCCCAAATCCATCCAATTCCAGGTTTTTTTAAGGGCTTCGCTTGAATTTACTTTGCTATCGCCGTAGCAAGAAATAATTTTAGTTTTAAATTGGAATAAAGTGAATTTCTGAGTGCAAAGAACAGCTCCAGTAAGAGGCAGCTTTGTGCTGGGAGCAGAACAACCCCCCTCACACCTCATCCAGGAAATTCCCCTCTCCAGAGGTAAATACCCTTGGAGCGAGGAACTCACAGAATTCCAGCATCATTTCCTCCCTCTCCCTGACATCTTCGGGGACGAGGGACCGGGGGATATTTTGTGGAACCTGAGCCCCCATTACATCAGTGTGGGAGGAAAAGCTGCAGCCCAGAAAAGCTGAGGCTGTGGGGCCAGAGGCCAAGGGCTGGTCACGGTTCTACAGCACAGTGAAGGATTTTGATGTCATGGCTCTGATTTCACCCTCCCTCAAGTAGGAAAAAATGACCTGGACCAAGTGACTGAGCTCGACTCAGGTGATGTTTGGAGCTCCTCCTGTGCTCCAGGGATGAGGTTTTTAATTTGGGGCTGTTTTTCCAGCCAAATGAAATCTTCCCCATGGCGGCCATGGAAGAAAATCTTTTTTATTGGAAAAATGGATTTTTACAGGGACATTCTGCACCTTGGGAGGTCCCTCTGACCCCTGTGGCACAGGAGGCCCCTGGGGTGGGTTCTGCTCCTCGTGGTGCAAGGTTCCCAAAAGTTGAACCCAAAAACTCGTGGGTGGAACATTTCCCCCTGAGCTGGGCTCTCCAGTCCCGTATCCATGGAGGAATTGTGCCCATGGAAAGAAAAGAGTCACATTTTCCTCCTTCCCCTCCTCTCTTCTGCTTCCATCAAGGAGCAGCTTTTTATTTCTGAGGGTCCCTTTGATGTCCCTGCAGGGAGGATCCCTGGAATTCCACACTTCTGTGTCTGCAGATCCACCAAAATTTCTGACAGCTTTTGATTCCTGTTTTTTGGGAGGGGGGTCCTGTGAACCCAGGATTCCTTGGAACTCCTCCAATCCCAGCAAAGAGCTTTCCAGATACCCCCAGCTGCTGAAGTGTGGGGTGGAGGGATGAAGATGCTCCTGCCCATCACTAAAATCAGGGAAACCCAACTCAATTTTGTGCAATTCCTCTCTCAGGGGTGTCCTGGCCACCACCCCCTCCCAGCTCTTTATTCCAGGATAGGCAAATCCCACAAAACCTCTGCCCAAAAATGCTCCCACACAAATTTCTGCTCCCTTTAGTCCTGTAAGGAACACTCAGGCCAGGAGGAATCCCCCAAGTTCAGCCACAGCCCGGTCACCATCTCCAGATCTGCTTTTCCCTGGGATCCAGGAGCTGTGGTCTCTTCCAAGGGATCTGGGAAGTGCCAGGTTTCCACCTGAGTGCTTGGGAAGAGTCTGGAGCTCTGGAAGTGCCACCCCAGCACCTCCACTGACCACCCACGACAAGTCCTGACCCCGAGGGCTCTTCCAGGCGTTTCCAAGCCCTGCTCTGACATTCCTGCCTTTCCTGCCCTCTGGAACCCCCAGCTCCGTGTTTCCCTGTGCTCTTTGTGCCTCTGGAGCTGCTCCTTGCAGGAGCCTGAAGCTCTCTCGGGTTTCATCAGGCCGAGACTTCGGCAGGAAACTGTAAAAATAGGACAGGAAAACGCAAAAAAAGTTCTCCCTTTACAATTTCCTTTGGATGTGTTTTTTCAGCACTTGGAATGTCTGGCCTTAGAAAGTGCCCCCGCCAGCTTTTTCTTTTCTGCAAAAGTCCAAACAGTTAAACTTGAGGAATGTGGCTGTGTTTGGATGAGGTAAGGAAATGACGAGCTGGAGAAAGTATTCCATGAGAAAGGAGCCCCTCAGGGAGACCCTGGGGCTGCTCCCACCCCCTCCCTCAGCCAGACCCAGCCCGAGGGGCTGGAGAGCCTCGATCCAGGCTGGAAAACACCTGGAGAACAACAGGAATAATCCTTTGGGGTTGGCTCCTTCCCGTGGGGTTGGGCTGGTGGCTCTGGGATGCTGATCCCTTGTGTGATGCCCTGAATGTCCATGGAGGGACACAGGGAATGGCTTCCTGTGGCCAGAGGGCAGGGATAGGTGGGATACTGGGAAGGAGTTGTGCCCTGTGAGGGTGGGGAGGGGCTGGGATGGAATTCCCAGAGAAGCTGTGGCTGCCCCATCCCTGGAAGTGTCCAAGGCCAGGATGGACCACCCTGGGACAGGAACAAGATGGGCTTTAAGGTCCTTTCCAACCCCAAGCATTCCAGGATTTCAAGGTCTCTGTGAGCAGAGCATCCATTGCTCCACAGAGATTTGATTTTATCCTGTCTCCTCTGTGATCCCTGTCTCTCCCAATCCCTGTCCCTGTCTCTCCTGATCCCTGTTTCTCCTGATCCCTGTCTCTCCTGATCCCTGTCTCTCCTGATCCCTGTTTCTCCTGATCCCTGTCTCTCCTGATCCCTGTCTCTCCCAATCCCTGTCTCTCCTGATCCCTGTCTCTCCTGATCCCTGTCTCTCCTGATCCCTGTCTCTGTCTCTCCTGATCCCTGTCTCTCCTGATCCCTGTCTCTCCTGATCCCTGTCTCTGTTTCTCCTGATCCCTGTCTCTCCTGATCCCTGTCTCTCCTGATCCCTGTCTCTGTCTCTCCCTATCCCTGTCTCTCCTGATCCCTGTCCCTGTCTCTCCTGATCCCTGTCTCTCCCTATCCCTGTCTCTCCAGTGGCCTCCTGCCCAATCCTGGGATTTGTGTTGCTGTGGCCCCATCCCAGCGTGGGCAGGAGCTCCCTGGGGATGATCCACAGGCCACTTTTGTCCCGCTGATTTTAAGGAAAAGCCTCCATTGTTTATTGTGAGAAGGAATTGGAGTTCTGGCAAAGGACAAAGCTCCTCTTCCTCGGCTCTGTTTGTTTGTTTTGGAGAGGAGGAATTCGGCCCCTGGCCTGTCTCAGGAGGGAATTCCAGAGGGTGGGAGAAGAGAAAAGCTCCTCATTCCCTTCCCCTTCCCTTGCGCTGGGCTCTGGATCTACTCCCACGGTAGATTTGTGTGGCTGGGATTGTCCTTTAGATAACACAGAAAGTTGTGGAATTATCCCACTTTTCCATCTCCAGGGATCTGAATTCCCACTGGAATTGACTCAGGGACACCCTCCTGGCTCCATGGTTGTTGTAGGAGTGGAGGAAACTCTTTTTTCTTGTGAATATTTTCAGAAGTTCCTGATCAAACCCTCCCCGTTTCCCCCAGGCACAGTCAGGACCAGTTAAAAGGGAATAAAATGTTCATTTTCAAAGCCTTTTTCATTCCCCCCCAGCAAAGGGGTGATCTCAATCCACTCCTAAATCCAGTCTTTCACGTCCCACTGAAACTGGGGATGAAACAAAGCCGTAAATGCTTCAGGTCCAGCTCCAGTTTCAATCCAGGTGCTACAAAACCTTTGGAAAACGCCCTTGTTGGGAGCCGTGTTCAGTTTGTTCCCTGCTTCAAAGAAACCTGAGCTGCTGGAATTAACATTCCCGTGCCAAATGACGGCGTTAAACCCTGCTGTTATCCCAGGGAAACATTCCCGTTGTTCTCCTCCGGCACTGGGAGGCTGAGCCTGGAGAAGGCACCCTCCAGCCGTTGTCCCTCAGAGCCTGACGGGCTCTGATGGGGATTTTGAACACTCTGAGGCTGATTATTCCTTTTTAATGAGGCCAAGCTGCATTTCTGGGATAAATTCTGGCTCTTTTTTCACCTCTTGGAGGAGGTGAAGGAGGTTCTGGCAACGTGGATTTGGGATAAGGAGGGCGGGCAGAGCGTTCCTGGTGCATCCCAAGTGCTGGGAATGTGGGAAGTGCCCAGGTCCAGGTGCTGGCTTGGCTGGTTCCAGAGGAATTGGCCCCATTCCAATGCCCCAGCCCTTCCACAGGACTCCACGTGGGCCATCCTGGACACGATAATTTGGGATATTGTGAGGAAGCTGCTCCCAGAGGAACAGCATGGCTGGGTGTGAGACATGGATCCCACCCCAGTCCCTGGAATTGTCAGGGATTCAGCTCTCGAGGGGTTCCCAAAATCCTCCCAATCCAGGATGCCTTGCAGTGCTTTAATGGGAACTTTACCTGGAGCTGGAGAGGTGGAACTGCTCCATGTCCCACACTGGGCTCTGCTGCTGGGAAGAGGGAACAGCAATCCCAGCTTTCCCCTTGGCTTTTCCAAGGAAAAACCCAACTCCTGAAGGACAGCTACCTGCAGCAGGATTCCTGGAACATGGATCCCATACAGGGACTGTGAGAGGCTTCAGACATCTCCTAAGCCTCCCCATTTCCTTCATAAAATTTCACTGGTGCCTCATTAAAAATTTAATCATTTGCCCATTAAAATTAGCACCAGCTGGGGCTGGAAGGCAGCCAGGGCTCTCCAGACTGCAATTTCCTTGGCTTCGTTCCCTCCAGAGGAGTCATCTGCATAGGAAAAGTTATTTTGGGCAATTATTTGCTTAAAAGGGGGTGTTCTCCTCACAATCCCGCATTCATTATCCCTCTCCAGGAGCTCCTGCAGTGCCTGGGGGAGATGAGGTGGGAGCTGCAGCTCTCCCCGCTTTGCTCTCTGTTCACAGCATCACTTTGGGGTTTGACATTTATTAACCTGAGTTTTCTGGGGTCCACCCCACAGTGACATCAGCCACTGGTCTGGGATGGTTGGCTCCAAAAAGAAAGGATAATTCTTTGGTAACTCCCCATGGTTCATGTTTCTGGTGTGATTCCCAAAACAAAGGCATTTTTGGGAGATCCCATCCCCTTCCCACCGATGTAACTTCCAAACCATTCCTTTTTTCCCTCTCAAACCCTTCTCCTCTCCACCTCCCGGTGACACCCACAGCCCAGTCTGATCAGCTTTGATTTTCAGGTATGAGCTGCTCCAGAACACAAATCAGAGGGAGCATTAAGCTGGTAATGAGGAATTCTTTGCTAATTGATTCTTTCCCAGACAGGAGGATTTCCTGTGTGTTTTCCATGGATTTTGGGATGCTGTTACCTGGGGGTCCCAGTGCTGTCACCCCCTTCCACACAAGATTTTTGTTGCTTCACACATCAAACCCAAACCTTTCCCTGCAGGGACATCTGGGGGTTAATCCGGGAGCAGGGAACCGGGGTCAGGGCAGTTCCTAATTACTGCCTAATTCCAGCCTGGAAATTCCCTGAGCACATCTCAGCCGGCCTCTGGCTGCCTGACCAACACCTGACTGCTCAGACAGGTCGTGGGGAATGTTCTGGGCTGACAAGGACGAGGTTCAAGGGGATTTTTCCAGCCACAGATCAAACACTTCCGTGCCACCACCTCTGCCTGGCAGAAGGAAAATCTCATTGAGAGATTTCGCTTCCTGCTGGATTCCTGCTGTGCCTCATGCCTCATCAAGGGTCATGGGAGCCCAGGCAGTGGAAAACCCACATTCCTGAGGGCAAAACCCTGCAAAAATTGGGTTAAAATCCTTGGAGTTTAAGGGATGGGAGAATCCTAATTGGGAATGGGAAACCTGCTGGTTGTTCCTGCAGTGTCTGGGGTTTAAAGTCAAAATTGCCAGGAGATGTTTGAGAGCTAAAGTGAAGAGAGACAGCATCCCAGAGTCTGAGAATTTGAGAATCCCAGAATCCCAGACTGGTTTGGGATGGAAGGCAACATAAGAATTGTGGAATTCCAGACCCTGCCATGGGCAGTGACACCTTCCACTATCCCAGGGTGCTCCAAGCCCCATCCAGCCTGGCCTCGGACACTGCCAGGGAAGGAAATTGATTGCTTTTCTCATTCCTGAAGTTCTCCAGGATAGGTGGAATTGCAGCCCTGGAATTGCCTCTTTGCCTGACTTTTGATTTTCAGTTCCTTTTAGGGCCAGCACCACCTCCAACACCGGGCTTCAGTTTGTCACCATTGCAGTTTCCCCCCCAGATTTCGCACGAGTGGCTGTGCTGGAAAGGGAACAGCACTGAGAGCCGGGCAGAAATCCTGGGATTTACGTGCTGGATCTAATCCAGGGATTGATTTCCTCCCCAGATTACCGCACCGGGCCCTGCTTCAGCCAGGTCAACAACCAGATGTGCCAGGGCCAGCTGAGCGGCATCGTGTGCACCAAGACCATGTGCTGTGCCACCATCGGCCGCGCCTGGGGCCACCCCTGCGAGATGTGCCCGGCCCAGCCCCACCCCTGCCGCAGGGGCTTCATCCCCAACATCCGCACCGGGGCCTGCCAGGGTGAGCAGGGATGGGAGGGGAGGGAAGGGAGGGGGCAGAGCCCCTGAAGAGCCCCGGAACAGAGCACACAGAGAGCAGAGCCCCAAAACAGAGCCCCAAAACAGAGCCCCAAAGCAGCCCCACAATGGAGAACACAGAGCAGAGCCCCAAAGCAGCCCCACAATGGAGAACACAGAGCAGAGCCCCAAAACAGAGCCCCAAAGCAGCCCCACAATGGAGAACACAGAGCAGAGCCCCAAAGCAGCCCCACAATGGAGGACACAGAGCAGAGCCCCAAAACAGAGCCCCAAAGCAGCCCCACAATGGAGAACACAGAGCAGAGCCCCAAAGCAGCCCCATAATGGAGGACACAGAGCAGAGCCCCAAAACAGAGCCCCAAAGCAGCCCCACAATGGAGAACACAGAGCAGAGCCCCAAAGCAGCCCCATAATGGAGGACACAGAGCAGAGCCCCAAAACAGAGCCCCAAAGCAGCCCCACAATGGAGGACACAGAGCAGAGCCCCAAAGCAGCCCCCCAAAGCCCAGAACTCGCTGTGGAACTTTGCCAAATCCCCGCCCTGTGTCACGGAGCTTCTCCATGCACCCAGAGTATCCCATGGGATTTTCCAAGATCATTTAATCCTAGAGATTCTGGCCACGCTGTGGCTCTCGGGTGAGCTCCTCCATCCCACAGGGTGTCCTGGATCAGGCTGGTATTTCTCCCAGAGAGCCATGGGATGGACACATCCTTTGGGAAGCATTCCCAGACTTTTGTCTCCCTCTTGCTTGAGCCAGGAATTCATTCCTGTCCATTCCCTGTCCTTATCCCTGGTGCCATCTGAGGGATAATTCCTTCTGGAATGTGATCCAGCTCCTTGGAGCACAGGAAAATCCACACTGGACGTGGGTCCATGGCTCCATTCCCTGACATCCTTGCTCCTCTTGCCACAGATGTGGATGAGTGCCAGGCCATCCCTGGCCTCTGCCAGGGCGGGAATTGCATCAACACCGTGGGATCCTACGAGTGCAAGTGCCCTGCAGGGCACAAGCAGAGCGAGACCAGCCACAGGTGTGAAGGTAAGGGAGGCTCCAGGCCTGGATCTGCCAGGATTCTCCTCTTCCCAATGTCCTTGGAGTATTTTAGTCTTGGCTTTTTCCAAGGCAGAGATGGGGGAGAGCTCCCATTCCAGGCTGGATCCCACCTCCCAGCCAGCCCCACCAAAAGGGTTTTTTATCTTCTTCCCAGAGTCCAAGGCCAGGAAATGAGGAATAGGCCTTGCCTGATCCCCTGATCTTCCCTGAAACCAGAAGGAAATGGTTTGGTTTGTTCACAGAGGGGTTTTTTAAGGATGTTTTAACGGGAACATGGATTGATGGCACAGAGGGGACCTCTGGAAGGGTTTACCCAGGCTCAGCCCAGGGCTGCCTCCAAAGCTCTGTCAGGTTCTGAGTCTGATCAAGCCTTGAAAACTCAAAAACTTTTAATTCCGAGGCTCTTCATGAGGGCTGTGAAGATTTAATCAGTGTGAAATATGGAATCAGACTGGCTGTGGGAGCTAAGGGAGAGCTCTGCCTGCCTCTGGAAGCCCCTGGAACAGTGGGAGGTTGGGATGAGATGATCTTTAGGGTCCCTTCCAACCCAGACCATTCCAGGATTCTGTGCCCTGGG
The DNA here is from genome assembly GCF_041296385.1 of Aphelocoma coerulescens. Lineage (NCBI taxonomy): Eukaryota > Metazoa > Chordata > Aves > Passeriformes > Corvidae > Aphelocoma > Aphelocoma coerulescens. The sequence continues at coordinate 4,965,187 of NC_091041.1, read as the reverse complement.
TTCAGCCCCTCAGGAAATCTTTCCCAAAGAGAGCCAGGAGCTCCAAAGGTCAGTCCCTGGTGGGGGATGGACATTCTTCCATCTCCAGGAAACATCTGTGTCTGTGGCTCCTCCTGGGCAGGGTGCCAGGAGACTTTCTCTAAAATCCTGACAGAATTCCTGCAGAGCTCCCACATCCAAGGATTGAAAGCAGGAGAATCCAGCGCAGCCTTTTTCTGTGTCAGGTGAAGGACCAGCTCCCCGAATCCAGTGATATTCCGGGAATTTGCCTGGCCAAGGTGGGACCAGGGGCAGCAGAAAGCTGCTCCTGCCTCTCTCTGCCTCTCCCATGCCAGCTGGGGAGCAGAGCACATCTGAAACCAGTTGAGCTGGAATCTCCTCCATCCCGAGATTAAACCAAGTCCATTGTCTGGATCTGTCCTCCAGATGTGAGGGGCCTTCCCCTTCCCCCAGTGCCTGGAAAAGCAGCCCCACAAACAGCTTCCCTTCCCCATCCTGCCCACAAAAGGGACATCTCCAGCATTCCCAGGGGCTGCTCCACCCTTGGGATCACCACCAGGTCAGGATGCTTCCCTTTGGATCTGGGAGTCCTGCTGGGAATGACATGGAGCAGGGATGCTCCAAAGGGATGGGGTTTGAGGGCTCCTTTCCCAGCTGTGTCCCCTCCATGTCCCCACAGGGGCCACCGGAAGGTGAGGAGAGTCCCAGGAAAGGGAAATCACCTTTGGAGTATCACTGCTCCCCTCTAGGAATGTGATTCCCTAAAACCACGTAATAGGGGAATAGAGAGGGTTCCTCTCCACTTTACGGACACAAGAAGGTTTGGGCCCTGAGCTCCCCGAAAATCTCTGAATTTCCTGAACCCTTTGATCCATCAGGATTTTGGTCCAGCAGATGGAGCATCAAATTCCTGAGCTTCACATTCCTGCTGAAACTGCCAAAATCTCTGCCTTGGTCCAAGCGTCCTCCTCACTGAGCCCAGGGGTTCAATCAAAGCAGCAACCAGAGGATGGATTTGTTATCCAGGTGTGCTCCAGGCTGCAGATCCCAGCTCCGCAGGAGATCCCTTGCTGAGTTTTGGGTTCATTTCACAGCTGGGGAAAGGAGAGAATTCTCTGCCGTAGGAGGAGGAGCTGCTTCCCTCTCGTTCCCAGGCTCCCCATTCAAGCCCGGCATCCAGGGAATATTAAACCTCCATCAAACATCTCCGGGAGATTCTCCCGGGGTTCCCGGAGGTCGGGGGGGTCCTGGTGAGGAGGGAAGTCAGCAGCTGCGACTGTGCTGGAGCCGGAGCTCAGAGCCCAGGCCGCTGATTAACGATGTCCCCTCATTAACGATGTCCCCTCATCAACGATGTCCCCTCATTAACAATGTCCCCTCATTAACGCCGGCGGTTTGTGCCATAACCCCCCCGGCCGTGTCCTGGGGGGAACAGAGATAAGGGCGGTGCCTTCCCAGGGCGATCCTTATCTCTTAACACAAACCTTATCTCCAAACACCGACGGCACCTGGAGCTGAGGCTGCTTTGGTCCCCGAAGGATAAAGATGTTTTTCCTATGCGAGATATTCCATGCTGATAAGGGAGGCCCCGCTCTCCCGAACAAACGGGGAGGCTGCGGCTCCCGGGATATTCCCGGCATGGATTTTGCTCAGCTCCAGCAGGAAAAACGAATCCTTTTCCTATCAGGGCGACGTGCGCCCCACGTCCAGCCTGGATTTGTGCCTGAACCGCCTCCAAGCCCGGGGTTGCTCCGTTCCAGGCTCACTCCCGCAGCCCATCCCTGACCAATGTGACGCTCGCAGAGGGTGGCGCGTGTTATCCCTTTGTCCATTGTATTCCGAGGAGCTCCAGGGATTCCTGAGCTCGGGGCTGTGCTCTGGATGATGAGAACTTCTGGCACTGCTCCCCTTCTGAGGGATCTGAGCAGTCTGGGAAACAGGGAAGTGCTGGGTTTAGGGCGGCGAGGGGTCAGGCTGATCCCTAAAAACCGCTGGAGACGAGGTCGGCTTGGGAAGCACCGAGAACTGTGCTTATGTTGTACAAAAAGATGAGAGAAGAGGGCAGGAATTGCCAGGTTCAGGATGAATTAACCGGTCCCATGCCTGGATTTTGGTGGAAAAAAAGGAAAAAAGCAGGATCTGTTGAGATTTAGGGGATTGAGAGCCTGGGGAGAAGGGCAGGTTTGGATCCAGCGGAGTTCTTAAGACGGTGGGAGGAGAATTGTCGAGGACACAAGAAAATTCCTGGTGCGAAGTGGAGAGAGGGAACATCAAAGCTGAACTCGGAGACATCCTCCTGCTCCAGAGACCTGGATCCATAAATCACAGGGAAAGGGAGGCTGTGGCATTTTTAAATTGTCCTGGAAGCAACCGGAAAAATGACAACGGGGGGAACAATTCCGTGGTGTGGAGTTAAGGGGGAATCACTGGCTGGACAAAGCTTTTCCTGCCATAATTCCAGGGTTTCTCTGCCAAGAATTTCACTTTTTAGCAGCCCTTCCTGTGCTGCAGGACAACGGCCAAGCTCTGCTATCAGTGAGGTAATGCCAGTGCCTCATCCAGGATGCTTCCCAAAGGAATGTGTCCTGCATCCAAAATCCATCCATGGTGATAAGAGACAAAAAAAAAAAAAAAAAAAAAAAAAAAAATCCATGGAGAAACACCAGGAAAGGGAGTGGAAGGCTCCAGGAAGCTGTGTGCAACAACCTCAGCTGAAATCCAGCCAGGATTTGACCATTTTTGGCCTCTCCAGGACATTCTGCCAGGGAGAACAAATCCTGGAATCCCAGCGCTCACCTGTTTTTCTCTCCCCTTTGGATGTGAGGTGCTCCTGATGTCCCCCCAGGCCAGGCTTTTGTCATCAGGGCACAAAATCCTGAATCTCCTCATGGAGCTGAGGCTCTGTTGCCTCTCATTGATGTTCCTGCACCAGTGGGAGCTTCCCAGAGTTTTCCAAGGGTGGATGGAGCCCAAAACCCACTTTCTTTCCATTTCCTCACAAAACCCCTCAGGAGAGCTCATTGTTTGGCTCTATCCAGAGCTCATTTCCCTGGATTTGGGGTGGTTTGGAGGTTCCATTCCCTGCTCTGTGGTTCCTTTGTGCTTCCTGGGAGAGGAGGCTTCGAGTCCCTGGTGCAGCACCAGAGCGATCCCAAGGCACGACCCCTGGGGATGTTTTCTCCATCAAATCCTGGGATTTTAGCACATGGAATGGTTGGGGTTCCCACATGTCTGTAGGCACTGTGTGGGATGAGCTTTGCAGCTCCAGCTCTTCCAGAGGCTCTGCAGCCTTCGGCTTTTCCAGCGTTTTCAGCCTTAAGGATGAAGCCAATTCCAATCCCAGCCCAGCTCCAAAATCAACGTTTGCCTTGAATCCTGCCATTGTCTGAGCAGCAGAGCACAAGATCCTGCTTTAATTTTGAACAGAAGGTTGGAAAAGTCGGGAAGGAGCCAGGCTGGAGCTGGCAGAATTCCCTCCCCGGCGCTGGGTGTTAATGAGAGGGGAATGAACCCATCCCACCGGGTCAGCTCTGCCTGAACGGATCCAAACCACCACGGGACACTCACAGAGGGAAAATCGAGAAGGAAAATGTGGTGGGGAAGGACTGAAAGGACAACAAAGCCCAGGGCTCAGGTTCCCAAAGCTCAGGAGGTGGAATCCTGCAGGAACGGGCTCTTTTCCTGCTCCTCAGCGCTGGGATTTTGATGGGGGAAAGAAAGGTCTGCAGTTTGAGTGACCCCCTTGGATTCCCTGTTTTTCCATGGGAATGGGATTCATCGCTGTCCCCACAGCCCCTGACGCTGCTTTGGGGTGAGTGAGGGATGTCAGAGCACAGATCTGCCAGCTGTGCCCAGATATCGGATCCTCCCCAGTGCCACACGGAGTTTTGAGCTGGTTTTTTCACCAATAGCACAACTTTTCCTTCCCAAAGCTCTTTTCCTTCCAGAGCTCCGAGAGTTGTAGCCCCGGGCAGGGCTGGGATTAAACGGCAGGGCAGGCTGGCTGATAAAATCTCTTTTTGGCTGCAGGGGCCCAGGTGGGGGAAGTGTTTTCGGTGTTCTGTTCCGCTGCCCTGGGAGCTCTCAGGGCTTTTCTGAGGGACTCAAAGAGCCAGAGCAGCCCCGGAGGGCTCGGGGGACACCTCGGGTGGTGTCCGGGGGCAGAATTTGAGAGTCCTAAAGAGCCGAGCAGGAATTTGTCTTCCCCTCTTGACTGGAATAGAATCAGAGGATGGAACCATGGAATATCCTGGGCCGGGAGGGACCCCCAGGGCTCTGCAAGTCCAGCCCATGACCCACCACCCCCATGGCACCGAGTGCCACATCCAGGCTTTCCTTGGGCACCTCCGGGGACGGGGACTCCAAACCTCCCTGGGCAGCCCCTGCCAAGGCCCAGTCCCTCTTTCTGGGAGGAATTTCTCCCTGCTGTCCAGCCCAAACTCCCCCCTGGGAGGGGCTGTGCAGAGAAGCAGAGAACTCCATGAATCCCCCTCTGGGAGAGTTTTGGAGACCCTTTATGGCCTCAAGCATCCCACGACCCCTCCAACTCCATTTCCCACCCTCTGTGCCCTGGGTGTGGATGGGGAAGGGGCCGTTTTGCATCCTCCCCGTGGGATTTTCTCCCTTGCAGATGTGGATGAGTGCGGGGCCATCCCCGGCGTGTGCGACGGCGGCGACTGCACCAACACCGTGGGCAGCTACGTGTGCTCCTGCCCCCGCGGCTTCGTCAGCAGCCCCGACGGATCCCGCTGCCTCGGTGAGGGGAGAAACCGGGATATGGGGCTGGACCAGGCTCTGGGAGCCTGGCAGGGCTGGGAATCTCTGCAGAGGGATTTGGGGGTTGTTGCTGGGATAGGGGGAAACGCTCAGTTCTCCATCTCCTGCTCCTGGCTGGATTCTCTTGCTCTTTCTCCCTCTCCAGAATTGGGGCTGTGGGAGCCTCAGTACTGGGAAGGGTTGACAAGAACACGAGGAGGAGGATTGGGAGGAAGGTGTGGGGCTGGGAATGTGGTGGGAGTGAGGATGGGGAGATTTGGGAAGAGGAATTCAAACAGAACACGCAGAGATTGGTGGTGCAGTGCAAAGTGTCAGGTGCAGCTTTCTGTGGAAATTAATACAGAAAAAAAAAAAAAAACAAAAAAACCCAGCTCCAAATTCTTTTCTAGCCACAGATCCTGGAGCAGGATTAAATGTTTTCGTTCCAGGAGGAAAAAAATGTTGTGAAGTGTAAAAAGTAAAGCCCAAGTCCTCTTGTTTGGGAAACTGATAGATTTTAATGGGAATGGAATTTTTTCCTGCTGTTTCCCAGCCCCTGCCATGAGCCCAGAGGGGTGTGACAGCTCTGGGATGAGTCATGTGGACATTCCCCACTTTCCTTGAAACCAAGAGCTTCAAGAAACGAAAATAAATAAAATTAGAAAGCCCAAATTTAAAAATAGTCCCGAGCTGATTTAGCTGCAGTGGACTCTGACTGCACCTGAGCTGGCTCTGGGTGCTGCAGCCTTTCCCTGAGCTCCCTTTTTGGGTCAGGCAGGGTTTGTTTTGGCAAAATCCACAGCTCCAGCCAGGGTGGGGTTGCCCTGGCACCCGAATTTTGCCAGCTCTGCTCGAGGGGGTCTCAGGGCTTGTTTGGAGAGTTTGGGGTGGGTTCAGGCTCCAGGTTTGCATCCCATGAAATAAATCCAGGGAGCAGATGGGAAAACGGAAGATGGATAAATGATGTGGGCACTTTTAAAGCATGAGCAGCACCAGGAGAGGGGAGATTGTCACCCTGGAGGTGACCACAGTGTCTCATGTGAAGATATTTAGGAGCACCAGCCCTTGATCCATTCCCCTCCCTTTTTAGCAAAGCAAAACCCTTTTTTGTGGCACTGCAATGATCTCCTGCAGCCTTTACAGCTGGAACAGCAACACCCAGAGCTTGAGCTGATCCCCAGTGCCAGGAGCTGCTTCCAGTGCCTGCCCTACTAAAACCCCACCAGGAGAAAAACCCCTCCTGGTCGAAAGGAACCTTCACGGAGGGATTCAAGCACCTGGGCTTGGCACACAAAGCCCAGTCCCACCCTGGGCCATAAGGGTCCCACCCATTCCTGCTGGTGAAGGCTCTGCAGGCAGCACAGGAGCTGCTGCAGCAGCTGGGGGGGGCTCAGTGGATTTTCCTTGGTACAATGGGTTCCTCTTGCAGAGCAGCTTAAAAGAATAATTTTCAAATGAAGAGAAATGGCCTTTGTGCATTCCCAGACACGCACATGGTGTTCCTTCCCTCCCTCCCTCCCTGCGACTCAGCACTCCTGCTCTGGCCTTTCTGAGCTCTTTCTTTCCCTGAGAGTGCAGCAGAGCTCTGAAGGATTTGGGTTCTGCCTCTCCTTGGGCAGCATCAGCAGATTCAGTGCCTCAGGTTCTGGGTCTTGCTGAGCCTGGCAGAGCCCTGGCTCACAGAGGGTTGGGAGGGTTGCACTGAGGGCTTTGCCTGCCTGGAAAGCCCTTTTTGCCCACTTTTGTCTAAGCAAGAGGAAAAAGGAAACATGAGGGTTATGGACTCATGGAACGGGTTGGGAGGGATCTCAGAGCTCATCCAGCGATGTCCAGGGACACCTCCCACCAGCCCAGTTCTGTGGGATTAGCCGTCCTGGATAATCTCTCCTGCCTCTCCTGGGGTCAGGACATGCCCCATGGGATGGGTGCAGGCCTGCCAGACCCCAGATCCAGCCTGGAATCACTCCTGGTCCCTTAGGATGAGCAGGACCAGCTCCCTCTGTGCTCTGCCATCCTGGCTGAGCCCTGTCACCCCCCAGAGCCCTCTGGGCTCAGTCCCCACCCCGCAGCTCTCTCTAATCCCATCTGGAATTTCCCCTCCCCTCTCTCCTGCAGCATTTTCTGCCTTACTGGGGTTTTGTGCAAAGCTGTGCCCTGGGACCAGAACACCCCCATGGCTTCTCCTCCCCTTCCTCAGTATCAGGAGCTAATCCAGCCTTGCATTCAACCCCTGCTTCCAACCTTCCCTTCTCCAGGCCTGACTTTCTCTCTGCCGGTGTTTTTGGTGGATAAAGTTTCCTGAAAGGAGCGATTCCCGCAGAATCCAGCTCTGAGCAGGGGTGGGGGACGTGCCTGAGGAAGGACCTGCTGGTTTGAACTGGGGTCACTGTCCCCTGCGGGTCCCCGAGCTGTGCTGGGAGCAGAAGTGCCCCCACAGCCCACAGATCAAACAGCGCCAGGCAATTAATTCCAATTACATTCCCGGGATGTACATTCCCTGCTGGCAGCCACATCCCAGGAGACTTTTCCCCTCATTAACTGACTTGAGAAAAAACAAGGTGGGAGATGAATGAGGGGAAGATTCCAGGTTTTCCTGGAGGGATTGGTGCCAGGTGGAGCCTGCTGGATATGAGAGACCCTCAGTCCCCTGGGCCTTGGCAGGAGCCACAACCCCCCCCAGCAGGGCCAGGCTCGGGGTGAGTGGCTTTGACCCCATCCAGGGCTCCTTCTGCTCCAGCTCAGTCCAGCTGGGATCAGCCAGGGACAGGGACACGCTGGGAATGGGAGCCTGGAGGGAGCTGGAATTGGGAACAGCTCCATTTGTGCAGCGAGGGATGCTGGGGCCTGGCAGGGGACGATTCCTCGTGGGAAGCCTGGGATGTGGGACACTTTGGGACCTGAGGGGGGCAGGACACACTGGGCAGGGGTGGCAGCAGGAGGGGAGACACCTGGCCATGGTCCCATGACTTTGGGAAGGGAGGAAGCACAGGATGAGGTGGGAACACGGGATGAGGTGGGAATGTCCCTGTTCTGTGCTCTGGGAATTCATCCAGGACCTGCTGGGTCCCTTGTCCTTCCTGCAGGGCAGGGAATGCAGCTCCCAACGGGCAATCCGATGGGGAGGGGTTGCCCAGATCTGGCTCTGGTCTGGCTGGACTGAGGAGCCCAAATGGGAACGGGAGGTTGAACACTGGGAATGAGTTCCTGGATGTGGTCCAGAGGGAGAACCTCATGATCTGGGAGGATGAGACAGAACAGGGGGGTCACACTGGGAGAGGGGACGGCCGGGAGAGATTCCATTGGGAATGGGCCCTCAGGAGCTGGCTGAGAGGGGGGTGGTGGTACGTTGTGACCGTGTCTCCTCTTCCTCTTCCCCTTCCCCTTCCTCCTCCTGCAGACCAGCGGCTGGGGACGTGTTTCTCAGCGCTGCTGGGTGGCCGCTGTGCCGGGGACGTGCCGGGCCAGGCCAGCAGGATGCAGTGCTGCTGTGACTCGGGGCGCTGCTGGGCCATCGGCCAGACCCCCGAGATGTGCCCCGTGCGGGGCTCGGGTGAGTGACACCCCGGGGATCCTAAAACTGGGGGTGTTGTTAAGACGAGGTTGGAAAAGCTCTCCAAGAGCACTGCCAAGGCCACAAAACCCTGTCCCCAAGTGCCACATCCCCACGGCTTTTAAACCCCTCCAGGGATGGGAACTCCTTTGCCAAAGCCACCGTTCCCATGGGGAAATCTCCCTCTGCCCCATTCCCATCAGGAACCCCCTGTGCTCCCTGCCCAGGCCCTGCTGGAACAGCCTTGTTTTGTTTCAGACGAGTACCGCAGGCTCTGCATCGAGGGACTCCCGGTCATGCCAGGCTTCCCCAGCAACTTCCCAGGAATTCCTGGATTCGGGCCCAACGGAGTCGGGCCGGGACTCAACGGGCCCGGAGGCATCGGCCCGAACGGGGCGAACGGACAGGGGGGAATCCCGGGACTGCCCGGGATGGGCCGGGGGAGCTCCAGCATCGGTAATTCGGGGGTTTGTCCTGGCTCTGGGAGCAGGGGTGTTCCCGAGGGCTGGAATGCCGCTCCCAGCCGGACACACGGGAGCAGAGGGGTGTGCTCAGGGAATGTCCTGGCTCCGGAGAGTGCTGGGTTGTGGCACCAACGCTGGGCAGGAGCTGAGCCCGCAAACAGATCCAGCGGGGCTGGCTCCGGTCTGGGATATCTCCCTGATTCCCAACGAGGAACGGAGCTTTCCTGTCACCGCCTCGCTCTCCGTGGTTTCCCCCCCGACCTTGGACCCCTCTGATATCCCCCCAGAGAGCTCCTGGGACATCCAAGGGCTCCCCAACCCTCCCTGTGCCCCCCAGGAACGGCCACGCTGAACCAGACCATCGACATCTGCAAACACTTCACCAACCTGTGCCTGAACGGGCGCTGCATCCCCACCCCGTCCAGCTACCGCTGCGAGTGCAACATGGGCTACAAGCAGGACGTCAGAGGGGAGTGCATTGGTGGGTAGGGGCTGCTCCCAAAGCTCCCAGGGCCCCTCCGGGCTGGTTTTCCCGTTGCTGGGCTTTGCTGTGCCCCAGGGTCCCTCACAGGTTGGTTTTCCCTCCCTTGCAGACGTGGATGAGTGCTCGAGCAGCCCCTGCGTCCACGGCGACTGTGTCAACACCCCGGGCTCCTACCACTGCAAGTGCCATGAGGGCTTCCAGAGCACCCCCACCAAGCAGGCCTGCATTGGTAAGGGCTATGCCCTGCTTTGGGGGAGCTGCAGGGGTGGCAGATGGGTCAGCAGAGCCCCTGGCACCACAAAAGGGTTGTAGGGACGAAATGCAGGGAGGAGTGTCCAGCACCGCCAGGTGTGGGATGGGATCTGTCCAGGAGAAGTTTCCTCTGCCTTGGCCTTCCTTGAAATTTTCTGATGGCAGTCAAGGCACCCTCAGAGTCCTCCACAAGAGCAGAACTCTGCTGGGAGAACTTTATCCGACAAAAGGGGGGATTCTGGGCCCTATTTATATGGATGCAGGATTTCCAGCAAGGTGTTCTGCCAAGATGCTGCTGCAGGTGAGGGGAGGCCAGAAAAGGATGGGAAGGGAGTGTTCCACCATGGGAACAACAAGCAAAGGCAGATTTCCCTGGCAGTGCCCAAGCTCTGAGTTTTTTATTTTCTCCATTCCTGACAAAGTGGCTTCCAAAGGCTCCCTGTTGCCTGGCAGTGTGAAAAGATTCCTCATTTCCAAATGGGATTTTTGAAGATGAATTCCTGTGTCTGAGGACACCTGCCTGGGTTTCTCACGGGCAACATTAAGCTGGGACTGCTCCCATTCCCCCTGCTCCCACTTTCTGGTGATTTCCCTGCAGACATCGATGAGTGCATCATGAATGGGGTGATGTGCAGGAACGGGCGCTGCGTCAACACCGACGGCAGCTTCCAGTGCATCTGCAACGCCGGCTTTGAGATCACCCCCGACGGCAAGAACTGCGTTGGTGAGGGTCCTGGGGGCCTCCAGGAGCTCAGGGCTGAGCTGGGATCGTATTCTCCCTGGGGATTTAATCTGGGCTATCCCCCAAGGAGAGGGTTGGACTGGGGAGGTGTTTCCATGGGGGTGTTGTGATCCTGTGGGGTTTGGGCTGCGGGGATCAGCAGGGCTGGGGCTGGAGCGGGAGGTCCCCCAGGAGCACTGGGAATGCAGCAGGACAGCTCTGACCAGGAAAGGTGACCCTGGGCTTGGAGCTGATGCTCTTGGAGGTCCCTTCCACCCAAACCCCTCTCCCCCTCTGTCCCCTCTGAGAACCAGCACCCACTGCCACAATTTGGCCATGGGATGGGGCACGGGGTTTTTGGGCACGGGAGGGTCTTGCTGCAGCTCTGGGGTCCTGTCTGTGCCCCCAGACCACGACGAGTGTGCCACCACCAACATGTGCCTCAACGGGATGTGCATCAACGAGGACGGGAGCTTCAAGTGCATCTGCAAGCCCGGCTTTGTCCTGGCTCCCAACGGGCGCTACTGCGTGGGTGAGTAAACCCCAACCCGAGCTCTTCCCAATTCCAGCCCCTGCCCACATTCCTGGTCACATGTCAGTGCCTCAGGCCAAGGGGAGCTGAGAAATCCAAGGTGTGGCCAGGCAGCTCCTGCTCCACTGCCAGAAATTGTCCCGTTGTGAGAGAATGGGAAAAAGGGAAAAGGTTCTCCTGTCCTGAGCCTCTCTCTGTGTAACCTGAGCCTTGTCCTGTGTCCTGACCTCCTGTTCTTGTGTCCCAGTCCCTTCTCCACACATCCCAACCCTTTCTCCGTGTGTCCCTCACCTCGAGGTCGCCTCACTCTCGTGTCCATCCCCAGACATCGATGAGTGCGAGACGCCCGGGATCTGCATGAACGGCTGGTGCATCAACACGGAGGGCTCGTTCCGCTGCGAGTGCCTGGGGGGCCTGGCCATCGGCGTGGACGGCCGGGTCTGCGTGGACACCCACATGCGCAGCACCTGCTACGGGGGCATCAAAAAGGGCACCTGTGCCCGCCCCTTCCCCGGCGCCGTCACCAAATCCGAGTGCTGCTGCGCCAACCCGGATCATGGCTTTGGAGAGCCCTGCCAGCCCTGCCCGGCCAAGAACTCCGGTGAGTCCGTCTCTGGGTGTGCCAGAAGCAGGGAAGGTGCTCAGGGATGGCCTGGTGGGTCACTGGGATGGCTTGGGCAGCTTGGAGAACTGTGGGAATGGGGAAAGGGGCACCAGGCAGTCAAAAAATGGAGAGTGGATGCCCACATCTGGTGCTGGGATGTTGGAACTGGAAGTATCAGCGTTAAAATGCACAAAGCCACAGTACCGAGGCTGGGAGAGCTCAAGGAGAGTTTGGACAACGCCCCCAGGCACAGGCTGGGATTGTTGGAGTGCCTGGGCAGGGCCAGGGATTGGGCTGGGGATGATCCTTGGGGGTCCCTCCCAACTCAGCTCATTCTGTGTTTGTGTTGTATGAGCATAACCAGGCCTAGAACTGCCATTCTGACAAACAAGCACTAAACCCAGCTCTAAGCTCAGTGAATGTCACTGTGGGGAGTGTCCAGCCACGCTGATGGCTCTGTTGTGCTCTGTCCCCAGCGGAATTCCAGGCTCTCTGCAGCAGCGGCATCGGGATAACGGCTGATGGCAGAGGTGGGTGCAGGATTCCACAGGGACGTGCGGGATTCCACAGGGATGTGCAGGATTCCACAGGCACATCCCACAGCACCCTCAGCTGCTTTTCACGGCGTGGGGATGGATCTGTGGGAGCGTGTGCCAGGAGAGGCTGGGCTTTACTCCCTGCTCTGATGGGAATGGGGAGCAGGACCGTTTGCACCCTCCTGGGTGTTTCCCTCCTCTGCTCTCCGGCTCCTCCTTGGGGTGTCCCAGGCACAGGGAGTTGGCAAACATGTGCTGCCAAGGGGCTGCTTTGAGTTCCAAGAGGTCCCAGTGCCAGCCCTGGGCAGTGCCTGGATCAGCAGGGAGAGCACAGAGCGGCCAGGCAGCCACGGCCTTGCCGAGCCTTCCAGATGGGAAGGAGCCAGAGGTGAAGCCCTGGTGGCTCCTTGGGCTCCCATCCAGGGCTCCGTGATCTGGCCAGAGGCAGTCCCAGGGGAATGATGAGACTTTCTAGCAAGGCCATGCTCTGGTCATTCCACCCTGCTGGGAGCCAGGACTGCACTCAGAGCTCTCCAGGCTGCGTTTCCCTGGATGGAACCGAGCTCCAAGTGTGTGGGGACAAAGGCCAGCAGTGTCTGGGCAGCCCTGGCCATCTGGCACTGCGGGGACGCTGCGGTGCCAGCACTGACTGCCCTGGGCTGGGCGAGGCTGGGGCTTGCCAGGGTGAAATCCCTGCCCTGGCACCAGGGATTGGCTCCAAAAGAGCAGAGGAAGGGAATGGTGCTGCAGGGAAGGGACACTGCCCACCTGGCTGCCACCCTTCTGGGTCACTCGGTGCTGAATCCAGGGATAGTTGAAAGGCCCGACCTGAGTACTGGGATAAAGAAGACTCAAGGATGTCACACGAGGACCTGAGAGCCCTTGACATCAAACTGGGCTTATCCCATCCCCTTATGCAGCTCTCTCCACCTGAGCTCAGAGCCCCAGGTTGGGTCAGGACCTTATGGGCCAAACCAGGGGAGCAGAGCAGGGAGAAGCTGTGGCTGCCCCATCCTTGGACATGTTCAGGGCCAGGCTGGGCAGGGCTTGGAGCAACCTGGGACAGTGGAACTGGAATGAGATGGGCTTTAAAGTCCCTCCCAACACAAACCATGCTGGGATTCTGCAATTCCTGCAGTGAAGAACCGGGAGGTGCGAGGTTTCTGTCCTTGCGTTTGCTGGGGTCCATCTCATGTGGCTTTTTCCCTACCAGACATCAATGAGTGTGCCCTGAACCCCGACATCTGCCCCAACGGGATGTGTGAGAACCTGCGGGGGAGCTACCGCTGCATCTGCAACCTGGGCTACGAGTCCGACCCCACGGGCAAGAACTGCGTGGGTGAGTCGGGCCTGGCCCAGCACAGGGCACTGGGGCTCAGGGGGTGCCCGGGGGTGCCAGGCACCTCCAGGAGCTGGTGCAGCCCCTGCTGCCCTCAAGCACCATCCAAATCCCCGTGGGACAGCACGAGGAGCCGCGTGAGGACCTGCAGTGTGTGGTTTGAGGCTGCATTGCTGGGAGGGCGCAGCTGCATTTCTGCACCTCTCAGGCTGCCGGGGCTCCTGCAGTGCTGGAAGCCCAGCCCTGCACAGCCCCCACAGCCCCCCACATCCCCCCACAGCCCTGCACAGCCCCCCACAGCCTCCCACAGCCCCCCACAGCCCCCACAGCCTCCCACATCCCCCCACAGCCCTGCACAGCCCCCCACAGCCCCTCACAGCCCCCCACAGCCCTGCACAGCCCCCCACAGCCTCCCACAGCCCCCCACAGCCCCCCACAGCCCCCCACAGCCCCCCACAGCCCTGCACAGCCCCCCACAGCCCCTCACAGCCCCCCACAGCCCTGCACAGCCCCCCACAGCCTCCCACAGCCTCCCACAGCCCCCCACAGCCCCCCACAGCCCCCCACAGCCCCCCCAGCTCCCCACAGCCCTGCACAGCCCCCCACAGCCCCCCACAGCCTCCCACAGCCTCCCACAGCCCCCCACAGCCCCCCACAGCCTCCCACAGCCCCCCACAGCCCCCCACAGCCCCTCACAGCCCCCCACAGCCCCCTGCTCGCTCCCCCAGCAGTGGGACTGAGGGGAGAACTCGTGGGTTGGGATAAGGACAGTTTAATGGGGAAAGGAAAACAAGGATTCGTTCCCTGCTCCCCGTGGGCAGGTTCAGCACCTCCGGGAGAGCAGGGGAGATGCTGCAAGTTCCTTGTGAGGGAAGAGAAGGGGCAGCTCTGATTTCTGTTCTCTGGGAGCAGGGACAGGACACAGGGAACGGCCAGGGCTGTGTCAGGGGAGGTTTGGGATGGATCTCAGGGAAAGGTTCTTTCCCCCAGAGAGGGCCTGGGCACTGCCCAGGGAACGGGCACAGCCCCGAGGCTGCCAGAGCTCTAGGACAGCACTCTGGGGACAGGGTGGGATTGTTGGGGTGTCTGTGCCGGGGCTGGGGTTTGGTCCCTTGGGTCCATCCTGTGGTGGCGTGGGGGAAATTAACCCTTGCCAGCCCAGAGCAGCTGACGGACGCCGTCTGTCCCCAGATGTGGACGAGTGCAGCGTCAATCGGCTGCTGTGTGACAACGGCCTGTGCAGGAACACCCCCGGCAGCTACACCTGCACCTGCCCCAAGGGCTTCGTGTTCCGCACCGAGACCGACACCTGCGAAGGTAACGGGGCCCGAGCCCTGCCTGGAGCCAGCGCGGCTCCAACCCCCCTGCTGCCTCCCCACCCCGCTGCTGTGGGCAGCTCCACCTTTGGGGCTCGGGGGTTTTTACCTCATCTTTAGGGTTTTTTCTCATGGTTTTTAGTGGTACTTCACACTGGGTTCAAAGCAGTGGGCACCCAACCCCAAAACATCTGAGCCTGGAAACCAGAGCAATTTCCTCCAGGCCCACAAAATTTGAGCTTGAGGCCTGACCAAAATTGCAAGGTTTAGGGAATTTGGTTGAAAGGTTGTGATTTGGAGGGGGAGAAATGGTTTCCTGTGCACAGAGGACTCAAATATTTGAGAACTGGCACTTTGCACACAAGTGTTTGGTGAAAAAAGCTGATTTTCTGTGAAGGAGGTGAAAAGTGGCCAATGCTGTGCAGCCTCGATCCAAATATATTTTAAAAAATCTCATATTTTTAATATTGTTGTTAGATCTCTCTAAATTACGTGTTTATACGTACATTTTATATATTTATATGGAATTTATATATAATTTATTTATTATTTATACATTATATAGCATATAGTACATTATGTAGTATTTGTTACATTCCATATGTCATGATTATATGTTATATATGATTGTATATATGCAATATACAATAATATATAATACACCACATATAGTATATAGATGTATTATATATATTATTTATTATATATTATATATAATATTTTATATTTTATATTTTATATTTTATATTTTTATTTTTTATTTTTATATTATATATTATATATTATATATTATATATTATATATTATATATCATATATTATATGTTATATTTTTTATATTATATATTATATATTATATGATTATATATTATATATTATATGATTATATATTATATGATTATATTATATAGTATTTACTGTTATATATGACATTATTATATCATGATATATTTCTATATTGTATATTTTCTATTTTTATACATATTACATATTCTAGCATATTTTCAATTTTATTATTATATTAATACCATGTAAAAAACAGTTTAAACCACCATTCTTCAGGCTCTTTGCTCTCACCTCCTCCAGTCTGTGTCTCTGAGGCAGTGTCCCCTGTCATTGCCCCCAGTGACCATCCCTTTGTCCCTTTGTCCCTTTGTCCTTTTGTCCCTTTGTCCCTTGTCCCACCAGACATCAACGAGTGCACGTCCAACCCGTGTGTGAACGGGCTGTGCCGGAACAACGCCGGCTCCTTCGCCTGCGAGTGCTCCCCGGGCAGCAAACTGGACCCCAGTGGCACCATCTGTGTGGGTGAGTGGGGCCAGCTCCTGCCAGGGCCAGGTGGCACTGCCAGCGTCACCCTGCATGGTCACCTGGCCTGGCGCAGGGGCGGGAATTCCAGAGGGCAGGGATGGATGGGATATTGGGATGGAATCCTTCCCTGGGAAGGTGGAGAGGCCCTGGAATGGATTTCCCAAAGCAGCTGTTGCTACCCCTGGATCCCTGGAAGTGCCCCAGGCCAGGTTGGAGCAGCCTGGGATCAGGGAAGGTGTCCCACTGGATGGGATTTAAGGCTCTGGGGACCAGCCTGGTTTGTGTCCCTGCTGATCCTGAAGGATCAGTGTCCCCAGGGAGCACTTGGGCAGAGACAGCTCCTCCCAGCTGCCTCCAGGGCTTCCATGCCCCTGGAATGTGGGGCGTGGAGCAGCCCCTCCAGCCCCCGTGTCCGTCCCTGCAGACAGCATGAAGGGCACCTGCTGGCTCAACATCCAGGACGGGCGCTGCGAGGTCAACATCAATGGGGCCACGCTGAAATCCGAGTGCTGTGCCACCCTGGGGGCAGCCTGGGGCAGCCCCTGCGAGCGCTGCGAGATCGGTGAGGCTCTGCCAGGCTCTGGCATTCCCGAGGAAGTGCTGGAGTTGTGCCCGGGGGTGGGATGGAGATCAGGAACAGGTTCTTCCCTGGAGGGTGCTGGGGCACTGGCAATGCCCAGGGACAGGGTGGGATTGTTGGGGTGTCTGGGCAGGGTCAGGAGTTGGACTGGGTGATCCTGTGGGTCACTCCTGGCTCTGAATACTCCATGATTCTGTGGGAAACATGGATGGGTTTCTTTGCTGACGTCCCTGTCCCTTGCAGACACCGCCTGTCCCCGGGGATACGCCCGCATGAAGGGGGTCACCTGTGAAGGTAAAATAACTGCTGTTATTGGGAACATGGGCATGGTGTCCATGTTGGTGTCCTGCCTCTCTGAGGCTTGGGGGGGATCTTCACTCTCTGGCCCTTTGTCTGTCTGTCTGTCCGTGCCCAGATCCCATCCCTGTTTGTGCCCGATTTTCATGGATAAGTTGCCACTTGGAGCCTGGTGGGTGGCTCTGGGCTCCTCCCACCTCCTCCAGGAGCCCCTCCAGGCCACACTGGATGTGTCCCTGTGCCATCCCTCACCTTCCCACACCTCTGTGCCCACAGATGTGAACGAGTGCGAGGTGTTCCCGGGCGTGTGCCCCAATGGACGCTGCGTGAACTCGGCCGGTTCCTTCCGCTGCGAGTGCCCCGAAGGGCTGACCCTGGATGGCACTGCCAGGACCTGTGTGGGTAAGGACACCTCCTCTGCCCAGATCCTCCCTGCCATGTGCCCCAGGAATTCTTGGGAATCGAGTCACACCTGAGAGAGCCCCCAGACCTCACAGCTGAACCAGAGTTTCCTGTCCCCAAGTCTGGCCAGTAACACCATTGTCCTTCTTGCGTGGGCTTCAGGAGTGGCCAGATAACCTCAGGGGTTAAAGACATGGCCCAGCAGCCCTAAAACAGCTCCTGGGAACCCAGTGCCAAACTCCTGCCCTTTGTGGGGGCCACCTGTGCTTGCAGCACCGTGTTTGAGAAAAGCCTGGATGTGGCACTCGGTGCTGTGGCCTGGGTGACAAGGTGATGTTGGGTCATAGGCTGGACTCGATGATCTCAAAGGTCTTTCCCAACCTAAATCCTAGCATTCTGTGAGGGTCCATCCTCTGGCCCTGTTGCCAGCACTCCATGCTATGGAATCCCTCCCAGGAAAGGTTTTCTCATCCCCATGGGCGCTGTTTGGAGGACGCTCCAACCAAAGCCACCGCAGGAAGCTCAGCCCGTCCCAGCCAGCGACGTGGCGGGCTGTGCTGGGGGCTGAGCCGCGCTGTGTCCCCAGACGTGCGGGTGGAGCAGTGCTACATGCGCTGGGACGAGGACGAGTGCACGGAGCCGCTGCCCGGCAAGTTCCGCATGGACATGTGCTGCTGCTCCGTGGGCTCGGCCTGGGGCTCCGACTGCGAGGAGTGTCCCAGGGCGGGCTCCAGCGAGTACAAGGCCATCTGTCCCCGTGGGCCTGGCTTTGCCAACCGCGGGGACGTGCTCTCGGGACGGCCCTTCTACAAAGGTGAGGGGGACTCGGGGCTGCTGGGGCTGGGCTGGGATGGGCCTCTCTCAGCTGCGGCCCCGCTGCCTGAGGGGGTTCACGGAGACCCCCCCCACCCTGAACCCCTCTGGTGCCCCCTCAGATGTGAACGAGTGCAAGGTGTTCTCTGGGCTGTGCACCCACGGCACCTGCCGGAACACCATCGGCAGCTTCCGGTGCATCTGCGGCAATGGCTTTGCTCTGGATGCTGAGGAGAGGAACTGCACAGGTGAGGGACCCCCTCTGGGCTCTTCCCACTGCCTTTGGGGGCTCAGCAGGGTGGGGCTGCCCAGAGGAGTCCTGGCGCTTATTGAGGGATGTGGGGAGGAGCCAAGGGCAAGACCATGAGTAGAAGTGTGCAAGGCCAGGCTGGACATTGGGGCTTGGAGCAGCCTGGGACAGTGGGAGGTGTCCCTGCCCATGGGTGGGATTTAAGGTCCCTGCGACCCAACCCATTCTGTGATTCCATAAAGCTCCTCCTGCCTGTGGGATGAAGGGTCAGCCCTGCCCCAGGGAGCAGCGTAACTGCTGCCTCTCCAGGGACAGGGAGTTCCTTTGTCCCTGGTCCCTGCCCAGCGAGTCTGGTGTGCAGTGTGGGCAGCCCAGTGTTGGCTCTGGCGGTGCTGGTGGCCTGTCCTGCCCCACTGCCTGTCCTTGTCCCCAGACATCGACGAGTGTCGCATCTCCCCTGACCTGTGTGGCCACGGCTCCTGCGTGAACACCCCGGGCAGCTTCGAGTGCGAGTGCTTCGAGGGCTACGAGAGCGGCTTCATGATGATGAAGAACTGCATGGGTGAGGCTGGGGACAGGGCATGGCCAGGGCCGGAGCTGCCCAGCTCCCCAAACGCTTCCATGGATCAAATCCTCCCTGAGGAGTTCTGGGACACCATGTACCCTCTCCCACCCCACCCAGCTCTCAGTTATAGGGGCTCCCTTCACCTGCCCATTTAATCTCCCTTTACCCTCACACAATTCCTTACAGCTCCTCCCATCTGCCCAAGGCTTGTTTTTATTCTGTCAGAGTCCCATCTGTTTTCAATTGAATAATTCTTGTTTGGAGCTTAAAAAATCCCATCAGTGACCTCAGTACCTCAGTTTGTCTCCAACAGCTCAGCCAGACTCTTGCTGTCCTCTAATTCCTGGCATTCCATGTTCCTCTCCTCTGTCCAGCCAGACTCACTTGTCTCACTGACCTGCTCTTAATATTCTGCTCTCCCTGCTTTGGCTTGGACTTTCAAACCACTTCAAGCCATGATTCAACACCATTTATTTATTTTTCATGTTTTATTCTCTGTGCTCTTTAAAATAAATCACTGCCCCTGGCAGGGGCTTTGTCTTTTCTATACAATTTGTAGCAGGGGTTTCCACAGCTCCCACTGATCATCCTCCTCCTTCTGCTCCATTTCTGAGACACTGAGAATGTCACAGTCCTCACCCATGGCCTGGTGCCTTCTTGCAGTAATCAGATTTCTAATCTTTATAGAAGGATATAAATTTCATTGTTCTTTTCATTGTTCTTTTTTTAAATTTAATGCTCACTGTTACCCGTCCAATTCCACTTTATCCTGTTTTTCTGGGTGACAGGGAGCTGAGTCATCTTACCCCAAAGGGGGTGGTGACGTTTTGTCCTTGCCTGTGGTCAAGGATTAACTTCTTCCCACCTGTGTTTGGCAAAATAATTTGGCTTCAGCCTCCTGAGGGAGGAATTCTTTGCAGCCTGGGGCAGGGGACAACAACAGCAGTGAAGATACAGCCTGGGATTCACCGGGAACAGGCTCCCACTGATCTGGGGGTGTTTGGTAGGGACCTGCCACCCCCATTTTCAGGTGCATCCCAGCCCTCTTTACCTGGAAATCTCATCAGTGTTTTATCCAAGTCAGGGAAAATATCCCATTCCTAATTTCAAGGCTGGAATCAGAAAAATAAACATGAAAGGAAAATGAGTTTTTTAAATATATCCAACCTCAGTCCCTTGTTCTGCTGTCACTGAGGGGCTCCTGGGTTCTGCTGAGGTCAAGGCACGAGCTGTGATTTCCCAACATTCAGGCTCCAACCAGGAGACCACTGGATCCAAGCCATGCGCTCCCTGCCCTGTTAACTGTGTGATATTCCCTGTTCTGGGATGTGCCTCCAGCACAGCAGCAGCAGCTGGAAGGGACCAATCCCATTTTCCTGTGCAGACATCAACGAGTGCGAGCGGGACCCGCTGCTGTGCCGGGGCGGGATCTGCATGAACACCGACGGCAGCTTCGAGTGCATCTGCCCCCCTGGGCACGAGCTGACGGCCGAGGGCAACACCTGCATCGGTGAGGGGGCACAGCAGGGATGTCCCACGGGGAGCCCTGGAGCTCCTACAGGCGTGTGGGTATCTCCTTCCCATCCCCCATGTCCCATCCCTGGAACTGCCCAGGGCTTGGAGCAGCCTGGGTTAGGGGAAGGTGTCCCTGCCCATGTCCCTGCCCATGGATGATCCTTAAGGTCCCTCCCACCCAAAGTCTTCTGTGCTTCCATGATGAGTGGGTCCAGCTCATCCAGGAGGAGGGACGAAGCTCATTCCCAGAGTTTCACTGTTGTTCATTCTGCTGCTCCCTTTGACCAATGGGACAAATCCAGTTTGGACACCCAGGGTGGGCACCAGATGATGGCCTGAGCGTGGCCTGAGCAGGGCTGGCTGCTCAAAGTGCTCTTGTTCCCTCAGACATCAACGAGTGCTCCCTCAGCGACAACCTCTGTCGCAACGGGCGCTGCGTCAACGTCATCGGCACCTACCAGTGCTCCTGCGACTCGGGCTTCCAGGCCACGCTGGACAGGCAGGGCTGTGTCGGTGAGTGCTCCCCCAAAGGTCCCTCCAGAACCCTCCTGGGCTCGTGTGTGTTGTAGTGTTCAGGGGGTAAAGCAAAGGGGGAACGTCCTGGATGAGTGACAGCCAAATCTGTGCTGCTGGCAAGGGACTGTCACCGGCTGTGAGGGCTGTGAGGGCAGTGCCAGGGGCTGGGGAGAAGGAATGAGGTGTTTTCTCCTGGCTGGGGGAGATCTGTGTCCTCCTCTCCCACCCAAACTGCTGCCTGGGCTCTTGTCTATGCAGGGCCAGGGGTTGGGCTGGGTGATCCCTGAGGGTCCCTCCCAACTCAGGCCGTTGTGTGGTTGTCCCCAGACATCGACGAGTGCACCATCACCAACGGGGGCTGTGACACCCACTGCTCCAACTCCGAGGGCAGCTACGAGTGCAGCTGCAGCGAAGGCTATGCCCTGATGCCAGACAAGAGGTCCTGTGCAGGTCAGTGGCCACCTTGGCTCTCGTAGCCCCAGGGACCTCTGTGTCCCCCCCCAGTTGGCTCCAGGATGAGGGGTCTCACTTTTAAGTCCCTTCCAGAGAGGGGATTTCCCTGGGCAGATGATTTTGCTTTGCACTGCCACATCCAGCCCCTCATGATCTGGGATTTCCTCCTGCCCCCCGTGCTCCCGCTGTGCCTGTTCACTGTGTTCACCTTGGCACGGTCTCCTCTGTGCAGATATTGATGAGTGTGAGGATAATCCTGACATCTGTGACGGGGGGCAGTGCACCAACATCCCCGGGGAGTACCGGTGCCTCTGCTTCGACGGCTTCATGGCATCCCTGGACATGAAGACCTGCATTGGTGAGGCCCTGGCTGTGTCCTGGGCGTGTCCCAGCTCTACATCCTGTCCCCAGAGCCACACCAGGGTCCTTGGGGTGTGCCATGGTTGGTTTTGTCCTGCAGATGTGAACGAGTGCGACCTCAACCCGAACATCTGCCTGCACGGCGAGTGTGAGAACACCAAGGGCTCCTTCATCTGCCACTGCCAGCTGGGCTACTTCGTCAAGAAGGGCACCACGGGGTGCACAGGTGGGAGCTCAGCACCCCTGGAGCCAGGGCTGCCAGTGGCAAAAATGGGAAAACCCTCCCAGAGCTGCCCTGGAGAAAGCCCCATCCCAGGGTGCTGTGTGGGGTTGCTGTGGGATGTGCTGGGAGCCCTCCTGGACAGGCACAGAGGGCCAGCAAGACAGGATGCAGGCAGGAACCCACCTGTTCCCAGGTGATGGCCAAGCCAGGAGCCTGCCCTTTGCCCAGTTGTACCCTCAGCCCCAGGGTACAACCCCGGGCAGCCTCTCCCCCAAAGCCCTGGGAGCTCCGGGAGCCGTTGGTGCCCAAAGCCCGGAGCGGGACCATCCCTGGCTCAGCCCTGCTGTGCTGGGAGAGCTGAGCTGTGCCAGCCCTGGTGTCCTTCCTCTGCAGACATCGATGAGTGTGAGATTGGGGCCCACAACTGTGACATGCACGCATCCTGCATCAACATCCCGGGCAGCTTCAAGTGCAAGTGTCGCTCGGGCTGGCTCGGGGACGGCCTCAAGTGCAACGGTGAGTCCTCATCCAGGGGAGGTTGATCCCTCTCCAGGTGCTCTGCAGGCATCTGGGAAGGCTGGGCTGAGCTTCCACTGGAGCACCAGGAGACGGAGGAGCTCAGCCTGGAGCAAAGCAGGCTCAGGGGAGCCTTCTGGCTCTGCACAACTCCCTGACAGGAGGGTGGGGTTGGGCTCTGCTGCCAGGGAGCAACAGGACAAGAGGGAATGGTGTCAAGCTGTGCCAGGGGAGGTTTAGGTTGGATATGGGGAAAATTGGGAAAATGTCTTCATGGAAAAGGTTGTCCAGCCCAGGCCCAGTCACCATCCCTGGAGGGATTTAAAAGCCGTGTAGATGTGGCACTTGGGGACATGGTCAGGGCTTAGCAGTGTCCTGGTTGTGGCCGTAGAGGCTCCCAGGGATGTGTTGGAGCCTCCAAGTGCCTGGACAGTCTCCTGGGCCATTTGTGTGCCCCTGTAGCTGCCCAGGCTCAGGGGAAAGGCAAGAAAAGGTGACCAAGGCCAGGCTGGACAGGGCTTGGAGCAACCTGGGCTAGTGGAAGGTGTCCCTGGGGGTGGAACTGGATGATCCTTAAGGTCCTTCCCACCCAAACCGCTCTGTGGCTCCGTGGTAAGCGGGTCCAGCTCATCCAGGAGCCCAAGGTCATTCCAGATTAGCCAGGCCAGGCACTGACAGGGTGTTGTCCATGCCCAGACCTGGACGAGTGTGCGACCGAGGAGCACAAGTGCAACCTGAACGCCAACTGCGTGAACACGCCCGGCTCCTACCGCTGCGCCTGCCGCGACGGCTTCAACGGCGACGGCTTCTCCTGCTCGGGTGAGCCCAGGGCTGGCAGCAGGAACGGGACTGGGACAGGGACCAGCCCCTCTGAGCCACCAGCCTTGCTCGGTGCTGCCTGTGGCTGGGGTTCCCCAAAGCACGTGTGCCCCAAAGCACAGGGCAGCCTGGTCTGTGCCACAGGGATCTCCAGCAGGGACCCAGCACCTCCTCACAGGTGTTTGGGGAGGCTCAGGGCCATGACAGGAACTGCAGCCTCCCAGCAGTGGGTGGGCACAGGCTCCTGGGGTCCCCAGGCTGGCTGCGGGCAGCCCCCACCCCTGTGTGGACACTGTCCCTCCCTGCAGACGTGGACGAGTGCGCGGACAACGTGAACCTGTGTGAGAACGGGCAGTGCCTCAACGCGCCCGGCGGGTACCGCTGCGAGTGCGAGATGGGCTTCAACCCCACCGAGGACAGCAAGGCCTGCCAGGGTGAGTGCCCCGGGCTCTGACTCCCTCCTGGCCTTCTCTGTCCTCTGCTGTCACCTCCTGATCCAGCGCTGAGCCAGACCCCAGCACCTGCTGGTGCCAGGCTCCTGAGGTGCCACCTCTGCCACTGGCTGCAGTTGGTCCCCAGCCCTCAGAGAGGCTGGGCTGAGTTGGATTCCTGCCAGATGGAAAACCAGGAGAACAGGGGTGAGGGGAGAGAGTGGGAGAGGGTGGAGTGGCCCAGCTCTGCCAGGAGATTGTCTCCCACGGCACCAGAACCGTCCTGGGGTGGGTTGGTCACAGCTGGGCAGGAGAAGCCTGTCCTGGCCCTCACCCTGCCACAGCCTGTCCCCAGCTGTCCCTGTTTTGCAGACATTGATGAATGCACCTTCCAGAACATCTGTGTCTTTGGCACCTGCCAGAACCTGCCCGGGATGTTCCGCTGTGCCTGCGACGATGGATATGAGCTGGACAGGAGCGGGGGCAACTGCACAGGTCAGGGCTCCTGGGTGAGGGTCCCGCTCTGGGCTCTGCTGGGCTGGGCTGGCCCCAATCAGTCCAGCATCCCTGTGACGTCTTTGCTGCTGGGGGGTGGCCAGGAGGGACAGCTGGGTGTAGCTCTGCTCCTCCCTTCTGCCTCTGGGCAGGGTGGTGGCAGTGGCGCAGGGCAAGATGTGTTCTAGAGGGGCTTTGCCTCACGTGAGGGACACCCTGGGCACAGAGCTCTGGCTGGGCTGGGCTTTCCTGGCAGTGCTCACCTTGATCTTCAGTGTCCATCTGTCCATCCTTTCAGACATCAACGAGTGTGCAGACCCTGTGAACTGCATCAATGGACTCTGTGTCAACACCCCTGGCAGCTACCTGTGCAACTGCCCCCAGGACTTCGAGCTGAACCCCACCGGGGTGGGCTGTGTGGGTGAGTGGGGAACCCCCCGGCACCCTGGGGATCCTTCTTGGTGGTCCCTTGTAGCTGGAACTGGTCACAATGAGGCTGTCCCTGCCTGGCTGTCCCTGCCTGGCTGTCCCCTGGGTTTAACCCACGTCCTGTCAAGTGTGCCCCACCTCGTGTCGCTGTCACCGCTGTGGGTGCCCCTCTTGTTGAAGCGATGTTACTCCAGGGCAGCTCTGGAGCTGTTTTATTCCCTGGCAGTGTCCAAGGCCAGGGTGGACGGGGCTTGGAGCAGCCTGGGACAGTGGAAGGTGTCCCTGCCCATGGCCAGGATGATCCTTCAGATCCCTCCAGCCCAAACCATTTGGGATTCTATGATCCCACACAGCTCCCAGTAACCCACAATTTTTCCTTATCCCTGGAACATTTCACATTCCTTTGCAGCCCGTGGCAGGGGGTGGAACACGATCATCTTTAAGGTTCCACAATTCCATGATTCCATTCCTCCTGCACCCACAAGCTTTCCAGGAGAGGCTTTGCTCACGCAGCCCTGTCTCTGTGCAGATACCCGGGTTGGGAATTGCTTCCTGGACACGCAGGATCGAGGAGATGGGGGCATCTCCTGCAGTGCTGAGATCGGAGTGGGGGTCACTCGGGCCTCCTGCTGCTGCTCCCTGGGCCGTGCCTGGGGCAACCCCTGCGAGCTCTGTCCTCCGGCCAACACCAGTGAGTGGGGAAAAGCTTGGGATGAGCACGGGGTGGGAAGGAGGGAAGAGAAGCAGGGATGCTTCCCGATGGATTCTCAACTCCGACTGGAGGTGCCAAGTTCAGGACTTGCTGCTCCATTCAGGGCAGGGCAGAGGTGAAGCGGGGTGGGAGAGACCAGGCTGTTGTGTCTGGGGGATCTGGGCTGGGATCCTTCATTCCTGGTGCAGTGGGCTGGGGGAGGGAATGTGGAATCGCCCTCTTCCAGGGAGGGCAGGCTGTGGGATGGCTCCGTTGGCTCGGCAGGCGATGGGGATCGAGCTGCCCCGTCTGAGCCCCAGCCACATCCTCATGGCCTGTTCCTCCTGGGATTCTCCTGGGATTCTCCTGGGATTCTCCTGGGATTCTCCTGGCTCTCCCCACCCCTCCTGGTCCATGGGAGCCCTCTCAGCTCCCCCGACTGCCTTTCTCCACAGCCGAGTACAAGACCTTGTGCCCTGGGGGAGAAGGGTTCCGGCCCAACCCCATCACTGTCATCCTGGAGGGTGAGTTATCCCTATTCCCATGGCCCTTCCTGAGGGATGGGGTGCTGAGGGACTCCAGCCCTGTGGGGACTCTCTGTGCTGTGGCACTGAGCTGGTGGGTGCCCGCTGGCCACCAAGTGATGGACACAAAGTGTGGCTCTCCTTGGCCACAGTCCAGAGCAGGGCTGGGCGTGGTGGGATGAACTCTCTGGAGCTGCGGGGGTGGCACAGGCAGTGAAAATGTCCCACTGCTGTCCCTCCTCAGACATCGATGAGTGCCAGGAGCTGCCGGGGCTGTGCCAGGGCGGGAACTGCGTCAACACCTTCGGCAGCTTCCAGTGCGAGTGTCCCCTGGGCTACTACCTCAATGAGGACACCCGCATCTGCGAAGGTACCGGTGCCAGGGACGGGGGACAGGGGTGGCACCTGCTGCAGGGGCTGGGGTGTTGTCCGTG
Organism: Aphelocoma coerulescens; assembly: GCF_041296385.1. Lineage (NCBI taxonomy): Eukaryota > Metazoa > Chordata > Aves > Passeriformes > Corvidae > Aphelocoma > Aphelocoma coerulescens. Next base: position 4,939,011 of record NC_091041.1, on the reverse strand, counting down.
GTGGATGGCACACGCACGTGCCAGAGCTGTGTGTGCATCCCAGCTGCCCCAGGAGTGGTTCTTTCCCTTCCAGATTTCCTCATCACAAACCTGTCCCTGTGCCAAACCCACCCATCCCTCGTGCCAAGCCTACCCCCACCCCACCCTATGCCCTTCCCCACCCGTGCCCAGTGCTTTGACTCCTTTATCCCGCAGACATCGACGAGTGCTCTGCCCACATCGGGATCTGTGGCCCTGGCACCTGCTACAACACCCTGGGCAACTACACCTGCGTGTGCCCCCCCGAGTACATGCAGGTCAACGGGGGAAACAACTGCATGGGTACGGCTCCAGATCCCTGGGGAGGGCTCAGGATTCATGGGGAGGGCTCCAGATCTGCGGGGAATGGGCCAGATCTGTGGTGAGGGGTCTGGCACTGCCCTGGGCCCGACCCTGGGGCTGTGCTGAGGGGATGGAGCAGAAGAGCTGGGAACGGGCTGGGATTCAAAGCTGGACGTGGCACTCAGTGCTCTGGGCTGGGTGACAGATGGGGCATGGGTTGGGCTCAGTCTTGGAGGTCTTCCCTCCCATTCCCGGGGCCGGCAGTGCCATTCCTGGGGCCGGCAGTGCCATTCCCGGGGCCGGCAGTGCCATTCCCGGGGCTGGCAGTGCCATTCCCAGGGCCGGCAGTGCCATTTCTGGGGCTGGCAGTGCCATTTCCGGGGCCGGCAGTGCCATTCCCGGGGCCGGCAGTGCCATTCCTGGGGCTGGCAGTGCCATTCCCGGGGCCGGCAGTGCCATTCCTGGGGCCGGCAGTGCCATTCCCGGGGCTGGCAGTGCCATTCCTGGGGCCAGCAGTGCCATTCCTGGGTCCGGCAGTGCCATTCCCGGGGCCGGCAGTGCCATTCCCGGGGCTGGCAGTGCCATTCCCAGGGCTGGCAGTGCCATTCCTGGGGCTGGCAGTGCCATTCCTGGGGCTGTCCCAAGCCTGGCTCTGCCGTTGCAGACATGAGGAAGAGCGTTTGCTACCGCAACTACAACGACACGTGCGAGAACGAGCTGTCCTTCAACATGACCAAGAAGATGTGCTGCTGCTCCTACAACATTGGCAAGGCCTGGAACAAGCCCTGCGAGCCCTGTCCCACCCCTGCCAGCCGTAAGTGCCCTCACGGGGTTCCTGTGCCACCCCTGCCAGCTGTAAGTCCGTCCCATGTGATCCCTGTCGCCTCAAGTTTCCTGTTTTCCCATGAAATTTGGGGCATGGACACCAACAAGATAGAGGAGAAGGGAGAGCACCCTGAGGGTGACTCCAAGCACAGTGGGGAGCCCCTGCTGCCTGTCAGACCCCAGTTCCAGCACAGTTGTCCCTCACTTCACCCCCCTGTCCATGGGCACAGCCATGACCTCGGTGTTCCCTTTCCAGCCGAGTACCAGATCCTGTGTGGGAACCAAGCCCCCGGATTTATCATTGACATCCACACAGGGAAGCCCATTGGTGAGTAAATCCTGCATCCCCACGGGGCCAGGGCTGCTCCCGACCCTCTGCTTCCTTCCCAGCCTGCTTGTGAGCTTCTGCCCTTCCCCTCCCCTAGGGAATTAAGGGTTAGGGCAAGGAAAAGAGGCTTGGCAGTGCCAGAGACTGAAGAGGTGGGAGATGAGTTCTCCCAGCATCTCCCAGCATTCCCGGGATGCCAAGGGGGGATGCTGATGTTGTGGGGCATTCCTGGGATGCCGGGGCAGGACGCTGATGTTGGATTGTGTGCAGATATCGACGAGTGCAGCGAGATCCCAGCGATCTGCACCAACGGCGTCTGCATCAACCAGATCGGGAGCTTCCGCTGCGAGTGTCCCATCGGCTTCAGCTACAACAACATCCTGCTCATCTGCGAAGGTACCGCATCCCAGCGGGAATTCCGGCACCTCCTGCCCCCAGCATACTGCCCCAGGGGCTGCCAGCAGCTCCACGGGGGGGATTCCTGGCATGTCCTGCACAGGACTGGGAGCTGGACGCGGTGATCCCAGTGGTCCTTCCCAAGCTGGGCTGGTCCCGCTGGGTGCAGCGATCCCAGTGCTGCCTCAGCCATTCCCGGGACAGCCCCCACTGGATTTATCCCGGCGTTCCCGGTGCCATCCAGTGTCCCTGTGCCCTGTGTCCCTGCAGACATCGACGAGTGCAGCAGCGGGGAGACGCTGTGCCAGCGGCACGCGGAGTGCGTCAACATCCCGGGGAGCTTCCGCTGCGAGTGCGCCACCGGCTACCGCCTGTCCCCGGGGGGGGCCTGCGTGGGTAAGGGGACACCTCAGGGACACCTGGAGGACACCTCAGGGACACCTGGGACACACCTGATACCACACTCCCCTTTTTTTTGGGATGGCAGCACATAAATCTCGTTGTGATGAAGTCACCTCTCCAAAACCATGGGCGGGGCTCTGCTCTCCCCCTCCCCATCCCCTCCCTGCCCCTCACCGGGACCCCTCGGCTCCGTTTCAGGTCGCAACGAGTGCCAGGAGATCCCCAACGTTTGCAGCCATGGGGACTGCGTGGACACCGAGGGCAGCTACGTCTGCATCTGCCACAACGGCTTCAAGGCCACCGGGGAGCAGACCATGTGCATGGGTCAGTGTCACCCCAGGGGGACACAAGTCCCTGACACCCCAGGGTGCTGCCAAGGACAGCCAAGTGTCCTCCCTGTGCTGTGCAGCCACCTGGATTCTCAGGTGTGACCTTGTCCCCGCAGACATCGACGAGTGTGACCGGCAGCCCTGCGGCAACGGGACCTGCAAGAACACTGTGGGCTCCTACAACTGCCTCTGCTTCCCGGGCTTCGAGCTCACCCACAACAACGACTGCATGGGTGAGTGAGTTCCCCGGAGCCCTGATCCCATGGATCACTCACCGGGCTCAGCCCTGGTGGCCGGGGGTGGCTGTGTGTGCCACAGGTGACACTCTGACGCTCTTGCTCCGTCTCTCTTCCCGTTTCCCGCTGCTCTCCGGCCCGCAGACATTGACGAGTGTTCATCCCTGGTGGGGCAGGTGTGCAGGAACGGGCAGTGCATCAACAGCGTCGGCTCCTTCCAGTGCCTGTGCCAGGAGGGGTACGACCGCACCCCCGACGGCAAGAACTGCGTGGGTGAGTGTCCAGGGCAGTGTCCAGGGCAGTGTCCAGGGCAGTGTCCAGGGTCCGCTGGCCTGGCTGGTGCTGTGCCATGTGGTCCCCAAGCTTGTCCCAGCAGTGGGATTCTCCAGAAGTGCTCACAAGTCCCCAGGAAGCAAAGCCTGGTCATTTAAATGCCCACAGAGAGCCGGACTGACCCCTCCCTGCCTCCATCTCCCTTCAGGCCTGTGCTGTCCACGTGCTGGGACCTGCAGGCAGTGGGAGAAATGTCCTGTCCATGCCCTAAAATTGTGCCAGGGACATCTTGGGAACCATCCTGGAAATGTCTCCCCTGTTCCCTGTCAACTTTGGGGCAAGGCAGGGCCTGGTGCACCCAGGGCACCCCCAGGTGCTCAGAGCAGAGCCCAGACCCCATCCCTGGCTGTTTTCCCCCTCTCCAGACATCAATGAGTGCGTGAGCCTGCCCGGGACCTGTTCCCCGGGCACCTGCCAGAACCTGGAGGGCTCCTTCCGCTGCATCTGCCCCCCTGGCTACGAGGTGCAGAACGACAACTGCATCGGTAAGGTCGGCTCTGTGCCCCCGTTCCCAGCACGGCACCTGGGCACCCTGACCTGTCCTATCCCAGGGGCATCACCACCCCCAAATCCCTCCTGGAAGCCAGGCAAGACCAGCTTTGGTGGCACAGGAGGCTCGGGGGTGTTGCTGTGCCCGTTTTCCCTGAGGGAAGGTTGGGGGGTGAGGCAGGGGTGGTGTCCAGCCCCCAAACACCCCCCTCACCTGTTCTCCTGACCTCTGGCTGCCCCGTGTGTCCCTGCTCCTCCCAGACATCAACGAGTGCGAAGAGGAGCCCAACATTTGCCTCTTTGGGACGTGCACCAACACCCCTGGCAGCTTCCAGTGCGTGTGTCCCCCGGGCTTTGTGCTGTCCGACAACGGCCGCCGCTGCTTCGGTCAGTGCAGCCCCTCCTGGGGGGAGGGAGCAGAATTCCCGGGATTCTCCCTGACCTTGGCGCACCCCCATCCTCCCCCAGACACCCGCCAGAGCTTCTGCTTCACTCGCTTCGACAACGGGAAGTGCTCCGTGCCCAAGGCCTTCAACACCACCAAGGCTCGGTGCTGCTGCAGCAAAATGCCCGGGGAGGGCTGGGGAGACCCCTGCGAGCTGTGCCCGCAGGAGGGCAACGGTAGGGACGGGAGAGGGAGGGGGGGTCCTGGGGAGAGGGATGGGGGTGTCCTGGGGAGAGGGATGGGGGTGTCCCCGGGAGAGGGATGGGGATGTCCCCGGGAGAGGGATGGGGATGTCCCTGGGGAGAGGGATGGGGGTGTCCCTGGGGAGAGGGATGGGGGTGTCCCCAGGAGAGGGATGGGGATGTCCTTGGGGAGAGGGATGGGGGTGTCCCCGGGAGAGGGATGGGGATGTCCTTGGGGAGAGGGATGGGGGTGTCCCCGGGAGAGGGATGGGGATGTCCTTGGGGAGAGGGATGGGGATGTCCTGGGGAGAGGGATGGGGGTGTCCCTGGGGAGAGGGATGGGGGGTGTCCTGGGGAGAGGGGGTGTCCCCATGGGAGGGGGATGGGGGGTGTCCTGGGGAGAGGGATGGGGGTGTCCCCGGGAGAGGGATGGGGATGTCCTTGGGGAGAGGGATGGGGGTGTCCCCGGGAGAGGGATGGGGGTATCCTGGGGAGAGGGATGGGGGTGTCCCCGGGAGAGGGATGGGGATGTCCCCAGGAGAGGGATGGGGATGTCCTTGGGGAGAGGGATGGGGATGTCCCTGGGGAGAGGGATGGGGGGTGTCCCCGGGAGAGGGATGGGGATGTCCTTGGGGAGAGGGATGGGGATGTCCCTGGGGAGAGGGATGGGGGGTGTCCTGGGGAGAGGGGGTGTCCCCATGGGAGGGGGATGGGGGGTGTCCTGGGGAGAGGGATGGGGGTATCCCCATGGGAGGGGTGGGTGTGTCCTCATGGGAGGGATGGGTGTGTCTGTGTGTCCCCATGGGAGGGATGGGTGTGTCTGTGTGTCCCCATGGGAGCAGTGGGTGTGTTCCCATGGGAGGGGTGGGTGTGTTCCCATGGGAGCGGTGGGTGTGTCCCCATGGGACTCCCAGGAGCCTCCAAAGCCCATTTGAGCTGCTGGGAGCAGAATCCCTTCAGCACATCCCACTTCTCTGCTCTCTTCCAGTTGCCTTCCAGGAGCTGTGTCCATACGGCCACGGGGCCATCCCAGGCCCGGGTGACACCCGGGAAGGTGAGGCAGGGTGGAGGGATGAGGAGAAATTTGGGCTGGGGGGTTGTTGCCTGGGATCAACCAGAGCTGGGCTGCAGGACAGCGGGGAGGGATCCTGGGGGGGGACACGGGACTGGGCACCCCCCAAACCCCAACTGCCCAGCGGGGGTTCATCCCTCAGCTCTGGAGAGGGAACACCTGAAACTCCAGGGATCGCCTGAGCATCCCGTGTCAGTCCTGAGGGGACAGGGCTGTTTGTGGCTGTGTGAAGCATCATTTTCCATTCCCAGATGTGAACGAGTGCTCGGAGAACCTGGGCGTGTGCATCAACGGGGCCTGCATCAACACCGACGGCTCCTTCCGCTGCGAGTGCCCCTTTGGCTACAACCTGGACTACACCGGGGTCAACTGCGTGGGTGAGGCTCTGTGGGGGTCTGCATGGGTGCCCTGCTCCCTCCTGCTCCGTCCCCCTCGCTCCAGAGGCGATGGATCGCTGTGGGTGTGTGCCGAGAGGGAATCCCTTCCCTTCCCTTCCCTTCCCTTCCCTTCCCTTCCCTTCCCTTCCCTTCCCTTCCCTTCCCTTCCCTTCCCTTCCCTTCCCTTCCCTTCCCTTCCCTTCCCTTCCCTTCCCTTCCCTTCCCTTCCCTTCCCTTCCCTTCCCTTCCCTTCCCTTCCCTTCCCTTCCCTTCCCTTCCCTTCCCTTCCCTTCCCTTCCCTTCCCTTCCCTTCCCTTCCCTTCCCTTCCCTTCCCTTCCCTTCCCTTCCCTTCCCTTCCCTTCCCTTCCCTTCCCTCTCTGTTGGGACAGAGCTCCCCCTGCAAGAGCCCAGCCCAGCCCTTCCCCATCCCCGTCCCCCACACGCTGCTGTGCTCCCCAGACACGGATGAGTGCTCCATTGGCAATCCCTGTGGGAATGGCACCTGCACCAACGTGGTGGGAGGCTTCGAGTGCGCCTGTGACGAGGGCTTTGAGCCGGGGCCCATGATGACCTGTGAAGGTAACAAGCTGGGCAACAACGCCTCATTCCACCCACGCTGGGCTGTGTGCGGCCCCCCTGCCTGGGCCAGCCCCCCGTGGGTGGTGTGGAAAAGCTGGATGGGGCTCCTCTCCACACGGGGCTCCACCAGCTCCCTCTGGAGCCCAGAAGGAGGCCTGGAGACCTGGATGAACATGGGAGCTGCCTCCCCAAGGACCAGCAGCCCGTTCCCATCAAAGCTGCTGGGACACCTCTGCAGGGGGACACCGTGGCAGGAGGCCTCGGTGGAACAAAGCTCTCATGGGATGGATGCCCAGGGAGGGTGGCTCTGCCCTGGGGAGTTCCTGCCCTGCTGAGGGCACCGGGGTGAGTCCTGTCCTGTCCTCTCCTCCCTGCAGACATCAACGAGTGCTCCCTGAACCCCCTGCTCTGCGCCTTCCGCTGCATCAACACCTTCGGCTCCTACGAGTGCACCTGCCCCTCCGGGTACGCCCTGCGGGAGGACAGGAGGATGTGCAGAGGTAAAACCCCTTCTGCAGCCAGCAGGGGATGGCCCAAACTGTCCCCAGCCCCTGCACGTGGCCAGGTGTGTATGGGGAAGGTGGGAATTCTGTGCTGGCATCTCTGGGCTTTTCTCCCATCACCCACCTCAGTGTCCTGCTGGTAGAAGGGAATTCTTCCCTGAGAGGCTGGGTAGGCTTCCCAGAGAAGCTGTGGTTGCCCCATCCCTGGAATTGTCCAAGGCCAGGCTGGAGCACCCTGGGACAGTGGAAGGTGCCCCTGCCCATGGCGGGGGGGGGGGCACTGAATGAATTTCTAAGTCCCTTCCAGCCCACCTCATTCCATGGTATTTTTTAAGCTGTGTGCCAGCCAGATGGAGCAGTGCAAGGGTGGCAGAGCTGGGGCTGGCAGGGGCTCTGATGGGGTCTGAGGCAGAGCTGGGGCTGGCAGGGGCTCTCACGGGGTCTCGTTGCAGATCTGGACGAGTGTGCGGAGGGGCTGCACGACTGCGAGTCCCGGGGGATGCTCTGCAAGAACCTCATCGGCACCTTCATGTGCATCTGCCCTCCTGGGATGCAGCGCAGGCCCGATGGAGAGGGGTGCACAGGTACCAGGGCAGGCTGGGGGCACTCCCAGGGCACGGACAGTGTCCTCTCCGAGGGGTCCTCCACGGAGCTTTGGTTTACATCCTTCTTTCTTTTACATCCTTCTTTCTTTTACACCCTTGGGCTCCTCCCTGGGCTCTCCCAGGTGTCACAACTTCCCGAGTGTCCCAGTAGGACACACAAAACCTTTGTGCATCCCTGGAGCCGTGGGTCACCCCCAGGGTGACACAGCCCTGTGCCACGTGTCCTTCCCTTTGAGTTTTTCCAAGTCTGTGCCAAGCTGCTTTTGGAGTGGGCAGGAATGAACAACCCAGAGCTGCACAGCACAGAGCCAGCTCCAGCCCAATCCCAGCAGCAGCTGGAGCAGGGACAAGCCAGGGAGGATGAATTCCGGCCACCCTGCTCTGGGAGAGGTCTGGGGCAGGTGGAGGTTTCTCCCAGGGAGGGTGGAGGTTTCTCCCAGCTGCATAAAAACATGGAACTGATCCTCAGGGGCTCTGTGAGGGCGTTGCAAAGGGAGGGGAAGCTGGGAAGGTTTGTCCCTGGGCTCAGCAGGGCTGTGTGCTGTGCCTCCCTGGCAGATGAGAACGAGTGCCGGACCAAGCCCGGGATCTGCCCCAACGGGCGCTGCGTGAACACGGCCGGGAGTTATCGCTGCGACTGCAACGAGGGCTTCGAAGTCAGTCCCTCGGGCACCGAGTGCATCGGTAATGCCCCGGCCTGGGCAGCACAGGGAGCTTTTTGGGTGTCAGGGGGGCTCAGAGAGCGGGAGAGGGACTCAGGACAAGGGACGGAGGGACAGGACACAGGGAGTGGCTTCCTGCTGACAGATGGGATATTGGGAAGGAATTCCTGGCTGGGAGAGTGGGGAGGCCCTGGCACAGGGTGCCCAGAGCAGCTGTGGCTGCCCCTGGATCTCTGGCAGTGTCCAAGGCCAGGTTGGACAGGGCTTGGAGCAGCCTGGGACAGTGGAAGGTGTCCCTGCCATGGCAGGGGTGGCACTGGGTGGGCTTTAAGGTCCCTTCCAACCCAACCCATGCTGGAATTCTTTGCTCCTGAGCAGGAAAGCTGTTGGAGCATCACCTTTATCCAAACCCCCACCACGCTCCCCGTTGGCCCTGGCACTGCCTGCTCCGTTCCCCTGCTGCTGGCACTGCCTCAGGTCTTGGATTTGTGTCCCCTTTTCCTGTGCCCAGACACCCGCCAGGGCTTCTGCTTCACGGAGGTGCTGCAGACCATGTGCCAGATGTCCTCCACCAACCGCAACCTGGTCACCAAGTCCGAGTGCTGCTGCAACAGCGGGCGCAGCTGGGGCCCCCAGTGCGAGCTGTGCCCCCTCCCTGGCACTGCCCACTACAAGAAGATGTGTCCCCATGGCCCTGGGTACTCCACGGACGGCAGAGGTGAGCAGGGCAGTCCCCCTGGGAAGTGGCCAGGACAGGCCTGGAGCAGACAAGGAGCCTCTGCAATGTTCTGTGGCCACGGAGCTCTGGCTCTCTGGGAGAATCCAGCCTGCCCCAGTGTCGTGGGATGAGGGGGAGCTTCAGCCCTGCCTTAGCCTTGGATTTATGGCTTAATGTTAAGGAATCCCTGTGGCCTGCAAGGTCTAAGGGTGGCAGATCAGGTCTATTACAAAATGAGTTATTTATTGAACAGGCAGGAGATAACAGATGAAAGATCTTAATCAGTTACTCCACAGTGTAAAACTAAAAACAGCTACTGGTAGATTACAGCAGAACATAAACAGTGCAGATACCGAGGTATTAAAGCTGGCAGAAGAAACAGGATGGATTAGGAGCCAAATGTAACTTAGCATGGAAATGATGATAATTAAGCAGAGTCCTTCACCCTGCTCTGGGGAGAAACCCCACACATGTCCAGGGAATGTGCAGCAGATTTCTGCTTCGTGAAAGTTCAGCCACAAATCCAGTTTATCTTTGCAGCTCTCACGTTAACAGGAGGGATGTTCATTGGCAGCTGGGAGCTGCCAGACCACGGTGCCAAAATAACTCCAAGACACTTGTCCTGTTTGAGTTATCTGATAACAAACCACAGATAAGCTCTTGGGGAGGTGAGCTGGGCTGGCACCTGGGCACAGAGCAGCTCTGGCACTGACAGCTCCTCCCCTCCCTCCGCAGACATCGACGAGTGCAAGGTGCTGCCCAACCTGTGCAGGAACGGGCAGTGCATCAACAGCATCGGCTCCTTCCGCTGCCACTGCCGCCTGGGCTACACCCCGGACATCACAGGCACCGCCTGCCAGGGTGAGCCGGGCTGGGCACCCCGCACGGCCCCGCCGGCCTCAGGCGCCCTCCCTGCGCTTTTTAACCCTCCGGGACCCGCCCTCCCCCCGGGAGCTGTGGGTGTGCCGGGCTCTGGATACCGCGCCCTGTTTCGTGCCCCTCTGCACCTCGAAGTCACCACTCCGTGTGGTTTAACTCCTTAAAAATGGGCTTCTCTGTCTTCCCTGACCCCAAGAGTCGTAGGGACTGGCAAGGATTGGGGTCCAGAGGAAATCTGGGAGCAGCCAAGCCCCGACAGGCAGCACAGCTGGTTCCACCCAGCCTGAGCGCCACGCTGGGAATCCAGATGTTGGCATAAAAGGCACCTCTGGAATCACAGCTCTGTCCCCACAGGATTTGTCCCAGATTTGTTGTTCTGCCTCAAACTGAGCTGCTCCCCCAAAGCCCTTGGCTCTGCTCACCTGGAGAGTGAAAGTGGGGTGTTTGTGCAGGCATGCCAGAATCCATGGGGATATCTCACCCCTGATCCACAAAACCTGGGATCACCTGATGTCCAGGAGCCCCTGGGTGGGCTGGGTGGTCCAAGGGCTGGAGGGAACCCTGCCCCTGATATGTTTTGTCCCTGGAGTGCAGATCTGGACGAGTGTAACCAGTCCCCAAAGCCCTGCAACTTCATCTGCAAGAACACCGAGGGCAGCTACCAGTGCTCCTGCCCCCGGGGCTACATCCTGCAGGAGGACGGGAAGATCTGCAAAGGTACAGAGCCAGGAGAGGGAGCAGGGGGGGAGAGGGGACAGGGCAGCCAGACATGGAAAAATACCAGCAGGTGGATGTGGGGAAAGGTGCCACGCTGGGCTGGTGCATGAGGGCTTCATCCTGCTACACTCCAGATGTGCCTCATCAGGGAAAAAATGCTCCTGGCCCTTTCCTGGAGAGTGCACAGCACATCCCGAGCTCCAGGGAGCTTAGACCTGCATGTCCCCTGCACGTGGGCTGTGCCTGGCATTGTCACCAGCCAGGCTGGGGCTGTGCCCACCTCTCCCAGGCTGAGGCACCACAGTGTGAGGAGCCTGGCCTGGGGATCTGGGAGAGCCTGGGGTTTGTGAATTGCAGGAGAGGCAGGGAAACATCCCTGCATCTTCCAGATGTGTCTGTGTGTCACCCTGAGGTGGGGAGAGGTTTGTTCTTCTCCTGCAAGAACTTTGGGGGTGCTGCTCCTGGGCTGGTTCTGTGCATCCACAGGGACACTGAGGTGTCACAGCCTCAGGCCACAAAGACACCTCAGTGGGATAAACTGAGACCCTTTCCTTGTCCCTTCAGACTTGGACGAGTGTTCCACCAAGCAGCACAACTGCCAGTTCCTCTGTGTCAACATCATCGGGGGCTTCAACTGCAAGTGCCCCCCTGGCTTCACCCAGCACCACTCGTCCTGCATCGGTGAGTGCAGAATTCCCTGCCCTGCACATTCCCACGGAGCAGCCCCAGCTCAGCAGAGGCTTCCCAGCCCCCAGACTGGCTCTGAAGCCCTGCCCCTCTCCAGCCACCCCGGCAGTGTCTGTGTCGTCCCTCTGCTGCTCAGCCTGGGCCAGGGCCAGGGCTAGACTTTCAGGTGATCAGGGATGGACTTTCAGGTGGCCACAAACCCCTTCTGGTGTTTTGCAGACAACAACGAGTGCACAGCTCAGCCCTCCCTGTGTGGAGCCAAGGGGCAGTGCCTGAACACCCCGGGCAGCTACAACTGCGAGTGCCAGAAGGGATTTTCCCTGGACAGCTCCGGGGTCAACTGCGAAGGTGGGTCTGGGGCTCCAGGGTGGCTCCGTGGGGAAGAATTCCCAGGGCACTCCCAGGCTCTGAGGAGGCTCAGTCCAGGTGGGAAGTTCAAGGAGCGTTTGGACAATGCTCCCAGGGACAGGGTGGGATTGTTGGGGTGTCTGGGCAGCACCAAGGGTTGGGCTGGATGGTCCTTGGGGAAAGGAATGGTGCCTATCCCACCAGAGATCTCAGCCTGAAGCAGAGCAGAGCTGGTGACAGCCCAGGCCACACCTGGAATCAGGAACCATCCAAGCAGGGATGTCTGGGAGCCGGGGGTGTCGCTCAGCTCCGAGCTGCAGAGCCAGAATTGGGCACAGGAGCCACCCACCCCCAGGAGCACCCTGGAGGGTCCCTGAGCCCGCAGCTGGTGGGGCAGGGGAAGGTGTCTCAGGTCCCTGTGTGTCCCTTGGGTGCAGATGTGGACGAGTGTGACGGGAACCACCGGTGCCAGCACGGCTGCCAGAACGTGCTCGGGGGGTACCGCTGCGGCTGCCCCCAGGGCTACGTGCAGCACTACCAGTGGAACCAGTGCGTGGGTGAGTGGGGGGCCCGCCTGGCGAGGTGTCCCTGCCTGGGGGAGGTGTCCCTGCCTGGGGGAGGTGTCCCTACCTGAGGGAGGTGTCCCTACCTGGGGGAGGTGTCCCTTCCTGGGGGAGGTGTCCCCTGCCTGGGGGAGGTCTCCCCTGCCTGGGGGAGGTGTCCCTACCTGGGGGAGGTCTCCCCTGCCTGGGGGAGGTGTCCCCTGCCTGGGGGAGGTGTCCCTGCCTGGGGGAGGTGTCCCTACATGGGGGAGGTCTCCCCTGCCTGGGGGAGGTGTCCCTGCCTGGGGGAGGTGTCCCTGCCTGAGGGAGGTGTCCCTACCTGGGGGAGGTGTCCCTACCTGGGGGAGGTGTCCCTGCCTGAGGGAGGTGTCCCTACCTGGGGGAGGTGTCCCTACCTGGGGGAGGTGTCCCTGCCTGAGGGAGGTGTCCCCTGCCTGAGGGAGGTGTCCCTACCTGGGGGAAGTCTCCCCTGCCTGGGGGAGGTGTCCCTACCTCGGGGAGGTGTCCCCTGCCTGGGGGAGGTGTCCCTGATTGGGGGAGGTCTCCCCTGACTGGGGGAGGTCTCCCCTGCCTGGGGGAGGTGTCCCTGCCTGAGGGAGGTGTCCCTGCCTGAGGGAGGTGTCCCTACCTGGGGGAAGTCTCCCCTGCCTGGGGGAGGTGTCCCTGCCTGGGGGAGGTCTCCCCTGCCTGGGGGAGGTGTCCCTACCTGGAGGAGGTGTCCTGTACCTGTGGGGTGCGTTCTGTACCTGTGGGAGGGCTCTCTGTGGGATGATCGAGCTGTGGGATGTACCCTGTGGGATGTATCCCGTACCCATGGGATGCACCCTGTATGTGTGGGGGACACCCCATGATTCCGTGATTCCATGACTCTGTGATTCCATACAGATGAGAACGAGTGCTCCAGCCCCTCTGCCTGTGGCTCTGCCTCCTGCTACAACACCCTGGGCAGCTTCAAGTGCGTTTGTCCCTCGGGCTTCGACTTCGACCAGGCCTTTGGGGGCTGCCAGGACGTGGACGAGTGCTCGGCCGGGGGCAGCCCCTGCAGCTACGGCTGCTCCAACACGGACGGGGGGTACCTGTGTGGCTGCCCCGGGGGCTACTTCCGAGCAGGACAGGGGTAAGGGAGCGGCCAGCGGGGCATTCCCAGCTGGGGATTCCTGGAGGACGTGGCACAAGGAGTCCTCAGCTTCTCCCCACCCATCCTGAGATCCTTGTGCCAGCAGCATCTCCCACCCCATTTCCCTGATGCCAGGGTTAGTGCAGCTGCCAGCAGATGCTCTGTAGATCCACCCAGTGCAGGATGGAGATTAATTAATCCGTTAATTAATGACACCAGGCACATCCTGTGCCATGTGCCACACCCACGTGTGACCCTCTGGGTGGTTCCCATGTGGAGAACCTGGGAGTGATGACATTTCCATTGGAATCACGGATCTGAGCTGGGTCTCTCTGCTCTTCTGCCACCAGCCACTGTATTTCTGGCTTGGGATTTGGGAAGGGTCCCTACCTGCCTGCACCCCAGGAGGAGGATGAGGACAACCTGCTGTCCCCCGAGACCTGCTACGAGTGCAAGATCAACGGGTACCCCAAGAGGGGCCGGCAGCGGCGCAGCGTCAACGGCACGGAGAGGCACCAGGTGAGAAATGCAGGGCATCCTGGAGGGGCTGGAGCAAGGCGGGAGCTGGATCCCTTGGGATCCCATTCCCTCAGTCTAGGCAGAGCCAGCAGCTCATCCATATCTGCCCGGGTTTGGCATCCCCAAACCCTCTTCTGAAACCAAGGAATGAAGTCCACGTTTCCCATCCCTGGAAGTGTCCAAGGCCAGGTTGGACGGGGCTTGGAGCAACCTGGGATAGTGGGAGGTGTCCTGTTTTTAAGGTCCCTTTCAACCCAAACCATTCCATGATTCCATTCCTCGGAGGGAGTTCTGGCCTCTGCCCAAGACTCCCAGGAATTTCCCAGCCCTGGACAGGAGAGGTCATTTTGGGGCTTGGAAGGAGAAGGGCTTGGAAGGCTCTGAAGTTATTGATCCTCCCCGGGATGGGGGCTGTGTCCTGGGGCTTCAGTGCCAGAGGCACAGCCAGAACACCAAGAAACTCTTGTGGGAAACGAAGGACCAAAACGAAGGACCGTGGACGTCGTCGCTGCTTCTCAGAGCTGATTTGGGGCTGAATTTCCCTAAATCAAACCCACCTTCCCCCGGCCTGAGCTTTCCCTGCTAAATCCCACTCACTCCCGGTTCCTCTCCAGGACCACGCCGTGAACTTGGCCAGCATGGACGTGGACACGCCGCTGTCCATGACCCTGAACCTGTCGGAGCTGGCGCACAAGGAGCACATCCTGGAGCTGCTGCCGGCCGTGGAGCCGCTGGAGAACCGCGTGCGCTACACGATCTCGCAGGGCAACGAGGAGGGGCTGTTCCGCATCCACCACAAGGAGGGGCTCAGCTTCCTGCACCTGGGCCGCAAGAAAATCCTGCCGGGCACGTACCTGCTGGAGATCGTGAGCGTGGCCCTGCCCCGCCGGCGGGAACTGCACAAACTCGAGGCCAACAACCACCTCGACCACTTGGCGGGGGAGCTGGGCCAGGCGCTGAGGATGAAGCTGCAGCTCCAGCTCTACTAAAGCCACGAGAGACCCCCCCAGTCCCACCCGACAGCGCTGCCCTTCCCCTCGCCACCCACCCCGGGAACAACGGGCTCCTCTCCTGCCACCGCCGCCGCCACCGCCGGGACAGCCATGGGAAACGTCCCTCTGGGATCAGCAGCCTCGAGGGATGCTCTGCTCCTGGGGGTGCCTGAGCCAAGCCCAGAAGAGCCAAGCCCAGAAGGGCCAAGCCCGAGCCACAGCTCACAAAGCTCCCGCAAGCTCTGCCAAAGAACCCAAGCTCCTGAGCAGGGACTCTCCTCCCTCTGCTCCCGCCTGCCCCCTTGTCCAGGACACTCCGAGCTGGCACGGGCGGTGCCCTGGGGAGCTGCCTGCTCTCCGTGGCCACATCCCAGGAAAAGTGAGGGGATCTGGGGGCGGCTTTGGGAGGAGCTGTGGCTCCGTGTGGTGTCCATGCATTTCCCAACAGCTCCTGGTCCTGCTCTGCTTCTGTGCTGGGATGGTGCTGCAGGGTCCGTCCCATCCCTGGCCTGGCTGAGCTCTGTATCCCTCTCTTCTCCATGGCCCCTGGGCCTCTGGGGGCTCCTCTGGGCCTTTGGGGCTCCTCTGTCAAACAGAAAAGGCCACCCCTGAGCAAAGGGACAGTTCAGGTTCTCCCCTCCCATCTCAAAGCCATGGGCAGGAAGGGACAGGGACATCCAGGGCTTCCTTTTGAACAGAATCCTTGACCTGGGGTCACCCTGTCCATGATCCCCCCCGGCCAGGAGCCCCTCTGGGAAGGGGAGCTGTGAGTCCCTCCCCTCTGCTCGGTGGGCCCAAGGTGACAGCCCCAAGGACATTCTCTGGTTAATGCAGACCAAAGGCACTAAAGAGAGTGTGGAAAATTGGGATGAAGTGGCCGGAGGGCTCCGTGCTGCCCCACATTCCCTGTGCAGCCCCTTCTGGCCGGGGGGGGGCTTTCCCTGCTCCCCGGGGTGTTCCTCTCACAGCTGATCCCTGCTGATCCCAGGTTTTGCATGAATCCTTTGCAGTTCTCCACCGACCCCGTGCTCATCCCCGGGACAAAAGGTGCTGATTCATTCCCGGGACAAAAGGTGCTCATTCCCACCGAACTGCCTCATCCCCAGGCCCGAGGTGCTCGCAGCTCCTGGGAGCTGCTGCTGGTTCCTGGCCAGCGTTCGTGCACTGTACCCATCCACCCTCCCGTATTTATGGAAAACCACCAAAGGGGTGCTCGCTCGGTGTTGTCATGAGTGCATTTTCCTGTAGCTTGACGGTTTTTTGGAGGGGTGGGAATTTTCCCTGGTTCGCTGCCGCTGCAGGGGTGGGGGATGTGTGTGTTTACTGTATCGGGGCTCCAGGCAAACTTGAAAACTCTTCAAAGCAGCTCCAGACTCTGGATTTTGCAAGAGTCCCAGAGCTTGTGACAGGATGGGTGGCCTGATGTTTGGGATTGTTTTTTTGGTTTTTTTTTATTATTATTTTTGTTTTGGTTTTTTTCCAACAGGTGCTTTTTTTTAAAAAAAAAAAAAAAAAAACCAAAACCCAAGAACTATTAATAATAATAAATTAGCAGAGCTGGGTTTGTGTGTGTGTGTTGAGCCAAAGTGTCAAAGCTCAAGGTTTCCTCTCTTCCTCTCTGGTGTGGTGTTTTGGTTTGGTTTTTTTTTTTTATTTTGTTTATATTGACATTTCTTGCTGGTTGGTTTTTTTGGGGAAGTGTTGAAACCCCAAACCTGTGCCCCTTGTTCCGCACAGAGAGGTGGCTCTTTGTGGAATTCCTTTTTTGTATCAGAAGCAACGGCAACAATAAAATTATTTTGGGTTAAGTGGGGCCGTGTCTTTGTGTGGGCACGGACTGGGGGGCGCAGCGCCCATCCAGCTCCAACGTGGAGCTTCCATGGAGACAGAATTGGGATTGTCCAGCCTGGAGAAGGCTCCAGGGAGAGCTCAGAGCTGGAGAGGGACTGGGGACAAGGGCTGGAGGGACAGGACACAGGGAATGGCTTCCCAGTGCCAGAGGGCAGGGCTGGATGGGATATCGGGAAGGAATATCCTGTGAGGGTGGTGAGAGGCTGGGATGGAATTCCCAGAGCAGCTGTGGCTGCCCCTGAATCCCTCGAAGTGTCCCGGGCCGGGCTGGACAGGGCTTGGAGCAGCCTGGGATCAGGGTAGGTGTCCCCACCCATGGCACTGGATGGGCTTGGCCGGGGTCGAGTCCAGCCCAGACGCTCCTTCCAAGCTGACATTCCCGGTTTTTGGAAGCTCTTCCCGGCTCCCAGCGCAGACGGAGCCGGTGCCGCCAGAGGGCGGGCGGGACTGCGGCAGCGCGGCCGGGACGGAGCGGGGACAGCGCCGGGAGCGGGACACGGCTGCTCGCCCGGTGCTGTCAGGAGGGCAGAGGGAAAAACGGGAGCTCAGACAGCTGGAAAATGTGCCTGGAACAGCTCCGTGCGTGAGAGGGGGGATTTGTGTCGCACTGTGGGGGGACGGGAGGAGGCCGGGCTGGGTCCGCCCGTCCTGGTGCACCGGGCAGTGACCCCTCGCCTCCTCCTCCTCCTCCTCCTCCTGCAGCTCGGAGCTCTCTCGTTGTCACAAGAGGGACGGGGCAGCCCGCCAGGATTCGGGAGGGGCCGGTTGCCCCCAGGACGCGTCACAGAGCGGAGCAGGAGCCGGCTGGGGTTGGCACGGTGCGGCTTTATTTCCATGGAGGGGGACGAGCTGCTCCCCCCTGGGCTCAAATCCCTTCGGACAAATCCTCCCGCTGGCCCACCGCGGGTTTGGGAGCCCTGTGGCCACCCGCAGCTCCCCTGCTCGCCAGGCGTTTGTCCCTCGGCCACTTCCAGGCCCCTCGGAGAGCCAGGGAAGGGCCGGGCACGGGGTGGCCACCTCAGCAGGGACTGGCCACGCTGGGGCACCCGTGGGAGGTTGCCAGGCCCGTGCCGGCCGAGGAGCCTCTCCCGGGTGTTTCGGGGGCCCCTTGGTCCGTCCTGGGCGGGTGTCCCCCAGCGGGTGTCCCCAGGACTGGCCCTCGCTCAGCCCATTGTCACCAGCTGGGCAGGGACGGGGTGCGAAGGGACAGGGCTGGAGGCCGAGGGGGGGCTGCACACGGGGGGTCTCCACCTGCCGCTCCCTTCGGGGGGCTTGGGACTGCCACACACAGAGGAACAAAGCCAGCGCTCGGGTCTGGTGCCGATAACCCCTGACGGACACAGCTCAGCTACAGGGACACACACACACGCACTGGACCACGGGCAGCACTCCCGGGGGGCACGGCCGGGGGCGCGGGGGGCAGCGGGGGCTGGGGGTCAAAGCTCTGGTCTGGCACCGGGCAGAGCCGCCCAGCCCAGGGGCCCCGCGGGCCGTGGCCGAGGGCAGGTCCCGCCATGCCCCGTCCCGTCCCCTCCTGCCCCTCCGCGCTGCCCGGGGGCCGGAGGGGCAGCGGGGCCCGCGTGGAGCCCGAGCCCTGTCCGGCCCCCGGAGTCCTGCAGGCTGCGGAGGGAACTGAAAAGTGCTTAGAAAAGAGAGAAACCCCTAGAAAATCCCCCCGGGCCGGAGCCCCTGCTCGCCCCCCTGCCCGGAGCATCCCTGCGGGGCAACACCACAGAGGAAGGGGGGGCCGGGGCCGGGGCCAGCCGGGGGGGGAGGCATCCGGAGCGCCCGGGCTCGCCCCGTCCCTGCCCTCACACCAGGGCGTAGTCGAACTGGCCCCTCTCCAACCCCTCCTTGTGGTCCGTCCAGGAGGAGGCGGGCATGCGGCTGTAGGGGTCCAGCAGGATGCGGAAGCAGCGCACCATCAGCATCACCAAGAAGACCAGGAGGAAGATGACGAAGGCAAAGACAGTTTTCTGCTCGGCATCCATGCCCGCGGCACCGGCGGGGTGCTCCACCAGGGACGGGGAGAGCAGTTCATAATCCATCGTGGATGCATCATTCATGGCAGAGGCGAGGGGCGCGAGGGCAGGGCGCGTTCGGGTGCCCCGGGGCAGCCGACTTCAGCCTCCTGCTGTGCCCGTGCACCTGGAAAACCTCCTACTCCATGGCCACCGGCTCGGGATCGGCTCCTGCCCGAGCCCAGAGCTCCTGGAGGGGAAAGCAGAGACCGTGAAGGAGCAAGAATTGGATACGGGGATAGGGGAGATGGTGAGGGAGGAAGAATTGGCTGCGGGGAAAGCAGAGATGGTGAGGGAGGAGGAATTGGGTGTGGGGGAAGCAGATGGTGAAGGAGAAGGAATTTGCCACAAGGAAAGCAGAGATGGTGAGGGAGGAGGAATTGGACATGGAAAAACAGATGGTGAAGGAGAAGGAATTGGATGTGGGGAAGGCAGAGATGGCTGGGGAGGAGGAACTGGCCACGGGATACAGCAACAGGCACGAGGAAGGGCAGGGAGGTTCTCAGGGAATCCTTGATTTCCTGGCGAGCTCAGGAAGCCGCTCTGAGGGCACCAGGCACTGGTGGGCACAAGGGTGGGCAGTGCAGGCACTGGTGGGCACAAGGATGGGCAGTGCAGGCACTGGGGCAGAGGCTGCTCCTCCAGCCATGAATCCCCAGCAGTCCCTGCAGAGGCCCCGGCCAGTGCTGAGAGACCCTTTGGAATCCGTGCCCCAAATCCCAGGTGATTCCCACCAAAAAGGAGCTGTGGGGGCTGGACCTGGCCTGGAACTGTCCCAAGATGGACACGAGGCCAGGGGGAGCTCGTTCCTGCTGGGGACACGTGTCCAGCTGCTGCTTCCCATCGGGTTTGGAGCAGAGGGAGCTGATTCCCGATGGAACAGGGGCACCCACCTGGCTGCAGCTGCGTGGGGACAGGAGTGGGGCCAGGCTGTGCCCAGACAGCCCCGTCACCGAGGGAGCCTCGCCGGGGTCCGGCTGTCCGGGGCTTTGGGATGAAAGGAGAGGGACAAAGAGAACAGGGGGGTTAAAAGGGAGCAGAGCAGCTGATAAACCCCTGGTAAACATAAAACATCCCGGGCCGGCCTAGAGCTCCCAGCAGCCCTGGGAGCAGAACTGGGGGGAGCTGGAATGTCCACACCAATCTCTCCAGGAGAACATCCGTGCCAACCTCCCTAGGAAAACATCCACACCAGCCTCCCTGGAATATCCACACCAACATTCCTGGGAGAACATCCATGACAACCTCCCTGGGAAAACATCCACGTCATCCTCTCTGGGAGAACATTGACACCACCCCCTCAGGAGAACATCCACACCACCATCCCTGGAATATCCACACCACCATCCCTGGAACATCCACACCACCATCCCTGGAACATCCACACCACCATCCCTGGAATATCCACACCACCATCCCTGAAACATCCACACCACCATCCCTGGAAGAGTCCGAGGCCAGCTTGGAGCACCCTGGGATGGTGGAATTGGATGGAACTGGATGAGCTTTGAGGTCCTTCCAGCCCAACGCATTCCATGACTCTGTGCTCTGGATTTCCTGGGAATTCAGAGCAGAGCCCCATCCCTGTGCCCGGCCCCTCAATGGAGGCTGCTGTTATTTCGGGAGCAGTTGATGGAGTTTTATTAAGATTCCTGTTCCCTTAGTAACTCCAAAGACACGAGCAAGGAAATTGCTTAATAGGGACAGAGCTCACAAAGGAACGGGATCACTGTCAATGATTCCGTGAGGCTGCACCCAGGTTTTTCTGGGAATGAGGCACGAATTAAATGTTAATTTGGGAACTGCAAATACCCAATGAGATGCTTATTTAGAACAAAGGAGGGAGTCAGCGTGGAGCCAGGCAGGATCCAGGTGGGATCTGGGTGGGATGGAGGGAAGGATCCAGGTTTGGGGTGGAAGGACCTTAAAGCTTATCCAGAGCCAACCCCGACACCTTCCACTGTCCCAGGCTGCTCCAGCCTGGCCTTGGGCACTTCCAGGGATGGGGCAGCCACAGCTGCTCTGGGAAATCCATCCCAGCCCCTCCCCACCCTTATCCTAGAAAATTTCTCCCTCAAATCCAGCCTGAATCTCCCCTCTTTTCCCTTAAAACCATTACCCCACCCCCATCTTGTTCATAAGTGAAGCATTGGAAAATCTCCCTGGAGCGTTTTTGCCATGATTTTTGGTGCCTGAGCTCCTCAAAGATGGGAAAAGGCTTCACTTGCAGGCCCATGGGGCTCCCTCCCTCCTTCCCTTCACCTCCACAGCAGCGGGTCCTGGTGTCCGAGCTGTGTCCGAGCTGTGTCCGAGGAGTGTCCGGCGGGGCGGAGGCAGCTCCGTGCCCCTCTGGACACCCCGGTGCTCCCCCCGGAGCTCCGGGAGCAGTCGGAATCTCTGCATTGCCTTTTTCAGTAAATGCTGCTGCTGGGACGGGCCCGGCTGCCTCTGGAGCACAGCCAGGGGCTCTGCCAGGGAAACCTGAACTTCCAACGGGATCCAACCCCCCGAGCACGGAGCTGCCCCGAGTGCCCAAGAACCAAGCGGGTCAGCCCCACGGAGTGTCCGGGATGTCCCATCCCGTTTGGAAGGGACAGGAGCAGCCCCAGAGCCCAGGGGAAGGCTCAGCCCAGCCCCAGCCCAGCAGGGATGGATTTTCCTGGAATATCCACACCAAACCGCAGGCTCGGAGATCCCTGATCCTCCCAGGGACCCTTCTCCCAAACCGAGCCACCCGGGAAGCATCCAACCCCCAGGAAAGGCTGTTCCCACCCCAAATCCCGGCCTCCCGCCCTCTCCATCCAGCCTGGACAGCACCACTGGAATATCTCCTGGATCCCAGCTCCCGAGCCCACCCAGCACTGCGGGGTGGGGGTCCCAGGCAGGGAACCCCCGCTCCCAGTGCCGGCCCTGCTCCTCGGGATGGCCCGGACGGTACCTGGCTGCGCTGGGATCCCGGCTCCATCCCCGGCCATCCCGGGGGAGGGAGCGGCCGCGCGGCTCCCGGAGCTCCCGGGGAAGCGGCTGCTGCTCGCTGCCGCCGGAGCGGGTTCCTATGGCGATGCAGAACCCATTAGAATAAAAGGTGGAGCGCAGCGACTGGAGCCGGGAGAAGTTTCCCGAGGCGCCTGCCTGGGAAAGCCAGACCGTGGGAATGCTCGGGGCTGGACCCCTGCTCCGGCTCCTGCATCCCCAAAAACCCTCTCTGATCCCCCTGCTCCGGCTCCTGCATCCCCAAAACCCTCTCTGATCCCTGGGAAGCTCCTGCATCCCCAAAAACCCTCTCTGATCCCTGGGAAGCTCCTGCATCCCCAAAAACCCTCTCTGATCCCTGGGAAGCTCCTGCATCCCCAAAAACCCTCTCTGATCCCTGGGAAGCTCCTGCATCCCCAAAAACCCTCTCTGATCCCTGGGAAGATCCTGCATCCCCAAAAACCCTCTCTGATCCCTGGGAAGCTCCTGCATCCCCAAAAACCCTCTCTGATCCCTGGGAAGATCCTGCATCCCCAAAAACCCTCTCTGATCCCTGGGAAGCTCCTGCATCCCCAAAAACCCTCTCTGATCCCTGGGAAGCTCCTGCATCCCTGTCCCCCCGAGAGCCAGGACTGTCCCTGGTGTGTCCGTGTCTGTCCTGGGATGCTCCAGGATTCCCGGGCAGGCACAGCCCCCTCTGTTCATGGCACTCAGGACCAGGATCGGCCTCAGGGACACGCCGGGGTCACAGCTGGCAGTGCCCGGGCCCCTTCCCCCCCAGGATCCGCAGGGATGCGGCTTTCTGGGATGCAAGGGCTGCCCCTCTCCTGCAGGGAAAATTCCTTGGAAATACTTGGAAACAGCCGCGTGTTTTCCCGCTCGGTTCTGATGGAAATGGGGTTTCTGGGAGGTGCCCACGGGGTGTTTTTCACACTCCAGCAGTGCAGGGAACGCTCCATGCCTGGGGCACCAGGCAGCCTCAGCGGGGGCAAATTAAAATTGCTTTGCTCATCCTCGGGCCCTGGCAGGGCTGGGAGGGTATGGATGGACAATTCCTGAAGGTCTCCTTCCCACCTGCTCCTGGAAGAGCCACGGGAAGAGCGTGGTGTGGCTGCCCTGGCTGCTCCCACAGTTCCTCTGGAGAAATCCATCCTCTGTCCCCATCCCTAAATCCCAAATGTGGCCAGGGGTCCCTGTGGGAATCGCTGTGGAGCTTCCTGCTCTGCCCTCTCTCCTTGGAAGGGTTTCAGAGCTGGAGGAGATCCTTGTGCTGAGGAATTTTTCCGCTTACAGCACAAAAAGCTGGATGGTCCTCGGGGAAACTTGGGACAGAGGAGCCCTGAGGCACAGGGACGGCTCTGGAGTTCAGGAATATCGATCCCAACCGTGCTTCAGAGCGGGATTTGGCGCTGCAGCCTCACAGCAGCCACAGGGGAGATCTGGGATTTGGGGATGCTGAAGAAATTCCAAGTGGAGGCAGGAAGGGAGCTGGTTCCTCCCAGATGCTGAAGTGAGGTTCAGCCTTTGCAGTCTCCCCCCGCTCAGCTCTGTGCTGAGAATCCGAATGTTCCTCTAATCCAAACTCCCCTCCCTGGGAAATGCCGGAAATCCCCGGCAGGATCTGAGCCCATTCCGGTGCTGACAAAGGGATCTGTGAAACCTGGAGTGGCTCTCCGGGTACAGCCCTGGGGCACCGAGTGGCTGCTCCTGCTCGGGGGACAATCCCACACTCGGCTGCTCCAGTTCCAGGCGAAAACTCTGCCCGTGGCTGGGGGAAAACCATTTGTGATTCCTGCAGGTTCCAGCCACGGAAGGGTCGGATTTAACCGCCAGTGGCAAGGGATGAAAATCAGCTCTGAGTTATTGGGAGCCTGGGATGCTGCAGGAGGAGAAATTCCTTTGTGGGAAGGGTGGACAAGCATTGGAACAGGCCGGATTCCCACCCCTGCAGGGACTGGGAGCTGTGGGGATGTGGCACTTGGGGACAAGGGTGGCCTTGGCAGTGCTGGGAGCAGTTGGGCTCCATGGTCTGGGAGGCTTTATCCAACCCTAATAATTCCATGATTATTGTGGATGAGACCCCAGACCCCTCCCTGGCGCTGGCGGGGCAGGGACAGCTCCCACCCCTTTCCTGGCAGCACCAAGGGGGACCCGACCGCTCTTCCTGAGGGCTGAGCCACATTCCCAACACATTTCCCACCGTGCCCGGGTGACACTGAGGGAAGGGAGCGTCCTGTCCTTTCCAGGCTCCCCTGCTCAAGCAGAGAATTCCAGCTGGCTGCCCCTTCCTGAGCCAAGCCCAGCCTGGCAGAGCTCTCCCGGACAGGTGAGGGATGTTTCACACCCGAGCTGTTCCCTGATCCCCGCAGGGGCTGGGGCCTCTCCCTGAACAGAATCCCGGTCCCAGCAGCTTCCCTGGACAGCTGAGGGGAGGGGAGGGGAGGAATCCCGGTCCTTTGGATGCTGCAGCAGCTCCAGAACTCACAGCAGTGTCACCCCTGAGTCCTGACACTGTCACAGGGTCCTGGGATGGTTTGGGCTGGAGGGACCTTAAACCCCACCCAGAGCCACAAACATTCCCTGATTCCTCTTTCCATGCCGTGGATCGACACCAGGGAATTCGCTGTCCCTGTCCTCTCCTCCTGCTCTGCTTCTGCCACCCCCAGCCCTGCTCCAGAGCCCAGGAGGAGCATCCCAAGCTCCCAACACAGATTTTGATGCCAGCCCAGCTGACCCAGAGGCCCCGGGCCACAAATTGTGTTGACACTTCCAGTGGGACGCATGAATCTGCTCCATAACTCCTGAGAGAACCTCTGGATAACGAGGAGCATCCCATGGGCCGGCTCTTCCTGAAAGAATTTGTCACCATCCATAAATTGCTGGGAGATTTATCCCTGCCAGCCCTAAAACTGCGCACAAAGTAATGGGATTTGTCCAAAGCCTTTAACGGGCCGTTCCCCTTGATTTAAAGGCTGTTGAAGTGTCTTTATTTCCTTAGCACATTATTAATTCACATTCTGGCTCCGAGGTGCCTCCAGAGCCGGCGATTTGGGAATGAGAAGAGGAAAGGGCAGCTGGAAGGGCTTAGGCAGCGAAAAACCGGCTCAGGGTAACTCCAGGCTGGGAATAAGCAAAGGTTATCCGTGCCTGGAGCTCCTCCGAGGAACGGCCACGCTCAGCTCCGGAGCTCCCAGGGCTCTGCACACAAACATGGAAATCATTCCTGGTCCCCAGCTCTGGGAATTGCAATCCCAGCTCCCTGAGACTCTGGAAAAGGGCAGCTCCAGCCCCTCTGGATGGTTTCCAGCCTTCCCGAGGCACCCGCGCTGCCCATGCCCAGTTTAAGGGATGCTTCCCTCGGGTGGGGTCTCGGAGCCCCAGGGGGAGGAAGTTCAGGATTCCATCAGTGCCACAGAGCGCGGGGATAAAACTCCCGGCTCCAGGTTCCATCCCTGGGGGGTCAGAACCTGGGGAAGGCTCAGCCCAGGGCATGGAAACCCCCCCTGAGTGACAACAAATGGATTTTCTGCCCTTTTTGTCCCGACCCAGTCGCCTTCTCCTGTGCTGGGAACAGGGAGAGAATTCCCTGCGGGATCCTTCCCGGTTTTAACCTGAGCGGGGCTGCGGAGAACGAACTCGGCAATTCCTGGCCGGGAGCAGCTCCGGGAACATCTGCTCGGGAAGGAGCAGCGCTCCCCAGCCCGGAACGAGCTCCCCCGGGACACGGAGTGACCTTGGCGGCCGCTCGGCTCTGCTTTGCTGGGAATGCGGAGTTTGGGGCCAAGGGGAGCCGGGAGGAGCTCTGGGATTCGGGAGCTCCAGCCCGGAACGGGGATTCGCGGGTGGGGGAATTGGGATGAGCAGCGGCCGCTTCCAGAGGTCGGGATGCCGAGAGCCCACGGGGCTGTGCTGGGATCGGGATGAGGGAGAGCCCTGAGAGCTCGGGGTGGCCCCAGAGATTCCTGCTCCACCCAGAGATCCCAGCACCTTCCTCGGGAGCAGAGGAGACTCTTCCACTCCCGGGAGATGTCCCGGCCTCTCCCAGTGCCGTGGGGGAGTTGCTGATCCTGTGGGAATGTGGGAATCCTCTGTGCTCCTCATCCCTGACCTGCTCGTGCTGCCTCATCCTCTTCCCGAATTCAGGCTGATCCCACTGCTCTGATTTATCCCTGGCAGTGTCCCAGGCCAGGCTGGACAGGGCTTGGAGCAGCCTGGGACAGTGGGAGGTGTCCCTGCCCATGGTAGGGTGGGACTGGATGGGCTTTAATGTCCCTTCCAACCCAAACCATTCCATGATTCCACGATTCTGGAAGCGATTCCCTCTAGCTCTGATCCTGGGAGGGGCCAGGCCACAGCCGCGGGGCCAGAGCCTTTACACTGGGGCAGCTCCCTGATCCTGGGATAGAGTCCCAGAAAAACCCGGGAGCTGATGCGATTAAAATGGAGAACGTGAATCAGGGATTTCAGGAGGAAAAACTCCCTGCGGTGCGGGAGGCGGCAGCGATCCCACGGCGAGCTCTGCTCAGGAGCTGCAGGACACGATCCCAGCCCGGTTCCAGCCGGGATCGGGGGAGTGTGGGGAGCGTCAGAGCAGTGCAGGGACATCCCGGTGCCATGGCAACCTGAGCCGGCCACCGGAGCCGGGAGCGACGCGCTGGGAGCGGCGCGGGAAGCCCCGTCCGGCCTGGCCTTGGACACTTCCAGGGATGGGGACTCCACCTGCTCCAGGGCTGGACCACCCTTTCCATGAGGAAATTTTCCCAATATCCAACCTAAACCTCCCCTGGCACAGCCCGAGGCCGTTCCCTCTTTGTCCTGTTGTTCCCTGGGAGCAGATCCCGATTTCCCCCTGGCTCCTCCTGTCAGGAATTGTGGAATATTGATAAAAACAGCCACATTCCCTTATCCAAACGCCCAAATCCCCCCCTCTCCCAAAAGCACTTGGACATTCCAGGCTCCCCCCAAACCCGCACATCCAAGGCCGTGTGCGGTGGGAACAGCCTGGGAAGGGGGACAGGGATCAAACCCAGGCGTTTCCCACGTGCTGCCTCGTTTGGCGTTAATTTGCATTTTCCCTGGTTTTTATGAGCCACGAAAAGAGGATGGGGCAGCACGAGGCTTCCCTCAGCACAAATCCAGGGATAAGTTTACAGGAAATCAGCCCGGAAAACAGGGACGGTGTTTCTGCTGTGTGCAAACAAGCCCAGAAATGCTGAGTAATTCCTGGAGCATGGGAAGCGATCATTACTTTTAATTAGCAATTAACTGACTCGGTAATTTCTCGCATTCAGGCAGCAATGGAACTGCAAACAATGCCAGGCAAATCTGGGTCTTTAGCATTTAATTACCGGGCTCTGCCATGAATTATTGAGCAAATGGGCAAAGACTCAGCTCGAAGAACTCGGGTGCTGCAATTAAGGGATTTTTAATCATTCCTGGGTCGGAGTCGCTGTTTGGAGCCGCCCTCCACGTGCAAAACACCCAGAGCAGTGGCGGAGGCTTTGCGTGGATCGTGGAGCTGAATTCCCCCAAAATAATCCGGGCTGCAAACACGGGACAGCGGGATCGTCAGTCCCAGCCTGTCCGGCTCTGCTCCTGCCACAGAATTCCAGACTGCTTTGGGTTGGAGGGACTTTAAATCCCACCCAGGGCCACCCCTGCCACGGACACCTCCCACCGTCCCAGGGGGCTCCAGGCCCCGTAAAACCTGGGCTGGGAAGGTGCAAAGGCGGAGCAGAGGGAGCATTCCCAAATCCAGTCTGGACTCTGCCACCTGGGCAGGTCCAGGCTGGGGTTCAGCCCAGGACTCCTGGTACGGAGTGCACAGAGCTCCTGCTCTCCAAGCGCGGATTCCAGCCCCGTCCTGGCCCTCAGACCTGTCCCCTGGAGGGAATTATCCCGTCCATTCCAACAGGGACAGCGATGGCTCCGGCCCAGCTCCGAGCGGCTCCTGCCAAGCGCGGAAGGTGACGGGAGGAGAAGGGAAGAGCAGCCAGGGAAAGGCAGCACTGGAGGGGCCCGGCATGGCCGGAGCCTTCCCTGTCCTGGGAATGCCAAGTGCTCCCCGACCCAGCATCCCCACAGAGCCGTAAATCCAAGGAAAAATGGACTTCCCAAGTGCCAACACGGGCTGTTTGTCGTCATCAAGGAATTCCAGAGGAAACAAGAGAGAAACCCCTGGCTCGGGAATTCTCTGGAATTCAGCCCCTGCACCCACCCAGGTACAAGGCAAACGGGAGCAGGAGAGGGAGGAGAAGAGGGAAGGCAAAGCCTGGCTGGATTTGGTCCATGTCCTTCCCAAAGCATCACAGATGTCCCGGCCTCTGTCCCTGGGGAGCATTTTAACCTGGAGAACGTCCCCGCATCCCTGCATCCCTCCTTCCCTGCATCCCTCCATCCCTTGCAGGACCTGTGGGACACTGCAGGACCGGGCAGGAGACCTGAGGAGCTGAGGGACCCCCAGCAGCACCCCCAGAGCAGAGCTGCTCCTCCTCCTCCTTTTCCCGCTCCTCCTCCTCTCCCCCTCCTCCTCCTCCCCCGCAGTGCCGAAGCCTCTCCCGTCGCTGAGATGAGCTGATAAAAATGCAGATCGATCGCAGGGCCAGGGCTCAGATCCCGGAAATCGATGCCGCTCCCATGCTGCGAACTCCCGGTCATTTTATCCACCCTCGGGAGGCTCAGAGCTGCAGGGAGCCGGGGGAGCCCATTCCTGCTTCCCTCAGGGAAGGTCCTGATCAAATCCGGCCTCGGCCACAGTTCCCAAAGCACCCAGAGCACTCCCTGTACTCCAACAAGCAGCAAAGCAGGCGGGGAAAGGACCCGGGAGCTGCTGGTGGATCCAAGGACCCTGAGCTCCTTGAGAGTCCCAGATCTGCTCCAGGGAAATGCCGGGGGTGGACACAGCTACGGGATGGAGGGGATCAGGGAAAGCAGGAATGGCCACAGAGGCAGCAGGGTCCTGGATCCCAGCAGGGTCCTGGATCCCAGCAGGTCCCTCTGGCCCATCCCCATCTCTCACCCCAGCCCAAAGCTCCTCCATGGCTTCCCCAGGGCCAGGAATGTCAGGGCTGGGCTGGGATGAGTGGCACGCACGGGGCAGAAGCAGGAGGGAAGGAGCATCCCCAGAACTAGACCCCAAATCCTCTCACCCCACACTTCCCCTTCCCACTCCCCCTGTGCCAGGCAGGGACAGACAGGGACGGGAATGTCCATCCGCAGCTGGAAACCCCAGTCCTGCCCCGGGGGATCCGTGTCCCACCCGCCCCCTGCTCTGGGCTGCGGCTCCTTTGGATCCAGCCTCCGGCCCCGTGCCAGGATCCCAGGCTGCCCCGCCTGTGCCCGCCCTGTGCCAGGACACTTTGTGCCATCCCAGTGCCAAGCACTTTCCATCACTGCCTGATTTGCGTCCCTGCCGTGCCCTGGTGGAGAGAGGCATTCCTGGAAGCACCTTGGCAGCCGAGCCGGGTGGCTGCTCCCGGCCTTGGCGCCGCTGCTCCGGCTGGAATCCCAACCCAGGGACACCAGGGCCGCGTCTGCCCCGAGCCCGGCACCGCCAGGGCAGGACAGGGGTTCCCTCGGGGACAAGGTTCCATCCCTGCCGCTCTCAGGGAATGTTCCTGATCCCCCTGCCCACGTGTTTATTCCAACCCCTGCCCCTGGCAGCAGCTCCCGTTCCAGCCACCTCCTCTCCTGGAGGAGCCTTGGGCACATCCCACACTCCTGACCTGGAAAGAAGAGGATCCTATGGATGGAGCAGCTCCATGGGATCCAGCAGGGAACAGCTGCTGGAGACCCTCCCTCCCATAGGGGAGAGCATCCCACCAGCTCTCCCCTTCCTGGGAACTCATCCAGCCCTGGAGCCCATCCCAATCCTTGCTGGAGGGGTGCTCCAAGCTGCCAATGCCCAACGGAGAATCCAGGGAGAAGGGAGTGCCCAGATCCATCCAGGTGTTCCCTCATCCCTCGATCCATGGGAAGGCTCAGCCAGCTGGTGGGGACAAGTGGCCCATCCCCAGCACTGGCTCAGATCCCGGGATCCCAGCGTGGGATGCTCCAGGCAGGGGTGAAAGAATGAAAGGAGAGCGTTACAAAACACGAGCCCTTGGAGCAGGGGAGGGAATTTGGCCAGCACCGCTCACCCTTCCAGGCCTTAATCCCTTCGTTACTACAGCCCGGCACAATTAAAGACAAACTCCCAGCCCTGCAATGCAGAGGGGCTGCGGGAGATCCCGGGAATTCAGGCACCTCCGCAGGCACCAGACTCTCCGGGCTGAGGAGCCTTTCCCACCCCGGGCAGCTCCGTGGGACCAATCCAATGATTTTCCAGATGAATTCCATGAACTGGCACCTCACCAAGAGCTCTCCCACCCCAGAGGATCCTTCATCCCTGATGCCCCAGGCTGGGCCAGCCGGGAGCCCAAGGGCAGCGGGAACAGGGGGACGGAGAGGGAGGGATGGCAAAGCCACCTCTGCTCCCACAGGGACACCACAAAGGGAATTGTGGGATCATGGAATGGGCTGAGAGGGACCGTGGGGGTCAGGGAGATCCTTCCCCTGCCACGGGCAGGGACACCTCCCGCTATTCCCATCCAACCTGGCCCCTAGAGCCCATTCCAGGCTGGAAGAGGCTCCAGTAAATCCTGCCCTGCCTCTTTGGGAGCTCCCAGGATGTGTTTGTTCCTCTCCATGACCCCAAGCTGTTGCTCTCCTGTGGGCTCAGGGATCTCATCTCCAACCCCCTCTGCTCCCAAACTATTCCCACAAAGTGACGAATTCCAGCAGGAGCCAAAAGTGCTTCCAAAGAAAGGTTTGGATTCCAAAAATCCTCCCTGAAGGACGTTCTGCCTGCGTGGCTGGGATGCAGAGACCCGGTGGGCACCAAGCCCTGCCAGGACAGGAGGGGAAAGCCACACAAGAGCTTGGGAGGATGTAAAAATCCATGGATACACTTCTGCTGCTGGATCCTGGGAGCTCCCCAGGCTCCAGGTCTGCACCTCAGCCATGTCCCAGCTCCCCAGCAGCATCCTGCCCTTCCCATACAACAGAATCCCTCAGCCAGGAATGGTCAGGCAGGCCCCTCGCTCGGGATTCTCAGGGTATTCCAGGTGGTTTTCCAGCCAGTCCTTGGGAAGGCAGATCCAAGGCCAGGCACGGCTGGAATGGGAATGGGCAGGTTCTGTCCCACCCGCCAGGCACGACTGGGATCGCTCTTTCCCAACCATTCCAGACCCACTCCAGGTCCCTCTTTGGGTCCCCAGGGCTCCGCCCTGCAGGTTCCAGCTCCTTCTTCCAGAAACAGCCTCCAGCTCCGCTCTAAATCCCAATTTTCCATGGCCTGGCCCCACGCCCTGGAGCAGCCCCACCCCGCAATTCCCTCCCCATCCATCGTTATTCCTTTAATCCCGGCTTTAACGCCGGCCCTCCGGGCCGCAGCCGCAGCCTAATGGCCCTTAAGTTCCCCTTCGGGAAGCTCCGATCCATCAATTCCACTTGGTCGGGAATGTTTGCAGCCAGAGCAGAGCCGCTCCAGGCGCCGGCCAGCCCTTCCTTCCCGGGAGCAGCTGTTCCCAAAGCGCGGCTCAGGATTTACTGACAGTGGCCAATTCCAGAGAGTTCAGCGCCACGAGCCCGAGGCTGTCACCCGCTCCTGTCACCCGCTCCTGTCACCCGCTCCTGTCACCCGTGTCAGGCGCCGGGAGGAGGCGCGGAGCTGACGAGCCCCGGCTGCTGCTCCAACCTCCGGCTTTTCCGGCAGCCGCCCACGGCCCTGCTGCTGCTCCAGCCCCGGCCTGGCCTGGCAGGGGCCGGGCACAGCCCGCTCCATCCCGCTGCGCCCCGGGAACGCTGCCCCGGCCCCGCCGGCTGCGGGAAGCAGGGAGCAGATTTCCCTGGCAGCGGGAGAGCCGCGAGGGCAGCGGGACCTGCCCGGCCGGGGCCACCTGCAACAGGTGGACGGCGCCTTGGGGGCAGCAGGCGCTGCCGGGTGGCCCTGGAGCTGTCCCAGATCGTGGAATCAGGGAATTGTTCACGATGGAATAGCCCCCCAAGATCATCGAGCCCATTCCCAGCACTGCCAAGGCCACCACGGACCCACGTCCCCAGGTGCCACATCCACACGGCTTTAAAATCCCTCCAGGGGTGGGGACCCCACCAGTGCCACTGCCCGACCTCCCTTTCCGTGGAGAAATTCTCCCAATATCCAACCTAAACCTGGCCTAGCACGGCCTGAGGCCCTTTCCTTGTGTCCCATCCATCCTTTCCAGGGGGATTTGCAGCTTGGGGGTTTCACCCACGCCATTCCCGTGCAGTTTTCAGGGATGATCCCACCTCTGTCCCTTCCCCTCCCGACACCGGAGCCGTGGGGAGAGATCCCGAACACATTCCAAGGCAGCCTCCCAGGGTTTCTCAAGGAAAAACAGAGCCTCACCCAAAGGTCTGGGCATTGCCAGGAGCAGCCGGGGCTGTGCTGCCCAGGCAACCAGACAGATCCTGCTCCCACCGCGTCCCTTTGCCAGGAAAACCATTCCCACCGCCTGTCCCACGCGCAGCCCTGCCCAGGCACCGCCAGAGCCACCAGGAGCAGCACCGGAGTCACCCCCTCAGCTCTGGGACACGTTCCTGCCAGATACCAGCAGCTGGGAGGAAGCAGAACCCCCCGGGAATGGCCGAAGGTGGGGATGGGAGTCAGGATCGGGGGAGCCCCAAACCTTCGTCGATCCCACACCTGGCACTGCTGGAGCTTCATCTCATGTTCAACACGAGGCTCTGCACCAAAAACTGCCTCCAGCGAGCCCAGACTTCCCGAATTCCCTCGGCACGGGCAGGGCTCCCCGGCACTCCCAGAGAGCTCCCACAGCTCCAGCTCTTCCCGAGGGGGCTGAGGGTGGAACGCCCCCGGCTCCTCCGAGGGGCAGCTCGGCGGCTCAGCCCTTTGTCCCGGGGTTCTGTGGGATCCCCCGGCTCCCGCACAGACCCCCGGCTCCAGCAGGGACCAAGCAGCTCCGTTTCATCCCAAAGTTTCCCGAAGCCTCCCTCCCCCTTCTCCCAGACCCGGGTTGGGCACCCCCAAAGCCCCTCAGCCCTCGGGGGCTCTGGCAGCCGCCCCTTTGCTCCCCGCCAGCAGAACCCCGAAATCAGCAGCTTTGCAGCAGCTGCAGGAATTCCTTGTTTTCCACTTCTTCTTCCCCAAAATGCCCATCCTAGATTTTATCTAATAGCGATATTTCTTCCCAAATTCCCCTTTTTTCCCTCTCCCCCCCCACCCCAGGCTGACACAGCCCCCCGGGCGCACCCCGACCCCGGGGATCCCGCACCTCTCCGGATCCCCATCCCCGCAGGGAGCCCCCCCGGGGCCAGGGGCAGCCGGTACCGGGAGCGGCACCGGGAGCGGCACCGGGAGCGGAGTCCCCTCGCATCCCGCACCGCCCCTGCGGAGCCGCGGGCGGGCGGTGCCCGGTGCAGCCCCGGGGGTCCGCCACCAAACTTTCCCGGTTCCCCCGGTCCCCCCGCGGTTCCCCCCCGCTCACCTGCGCTCCGGGCGGCGGGCGGGGGCCGCGCCCGCCCCGCCGCTCCCCGAGCCCATCCGGACCGGCCCCGCTCCCGGTCCCGCTGCCGCCGCCGTTCCCGGCCGCTCCACGGCGCAGCCTTCCCGGCCGGGGGAGCGGAGCGGAGCCGCCGGCGGCGCTTGCGGGGCCGGGGTTTGAATTCCTCCAAGCGGCCCTGATTGGGCTGCGGAAGGGGGGGGGGAGCTGCGCCTGGGGGGGCGGAGTGTGGATACGGGGTGGGGAGGGAGGGATGCGCGGGGTGCGGGGATGCGGAGGGTGTGGAGGGATGCGGGGGATGGAGGATGCGGGGGATGGAGGATGCGGGGGGTGTGGTACCCGGCGTGGGGGGGATGCAGCGGCTGGGAGGAGGCGGGAGGGGGTGGGAAGCGTGCGGGGCTGCGGGGAAGGTGGGAGAGGGAGGGTGCGGGGGATGGGATAACGGGGGGATGCGGGAAGGTGTGCGGGATGTGGCGCCGGGGGGATTTAGGGATGCAGGGATGTGGTAACCCAGGGATACAGGTGGAGTGGGGGGATGCAGGGATGTGGTACCCTGGGGGGATTTTAGGGATGTGGTACCCCGGGGGTGCAGGGGCTGCGCTGTCGTGTGGGGGGGATGCCGAGGAGTGTGGTGGGGACGCACGGGGAGGTGACAGCACAGGGGCCCTGGGAGCAGGGGCAGGGGGCTGCAGTGGGTGTGGTCCTGCAGGAGGACCCTGGGGATGCAGGGAGGAGCAGTGCCATGGGAATGCTGTGAAAATACGGGATTGGGGGGGGTCAAGGTGGCTGCAGGGGCATCCATGGGAATGACCCTGGGGATGTGGGGGACAGGAGCGGCCACGGGGGTGCTGGGAAGGGGACACAGCCATGGAGCAGAGCCATGCTGGGACAGGCAGGAGGGATCCAGGCCCCACGGGATTTTTTGGCCAAGATCCCTGTCAAATGCCAGCTTGGAATTCCAGCATCGCTGCTGCTTGTGCTCAGCATCCTGCTCATCCCATCCCGCTCATCCCATCCCGCTCATCCCATCCTGGGGATCTCTGGGACACCCCTGGGCCCAGCACAGGGTGACAGCAGGGACAGGACCGTGGTGATGGAGCTGCTGCTCCTCTCCAGCCAGGAGCTTCCAGCACACCTTCAGAGCATCCCTGCAGCCAAGCACATCCCTGCTGCTGCACCATTCCTGCCTGGATCCATCCCTCTGGAGCGCTGCCTTCCCGCACACCCCCGAGGCAGAGCAGGGTGTGACCGTGTTTCCCTTCCATCCCTTGTCCCCAGTCCCCCTCCAGCTCCCCTGGAGCCCCTTCGGACCCTGCAAGGGGCTCTGAGCTCTCCCTGGATCCTTCCTTTCTCCAGCTGGACGCCCCCAGCTCTCCCAGCCTGGCTCCAGAGCAGAGATGCCCCATCCCACATGGAATCATTTCGGCCGGAGATGGGAAGAGGTGCCCGTTGGTGGGGCACAGACCTTGGAATCAACGGGATGCTGGGAGCAAGGATAAGCTCTGCCAGGGCTCTCGCCCGACATTCCATAGAAAAATCCACTACTCCCTTAAAATGATCAGCCCTTGCTGTGGGCACAGCCCGAGGAGGCTGATAGGAGAAAAAAAGGGAAAAAAAAACGCCTGGAAAAGTGTTGCTGTGCACGGCTTCGGTGTCTCCATGGCTACGGGAGCTCGTGGCAGACGTTCCCGAGGAACTCAGACGTGCCGGTGCCAATGGAGACCGCGGGGCTCATCCCCGCCAGGGCAGGTCCCTCTCACATCCCATGGGATCAAAACAAACGCCAAAAGGAGAGATCCCATCCCACGGCCGGCTGGGCGGGCGGGGAGCCGCGAGTCCAGCGCCCGGCTCGTGTTCCCGGGAAAGCCGAGCCCGTGATCCCGGGGAAACCTGGGCGTGTGGGGAAGGTCTGGGCAGCCACTGCGAGGTCACAGCTCCCGCTGCAATCAGAGCTGGTCAGGATGTTCGGATCCATCCTTTCCAGGAGCAAACCTTGCCGGCAGAAAGGATCCATCAAAATCACGGCGGATTTTCAGGGTATTTTAAGAAAATGGTTTCACGAAGTTTCTGCTGCATTTGCGTTTGAAAAGGGAGGTATTTTTGGAAGTTATTCCTTTCCCATTTCAAATCTATGTAAATCCTGTCAGATAGTCCCAGTTCCCAATTAGCAGCACTGCAGCAGCCGAGGGAAAATGAATTAAAGCTTTTTAAAAAGCACCTCAGCTGAAAACATCCCAGGGAAAGGCAGGATCGAGATCAAGGACAGAACAAAATCAATGGATCCATCCCTTAACCCGTGCTCATTTCCCTGTCGAGGGCTGTTTCGAAATCCATCCGTGCCAAGCCGCCCTGGAAGCAGGATGGCTTTTAAGGGATAGCACAGAAGTGCCGGATCCCATCTCCCCGTGGGAATCCCGGTGTTTTCCAGCCCTTCCCTCCGCTGCCGGGACATCCCCGAGAGCCCCCCCCAACGCTCTGTGTGCCTGGTCGGTGACAGCCACGGGCTGGTGGCGTGTCCCGGCTGCTCCGGCCCCTCTGGAGCAGGGATGCTGTGTCAGGATCCTTCTCCTGCTGGGCGGCTGCCTCCAGACACTCCTGCGGGGATGTTTGGAAGCTCTTTCCCTCTGGAAAGGAAATTGCTGCTGCACTCGGCAGCTGCTGGCCAGCCCGGCCCGGGCCTCAGCGCTGCCACTCGGGCTGCGGAGCTTGGCCAGTGCTGCTCCAGGTCCCCGCGCTGCTCGCGGCTCCTGCCGAGGCCACGGCGGGATCGCAGCGGTGACTCCGCACTTCAGGGGCGGAACCAGGGAATCAGGGAGTGGGTCGGGTTGGAAGGACCTTAAAGCCCGTCCAGTCCCACTCCCTTCCCACTTTCCAGTATCCCAGCTTGCTCCAAGCCCCTTCCCAACACTTGGACACCTCCAGGGATGGGGCAGCCACAGGCAGAGCCTTCCCAAGTGGAATTTCCTCCCTGTGCTCCATGGGAGAGTGTGGGGGAAAGTGTTCTCCAAGACTTCGCCCTAATTAAGCTTTATTTATTTATTGTAGCTGGGAGGAACAGTCAGAGCCAGAAGAATCCCACACCCCTCAGTAACTCATCCCTCCACCGAGCCTGACAAAGCCCCCGCTCCCTCCAGCAGCTCCAGGGAGAACTCGCAGCTCTTGGAGCTGATCTGATACAGGGGAAGAATCATTTTGGAATCATTCACCACAAAAAAAAACCCATCTCAGAGGCTTTGGCAGAGGAGCCGAGCTCTGGAGAGGCAGCACAGGAGCTGCTGCTCCATGGAGCTGTCCCAGCTCCCTTCCCAGATGAAAAACACCTCATTCAAAAAAAACCTCCCCCTCTAATGAATTGTTCTTGAACGAGGTTGGTGCTCCGGGCTTGGCACAGCTCGTCCCCCAGAGCCGTCGTTTGGCAGGAATGTTTTGTGTGCTGAAGGCTGGAAAGAAGAGCCCCGGTGCCAGAAAGGCCCAGGGAGGATAATTCCACCTGGCAGCAGGGGCTGCATCCCTAAAAAATGCAATGAAGGGAGGAACAGAGGAACAAGGAGCACTGAGGGATCCCTGGGGATGTGCTCAGAGCCACCCTGATCATCACATTCCACCCAAATCCAGCTCCAAACTGGGAACTGCCTGAACAAAACCCTCAGGGCAGTTTGTCCAAAGTCCAGCACCCCAGGATCCGGGGGGCAGTGCCCCGAGGGTCTCAGGATAACAGCGTGGGACGGCCCAGCCTTCCCAAGGAGCTGTGGAACCACAGAACCATGGAATGGGCTGGGCTCAGCCAAAAACATTCCAACCCTTCCCTGGAGGGTGGGGAGGCCCTGGAGTAGAATTCCCAGAGCAGCCGTGGCTGCCCCTGGATCCCCGGCAGTGCCCAAGGCCAGGCTGGAGGGCTGGAGCAGCCTGGGAAGGTGTTGGGGATGTGGGGGCTCTGAGCCCCCCACGCCGGGATGGGAACAGCCCACGGAATGTCAGAGCCTGGCAGGGAGCAGCTCTGAGTCACCATCCCACCATCCCCATTCCCATGGCAACCCCGCTTACCTTGGAGACATCCCGGGGAGGGAGCCACGGGCAGGGCTGGCAGAGCCCAGCACCCGGCATCGTGCGACCAGCAGGGCTGGGAAAAGCCTGCAAGGCCACCAAGTGCCACATCCCCGTGGATTTCAAACCCCTCCAGGGACGCTGACTGGGCCAGGCCTTTACAACAATTCCTTTCCATGAAGGAATTTTCCCTATGTCCAACCTGAGCCTCCCCTGGTGCAACTCAAGGCCGTTCCCTCTCCTCCTGTCCCTGTTCCCTGGGAGCAGAGCCCGACCCCCCGGCTGCCCCCTCCTGTCAGGGACTTGTGCAGAGCCACAAGGTCCCCCCTGAGCTTCCTTTGCTCCCTCTGAGCCCTTTCCCAGCTCCCTCAGCCCCTCCTGGGTTCCCTTCCCTGGACTCCTCCATCCCTGGCCTTTCCCAGCATCCCAGCCCCTCATCCCAGCCTGGAGCATTCCCTGGGGTGGTCGTGACCCCAGGAACCACATCCCACCCTCAGCCTGCCCTGGGGACGACCCAAGCAGGGAATGTGGAATCCCCACTCTGGGAATGTTCCAAGGGCTGCCTCTGCTGCTGGATTTGTCACATTCCAAGGAAAATGTCTCACCCTGGGCTGTGGGAAGGCCCCAGGGATGTTCAAAGCTCCGGACACTCGGAAGAGAAGGAGGAACTGTAATTATTCTCTTTAATCACGGTGGCACGGCAGAGCTGTCCTGCCTCCCCCTCAGCACCACAGCAATCCTCGGATTTCCTCTTCCAAACCTTTTCCCACCCCCGTTTTCCATGGACAGGGGGCAGGTGGTGCCCCCAAACACCTCCAGGAGAATCCCAAACCCTGCAGTTCCTGCTCCCCTCAGACATTCCCCCTGCTCCTCCTCCCCACAGGAAGAAGCTCGGGAAGGAGGGTCCCAAACCCCACCGAACGCTGCTGCTGGAACCTGAATTTGGGGGATTTTTTTTATGACTTGGGATTTTCAAACCCCGTTTTTTAGGTTGGGCCTGGAAGGGGATTTCACCCCATGCTCCAGCAGCAAACTGGGAGGTTTCTGCTCCTGGACCCAGGATTTGTGCAGGGATGAGGAGCAGACAAGCCCAGAGAGCTGAGCAAGGAGCACAGCTTTCCTCCTGGGAATGAGATGGGATGGAACAGAAAAATCCAGGGTTTCCAGACTCCTCAGACATTCCAGCTGCTCCTCCTTTCCTGCCCCACACCCTCCACCCTCCCCACCAGCCCAAGGGATGCACTTGTGGCTCTCTGTGGCCAGAACCAACAATGTTCCCCCTGCTGAGCTGTGGGTATCCAAACCTTACCCCTGGATATTCAAACATCACCTTCATCCCATCCCATCCCATCCCATCCCATCCCATCCCATCCCATCCCATCCCATCCCATCCCATCCCATCCCATCCCATCCCATCCCATCCCATCCCCAACCTGAGCTTCCAACACCTCCATGTGCAAAGTCCTGGCTGTATTTGGTTTGGGAAAGTGCAAGACACGGCGGGGACACGAGTCTGGAGCTCGGACAGGAGATTGGCAGCCAAGAGCCCCTCCAAGGCCTTTCCCAGGATCTCTGAGGATGCCAGCAGCTGGGAATGAGGGCTCTCTGTGATTCCCAGCTGGCTGGGAGCACTGGGAAGCACCCAGGAGCCTCCTTGAGGCACGAGGGAAGAAGCACCAGCAGAGCTGCTCGTGTCACACATTCACGCTGAGCCCCCCGAGCAGGGGGTCACCCCCACTCCTCAGGGACTGGGATAACTGGGAGCCTGCTCTCCCAAAAATCCCAGCCTGGCCTGCTCCCCGTGGAGGCTGGGACGAGTTCCGGGCTGGAGCTGCTTCCAGAGGGGGGGAAGGGCCCGGCCCAGCCCTGCTCAGAGGACCTGCTCCGTGCTGGAGGAGGAAATGTCCAGGAGCCTCCAGGCCATGTAGGGGTTGAGCTCGTCCTGGTCCCTGCACAGGGCCCACACGTAGAGCATCCGCAGAACCTTGTCCTGCCGGGAAAATCCCGCAGTTAGAGGGGCACGGACACGCTGCCCTGGCAGGGGTGGGAGGAGGTGACCTTTAAGGTCCTTCCAACACCAGAATCCTGTGGATTTGAGGGTCCTCTCTCCCTAAAAACTCCCCGTGTTCAATATTCCAGCGGTGGCTCAGCACTTCCACCCAACCCTGGGCACTTGACTAAAGCTGAGGTTTGGGTTCTACTGGAGAATTTTAATGCCTCTCCCTGATTTATTGCGGCTCCAGAGGAATCCGACAGCAAACAGACTTTGATATCCTGTTCAATAATTATCCCATCAATATTTATCTCCCAGGAATGCAGGAATTCAGCACAGGGAATCACTGGATCAGCTGTTCCTGCCCTGGTTGTGAATCAGCCCAGACGGGCCCCATCATTCAGATGAATCCCATTTTTCCAGCCTGGACTAAAGGCCAGGGTTGCAAGAGCCAATATTTGTTAAATGCC
Organism: Aphelocoma coerulescens; assembly: GCF_041296385.1. Taxonomy (NCBI): domain Eukaryota; kingdom Metazoa; phylum Chordata; class Aves; order Passeriformes; family Corvidae; genus Aphelocoma; species Aphelocoma coerulescens. Next base: position 4,899,494 of record NC_091041.1, on the reverse strand, counting down.
CTTATTAATTCCAAGGAAAATGTGCTGGGAAGTGCCAGCACTGTCCCTATGAAGTGTCCCTGAGCTACTGAGGCACAGGACAGACTGGAGCTGCCTGGAGAGAGACACTTGGGAATAAAGGAGCTCCAGGAACCTCCTCCAGCAGCTGCCACGAACTCTGGGAACAGGGAATTCCATGGGCCAGGCTCAGCCTGGAATCACCCAGGAAGGAACAGCCCCAACCACAGCCAAGGGCATTCCAGGAGGTGCCAGGGGTTTGCTCCACAAACCATTCCCTGCCCTGTTCCCAAAGCACCACACACAGCCTGAGCTGCAACCGGGCGTGGGAGTTCCCTGTGGGATTTCCAGGGAATGAAGGCATCGTTCTGTGTCAGTGTGGGGAGCTAAAAACGTGGATTTGGGGATTTTTTTCACTCAGTGACTCAACTCTGCTCCCACCCTGTTTGCCAGAGGGCTCTGCTCTCCCAGAAAGGGGAAGGAAAACCCAGCAGGGTGAGGTGGGAATGGGATGGAGCTGGAGCTGCAGTGGGAGATCCCAAACGTGTCCCAGGCCCCAAACGTGTCCCAGGCCCCAAATGTGTCCCAGACCCTAAATGTGTCCCAGGCCCCACTCACCGGGTCCCCTTCCACCACCTCCCCTTTGTGGTTCTTGATCACCATCACCACCTGGGCCTGGAAGGTGATGATCAGCACTGGTCCCTGCTCCATCATCTTCCCCATGGCCAGCTGCAAGGACAGAGAATTCCATGGAAAACAGCCCATTCCTGCAGGTTCACAGAAGAGCACCCAAAGTTTCCCACCTCCCCCAGGGCTGGACAGTCCCAGCTCCCCCAGAGCTCCTCTGGCTGTTCAGCCACATCAATTCTGTGGTTCAGGTATGATGGAAAAGCTGTTCCCCAAAAAACTTCCCATTAAAAAATGCTTGGGAACCTTCAAAGCTTTCCCCAAATTGTTGTGAATTTTTTCGTTACTTTCCCAAGTCCATAAATCTGGGAAATGGGAACAAGCTCTGCTCCGTTATTTCCAATTAGAAAGCAAGAATAAAGGACCCCCTGCTCTCCAAAACTGGAGTTTTCTGAAGGAAATGCTTGGAATCCTGAGCTGGAAGGGACCCACAAGGATCAAATGGAGCCTTTTCTCCTGATTTCACATCAGGTTTTGCCAGGAAATTGTTCTGAACCAGACAAAAACTGTACCACAAAGACTCCGAGGTGAGCACCTTCTGTTTGCCAGGATTTTTCTCCTCTGTTCCCATTCCATTAAATATTTAAAGGCCTCATTCACCAGAATGCAAGAGGAGTGGAAATTCAGCTTTTTCCTTCTAAAAACCCAGAATTCTCTTCCTGCCCTCTGTGGGAAACCTTTTGCATCCCCTTTCTGTGGGAATGCAGGATGCCAGGGAATGCTTTGCTGCTCTCCAGCTCCGGAATTCCTGGCTGTGCTGCCCCCAAAAGGAATCACAGGGACTGGGGACAGCGGGATTTTCCTCTTTCGAAATGTTCCCAAAGATTCTGTTTTATCCCCTCATAAAGGAAGCAGCACCAGGACGGGGACAAGGCTGGGCCGTGTCACAAAGGAATACATTTATTTATAGGCAGATTTTCCTGCTCCCTGAGGCAATCTCAGCAGCTCTGCAATGTTCCTGTGCCTGATCCCAGGGAATCAGCTCCCATCCCAGTCCTGGAGCTGGCTGGACTCACTCAATCCAGCCAAATAAAAATCAGTTTTCCACCCAAATCCAACCCCAGCCCGATTTCCAAGATATTTTAGATGCCATCAATGATCCCACAACATCCATCTGCCTGTGGGGTTCCAGGAGGAGCAGGAATGTCCCTGATCAGTGCATCCCTCCCATACTTCCCATTGGGATTATTTCTCAGTGCTGGGATCCCTGGAATCTCCCCAAGCAGGTCAGGACTGGGAGCTGATCTTGATGCCAGAATGAGGTGACAGAATTCCTGTCATTCCCTAAGTGGGGCAGGAACAGCTCCAGCTCCTCCACAAAGGGACCTGGAGAGCACCTGGAACTTGGCTGAGTCATCCCAGAATCCCTGGTTTGGGTGGGAAGGAGCTTAAAGCTCATCCAAGAGTGGGATTTTCCCTCTGGGAACAGAAATGCCAAACCCCAGAGCTCAAACCCAGCAGGCAGAGCAAAGAAGGTTGAACTCGATGATCCTGGAGGATTTTTCCAACCTTAATGATTCTAAAAATCCCCTCCAGAGCCCGTGGGTTTAATTCCTCCCCCAAAGGAGATCCTGGACAGGGAACTCACGTCGATGTTGTCGATGTCCAGGATCCTGGAATGGAACTGGAGCCCCAAGGCCTTGGCCTGCTGGATGGGATGGGCCAGCTGGCTGTAGGTCTGAGGGAAGAACAAACTTGGGTTGGGAATTGTTTGGAATTGCTCTGTCACAAAAAGAAAAGGGAATTTCTGCTTGGAGAGAGCCACCAAAAAAACCCCACGAGAAAAAAAAGCCCCATTTTTATAAATGTGCTGAAGGAAGGGATCAAAGAACTGCAGCAAATGCTTTGGGATTCACCAAATTCCCACTAAAAATCCCACTTTTCCTGGGCAGAACGTGAGGACCTGAGAGCACCTGAGAGCTGAGGGATTCACAACTGGACTGAACAGCAGAAACAGGGAAAACCAGGGAAAACCAGGGAAAACCAGGGAAAACCAGGGAGTTTAGTGACCAGAATCACCAGCTCAACACCTGTGGGATCCCTTAAGAGGCTTTATCCCCTGGATTCTCAGGGATAGGATTCCCATTTCCTCCCCTGGTTTATCTGACTGATTATTCTCGACTCAGGAGCTTCATTTCCAATTCCAGCTGCCTGGGAAATGTTTGGTTTTGGTCTCACAAACTGCAGGGAGGCTGCTGCTTCCCTCCAGAGCAATCCTGAGGTGTCATTCCCTCGGCTGCTGGAAGCAGGGAGGGTTCTTTGCTTTCAGACTGGATTATTGGTAGAAAAAATGCTCATCAGGATTTATTAAATAGAAAAAATTGCCTCTCCCAGCCCTCTGGTGGTGGGGAACAGCACAGGAAACTCACGTGGAGAAATTCAGCTCCTGAACAGAGGAACAGAATTATTTTGGACTTTACAGCACAATAACTTTGGAGGAATGAAGACCCAAATTAAAGCCCCCCAACACTGTCAGGAAAGGCCCTGCTTCCAGGAAGTCCCTGAATTCCAACCAACTCAAATTCACAGTTTGCAAGGCAAAACCCCCTCAAAACAACCCCATTTCCAAGGGAGAATCCCAGGCTTTGGGGCCGTTCCTGGGAGCTCCACTCACCGCCTCATAGCACCAGTCCTTGAGGATGTCGAGTTCCCCGGAGATCAGAGCCTGAGGAGGAAACCAAACAGAACCTTTTAAAGCTCCTCCTGTATCCCAAGTGGGACCAATCAGCCCTTCCAGCAGCAGAACACCTCAGATCCCACATTCTGTGGGACTCTGGGGGGAAACTGGGAGCTGCAAAGGGGAACAGCAAAAAGGATTTCTATCAAAACACAGGAGCTGAGGCCAAGGGACATAAAGCTTTGGATAATTAAACTCTCTTGAAGCTTCCAGCTGAACCTTCCTGTTAAATCTTCCTGTTACACCTGCCAGGGAGCCAGCAGAGTTCCCAGGGCTCAGAAATCCCGGGATCAAACAGGAGCAGGAGCAGAGCTGCAATTTTCCACACTGAAGAATTCAGGGCACAGAAGGAACAGAAGAATCCCACGTTTGGCTCCTCAAGTCCCAGTTCTTCCAGTCTCTCCCGAGTCCCTCAGAACAATTCCTGCTCTATTTCAAATCCCAGGTTCCCTCTGTCTTCCTCGTTGCAGTGACAGGGACCTACACCCATTTACAGTGACATCTCTCATCACTCTGAGTCCTTAAAAACATCAAATTCCAGACACTTCCATGACCACTGAACCTTCTGTCACAACCTGCTCCTGTTCCCAAACCCCAGATCAGAAGCCAGGAGCACATCCCAAATCCCTTCCCTAATCCCTCTGCTGTCCCCATTTGCTCACCCCTTTCCCTCTGATCCCACCTCATTTGTTGTTCTCCAGGCCAGAACAATCATTTATTATCTCATGGTTTGAACCTAAATGTGGGATCCAATTCCTTTCCCAAGGTTCTGTGCAGAGCTGGAGAAGCAAATCCTGCCCCAACTTTTGATTTTAGCAACGGGAAAGTAAAAAAAAACAACCTTCCATGGGATAATAAAGGGAAAAATACAGGGAAGAAATAGATCCTGTGTCACCTCGAGGATGTTGGGGATGATGTCCCGCTCGCACTGCTTCAGGAACCGATCCTTGTCAAAGGATGGATCCACCTTGAGGATCTCCGTCAACACCTCGGACATTTCCGTCTTGGAGAACAATCCCCCTGGAAAAACAGCTCAGTGGGGGGGGTGCCACAGCCACCAGCACCAGGAAACAGGAACAGCCCTCTGGCTACAGAGCAGAGCAAGAGTCACCCTGGGAACAACTCCAGCCTTGAAGTCAAACCTGGGATTTCTCCCGCCCAAGGACTGTCCTCCCACCCATCCCCCGGATAACGATCCATGCAAAACCCGGCAAAGCTCGGGAATGTGCCCCGTTGTGGCAGCACACGGGAGGAGCAGCAGTGCCAGCAGCAGGAGCAGAGCCAGGGGCTCTGGGAGGAGCCCTGGGATGTGCCTGTACCGATGAGGTCGGTGACGCGGTCGGTGACGGCGCGGGACGCTCGGATGAAGGCGTTGTCACTCTCGTCGTACTTCATCTTCATCTCAAAGAACCCTGGAACGGGAGCAGAGAGCTCAGAGCCCTCCCAGCTCATCCCGAGCCAGGGAATAACCTGCAGCATCCAACCTCTCCTCAATCCCTTTCCTCAGCACCAGGCACCAGCTGCGAGTTGGTTTTCTCCCCATTTTTCTCCCTATTTTTCTCCCCGTTTTTCTCCTGGTTTTCCTGCAATGTTCTGATCTCTCAGGAACTTTTCCTCTGCTGTCACTCTGGATTTAACACCTCCTGGAAGGGTATTTATCCAGTGGAATGAGGAACTTCAGGATTGGGCTCACTTAGAGCAGGGTTGCTCCAGCTGGTGGAGCCCCATCCCTGAGGTGGCACCCGGGGCTCTGGGGGTGACACATGGGCACAGCTTGGACTCAATGGTCCTGAAGGGCTTTTCCAACCTAAATTCTGGGATTCTGGGATTGTTTTCAGGGCATTCCCACTAGAAACAGCCTCAGATGATATCAAAGATCAGCTTTACAGTACAAAAAGATCACAGGATTTTTTTTTTTTAAATCTTTCACCTGTTTGGAAGTTGTGTTAAAGTCCCTCAATTTTTAAGGATTTTCCTGCTTTTAAGCTCTAGCTCAGGAGGAGCAGAGCTGCCTTCCCTGTCCCTGGTGCCAGAACAAAGGGGGGAGGGAAAAGCAGGAAACCCACGAGCTCAGTTCCCTCTGAGCAGGGTTTGGAGCCCTGGAGCTGGGAGCACTCCCAGCAAAGCCCGGCTGCAGGAGGGGCCGGAGCACAGATGGAGCAGCCTGGAGAAGCTGCAGGGCTGTCAGCTCTGCCTCCCTCCCTTCACAGCACTCCCAGCACCAGCTCCAACCCCACAGAAAAAGGTGGGAATTTGTGATTTGCATTCTGTCGAGGCTGGAGGCACAGATGGAAGCAGATCCAGGCAGGAAGGGCTGGGAGGGGAACGTGCTGCTCCCTCCAAGCACTCACTGTTGAAAACCACGTTGTTGTCCTTGAAATCTTTCCACTGCTGGTACCACTTGGAGTCTTTATGCAGCACCATGCCCATGGCCTCCCTAGAGAAGGCAGAAAACAGGGATAAAACGCAGATATTTGGGAAAAATTAACTGGTAACAAATACAGACAACACCCTGAGGAATATCCCTGCAGCACTTGGCATCACTGAGGCTGAGACAGCACATAAATGATGAGCTCAATTACAGGATAAATTATAGCCTCATCAATTATAAAATAAATTGTGGCCACGTAAATTATAGCCCCATAAATGATCCACCAGATAAATAAAACACCAGACAAATAAAAAACCAGATAAATAAAACATCAGATAAAAAAAACTCCAGATAAATAAAGCACCAGACAAATAAAACTCGACTCAGAGGAGCAAAGCAGCAAACGAAAAAGCCTTAGTCCTGCCCAGCCTAACTCAGCAGTAAGAAGTTAAAACTGAGCACAAAACAAAGCTCAGCTCAGAATTTCACCTCTGAACATTAAATCTCAACTTCAGAATTGGCAGTTCCCAGTTCCAGCACAGGAAGATTCGGGATCACCAACTCCTGCTGGGAATGCGCTCCCAGACCCAGCTGCTCCCACCCCACAGCTCCTGGATTTTAATCCCTGACCTACTTTGAAGTTTCCCATCAAATTACACCTGGAAATATCCCCCCCAGAGGACCCCACACGTACTCATTGGCTTCAAACACTCGCTGCTCTTTAATCCTCTCTCCGGAATATTCCGTCCGTTTCCGGAGCCGCTCCGGGCGTCTGTAGGGCCCCGTTTGTCCCAAAACACTCTCATCTATTTCCTTCTTCACAGTTTCTACTCCCTGCAAGGCAAACAGCCCTGTTAGTGTGGATTTCCTGCTCCCCCAGAAGCTGAAAATCCCTCCTGTGATGGTTTGGGAGAGCAAAAGGCCCTGGGCACTGCCAGGGATGGGGCAGCCACAGCTTGACAACAAAGCACTGGGTACTTTCTGTATTTCCTGCAAAAAGAGGGATTCAAAGAAGCTCAAATCCCACTGGAGAGAGACATTTCCCCCCGCTGCTGCACGCAGCTCCGCTCTGCCAGGCTCACACCTCCCAGGCACTGCCAGACCCGCAGTCCCGGCTGCCAGGGCCGCCCGTGGGAGGTGGCTGCTGCATTTCCCACCCAGGCTCCCCACGGAGCCGGCCCCGAGGCTCTGGGTGCCTGGGTGGACCTGCGAGATGGTGCCAGGGTCGGTACCTGTGAGATGGCTTTGAAGGCTGCAGTCCTGCCCAGCTTCTCCCCTCCCCTGGTCACCGACTCCGCCGACTGCTTGGCCGTTTTGGCCGCTTCCTCCACCCCTTCCTTGATCTTCCTGCCCAGGTCACTTTTGCTGACCTCATCCAAACTCTGCAAGGGAAACCAGGAGAGGTCATTCCAGCTCCATCCCTTGGCCCCAGTTCCTCTCCAGCTCTCCTGGAGCCCCTTTAGGCCCTGGAAAGGGCTCTGAGCTCTCCCTGGAGCTTCTCTTCTCACCCCCAGCTCTCCCCAGAAGGGATCCAGCCCTTGGAGCATCTCCACGGGCCCCTCTGGACTCTCTCCAGCAGCTCCACATCCTTATTTTGGGCTCCCAGGGCTGCAGGTGGGGTCTCTCTTTTCTCCATCCCCCAAATCCCAGAGGAATCTCCGGGCTGGGCCTCCTCTGACCACACTCAATCCATTACCCTGTCAATGCCTCTGCTTTTAAAAGCTCCAGGGTTCGAATCACCTCTGGAATAGCAGCACCTGCCACCAATAATGACAATTCCAGCCCCCCCAAAAGCCCAAGGGAAGCAGAGCTGCCCTAAGGAAAGGTCCTTTTACCTCTTTAACCGTCCCTGTTATTTCTCCAAGTTTCTTTTTAATCACTTCTGAGGTCTTCACTGTTTCAGATTCAATGGTTTTCTGGGGGAAAAAAACATTAATCAAGAGACAGAGAATACTCAGACCCAGCTTGGATGGAGCACAATCCATTAAGGCTGGAATTGAGGGCGAAAAAAGCGACATTTCAGGAGCTCATTGCCTGAGTCAGCAGCAGCTCAGCCTTGCAAATGATGATGTTCAGAGCTCTCTGAACAACACAAAAGAAACAGTCGATGTTCAATTTAATGCCTCATTATTTGATCTGCTCAGAAATGCAGCCAAGTGTCTGCTGGAAAGATTTTCCACTAAAAAAAAAAAAACCCAACCCCAAAACATTCCAACAAATAAATATCCCAAGGCATCCATTTAGCACCGAGTGCTTCCAGCCAAGCAGAACTCCTGAACAGTTCAGCTGTGGATTGAAATTTACACTCAGAGCAGTAAAAGCTCAGGGACTGGGCAATAAACCAGGGAACACTCACATATTTCCTCCTTGCTTCCCGAAGTGCATCTGATTCCTCCAGCTTTTTAGCTTCATCCCGGAATTTTTTAATACTTTCCTTCATCTCTTTGTTTTTGGCCAATTCCTGTTTGATGTTCTCCACAAAACCTGATATAAATCCCTTCCTTCCTCCTGAGGAGTAGCATCTGGACTGGAGAAAACCATTCCATGTTGGAGAATCCCAAGGAATTCAAGCAAACAGGAGTCACATAACACAAGTTTCAAAGGCAGGAGGTCGACTGACCAAAGGCAAGCACTGGGTCACTCTCAAAACACGTGGAAAACACGGAGCTGCCTTGGAAGAGCAGCAGCTGATCCTTCAAACAGCCACATGTGCAATGCATTCCATGGAATCCCAGGATGGACGGGGTTGAAGGGACCTTAAATCCCACCCAGCTCCACCTTCCACTATCCCAGGGTGCTCCGAACCCCATCCAACCTCAGCTACCCCAAAAGACCTTGAGGTCCACTCAAAAAGTGGAAATTTCCTGCCTAGAACTGGTGTTTCCCAGAGCCACATCCACATCCAGCTCAGGACTCTGCTGGGAAAACACTTTGGGGTGGAAATGGAATAAATTCAGGTGGGACCAACCTGGGGGGTGCCCAGGGCAGGGCTGCTGATCCCGTACAGGGCAATCCTGGGGAAGGCAGGGATGGGATAACGCCTGGAAAAGAGCCACAGGCCACTGAGGAGACATTTCTGCAAGGAAAACAGCACAGGAGGAGCTCAGGGAACCATCCAAGAGCTCCCAGCACCTGGGTTTGGGACAGCGGCGATGCACAAATCTGTCCGGGAGCTGAAACATGAGAAGCACACGGATTTTTCTGGGAAAACGCTTTCAAACACAATTTTTTCCCAGCTCTGGAGGAAACCCAGGACCCCCCCGAGTGTTTGTGCTGCCCCAAGACACAGGGCAGGAAAGATCTGCTGGATCCCAGAACAATCCCCGGCCGGTTCTGCTGCCCCTGCCCAGGTCCAGCCTGCGAATCCCAGCGCGGGAAGGGGGCATTGCTGAGCCCGGGGCTTGAAGCAGGTGAGAATCAGGGAAATCCCACCGCCACACCTTCCAAATCTGTATTCGAGCCCCGGGGCAGGAGCCAAGGACCGAACCAGGGCAGCTCCCGACCAAAGGCACAAATCGAGCAGAAAATCCCCGATGCCCCGTTTAACTTCGGGCACAAAGGACTCGTCCAAGCCCCTCACGCTACGAGCGGGAGTTAAAGGAGACGCTCCGTGCGCAGCTCCCGCCGCTCACGGCAAAATCGCCCTTAAGTGAACCCCGAGAGAGGCTCCGGGAGCAGCTCGGGGCACGGCGGGCTCCGGGAGCAGCTCGGGAGCAGCTCGGGGCACGGCGGGCTCCGGGAGCAGCTCGGGAGCAGCTCGGGGCACGGCCGGCTCCGGGAGCAGCTCGGGAGCAGCTCCGGGAACAGCTCGGGGCACGGCGGGCTCCGGGAGCAGCTCCGGGAACAGCTCGGGGCACGGCGGCTCTGGGAGCAGCTCCGGGAGCAGCTCGGGGCACGGTGGCTCCGGGAGCCCCGGCACGGCTGGGCCGGAGGGGCCCTCAGCAGCCCCCGATGCCCCCCGGCTGCCGCGGCCGGGACACGGGCCCCGCTGCAGGCTCCGGGACCCATCCCGCCGGGCCGGGCGGGAACAGAGACGCCGGAGCGGGGGTGAGGAGCCGGGACCGGGTCCCCCGGGTGTCCCCACCGGGGGCTGACAGCGCCGGGGCCCTGCGGGCTGTGAGCGAACGGCGGCCCCGGCGCCGGGCCCCGCCAGCGGGCCGGTCCCGCGCTGCCCCTCCCGTTGCCGCAGCCCCGCTCGCTGTCCCCGCCGCCCCGGGCAGGCCCCGGGCAGGCCCCGGGCAGGCCCCGGCGCGGCCCCGTCCCGCCCGGCCGCGGCGCCCGCGCTCACCCGGCACCCTCCGGCCGCCGCCATCGCCCCGTGACCTTCGCGCGGCGCCGCGCGGTGACGTCACCGCCGCGCCACAACCGCGCCACGTGGCCGCGAGCGGCGGGAGCGGGCGGGAGCCGCGGGGCAGCCCCGGCCCCACCGGCACCACCGGCCCCACCGGCACCACCGGGCAGCCCCGGCACCACCGGCACCACCGGCCCCACCGCCGCCCCTCCGTGCCCCACACCGCATCCAGTTGTTATTAAAACCGCTTCTTGCAGGAAGAGGGGAAAGCTCCCCCCTCTCAGCGGCAGCAGGTGTTCGCCCCTCGCCTGCCCGGGCCAGCCGCCCCCACAGGAGAGAAAACAGACGTTTTTAACCCCATTTTCAGCTCCGGCCTTCCCAATGGCACTGACACAACCCAGGGGAGATTTTCTCTGGTTTTTTTAATCCAGCGTTGGCACCAGAGAACAACCTTGAGCTGGGAGTGCCCGTGGAGTAGGTGGGATCCAGGAGAGGGAAGATCCTGCACCCTGGAGACATCTTAAAGAGAGATGCTGTCAGCAGGAGGAACACTGGGGCTTCTGACGCTTCACAGGGTACAAACTGGAGCTGGCAGGGAGTTTAGGCAGAGTAAAGGATGCAGTGACTGAAATCTTGAACTTGCATTTATTATCAAAGTCAGACTGTTTACATCTGTCAGGTCAACGAGATGCCACAACTACAAAAAAAGATTGTGCACATGGCAGTTCCAATGCAAAAAACCAGTAAAATGGGTCTCCCTCAGTTAAAAAAAGGACTTAAAATTACTCCAGAAAGCAACCAGGTTGGGCTGAACAGCTTCACATCCAGTCAAAGTAAGATGGTTAACGAGAGCAAGCACGGACAGGCCGCAGGGCCCTACGCGTTGCGGTCGATCCGCACGTCGATCTCGCGGCCCCGCAGCTGGATGCCGTTCATCATGCGGCACGCGCGCTCCGCCACCTCGGGGGACTCGAACCTCACCACCCCGCAGCCCTTGGACTTGCCGTTCTCCATCTTGATGTCAGCGTAGAGCACGTGCCCTGGGACAGGACACAGCGTGAGCGCACGGCCCCGGCCGCTCCCCGGCTGTGACAGCCAGAGCTCAGCGTGAGCGGGCTGGGCTGTTTGTGAGGAGTGACTGGGGACAGGAGCTGGATTTATCCTGGGCTGTTTGTGAGGAGTGACTGGGGACAGGAGCTGGATTTATCCCGGGCTGTTTGTGAGGAGTGACTGGGGACAGGAGCTGGATTTATCCCGGGCTGTTTGTGAGGAGTGACTGGGGACGGGAGCTGGATTTATCCCGGGCTGTTTGTGAGGAGTGACTGGGGACAGGAGCTGGATTTATCCCGGGCTGTTTGTGAGGACTGACTGGGGACAGGAGCTGGATTTATGCCGGGCTGTTTGTGAGGAGTGACTGGGGACAGGAGCTGGATTTATCCCAGCTCCAGCAGCAGCACCAGCACATGGAAGGAGCAGAGTGTGAGCCCTGTCTGGAATGGCCACGCAGGCTCCAGGTCACAGCTGAGGCTGGGCTTGGCTCCCATGGAATCATGGAATTGTCTTGGCTAGGAGGGACCTTAAAGAGCATCCAGTTCCACCCAGGGACACCTCCCGCTATCCCACGCTGCTCCAGCCTGGCCTTGGACACTGCCAGGGATCCAGGGGCAGCCCCAGCTGCTCTGGGCACCCTGTGCCAGGGCCTGCCCACCCTCCCAGCCAGGAATTCCTTCCCAATATCCCATCCATCCCTGCCCTCTGGATTATTATCTGGCCATTATTCATATTCATTCCTCAGAGTGAGGAAAACAACTCACCACATTCATTGAATTTATCTTTCAGCATTTTCCATGTAAAATCAAAAGGCAGCTGTGGGAAGAGAGGAACAAACCATTACTGAGGCTCTGCTGAACAACCTGCAGGCACTCCCAGCTCCCCAAAAATTGAACCCATCCCAGGACAGCCACTTCCAGAAAACCATGGAATCACGGTCAGCCAGGAGCTCTCCTCCTGGTAAGGAAATGGCTCCAACTGCCCCAAAGACTTGGCAGCATCCAGTATAAGACATTGTGAGTGGAAACTGAGCATGGATGAGATCAACACATCAATCCCAACGACTGCCATGGGCGGGAATGGAGGGGTGGGAAAGGGCAGGAGTGGGAACAAGAGGGAAGAATGAAAAGGAGGAGGAAAAAGGGGTACTCACATTTCTCACAAATATCTGACAGGCTTTCCGGGCCACCCCGGCTGCAGGGCCTCCGGCTCCTCCCAGGGACCCTGCAAAATTCCCTGCAAAGTTGCCCCGCTCCATGTCCATGGGCCTCTCGAAGTTGCTGCCCATGGCCAGCCCCATGCGCTCGATCCCCGCCCCCATGCCCTGCCCCATGGGCGGCCCCATCCTCTCCATGTTGGCGGCCCCGATGCGCTCCAGGCCCATCCTGTCCATGGGCGCGGCGCCCATCCTCTCTATCCCGAGCCTGTCCATGGGCGGGGCCCCGATGCGCTCCAGCCCCGCGGGCATCCTCTCTATCACCTGGCCCATGCCCGCGCCCATCCCGGCGGGCACCATGCGCTCGATGCCGATGCCCATCCTATCCATGCCCGCCCCCATGCGCTCCACGCCGGAGCCCATCCTGTCCATGGCGGTGCCCACGCGGTCGATGGCGGCGCCCATGCGCTCGATGCCGAAGCCGATGCCGGAGCCCATGCGCTCGATGCCGGAGCCCATGCGCTCCATGGCCGGCCCCATGCGCTCCAGGTTGGGGGCCAGGTGGTCGATGCCCAGCGGGGCCATGCGCTCCATGCCCGAGCCCATCCGCTCCACGTTGGAGCCCATGCGGTCCAGCACCAGCCCCATCCTGTCTATCTCCGAGCCCACCCTCTCCATCCCGTGCCCCATCCCCGCGGGGAGCCGCTCGATTCCCGAGCCCATGCGATCGATGCCAGGGGCCATCCTCTCGATCCCGGGAATGCTGGCGTTTCCACCACCTGGAACACAACACAGACAGGATCAGCAGCTGGGCCGGGACACAGAACCCTGAACAGCTGCTGGCTCTCCTGGAATGAATTCCCATCACTCAGAGCCCCCTCAGTCCAGGCACTCTGGGCCTGAAGGATGAGGCAAACTCAGATGCTCAGGTGAGACACCCCCTGCAGAGCTGCCTCCAGCTCTGGGACCCCAGAATAAAGATGTGGAGCTGCTGGAGCCAGTCCAGAGGAGGCTCCAGAGCGGCTCCAGGGCTGGAGCCCCTCTGGAGCCAGGCTGGGAGAGCTGGGGGTGCTCACCTGGAGAGGAGAAGGCTCAAGGGAGAGCTCAGAGCCCCTTGCAGGGCCTAAAGGGGCTCCAGGAGAGCTGGAGAGGGACTGGGGACAAGGGATGGAGGGACAAGGACACAGGGAATGGCTCCCTTGATTCCGGAATGTTGTGATTTCGTCAAAAATTCAATCTGTAAATTGATGGGGGAGCTGTGTCTGCTTGGAGATGTCTGGGTTCAGCTTTGCTCCAGAAATTCTGCTGTTTCATTACTGACATTGTCCAATATTTCCAGGGAACGTGCTTGGAAGGTAAATGTGATACAGGCAGCAGGAGAAGCAGAATTTTGTTTTCACTGACAAAAATTAACAACTTCCCAGCAGCATTTAAAAACCAGAGAGCAAAGCTGAAATCTAAAACTCCTTGCTTTTCACAGTTTTCCAAGATTTATTTTCCCAGAAGTGTTTTAATGCACAATATTGCTCATCTCTTTCAAGATTCTATCCCTCAGAACTATTATTATGCTGTAATATACTAAATAGCTCAATATATAGCATCATGATGTAAGACATAGCAAATTAAGTGCATTAGGACTGTTAAAAATTTCCTGTTCCTTCTGAAATCCCTCTCCCAGCCCCATGCTGTATCCTTCTGCACTCCCTGAATATTTAACTTTGACCAAATTCCTACAGCAAATCTAAAACAGAATCTGTTTTTTTATCTGTATCACCCCCATGACTGTTGTGAGCAGTTCAGGGATAAAAAGCAGGCAGGAAATGGATTTGATTTACTGCACTCACCTATTCCCCTCTCCAAGGTCTCTCCAAAACTCCGGGACATTCCCATCTCATTTCTTCCAAACTCCCTCTCAAATCCACCTCCCATGGCCCGATCCATCTCTGCAAAGAGGAAGGTGGAGAAGTTTTCAGAGGGGTTTCAGAGAGAACATTTTACCACAGGAATTGTTTTGAAGAGTCACAGCACAAGAAGGTTTCAGTGATTTTCTCCTGATCACTTTGTCGTGGCTTCGGGAGCCCAAAACCCCAAGGAAGAGCAGGATTTATCCCGAACACATGTGAGGCTCTGGGGATCAGAGCCAGAATCTTTCTAAATAAACCCTTCAAGGTAGCATCAATAAATCACTTGGTTTGTGCAGCTCAGAGGCCACGAGGGACTTGGGGATCCCTCCCAGGGAACCCAGCAGGATTTACAGGAAGCCAGTGCCTACCACTCATCCTGCCCATGTTCATCCCAGCTGGGAAGCGACCGATGTTTTCCATGCCACCGAAGGGACCTTCCATTCCTGAAAAACAGATTTTCCAGGGATTCTTTAGCAGTGCATTTCAGCTCCACGCTGCACACACAGCAGCTGCTGCCACACAACATCCCCACAGGCACAGGACACCCCCCTAGCACCAGTTCCCAAAAAGGAGTCAGGATTTGGGCACAGCATTACAAAAATCAGGGGGTCAGAGTGGCTTGGGTTGGGACAGTGAGGATCCAGTTCTGACCTCCAGGGATGGCACCCTCCGGATCTCCTGAACTAAGGAAGCACAGGCCATGTTTTATGGGATGCATCCCTCCTCCCCACACACCTGCAGCAGTCTGAATACCCAAAAAGGACCAAATTCTTGCTCAGTTGGTGATGACCTCCCAGCACACAAAGTCCTGCCATGCACACACACCTCAGTCTACAGGAGTTTCCCAAAGGCCAAGCTATGAACAGATCAAAAACCACAGCTTACCTCCCATTTTATTCATTCCAAAGCCCATGCCTTCCATTCCCATTCCTCAAAATAAAAGAGAAAGCTTTATATAGCACACATCACCCAATCAATTTCAGCCAAAGGCTGCAGAAATCAAACCACACAACACGTCCATGGCTTACATGGGATAACTCTGAGGAGATTCCAACATTCCTGCTCAGAAAATCAAGCAGCAAAGGGGAAAAACCCACTGGCATTTCGACATGGAAAGCTGAGTGTGTGCTACTTTTTAGGTGGCTCTTTGAAACTTGTGCTACTTCAACAGATCCTCACCAAAGATTTACAAGCCCACTACAAGTGTTAAAAGTGAGAGATGGTTTGGAGTTTCATGGATCTTTGCAGTGTCTGCTGCTCATGCTCAAGAGTCAGAAAATGAGAGCTGTGTCTTGACCACAGTGAAAAAAAAAAAAAAATGGAGCAGTTGGTTAAATTCAAGTTTCCATTATCAAGCTGAACAAAAAACTCATTTGGCTTTAACATTCCTAAGAAACTTCCAACTTTTTGGGGAGGCAAACAAAGCTATCTACCTTCTACACAGCTTAAAGCTCTCATGAAACAAAAGCATAGGAGTAATCTTCTTACCTCCAGGTCCCATGTTGCCCATTCCCATGCCTTTGTTTAAATGATTTGCATCAATAGGTTGACCTCCAGGTCCTAATCCCATGCCAATACCACCAAGACCATCTGAAGAAAATATTCAGATATCAAAAAAGCCTTCTTTCCATAGTTTGACAAAACAGCAAGTTTTATTTCTTAAGTAATTGACTTTCATTCTCCAAAAAAAGCTTGCTGTGTCCCCCCTTTGGGGTGTGTACTGAAAGCAGGGAAGTGTGGAGTAAATCAAGAGTAGATGTGTCTTGAAATAGTTTTTAGCCTATCTCCAATTATTTGTTTTCGTAGTTAAATTTCCATCTTACTGCTGAGAAAACTTGGTTTGGAGCTGACTCCTGAAAAACAACTGGCTAGAACACTGCTTCATTTGGGCAAACTCCTCAGCTGAGGAGGATGGAGTGGGCAATTTGGGAGAAAGATCCTCTAAAGCTTTGCACAGTTATCACCCTGGATTGCCAATGGCTCATTTCCCCCTCTGCCAGGGCTGTCCCCTCGCAGGGAAGAACTGAAGCCCCAGGCACAGCCTACGGATAAATGACAGCCACCTATGGAATTGCGAGCACACAGCCAGCCTCTCTCTGAGCAAACAAGACACGGCATTCCCAGGCATGGATTTGAACCTTCCTGAAGGATTCCCCAGCCCAAAGAAAGAAGAAAAAGCCCTTTTTTTTTCTCCTGAAGCAGGAAGAAAGTTCTCTGCTTGGCACAAACACCAGTTTATGGCATCCTCTGCCTGGCAGGATTCCCTCGTTTCCAGCTCAGCACTGAACACAGGAGTGTTGAATCTTGTTTTAAAACAGCACAAGGTCCCCCTTCCCCGCCCCAGTAAAGGCCAAAATCCAGGCTTCCAGAGGGATTTAGGGAGTTTTACACCAAGGCAATGGAATTGGAACCCAGTGACTTTGTCCTGAAGAAGAGGAACATCCTTACAGTGATACTGCTGTGAAGGAAGGCCTTGACAGACACTGAAAGCTGAACTAGGGAGGGACTAATTAATGATCATTAATAATGGGCAATTTAGCAGCACACAACAGGTCTGGTTCCCAGGAAGAAAACAGAATTCAGAGAAGCCCAGACTGGTTTGGGTTGGAAGGGACCTTAAAGCTCATCCACTTCCAGCCCCTGCCCTGGGCAGGGACCCTTTCCACAGCCTAGGACAATTAAAATTCCATCAACAGCCCAAATTTTGCTGCATTTGAACAAATTCAGCCTGCAGCTCTTCCAGCCCCAACTCTTCTCTTCAGTATTTCCAGTGCCTCATCCCAGCATGGCCAAGGTTGGGAGGGGCCTTTGGAAGGCATCAGCTCAGCCCAGGCTGCTGAACCCAGCTCACATCCACAGCTCTGGAGTAATCCCAGGGATGGGACTCCACAGGATCTCTGAGCAACCCAGTCACCCTCCCAGGAATGTTTCCTTACATCCATGTGGGGTCTGTGGATTTCCACTGCTGGTTTAGACGTGATCTTTTAATTCAGTCAAATTCCAAGTTGGAAGGGGCAGCGTGGGACAGCCAATTATTCTGAATTTCCAATCTCCTGGGTTTTGGTTGGTGCTTTCTGCCTCCTGCACCTCCAAGAAGAGCCTGGTTCCCTCTTCTTTCCATATTTAATACATTCATAAGATCCCCTTTGGAAATCTGAAGACCTGGAAGACTCCCAGGTCCTGAATTCAGCCCTTTCAATTGAAGGGAAAACATTCTAGTCCCAGAGCACCATCCCATAGAAGGAGGTGCTGACTGATTCACTGTGTTTCCATTAAATCCCACTACTAATGGAAGGCACTGGGATCTTGGAATTGCAATGGAGAGCTCTGGAAGCCTTGAGAAGGTGAATGTTTTAAGACAAGCTTCTGGCCATGAGCTGAAAGAAGTATCCAAAAAATCACTGAGCAGCTCTTCTTCACTATTCCCTCTTCTGAAATTATTCTGGAATTTCGATCCCAGTTTTCCAGTCTGAACCAGAGTTTTACTGGGGCTGGGACTGGTTCCCAGGTGCTGAACAGCCAAATAAAAAGCAGAAGATGTTGAATTGAATCATGCAGGGGACACTTACGAGGGAGCTGTTGGGGTCGCTCTGGAGGGAAGAAATCTCCTTTGGGGAAGGCTCGTTCATCCTAAAAGGAATTCAACGCGACAAAGTTGGCAAGAGAAGTAGGAAATTATTTCCTGATTCTTAACATTTTGAATTACAATACAGAAATTTCAAGTTAAAGCAGTCTTGAGTATAGTTTTGACTTGTCTTTTAGCAAAATAATCAGAATTAACCTTCCCTGATGGCATCAGTTCAGAAGGAATCGGGCAAATCACACATCTCCCCCTCTGTATTTTGATCCACCCTTGAAACCACAAATCCCCCCCAAACCAGGAGTGCAGTTCCCGGGTCAGGATGCAGTGGGAATGAGGATGTCCTCACCATTTTGACGTGCATGGGTCTGTCAAAGAGCAGCTGCCCATTGAACATCGCTGGGGGCCGTTAAGGACCGTTGTGCAAGCGCTGAGAGCTCTCACGGGGAGCACAACAACCCCTCAGAAAATCCCATCTCCTCACTTATCACTCACAGATGATCCCAAATCCTTCTGCCTTCTCCAAAACTAAAAAGCCTTGAAATCCAAGTATATTGAACATTCAAAGAAAGGCTTTTTGAAATTAAAAAATGATAGAAACACACTGCTGGGTAAGATTAAGTTCACTAAGAGATTATCCAAAACGTTGACTCCAAACCAGGCCAAGTGTTTAAATGTTTCCTCAGTCACTTTTTCCACTGAAAAGGAGAGAACAGGGAAGAGTTCCACAGCAACACCCACATTTTGAAGCGTGCCATGCCAGGGAATCCTTTGTCCAAGTCTGGCTCCTACAAGGTTTAGGGGTGCAATGGAGGAGGAAACTAACACTCAAACAGAAATTCTGGAAAGGGAAAGGGGGAATATTTCGCTCCTTTCCGTACCATAACCAGGAGCTGAGAGAGTAATATCTGGAATTCTATTGCTGTTTGGTTTCTAGGTAGCAAACCATTGCTTGGCCAGCAGAAGGACACAGGAAGAGAGGAAAACACCAGGTCCATGTGCCTTGGCACAGGGATTTGTTCCTTTCCAGACAAATCTTTTCACAGAATTGCATTTTAGTACTAACTATAACCTAGAGACAGGAACTTATTTGGGACAGAAGTACATTTATCCATGTGGGAATTTCCTTTGCTGGAGATCCTGAGCAAACTGCACCAATTCTTTCAAGAAGGAATTTTGCCTCTGTTTCGCTTTTCCTTCCATTTTCCATCCACTACAACTTGACCTTCCCTGACAAGGCAATATCCTCGCTTGGAATACAATTTCCATTCTCCCCCTGCTGCAATTCCCCAGTTCCTTGCCCCCATTCCCAGTCCTGCTGCCCAAGGATACAGATGGCCTGCACGGCCTCGATGGCCTGCTCAAAGGTGACGGTGCCGATCCCGCGGCTTTTGCCGTCCTTGTCCTCCAGGATGTCGGCCCGAACCACCACTCCAGCCATGCTGAACACCTCCTTCAGCTTCTTCCAGCCCACCTTGTAGTCCAGCTGGAAAACAGGGGAATCATTGGAAATGCAAGAGAGAAAACAGCTTCAGTGGGCTTGTGTCCTTACCTGGTATTGGCATTAAGAGTTGGCAGAGAGATGAGATAAAACTTAATCAAAGTACAGAGGTTTGTTCAAAAATCCCAATTAACAGACACTGTGGTACAACTTAACTGAGAACCTCCTTAGCACAGAGAATCAACAGGACACAGATGAACTTTTCCTGGCACTTCCAAGGCTTTTCCTCCCTCAGATTTGCCCCAGCTGAGAGGTTCCCACTGCTGTGTTTTGCAGGGGGTGTCCCAGCACTCACATTGGCCACGAAGACGGTGCTGCCGAGCCTGCCGGCCTGCAGGGCGTGGATGATCTCGTTGGGGATGTTGGGGTTGTTCAGGATGCTGGGGGGGATGTTGATCATGCCGGGGCCGCCGGGGCCGGGCCCGATGCCCATCCCTCCTGCTGCCATCACCTTCTGCATGGCCCTCCTGGCGTGCTCTCCATCGGGGTCCTGGGGGACACACACACACACACACTCAGATCCCCCACCCAGCTGGTCAGTGCCATGGCTCAAACAGGCACAGAAAGGGGGGTTCCCTTTATCCCAGGCTGCCTGCTCCCCAAGGATTCCCAGCCCACTGCTTCCCTTGCATTGTCAGCCGATTTATTTTATTTTAGCCAACACCCAGCACCCTTTATCAAGTCATTCCTCCTCAGGCATCTCCCTGGTTCCCAACGTGTTTATCTATCATTAATACCAACAATAAGCCTCTGTTGCACCTGTTCCAAACCCTGATAAACCCCCAGTGCCACTGGAGAGGGTTTGGAATTGACTCCCAGGACTGGCTGTCAATAGCAAAGCCACTAAATTGGAAATACATCTTTGAGGTATTCCAGGAAAGAGCTGATTCTGTGGAATTGCTGGTGGAATCCATTCATTCTGATGCAGAATTCAAAGGGAAGTTTGTCAAGAACAAACACTGATGGAGATTTCTGTGTCAAATCATTAACAAAACTGCAATTAAAGCCAAACTCCTGCTTTGTCCTCAGATCAAGTTTAGTCTTTATAAGCACAAGTTCAGCACTGGCTAAGATGATTAGAAAGAAGTTGACTGGGGTTTTTTAATCTTATTTAAGTCCTGCTTTCTGTCCGTTATCCCCTGAGTCAGCCCTAAATCTTTAACAAGAACTCCCCCTTCCCACTCCAGCCCCTGCCAGAACACCAGATGCACTCCTTACTTCTTTCACTTTCAGGGGTCTCCCACCAAGACTGTGCTTGTTCAAAACCTCGGCAGCCTTTTTCATGCTCTCTTCCATCTTGAACTCAACCACCCTGTGGAGACACAACACAGCTCAGGATGTTTTGTTTTAAGAAGTCTCCTTGGATTTCAGGTATAAATTGAGAAGGAACTTACGCGCATCCCTGGCGAGGTGATTTCCCAGGACAGTCACAGGGAGGAGGGAAGAGAGAAGAAATCAAGTCAGTAAAAGCCCAAATCACACACAAATATTTTATTATTAAAGCCAAATCACATTAGTTAAGCCCTACCAGAGAAAATAAATGTAACCTTACACAGGCAAGCCTCCAATACTGGAATTCCATAATTTCTCATGCCTGAACAGGATTAACCTGGGGTCTCTGAGGTTGTAACAAACACTAATTCCCGACTCTCCAAGAAATACCACACGCTTCCTGTGACCTGCTCTTCCCTGGCATACAGCAAAACCCTCCACACTCTCACCCTAAATCCATATCCTTCAGGACACTTAAATATGCTCCTACTGTATTCCCTGCTCCTGGACTAAAGGCCCATGAAGGCACTGAACGTTTACATTTAGGAATTTAGCTCGCTCTACTGGCCCAGGAAGTGGAGTTTGCAGCACCTGCTGTTGCACCCTGGCCCTTCCAAACTCAGCCAACCACTCGAGTGACTTTTCCAAAGCACAGGAATATTCCAGAGCCCTGTCCTGCCTGCGGGGCTCCGGGGTCACACAGCCAACGCCAACGGCACGCAGGGAACAGCTCCTGACTGCAGAGCCCCACCCCACCTCCTCCCGTCCCACAGCACTCCTGACCTAGAGCCACTGCACATCCACACTCTGAGCCTCCCTGGCCTCCTGTCCAGCACACAGAAACATTTCAGGTAGAAAATCCACAAAGAAACTCTCAAACACTTACCCTTGACTTTCCTTCAGCGTCCATTAAGAGCTCCACGTATGTTACCTCACCAACTACAAATCAGATTCCAGACGACACAGATACCAAGGGAGAAAAGCCAAGAAAACAATGGGAATTTAGAACAATCAACAACCGTGTATGGAGCCTCTGCCTTATAAGAAAGCCCAGAAACACTCCATGTTCTCTAGACCACAAAACGGGACAATTACAGGTATGCAGTAAAGGCTTCAAGCACTTCAGTATGTTCTTGGTTTTCCTCCACCTCAAAAGCCAGAGATTTCCGCAGCTCCCTGGATCTTTAGTGCCCACTCGTTACCCGAGGCAATCCAAACCCATGGGAAAGGCTGCAGGAACAAGTTTCCCCCCCTTTCCACAGGATGCCATCCTGGTTCCATCGCTCAGAATTTCAAGTGATTTGTTTTTCTCAGGATTTAAAGACAAAATTGTCCAAAAAGGGAGTCATACTGAACCAACAGATCAAGACATCACTGCCGGATTTATTTCAGCCGGTTTTTGTTAAGCCACAGTAAACTCCATTTTAGCATTAAAATCTGCCATATTTGCTCTCAAGACAAAAATGTCAATAGCAAAAGGCAAAAGTCCACGGAAAACTACACCTGCCCCTTCCCCACAAGATTGGGATTGCCTCTCTAGGACCAAATAACCCTGGCAGGGACCTCCAGAATCCAACTACCCAAATGGCTGCTGCCTTTGAAGGGACTGGCATACAGAAGAATGGAATAAACGTTCCTTTTTTTTAACTTTTTCTTTCTGGTTTTAAAAGTCCTGGGGTTTAAATTTAAACCAGGAGGACTCCAAGTTGCATTATCTGGACAGTGGAATGTTTTACTTGTGGGAGACCACAAGCCAGTTGAGTACGAATAGTTTAACTGGAGCAAGGAACTGGGCTTTCACAAGACTCTGCTGGGGACAGAGAGAGGTGTTCAGCCTGACCTCCCCCAGGCCCAGCAATTTACAGGACACTGGATATCACTGTGGAAAACTGACAGCCTGGAAGGTCTCTCTTGAAGCTGGAAAAAAAGAGGAATGCTTAATGAGATCATTGATTTTTAATCTCCACTTCTTATTTTAAACAATAATTTAGCAGTAAGAGCATTCCAGCCAGAGAACAGGATAAACAGCTCTGATCCACTCCTGGTTTTGGGAGGACAATGTTTGAGGCTGGAAAAGGCTGACAAGTCCCTTTGAAAGGGACTCCACTGGAGTGTCCATTATTATCCACAGCTCCACCAGCTCAGTCCATGCTGGTATCAAGCCTAACAGAAGGAATTCCAGTCTCTAATCCATCTGAGCTCACGCAGCACACGTGGGATTGTTCCCAAGGAGTCCTGGGGGTTCAGCATTCCCACGAGGTTCTGACGCCATCCAGCTCAACAGCAGCAGCCAGAGTCCAACCACACTTGGGGCAGGGATGCAAACGGATTCACCAATTCTTCCCAGGTGACCTCCAATCCAAAACCTCTCCGAGCCACAGCCTCCAGGTCTGGCACTCCCTGAACCCTGCAGAGCCCCCGCAGCGAGGGCTCTCCTCTCCCAGCCACTCCCCGGCTTCACCTACAGCTCCTCCTGCAGATCCACACCAACAGCTTCCAAAGGAGTCTGCCAAGCTTGAGGATATCCAATACAAGTAAACATTTGCTCTTGTAACCAATCCCTGACTCTGAACCACAAGATCTCCAGGAACCTCTTGGAAAGTTCAGTCTGTGCCAGTTTTGCTCAGAACTTCCCGTTCGAGTCTTACAGACACATTAAAATCCAAATATCCACCTGAAGTAGCAGCTTTCCTTCAGAGGACACCTGAACTCCCTGAAGAGCCCAATTTCAGGAGCAGCAGGAGGGGGGAATGACACACTCAGTGCAACAGCTCAGGAGCCAAGACAAAGCCCAGAGTACAGAACCACTGCCATGAAAATGCATTATTTTCACCTTAAAACGCGTGAGAGGAGCCAACCCAACCCCTCTGCCAGGAGAACAGTGTCTGGAGCTGGGAAAGGAAACCGTTTTTAAGAAGCTAGGCTGGGTCACATTTTATTTGGAGTTTTGCTTTTTTTCTTCTAGATCCCAAACCACAGGATTCCATGGAAAAGTACCAGGAGCAGATATCCATGTGCTAGGCCAGGATGAATGCCCAGTGACCCAGGCAGGATTCCCTCCTGCCAGAGAACAGCTGGATTCTGTCAGGGAACATCCCATAATCCACAAGTGGACAAATTTCATCCAAGCACAAAAACCGTTACTTCAGGAGCCTCCCAAGGGAGGAAACTTCCAGAAAACACCAGCTCCAAGTCACTGCAGGTTTAATTGAGGAACACGTTCCCCGTGGTGTTTTTAACACAGAGGAGACAGATTTATGGATTAATTTAAACCTCAGAATTGAAAGTTCAGAAACTCAGCTGAAATGAGCAGAATTTACTGCAATAACCAGACATCCAAACTCAAGAACTCTTCAGTGTTATTTATCACAGTCATTATTTTTCCTCTCTTTTAAACTTGGTATTACTTCCTGAAGTTTATCAGCACAGAAAATACCAATGTTCAAGCTGGGCTGCTCCAGCAGAATTCCAATACTCTGCAGGGCCTGTCCAGGAAGCTCAGACCAGGGTCCACAGGGTGACCTGAGGCGCTGCAGACACATCTGGGAACTCCCCAGAACAAGCTCAGACAGAAACGTCAACTTTAGGTTGGGCAATTTGATGTTAACAGTTTGTGACAAACCAAAGAGGTGTGAAAGGTGCAGAGAGGGAAATGGGAGCAAGCACAGAACTGGGACAGGGAAATGCTTTGTAGCAGTTATTCCTTGGCCTCCAGGGCCAAAAGTAAATACTAAACAGGGAAGGAAAACCCAAAACTGGCTGGATGTCTCCTCATCTTCTGAGAACAAGTGATCAAAAGGATCAAAATGCTTCACACTCCCAATGTGAGGCAAAGCAGAGCTGGCCACAGCTCCTCCCTCATTTCAGGTTAAACCTTGGGACAGGCAACCCCTAAGAAGCGACAGAGGAGCTGAGGAGAGAACAGAAGCACATTTTGCACATGTAAAGCTTTGGCTGAAATGGAAGAAGGAAAATCTTCCCAAAGCAGAGACAGAGGAATCAGCAATTCTGTTACAGATGGGGACAGGAAACTTCCCTTTTGCAAGAGGACACCCAGACAAACGGGTGATTTTGGCTCTTGAAGAGCTCAGGCAGCAAAGAGAGTGAAAAGCTCCCTGCAGCCAGGGAAGGGCTGAGACTCCTTGGAAAGATGGTGGAAGCCCAAGGGAAACAGAGCAACTCATCAGAGACTTCATCAAATGGAAGGGGTGGAACAGCACATTCCTTCCTCATCCCTCCCTCCATGACTCCCCAGAACTCCACACCGTGACAAAATCCTGGGCACTCTCCAGTGCCAGTGTCACCAGTCCTGGGGCAACAGCTACTGCTACTGGAGTAAGCCCAGTGCTCACGAGTACTGGCACTGGGACACCAGCAAGAGCCACAAGTTCCATCTTCAGGAGGCCACAAAGCTTCCATGAACTCCAGGAGATTCAGCAGGAAGGAAGCACGTGGAGTTGAGCAGTTGCTCTTCTGCACAGGGATTCAGGCTGGGAAAGCTTTGCTGCTGCTTTTCCACAGCCCTGGGCTGTGATGGAGAGGGGAATGTGGGCACAGCCCAGCCAGCACAACCTGTCCTAGGGTGTCCTGTCCGTGCAGAGAGGGGACACGAGCCTGTCCTTGTCTGCAACTGCTCCTGGTCATGGTGATGTCCGTGGAACCACACTAATTATGGTTATGAATGTCCCCACCCATGTGACAATTACTGCCTCGTTTCACAGCTCATCCCTCTCCTTGGAGCCTATGCCTTTCGCTACTTTGGGCAGGGAGAAGGTTCAACATACAAAATCCTGCATTTCCTAAAGGAACCAACACCTGGAATTCAGATCCCAGTTTTTTGATGCCACAGCATCACCTCCCTTCCACCAGCTGCCGTGAACATTCCGACGTTTCTCCCCATGTGTGGGGGACAGACCAGGACAGGTATCCAGCACTCAGTTCCTTCCATGGAAAACTGCTGCCTGTGGAAGGCCTTCCCAAATTCCCGTCAGCACTGCTGCTCAGTCAGTTTGGTAACACTTTGTGTCTGCCAGCCAAAACGAGGGAGTTCCAAACAAGAACATCTCTTCATTCCATTACCAACATTCCCACTGCATACCTGTAATTGAGTTTCTCCAACCACTCCACTGGGATGCCCGAGCCACGGCGTTGGGAGAGAGAGAGGTGGCACCTGGAGCAGCCTGGCCACTCGCAGGCTGCAGGAACACCAGCAGCTCCTACCCCAGCAGCTCCTGCACACACGGCACCTCCCCGAGCTCCCTGCTGCTACAGCCCCGGCTGCACGGGGCCCGGCCCTGCAGCAGCCCTCACACACCCAGGGTTTCCCCTTGGGCACAGAATTCCACCTGCTCCCAAAGCCTGGAACGTTTGGCCTGGCGTTCTTACGCTTCCGAAGCAAGAATTCCAACGGTTCGGAGTTTTCCACGGGCACATTCCTGGGGCTTGGAACTGCTCTGCCTTGGGGCAAGGACTGAGCAAGCTCGAGCACAGCACAAGAGCAGCAGTTTGGGAGAAGTCCAACACAACTCCACGTCAAATCCAAACTGTTGGGTTCATCAGCAGTGCCAAACCCCGGGAAGGATGATCCCAGTTTTAGCATGACAAGCCCTGCAGCCAGAAGGAAGAGGCTCCAACGTTCCCCTAGGAGCATCTGCTGGAATGAGCAGCTGAACAGCCAGGCAGGAAACAATCTCACCCCGGACTCTGCCATCCACGGGAACTGGAGAGAAACCACAAGACACTGGGAACGGGATTCAACACAGCACGTAGAGTTAGGCATCTCCACATCTGGAGAGCCGGAAAACCAATGGATCTGGGGTAGCCAAGGGGCAGTTAAGGGTCCATCCATAATCAGGGCCTGTTCAAGCAGCCTTTGAGGCTGCCATTGTTGCCATGACACAAAACCACTGCTGCCTCTCAAACAGCCCCTAATTAGGGAAGCTCCCAGTCCTAACGGCCGTGCCACAGACTCGGCTCCCTTTTGCCTCCAAAGACAAACATTTGAAACCCTCTGGAACTTTGTTTTCCCCTTCTTTAGGCCACACCTCAAACACCCGAACTGTCAGTCCTTACCCTGCTCCAGCACGATGACCACTGCCCACTACCATGGCTGATGCTCTGTGTTCAGAGGTGCCCCACAGGAAATGTTGTGTTGTTACTCTGAACTCACTTTTGACATTTTAAGGCTGGAGAAGCCAAGGATTTTCTTGCCACTCCACTGCACTTCCAAGGTGACTTGAAAACTAGGAAGCTGGGCACCAGCCTGAAGAAATGACACTAATTTAGACTTGTCACCACCTGAGTACTCAGCTCAATCTCTTCATCTTCCTCAAGAGATGAAGATGTTCAGGTCAGCAAAGGCAGCTTCCATCCACATGGAAATTAAATGGAATTGTGGAAGCAGGAACACCACAAACCTGATTTCCAAAGCCCTGATTCTGCTGCAGCACATGCCAAAGCACCAACCTGATTTTGCAGGTCACCCTTAAATACATTGAACTGCAACCAAGGGCAGAATGGCTCTTGAAGCCAGCCCAAAGCCCTCCGAATCTGGGGAAACGGCTGGAGATCCACACACCAGAGCAGGACGTGACTACCTGAATGCCCAGAAACATTAAAATGCTTCAGAAAGTTCTGCTGCACTTCAAGGCTAAAATTGGATGAAAGCCTGGGGTTTGATCCCTAAGGAAAACACTCCCAGTCCTGGGATGAAGCTCTATCAGCTGCATGCCAAAGGCTTCCACAGGAACCGTCCCCTGGAAGGCTGCCAGGGACGGAGGTCGTGCAACACCCAGGAAGGCTTCGGGAAGAGCTTTTCCAAACTCCTGTGGCCAAGTGCACCCAGAAGTGCAACTGCTGAGCTACAGACAGAGCCAGGCACAGGCTGGAGCACGAGACAGCCTTGGCCACCTGAGCTGCACTTTACCTTTCTCTTTGACCAGGTCCTTCAGCGACTGCCACTTGACGTCGAAGGGGATGTTGGTGATGAAGGCGCGGTACCTCTTGGCAGGGTTGGCGTAGGGCTCGAAGCGGTTCCCTCCCCTCTTCATCCCCTTCTCCTTCTTCTTCTCATTCGGGGTGGGTCGCTCACCTTCACTGCAAGGGAGAGAATCCCACACGTGAATTCCTGGGGATGGAGCAGTGCCACCACCTCCAGATGAGACAAATCCAAACCACGGAATCACTGAATCCCGGCGCAGTTTGGGTGGGACGGGACCTCAAAGCCCCTCCCACCTTGAAAGAAAAAATAACAATCCAAGGGAACAAAATGCTTCAGCCCCAGTCTTACATAATTCCCTTCACTAATCCAATTAATCCCCTTGCTCACTCAGTGCTGGTGGAGAGGATGCACAAGCACATCTTTAGGAGGAATTCAGAACGCATCAGATAAAAAAGCTAAAGCTTCTCAAATCTCTCTGTACTGAGCTTTTCCCAACTTAGGACCCGTGCAGCTCTGCAAATTCCAAGTCAGAAATCCCAGCTCCATCCCTTCAGGACCATTTCAGTCCCTGAACAGACAAAAGAGCCTGCAGGGAAAAAGGAAGTTAAGAATGTAGAGGCCTCTGAAGGCTTATATTTGAGTGTGTTCCCTGCTTTTATCACCCAGCAGCCAAGGCTTCTCCAGACACACGGATGGGAATTTTCCACTCTTTCTTCCATTAAACTTTTTCAAAGCTTCTTGATTAAAGAAGTAATTAAAACTCCAAAATTAGACTTGAAATAGGACAATCCTTTTTACACCTTCATTTCTGTTTGGTTGATGAAATAACACAAAATTTAGTAGCTGTGTTAAAAGCTGCACTCAGATTTTAATGGTTATTCCTTAAACTGGATTTCCCCAAAGAAAACGTGGAAGAGAGAGCTCTGCCACGTGGAGCTGGATATTCCAAACAGAACTGCACCTGGACACACAAACAAATTCCCTGGAGACATCCCAAGTGTAACAGGGTTGGGAAAAATAAAATCACAGCAGAGAAATATCTTTATTTATACTTCCAGGAATAAACTGGCTCCACACGGAGACAAATTGCTGATTCCATATTCCCAGGAGTGCTGGGAAGATCCTTCCCTAGCCCTGGATTCCCTGTCCCTGGGATCAGGGTGTCTCTGCCCCTGCCTGGCTAAAGCTGCACAGTCAATGAAATTGTATCTGTCAATATTTTATTGCCCAAAGCACAGTCTAACTACACTTTAATGGAAAATAAAAATAGATATGGATCTTTTTTCCCCCAAAGTGACAGCTGGAAAGCTGAACACGTTTCTGGTCACGGGAAACACAACCCACAAACTCAAATCCAAGCCTGAGTCTGCAGCAGGAATCACAGCACACCAGGTTCAACCTGATTTGTATCACCCCGGCATGAAACTGAGGCAAAAAACGCCCTGAGGGAAAAAAGTCCTTTATATTCCATGGGTTTGGTACCAAAACCGGCTTTTCCAAGTGTGGAATTTTCATCGAGCATCAACACGAGGAAGTGAGAAGCAGCTGAGGCTTTTTCTGCTGTTCATCCCCACGTTTACAAAGCCGGAACTGCAGCGCTGCTGATTTTGGTTTAAATTTCTGTAACATTTTACCGACATCAGCCACCGGGCTTGTGCAACCCCTCCCTGGCACCACCTTAAACTCTCACCCTCGAGGTGTGTGCGTTCCTAAATCCGCTCACGGGTGAATCACCCCAGAAACAGAGCACGCTCGGCTTCAAATGGTGCAGCAGGATGAGGTGGGTGCTGAGAGCAGCAGAGTTAGTACAACTTACCGGCAGCACCAAAAGTAATGAACTTACACATCCCCACGCTGGCACAGCCTGCTCCCCGCGGGGAGGCCTAAACTCCACTGAAACTCAACAGCAGCTTTTCCTGAGGGAATGCGGATGATCCCAGAGCTCCCCGCCCGCCGCACCCCGGGCCCCGAGCGCCGGGACCGGGCCCGTCCGCGCTGCGGCCGCGGGAGCCCCGGAGGCGCCTTCGGGGCGGCCCCACCCGGGATCCCAAGGCGCGCCCGGAGGGAGCAGCGGCCGCAGCGCCAGGAACGGCCCTGCCCCGGTAACGACCCCGCCGGGCCCCCGCCGGCCCCGGTTCGTCCCGCCGCCCTCAGGCCGAGCCCAGCTGCGGGGAGGCCGCACGCGGCCCCTCCAGCCCCAGCGGCAGCGCGGCCCCTCGCAGCTCCCCTACCTCTTGGGGGGCGGCCCCCCCGCGCCGGCCGCCCCGTTGGGCGCTGGCGGAGCCGCCGCCGCTGCCGCCGCGGCCGCCGCCGGGGGCGGCTCCATTTTCCCGGGGGCGCTTTGCGAGGCCGCGGCCGCCGCCATTTCCCAGCGCGTCCTTTGTGTGGGGAGCGCGGGGCACGACGGGACGGCGCGCCGGCCGGGCCGCCAGGGGGCGCCGCGCTGCTCATGCGCGCGAGGGGGAAGGAGGGGCGGGCGGGGTGGCGGGAAAGGGCGCGTTGGGCGCTGCGCGTGCGCGGTGAGGCGGGAATGGCGGGACTGCGCGTGCGCGCTGCGGCGGCGCCGTGAGGGAGCGGCGGGCGGGGCGGGCGTCTGGGGATCTCGGCTTCCGCAGGCCCGGAGCCAGGCGGGGCTGCCGTGTGGGGATCTCGGCCTCCGCAGGCCCGGAGCCAGGCGGGGCTGCCGTGTGGGGATCTCGGCCTCCGCAGGCCCGGAGCCAGGCGGGGCTGCCGTGTGGGGATCTCGGCCTCCGCAGGCCCGGAGCCAGGCGGGGCTGCCGTGTGGGGATCTCGGCCTCCGCAGGCCCGGAGCCGCGCGGTGCGGGCGGGGCTGGCGGCACCGCTCCTGCGGCTGCGCGCACGGCAGGCGCGCTGTACGGAATGGCGGCAATGGCAACACGCCGTACAGCACGGCTGCGATGCCTGCTCATGCGCAGTGGGAGTGAGCAAAACCCCGTCAGCTGCAAACTCGAAATGATTCGGAGTCCTCGGTTTTAAGGGAGAAAGTGACGTTTTAAATACGTAACAGACTGTTTGGGAGCCGTTATCCACATGGTGAATATGTGTCATGGGAGATCAGGGGAGGCCGGGGCCCAGGTCCTGTGTTGCTGTGAGAGAGCCGAGTTTCCCCAGCCCCAGGTCGCAGCCCCGGGAGTTCCCCTGCCCCAGCCGGAGACGGGGGACAGCCGCCCCCAGCACCCGAGAATGCGCGGAACCTCTTGCGAGGCCGCGGCTCTCCGGCGGACTCTTGGCTGGGTTGCACAACAGCCGTGGATGCATCCCGTTGACAGGCAGCTGGATCAGCCAATAACAGATGAGGATCAGGGAGGCCGCGGCTCGCTGCACCAATGAGCGGCGAGGGAGGCGGGGCTACACCCGGAAGCGGTGAGCGGCGCGGAGGCGGGACCGGCAGCACCGGGGATCAGGAGCAGCCGCAGCGATGTCGGAACGGAAAGTGTTGAACGTGAGTTAGGAGGGAATCTACGCCAAGGGGAGCGTGCCGGGGCTCGCCAAGCCGGGCTGGGCCAGGAGAGGGTTCCCCGAGCCCCGAGGGCGCTGGGAGGGGGTCCCGGTTGGTTCGGGAGTCACTCAGAATCCCGGGGCCGTTGAGGTTGGAGAAGACCTCCGAGATCGAGTCCAAGCTGTGCCTGATCCCCACCTTGTCCCCAGCCCAGAGCACTGAGTGCCAGCTCCAGGCCTTCCTTGGACACCTCCGGGGATGGGGACTCCAAACCTCCCCGGGCAGCTCATTCCCTCGTTTAACAACCCTTTCCATGAAGGAATTCTCCCACTATCCAATTTAAACCTCCCCTGAGGCCGTTTCCTCTCATCCTGTCGCTGTTCCGTGGGAGCACAGCCCGAGTCCCCCCGGCTGCAGCCTCCTGTCGGGGAGCTGTCTGTGGGGACAGAGAAGGTTCCCGGTGCTCCGGCATTCCCATATCCGCTCTCTCTCCATAGAAATATTACCCCCCGGACTTCGATCCGGCGAAGATCCCGAAGCTCAAGCTCCCGAAGGACCGGCAGTACGTGGTGAGGCTCATGGCCCCCTTCAACATGAGGTGAGAGCGGCTGTGGAACCACGGGCTCGCTCATGGAACGGGTTGGGTTGGGCTGGAAGGGTCTTAAAGCCCATGCAGTGCCGTGGGCAGGGACACCTCCCATTGTCCCAGGCTGCTCCAAGCCCTGTCCAGCGTGGGCTGGAACACCTGGAGGCAGCTGGAGGAGGGAGGAGTTCCCTTAGGATGTGTCTGGGCTCCCGATGCTGCTGCTGGTGGCTCCAGGTGCCAACGGGCAGGGGAAGGGGTGCGGGACAGGGAGGAGATGCTGGGGCTGGGGGTGGTTTCCTTCCAGGACCTGAAGGAGTCAACAGGAAGGATGGGGAGGGACCAGTGACAGGGGATGGAGGGACAGGACACATGGAATGGCTTCCCAGTGCCAGAGGGCAGGGCTGGATGGGAGATTGGGCAGGAATTGTTCCCTGTGAGGGTGGGCAGGCCCTGGCACAGGGTGCCCAGAGCAGCTGGGGCTGCCCCTGGATCCCTGGCAGTGCCCAAGGCCAGGCTGGACAGGGCTTGGAGCAGCCTGGGACAGTGGGAGGTGGGGCAGGGCATGGCACTGGATGATCCTTCAGGTCCCTTCCAACCCAAACCAATCCACGATTCCCTGATTTTGGGGTTGTTTGCCACTAAATTTCCAAAGGCGAAAACAGTCTGACCCAGGCTGGAAGTCACTTGGCCCCTTCCTGATGTTCATTCCCTGTTCTTTGATGTGCCCTGGGTGTTTCCCTCCCCTTTCCCAGGTGCAAGACGTGTGGGGAGTACATCTACAAGGGCAAGAAGTTCAACGCCCGCAAGGAGACGGTGCAGAACGAGGTGTACCTGGGGCTGCCCATCTTCCGCTTCTACATCAAGTGCACGCGGTGCCTGGCTGAGATCACCTTCAAGGTGAGCCTGGCCCGGGAATTCCAGGCTCTCCCTGCCTGGGGAGGTTGGGATGGATCCCAGGGAGCAGCCGGAGCTGTGTCAGGGGAATTTGGGATGGAGAGCAGGGAAAGGTTCTTCTCTCAGAGGGTGCTGGGCACTGCCCAGGCTCCCCAGGGAATGGGCACGGCCCCGAGGCTGCCAGAGCTCCAGGAGCCTTTGGACAATGGGACTGGTGGGATTGTCCCATTCAGAGCCAGGAGCTGATGGTCCCTTCCAGCTCAGGGTATTCCATGATTCCCTGGCACGCCTGTCCCAGCGCAGGCTGAGTCTCAGGGGGTGGGTGTTTGCTGGATCATCCCTTCCCGTGGCAGTTTCATTCCTGGAATCAGGGAATGTGTGGCTCTGGAGGTGGCTGTGGGCTGGCTGGAGCAGGATTCCCACCTGCAATGGTTTTGCTGTTGTTCCCCCTCAGACAGACCCTGAGAACACGGATTACACCATGGAGCACGGCGCCACACGCAACTTCCAGGCAGAGAAGCTCTTGGAGGAGGAGGAGAAGAGGATGCAGAAGGAGAGGGAAGAGGAAGAGCTCAACAATCCCATGAAGGTACAAGGACTGGAGGAAAACCTCTCCCATTCTTCCCCAGCCCAGCCATTCAGGCTTTCCTGTCCTACCCAAAAATGAGGATGAGGAGGATCCTTTCATGCTTCATCCAGCGTGGGGAGGTGTTGGAGGCTCTGCTGCCTCAAATATCCCAACTCATGCCTCCCAGGTCCTGGAGAACCGAACCAAGGACTCCAAGCTGGAGATGGAGGTCCTGGAGAACCTGCAGGAGCTGAAGGAGCTCAACCAGCGGCAGGCCAACGTGGATTTTGAGGCCATGCTGAAGCAGTACAAGGAGCTGGAGGAGGAGCAGAGGCGCAAGGAGCAGGAGGAGGACGAGCAGGAGATGAAGTGAGGGCGCTGCAAGGGCTGGGAGTGGGATGAGCCCGGCTGGGCCTGGGCTGTGCTGCAGAGAGGGGGGCTGAGTTCCCAGGAGCTGCAGGGTGGGATGGGGAAAATCCCAGTTTGTGGTGGCAGAGTGTTCAGGGAGGTGGAGTGGAAGGTCCTTCCCAAACCAGGCAGGGATGCTGTGGGATCTGGGCTGCTGGGGGGGGTCCCATCCCCCTGGGAAGTGCCCTCACATGGACACAATTTCTGCTCTGGGGTGAAGCTACAGATCCTGGTGCTCTCACCCCTCGGGCTTGAACGTGATCCCTTCAAACCCGTGGGAAGGTGGATCCCGAAGCACTGCTGCTGGCCCCAGCTCCCCTGGAGCAAGCAGGGCATGGCAGGGGGGTGGATCCAGCTCCAACCCTCCTCTGTCCCAACAGGGCCATGCTGGAACAGGCCCAGAACCGCCGGCTCCTGGTGGATTCCGACTCGGACGAGGAGCCGGCAAAATCCCGCCCGAATCCCGCGGCACAGACGAAACCCACGGACATCCTGCAGGAGGTGAGTGAGGCACAGCCTCCCCAGCCTTTCCCCAGCCCAAATCCTCTGTCCTGGAGCTGTGTATGCCCGTTGTGTCCCTGCTCTGAGCAGCACCGGGCTCTGTCACGCCTGAGCAGCTCCCAAAGGCCACGTCCGGGTGCGCTGGGCTGAGAGGAGCCAGGGATCACTTGGGAATTTCAGGCTGTGCCTGGTGACAAAGGCAGGGATGGAGCTGCCCCATCCTCCCGTCCCTTCCCTTCCAGCTCGGGAAGAACGAGCTCTGCTGGGCCCTGCTGCTGCTCCAGGTGGGATTTCAGTGCTCTGGGCCGGCCTCTCCCTGGGCCGTGCTTTGGGTTCAGGCAGAACAAAAGAGCTCCCAGGGAGGGAGGGATTATCCCAACAAACAGCCCTGCCCTGCTGCCGCTGTCGATCCCTGGCCCAGGGCCCCGTGTCCTCTGGGCTGGATCAAAGCTGCCGGGGTTAATCCCAGCCGTGTCCCCTGGCCCGGCACTAATCCCTGTGCCCGGGCCACTCGGATTCACTCGGATGCCATGGCTGGACCACCTGCAGGCACCCGGGGCTGGCGGGGCTGGTGCAGCCCCGGGGCTGCTCAGTGGCCTTGAAAGGAGCTGATAAAACAGAGAGAGCGACTTTTATCCAGGCAGGGAGGGATAGGACACAGGGGAATGGTCTGGAACTGAGCCTGGGGAGGGGTGGATTGGATGTCAAGGGGAAATTCTTCCCTGGGAAGGTGGGGAGGGCCTGGAACAGTT
This sequence comes from Aphelocoma coerulescens, assembly GCF_041296385.1. NCBI lineage: Eukaryota > Metazoa > Chordata > Aves > Passeriformes > Corvidae > Aphelocoma > Aphelocoma coerulescens. Next base: position 4,864,899 of record NC_091041.1, on the reverse strand, counting down.
GCCCAGAGAAGCTGTGGCTGGCAGTGTCCAAGGCCGGGTTGGATGGGGCTCGGAGCAACCTGAGGTAGTGAAAGGTGGGACTGAATGGGCTTTAAGGTCCTTCCAAGCCAAACCATCCTGGGATTCTTTTCTCTGCCTCCTCAGCATCCCAAGGCCGTCCCGAGGCTGGGTTTAGGTCTCAGGCAGTGGGACGTGGATCTCCAGGGGCAGCTTTGCAGATCTCCATCCCTGTTTGTCCAGCCTGTGCCATCACTGCAGGGGCAAATTCCCCCTTGGACCCCTCTCCTTGAATCTCTGCTGGTTTTATCCCCAATCCCCCCACGTCCCCTCCAAGCTGGAGCCCCCTGACCCCAGCTGTGCCCTGCAGGACCCCCAGCCCCAGAGCAAGAAGCCGAGGACAGAGAGCTGGGAGCGGAGCGTGGGCAAGCTCAGCACCAAGGCCCAGCTGGCCGGGCTGGTGGCCCTCAGGAAGCAGAAGCCAGATCCTGCCCTGGATAATGGGATGGAAAACCGAGGCACCACAGCCAACACCGGTACCTGCTCGGGCTGGGCCCTGGGGAGGGTTCTGGCAGCTCCCAAGTGGGATTTGGTTCTGAGCTCAGAGCCTGGGGTGGGGGTGGTGTCAGAAAAGGGGGTTGTCCCCATTTCCAGGAGTTTCCTGGTGAAGGTTGAGGCTCCTGCCTGGCTCTAAGCCATGGCCTTGGGGACAGATTGACAGGGCCAGGAGCTTCCAAACAGCAGATACGGCCCTGGGAACGTCACAACAGCGAGATAGGGTTGGAGCAGCAGGGGAATCGTTTTGGTTTGGGGCCTGGTGATAAATCCTGACAAGCTGCCAGAGCTGGGAAGATTAAAGGAATACAAAACAAGCTGGAAGGCCTTCCAGCACCTCAGTGAGCTGCCCAGCAAGCCAGGGGATCCATGGATTTGGGGAAGGAGATGGGGAATTGATTTGTTCTGGGCTAGTTGAGCGACAGCCTTTGGCTTAGTGAGCCCAGAGCTGGCTCCTCTCTCCCTTTCCAGTGTCTGAAATCTCCCAGGGGGCCATGGAGGGAGAAGGAGGGTCCCAGGCCTTGGGCCAGCCTTGGTGCTTCCTGCAGGGTGGAAGAGGGAGGCTCCAGCCCAGGGGTGCAGGAGCTCCTTGTTCCCCTGATTTATCCTCCCTGAGCTCAGGATCCATCCAGGGATGAGGCTCCGCTCCGAGTCTCTCCAGCTGTGAGCAGCCAGCCAGGCTGGTGATTCCTGGCTGGGATGTGCCCTGGGGAGCTGGACCTGACCGGATGCTCTCTCTCCCTCCTCCTCCAGGCTCGCTTCCAGCAGCAGCAGCAGCCACGTCCTCCCTGGGTTTGTTGGGAGCCTACTCGGACAGCGAGGACAGCACCAGCGACTGAGGAGCCAGCGGCTCCCTGCTGCTCCTGGAGCCCCCCGTGGAGCTGGAAGCTGAGCCAGGCCCGGGGGATCCAGGCCACTGCTGGTCCCACATCCTGCCCTGCTCCAGCAGCGCAGGGAAGGTGTTTTCCTGCAGCAGGAATCCCATGGGAAGCCCCAGGGCTGGCTGTGCCCAGTCCCAGTCCCCAGCCCGGTGTGTCCCAGCCCTGCTCCCAGGATGGGTTTGGAAGTGCCGGGGCTGGACAGGATTCTGCTGTGTCCATTCTGGGGGTGCCACTGCCCTCACCCCCCCCAGTGATCATCCCCAGGTCGGGTTTGGGGTGCCCTGACCCTCCCCCAGCAGGAAGGGGACCTTGGAGCCGTCCTTCCTGCCAGGATGCAGGGCAAGGTGGGCACTCAGCCCCCCTCCTTCACTTCACCAGCAGCTCTTTGTGTCCCAGGGAGTCTCAGACCTGGGGGGGGCTCATCCAGCCCCTCAGTGCGGGGACAGGGCTGTCCTGCCACCACCAGCCCCCCCAGATGTCCCCAGGAGCTCGGGGACAAACCCCTCCCCGCCGTTCTGAGCCTGCCGGGCTCCAGCAGCCACAGCTCCGGAATAAATTGGATCTGGCAGAGCCAGTTGCTTCCTCCTCTTCCAGAGAGTGATTTGTGTGTGGGCACTGCTGGGTCCTGCCCCAGGGACCCCCACCCCGATGACAGCGACCCCCCCCAGGTGCCCACCCACCCCAACCGGGGCTCTCCTCACCCATGGCCATGAACTCCCCCCTCATCAAGGCACCCACCTCTGATTACTGGGCAGCCTCTGGCTAATTAACCCCCTCACAGAGGGGCTGGTGGGGGGGGCTGTGGGGCATCAGGGAGAGCTGGGCAGAAGGGCAGCCCCCCCCCCCCCAATTAGCATTCCGTGCACATGCCTTAATTAACCTCTTCAAATATTAATGCTGGACACTGGGTTTGCCTGGGGCTTGGGGGGGGCGTGAGGGGGGGTCTCTGGCCGTGTCCTTCAGATGTGTCCTCCCACCCCCAGCTGTCACCACCTCCTGGCACCAGGTGGGACCCCGGAGAGGGACCCCGGAGAGGGACCTTTGTTCTGGGGACAGACAATACCAGGAGGGGACTTGGGGCAGGGCTGGGGGGACTCCCAACCTCCTGCCCCCAGTGTGGTGTCTGAGCCCCCCCAAACCCCGGGCACAGGGGGAACAGAGCCCCCCGTGCCCCCCAGAACGAGCTCCCCGGGGGTGGGTGGCAGAGCTGGGGGGGCTCCTTGTTCCTCCAAACCCCTGCACCCCTCCAGCCCCCAGGGGCAGCCCCGAGGAGCCCGTGGAGGGGTCCCATCGCCGAGATCTCAGGGTCCCGGTGACCCCCCCTTGTCCCCCTGTCACACGGGAGGGGCCGCCCCGGTGTCACTTGGGGGTCCCGGTGCCCCCCGCCACTCGGGGTGGATGAGCCGTCCCCTCCCGGTGCTCCCCTCGGGGTCTCGCCGTGTCGCCCTCGCTGTCCGCGCCGGTGTCCCCTCGGTGGTCTCGCCCCCCCCGTGCCGGTGCCCCCGGCGAGGCGGGCGCGGGGGGGTTTCGGGGGCTCCGGTCCGCGCCGCGCGCGGCGGCGACACAAAGCGGCTCCGGCGGCGGCGGCGGCGGCGGCGGCGGCGGGGGGGGTCCCGGCGGGTCCCGGAGCCGCTGGGTCCCGGCGGTCCCGGTGCCGCTCCCCGCCATGGCCAAGTGGCTCCGGGAGTACCTGGGCCGGGGGGCCCGGCGCTCCCCCCCGCGCCCGCCCCAGCCCGACTACAGCGGCCCCGGCAGCCCCGGGGGCCCCCCCGCCGCCGCCCCCGGCGCTGCCCTCCGCGGCCCCGCCGCCTCCCCGCGCCACCGCCTCGTGCGGGTGGGGGGCGCGGGGCCGGGGGGCGGCCCCCGCCGCCTGCAGCAGGTACGGGCGGGGGGCACCGGGAGGGCACCGGGGGGGAGGGGGACCGGGGGCACCGGGCAGGAGCCGGAGCCAAGCGCCAGGAGGGGGGAGGGCGGCGGAGGGACCGGGGGGTGCCGTGGGGCAGCGCGGGGGGGCTGGGGAAGGGAAGCGGGGGGCACCGGTGGCACCGGGAGCGGCACCGGGAGGAGCGGGGGGGTCGCGGAGGTGTGAGCGGGGCGGCGGAGGGGGGGGGGGGTCTGGGGACCGGAGGGGATGCGGGGCGGTGGGGAACGGGGGTGGGGACCGGGAATAAGGACCGGGAGACCGGGGACGAGGAGCCGGGGAGAGCCAAGGGGTCGTGGGGGCAGTGGGGCACCCAGGGACGACCTGGGGTCACTGGGAGAGGGAACTGGGGGGCGGCTGGGGATGGTGGAGTCACTGGGAGAGGGGGAAGGGGAGAGGGGTTGGGGGACAAAGGGACCAAGTGGGCGGGAGTGGGGCCGGGGCTGAGGACACCCGTGTTGGGGATGTGGGAGCCCGAAGGGTCCCGGGAGGGCACCCCGGGACCGGGGAGATGCCGGGGGGCAGCGGGGGTCCCGTCCCACCCGGAGCCCCCCCCGCAGGGCCCCGGTGAGAGCGAGTACTCGGAGCCCTTCGAGGGGGAGCAGGACCCGGCGGCCGAGGGCGGCTGCGACGAGGAGGCCACAGGTGGGTGACACCCCGGGCACCCCCGGCACCCCCACGGGGGTCCCGGGCGCCGCCCACCGCCCCGTCCCCCGTCCCCAGGGTGCCCGCGGCAGGGCGAGGGCCGGCGGGTGCGGCCGCGCCGGGGTCCCCAGCTCTACGACACCCCCTCGGAGGAGTGGGACACGGCCGGGGACGGCCCGGGGGGGGCCCCGGCCCGCGAGAGCCGCCTCCCCCGCGACGACGAGCGCCCGGCCGACGAGTACGACCAGCCCTGGGAGTGGAAGAAGGATCACATCTCACGGGCGTTCGCAGGTGACAGCGTCCCCGGGCGCCGCCTCGGGGTCCCACAGCTCCCATGGGTGCCACTCCCGGCTGCCAGCATCCTCCAGTGCCCGTGGGGACCACCCCGGCGTCCCCCAACCCTGCATCCCACAGCTTCCATGGGTATCCATCCTGGACCTCAGCATCCCCCAGTGCCCTGGGGTCGCCCCACCCCGTGCCCCCCGTGCCCATGGCTCTCACCCCTGGGACCCCAACACCCCTTGGCCCCCATGGGCACCACCCCAGACCACTCCTGGCCCCAGTAATGGGACACCACTGGGCAGAGCCACCACTGGGATGCTCCTCTGTGGTGTGGCACGGAGAGGAGCCCCCAGCAGCAGGCAGGGGGGTGACACCCCCTTTGTCCCCGCAGTGCAGTTTGAGAGCCCCGAGCGCTCCCCCAGCCTGTCCCGGCAGCTGCCGCGCTCCCCCCGGCCCCCCGGCGGCCCCAGGCCGGGCTGTCCCCCCAGCCCCAGGCGTGTGGACACCTCGCTGCCCCTGGAGAAGCAGGCGTGAGTCTGGGGGGCTCCCACGGGCCGGTATCAGCATCCTGCTCACACAGCATGGCATGGGGGCAAAGCTCTGGGGGAAGAGGTCCCTCATGGGGGGTCTTTGTAGGGTCAAGGGTGTCCCATGGTGTGGTTGGGCCCCCAGAGTGTGGAGGGTGCTCGTGGCACGGATGGGTCCCCACAAAGTGGAGGGAGCCCATGGAATAGAGGGTCCTTATGGGGTGGGGAGTGTCCGTGGCATGGGAGGGTCCCCATGATGTGCTTGGGTGCCCCATAGGATGTTTGGGTGCCCATGGCGTGGTTGGGTGCCCCACAGGGTGGTTGGGTGCCCCATAGGATGTTTGGGTGCCCATGGCGTGGTTGGGTGCCCCACAGGGTGGTTGGGTGCCCCATAGGATGTTTGGGTGCCCCATGGCGTGGTTGCCCCTCTGACTCCATTGGGTCCCAATGCCCTGAGTGTCTCCATGGTGTGAAGGTGCCCCATGGCACAACCGGGTCCCTGTGGGGTGTGGGTGGGTCCCCAAGCCACAGGGGGTGCCCCCTGTTGCTGACAGGTCCGAGTGGCCGGGAGGGTCCCCCGTGGCACAGGGGGTGCCCGAGTGACCCCGCCCTGCCCAGGTGGTACCACGGCCCCATCGGGCGGGCGGGCGCCGAGACGCTGCTGGCGCTGTGCCGCGAGGGCAGCTTCCTGGTGCGGGACTGCGAGACCAGCCCCGACGACTACTCCCTGTCCCTCAGGTGAGCGTGGGGACACGGGCACAGCCCCGGGGTCACCCTGCCATGGGGGACATCCGGGGGCCAGGCTGCGAGTGTGGGGTTGTATCCAGGTGCTGGCGTGTTTGGGTGCCCCAGCATCTGTGGGGATGTGCTGGCACGTGGGGACAGGCTGGAGGTGGCCCAGGATCCCTTGGCTGGGGTAGTGCCACCCCCTGCCCCTGCTCTGGATGAGGTCCCCATCCCCATCCTCCTCCCCACTCCTGTCCGTGTCCGTGCCCCAATCCCCATCCCAATCCTCATCCCTATTCCCATCCCCATCCCTTGCTCCACGTGGCGTCCCCCATCCCCGTCCTTGTCCACCTCCCTGCCCCAGCCTCCATCCCCATGCCCACCCCATCCCTCCCCGCTCCCGTGCCTCATTTCCCGTCCGTCCCGCAGGAGCAGCGGGGGTTTCGTGCACGTGAAGCTGACGCGGACCCGGGAGCAGCACTTCACGCTGGGCCGGGCCGGGGCCGCCTTCCCGTCCGTGCCGGCGGCCGTGGGGCACTACACGGCCCGGGCGCTGCCCGTGCGCGGTGCCCGCCACCTGTCCCTGCTCTACCCCGTGGCCGTGCAGCCCCTGTGAGCCCGGGACCCCCGGCCGCGCCCCCCGCCCCATTAAAGCCGCCGGGTCACATCGGGGTGGTGACGCTCTGGTGCCTCCGCGGGGATTTGGGGACGGGTAACGGGGGGGATTTGGGGAGGAGGTTCTGGGCAGAGATGGGGATGGGGACGGGGGGGTTGGGGATTGGGGTTTGGACAGGCATGGGGACAGAGATAGGGAACTGAAATGGGGACAGGAATGGGGACAGGAATGGGGACAGGAATGGGGACAGGAATGGGCGCCTCTGGTGCCTCTCGGTGCTCAATTCTGGGTGCCCCTGGGGAAGGCGGGACAACGTGGTGGCGCTGCCACCGCTGTGCCACCCTGGTCTCGCCACTGTCCAGAATCGCAAAAATGAGGGAGGGGAGTCAAGATGAGCCCCCCCAGCCATGGGCACAACACAGGGCGGCACTGTCCGGGGTCACCCGTGTGGTGAGGGGCTGGTGGCGCTGCCCCCCGGGGGGGTCCTGGCTTCCCATCCCCCCAGCACAGCCCTTCTGTGCCGGGTGCCACCGTGGAATGAAGCCAGGGGACAACAGAGTGGCTTCCTCAAAATGGGGGGTCCCAGGAGCCGCTGGCCCCCCGGCACAGTGACCACGAGCTGCCCACGCACGGTGGCCGGGGGGGCACAGGATGGCGCGGGCGGGCACAGAGGACGCTGAGCCGGGTGACAGGATGCTGCCAAACACCTTTTTGGGGGGTTTCCTGAGGAAGGGCAGAGCCGGGAGAGGGTGTGAGGCACCACGGGGCACCCTCAGGGCCGAGGGGGCGGGAGGGGGCCCTGTGCCTGCCACAGCTCCTGCTCGTACAGGTTGTGCTTCAGCCTGGGGGGCGGCGGCAGCTTCGTGGGGTCCCGCGCTTGGAACATCCCGTTCATGTAGATGGGCGTGTCTGGGGGTGCAGCGGATGTTGGGGGTCACCTCTGTCCGCCAGGACCCTCGGGGGACACGCGGGGTGCCTGAGGTAGGGGATGGCGGGGGGGGGGGACGAGCAGGGGAGGCTTGGGCACGGGGGAATTTTGGGATGGGGGAGGGTGTGAGGAGAGGAGGGTGAGGGGTATTTGGGAGGGGCAGAGGAGGACGGGGTATTTTGGGAGGAGGCATTTGGGGAGGGGAACTTGGGAACGGTATTTGGGGAGGGGATGTTTGGGGCCAGGGTTACCTGAGCTCCTGTGACAGCAGCGGTAGCCGAGCAGGGCCATCCCCAGGAGAAGGGCAGGGCCCCCCAGGCCCCCCACGAGCCCCCACAGCAGCGCTGCAAGCACAGCCAGCCGCGGTCACCCTGGCACCGGGGACACCGGACATACCCCCACCGGTGGAGGGGACAGCAGGGACAGACACAGTTACCTGCCTGATGTCCTCCAACAGCTGCTGCCGTGAGGGGAAAGCAGTCAGAGATGTCCCTGTGCCTGCCTCTCCTCACCGCGGCCACCCCAAACCCGCCAAGGAATCTCCTCCAAGGGACCCCATCCGCCCTGTCGGTGACCCCACAAGCCCCTCGGCGATGCCACCTCCCCCCCTCCCCGCGGTGCCGCCCCGGGCCCCGCCGGTACCGGGGGTGACGCTGAGCTCGGTGCCATTGCCGGTGGCGGTGCCGTAGCGGGGGATCTCGAGGGTCACCTGGCACAGGTAGCGCCCGCTGTCGTTGCCCTGCACCTGCGGGAGGCTGAGGGTGGCCCGGGGGGGGTGCCAGGCCAGCTGGACCCCGGGGGCACGGGCGGAGCAGGGGGACAGGGGCAGGGGGGTGACAAAGTCCAGGCGGGCGGCACAGAGCACCCCGAGCCCCCCGTCCCTCACCCACTCCATCCGCAGCAGGGCCCCGCTCTCGGCCTCCTCCACCTGGCACCGCAGGGCCACCGCGTCACCTGCTGTCACCTGCGCCTCGCCCGGGGCCTGGATCACCCGCAGGGCGCTCGCTGTGGGGACAGCCCCGGGGTCACGGGGGGATGGCACCCCCAGCCCCGGCGGTCCCCCGGGTCCCCCGTGGGGTGGGGGGTGCAGGGACACTCCAGGCTCGCTGCCTGTCACCGCTGCCTCTGACCACACGCCCCATCCTGTCCCCCTCACCGCTGTCACCTTCCTGTCCCCCACCGCCTGTCACTTGCCGCTTTCCTGTCCCCCCACGCCATCACTTTCCTGTCCCCACTCACGCTGTCTGCCCCCCATCCTGTCCCCTCCCCATGTCCCCCCATCCATCCCCACCTGCTCCCTCCTGTCCCCCCACCACAGCCGGGTCACCCAGCTCCGTCCCCCGCCTCTGTCCCCGTGTCTGCCCCTCCCTCTGTGTCCCCAGCCCTTCTCTGGTCTCCCCCTCAGGACAGATGTCCCCAGCAGCCCCCCACCCCTGTTGTCACACAGGGGCCAGCCTGAGCCCCGTGTCCCCCCCAGTGTCCCCCGGGTGGCCTGTCCCCAGCCCCACAGCACAGCCACAGGTCCCAGGCACTGTCCCCTCTGTCCCCCCAGCCAGCCCTGTCCCCCACTCACCTCCAAGGAGGGGGATGAGGACCCTGAGCCCCCACATCCCCCCTCCGGGCTCAGCCCAGCTGCCCCCTCCGAGGGACTGTGTCCCCAAGGGGTCCCAGTCTTGACGCTGTCCCTGTCCCCAAAGCGCCGCTGTCCCCAAAGCCTCCCGGGCCAGCTCACTGTGACACCGTGGCTTCCGGCCCCTGTGATACAGGGGAGGGTGACAGGAACAGAGAGGGGACCTGAGCGGGGGCAGAGATGGGGATGTGGGTGGGGGCTTGGGATGGGGATTTGGGCAGGGATGGGGACACACATCGGGATGGGGACAGGGATGGGGAAGGGGAGTGGAATGGGGACAGTGATGAGATTGGGGACAGGGATGGGGACAGGGATGAGGACAGGGATGGGGACAGGGATGTGGGACACCATCCAGAGCTAGGGCAGGTGACAGCACCTCCTCAGGCCCCACCTTTACCCTGGATCCACTCCAGCCTTGGGAAGAGCCCCCTGGGGACTTCCTCTGACCCCCCTGGAGCGGGGGGACCCCTCCTGCCCCCCGAGCGGGCTGCGGGACCCAGCGTGGCCACGCGGGGAGGGTGGGGGGTCCCGGCCTGGGAGGCGCCCCCGCAGTGTGGCAGTGCCCCCACCCCTCCTCCCGCGGGTGACAATGCCCCCCCCCCTCCCCTCGCCCCCAGCCCTGGCCCGGCGCTCCCCAACCCCGGGGGTCGCAGCCCCCCCCCCTCCCGACTACAACTCCCGGCATCCCGCGGGGCGGGGCGCGGGGTCACGGCCGCGGGCCGCGCTCCCCATTGGGCGGGGCCGGGGCGGGGCGGGGCCGGGGCGGGGCCGGGGGCGGGGCGGGGGCGCCGCTCCCCCTTTGTTGGTGTCGGCGGGGCCGAGCGGCGGCGGGGCCGGCCCGGAATGGGCGACCAGGTACGGCCCGAACCCCCCGGGAGCGGGGAGGGCACGGCGGGCAGGAGGAGGAACGGGGCGGGTGGGGGAAGAGGGGATGGAGCGATGGAGGCGGGGGAGATGGAGGATGGAGTGAGGAGGGTGGAGGGAGGGAGGGATGGAGAGGGAGGGATGGAGGGAGAGGGGATGGACGGGTGGAGGGAGGGAGGAGGGAGGGATGAAGAAAGAGGGATGAAGGAAGAAGGGCCGGAGGGATGGAGCAAGGAGTGATGGAGGAAGTGGGGATGAATGGATGGATGGAAGAGGGACAGAAGCAGGAGGGATGGGGGAAGTGGGGATAGAGGGATGGGAAGGAGGGAGGGAGGAAGGAAGGAGGAAGGGATGAAGGAAGGAGGAAGGGATGAAGGAGGGATGGAGGAAGAGCGGATGGAGGAAGCAGGAGCAGAGGGATGGAGAAGGAGGGATGAGGGGCGCAGGATGGGGGCCTGCAGGGGTTAAGGGTGGCACCGGCGGGAAGGAGGGGTAGGGGAGGGGTGCAGGGGCTCAGGACTGGCACACTCGCACTCGCACTTGCCAAGTCATCGGCCCCGCCATGCCGGGCAGCCCGGCCGGGTCCCGCGGCGCCTGGCACGGCCTGGCACGGCCTGGCCCAGCGGCGACGGGCCTGGGGGGCGCGGGGGGCGCGGGGCCGCAGGCGCTGACGGCCGGTGCAGGGCGCCGGGCAGGAGTCTCTGCGCAAGATCATCACCACCCTCGCCGTGAAGAATGAGGAGATCCAGAACTTCATCTACTCCCTCAAGCAGATGATTCAGAACGTGGAGGTACCGGCCCCCCCCGCCCTCCCCCGGGGTCCCCGCTGGGGTGGCCCCCGCTGAGGCCCCGGCGTTGTGCCCAGGCCAACTCGGCGCGGGCGCAGGAGGACCTGGAGGCCGAGTTCCAGTCGCTGTACACGCTGCTGGACGAGCTCAAGGAGGACATGGTGATGAAGATCAAGCAGGAGCGCGCCAGCCGCACCTACGAGCTGCAGGTGAGCCCCCCCCCCCCGGAGCCCCCGGCCCCGGGACCCCCGCCCAGCGCTGCCCCTCTGCCCTCCCTCGCCAGGCCCAGCTCGTGGCGTGCTCCAAGGCCCTGGAGAGCTCGGAGGATCTGCTGGAGGCGGCCAACCAGGCCCTGGGCGCGGCCAACCACCACGACTTCTCCCAGGTGGGTCCCCGTGGCGCCGGGGGTGGCCCTGCCTGGCTGTCCCCACGCTGGGGGTGTCCTGACCCCCCCTTGCCACCCGCTCGCTGCCGCCCTGGGCCGGGCACCCCCTTTTCTCTGTGCGCCGGGGCCGCGGGGCTGGCTGTGCCTGCTGTGGGGCTGGGTGGGAGCGCGGACACCCGGGGCCACCCCGGTGCCCCCTTTCCCTGAGACAAAGGGACACGGGGGGCACTGGTGGGCACAGGAGATGCTGTGCTGGGGGGTGCAGGGTGCTGTGGGATACAGGGATGCTCTGGGATGGGGAACTGTGGGGATGCAGGGATGCTGTGCCAGGGGTAACAATGTGGGATGCAGCGATGCTGTGGGGTGCAGGGATGCTCTGGGATGCTCTGGGATGTTCTGGGATGCTCTAGGAGGTGGGGATGCTCTGGGATGCTCTGGGATGCTCTAGGATGCGGGGATGCTCTGGGATGCAGGGATGCTCTGGGATGCTCTGGGATGCTCTGGGATGCAGGGATGGTGTGGGGTGCAGGGATGCTCTGGGATGCTCTGGGATGCAGGGATGCTCTGGGATGCTCTGGGATGCTCTGAGATGCTCTGGGATGCAGGGGTGCTGTGGGGTGCAGGGATGCTCTGGGATGCTCTGGGATGCAGGGGTGCTCTGGGATGCTCTGGGATGCTGTGGGATGCTCTGGGATGCTCTGGGATGCAGGGATGCAGGGATGCTCTGGGATGCAGGGATGCTGTCCCGCTGGGTGCCACAGCTGGTACAGCTCACTCTCTGGTGCGGGGGTCCCGCATGTGCCCCCTGTGCCCAGCTCTGCTGCCTCACTGCTGCTTTTCTCCTCCTCTTTCCCTCTGCGCTCACAAGGCGGCCAAACAGATCAAGGATAGGTACGGCCCCCCCGAGCCCCCACCCCACTAACCCCCCATCCTCCTCCTCCTCTTCCTCCTCCTCTGCCTCCTCCTCCCAGCCAGGGCCCCACAGGGGTGGTCCCGGGGGTGCTGGGGTGGTCCCAAGGTGCTGGGGTGGCCCTGTGGGTGCTGGCGTGGCTGTGCCCGCCCTCCCCAGGGCCACGCAGGGTGGGGTGGGTGCCCGGCCCCGCTGAGCCCTCTCCCTGTCCTGGCACAGTGTGACGATGGCTCCCGCCTTCCGCCTGTCGCTCAAGGCCAAGGTGAGCGACAACATGAGCCACCTGATGGTGGATTTCGCTCAGGAGCGGCGCCTGCTGCAGGCCCTTGCCTTCCTGCCAGGTACTGCCAGGGCAGCGGGGACACGGGGGCAGGGCAGGGCCAGCCGGGCAGCGGCGTGGGGGAGACACGGGATGGGCAGGAGCTGCGGCCACGCCGGGCCGGGGTACCCTGGGCTGCCTTTCCCGAGGGGCGGGAAGGTGCCAGGCATGGAGGGATGAGGGGTCGGCGTGCTGTGCCCAGGGGGGCAGTGGGGGCCGTGCTGGGAGTCTCTGGATGCCGTGGATGGGTCCCCAGGGGTCCCGTGGGTGCCCTGCCCGAAGTCTGTGACTTGCTGAGCCCGTGGGGTCTGGGGGAGCCCTGGGGGTGCCCGGGAGTGCTGGGGACCCCCTGTGTGGCAGGGAGGGGGGACACTGGCACGGCTGCTCCTGCGGGCAGTGCCCAGCGCCCCCGAGATCGACCTGGCGGAGTCGCTGGTGGCCGATAACTGTGTGACCCTGGCCTGGAGGATGCCCGATGAGGACAGCAAGATCGACCACTACGTGCTGGAGTATCGCAGGACCAACTTTGAGGGGCCGCCCCGTGCCAAGGAGGACCAGCCCTGGATGGTCATTGAGGGCATCAAGGGCACCGAGTACACCCTCACTGGTGAGGGCACGGGGGCAAAACAGGCCCCAGGCAGGCACCGGGGCTGTCCCAGGCTCTGTAGGGAACACGGGGGTGGCAGTGCCCTCCTCGTGCTCCACGCTGTGACCCCACTGTGCCCCCAGGGCTGAAGTTTGACATGAAGTACATGAATTTCCGGGTGCGGGCGTGTAACAAGGCCGTGGCGGGCGAGTTCTCCGAGCCGGTCACTTTGGAGACCAGAGGTGGGTCCGGGGGTGTGGCAGGTGCCCGTGTCCCCCTGTGCCACCCCCCGGGCACGGGCTGACAGGGGCCATCCCCAGCGTTCATGTTCCGGCTGGACGCCAGCACGTGCCACCAGAACCTGCGGGTGGAGGAGCTGAGCGTGGAGTGGGACGCCACGGGCGGGAAGGTGCAGGACGTCAAGGCCCGCGAGAAGGACGGCAAGGGCAGGACGGCCTCCCCTGCCAACTCCCCTGCCAGGTAATGCCACCCCCGCGCCCCCCGCGCGGCCCCTGGCCCTGGCAATGCCAACCCTGCCGGTGTCCCCCTGTGCCAGGGCGGTGCAGTCGCCCAAGAGGATGTCCCTGGGCCGCGGGGGCCGAGACCGATTCACCGCCGAGTCCTACACGGTGCTGGGTGAGAGGGGGCACCCGGGGCTGGGGGGGCCTGGGGCCCCCAGGGCTGTGGGTGAGGGGGGACAGGGCACAGAGGGGGTGCAGGGGGGTGTGGGGCACCCCGAGGGGCCTGGGGGTCTGGGGGTGGGACGGGGCCAACACCCCGTGGCTGCTGGGGGTCTGGGGCCCCCAGGGCTGTGGGTGAGGGGGGGACACAGCAGGGACAGGGCCCAGGGGGTGACGCGGGGGGGCACCCCGAGGGGCCTGGCGGGGCGGGGACAGGACAGGGCACGCCGTGGGTGCCCGGGCAGAGCCGTGGCCGTGCCGCAGGGGACACCCTGATCGACGGGGACGAGCACTACTGGGAGGTGCGGTACGACCGCGACAGCAAAGCCTTCGGCGTGGGCGTGGCGTACCGCAGCCTGGGCAAGTTCGACCAGCTGGGCAAGACCTCGGCGTCCTGGTGCCTGCACCTCAACAACTGGCTGCAGGTCAGCTTCAGCGCCAAGCACAACAACAAGGCCAAGGCGCTCGACGTGCCCGTGCCCGACTGCATCGGCGTCCACTGCAACTTCCACGAAGGTGCGGCTGGGCTGGGGCTGGGGACTGGCACCTCCGTGGGCATTGCCACCTCCATGGCCATTGTCACCTCCATGGCCGTTGCCACCTCCATGGGCATTGCCACCTCCATGTCCGTTGCCACCTCCGTGGCCATTGCAACCTCCGTGGCCATTGCCACCTCCATGGCCATTGCCATCTCCGTGGGCATTGCCATCTCCATGGGCATTGCCACCTCCATGGCCATTGCCACCTCCATGGCCATTGCCACCTCCATGTCCGTTGCCACCTCCGTGGGCATTGCTACCTCCATGGCCGTTGCCACCTCCATAGCCATTGCCATCTCCGTGGGCATTGCCATCTCCATGGGCATTGCCACCTCCATGGCCATTGCCACCTCCATGGGTGTTGTCACCACCATGGCATCAGTGTGAGCATTGCCATGACCACGGGCACTGTGCAGAGGGTCTGCCTGCCCCGTGCCCACCTGTGCCCCCATCCCCACAGGTTTCCTGTCCTTCTACAACGCCCGGACCAAGCAGCTGCTCCACACCTTCAAGGCCAAGTTCTCACAGCCGGTGCTGCCAGCTTTCATGGTAAGGGGGGCAGGGCTGGGGGCTCCTGGGGGCTGCCAGCGGGGTGTTCAGCCCTCTGAGCCCCCCCTGTGTCCCCAGGTGTGGTGTGGCAGCTTCCAGGTGACGTCAGGCCTGCAGGTGCCCAGCGCCGTGCGGTGCCTCCAGAAGCGGAACAGCACCGCCAGCAGCTCCAGCCTGCCCTGAGTCAGGCACAGCACTGAATGTACCCCCTGCCCCCCAGACACCCCCACGCTGCCCTGCAGGGCTCTGCCACCCCCGGGGCTGCCCACAGCCCCCCCACTCCGTGCCCCCCGTGTCGCCGGGGCTCGTTGCCCCCAGCACCGAGAGCTGCTTCTGGCCTGGAGAATAAATTGGGATGTAGGTGTGATGTGGCCGTGGATGGGGGGACAGGGGGAATTCGGGGTCCCCGTGACACCCCCACGGCGCCAGGAGCAGGGAGGGGCCGGGTGGGCACAGGGTCCTTCATTCACAGTGCCCCTCCAAGTATGAGAGGGTTCCCCCCTCCCCAGTGTCACCCCGGCACCCCAGGCCAGGGCACCCTGGGGACAGCTTTCCCTGAGGATGAGGGGGGCCCCGCTGGCTGCTGGCACAAAGTGCTGGCACCGGGAACAGGGAAGCTGGCACCGGGCTCCGCAGGGAACCCACCCGGTGGCCCCGGGAGGCAGAGGGGACACGGAGATTTGGTCCCAGGGTGGGGAAGACGGTGCCTGAGAGCACCGGGAGCCGTCCCGGGAATCGGTCCTGGGTACCCGAGGGTCGCTCTCAGCGCTGGGTCCCGGGGAGTCCCAGGTGTTGGTGCTGGAGCGTGCTGGTGTCGGTCCCCCTGATCCCGCGGCCCCCGCTTGTCCACGAAGCCCTCGTAGCAGTGCCGGGCCCGGGGCCGGGTCCCCCGGGGCAGCCGCACCGGCCGCTCCATCTCCGCCCGCCGCGCAGGAGCCGCCGCAGTTCCCGGCACCGGCCCCGCCCGGCCGGGGCGAAGGGCGGCGGGCGGCGGGCGGGTGTCCCGGCCGGGCCGGGGGGTCCCCGGTGCGGGGCTGAGCCCCGTGTGCCCCCCTCCCGAGGCGGCAGGTGCGGCGCTGCCCCCCGAGCAGGCTCCGGTCCCCGCTGCCGCTCCCGCTGTCTCCCGTCCCCCTCCCCGGGGCGAAGGGCGGCGGGCGGGGGTCCCGCCGGGCGGGGGGGGGGGGGTCCGTGTCGCGCTGCGGGGCTGAGTCCCGGCGTCCCCGCCCCCGCCCGGTGCGGCAGGTGCGGGGCTGTCCCCCCCCGCCGGTGCCGGTGTCCCCTCGCCCCCCCGGGCGGGGCGGGGCGCCCGGGGCCGCCCCATCACGTGTCGCCGCCGCCGCCGCCGCGCGCACCGGGGGGAGGCGGGAGCGGCGGGAGCGGCGGGAGCGGAGCATGGCAGGTACCGGGGGGCGGGGGCGCTCCGGGAACCAGGAACCGGGAACTGGGAACCGGGGATCGGGCGCGTACCGGGCACCGGGCACGCACCGGGATCGCGCGCACCGGGCGCGCACCGGGCACGCACCGGGCGCCGGGCACGCACCGGGCACCCGGTACCGGACACTCATCGGGAGCGCGCCGGGAACCGGGCACGCGCGCACGGACACGCGCCCCGGCCGGGGACACGCACCGGTCACACGTCGTCCCCCCCCGCACACCCGGGGCACGCGCGTGCACCTGCCCGAGCCCGCGTCCGCGGGACCTCGGTGGGGACATCCCGGGACATCCCGGGACACCCCTGGGGCAGGAGCGAAGCGGGAGCGGGGCGGAGACACCTCTCCCCCCGGGGACCTGTCGTGTGTCACCCCCGGCCCCCCGCAGCCCTCTGGGCTCAGAGCGGGCTCTGGGGACCTGCTGGGCCTGGGGACACTCAGCCCCGTGTCCCCGGGCCATGTCCCCGTGTCCCCCAGCCATGTCCCCATGTGCTCGTGTTCCCCAGCCGTGTCCCTCAGCTGTGTTCCCGCGTCCCCCTGTCCCTCAGCCCGTTCCTGTGTCCACCGGCCGTATCCCCGTGTCCCCGTGCCCGCCGTCCTTCACTGTCGTGCTCCTGTGTCCTCACCCCCATCTCCCCCCGTCAGTGCCCCCCTCTCCCATCCCCGAGTCCTCCTGTCCCTGTGTCCACCCCCTCCATGTCCTTGTGTCCCCTCCGCGTTTGTGTCCCCATGTCCACCTCTTCCTGTCCCCACTTCCCTGTGCGTCCCTGTCCCCGTGTCCCCATCCGCACGCAGAAATTGTGGGGGGGACCCAAGGGTGCTCTGGGGGGACACCCGGGGTGCTGCCACACGGTGTCCCCCCCCCGCAGCGCTGGCGGCCCCCTCCCCCGGCGGGGACGAATGTCTGGAGGAGGACGAGGACGAGCTGGAGCCGGGGCTGGACGAGGCGGAGGCCGAGCCGGAGGTCGGGAGCGGGGCCAAGGCGGCGGGGGGGCCCCGGGGGGCCGTTCTCACCCGTAGAGGCATCACCCTGCGGGTCCTGCTCCGAGACGGGCTCCTGGAGCCGGGCAGAGGCGTCCTGTCCATCTACTACCTGGTGAGCCTGGGGACACGGCATGGGGACAAGGGAGAGGGGACGGGGAGAGGGAGCAGGGATGGGGACAAGAAACAGAGATGGGGCAGGAGATGTGGGACAGGAAAGGGACGGGAAACAGGGGACACAGGATGAGGACAGGGAATGTGGGATGAGGACAAGGGACACAGACGGGGAATGTGGGACGGTGATGGAGCCGAGGGAGAAGTGATGGGGACAGGGGGACGTGACTCCCACTGTTGTTCCCAGGGCAAGAAGTTCGTGGGGGACCTGGGCTCGGACGGGACGATCACGTGGCAGGAGACGGGGCAAGTGTTCAACTCGCCGAGCGCCTGGGCCACGCACTGCAAGCGCCTGGTGAACCCCGCCAAGAAGTCGGGCTGCGGCTGGGCGTCCGTGCGCTACAAGGGCCAGAAGCTGGACCAGTACAAGGCCGCGTGGCTGCGCAAGCACCAGCCCAATGTGCCACCCCCCGAGGAGGTGGGACCAGGGTCAGCTCCCCCTGGCACCCCCGGGGTGGGGGACGAGGTGGGTGCCAGCCCCTCTGCCCGCAGAGCTTGGCCAGCGAGGGCGAGGAGGAGGAGCTGCCCGAGGAGGAGGAGGAGGAGGCAACGAGGGACGGTCGGGTGCCTGTGCCAGAGGCGGCAGCTCCCAAAAAGCCGGAGGAGAGGAGCAAGAAGCAGCAGGGCAAGA
Source organism: Aphelocoma coerulescens (assembly GCF_041296385.1). Lineage (NCBI taxonomy): Eukaryota > Metazoa > Chordata > Aves > Passeriformes > Corvidae > Aphelocoma > Aphelocoma coerulescens. The sequence goes on along the minus strand of NC_091041.1, from coordinate 4,847,355 downwards.
GCCTGGCGGAGCCGGCGGGGACGGGTGAGCCGCCGTGGGGGTCCCGGGGGTCCGGGCAGCCCGGCCGCGGTGACGGGACCTTGTCCTTGGCAGATGTCGGCACTGCAGGGAAAAGGCTGGAGATGAAACCCCGGGTGCCCGTCCGCTACTGCACCCTGGGCACCCGCGACTCGGCCAGGTAGGGGACACGGGGACCCCCGGGGCGCAGCAGGGCCGAGGCAGCGGTGGCAGCGGGGCTGTGCCTCTTCCAGGAACCCCCAGACCCTGGTGGAGGTGACATCCTTTGCCGCCATCAACAAATTCCAGCCCTTCAACGTGGCCATCTCCAGCAACGTCCTCCTGCTCCTGGTGCATTCCCTCCCCAGGCTGGCACATCGCTGGTGGCATTGGGGACACCTGCAGCGAGCGGGGTGTCCCTTGTGTCACCGTTTTGGGGCTAAACCATCGATTTTAACCTTTTCCTTTAGGATTTCCACAGCCACCTGACACGGAGCGAAGTGGTGGGGTACCTGGGGGGGCGGTGGGACACCAACACCCAGTGTAGGTGGGGTTTGGGGGGTGGGGGTGGCTCTGCCGTGGGCTGGGGGGTCACCCAGCCCTGTGTCCCCGCAGTGCTGACGGTGCTCCGGGCCTTCCCGTGCCGGACCCGCCTGGGAGATGCCGAAGCCGCTGGCGCTGTGGAGGAGGAGGTGAGGGGCTGATCCAGCCTCGAGGGCAGGCGGGGGGCTCTGGGGGGCCTGGACCCACGGTTTGTGCCCCCCCCAGATCTGCCAGAGCCTGTTCCTGCGGGGGCTGTCGCTGGTGGGGTGGTACCACAGCCACCCCTTCGGGCCCGCGCTGCCGTCCCTGCACGACATCGACGCGCAGATGGATTATCAGCTCAAGCTGCAGGGCAGCGGCAACGGCTTCCAGCCCTGCCTGGGGCTCATCTGCGGTACGTGCCCGGGGCCCGGGGCTCCCAGGGGGCTGCGGCTGCTGTCACCCCCCTGTGCCAGCCCCCTCTGTCCCCACAGGGCCCTTCTACCCCGGCAACCCTGGCGTGGAGTCCAAAATCGCGCCCTTCTGGGTGATGCCGCCACCGGAGGTAAGCGGGGAAGGATTTGGGGTCGGGTGCTCCCGCCCAGCACCCTCAGGTGCCCCCCAGGGTGGTGTCAGGTCCCAGAGCTGTGGAGTGACCCCTCCCTGGCTCCCCCATTCCCCAGCAACGGCCCAATGACTACGGTATCCCCATGGATGTGGAGGTGACCTATATCCAGGACGGGTTCCTCACCAACGACGTCGTGCAGGAGATGGTGAGAGCGGAGTCGGGGGCCCCAAAACCCCCGGAGCCCACTGGGAGCAGGCTGGGCCCCCACCACTCATCCCTGTCCTGCCCTTAGCCCCGGTGATGGGGACAGTCCCTTCTCCAGCCCCCCAGGGCCACCGAAGTCTCGGTGCCACAGGTTTGGGGTCCCCCTGCCTGGCTTTGGGGCACCCCCAGGGCCTGCAGCCCCTCTGTGCCCCCCAGACGCTGCTGGTGGAGTTCTATAAGGGGGCCCCCGACCTGGTGAAGTTCCAGGAGCTGTGGAGTCAGGATCAGACCTACCTGGACAAGCTGAAGGTGGGAAGGGCTGGGTGGGGAGGGCGATTTGGCGGGGCACCAGTTCCCTGTGCTGGAATTAACTGGGGTTCCCCTCCCCAGGGCTCCCTGGCCTCCCGCACCCCCAAAGACCAGAGCTTCACCCACTTCCTGGAGCAGATCTTCAGCCTCCTCAAGCTCAGCGGGTGAGGGCGCGGGGCCCCTCGACTCGGACCAGGTGCCTCCCGCAGCCCGGGCGGGCTCGGCAGCCCCGGGGCTCACCCGGACCCGGCGCGGGGCAGCTCCCGGAGCTCCCGAGGGCGCCGCGACCCCGCCGGCCCCGCCCTGCCCCGAGGGCGGCCGTGCTGGTGGGGCAGTCTCTGGGTCAGTGGTTTGTGGAAGTGGTAGTTTGATTAAAGAGCAGTTTCTTGACAGGCGGCTCCGCTGGCTGGGGACAGGCTGGCTTGGGGACATCCTGCCACGGCCCGGACTAAGGGGATGTGTGAGGAAATTCTTCCCTGGGAGGGTGGGCAGGCCCTGGCACAGGGTGCCCAGAGCAGCTGGGGCTGCCCCTGGATCCCTGGCAGTGTCCACGGCCAGGCTGGATGGGGCTTGAAGCAGCCTGGGACAGTGGGAGGTGTCCCTGCCATGGCAGGCGGTGGAATTCCATGACCTTCCAGGCCCCATCCAACCCAAACCATTCCCTGACTCCACGAGGCAGATGTTAGAAAGAAGAAAACATTTAATACTTTCATTCAGAGATACAAGTCAAGAATTGTGGGTCATCATTTTTTTCCCCTAAAAACCAGGAGAAACCATTACAAAAAAAAAAAAAAAAAAAAAAAAAAAAAAGATCTAGCGAGTTGTCCCAGCTGACAGAACGCGTTTCAATCCACCTGAGCAGGAGCCGGTGCCCCCGGGACGTGACTCCGGTCCCTTGGGCTCCCTGCCCTGCTGGGAGCGGGGGGGCTGCCCTGGGCCCCCCTGGGGCCAGGGTCACAGCTCGGGGGTCAGACAGACGGGGACATGCACGGACCAAATCCTTACAGAGGAACGGGATCAGGAGCCGGGAGCAGCAGGGACAGGGACGCTGCAGCACAGCCCTGCACGGAGCTGGGGCCCGGCCGAGGCCGAGGAGGGGAAGAACCCACTTTTCTAGCAAGGAAATCCACAGGGCCGAGCGAGAGCTGGGGCGAGCGCTGCTCTGCGGCCCCATCCCAACCCCATCCCGACCCCCTGGCCAAGAAGGGACAGCTGAGGGATAAGGGGTGGCAGAAATGACACCGAGATGAACCATCCCTCTTCCCACCGACCCTGGGCACAGGGGTGCACTGCCCCCAGAGAGGGTGGCCGTGGGCAGGGGGGGGGGATGCAGGGGAGGCCCGAGAGGACCAGGGGAGCTCCAGCCGCGATCCCTGAGGGATCCCCGGGAAGGGGGAACGTGCAGAGCCCTGGGAAGAGGAGCCACAGCCTCTGCCCCACCACAGGGACACCCCAGGCTGTGGCCCGGTTCCTCCCCCTCCAGATGATCCTGCAGGTGTGACCGACTTGGGAGAGTTTGTAGCAGGAAAAGCCTGAGGTCCAGGAAAAAACCATGGGCAGAAGGAGCAGCCTTGGGGTCTGTGGGGAGGGGGCCAATGGCGGGCAGGGGACATCCCCACTGTCCCTCCAGGATGGGCAGGGATGGCTCCGAGCCTCGGGCAGGGCTCAGCACCTGCCCTGCAGGGCTGCCTTAGTGTTCCGGGGGTGTTTTAGTGTTGCTGTGCCTCAGCTCCCTCCCCGATCCCGCCGGGATCCCGCGGGGGATCCGTGGGACACGGGTGGCGATCGCTGGGGCGGGAGGTGGGGGCTGCCCTGCCCCGGGGCCGCGTGTCCCAGGACAATCCCGGCTCTCCCACCTGGCTCATCCAGGCGCTGGACCCAAAGGAAACACGGGAAGAGGGACGGGGCGGGGGCGCGCGAAGTACCGAAGTTCAAGCACCAGAAGGACAAAAAAAGAAAAAAAAAAGAAAAAAAAAAAAAGAAAAAAACCAAATTCACGGGGGGAAGGGGCCGTGGGACCCTTCTGGTTTGTTCCCTGGTGGCGCCCGGCCCCGAGGTGACGCGGGGAGGGCGGGGCTGGAGCTGGAATGGAGCTCGGGACACTCGGGGCGGGAGCGGCGCCTTTCACTGAGGTAGCGGGACCAGCACTTCCACGTAGTTGAGCGGGAAGAAGCCGGACTGGCCGTGGATCATCCCCTCGTACCAGTTCTCGTCGATCTGGTTCGTCAGGGTGATGATGTCGCCCTCCTTGAAGCCCAGCTCGCCGTCGTTCTCGGGCTCGAAGTCGTAGAGGGCTTTGCAGCAGGGCTGGTCCAGGGGGGCTGCGGGGACAGCGGGGACACGTCAGCAGCACCCCACACAGCCCTGCCCTGGCACCAGGGATTCCTGCCACGGGATCTGGATCCTGCCTGGACCGGCAGGGCTGGTTCCACTGGCCCTTCACTTGCCCCTCCAGTTCCTCCGTTACCCCGCTCCAGCCCCGGCCCCAGCACAGATCCTGCGTCCAACACCCCGTGTGCTGTTCCTGCCTGGATTTCCCACATTCCAACCTGAACGTGACCACTGACAAGCCACGTTATCCCTCTGCAGAGGGGAGAACCTGCCCTGTAGCTCACAGGTGGGGTTGGACATGGAGGGGGACCCTGGAGGGGTCACCCCACACCTGAGGGTGACAGAGGGACATGACAGCACCTGCCTCCCTGGCCACGGGGCTTCAAACCCGTGAGCAGCCCCCCAAAACTCGGGAGAAACCCAAAGTCTCGTTCCCCCACCTCAGCTCCAGGACTTAAGCATCACCTTTCGGCTGCAAAGGGATTTTCTGTGGGATTCCCTGCTGCTCACTCTGTGCACTGACATTTTGGGCCTCAGCTTTGGAGCTGGGAGGATCCCAGTGGAAAGGGACTGAGCTAAGAGAGAGCACCAGGGCCTGCAGGAGCCCCCAGCCCTCCCCACCATGCTGGGGCTCAGCCAGGGCAAGGGAACAGCAGCCAGCACATCCAGCTGCTGAATATCCCTGAAGTGTCCAAGGCCAGGCTGGACGGGGCTTGGAGCAGCCTGGGACAGTGGAAGGTGTCCCTGCCCACAGCAGGGGTGGAATGGGATGGTCTTGAACCATTCCATGATTCCAGGACCCACAGCAAGGGAGGGCCCAGCACGAGAAGAGCACTCAGAAGTCACCACAAGCAGCAGCCAGACATCGATGGGTTTGAGAGAACTCCCCAGATCACCAGGCTGGTCCCACCACCACGTCCCTGCTCCAGGCTCCTTCCCGGCACAGCAGCTACGAGCCCCAGCCCAGCCCAGCCCCGGGATCCCAAGGTCCTGCAGGAGGAACCACGGACCCCACATCACCCACAGCCCCTCCCAGGCTCCTTGTGCCCAGCTGGGACCACACCCCACACATTCCATGAGATGAGGCTCTGCCTCCTCCCTCCAGGATTCCACAGGGACACGGGAGCAGGAGTGGGAGAGATCCAGGCTGGGTGCTTGTAAGAACAGGGAAATCCTTGAATCCTGATCTCTCCTGGGAAAGCACCTGATCCCTGCAGATCAGGACATGCCTGGGTGCTGGGAGCTGCTGCAGCTCCTCCGGGTGAGCCAGGCCCCGGTTTTGGGGTGGAAAATCCCACTGGAGCGGGGCTGGGTAAATTCAGGGCTCAGCTCAGGCTCAGCACGGAGGGATGAGCAGCTCCAAGGAGCAGCAGCAGGGAGGAGCAGCCAGGAGGGACGGGGAGAGGAGGCCACACACGGAGCAGTGCAGAGGGAGGAAACTCACGGATACTCCTGACGGAGGCCCGGGACGGCTTGTCCGACCGGAAAGAGGCGGAAGCTGCTTCCAAACAAAAGAGAGACATGCTTAAACCAACGGGAACAGGAGACAGGGACAGGCAGGGCCTGGAGGGATCTGTTAGGAGAAACAGGAGTGCCCACATGCTGTTAGGAACCCGCTGGGATCAGGGAGGGAGGGAGGGATGCAGCGGGATGGAAAACAAGGAGGGAGGGAGGGAGAGAGGCTTCAGTTTTCCTGTCTGGCACTGACAGCGAGAGGCCCAGGCTGGAGACCCCTCTGGCACATCCCCAAAGCCAACACAACAAAGGCTCCTGGGTCCCAGGAGAAAACAGCCTGCCCTAGAGGCATTCCTGACGTTTTCCAGAGCCAGTGGCTCGTGCAGGAGCATCCAGCACACGAGGAACATCCTGAGCAGGCCGAGCAGCTGCCCTCCTTCCCCAGGAGGCTGCTCCAGAGGCACCAGCAAACACCTGGGACAGCGTTACCTGAGACTTTGGGGGTGGGGTTGCAGGAGAAGCCCCCGTTGGACTGGTCGGTGTCCCCGAAGTCGTACGTCTCCCTGGGCTTGGGTTTGTACTCCCGCTTGGGACGTGAGGAGGCCTCCCTCATCCTGGGACAGGGAGAAGAAACGTGGATCAAGTGCAACAAGGAATGGAACAGGAGGAGATCACCACGGCGTTTGTGCTCCTGGGTGGCTACACAGGGGAGGAAGTGGTCTGCAGACAGGGATTTGCACAAGTCCCTGCGCTGGAAGGTGGGACTTCCCCGGGGTTTGGGACCTGCCCTTGGAGACGGCCTCACATCCCAGGTTTTGCTACGGAACGCTCAGGAATTCAGGCCAGCAGAGGACACTCGTGCTGTAGTTTTAAAGCTCAGACTTGGCAGGATCCTCCCAGCTCCTCCCAATTCAAAGCAGGCACGGCACGGGATCCACTCCGCAGTTTCTCCCAGGAGGGAAGAGCAGCAGGGGCAGCACTGCCAGATCCTCCCGAGTGGGGAGGCTGAGGAAGGAGAGGTGCGACGAGCCTTCCTCAGCCAGGATTTGGGCTGGATCAGACACTCAACTAAATTCAAATCCCACCTGGAACAGCCAAAAAAATTGGCTTTTTCAAGGCCAGGTTGGACAGGGCTCAGAGCAGCCTGGGATAGTGGAAGGTGTCCCTGCTCCATGAACTTCAAGGTCCCTTCTGACCCCATCCATTCTGTGATTCCAAGGGGGACTCGGGTGCTCCCAGACAGGAACCACGGGGAAAGCTCTGGCTGGGAGCACTGGGACTCACCTGCGCTTGAGCTTCTCGGCGAGCTCGTCCAGGATCTGCACGGCCTGCCTGTGGTAATCCAGCTGGGCATCCACCAGGGCGGACAGCTGGCTCACCTGCTCGATCTGGGGAACCACGGGGCCACGATCAGTGCCTGCTCCCAGCCAGAGCCCCCGCACTGCCCGTGGGGCTGCGCTGGGGAATGGCAGCAGTAGGGAGCCCAGAGGAGGTTTGGGATTTCACACAGCACAGGGCAAAACCGGCCGAGACTGTGCAGCACAGAGCACACTCCCTGCCACTCTGCGCTTGCCAGCTGGGAAATCCTTCCCAAATCCTTCCCAGCTGTGTTACCTCCCAAACTCAGCCCCCACCACCCCGAGAGGAGCCTGTTTGGTGCCAGCCACAGGCTCTGCTCTGGCCAAGAGCTGGATCAGGGGCTAAGCCAAGGCCTGTCAGGTCACGCAGATCTGGGTTTTCCCAGAGCAGACCCACACTCGGGAGAACATGAGTGGAAGTCGTGTGCAATTAGTGCCTCCCTCGGGAGATGCCACCCCAGGGACACGGAACCCCCAGCTCTGTGCTCCCACGCTCACATCCGTCTCCAGCAGGTTGTGCATGCTGGTCTCTGCCACTTCCTTGGATTCCTCAAACTTCTCCATGGCCTGCCGGAGCTCCTCATCGGGGATCTTGCCCTGTCGCTTCTTCTTGTAGTCAAAGTCCAGGCGTCTCCCTTCCAGCTTCTTGAGATGGTGCTGGGAGAGGATGGAGAGAACAGGGAAGAGGGAAAAGCCAGAGGATTGGGAGGGCAGCTCCAGTTACAGGCTGAGTTCATTTCTGGTGTCAGAAACCTGATCTCCTGTGGCTCCCACCTTTGCTCCAGGTGGGAGAGAGTCTCCAGGGTGTGATGGTGGAATGATTCCCACTGAGGAAAAGGCTGCAGAGCAGCCCAGGTCTGTTCCCCACAGAAGCCTTTTGGGAAGGTGAAGAGCTGTCCTGCTACTTTCAGCTTCCCCCAGGAGCTGCAGAGATCTCTGGACACCAGGAACGGGGGTTCTGGGCACTGCATTCCTGGATCTTAGGGTAGGGATGTCTAAGGCAGCCCTATGGAATCGGGGTACAGACAGGCACTGAGGCAGCACTTGGTGGTTATTTCACCCAGGACACCACTGACAGTGAACACTCCCTCAGGAGACCTGCCCAGGGAATTGGAGGTTGGGATGGATCCTGTTACAAAGCCTGGCCTTGTCTGTGTGTAGCACACGGGAGCTGCTGAGCTCTGTTTTCCCAATGAAACCCCGAAGGGCTCCTTGGGATGCTGAGCAGAGACCTGAGGGGAGCTTGCTCGGAGCTTGGAGCCCAAATCTATCCCATCTGGGAGCTCACAGCAGTAAGAACCCAGTTCAGCAAGCCCAGAAGGGGTGTTGGGATGTATTCCCACAGCACCCTCCATCAAACATGGCAAATGCAGAACCATTCCAACCTGCATCCAGCCCTTTGGGCTGCTCAGGAGCAGCAGCAGCAGCACTGAGCAGGGAGGAAATACCAGAGAGTCTGGAGGGAGAAAACACACACAGAGCAGGGAATTCCTGCCAGCCCTTGGTTCCCACCACTCCAGAGCAGGCGGCTCCGTGCACCAACAGCCAAAGAGCCCAGAAAGCGGGGAGAGGAGGAGGAGGAGGAGGAGGAGGAGGAGGAGGGAAAGCCATGGGGGTGTCTACCTGGATTTCCTTCAGGTCTTTGTCACACAGGTTCTGCAGGGGATCAATGAAGTTTTGTTTGACTTCAATGTCCAGCGAGTCCTTCACCTCGGCCAGGCGCTTCATGGACTCGCCGGCGTCGAGGAGCGCGTCCCCTGAGAGGAGAGGAGCAGGGAAAGGGGAAGGGAATCAAACAGAGCCCGAGGCCCTGGGGCTGCAGAAGCCATTGTGTGGCCCAGAACCACGGAATGGTTTGGGTTGGAAGGACCCTAAAGCCTATCCAGTCCCACCTCCCACTGCCCCAGGTTGCTCCAAGTGCCGTCCAAGCTGGCCTTGGCCACTCCCAGAGCTCAGAGCCACTCACTGAAACCTGTTCAGTTCCAGCCTTTCCTAAGGCCCTGGCCACTCTGACACTTCAGCCAGGCAGACTTGCAGCAAAGCATGTTCAGTGCTGGCTTTTTAGTGCAGAGGAAACATTTAGAGATTAAATTATTCTTGTGCAGCTTTGGCAGAACAACAATTTCAGCAGTGCATGAACACAGGAAAATACACAAGTGAGAGAGAGGGACTAGGGAAAACATCTCTCCACTGTCCAGCTGGAAAAATCAATACAGCAGAAGTGTTATTTCAATTGTAATAACTCTGAATAACCTGGGAGGGAGGGATGGAGTGCTCAATGCTGCTTTAAGGAGGCCATTAAGGAAATAAAGTTTGGTGTGTGCTCCTAAAAGCTTCCTTCCCTTGCTCTCCTTGGTGCCTGTGAGCCAGGATTGATGCAGAGCTCTGAGCTGGCCAGGGAGGATCTCCAAAACCCTCTGTCAGTCCCAAAAGCAGCCAGAGGTTTTTAATTTTCCTGAGGCAAGGCAGCTCCTCCCTGCCCTGGCAGAGCCAGCTGTGCTGCCCCGGGGCCATCACGTGCGCTGGCCGAGGTTCCAGGGGATTAAAACTGACGTCCCCAAAAGGCTTCACCCCCTCCTCCCTGCCAGTCACACGTGGCTGCGAGGAACAGCCACGCCAGAAGATTTCTTGACTTCAGCCTCCCTATGGAATCACAGCAAGGTTTGGGCTGGAAGGGATCCTTGAGAGCTGTGTGGAACTCCCAGTCTTGCTCCGTCCAGCTCCCGCTTGGCTGCTCAGTTTAGAGGGAAGTTTTTTCTTTTACATGCAAATTTATCTCAGTGTTTGATAAGAAAGTGGGTTTGCCACGGATTGGGATCCAGGATACCTGGGACCACAGAATAATGGAATGGTTTGGGATGGAAGGACCTTAAAACTCATGGAATCCTACCCCCTGCCATGGCAGGGACACCTCCCACTGTCCCAGGCTGCTCCATCCTGGCCTTGGACACTGCCAGGGATCCAAGGGCAGCCACAGCTGCTCTGGGCACCCTGTGCCAGGGCCTCCCCACCCTCCCAGGAAGGAATTTCTGCCAATATCCCATCTAAACCTCCTCTCTTTCCTTTTGAATCTGCTCCCTCTGGAAGTCTCTGAACCCCTTTCGAGCCCTGTTTGGTGGCACAAAGTTCACCCAACCCCTTCCAGAATGTAGAGTGACACCTTGCAGTGTCACTGCAATCCCGGGGGCCACTCACCGAAGTTGGAATCCTCTCCCAGCTCCTTCCCGTAGCGGATCATGCACTCCCCCAGCAGCCCCTCGGACTGTGGGTAGCCGGGGTTCTTCACCTGCCCACGGATCTTGGACATCGTGTTGAGCATGGTGAGCTTGGCTCTGGAAGCTGCCACACGAACACCTCAGCTCAGCCTCAGCTCAGCCTCAGCCTCAGCTCAGCCTCAGCCTCGGCTCAGCCTCAGCTCAGCCTCAGCCTCAGCCTCAGCTCAGCCTCAGCCTCGGCTCAGCCTCAGCTCAGCCTCAGTTCAGCCTCAGCCTCAGCCTCAGCCTCAGCCTCAGCCTCAGCCTCAGCCTCAGCTCAGCCTCAGCCTCGGCTCAGCCTCGGCTCAGCCACCTCAGCATTCCCTGCATCCCTCGGCTGCTGCCAACGGGGTTTTATTTTCCCCCCTGCTACACCCGAAGCCAAGAGGCTCCGTTGTCTCCATCCCCCAGAAATATCCCTCGCTGCGAGAAAAGGTTCTTTTCCAAGACACAAAGCAAAAATAGTTCCCCACAGCTTGGCCAGGGAAGGCCAAAGGAGTTTCCCCAGCCCTCCCAGGGTCCCTGGAGTGCTCTCCGGAGCAGCTGGCTGGAAGGAAGCGGGGCTGACAGAGCCAGCCACCCTTCCCAGCCCAGAAACATCACTTTTCCTGGATGTTCCAAGAAAAACGGGTCCCCACAGGGCCTCTCTAGGTCTGAGGCAAAGGCTGCATCTGTTCTTTCCTGATTCAACAGCCTTGATTCAGGGCAAGAGGGGCACCCGGATCTCCACCTGATCCAAACCTGGAGCAAAAGGGATCTCCCTGATCTCCTTGCCCATCTCCCTGTTTCCCTGGAAAGCTGGGAAGGGGACAGGGGAGGTCCAGGCCCTCACCTGGGTTAGGCTGGAGGTACTCTATGGTTCTGGTCAGTACTTCTGTGACGGCCTTGCTGGTCAGGTCCACTTTCTGTAGGAGAGACAAGAGCCCAGTGAGGATCAGCTCAGGGATCCAGCCAATCCCACGGGAGCCATGGGGTGATTTTGGGGATTCCTCTGGCTCCCTGCTCACCTTTTCCATCTCCTTGAAGTCATCATCTAACTTGGTCCCTTCGGCGCCCCCGACCTTCTCGCTGACCAGCTGTGGGGAAAGGACAAGGGAGGAGGATCAGGCACTGATTGAATCTTTCCACCTCATGGAATAATTCCCTGGGAGAGAAAGGGAACAGGGATGGTCCACACAGCACCTGCAAGAGAAAGGAGGCGGCAGGAACAGCCCAAAGCCCCTCAAAAAGACCCCACCAAACCCCCAAACATCCAGAGCACCCAAAGCACGGCTCAGCCAGGACGTTCCTCACCCACCGGGAGCTCCACAGCTCCTTAAATCCCAGCCCACGGCTCCAACTCCAACGCCTGCTGGAAAAAACAAGCAGCACAAGCGTCTCTCAGCTCCATTTGGAGCCAAGGACTCAGTTTCACACACGGCAAAATCCAAGTAAACAGGGAATGAACACACTCAGCTCCCGGCAGCCAGCACAGGAACAGCCTGGGGAGAGCAGAGCCACCACTCCGAGGGGAACTGCTGGGGCAGCTCGGGATCTGGGACGAGGGGCTGGAATTCTTTGTCAGAGATGTCTGACAAGCTGGGAAGTCAGAGCTCATTTGGGCCATTTTTGGGAGGCTTCACCAGCTTCCTGCTGGGACCCCTTGGTCCAAGAACAGCCCCCACTCCCTAACCCACAGCGTTGCCTGCCCTGGGGCAATAAACGCCTCTGGAACCCACCCCAAAGTGTCCTTCCCTCAGCCCAAACAGGGAACGTGCCGGGCGCCCAGGGAAGCAGCAGTGTCTGGGGATGCAGGACGTGGCAACTGGCCAAAGTTGGAATCATGGAGTCGTTGAGGTTGGAAAAGACCTCTGGGATCACCGAGTCTGACCACGTTCACCACTAACCCATGTCCCCAGGTGCCACATCCACACGTTTTTTGGACACCTCCAGGGATGGGGACTCCACCACTGCTCTGGGCAGCTGTGCCAATGCCTGGCCACCCTTTCCATGAGCAAATTTTCCCCAATTTCCAATCTAAACCTTCCCTGGTGCAACTTGAGGTGTTTTCCTCTCGTCCGACTGTTTTCTGGGAGCAGAGCCCAACCCCCACCTGGCTCCACCCTCCTGTCAGGGACTTGTGGAGAGCAATTAGTGATTATTTTGCCCCAAACAGCAGCAAATTCCGAATGCAGACATCCAAAGTGGTCCAGGAAACCTGGCACTGGCTCCCAGGGTTCCATGCCTGCCCTGGGGCACTGCCAGGACTCCTCCTGTTTGTACTGAAAACTCCAGATCTGAAGGAACAATCGGGTTTGTTTACTCCAACATCAAATATTTGATTTTTATCGAGGCTTTCTTCCTCTGGAACACTCCTGCTCCCGTGGGGATACAAAATGGGGCTGGATGTTTCTTGAGGAAGAGGGGGAGGGACCCCTTTAGGGAATTATCCAGGTTCAGAGACATCACACCAGCCACACTGGGAAGGGAAGGGAAAAAGAGAGAGGAAAGGAAAAAGAGAGAGGAAAGGAAGGAAAGCTCTTCTGGTTCGCCCAGCTCTGGATTTCACTCTCCTGCTTTAACTACCCAGTAAGGGACACAGAACACAGCCAGAGCGAGCCAGGATGGCCAATCCCTGCTCCCTGCTCCCCATTCCCTGCTCCCTGCTCCTCATTCCCCAATCCCTGCTCCCCATTCCCCAATCCCTGCTCCCTGCTCCCCATTCCCTGCTCCCTGCTCCTCATTCCCCAATCCCTGCTCCTCATTCCCCAATCCCTGCTCCCTGCTCCCCAATCCCTGCTCCCTGCTCCCCAATCCCTGCTCCCTGCTCCTCATTCCCCAATCCCTGCTCCCCATTCCCCAATCCCTGCTCCCCATTCCCCAATCCCTGCTCCTCATTCCCCAATCCCTGCTCCCCATTCCCCAATCCCTGCTCCCTGCTCCCCAATCCCTGCTCCCTGCTCCTCATTCCCCAATCCCTGCTCCTCATTCCCCAATCCCTGCTCCCCATTCCCCAATCCCTGCTCCCCATTCCCCATTCCCTGCTCCCTGCCATGCCATGTCCGGCCAGCCCTCGGAAGTGGCTCCAAGGGATATCCTCACCCCCAGCTGCCTGCAGATGGAGAACCCATCCGAGTGTGGTTTCCTGCTTTCCTTGGATGCCTGCTCCACACCTGGGGTGCCAGCACACACCCCAGCCCCGAGCTGGGCAGGCACGCTTTCCTCTCGAGCCTGGAAGGAATCCCAGGAAGCCGTTGCCAGGCCTGCCAGGACAAGCTCAGCCGGGCACAGCTCTTCCCCAGCTGCCACCTCCTGTCCCTTGCCAAGAATCCCACACCCAGAACGGGATCCCTTCCGCCAAGGTCGCACCTCTGGGAGCCTGCTCTGCTCCCTAACACAGCTGGCACGGGTGCAGTCATCCCAAGCAGCTCCATTCCCACTTTTCTCCCCTGATTTGGTGCCTGGGAAGCCGTAAATAACCCCTGACAGGACTCTGCTCCAAGGGCCCGCGTGCCAGGCCGGCAGAATTCATCACCACAGCGATTCCGGAGGCTCCACACCCTCTGGAGAGCCCAGAGAAGCGAAGGAGGCAAAACCCCCTCATTTCCAGACTAATTTTAATCCTCCTTTTGACGTCCAAGAAATGCTGCTGCTGCCCTGCTGGGAGGGAATAATAAGATTGAAGTTCTCTCCCTGCTGGCTCTAATTAAACTGGGAGGCGTCAGCACGGGAGGGAAGGAGGAGGGACTCCATCCCCGCATCCCTGTGCTCCCAAATCCCTCAGGAAGGGAGACAAACCAACGCAGATCCCCCAGACACAAGCCAGGAGGAGCCGCCACCGGCTCCTCGTTTAACCTGGAGCCTCACGATGCGATTGGGAGCCAAATTTCCAAAGTGCCACGTTGTGCAGCTCCACAGGGCCTGGGAAGGATGGGAAGCGGGTGCCTGCCTTCCTCTGGGAAGCACTGACCTCTCCAGGATCTCACCCTTTGCTGGGAGGGAGGGAGGAGAGGTACATCCATCCATGGAAGGAAGGAAGGGTTTATCCATACATTGCTTGGCTGAAGGGAACTGGAAGGCAGTTGGAGGAATGCTGGCACAGCAAATTCCAGCAGCCCTTCCCCCAGGAAGCAGCCATGGGGCTTTTTGGAGGATGTGCTGACAATTCTTCCCCATTTCTATTTCTTGAGCAGCCAGGAGAAGGCTTGGGATACATCCCTGTTCCCCTGGCTGGGATCTAACCTCTCCTGAAGCCAGGCATGGAGGCTGCAGAGAGCAGACATGGAAATGGTTAAAATCCAAACCAAACCAAACCAAACACTCCCTGGGAGTGAAGGAGCTGAACAAGTCTGGCCTCTCTGGTTTCTGGACAGGACACGTCCGAGGGGTTCACCCTGGGAGCAGCCGCAGCCTTCGGCCAAACACTTCCCAGAGCAAATATTGGCACAGGGCGCTGCAGTCGGGTGGCACAGCCCGGGCAGATCCAGTCTGCTCCCAATTGGCTGCTGCTGGCAGCTCAGCTGGCATTTCACCTGGAATTTCACCTGGAATGCCACCCACAGGGCCCTGGGAGGGGTGAGGGCTGAGGCAGCCTGGGCAGGCCAGCCCAGGAGCCAGGAATCCACCCCTCATTTGCACCTGTGTTTAATTAGAAGGACACAGCTCAAATACGCCCCAGATAGCTCCGACCTGAGATCCGAGGGCAGGGAGGTGCCTTGGATTCCTGGGGTGCCGGGAGCATTCCCGGGAGCTCGGCATCCAGCCGGGTTCATCCTCGGGAGAGCTCATCCAGAGGGACTGGACACGGCCCCTCTCCACCCAAGGCTGCTCCAGCCATGCTCTGCAGCTCCATTTTAGAGCTCATGGGGGATTCCTTCGGACTCCGTGGCAGGGGCGAGGGAATGGGAACAATCCCGGCCTCCCCCTGCGCCCAAGCCCACGGCGGGGGAAGCTCTTGGGGAATGAAAGAGCCATTGTTGCAACGAGCCCGTGTGGAGCGAGGGTGGCCGGGGAGAGGCAGCAATGGTGTGTGAGCGTGGAGGGGGGAAGGAGGGATGCACAGGGACTCTCCTGGCAGCTGGACTGGGAAAGGAACATGGGAACACGGCACGGCTGCTCCCAGCTCCTGGGAGCCTGGCTGGGATGAATTCAGGAGAGCAGAAGATCAGGAGAGGCTTTGGGAGCAGTGGGTGAAGCTGCTTCCTGAGCAGAGCTGGGCATTCCCAATTGGGGAATTCCTGCATCATTCCAGGGCAGAGGTGGGACAGATGTGGAGGAAAGAAAAGTGATTTTTGGGCTGCATCATCAGCAAAATCCCTGATAAACTTGGGAAGGTGCCAGCAGCCAAACTTCCCGAGCCAAGGAGCTCCTCGAAAGCTGGAGAAGGGCAGATTCCAGCACATCCACCCTGAGGGTCCCATCTGCCCAGCCCATGGAGGAGGGGAGCCTAAGTCCGTGTTATTTTCTGCTAATCACCAGCTTCCCCACAGGATTTCAGACCTCATTTTGAAAGTTTGCTCTCCAGCCTTTAAATATTTAAATATTTTAAAATGGAAAATTATCCCTAATTCCCTCAGCCTCAAACAAGCAAAACACACCAAGAGAAACCCAAAAATCAGGGTTTTTTTTTAAACTCCCTTTCTTTTTTTCCATGGCAGTCAGCCCTATTTATAACACATCAAACATTTGCCATCCTTGCAATCAAAACAGTTCCCTACAGTCGGCTGAAAACCTTATTCCTCCAGACTCTGGGGTATCAAAGCCTTCCTCTTCCTCCCCTTCACCCTCCCAACAGCAAGTTCCCCTCAAGAAATACAAAAACAAACCCACAGATGAGCAAACAGAGAAGCAGCTCTGCCCTGGCTCCCTTCATCCCAGCCCAGGGGGAAAAGCCAGCCCACAAACCCATGGAAAAAGGGCTGGGAATGTTTTGAACCCCCCACAGCTCGGCACAGACATGGAGGAGAAGGAGTTAAGGAAAGCCGGGGTTAACTGGGATCGCTGGTGCCCGGTTTCAGCCGTGTCCAGCGGCACAGATTTGTGGGATGCTCCATAAAACCTAAACAGAGCCACACCACCTCTCCAGCTCAGCAGGGCGTGACTCCCTGGCACGCAGCTTCATTTGGGGTCATCCCCATCATCCCAGTGCTGCATCCCACGGAGCCAACGTGACCCTTCCCAGCTCCGTGTGTGTGTTTGAGCCAGTGGGGTTTGGCAATGGCAGGGCTAGAAAGTCCCCAGAACCTCCTGGAAAAACACACCGGTCCAGCTGCAGCACCTGGAAAAGCCTGGGGGTTCTCCTGGAGTGCCCCACACGGCTCTGCTGCCACGGAGGCTCCCTGCAGAACCAGCTGGTCCTGGGAGGTGTCCCGGGCTATACCGGGATCCCAGCTCTGATGGGCTGAGCCCATCCCGGGATCACAGCTCTGATCCTGGCAGGGATGCCTTCCCCAGGGGCAGCAGGCAGCCGGGGCTGGGGCGAGCTGGGCACACCCACAGCACGGCACACACTGATCTGAGCAACTCCTGACCTACTTTGAGGAGAAGAAAACAGATCCCAGTGTTTATTGTGTGGAGTAGGGGAGGAACAATTACCTCCAGCCTTGGAAGAGGGAGGAACATTCCCAGTGGCTGCCCCTGGATCCCTGGAAATGCCCAAGGCCAGGCTGGACAGAGCTTGGAGCAGCCGGGGACAGTGCAAGGTGTCCCTGCCCACGGCAGGGTGGGACTCGGTGACCTTCAAGGTCCCTTCCAACCCAAACCACTCCGTGACCTTGGGATTTCTCACATCCCCTCCCAGCAGACCAGAGGAGGAGGAACAGCAGCCGGAGCTCTCAGGCTCCAGCCCCTCCAAGCACGCCCTGCTGCTGGCTCCCAACGTCATCCCTACGGATCCGACCTGGCTGGGGCACCTGGACGCTCAATCAGACTCCAGTGTCTGATCTTCCTCAGAAACAGCTCCCAGGAGCATTTTCCACTCTGAAATCCAACTCTCAGCCTTCTCCTGCAGCTCCTTCCCTGTGTTTTTCCCATTCCCATCTTTCACGAGAGGCCAGTCCTGGCTGAGCCTCGCACCCGAGCGCCAGGGATGAGCTCCACGATGGAATCGTGGAATTGCTGCGTTGGAAAACACTCGTGCCAAGGCACTCGAGGTGCTCGGCTGCCTCCAGACACGTGCGCAGGGAAAACGTGTCTCGGAACACCCCGAGCTCCCACCCCCTCAGCAGCTGAGACTGGGATCTCTCCCCTCCCCACAGCGCCACAGGAATTCCTTGATCTGGAGCAGGAAGGTCAGCCCAGAACAATGAACAGCTCCTTCCCTTCCCTCCGCCGAGGAGGAAAGGCTTCCCAGTGACCTCGGGTCGTAATCTTATCCTATGGAAACCGCAGGGAAGAGCTGCACAGGCGGCTTTCCAGGAGCCACCTGCCAGCCCTCCTCCTCCTCCTCAGCGATCGGGTGACTCATCTCCATCCCGCAGATGGGCTGCAGGAACGAGGACAGCGGGAATTAAAGGCAAACCCGGCATTTCAGCAGCACCAGTGGGGCCGGCGGCAGCGCCAGGCCAGCCAAGGGCACTCAGAGGATGCTCCGCACTGCAGCTGCTCCTTCCCGGCTCCGGGAATTCCTCCTGAGGGCAGCACTCAAACCCGGTCTGTGAGCCCCGGTTATCAGGCTCCCTGCTCATCTGGGCGATCTCCCAGCTGCCTTTTCCAGCAGGAGACAGACGGGGATGAAGGGCACGACCCTGCCCCCAGAGCAGACTCATCCCAAAGGATGCGGGTTTCCATAGGAGTCTTGGAATGCTCTTGCTGGAGGGATGGGGGCACCTCCCAGCAGCCATTTGCATCCTATTTTCTCCTGTTATTAGTTCTCACACGCTCTGAACCAAACCAGACACAATTTCTATTCAGCTGGGAAAAAAAATCATGGAATTGGGTCAAGTTCCAGGGAAAACACAAACACGTAAGGAAGCAGCAGCAGCTCCTCTCTCCCAGCAATGATTTCCCCTCACACACTTCCAGTGACTTCAGCAATCGAGAGGAAGTTCCCTAAACCGAGGGGAAACGTGGAATACTGGCCTTGCATCCCGACTTCCTGCCCAGTCTCCCCGTGTCCTACCCAGTGAATCACAGCCCGGCTCTTCCAAAGCTGCTGAGCCATCACTCCTCGGCAGCTCCACCCGGCCCCAGGACCCGGGGAAGCAAAGGCAGCGGCTCCTCGCCCTGGAGACTTGGAGCTGCTCTGGAGCTGCTCTTTAGATGGGATATAAAAGTGCAGAGCACTCAAAGTGCCTCCTAGGAATTGCAATCCTTGTTTTTTCCAGCTGCAAAGCTTCAGGAAGAGCACTCAGCAGCCTTGTCCTGCAGTCAGCGTTTGGAGGGTCAGCCCACACGGCGCTCTGAGGGATTTCCCAAAAAACAAGGGAAAAGGGGGGAAAGGAGGGTGTAAGATGCCTAGGGAAAACACCTAGCTGCGAAGAAAAGCAGAAGGGATTTCTGCTCCCTGTGAAAACCAGGAAAAACACCTCCCTGAGGTGCAGGACACTGCCGGAACCACCCAAAGGGAGGACACAGCGGGAGGCAAGAGATTGCCAAGGAACTGGGAAGGAGACAGAAAAACCTCTGGATCTGCAGGATGAGGGGAGCAAGGCAGGCTGCTGGGACATGGCTCTGCAGCCACCAGGGAGATCAAAACCGATCCAACTCCCCCCAAAGGAAGGCGAACTCCTCTCCCTGCCTCGGGCTGGGCGGGAGAGCCCCGTGCAGAGCCCCGTGCAGGGCACGTTTCACACGGGCAGCGGTGGCCAAGCAAAGGCTCTGCCCAGCCCCGGCGCCCTCCCGGCGTGCACAGACATCAAAGGGGACAGAAATGGCTGAGGACACTGTAAACGCCCGTTTTCCTTGTTCGTTTGAATTCTAGGAAAAGCTCCGTGGCTATCGGAGCACAGCACGGCATCCTACGGAAAGAAAGAGTGGGAAGGAGCGATCCCAGCATCCCCAAGGCTGCCGGGAGCGACCAGGGAATGGTGCTGGATCAAACTCTGCACCAGGGCCTTCCCCACATCCAGGGGCTTTATCGGCTTCCAGCCCATCCGAGGTGCTGCTGAATCCATTCTTTTCCTCACTGTGCACTAAGACTCATTTCGGAACGGTTTAAACGGGATAAAATCCCTCCCAGCGCTTGGCATCACAGGCCTTGGCATCATCTGCAGGCCGTCCTGCCCTGCAGAGCCAGAGGTGGCCCAGAAATCCTGGGAGACGACATTTGGAGGATGTTTTATGCACAAAAGCCCAGCCCCTTTGCCCTCTGTAACTCTCCCAGTGCAATCAGGAGGAGCTTTTCTGGGACAAGAGCTCCTCCAACATCTGGCACTCCGGATTTGTGCTGCCCCTTGCTCCCCCGGAACCACGCACACACGTCAGCAGCAAACAGGATGGTTTCTAATCCAGAGAAGAAAATCAGGGGGAAAAAAAACCCAGCACCTTCTCCTGGAGTAGATTTGCTTCGGGTGTAGATAACTGTTCACCCTTTTTCTGCCTTTTTCATCGCAAAAGTGGCAAAATTAAGTTTAAATGCAGCTAATCCTGGGATGCCAAACCAGATTTGGTCAGGAAAGTGGTTAATAAATTATCGCTGAGGAATAAAGTCTGGCCCAACCAGGGGGTGCAGCCGGGTTTTCAGGCTCTAGGATGAATTACTAAGCATTTTCTCAATTAGGAAAAGCCCTTTAAAGCTTTAATCATGCAAATTTAACCTTCTGTCGCAAAGACAGAATTTCATTATGGAGATGTTTAACTCATCTTTTTTTTTTCTTTGCAGCAGAAAAGCAATTTAATTAGTGACAGTAGCATGAACTTTATTAATAGCCAGGCATTAGGAGATCCTAAAATTCCCAGTGGCTTTAAAAGGACTGGTTCTATTAATTAGCTATTGGTGGCAAAGCCGGAAGGGGGGTTACAAGGCTTTTCTTGGAAGCAGGAGCAATCCAGACTCTCCTGATGGATTCTCCATCCACTGGGAGAGGAGCAGGAGCTTGGGCACCTCCAGGCACTCCCAGCAGCATCCAGCCCCAAAACCAGGTGAGGAACCCCTGGCAGCTGCTTCATCCCTGAGTCTGGGCCAAGCACGGCCTTTTCCTGCCAGAGGAACCTGTTCCTGAAAGCCACGGGATTGCTGACTGCAGGGATGGGGTGAGGGGAAGAGGAAAAGGAAATCTTTGAAAAAACATCAATTATCACTTTTATAATCACAGGGAGAGGCCAAGGTGGGCCGGATCCTGCACTAAGTCCTGTCACGGAGCACCTTAGGAAAAGGGAAGCTCTGGGATGCTGTGGGGCTTTCCCAGGCCCACGACCTGGATCTTTCCCATCTGATCCAAGAGGACACAGCCGTGGCACAGCTCAGAGGGAGCAGATCCACAGCAAGAGACAGGATCAGCCTCCTGCCTGCTCCCACTCCGGGCATCGCATCCCAGGCTGGATTAATCCGTGCAGTTAAGGATGGGAAGGAGCAGGGACAGCGACCCCGGAGTCTGACAAAACACAGCCAGGGTTGGGATGCAGCACTCAGTTTCCATGTGAACGAGTTCAGCTGGAATTACAAAGCCAGAACTCTCTGGATTAGGGATTTATTTTATTTTATTTTATTTCTGGGCTTTTCAGCCATTCTCCATCCTGCCTGGGAAGCAGCCTGCTCCGGGAGGGACAGCAGCAGGGACACAGCAGGATCAGCCCCTCACATCCCAGCGGACACCAACACAAGGGCAGGCTGGGTTTTGGCACTGGGATTTCTGCAGTCTCAGGCAGGAGGAGCTGCCCTGCTCCCTCCCCATCCCCCAGTATTCCCACAGGGATGGGGCTGGGAGCCCTGGCAAAAGGCACTGGCATGTGCAGGGATGGGGGAGAGGAGGAAGGAAAATAAAATGCTGCTGAAGAAATGAATCAGCTTTTACAAGCCAGGCTGCCTGACCTCATCCCCATCTTGCTCTTTCCCAGGAGGAAAAAGCAGTGGCAGGGAAAAGGGGGAGGGAGGATTTCCTTCCGCTGCATCCAGGAACCATCCCCTGTGAAATCAGCTGGATAAATCCATGATTTCAGGCAGATGACGTGGAACCAGCATCCCAACGCCACATGATCCCCCAGCCCTGAGTCACGGATCCTTCCCTCATCCCAGATTCCACCAGCTGCGAGCACAGGATAACACTTTCCCTGGTTGACATCAGGCGCGGGAAGGGAAGCAAACGGAGCAGGATACGGAGAGCTGGAGCTTCCCAGCTCTGTTTTCTGTCTCTGCCTTCCAGGAATCGGAGCTCCTGTTACTGTCGGAGCCCAACGGCTGCAAAAACAACCTCAAAGGAGGGGAAAAGCCAATTTATAGGAAACTCTGGAGAGAAACAATCCTGGAAAAATGAAACCTGCTGGGTTCTGGGGCTGCTCAGCTCTGACAATGATTAACCAGCCAAGCAGGGACAGGGTTTTGATGCCAAATCACCCAAGAAAAGGAGAGGGAATCCACAGGAAAATATCCTGGCTGCAGGTTTTCCCCTGGATGTGACAGAGGCACCTCTGTGAGTGCCCAGGCAGCACCACCCAGGCCTGCAGGGATGCCCTGGCACCTAATCCCTGGCTCCCAGAGGTCTCCCCTGAGCCTCCCGTTCCCTATGGATCTGCAAACACATCACCAAACAGCCATCCCCCGTGACAGCACAGCTCAGGGAGCCAGGGGAGGATGCTCCGGGATGGATCCCGGCTGGAAGCGGAGCTGGCGGATGTCACCCCACGCTCCAGCAAATCCGGCTTTCCCCCGGCCTCGGGAGCAGATTAACGTGGAAAGATAAACTCAGGAGCTGCAGGGGAATCCAGGTTAATGTTAATACAGAAACATCAGGTGCTGTGGGACAGAGGTTGGCAGGAGGCTCCAGGCGGGCAGGAATCAGCAAAATCCCTTGACTTCCCAGTCCAAATTCCCGTGTGCAGATAAGGAGCACAGAGCCTGATGCTGCCAAACGCCTCCCACAGGAATTCCCTGCTCCCCGCTTCACTCACAGGGTGCTGAGGCCCTGGCACAGCTTCCCAAAGATGTTGTGGCTGCCCCATCCCTGGAAGTGTCCAAGGCTGGACGGGGCTTGGAGCCACCTGGGACAGTAGAAGGTGTCCCTGCCATGGCAGGGGTGGAACGGGATGAGCTTTAAAGTCCCTTCCAACCCAAACCATCCCAAAGACATCTCTTGCCTCCAAGAGAAAGCCTGGAGAGGCCGGTGGGAGCAGAGCTGAGCTAACATCAAAAAACCCCAAAAGAACAACAAAAAAAGGAGGTTTTAAAAGGTTCAGCTGGGAAAGGGAAGAAAAACCCCACATCTGAAAGCAGAGCACAAAGTCACCACAGAGAGAACCCCAGCTGAGGAGGGAAGAAGGAAATCCCAACCCAAGGAGAAGTGAAGGAAATCCCAGTTCAGCACCACCAAGAGCAATGACCACAAAGGCCAAAAAAAGGGAATTGCCCTCCCTGCCAGCTGCACTCTGTCCCCTCACTGTCACACACGCTCTGGGAGCACATTCCTGTGCCTCAGCTCGGAGCAGATGCCACGGCAGCACCTGGAAGCTTGCGGGGCACGGAAAGCATTCCCTGCTGGCCTGCAGAGCTCGGGAATGGTGGGTCCTGCTGGGCTGAGCTGGCTGTGAGAGGCTCTGGAGCACACCCTGAGCCAGGCAGGGAGCAAGGGGCTATTTATGGGCAAAAATACCTCTGGAAGCCTTGGGAGCTGTCATCAAACTCAGGGAAACGCGTGTGTGGCAAGGGCTGCTGAGTTTTAATTAGCACTCGCCTTTTCCCTTCTGGAAAATGGCTCTGGATGTGCAGGAAGGGGTGGCTGGGCTGTGGCTTGGGCCAGGACTCGCCAGCACGAGCTCCTGAGCCCAGGCAGGCCTGGCAGGGCTTAGGCTCAGCTCACAGAGGCTTTGGGAGCACGTTAATCCAGTTTGGAATGACAGCAGCGCCCAGGGCTGAACCCCAGACTGGTTTGGGTTGAAAGGGACCTGAAATCCCAACCAGTGCCATGGGCAGGGGCACCTCCCACTGTCCCAGCGTGCTCCAAGCCCCGTCCAACCTGGCCTTGGACACTTCCCAGGGACTGGAAGGAGACGAGCCCCGAGGTCACCTCCAATCCAAACCCTCCCGTGATCCATGGGCAGCACCCACAGCGGCCGTGCCGGGAGTCCCGGCGCTGCCACGCCAGCGTGGGCTCTGCAAAGGGCAGCCCACACCAATCCCTGGATTCCCCCATCCCTGGAGCGCTCCCGTGCTGCTCCTGCTGCCAGGTGCGTGACCCAGGCAGGATTCCCGGGATCGCTGCAGCGCTGCCCCGCCCCGGGCCGGTGACAACCCCGCGGTGCCAGGCGGGGCTGCTCCCCATCCCCGGTGACAACCCCAGCGTTCCCTCGGGATTCTCCCAGGAACTGCAGCCTGTCCTGCGCGCTGCCTGGGAAGATTTGCAGGATTTTAGGATTTACATCAGTTTGTACAAAACCCAAACGGTGCAAACGAAGCTGTTTCTACACCAGAAGGTCCCTGCAAATTCCCGACTGGAGGAAACCTTGGACCAGGCAGACAGGGACTTCCCACCCTGTTCCCAGCTCCAAGCTGCTGCTGTTTCTCCCCCTTCCTCAGAATGTTTTCTCCAGCTTGCTTTATTTTTCTAGAGAACATTTTGCCATGAACAGGCAGAACCTGTTCTGGACACACTCGGAGCTGCTCCCCATCTGCAGCATTTGCCAGCACGACTTGGATTTTTTTTTCCAGGATACTCCGGGCTCTCTCCTGTGTGTGGGCGCCCGGCTGCCTCACCCAGGGGAGACGTGGGCTTGTAGGAATCACATGGATGAGGCCCACGACCCAAGCCCTGCTCCCTCTGGATCCTGAACAGGGACCCCAAACCCTGCGGGGTCCCTGCAGACCCCGGCCCTGGCTCCGTTTTCCTTCAATTAAGGACAGACGTGGAACAAAACGTAACATTTTAGGAAAGATCTTCCACATGTTTGGTTTTGGCAGCGTCTGGTGGTTTGAAGTGAGCCAAAAAATAACTAATCCTCCCCTCCTTCAGCCAAGGGCTGAGTGGGACCAGAGGGGGGAAAGGGAAGAAAGGGGGAAAAGGGAAGGAAGGGGGGGAGAAGACAAAAAAATGGCCAAACTGGAACCAGTGTTTCCCAATTTCCAGTCAGAGCATCTCTAAATCATGGACACCTCTGTCCCTGTCCCCGGAGCACTGCAAATGGTGGCAGCACCTCTGGAAGAATTTGTAATTCCTCCAAAAAATGGTTTCATCAAGGGTTTAAAATGATATTTTTGGGTTTAGGAACATGTTAGTCCTGAGTCACCGAGGGGTTTTCACCTCCTAACACCACCACGGCACATCCAGGCTGGCAAAATCCTTCCACACCCAACTCCCAGCACGACCTTTCCCCATGGCAGTTGTGAAAAAAACCCCCATGATGGGTTTAGTGGGAAAGGGGGTGGGGGATGACTTCAGGAATTTGTAATTTTGCTTTGCTGGGTAAATAAAATGGATTTGGGAAAATAGAGCCGAGGAAGGAGGCGACACACGTCGCACACAGGGGTGGGATGAGCTGAAGGGGTTTAAGCTCAGTGATGGAAAACACGATCTGTGCCAAGTTTATCTGAAATTTAAAACAGGGGCAGGAAAGCAGCAGCAGAGGGGGATTCGTGATTCCTGAATCGTTCCCAAAATGCATTAAAAAACCATCACAACTGTTAACAGGAAGCGGTGGGAAGCACAATTCTGCTCGGGGGATTGGGAATGGCCACCCCTCATTTGAGGGTGAGGGAAAAGGTGTTTATGAACCCCGTTTGAGGCCGATTCCCACATGGACTCATGGAATGGTTCGGGTTGGAAGACACCTTAAAGATTATCCCGTTCCACCCCCTTCCACTATCCCATGTTGCTCCAAGCCCCGTCCAGCCTGGCCTTGGACACTTCCAGGGATGAGGAATTTGGGGGAAAAGCTCCAAGGACCCGACACAAACTCCCTGTTTACCGCGATCCCTGCGGGCCTCGCTCCTGGCTGAAATTCGGGAGCTTTTTCCGACATCCCCCAGCCCTTTCCCGGCCGGGCCGCGCTCGGGGCTCCCTCGCTGACCCCCGAATCCTGCCCGGAGCAGCGGGAGCTTCCCGAGGCCGGGCTGCAGCTGCCGCCCGGGGTTAGCGGGGCCGCCGCTCCCGGGGCTTCCTCCGGCAATCCCGCCCCGGATTTCCCAGCGCATCCCGGCTGTTGCGGGGCTCAGCGGGGCTGGAGCCGTCCCGGTTGTGCGGGCGGGTTTGGGGAAGCACCCCCCAAGTGGGACCCTCCCGTGCCCCCCATCGTGTCACCCGCACGGCACCCTCCGGTCCCCGGCGGAGCCGCTCCCCTTACCGTGTCCCTTCCACGGTCCAACCGGGAGAACGGGACCCCCCATCCCGGGCTCCCCCCGGCTGCCCCGAGGGGTCCCGGCTCCGCTCACTGCCCGCACCGAGCCCCGGGATCACCGGGATCACCGGGAGCGGGACGGGGGGCACACTGAGAACCGGGAGAGACGAGACCGGGATACCGGGGGGTGCCAGGCTGGACACACCGGGGGTACCGGGGACGGCCGGCGGGCCCCGCGCCGGGATGCTGGGAGGGGATAACGGCGGGGATCGGGCACCGCCGGGGCGGCAGCGGCCGGGACGGGTTCTCCGAACCGGTAAGAGAAGAGCGGCCTCCCCGGAGCCCGCCGGCGGCGGGAACGGGCGAGGAGTGCCGGTGTCTCACCTGGCTCGCTTTGTAGAACTGCTTCTTCAGCCCCGCCACCGACATGGTGCCGGTGCCGGTGCCTGGGCCGGTGGCGGCGGGGGCCCGGTCTGCGGGCGGCGGGACCTGGTGCAGGGGCGGTGGGAGCCTCGGGAGCCTCAGGACGCTCCGCCCGTCCCAACCCGGCCCGGCCCGTCCCCGCCGCCGCTTCCGCCGCCGCCCGGCCCCGCCCCCGCCCGCCACCACCGAGCGGCCCGGCCGGAGCGCCGCGCGGTGCCAGCGCGCCCCCTGCCGGCCAGGCGGAACCGCCGCGGGTTGCGACTGAGCGGCGGAAAGAGTCGCTATGTCGCGATAGGCGGGACGGGCGGTCATGTTGACTGTGCCGCAGCCGTGTCTTTCTCCTGAGGGACCCAGCACCGTCCGCACGGAGCGGACCGCGTGTGCGACAAGGGGAGAACCAGGCCGGGACCCCCGCCATAGCCCCGGGGGGAAAATGGGGCGACCGAGACTCCAAATGGAAAACTACAACTCCCAGTATTCCTCGCGACAGCATCTGCGCCTGCGGGCCGCAGCGGCGGGCGCTAATTGGCCGCCGGTGCCGCCGCCATTTCGCGCGTTGGCTCAGGGCCCTTAGCGACGCGGCGCGCGGCAGTGCTGGCTCCGCCCCCTCTGCCCGGTGCGGCGGAAAGGCCATTCCGGCCCCCGCGGCGCCGGTCCCGGCTCCGGCCCGCCGCGGCCCCGTTCCCGCCCGGTAAGCGGGCAGGCCTCGGGCCCGGGAGCGAGGACCCAGCGGCCTCCGCCGTCCCTCTACAAAGCCGCCCAATCAGCGCCGGCGGCGCGCCAGACTGACAGCCGCCTCCGCCAATCAGCGGCGCCCGCGGGCGGCAGCCAGTCGGGAGGCGAGACGCAGCGGGGAGCGTGGATGGGCGGGTCACGTGGGGCACGCTCCACCAATCAGCGCCGCGGGACGCGGGGTCGCCCCGGCTCCCGCCAAGTACGAGCGGGACGGGCCGGGCGGGACCGGGGCCGGGACCGGCGGGGGCTGCGCGGGCCGCGCCGTGTCGGGTTCGGCCGCCGCCGCCCGGGACCGCCGCGAGCCGCGCCGGCCGCCGGGCCAGGTAGGGCCAAGCTGGGGGTGCGGCGCGGCCGGGGCGCGAGGTGTTTCCGGCGGCGGTTGGGCCGCGGGGTGCGCGGGGCCTGCCCGGAGTAACAAAGGAGGCGCCGGAGCTGCCGCCGCGCCCCGGGGCTGGGCCCGGGCCCGCCCTGCTGCCTTACTCATGGAGTCACTGATCGGTTTGGGTGGGGAGGGATCTTAAAGCCCATCCCTGCCATGGCAGGGACACCTCCCACTGTCCCAGGCTGCTCCAAGCCCCAGTGTGTAGCCTGGCCTTGGGCACTGCCAGGGATCCAGGGGCAGCCACAGCTGCTCTGGGCACCCTGTGCCAGGGCCTGCCCAGCCTCACAGGGAGGAATTTCCTCCTCACATCTCGCTGGGTGCAGGCCCAGGCTCCTGGGGACATTCCTGCCCAGCCCAGCGAGGGGAACCCTGTGGCTGCCGGGACCCGGTGGGGCCGGGGTTCCTTTAGCTTGGGGCTGACTGTGGGACCCCTTTGTCCCCCCTCACCGGCCCTGGGAGAGCTGTTGGGCTCTGCCTCAGCCGTCCCAGGGAAGCAGCAGCTCGTTGGGAACATACTTCGGGTGTTGATTTGTTGTTTTCTCCCGTAGCCATGGAGTGCAGAGACAAAGCTGCTGTTCCTCCACGCAAGCTCGTCCAAGGTAAGGGAGTGTCTCTCATCCAGCGCAGTTTTAACGCATTAAGAACGTTTCAGACCTGATTTTGTGAAATACATTGGCTTGGCTGTAATCAAACCATCCCTAAGTGGCTTATCTCAATCTTATGCTTCAAAAGTAATAAAATGCTTTGATATTTCCCATGACTGAGTAACCTGGTGTTGTTGTTGCAGCTCGGCTGCCCTTCAAGCGCCTCAATCCTGTGCCAAAGGAAAAATTTGATGTGGATTCAGAAGTCAAAAAAGTCAAGAGCTCCCCAAGTGCTTTTGTTCCAAGCAAGGATCCCTCCCTGGATGCCTCCGGTGCCTCCCTGGACAATGTGGAGAATGACTGCCAGCTGGGCTCAGATGGGAATTTGACTCCAAAACTCGTCAACGGAAAGGGTCCGTTGGACCATTTTATCCAGAAAAACCCAGGAGGTGACACAAGTGACCCTGGGGTTGTTCCTGACCTGCCTAAGGGCTCTGGCCACGGACTCGGGGGTGGCACAGAGCGGGGGGATGTGGATTCTAGAGCTGCTGCATCCGTGGCCGTGACCAATGGCACGATAGGGACAGAGCTGAGCCAACTGAGTTGCCTGAATTCCTCGCAGAGCAGCCCAGCAGGTGACCCCATGGAGACTGATGGGCCCTGTGCAGCTGCAGCCAAGGCAGAGCAGGATTTGGGAGGTGGGATCCAGCTGTGCTCTGGGGCCACAGGGTGCAAGGACGTGGGAAGCAGGAAGGGGACCCAGAGCGAACTGAAGGATGTGCTCTTTGAGGGGAAGGTGCCCGTGGTGCTGCTGGAGGACATCATGACTCTGAAATCCCCCCAAGTGGCTTCTCTGGACGGCAGCGCCACGTCGGAAAATGAGGCCCTGGAGTCGTCCCACGAGGGAGACTCGGGACTGACCAACTCCTCGCTGAGCTCCGGGAGCTCGCCCGAGGTGCAGCTCGTGGCAGAGCCCAAGAGGAACACGAGCCCTTTGGCCGCCTCCACACCTGCCAGGAAGGTTGGTCTGCTCTGCTTCGGGATGAAAGCTGCTGTGGTGCAATGTTTGGTTTCCTGGGCATGTGGGGAAGAGGATGAGTGGGACAATGAGGAGTGATGGGGAGGTGGTGTTGGTTAATAACTGAATTACTGCCCTTTGGAATCTTTAAATCCTGCAGCTAAAGGATTTTATCCTCCCTGGTTCTGGGAGGAATGTGTGCTGCTGTATTTACATTTCTTTGATGAAATGCTCACCCTGGGACTTGGTGTTTTGGTGACAGGATCCAAGAGCAGTTTTGTCCTTTAGGTGCTGTTTCCCAAGCTCTGTTCGTGCTCCACGAAGCTGCTGTAACTCCTGTGAGGATGTTCGCTGAGTACAGCCAGTGCAGATGCTTTTCCAGCTCTGAATTTCTGCAGCTGGCGTGGAAAAGCTCTGGCACAGATTTCCCAGAGCAGCTGTGGCTGCTCCTGGATCCCTGGAAGTGCCCAAGGCAACCTGGGATCAGGGAAGGTGTCCCATGGCAGGGGTGACACTGGGTGGGCCTTAAGATCCCTTCCAAGCCAAACCATCCTGGGATTCCATGAAAAAGCTCTGGATGAGGGGGTTTGTTGTCACCTGAGTTCCAGTTTAGCAGCTCTGCTTCAGCAGGAGACCCCAAACACACTGATTTTTGGGGCAGTTCTGACAGAGAAGCTTCCAAGGACAGCAGCATCTGCTCAGGTGGCTGAAGCACCATGGGGATGGTTCTCCCAGTCCTTTTGCTGTGTTTATCAAGTCAAATGATCACTTCCTCCTCTGTGAAAGCTCCCAATCTTCCATCCCTAAAATAAATGGACACACTCAGGCAGGCATGAAGTGTTTCCAGTGCAGCAGAACAAAAAGCCCTCCTGGTGTAATCCAGTATTGCCAATGAGACTGGATTTGCTCGTGTGCTGCTCCCCAAAATGAGGGGCTGCACCCCAAGCTGTGCAGCTGGGAGTCCTGGCAGGTTTGTTTTCCTGGGAGGAAACAGCTCTGAGGAGCTGAAGCCCCCACTTGACAGAACTCCTGTTCTATATCAGATAAATGTGGAAAATAAAGCAGGTGGGCTGTGTTAGCCTGTTCATCACAGAGTTTAGCTGTGATGCTGTGAATGGCAGGAGGAGGAGAGGATCCAGTAAATCAAGTCATGGTGTGCTGAAATATTGACAGATTAGGCCTTTAACCAGTCTATGAACAATGATCTTAAGCATAAAACACCTTTTTTCACCCCCACAAAGAAAAGGTAAATGAGAGGTGTGCCCTGTTGGGAATTTAGGGTCAGTGAGCTGGTACTGGTGGAAGATTGAGTGGACTGTGATGACAAGAAGAAACCCTGTTAAAATGTGGAAAACAGTCCTTGTATTCCTAAAGTTGTAGCTAAATATCACAGGAAGATAAGTGGATGCAAAAAAACCCCAAACCCACGTGTTACTGGAAGGAAGTGGCTTTGCCATAATGAAATGTCTCCTGTGGCTCAGAGCAGCTCCCCTGAGCTGTGCCCGGGATGTTCCCTTGCCAATGATCCTGGAGAGCTGAGGGGACCAGAGGGGTTTGTTTATGCAAACGTGGCGACCGTGAGGATTTGATGGGAACAGGAGCACTGGAGTGGATTCAGGCTGGAAGGGAAATGGGGAGGTTGGATATGCCCAAGGTGTGTCCTCATTCCCTGCTCTGGAGGAATTTGGAGTGACTGGATGGAACCTGCAGGAGCAGCGCTGCTGTCGTTCAGGCCGGAAAGGGAGGGACGTGGGTCTCCTCTAAAACTTGCATTTTGTAATTCCAGGTACCTCAGAAATTCCACAGAAGTTCAGCAGAGAAGGAGAAGCTGAGATTGCAAAGAGTAAGGCATTTCCCTGACACCCAAACCTCACCTGAGCAGCAAACAAAGGCCTTTGCCTTTTATCTCAGCCCACCTGGAGCATCTTTTTTGCCATTCTTCCTCACCCTGAGGAATGTGGAAGAACCTCTAATGCAGGCAGTTAAAGTGTTTGGCTCTTCCCAAAGCCCCTGAGTGGAGCTGTGGGTGCACTTTGGGAAGAGATGGAAAATGTTTAAGCCCCAAAACTGTAGGATCTGTTTTTATTAATACACGAGGCAAGTTGGGCACTGTGTCTGTGGCTTCCCAGAGAATGTCACCACTGGATGCCACCACTGGGAATGCTCAAGCTCCAGGTTCTGTTTGCTTGGATGCAGCTCCTCAGCAAGCTCTGCTCCCTGGTTCTGCTGCCCCTGCTGCTGTCAGTCGCGGGGTGCTGGGTACAGAGGAGGCTGAAGGGTCACGTGGAGTTTCCAGCAGCCAGTGCCGCATGATTGGGCTTTTTGGGGTTGTTTGATCTGCCCTCGGGAAGGTTTGTGCTCAGGAATTGTGTGTCTCTCAGTGCCTTGTTTATAAACTTGTGTGTTTTATGTAAGTTGTAGCTATAAACCCTCTTGCTTTTCCCAGTGCCCCATATAGAATTCCAATCTGTTGTTTTCTTCCCTTCTATAGCTGTGTTAAAAATAGCAGGGATGTGAGGGAGAGAGGAGAATGGAAGCTAAAAATGATGCTGAGAATGAACTAGACCCACCAGTGAGCTGTCAGCTTCACACCAGCTCCCCAACACCCAGCAGATTCCATGACTCAGGCTGACAGTGTTGTTTCCTTGCCATTGGCACCATTTGGCTGTTGGTGGCTTTCTGCAGTTATTTGTGTTGTGACACTGCTCAAGAAGCCTTGATGTTGACAAGGAGAGATGTGAAATCAATAAAAGAAAACTGAAAATACCCAGGGAGGAGTTGGAGTGTCTGGGCACAGGCAGATCCTCCTTTCCTGGTGACATCACCAGTGCCTGCAGCACAGAGAGCTCTTTCCCTTTAATTTGACATTTTCCTCCTTTGTGTCAGCAGAGCCGTGGTGAGAATTGCAGTTGTTTGGGGAGGAAACGCCACAAAAGGCAACACTTCCAATAAAATCTTCCCCCCACTGTTCCCAGAACAAACTCAGGGCACTGGTGGTGTCTGATGATGTAAAATGGGATAAAACAAGGGATAAGCTCCACAGTCTGGAGTTTGGATGCTCTCAGTATTCCCTGAGATCATAGAATATCCCAGCTTGGGAGGGACCCACAGGGATCATCAACGTCTGATTTCTGTGATAGTGGAAACCATCAGAAAATCCCTGTGGATTTATGGTGTCAGATCAGCTCAAATTCACTTGTAAAAGTGACTCCACTGTAGCCCTGTGATGACACCAAAGCACGAAAGCTCAGGAGGAAATATTTTGGAAACAATCTGAAATCTCCTATTAAACAAGGGAATAATTACAATTTTTTAATTCCCATCTAATTTTCCATAATCCTACAGGGGTAACGAAGATGACTCAATACAAAGCTTTCCTTGATGCTTAGAGAAATGGAAACACCTTTTTTTGCTAAAAGAATAATTAAAGCTTTCAGAGAGGCAGCACAAGGAAGCTCAGCTGGCTGGCTCCTGAGGCACCAGGGCGCTGTGGATGTGCTCCCACCTGGTTTCCTGGGAATAATGTGGGTCCCTCCCGGCTCGGGATATTTTATGGTGCTGCAGGTCAAGCACTGGGTGGGTCCAGTTTCCTCTTTGAGGAGTGAAATGCTGGTTTTCATCAGGGGTTTGGTGCCACAAAGGTGCAATTCCCTGAGCGTCCCGTTTGTGCACAGGACCAGGAGCGTGCGGACAAGCTCCAGAAGCTGCAGGCGGAGAGGGAGGAGAAGGGGAGGCTGAAGGAAGAGGCAAAAGCTGCCAAAGAACGAGCCAAGGAGGAGGCGAAGAAGAGGAAAGAGGAAGAGAAGGAGTTGAAAGAGAGAGAAAGGAGGGAAAAGAAAGAAAAGGAAGAGAAGGAGAAAGCTGAGAAGCTGCGAGTGAAGGAGGAGAAGCGCAAGGAGAGGCAGGAGGCTTTGGAGTGAGTGCCTGGGGTCGTGCAGCTCCCGGGGGGGGTCCCTGTGCTGCTTTCCCTGCCCACCTGGGCTGGCCCTCCCAGAGGCTGCCGGGCTCACGGGGTGGCTTTGAGATGCTTGAGGGACTCTGTGCCACCATCCCAGCAGTGCCTTCTGCTGTCCTGCTGCACTGAGCTTCCCTTCGTGCCCTGCCTCACTGGTGCTGAGCAGTCTGTGCTGGCACCGGGGCTCTGCTTGTTGAGGAGGTTGCCTGTAACTCGGTAATCCCATCCATTTCCTGGTATTGAGGGAAACTTGAGGCAGCCTATTAATTTTGTGGCTAAAATGGGTCAATATTTGCTCTAGAAGGAATGAACAAAGTCTTCTCTACCCTTCACTAAGTGTGGTCCTTGGCTGGATTGACAGATGATCCTCGTGGTGGGGTCTGGGTCAGGGTCTGGGGCTTCCCACCTCTTCCTCAGTGCAAGTAAACCCTTCCTGGTGGGTGACAGTTCACATGATCTTTGTTTTCAAGGGCAAAGCTTGAGGAGAAGAGAAAGAAAGAAGAGGAAAAACGGTTAAAGGAGGAAGAAAAGGTAAAAATGCTTTCTCTGGCTTGTCTCTAAATTCCTCTGCTGCGGTGAAATGGTGTTGGTGGTGCCAGCTGGGATGGAGCAGGTCCCTTTGGGGTGCAGCCTGTCCCCCCTGACCTGCTGGGGCTGCTCCATCCAGATTTTTTTCCCACCTGTTGGTTCCTTTGCTTTTACCCTCTCAAGTGTTTTCTGTGTGTGTTTCTGAATGCCCACAAATGAACTCTTCCCCTGGCAATGGCATTGGAACCCTGGCTGTATTAGGGAAGACAATGAGAGTTTTTGTTGAGTCACAGGAGCTGGTGACTGCCTGAACTTTGCTTTGTGCCTCGCTGCATTTGAAGTGGAGTCATGCATGAGCTCACCTTGAATTCCAAAGCTTTGTCCTACCTCTGTGTTGACAGTTTGCATTTGGGTTCTCGTTTCAGCGCATTAATGCACAGAAAGCAGAAATCACCAGGTTCTTCCAGAAGCCAAAGACTCCACAAGCCCCGAAGGTGAGGGATTGCTGTGCCTGTGTGTGTTGGTCTCTCACGGCTGTTTGTAACAAATACCCTGATTTCCTTCTCAGCTGCCTCCTACAGCTGCTTAGGTGGACAAAGCACTGGTTTTTCTTAATTTCCTGGTCTCAAAGGTGTAAAGGATTTTAAGAAAAAGGCCAGAGCAGAGACTACAGAAGATGTTTGTATTGGTTTAGTAAAATTCTCAGCTCTGTCTTCTGCGTTGCCTGGAAGATCTGCTGGAGTCTTGGACAGGAAGGGCTTAACCTAAATCTTCACTTAACCTAAATCTTCACCCCAGACTGCACCTCAACAGCAGGTGCTTCCTCAATGTGTTGGTGCTGCAGCTTCTCAGTGTCCAAGCCCTCACATTCCTCACTTGATGTTTCAGACCCTTGCTGGCTCCTGTGGGAAGTTTGCTCCTTTTGAAATTAAGGAGAACATGGTCTTAGCCCCCCTCAGTCGTGTTGTCCTGGATCCAGACTACCTAGAACAGCTGGACAAGCTCCTGCATGCCCAGAATGGGGAAGTTTCTTTCTTGAGGGATCTAAAGTGTCGTAAACCACGAAAAACTGGGCCCACTTTGGTCAGTGACAGCAGTGACAGTGTGAACAGGTCAGTCTGGGCTTGGGGCTTGCTTTGCTTCTATTTTTATGAAATGAGCTGCAGAGGGGGGTTGAGGGAGTGATTGAAGTGGAGAGGAGGGAAAGCTGGAGCTGCTCTGTGGGGCCTGAGCCACCTCCCCCTGTGTTCCCAGTGACGTGGTGGTGGTGGATAACTGCCAGACAGATGCTGTTCCTGAGAGGGAGAAGTTTGGCAGGATGAAGCTGCTGCAGTTCAGTGAGAATCACCGCCCTGCCTACTGGGGCACCTGGAACAAGAGAACCTCCCTGATCCGTGCCAGGAATCCATGGTCCAAGGACACTGTAAGCACCTCAGCCTGCTGGGATTCTTTCTCTCTTTAGAAGTGAATGTGCTTGGCCAAGTTCTCTGGTTCCCTGGGGTTCCTGGGCCATTTGCACGTTCCCTCAGCTCTGAAACCCCAGGCTGGGTTTGGTGTGGCTCTCTCCAGTGAGGGACAGGAGTGGCATGTTGGCATTTCTTGCAGAAACTGCTGGACTATGAAGTAGACAGTGATGAAGAGTGGGAAGAGGAGGAGCCAGGGGAAAGTCTCTCCCATAGTGAAGAGGTGAGGATCCTGCATGCTGGAAAATTCGGGAGCCAACTGCACTTGGCAGCGTAACTTCTAATCCATTTATCTGTAGGATGATGAAGAGGAGGGAGAGGATGAAGATGAGGACGATGGGTTTTTTGTACCCCATGGGTACCTATCTGAAGATGAAGGTGTGACAGAGGTAAGGCAGCTGGGTGTCCCTGAGTTTCCATCTCTGTTTCCAGTGAACTGTGCAGTGTCAATATTGGCAGGGGGGGACAGCTCATGGTCCTGGCAGGGCTGGGCTCCCCCAGGCCTGCACAGTTCAGGAGCCCTGTGTGGCTCAGGGAACACAAGGCACAGCTGGCTTTAAAAAGCTTTTTTTTTTTTCCTGGCATGGGTGTAACGAGTCCTTTGTCCCCTGTGGCTGCAGGAGTGTGACCCAGAGAACCAGAAGGTTCGTCAGAAACTGAAAGCAAAGGAGTGGGACGAGCTGATAGCCAAGGGGAAGAGGTTCCATGTCCTGCAGCCTGTGAAGATTGGCTGTGTCTGGGAAAGGGCAGCAAAGGACACCAGCACCAACACGGACCTGAAGGTGCTCCAGCAGTTCACAGCCTGCGTCCTGGATCCACCCGTGGCAGAAGAGGAGCAGCAGACACAGAAATGTAGCAAAAAAAGAGCAAAAGATCAGCAAAGTAAGTCCTGAAGGGCTAAACAGAACTTCTACACTGTTGTACTGTGCTTTGGAGGGAGTAGGGGGATTACTGAGTGTCCAATTCAGAACGACCTGTTCCTGACAAGTCTGGAATCCAAGGAATCCCTGAGAGCTCTTGGAAAGGAGTTTTCTGGCAGTACCTCTCCAAAACTCTTGCTCTGGGCAATCTAGGAAATAAAGCCAATAAGAACTTGAGCAAGCTCAGATTTAGGATGAGCTTGAGCCTGTTTATTGTTTGGGGGAGAGGGTTTGGTTTCTGTGCTGGGTTCCAGCCCTGAGCTTCTCCTGCACCTGATTAACACAAGGGTGTGAATAACTCACATAAAGGCTAAAAACGGGTGAGGATTTCACTCTAGGGTGTTGTTGTTATTGGGAGTGAGTTTTCTACATCACATTTAGCTGCTGTTACAGTCACGGGAGCCCAGAGTGGTTGGGGTTGGGAGGGGCCTTTAAGATCATCCAGTTTCTGCCATGAGCAGGGCCACCTTCCACTTGCTCCAAGCCCTGTCCAGCCTGGCCTTGGTCACTTCCAGGGATGGGGCAGCCACATCTCTAAAATCAATCCCCCTGTTTTCCCCCTCTGGAGTGACCGTGCTGATTTATGTCCCCCTGGCTTTGCCAACCTTTACCCGGCTCCGTGCCCCCTTTGCCCCCGCAGTCCTCGGCCACCTCCTGCCGCTGCTGCACGGGAATGTGCACGGGAGCAAGGTGATCATCCAGGAGTTCCAGGAGTGCTGCCGGCAGGGACTGTTCAGTGACGTGACCGCGGCCGAGGGCAGTGACGGGAGCCCGTCGCGGCCGCAGACCCCGGGCGGGGAGGACAGCGGGGTCCCCTCCAAGGCCAGGCTCAAGAGGATCATTTCTGAGAACTCTGTGTACGAGAAGAGGCCCGAGTTCAGGATGTGCTGGTACGTGCACGCCGAGGTGCTCTGCAGCTTCGGGCAGGAGCACCTCCCTGTCCCCTGCCAGTGGAACTACGTCACCCAGGTGCCCTGCGCGGGGAAGGACGAGGGGGGCAGCGTGCCAGGCGTGGCCGTCCTGCAGCCCACCCCCCTGGCAGCCAAGAGGAAGGCCATGGGGAGCATGTCCATCACGAAGTTCATGAAGAGACCCCGGGGTGCTGAGCAGGTGAGTTCCTGGCGTGGTGTTCTTCCCCAGGAGGGAGTGCTGGGAATGGGGCTGGGGGTGTTCACACGCTGGGCTGGCCCCCAGCTCGGCCTGTTAACTACAGACCCTGTCCTGCACACCAGAGGACCCCTTTGATGGGGCAAGAAGTGAAATGATGTGACTAAAGAGATGGGTTTCTTTTGTGTGTCTGCAGCTTGGACTCTGTTCCATTTGAAACGTTGCTCTCCTGCTGTTCTTCCATTCTCTGCTATTTGGCGGTGATTGCATCCAAGCTGTGAATAGCTGGAGTGGCTGCTTGGCCTTGGTCTTACAGCTGTGTGTAATTTGTGTGCAGGTTTTCTGTGTGCCTGTGGCTGCCAGATGTACAGCCCGAGCTGATGGCTTACAGCAGTTGCATGTGAACGGATTAAATGTGGTTCCCAAGAGCTGCAACTGGCCCCAGAACAATCTGTAAAGTCTCCAGCTCGTCCTGACACACATAAAGCTGAATTTCAAGAGCTGGTTTAAAAATATAATAATTCATAGGGGTAAAATGAGATGGAATTGCAGTGGTTGCTGCTGGTGAGCTGTGTTGTGGTTTTTATGTTGTTGCTTCTGCTTTTCAGGGCAACAGCGGGTAGTGCTGGAGCCTGGCCATGGCTGAAAAATGGGATCATGGAATTCCAGAATGATTTGGCTTGGAAGGGACATTAAATCCCATCCAGTGCCACCCCTGCCATGGCAGGGACACCTCCCACTGTCCCAGGCTGCTCCAAGGCCCAATGTCCAGCCTGGCCTTGGGCACTGCCAGGGATCCAGGGGCAGCCCCAGCTGCTCTGGGCACCCTGTGCCAGGGCCTGCCCACCCTCCCAGGGAACAATTCCTGCCCAATATCCCATCCAGCCCTGCCCCCTGGCACTGGGAAGCCATTCCCTGTGCTCTGTCCCTCCATCCCTTGTCCCCAGTCCCTCTCCATGTTTCGTGTTGGCCCCTTCAGGCACTGGAGGGGCCACAGTTGGGTCCCCACAAAGCTTGGGATGCTCTGTTGAGGC
This sequence comes from Aphelocoma coerulescens, assembly GCF_041296385.1. Taxonomy (NCBI): domain Eukaryota; kingdom Metazoa; phylum Chordata; class Aves; order Passeriformes; family Corvidae; genus Aphelocoma; species Aphelocoma coerulescens. The sequence goes on along the minus strand of NC_091041.1, from coordinate 4,809,809 downwards.
TTTAGGTGCTGAAACTTGAGGTTATCAACCTTTTGCTTCCAATCCCACAGGCAGGGCAGGGTTTGAAATCACTGTCAGTGGATTTATTCCTCCTTCCCTGTGCACCAGGTTAGGAGAGAGCCCCAGAATGGTTTGGGTTGGGAGGGACCTTAAAGCTCATTCATTCCACCCCCCTCCCATGGACCACAGATGAGGCTTTTGATGCTTTTTATGCTTTGCCTTCCCAATTTATTCTTGGCTTTTTTGGCTTTTCTACTGAAAAAGCTCAGCATTCAGGTATTGATAGAGATCAGAGACTTGTGAGAAGCTGTTCAGCCCCCAAACTCCATCTGCTTGGGTTTTTTCTTGTACACTAAATAAAGGCAGAGATAAAAGTCTCTGCTTGGCACCCACTGGAAATTCAGCTTATAAGGGAGCAGAAATAGCAAAACAAAGGCTTTTAGGAGAATTACATCACCAGCCTGAATGCTTCAAAGCTTCTTAGAGCTGTGCTGGGGAGGTGCAGCTCTGAGCAAAGGTGTCACAGCTCCAAAAGCCTTTAATTCCTGATGTCTCAATCAGCCCTGCTCAAGTACTGAGATCCCACCCTAACCTGTCAAGCCAGGCTGGAGCCTGGGGACAGCCTGGGAAGGGCTGGGAGGGCACGGCTGCCAGATTCCCACTCTGGCACATGTTCCTCTGCTGGGAAGCTCACACCAGGGCTTGTGTGAGTAAAGGTGTTCTTACATAAGCTGTGGAGAGAAAAATTTGGTGCTGAAGTGGGCAGTACCTGCCCACGTGGAGGAGGGACTTAATGTGAGAACTGGGACTTTATTGAAAGATGTAAATTGAGCATTGCTTGGCTGGGAGCAATTTGTAGGGAACAGGGACCAGGATTTTCATTCCAGTTCCAGCTGAAGGGGAAAAACCAAAGCAACAGACCCTCACAGCTGGGCAGCTTCAGTTTGTGTCACTCCTTGGGTTCCGCTTTCTCGATTCAAAATAGGGAGTTTGGGCTTTTCCCATGGCAGAAAACCTGGACAGCAAGGGAAGAACTGTCACCACTCCCTGCGTAAAAGCTGATTGGCAAAGATGAGGAGGAGTTGGGGGAAAACAAGTTCCAAACCTGACAAGCAACTGTAATTCTCCATCTTCAGAAGGGAGAGAACATCCAAAGGGGCTCAGAGGGAGCAAAGGAGGCTCAGGGGGGACCTTCAGGCTCTGCACAAGTCCCTGACAGGAGGGGGCAGCCGGGGGGGTCGGGCTCTGCTCCCAGGGGACAACAGGACAAGGGGGAACGGCCTCGAGTTGTGCCAGAGGGGCTTTAGGTTGGAGATTAGGGAACATTTCTTCATGGAAGGGGCTGTCCAGGCCTGGCACAGCTGCCCAGGGCAGGGGTGGAGTCCCCGTCCCTGCAGGGATTTCAAAGTCCCTGTGGATGTGGCACTTGGGGACATGGTCAGTGGTGGCCTTGGCAGGGCTGGAGAACAGTTGGACTCGCTGACTTTATGATTCTGTGATTCTATGAAAACAATCAACAGAGGGGGGAGAGACTTCCCTTCCAAAAATCCAGCGAGAGTCAGATTTCTGTGAGGGCTGGAGGGAGCTGCCTGTGCTGCGGGGGTGCTCAGCACGTTGTGTAAGAGGGAAGGATCTTGGAACAGGAGCTTGGCCTGTTTCCCACTGTGTGTGCCACTGCAGATGAGGCCTTTTGTCACAGCTCCGTGTCGCTTGGAGCTGGGAATTGCTGGTTTTCCTTCCCTCCAGAGGTGCCCCCCTGCCCGGACGGTGCCCAGCACTGCCTGTGCCTGGTCTCACACATGGCACCCTCCTCTTGCTGGTTCACACCTGCTCCCTGTTCTTTCCCTCCAGGCTGCAGAGATGGATGGATTTCAGGCAGACACGGAGGAAGATGAGGAAGATGATGACTGCATGATTGTGGATGTACAGCCAGGAAAAGGTGGGAAGGGCAGTGGGTCCCAGGCTCTTGGCAGACACTGCCCCCAGGGAGCAGGAACTGTGTGCAGCTAAACTCGGGATGTTCTGCCCCTTTTTCACCACTCCTTGAGCTTTTCTCTCTAGATATTTTATTCTAGATACTCCTGCTGTTTAACCTTTTCTTTAAATGCTTCTTTGCTATTTATGACCTTCTCTAACCTGTCCTTTCTGCCCTCCTCCTCCCTCCCATTGCCTCAGTAGCACAAAGCACTTGGCTGCCAGTGTCACCTGGTTATTCCTGGGAGCAAAAGCGAGCATCAGGGCAGTGCCAGCAGAGGCACTGGAAAATTACTGTAAATATTGCTGCTCTCTGGGGTGTGCAGAGCCCTTCCAGGACCAGCAAGGTCTGGATTGCCACCCCTCTGCTGCCTCCTCGAAGGTGCAAATTGTCTGAAGGAGGTACCATCAGGGAGCAGCCCAGCTGCTGCTTTGCTGCACAGTCTGAGCAGTCGCTTGTGTTTGTGTCCCAGTTCTCCCTTGGAAAACGCCTTCAAAGCCCCTCTGCTGCAGCTCTCCTTTCAGGCCGTGGTGGGATGAGGATGTGGAGCAGCTCCTTTCATCTCCAAGAGCTTTTGGACGTGATCACACAGATCAATGAGCTGACTCCAAGCACGTGCTGTGGTTTCCAAAGCTCTGAGCTCTTTCTTCCTGCTCACAATGGAGCTCTCACAGCCTGCTCTAAGGAAAGTGGGTTTGTGTTGGGCAGCTCCTCTGGTAGATAAGGACTGATGCAATAAATTCTGTAGTGTTTGACCCATTCCAGACATTATCTGGGCTCTCCTTCCTCTCTGAGCTCCTCTCACCTCCCAAAACAGACAGTGGAACTGCTTGACAAGAAGCTTGGCTTTAATCTTAAGCTGCTTTTGCTTATTACCAGGCTCTGAGATGAAAACCTCGCCTCAGGTTTGTCACCTCTTGTTCTGAGGATGCCATTGAGCAGCTTCCCTCCCTCAGGCTCTGCTGACACACATGCAGCTCTGTTTGTTTGGCTCTGCCTGACTCTAAAGCACTGAAAAGATTATGAAAATCCTTTTTATGGTTGAAGTGATTTTTATTCTGGATTGGTGGTATTAAATATGAAGCCAGTGTTAAAACCGGTTTTTAAATAGTGTTGAAAAGGAGACTCACAACAGATGCAGGAAGCTAAGACAGATAAAACATAAAGTAGTCAAATTCTACTGGATTAATGAGGATATTTATAAAAACAAAACAAACCCAACACATTTGCTCCTTTGCAGGTTCTACAGCTTCAGAATCCAGTGGCACAAGAGCTGCTCACCAGGACAGCAGCATGGTCAGCCCATCTAATACAATTTGAGACTTAAATGCCTACTAACTCCTCTGTATGTATGTAGAATGAGCTAGAAAATTTTAAACCTTGTGTATCTGTGACCAAGATACTTGAAAGTATTCCACATTTCTTGTAAAGAGAAGACAGCACTTTGTTCTGCGTCAGACCAGATGGAAGCTTAAATTTTTAGTTTTAGCTTTTTTAGCTTTTTTTTAAATACTGCATATTAATCTGTCCTTAATAAAGCATTATTGAAATTTTGATACTTCTTTGTAATGAAAGGTATCTAAGTTATCTCTAAAAGCAGCTGAGGGATTTTGGAATAAGCTTATTGTGATGCCACTGGGGAATGACTGTTCATAATGTTGTACAGCGTGGCCTTGGGTATAAATGATGTACAATTATATATGAATTTATGCTCTTGTACCATCCTGTTTGTGGTCTTACTTGCTCCAGAGAACAGCAGCAGGGCTTTACCTTTGGAAAGGGAAAAATTCATCGTTTGTCCTATTTTGGGACAGGCTCGAATGAGTTACAGGTCAGGGGCAGATTCTCAGTCTCTTGTCTACATCAGAGCTGGGCTCTGGCCCACAGAAAATCTTTGATTGAGGTATTAAAGGACTGAACTGGCATCAAACTTGATGATACACAGAACAAACTGCTGGGCCTTTTAACTTCATGTGACTGGTGAGTTATGGATTAGTTCTTTAAAAGATTGTCTGTAATTTGAGGTTTGTTATCTCCCCTGTGGGCACCAGCAGCAGCTGTTCCCTGTTGTCAGTCTCTGGTCTGTGAAGGGACAAGGGGGTGATGCTGCCCCAGTAACACCAGTGCCAGCCCCAGCACAGACTGGTTTGGCATCTCACACCTCTAACAACAGCGCAACTCAAACAACTGGGATCAGAACTGCGTATTTAAATAATTCCATTTAATCAGACTTTAAGTGTAACTGTATCCAAATAGCTTCTCTCCAATAGGAGTTACAGTGCACACAGAAGCAGAGGGGGAAGCTCTGAGTTCTAAACCCAGCCCCATACCCAGGCTCAGGTTGGTACTCCAGCCTAACAGCCTCTAATCCCTGCTCCCAGGGAGCAGGCAGCATTCCACCGCTGCCTTGGGAACACCTCAGGCACTCCCTGCTCCAGTGTGGTGTTCAAAGCCCCTCAGAGCAGCCCAGTGCCACTGGGAGAGGCCACCCGTGTGGCTGGAGCTGGGAGGGGACAGCAGGGTCCAGCCCCCCTGCAGAGCTAAACCAAAGCCACCTCTGAGCTCACGTAGCTCCAGCAGTCTCGGGAAAAGGAGGAAGGAGTCTAAACCCAGCAGCACGGGAGGCACTGCCCTTTATTTCAGGAGAGAGTCTGGACCCTGGCGAGCAGCTCCGGTCTGAGGGGGCTGCGCTGCTCCTCCGCCGCCGCCTCCACGTCGGCCATGACCGCGGCGTCCCAGGCCAGGCTCAGCAGGGCCGAGGGCACCTGGGCAGGACAGGCAGGTCACTGACCACAGCAGCCAGGGAAGGGTCTGGGATGCCAGGAGTCCTAAAGCCCATCCAGTCCCACCCCTGCCATGGGCAAGGGCACCTTCCACTGTCCCAGGGTGCTGCAGCCTGGCCTTGGGCACTGGCAGGGCTGTTTAGAACACCCTGTGTGCATTCACAGACCTGAGCTACTCAAACTGACAAGGACAGGGGTGGATTCTGCAAGAGGCTCCTTTTAGGGGATGCTACTTTGGGCTTTCTGTTCATACCCTCCCTCCCCATTGCTGCCTCCCCTCTTTCCCAGCCTGGCTGCTCAGCCCCTGCCAGCTGCTCTCTGCTCCAGGAGTGAGGACCCTGCACTTCCCTCCCGACCTCAAAGCCCCCAAGCAGTTACTGCTTTGTGCTTAAAATGAGGGGCCAGAGCGCAGCTTGGGGCTCTGAAAGGACACCAATTTCTCCCCCAGCTCTGAGCAGCAGAAGACTCTGCCAGCCTCAAGATGCTCTGGAAAGTACCAACAATAATTTTTTTCACTCACCAACCCACATTCATTGAAGGCCAAGTTCTCATCAGTCAGTTTGAGACCTCCGGGTCCCAGGAGCTCAAAGGGCAGCCAGTCCTCTCTGAGTGCTTCTCTCACAAAGTTGTAGAGCACAGATACTGATTCTCGGGCATAAAAAGTCCCTGCCATGAGAAAACAAGGTGAGAGAGTCTGGCATTTACCAAAATCTAACCTTTTGTGGTCGGTTCCATGGGGCTTCACCTACTGATGCTGACTTAATCGACTTCCCTGACACATAGCCAGCCTGATTTAACTGAAAACTATAAAAGCAGAATCCCCAAAGAAAAATAGTCAATTGTTGGGAGCCCCTGCCAGCCTGTAACAAAGAGCTGGGAAAGCCTGAAATGATTTCCAGAGCTCTACTGGAAAATTTGAAGAGGATTTATGCTGTTGTACAGTCTGACATCACACAGGCAGCCTCACGCTGGCTGCTGTCACACACTGATCTAACGAGTCCAGCTTGTTTCCAGAGGCCTGGGAAGAGCAGAATTTAATTAATGATGCCTTGAGATTCTTCCCTCTCTGTCCAATCCTGGCTTAAAATCCCAACCCTGAGCAGGGGGAGGGTTTGGAGATGGGAAGAGTTCACGGAGAAGCGTTACCCCACTGTGGTTTTGGGGCGGTTTATTGCACCTGCTGCATTCAGCACCCCGTTACTGAGTTCCTTACACTACGAGTACCCTCAGAAGCTTCTGGAGGGGCACAAAGGAAGGGTACAAAGGAAGGGTAAAAGTCTCTTTTACCTTGGAGGATGTATCCATCGGGAAAGCGCACCCGGAGCAGGGTGTAGTTGTACTTCCTCATCTCCCTCTGCTCCTCCTTCTCGCGCATGGCTCTGGTCCTCAGCATCGACGCCTTCTCCACCGCCTCTGTCCTGTGGGGAGAGACCCTTGTAGGCCCCGAGCAGAGGCACGAGCTCCTGGCTGGTGTCCCCCGGCCCTGCTGCTCCTGCAGCCCCTCACCGGAGCCGCTGCTCCCTGCGGAGCTCCTCTGCAGTGAGGTTGAAGAAGTCGTGGGGCAGCTCAAAGCGCGCGGCCGCGGGCGATGGCTGGAACACCGTGAGCTGCCGGTGCAGCTGCGCCCGCACGGGCTCCGAGCTCAGCAGCTGCTCCTTGCAATCCTTCAGCTCCTCCAGCCTGCTCAGCATCTCCTCCTTCAGCACATAGTACTCCTCCGTGGCCTCTGCAACCACAAGGATGGGGCACGAGGCTCTTGGTCTTTAGGGCAGTGACACAGGGACAAGGATCTCTGGGAAAATGTCACGTCTCTACAAGGAATGTGCAGGCTCAGAGGCTGTTTTTGTTCCAGCCCTGGAGTAATGACCGCTGTGGAGCTCTCAGCGACCAGAGCTGCCTCCCCCAGCACCCCCCAAAGCCCTGACTCCATTTTAACACCCTGAGTTCTTGCCTTGTCCTGGAACAGGCAGTGTTTTTGTCTCAAACCCGACAGCCTGGAAAAATTTGTGTGTCCCTTCCAAGCAGCTTATCCTTTCCTGGAAGAAAAGGACAGGATTTAGAGGGAGTTTGCTCCAAGCAAGGACTTTCCAAGGCTGAGCAGCTGCAGGAGCCTGAGCTCACCTGAAACACCTTGTTCTGCAGTTTGATTTTCCGGTACTTCTCCTCCTCTGGATGGAGGTAGATGTTATCCAGGTACCTGCAGGAAGAGGAACGCACTGCCTGGATCAAAGCAGGACACGCTACTCCAAGGTCAGAGAGGAAACAGAGACCTCACAGTATTTCTCACAGAGGAAAAAGCTGAGAAAGCCAGGAAAATAAAATACATCAATGTTTTGGGGCCAAAGCAAACAACCAGCAGCTCCCAAACCTCTTGGATTAGTGGGACCAGCTCTTCAGGATGCTGACATCAGGTCAACTGACAAATCAGGTGGTTCAAGAGTCCAGTTTTCTTACAAAAAAAGACTTTACCAGGAGCACAGCAAGAAAATCCACCTGGGAAGGGATGAGCTGCCCATGCCCTCAGTCCCACTCACTTGGCCATGGTCTCCACGCACGCCCGGACCTTCTCCCGATCCTTATTAAAGGTGTGGATCTCCATGATGGAAGCAGCCACCGGGTCCACGGAGAAATACTGAGGGAGAGGGGGAGAAGCTGCTCAGGGAGGAGCTGACCCCAGCTCAGCTCATTTGTTCCCCATTTGCTGGGCTAAAGACGATGTAACAGGAAAGGTGAAATTGTCCTGGGGAGATTTTACAGGGAGGAGGTGGAGGGTTGGCACAAAAGGAGTTTGAAGAGGAGGAAGGGAAGCACTCACTGCCTGGATGGCTTCTCGGAGGTGCTTTTCCTTCTGGTCTTTCCTCACAATGTCACCGGTCAAGGGGCAGATGAAATAAACACCCGAGACAGAGGGAGCAGCTGCCCCTTGCTCCTCCTGCTCCTGAAGGAGATAAAACCAGGCACCAAAGTGAGCATGGGGAGGGTTTGGGGGAGTTATGTTTATAAATACCCTGGCAGATCCACCCAGGACAGGGAGAGCAGCCGCGATGGGTGCTGAGCAGGGAACGGAGCATCCCCCTCACCTTTTCCTCCATGGAGAGCCCCTTCTCGCTGGCAGCTGCCTCGGCCATCAGCTCTTTTTTCACTACAACAGACAAACCCCGGTTCAAGAGGAGGCTCAGCGCATTCCAGAGGCTTTTGGACAGCTCAGCGCTGCCCTGCGAAGCGAACACCTGCCCAGGTGTGGTGTCCCAGCCCAGGGCAGCGCATGACCCCATTTCCGTGACAGCTGCCCCAAAACACCCTCGAGAGCTGTTCCCGGGCGCTCTCCCAGCCGGGCCCGCTGTTCCCGGGCTCTGCCGGAGCCGCAGTCCCGCGGGCCGCTCCTACCCTGGTTCTTGATGGCCTCCTGGGAGGCGGACGGTGCCTTTCCCTTGGGCTTCAGCTCCAGCCGGGCCAGCGCCGCGGCCGCCGCCATCTGCGCCTCATCGGTCGGGGCCTGCCGGGGCTTCGGGGCCACCTCGGCCTTCGGCTTCTCCTTGGGGGCCCTGGGACGGAGGACACGGGCTCGGTGACCGCCCGTGCGCCCACCCGGCGGTGACAGCGCCGGGACGCGGCCCCGCGGGCAGGGGCGCTCGGGCCCGGCGGTGTCGTTGGCCCCAGCCCCGCGTCCCCCCCGTGCCCCGGGGAGGCACCGGGCCCGGGGCGGGGGGTACCGGCCGCGGAAGGGCCGGGGGTGCCCGGGGGTGGCGTTACCGGCGGTGGCGTTACCGGCGGTGGCGTCACCGGAGGGTCCCCCCCAGCCCGTACCGGGACGGCTCCGAGAGCTTCTGCCCGGGCCCCGCCGTCTTGAACTTCAGGTCGGCCTTGATCTCCTGGAAGAACTTGCGCATGGCAGTGCCGGGCTGGGACCGGGCCGGGACCGGCAGCACCGGGACGGGAGCGGAGCCGCTCCGCCCCCCCCGCGCTTCCGGCCCGCCCCTGCCGTCACCGGAACGGGGCGGCACCGGCCCCGCTCGGGCCGCGGGGATGGGGCGGCGGGGGGCGAGGGGCAGCGGGACCACGGGGGGCTGGCGGCACCCGCGGACCCCAAACCTGCACCTACGGACCCCAGAGCGGCACCTGCGCACCTCCACAGAGCCCGGGTTGCATCCAGGCGGCACCCACGGAGCCTCACGGACCCCAGAGCGCCCCAGACCTGCAGCCCCAGAGCACCCCACACCACCCCCAAACCTGCACCCGCAGCCCGCACGGAGCAGCCGCGGCCCCCGGTGCTCCGGGAGCAGCCCCGGCCTGAGCAAAGCAGCCGGAAAGGAGCCCTGGGCAGCTCCGGAGCGAACCTCGGCGGGAGCTGGGACACAGCCGGGGCTGGGGGGGTCTGAAGCACACGGATGAGGGGCCTCGGGTCCATCCCATCCCTGGGAGATCGGCCGAGGGGCTCCGAGCCTGAGGATTGACACAATGAACGCACCCCCTGCGTGGCCTGCGCTTTCACGGGGTTCATTTCCACGGCACAACTCCTCCTCCTCCTCCTCGTCGTGGGACACGGGACACTCGCGGAGCCCACCCCGAACGGGGGCTGTGTGTTCACCCGTGCACCTGTGGAACAGCTCCTGGCACTGCCCCTCCGGTGGCACCGGCACAGGGATCGACACCGGCGACACCACGGTGGCACCGAGAGCCAGAAACACCTGGATGAAGGCTGGACACACACCGGCATCGCCAGTGGGAATCATGAACTGAGACATGGATCTGCCATCCACTGACACCGCCGGGGCACGCGACAGGCGGGGGAGAACACAGAGAGCCCCAAAACCACTGGGATGTGGCAAAGCTGGGATACAGCACGGCCTGGATATGGCACAACCTGAGATATTGCACAGCTGGGATACGGCAAGGCCAGGAGATGGCAGAGACTGGATATGGCACGGTCAGGATGCAGCATGGCCTGGGATATGGCACAGCCGGGATGTGGCAAGGCCAGGACATGGCACAGCTGGGATGTGGCACAGCAGGGATGTGGCAAGGCCAGGACATGGCACAGCCGGGATGTGGCACAGCCGGGATGATGTGGCACAGCCCGGCAGCAGCGAGGCCTCACCCACAGTGTGACAGGGAGCCTCCCAACATCCCCGACCCGCGTGCTCCCCGACACCCCTCACTTCACGAATTCCCTCCAGTGGCATTTCCCCTCCTCACACACCTCCCCACTCGCCTCTCCCCAAAGCCCCGGGAACAATTTCTCCCCAGCACGTGGGCTGTGGTTTGGGTTTTGCTCCCGCCTGGCTCTCGCCAGGCGCTGGGAGCAGCCCGGTGTGGGCAGGGACTGTTTCCCTTTCCATGACCTTGCAGAGAAACCAGTTTGGGTTAAAACTGGGTTAAACCCCAGTCCAGCTCCCAGGCCAGCTGCACAGCGTTTGCTCCGGCTTAGCCGGGCTGGGCCCAACTTTGGAACCCGGTGGGTCGGATTCCCCTCATGTGGCCCCAGTGACTCTCCCGGTGGCCCTGTCCTGGGCCGGGGACATGAGCACCCACCACCCTCCCCAGTCCAGAAGGGCTTTGGACCCCCGGGATGGCCCCAGGGTGCAGGGAAGGAATTCAGCCGGGAGCCGAATCCCCGGGCCAGGGAGCTGAGCTGGGGGCAGCGGATGGGGCAGGATCGGAGTTTGTGCCCCCCCAGAGCAGCCCCCGCCCACCCCGATTTCCCACCCATAGCCCTGACCCTCTCCCCACACCCTTGTCCCCCCACAGCCCCCCCATAGTCCCGAGCCCCCCAGCCCTGTCACACTCCCACAGTCCTCTCCCCCCCACTGAATCCTTGTCCCCCCCACAGCCCGGCCCCCCTCAGATCCCAGCCCCCCCTCAGACTCCAGACCAGCCCCCTTTAGATCCCAGCCCCCCCAGACCCCAGCCCAGCCCCCCTCAGATCCCAGCCCCCCCTCAGACCCCAGCCCAGCCCCCCTCAGATCCCAGCCCCCCCTCAGACTCCAGACCAGCCCCCTTTAGATCCCAGCCTCCCCCAGACCCCAAACCAGCTCCCTCAGATCCCAGCCCCCCAGATCCCAGACCAGCCCCCCTTAGATCCCAGCCCCCCCAGACCCCAGCCCAGCCCCCTCAGATCCCAGCCCCCCCTCAGACCCCAGACCAGCCCCCTTTAGATCCCAGCCCCCCAGACCCCAGCCCAGCCCCCCTCAGATCCCAGCCCCCCAGATCCCAGACCAGCCCCCCTCAGACCCCAGCCCAGCCCCCTCAGATCCCAGCCCCCTCAGATCCCAGCCCCCTCGGACCCCAGCCCCCCTCAGACCCCAGCCCCCCTCAGACCCCAGCCCAGCCCCCTCAGATCCCAGCCCCCTCGGACCCCAGCCCCCCTCAGACCCCAGACCAGCCCCCTCAGATCCCAGCTCCCCTCAGACCCCAGCCCCCCTCAGATCCCAGCTCCCCTCAGACCCCAGCCCAGCCCCCTCAGATCCCAGCCCCCTCGGCCCCAGCCCCCTCAGACCCCAGCCCAGCCCCCCCCAGCCCTTGTCCCCCATCCCCGTCCCCCCCGCCCCTCAGGCCCCGCCCCCCAGCGCCCCCCGCTTCGGCGCCTCCGGCGGCGCGGCCCAATCCCGTTATCCCGCCGCGCCGCCGCCTCGCTCCTATTGGTCGGGACGGCTGAGCGACGTGCGGCGCAGCCAGTGCGCGGCGCGGCCGCGGCCGGGGGCGGGACATCCTGCGTGCCGTGCGGTGCGGGCCGCCCCCGCCGCCTGCCCGGTGCTGCCGCGGCCTGGGCTGGGCCTGCCCGCGCCCGGTGCCCCCCGCGCCCGCCGCGCCCCCCGGTGCCGCCATGCCACACAGCTTCAAACCCGGGGACCTCGTCTTCGCCAAGATGAAGGGCTACCCGCACTGGCCGGCCCGGGTGAGACCGCGGGGCCGCGCCGCGGGGGGGACGGGCCGGGAGGGGGGCGGGGGTCCCGGACCAGGATGGGGGCGGGATCGGGAGGGGGGACTGGAGACGGGATAAGGACTCGTACCGACCCCCTGACCCCGGACCGGAGGCCCCTGCCGGGATGGAGATGCCATAACGGTACCTGTACTGGGATGGGGATCCCGTACCGGGATGGGGGCACGGTACCGGCGTGGGAACACGTACCGGGATGGAGATGCCGTAACGGGACCCGTACCGGGATGGGACGCCCTGTACCGGGGTGGAGATGCTGTAACGGTGCCTGTACCGCGATAGGAGGGTCGGTACCGGGATGGGGACCCGGTGCGGGGACGGGTGTCCCATTCGGGGTGAGGGACCCATATCGGTATCTGTCATGGAGTGTGGTCCGGTGCTGGCATGAGGGACCTGTCCCAGCACACAGACTGGATTGTGGGGTCGCATCCCAGCGCCCGTACTGGATTGGGATGTCCTGTACTGGGATGGGGCCCAGTACCAGTGTGGGGTGTCCCATTCTGGGCTGGGAGGTCCCATTCCAGCACCTCTACTGGGATGGGGGCCCAGGACTGGAATGGGGTGTCCCGTACCGGAATGGGGGACCCCATATCAGCCCCTGTCCTGGGATGAGAGTCCAGCCCTGGCTCAGAGATCCTATATGGGAGCTCATGTCAGGACGGGAGCTCGGCACTGGGATGGGATCCTGCCCTGGGGGGGTCTGGGGCTCTGTCCCGAGGGGACACTCTGGGTGTGACATGGCTGGGGGGCTGCTGTGAGCGCTCACGGTGCGGGATCAGCGGGTGCTGCTGCACTTTGGGGGAGTTATTTGGGATGCTGGAGTGCGCGGGGAGGGGGACAGCTGGTGCCACCGCCCGGGTGACAGTGTTGTGCCGCGGTGCTGCTGGAGAGCGGGAGCTGCTTTGGGATGTGCTCAGCTGGGGGTGCTCGGGGGCTCTGCGGGGTCCCTGGGAGCAGCCGAGGGTGTGGCAGGTTCATCCACCGCCCCTGGATGGGAAGAGACTGGCAGGTGGAACCGTGTGGGATCGGGGAGCTCAGGGGGCCGGAGTCGACGCCGCTTGGCTGCACCTCGCCGTGAGATCTGGGATTGCCGCTCCTGCCGGGACAGCCCCTCTGCTTTAGCTCGCTTGCTTTTTGGGGAAGGGTCCCCCCACCCCGAAGACCTCCCCAGCACCCCCTGCGCACCCCGAGGCTCCCCCTGCCCGCGGCCCAGACCGCCCGGAGCACAGAAGACGGGGTGTCCGGCCGGCAGCGGGGCTTTTCCTGCGGCCGGGCTCCAGCCAGGAAGGACTCTGCGGCCGCTCAGCCATCGCCCCCCGCCCGCGCTGCTGGGCTCCCGGCCATGGATCCCGGGGGAGTAGCACAAGGCCCACGTTGCCCACAAGACCTCGGTGCCGGATCCTTCCCGTTACTCTGGTAGAGATCCCGCAGGGACTCGGATCCGTAGCCAGGGCCCCGTCCGGGTGCTTTCCTGCCGCGCTTGGCTCCAAGCGGGTGCTGGACCCGACGCCGCTTGCCGGGGCTGAGGACGTGTCACCGCTGTCTCTGACCTCCTCGTGCTTTGGGTTTCCTTTCAGATCGATGACATCGCGGACGGCGCCGTGAAACCCCCCCCGAACAAGTACCCCATCTTCTTCTTCGGCACCCACGAGACGTAAGCGCTGCCTCGCTCCCCCCGCTGGGCTCTGCCTCTGCTCCGGCCTCACCTCTGCTTTGTCTCTCTCCAGCGCCTTCTTGGGCCCTAAAGATCTGTTCCCTTACGAAAAATATAAAGACAAATACGGAAAACCAAACAAGAGAAAAGGCTTCAACGAGGGCTTGTGGGAAATCCAGAACAACCCCCACGCCAGTTACAGTGCCCCTGCGGTGAGTGTGGGCTGGGCAGGGGAGGGGGCAGCAGCCCCTCTGTCCCCCCAAGTCACTCCTCCTGTCTCTGCTTCTCCTCGCTGCCGTGCCGATTGCTTCCAGCTTCCAGCTTGGCTTCCTTGGGGTAGAATTAGCTCCCCTCTCCTTCCCTGCCTTCTCCCTTTCTCAGGGAGTCCTCTCTCCTCATCTTCCTCCATAGAGGGCTTTCCCTCGGGCTTCCAGGAGCGCTGGAAGTTCGCACTTGCTCTGGAGGAAGATGCTTGTGCCCCGTTGTTGCAGTGGAAACGGGGTCGTGCTTTGTGCCGCTTGCCCAAAATCGCGGGGCTTTTGTTGTCAGAACAAGAACTTGAGGCTTGCTCATCCCTGGCTCCTGGATCTTCTTGTGGACTGTTGGGAGGTCCCCTTCTCCATCCATTCCCGAGGTTCCCGAGCCCTCCAGCGGGATTTGGAGCAGGCCATGCCAGGGGATGGCTCTTTGTCAGCTGCTCGCGGGAGCATCTCATGACCTTAATTGGGGTCCAATTTATTGTGTAAAGATCATCCCAGGAGGCGTCGGCTTCATAGGCTGAAGAGGCAGGGGAAGGTTTGTAGGGTGAGCGACAAGGTCGAGGTGGTCCCTGGAGGTTGGCAGGTGCAGGGAATGAGCCCCCCGGGCCATGCCATGGCCGGGGCAGCAGTGAGGATGTGGTTTGAGGGGCAGGGGTGGGGAAATGGTCCACCCAAAACTGTGGCTGTAGGGTAAGGTGAGGCTGTGGAGGTGCTTGAAAACCTGGAGGTTGGTAGTGATGAGGGAAGCAGCACCTGCCATGGCCAGGAATCTGCTGGGAACTCCCATCAGGGATGAGGGACCCAGCGAGGCTGAGGGTTCAGCAACACCCACTGCGTCCTGTGGGTGAAAGGAGCAGGAGAAGACTCTGAAGTTTCCTTGGCTTTGAGACGTGAGTGAAGCCAAGGGTGAGGAGAGGCTTTTCAGCAGCTGCAAGAATCCTGGCTCTAGGAATGTCAGTGCTGCCACACACAAAGGAGCAGCCCAGAAGATGAAGTTGGGCTGTGAGGAACCTCCTGATGGACTGGAGAAACAAAAAGACCTTCAGGAAGCAGGACACAGGAGATCCCACCTGGGAAGAGCACGGTGGCCACCCGGACTCCTTGTGTGGACCGTTTGCGTGTGCGAAGAGGACAGGAAGAGGCCTGATCCAAGTGGAGGCAGAAGGAGAGGCTGAACCCAGCCACCCCGGCTTGTCTGGCGCCGTTAGGGCAGAGCGGGGCTGGGCTCTGCTCCCGGCTCCACGCTGCTCCAGGGATTTTGGCAGAACGTGAGGATGGGGGGCAGAGGGCAGGAAGCAGCAGCATCCCGGGAATGTGTCACTGGCGCTCTCGGAGTGGTGTGTGAGGGGCTGTGGGAAGGGGTGCAGCGCTCCCGAGGAAGGGCTGGTGTCCGGAGCCGCTCCGGAGGGATCCGTGCTGGGAGGGGAGGCTGCCCTGCGCTGCTCTGCACGCCCAGCTCTGCCCTCCTTTGCTCCCCACCCTTGGTGCCCCCTCTCCCTCCTCTCCTGCCCGCCCCAAACACCCCACAGGCTCCCCTAACCCCGCTGTCCTCCCGCTGCCTTTAGCCTGCGAGCTCCTCCGACAGCGACGTCCCCGAGAACGACCCCATGGCGGGGAGCGATGCCGGGGACGACGAGGACGACTCTGCCATGGCCACGGTCCCCACGGAGAAGGTGGACAGTGATGAGGACTCGGATCGAGGCAGTGACCACAGCGGGCTCAAGAGGAAATCCTTGGCCATGAAAGTGAGTATGGGCTGGGGACGGGAGGGTGGCCTGGCCAGGGGACACCGTGGCTCCACCACGGAGCTTTCCTCAAGCCCACTATGGCAGGAGGTGGTGGAGAAACCAACTCCCTCTGGATTCTCTGGTGGGAAATGGGGCTCAGCATGGTTTTGGGGGCCTCACAGCTGTCTCATGATGCCTGTGGGGTGGGGGGAATGGCCAGTCCTGGTGGGGTTTGCAGCCTGGAGGAGAATCCAGAGCTGCAGATCTGAGTGCAGCTGTTGCAGGGCCGGTTGGGAAAATTTGGAGAAAACCCTTCCTGGGAAGCATTTGCTTTCCAGGGTGGGTAGAAAAGGAGTGGGCTTCTCTCATCTTGTCACCTCTCCCTTGCCAGATGCCAGTGACAAAACGGCCTCGGAAATCCTCCAGTGACCTGGATCAGGGCAGCCCCTCTGTCACAGAAGAGGAGAACTCAGAAACGTCTTCCGAGTCAGAAAAAAACAGTGACCAGGTGAGAGGATTTGGGGAACCTGACTGGCTTGATACTATGGTGCCACTGTTCCACATTGCCTCATATTTCTGTTTTCCTCCAGGACTTCACCCCTGAAAAGAAGCCAGTGGCCCGGGCTCCACGGAGGATGCCGGCAGCAGGGAGGAAGAAGAAGGTAAAGGACCCCTAATCTGAGGGAGGCTGGAGAGGAGTCAGGGTCTGCGCTGTGGGGAGGGGGGAGCAGGGGTGGCAGGGCTGTGCCCTGGGCTGGAGCACCCAGAGGGACCTCACAGGTCCCTTGGCGACCTGCTGGGGCTTGGGATGCTGGGATTTGGGCACTGCTGGGTTTGGGGGCACTGCTGGGACTGGAGCACTGCCACCCCACTGCCACCCTCCATCCCAGCCCTGCTCTCTGCCTGCAGAAAGTGGAGTCTGGCTCTGACTCCGACTCCAAAGTGGACTCGGATCTGGAGATGGGAAACACCACCGTGGACATGACCAAGTCAGACTCGGACTCGGACTCAGATGTGTCGGTGAAAAAGGCACCACGAGGCCGCAAACCAGGTACCCCCAGGACAGCTCCTGCTCCTGCTGCTGCTCCTGCTGCTGCTCCTGCTGCTGCTGCTCCTGCCACCACCTCGGGATGCGAGCATGGGAGCTCGGGCATTCCCAAGGCTCTGGGTTCCCATCCCGAATTGTGGGCACATTCCAGAACCCCTCTGCCTCTGCACCTCAGGGCTGTTTTAACAGAGGGACCTCCAGGGCTCTGCTGAACGTGTTCCCGTTGTCTTGCAGCTGAGAAACCCCCTCCCAAGCCCCGGGGCAGGAAGCCAAAGCCAGAGCGTGTCCCCAGCAGCTCCAGCAGTGACAGGTGAGGTCGGCTGGGACACTGTCACCCTTGGGCTGGCCTGGGGGTCACGCAGGGGTCCGAGCCTGCCCTGTCCTCGCAGTGACAGCGACAGCGACGTGGATCGCATCAGCGAGTGGAAGAGGCGGGACGAGGAGCGGCGGCGGGAGCTGGAGGAGAAGAGGAAGAGGGAGCAGGAAGAGGAGATCCGTCGGCTCCGGGAGCAGGAGAAGGAGGAGAAGGAGAAGAGGAAGGAGAAGGCAGAGAAGGGCGAGGAGGTGCACTCGGACTCGGACAGCAGCGCCGAGGATGAAATGGCCAAAAAGGGCCGGAGAGGCCGGGCCAAGGCTCCGTCTTCCTCGGACTCTGAGCTGGAGCAGGAGAAGGAGGTGAGTGGGGAGCTGGGGGTGGATGGACAACCTGTCACCTCCCTGTCAGGCCAGCAGGGACCTCCAGGTGTGGCAGGGACCTGCCCTCGTGGTCTTGGGTTACCCTGTGGCTGCCCACACGGTGTTGGGAAGGGTTGTGTCCGTGGCATATCCGTGCCTTGGAGTGGGAGCTCTTCCCCTGGCCCAGGATGCCTCATCCCACTGTGGGCCTCACATCTGGCACAGGGTGCCCAGAGCAGCTGTGGCTGCCCCTGGATCCCTGGCAGTGCCCAAGGCCAGGCTGGACGGGACTTGGAGCAGCCTGGGACAGTGGGAGGTGTCCCTGCCCATGGCAGGGGTGGGATGGGATGAGCTTTAGGGTCCTTTCCACCCCAAACCATTCCATGATTTCCAAGATGCTCTTCTACCACAGTCTTGGGGTTTGCTCCACTGTCCCCCTGGAGCCTTTGGGAGCGTGTGGGGTGACCGTGTGCCATGGGGTGACCATGTGCCATGACAGTGGGGTGACTGTGGGGTCACCATGTGCCATGGAGTGACCATGTGCTCTGGTGTGGGGCAACTGGGGTGCCCCTGGGCCGTGGGGGTGGCCGTGGGGCGGCCGTGGGTACCAGCGTGGCGTGGCCGTGGCTCCGTCTGCGCCACAGCGGGGAGGGCTCTGCCGCTCTCCCTGCATTGTTCTCTCCTCCAAGGTAAAGAAGCCGGCGAAGAAACAGCCCTCGGAGTTGTCAAGGAAACCAAATCAGAAGGAGAAGAGGGGCCGAGCAGAGGAGAAGCCACGGAACAAGTCAGCATCTCCACCTCTCCCCTCCCTCCCTTTCCTCCTGGGAATGGGGCTGTTCCTGCGTGGCTCCAGCCCTGGCACCCTGGGGTGGGGATGGGGCTCGTGGGGCTGCAGCACCTGCAGAGGGGCTGGGCTTGTTCCTTCCCTCCTCCTGAGCTAAAGGGGCTGGAGGAGCTGTTGGGGGTTACCAGGATGGCATTCTGTGGTGTTTTCTGTCTCCTGGGGCCTTTCCTGTCTGCACTGTGGGGAAGCTGGGGCACAGGGGAGCTGCCACCAGGATGGAGGGGTCTTGGGATGCTCCAGCCGGTGCCATCCCCCTTGTTAGCCCAGTGTGATCAGGGGGTTCACCACAACCATTCCCCTCTTTCCTTCCCTTCCCACAGACCTCTGAAAGTGGAACGAGGCCGGAAGAAATCCGACCCAATCCCCGAGAGGAGGATGGAAAAGAAAAAGGGTGAGAGACCCACTGCTTCCCATCACAGAGGGGAGGAGAGGGAGGGGAGGGCTCCAGGGTTGGTTGCCCCATCCCTGGGACAGGGAGGGATCAGTGAGGTTGTGCCAGGGTCTTTCCCAGCAGTGCTGTGATCTCAGGATCACTTCCCTGACATTCCCTCCCCATCTTGGCGCGCCCCAACCCATCCTCTCCAGAGACATTCCCAGGGCTGTGCTCGACTCCGGACGTGCAGGAGGACACAGACCCCTGCCTGGGAGTGATCCCAGTCTCCAGGGCAGATCCTAGGCTTTGGGCAGGGCTCTGGGCTCTGCTGGTGCCCTGACACCTCGGCCTGTGTTTCCCTCTCTGTTCCAGAGCCCACAGTGGAAGAGAAACTCCAGAAACTTCACAGTGAGATCAAGTTTGCGCTGAAGGTGGATAACCCGGTGAGTGCCGACACTGCGGCCTGGCCTGGGACAGCCCTGCTTGTCCTTGCCTGGCTGTGATACCCGGGAATGCTCCTCCTCCTCCTCCCCCCTCTGGGGGTGCTGGGAGGCCCCAGGTGCCCCCAGGGCAGCTCCTGATCCCAGTGCCCTCCGTGCAGGACATCAAGCGGTGTCTGAACGCACTCGAGGAGCTGGGCACGCTCCAGGTCACTTCCCACATCCTCCAGAAGCACACGGATGTGGTGGCCACGCTCAAGAAGGTAGAGCAGAGGGCTGAGCCCTCCCTGGGGCAAGTGGGGAGCCTGCCTGGTCCCCCAGCTCTAAGAGGGTCCCTCCTCCCGCTCCCTGGGGCAGATCCGGCGCTACAAAGCCAACAAGGACGTGATGGAAAAAGCGGCCGAAGTCTACACCCGGTTGAAGTCGCGTGTGCTGGGACCAAAGATGGAATCCATCCAGAAAGCCAACAAAGCCGGGCCTGAGAAGGACAAGGGGGAGGCGGAGAAGGGCCAGGAGAAGCTGTCAGGAGTGGAGACACGGAATGAGAAGGGGGAAGAGGAGACAAATGCTGGTAACATTCCTGAGCATCCCTGAACGTCCCGGGACTGTTCCGGCCTTGTCCGGGCACGTCACAGTCCCCTCCTTAGGGCATGGCCTGTCCTGCTGGAGACACGGGACATGGGGAGGTGGAGGGATCAGCAGCTCCAGCCCTGCTTTGCTGGAGTGCCAGGAGTGGGAAAGGGCTGGATGTGGAATGCAGCGAGGGCAGAGGGCAAACCTCAAGCCCCAACGCCCGGGCTCTGAGGGCCTCTGTGCTGGTTTTTGCCCCAGGACGGCTCCTCCCTGCCAGCCTGAGCTCTGGTCCAGGCACAAAGGAATGTGGAGATGTCCTTGGACACTGGCTCAGGCTCTTGCACAGGGAGTGGTGACTAGGATCTTCCACCCTCGGAGCCAGGTCCCTGCCTGGGGCCGTCCCAGTGATGCTGCAAGAGCCTTCCCAGAGGAACTGACAGGGAAAATCCACCCTGACGGTGCCTCTGGGCTGGAGAGATGGAGGTTTTGGGGTTGCAGCTGTGGGGGTCAGGCCAGGCCTGGGGTCCCCTCAGGACCAGGGACAGCCTGTGGCCGTGGATCCTCAGCCCACGAGGGTTGGGATGGATGAGAGGATCCAAGAGCCTGAGCCTCTCTCTCTTCCCTTCAGACCTGTCCGGTCCTGTGAATGGTGAATCCCTGTCCCAAAAGTCAGAGGGCACAGAGGAGAAGGACAAGAGCCAAGGGCCAGGAGCTGGGGAGCTGGAGGCGTCCACAGAGGAGCCCCACAACAAGTGAGTGTGGGGGCAGGGCTGGGGGCCGGAGCCCCCCCGATCGCTGGGCTCTGCAGGGATGATTTGGGGGCATCCCATGGGTTGTGAAAGGGTTCTCCCAGCTTGGGAAAGAGCTGGGATGTGGGAGAGGGACCGGGGGAGGCAGAGGGGCAGGGGGGGCTGAGCTCTGCCTGCCCCTGCCCTCCCCCAGCAGCATCCAGGACTATCCCAAGGCCGGGCTGGAGCAAGCTCGCGGGGAGTCAGAGGCTGTGGATGAGGAGGAGGAGGAGGAGAGCTGAGGAAGCAGCTCCCACCTGGAGGAGGAGGAGAGGCTGTGAAGGGAGAGCAGCCTCTGCCTCGTCCCCTGCCCGAGTCACTTCACTAAGTCCCACCGTAGCCGATGTCCTTGGTCTTGTCCCGTGTCCCATCCCTGCGGAGGCACCACCCGCGGGTGGGCTGTGCTGGTGTCTGTATTTGTCCCCCTCTTTGTTTTTAATTTTTTGTTTTGGTTTTTTTTTTCCCTCCTACCTAATTTCTTGTGATTTCAACCGACATGAAATGAATATAAAGGGTTTTCTAATGAAAAACACAAGGAACCCCCGTGTCTCTTTCTTGAGGCATTGCTGGCTGGGACAAGGGGAGGACCCCAACCCCCCTGCCCACGGTCAGGGCTGGCAAACACCCCATGGGTCCCCAAATTCCCTCTGGCCAGGATCAGGCACTCAGGGGATGCTCCAAGCCCCTTTCCCCACCATCATGAACCTCTCTCCATCCAGAGGCAGCTGCCGGGGCCGGATCCCTCTGCCCCAGGGGTGGCAGCAGGGCTGGGCACCAACTTTTTGGGGTAAAAACAGAGTAAAAAGGGTGTGTTCTCTCCTAACTGCACCAGGGAGGGACTGATTCTGGCATCCTCCTGCCCGTGCTGGGCAGCAGCTCAGTGTTGGTTTCTTTGCTCTTTTGCAACGCTCCAGAGCTTTTGTCCATGTCCAATAAAGAATTCCCGGCTCCACCCGGCGCCGCCTCCTCTTTGTGCCCCGACCCCCGGGGGAGGATGCCCCGACCCCCCCTCGGAGGCTGCAGTAACTCTGCCCTAGGGACACTTGGGGTTTTCTTTTTCCAGGGCTGATTTCACACTCCCTCCATAAACAAGACCCAAATAAAGCCCAAAAAATCCCGAGTGCCTCTTGCCCCACTGCTGGGAAGTGGGAGGCCCCCTCCAACACCCCACTCCTGATCCCACTGCCAGGTCCTCTCCTCCCACCCCTGCTCCCACAGGGGCAGGGACAGGCTGGGGGGTCTGTCTGGGGAATGGGGGCCCAGGACATGGGGGTCCCCAGGTCTTGGGGTGGGGGTTGTTCCTCCAGAGCCCAATTCCTCCCCCACACCCCCAAAGAAATCTCAGTCCAGTGCAAAACTAACCAGAGTTTATTGTTTCTTGTGCTGTTTTGACCCTACAAGGCCAGGGGTTTGAAGGCACCGAGGTCATGGGGGACCCCCAAGAGGCACTTGGGGCAGCCAAGGCACATCACTGCAGGTTCCCAGCAAGGGGACAAGGGACGGAGCTGGGGCAGGCAGGAGGGTCCCCACAGAGGCAGGCACAAGGTTCGGGGGGCTGGGGGCGAGTTAGCAAAGGCTCCTAACGAGGCTTTTTTGGAGGGGAAGCAGCCCAGAATGGCTACTCCGTCTCCACCCGGCGCTGGCCCGAGGGGGCGAAGGGTCCCACGAGCCACGTCAGGGGGGTGTTGAAGGCCACATGCTCCACCAGCTCGTCCATCAGCTGCCGGGCTTTGGTGGCGTGGTCGCGGGCTCGGGCCAGCACGGGGCCCGTCACGCCCTGCAGGGAGGTGACGGAGGCCAGCGCTGCCCGCAGCTCCTCCACGTTGTGCCGGACCTGCCCCGCCATGTCCTGGATGCTGGCGGGGAGGCCCTGCAGGCTGGACACCAAGGGCTGGCAGGAGCTCTGGAGCTGCTGGGTCAAGCCCTGCAGCATGGTCAGCGTGCCCGACTCCACCGTCTGCGGGGGGACACGGGGGGTGAGGGCGGGGGGACACGCCGGGTCACCCCGGGGACCTCCTGCCCTGCTCCTACCTCTGGTGGCACCTGGTCCTTGCCACCGCCCGGCTGCTTCTTGCTCCACTCCAGCCACAGCTGCTGCAGCTTCTCCTGCCCTCCCTGCAGCTTCTGGTCCATGCCTTGCCTCAGGTGCTCCACCTGGGAGAGGGGCACAGCCCGGCTGGGTGGGGGGACCGCCAGGGGACACCCCAGGGTGGCACGGGGGTTGCAGGGCTAGGTCTTACCAGGTCGAGGGTGCGCTGGAGCTGGGCCAGCAGGTCCTGGCTGCTCTGGCGGGCGCTCTGCAGTTTGCCCAGGGAGTGCTGGAGCGCTCGGTGCTGGAGCTTGGTGGAGAGCGAGCCCAGGCGCACAAAGTAGCTCTGCTGCTGCCTCTGCTGCTCCGGCTCGAAGCCGTCCACGGCCGTGGCCAGCTTGGCTGTTGGACAGGAGCTGCTCAGGGGGTCCCAGCACCACCATCACCACCCCTGCCCTGCCCAGACTCTGCCCACCCCTCTCTGGAGGGTTGAGATCAGCTGCTCACCCAGCTCCTCATCCGTCATGGGCAGGTAATGGTCCACCAGCTCCTCCGACTTGCCCAGCACGGAGCCCACGCCGCTGGCCACCATCTGGCCCACACTGGAGCCCACAACGGTGCTGACGCCGCTGCTGACAGCGGACCTGGTCAGCTCCATGCCACCCTGCACAGCCCCTTTGGTCATGTCCATCACACCGGTCACCCGGCTGGTCACCGCGTCCTTGGCACCGGCCACAGTGCTGGTCACTGCATCCTTGGCCCCGGCCACGGTGCTGGTCAGCACATCCTTGGCCCCTGTCACCGTGGAGGTCACCAGCAGTTTGGTGTCCGAGATGAGCTGGGGGGACACACAAACCTCTGTTAAGCACTGGGGGACCCCGAGCGTGTTGCCCACCCCAGCCCAGCCCTGCTCAGTACCTTCTCGGGGGGCTGCTGCAGGATGGGCAGCTTCTCCTCCAGCTTGTCCAGCCCTTTGCAGGCGAATTCATTGGCGGTGGAAACTGGAGATGTGAAAATAGGTGAGTTTAGCACCCTGCTGCCTTGCAGGAGCTCTGCTAGGGCCAGGTTTTGGGGTACCCCAGCCCTCAAGGGGTGCTGCTGCCTCCACCTTCCCCAGCCCTTTGCAGGTGTATTTTTTGGTAGAACAAACAGAAATAAGGAAAAAACTTCTCCCTCTCCCGCTGCCTTGCAGGAGCTCTGCTAGGGCCAGGTTTTCCATCACCCCAAAATCCATGGGGTGCTGCCCCCACATCTTTTCTTCCTCCAGCTTCTCCAGCCGTTTATTCCTTGGCCATACAAACCAGAGACACAAAACCGGGTCCTCCCTCTCCTGCTGCCTCACAAGAGCTCCATGAGAGCAGTTTCGGGGTCCCCCAGCCCCCGTGGGGTGCTGTCCCCCCCCCCCCCGCACTCACTCTGGGGCTCCAGCCGGGTGAGGAGGGGCTGGGCCCCGCTCACTGCTGCTGCTGTCAGCGTCTTCACCCCCTTCTCGGCGGCGTCGCAGACGGAGCGCACGTAGGGGTGGCTCTCCTTGGTGCAGGCGTAGGCCGAGGACACCATGTCGTAGGCAGAGCTCACCAGGGGCAGGTTGGCCACGCGTGTCCCGATGCTCTGGGGCCCAGAAGTGCTCGGGGTGAGCGTGGGGGTGAGGGACCCCCAAATCTCACATGGAGCGGGGTGTGCTGTGCGCTTCCAACCCCCCCAGGTGCTCCCATGGCTCTCCGAGCTCATCGGAGGGTGGGATAACCCCGATCCCTGTCTCCAAGCAGGGACCCCCTGAATCCCCCCCGAACCGCCCCCCCTTGCCCGCACTGACCTGCTGCTCCTCTGCCTTGGGCTGTGCCGGCGTGGGCTCGCTGGTGGCCATGGTGGGGCTGGGGGGCACAGGACGTGACCGTGAGTGGGGTCAGACCCCCCCCAGCCCCCCTCCCCGAAGGGAGGATCCCAAGTTACCCCTCCCCGGAACGGGGCAGCTCCCACGCGGTTGGAGAAACCCGGGACAGGGGGGTCCCTGGGACTGGGACCGGGATCACAACCGGCATCACAGGCGGGATTGGGACCGGGATCAGAATCGGCACCAGGATTGACACCGAGACCGGCACCGGGACCAGAATTGCGATCGGGATCAGGACCGGGATCGCGATCCGTTCCAGGATTGCGATCGGAACCGGGATCGCAATCGGGATCGGAACCAGGATCGCGGACCGGACGCGGATCGTGCTCACCGCTGGCAGCTGGGCTCGGTTCGGTTCGGCTGGGCTCGGTCCGGCTGAGCGCAGTTGGGCTCCGGGCTCGCCCCGCTCCTCCCTGCCGCCCTTTATACCCCGGAGCCCGCCCCGAGCGCATGTGACCGGAGCCGCCCAGCGGGGCCGGCCCGGGGCGGCCCGGGAGCAGCGACCCGACGGCAGCGCGGGGCCGGGACGGCAGCCAACCCCCGGGACCGGGACCGGGACCGGGACCGGGATCCCCAACCCCCGGGAACCGCCTGCACCGAGTCCCCCGCCCAGCACCTGATCCCCCGGGACTGGGCTGCACTGAGCCCCTGGAACCCCATTCCTCGGTCAGTGCTGCACTGACCCCCCCTCCCTGGTACCGGCTCCCCCGGGACTGGGCTGCATTGACACCCCCTGGGGACCGGACACCCCCGGGATCGGTCTACACCGACCCAATTCCCCGGGATCCGGCTGCAGTGGCACCCCGAGCCCGGAACCAGAGACCTCCTCCCCCGGCACTGGATCCCCGCCCCCGACCTTCCCTGGCACCGGATCCCCCAGGACAGACCCTGCCCGGACCCCCCGAGCATCCCCTCCCCTCGTGCGGGTGCCAAGCACGGGGTCCCGGTGCTCCCCCACACCTGGCCCGGTGGAGTTGGTCAAACTGGTCCCAGTGCGTTCCGGCGGCAGGAGGATGGGCAGTCCTGGGGTGCCCAGTGTCGCCCCACCGGGTGCTTGTGACGTCGGGGATACCCCGGGGCGGACCCAGCCCCGCGGCGGTGACAACCGGGACAAAGTTCGGTGCCACACGGCTGCGGGTCACAGTCCAGACGTCCTGGCACCTTGTGGCACCCTCCATCCCAGCACCCCACGGAAATCCGTCCCACTGTCCCACCTCGGCACCCCCCATTGGACCCCCCCCCAGCTCTGCCGCCCACGCAGAGCCCCCCGGTGAGCCCGGCACGGTGGCTCTGCCACAGCACTGCAGGCTCTGAGTCACTTTAAGGCCAAAAAAGTTGTTTTCTTCCTCTTTAAACTGGTTTGAAGCTGTTAAGACACGAAATCCCAGTGCTCCTGGGGCTCAGGGCAGCCCTGGATCCCAGACAGACTCACGCTGTGTCCTGCTCATGCCACCATCCCCACAGGAGTCCGCAGCTGCGACAATGGGGTCCCAACCGTGCCACTGAGTCCATCGTCTCCACATTCCCGGTGGGATTTGGGTTCGTGGCTCTGGGTGGGTGCTCCCCCAGCTCGGTGGCACCGGTGGCTCAGTGCTGGCTGCAGACCGGGGGGGCAGTGGGCACCTGGCGCGTCCCCCCCACGGTGACACAGCCCTCCCACTTGGACATGTCCACTGGCACATCCTCCGGATACTCCACGAGCGCGGGGGCGAAGGGTCCCACGAGCCAGGGCAGGGGCGTGTGCTGCCCCACGTGCTCCAGCAGCCCCTCGAGGTTCAGCTGCGCCCGCGTCACCGTGTCCCGGCTCTGCGCCAGCACCAGGCCTGACAGGTCCTGGAAGGAGCGGGCGCTGGCCAGGGAAGCCTGGACGCCCTCCACGCCGTGCCAGACATGTCCCGCCGTCTCCTGCACGCTGCTGGGGAATGCCCGGGCACCGGCGGCCAGGTGGGAGCAGGCGGCATGGAGCTGGTGCAGGAGCCCGCGGAGCATGGCCAGCGTCCGAGCCTCCACCTGCGGGGTGGGCAGCAGGCAGCGGGGGCTGGGGGTGATGGACCCCAACCCCGCCTGGATGGACACACACCTGGACCCTGTGGCTGCTGTTCCAGCCCTGCTCCAGGTGTCACCACCCCAGGTGTCCCCTTGCCACGTGTCCCCACCTCAAGGGACTCAATAGCCGCCGTCCCCACCCTCTCCAGATGGCCCCATCCTTGGGTGTCCCCCACGGTCCCCCCGCCCCGTACCTCGCTGTCCTCCATGGGCACCGCGTCCTGCTGGCTCCACTCCAGCCACAGGCGGTGCAGATGCTCCTGGGTGCTGTGCCAGGGCCCGTCCGCGCCCTGCTGCCCCTCCTCGATCTGGGGGGAGGTTCAGCCGGGTGGGAGCACACCTGGGGGTGCCTGGGGCTGGCACGGGGGCTGGCACGGTCCGTGCCCCATCCTTACCAGCCGTATGAGGTGGTGGAGCTGGGCCAGGAGCCGCTGGGTGCGGTGCCGTGCCCGCTGCAGGTCCCCCAGCGAGCGCCGCAGGGCCCGGTGCGGCAGCTTGGCCGACAGGGAGCCCACGCGGACGAAGTAGCTCTGCCACCGCCGCTGCCGCTCCAGTGTGGCCACCTCTGTGCCCGTGGTCACCTCTGTGCCCGTGGTCACCTCCGTGCCCGTGGCCACCTCCGTGCCTGTGGCCACCTCCATGCCTGTGGCCACCTCTGTGCCTACTGCCGCTGCTGTGGGACCAGGGGTGAGGGCATCGTGGCTGGGCCATCCCACACCAGGCACTGGAGCCCAGCGTAGGCACCCACGGGATGCTTGGCCACCAGGTCATGTGGAGATGCCACCCTAAGCCAGGCGGCCTCTGCGGTCACCTCAGCCATGACACGGGGCCAGCTCTGCCGAATGTCACCTACTGCCAAGCTATAAATACCCGGGCAGGCACATGGGACTATATTTGCCTTTGGGTTTCCAGGTGAGAGTTCACCCAGTGCCATCCCATGTCCTCCAGACAGGGACTGTCCCCTGCATGGGGTCATGGTGGCCTTGGTGCCTTGGCACTGCTGTGGAGCCACCACGTGTAGGCAATGCCAAGGTGGCACTGAGCAACAGGGTGAGGGTCCCATGGGGGCTTGGCACCCCGAGGTTCAGGAGATGGTGGGCACTCACCCAGCTCCTCGTCCGTCCTGGGGAGGTACTGATCCAGCAGCTCCTCCGATTTGCCCAGCACGGTGTCCACGCCTGTGGCCAGCAGCCGCCCCACACGGGTGCCCACCACGGCCCCGAGCGCCGAGCGTGTCCTTGCCACCGCCCCACTCACCGTGCACGACACCAGCTCCCTGGTCCCGGCCACCACCTGGGAGGGTACAGCACAGGGACAGCTTGTGCCAGCTCCTCACTCAGCGCTGGAGCGCTGCCCGTGTCCCCCGGGTGACGTTACCCTCTCGGGGGGCTGCTGCAGGATGGGCAGCTTCTCCTCCAGCTTGTCCAGCCCTTTGCAGGCGAATTCATTGGCGGTGGAAACTGGAGATGGGAAAATAGGTGGGTTTAGCACCCTGCTGCCTTGCAGGAGCTCTGCTAGGGCCAGGTTTTGGGGTACCCCAAAACTTGTGGGGTGCTGCTGCCCCTCCCATCCCCCAGCTTCTCCAGCCGTTTATTCATTGGTGATACAAACGGGAGATGTGAAACCAGGTCCTCCCTCTCCTGCTGCCTCACAAGAACTCCATGAGAGCAGTTTCGGGGTCCCCCAGCCCCCGTGGGGTGCTGTCCCCCCCCCCCCGCACTCACTCTGGGGCTCCAGCCGGGTGAGGAGGGGCTGGGCCCCGCTCACTGCTGCTGCTGTCAGCGTCTTCACCCCCTTCTCGGCGGCGTCGCAGACGGAGCGCACGTAGGGGTGGCTCTCCTTGGTGCAGGCGTAGGCCGAGGCCACGGCCCCGCAGGCAGAGCTCACCAGGGCCAGGTTGGCCACGCGGCTCACCACGCTCTGGAAGGGGGGGGGGGACAGTAAGATGGGGTCCCCAGAGCCACCCGCCACCCCCCTGAACCCTCTGTGCACCCCTACCTGCACCTCCTGCCCGGCCTCTGCCGGCACCGCGGCGTTTTGGGCTGACATGGCAGCGGCGGCTGCAGCAGAGAGAGATTTTGGGGTGCCATGAGTGGGTGAGACCGGTGGGGACCCCGCGGGGGATGAGACCCCCCCCCAGCACCTCCCAGCCCCTGCTCCCTGAGGGCTGAGAGCCACCAACTCAGGAGTGGGAGCGGCTGGCGGGTTCTGAGGGGCTCACGGGGGTGAAAGGGGCTTTAGGGTGGGCTTGGCCTTCTCCTCTGCCAGGATGCGCTGGGACTGGGTCCCCTCAACCCCTCTTGGGTCCCCCCAACCCCTCCCAGATCCCCACACCCCTTTTTGGGGCCAGGGAGGGGTTTTCGGGTGATTCAGCCGAAGCCAGACTGGATTTGTCTGTCGCAATCCCGCGCCGGGGACGTGACACCCGGCACCGCAGCCTCGGCCGGGGCAGCCCCCGGACCCCCGCAGGCAGCCGAGCCGCGGCAGCCGCCCCTGGCCCCGCAGCCCCCCCTGGCCCCCGGCAGCCGCCCCTGGCCCCCGGCAGCCCCCCCGGCCCCGGCAGCCCCCCACGGCCCCGCAGCCCCCCCTGGCCCCCGGCAGCCGCCCCTGGCCCCCGGCAGCCGCCCCCGGCCCCGTAGCCCCCCCGGCCCCGCAGCCTCCCCTGGCCCCCGGCAGCCCCCCCGGCCCCGTAGCCCCCCCGGCCCCGTAGCCCCCCCTGGCCCCCGGCAGCCGTCCCTGGCCCGGCAGCCCCCCCGGCCCCGGCAGCCCCCCTGGCCCCCGGCAGCCCCTCTGCCCTTTGGGGTCGCCCGTGGCACCCCCGGCCTGGCTCTGTGCTCTGCGGGGGACGAGTTCTGGGGGGATTCGGGGGGGCTTCAGGCAGGTCACTGGGGGGGACGGGTTCCCTTGGGACCCTGGGTGTGTTCCCTTGGGTTTCTAGGGGTGTCCCTCTGGTGTCCCTGGGGTGTTCCGGGGACCTCGGGACCCCTGACCTCCCCCGGACCCCACGGAGCCCCCCGGGGACCTCCGGACTTCCCGCGGGACCACCTGGAGCCCCCCTGGAGCCCTTCTGGAGCCCCTCGGGACGCCCCCGGCCCCACTTCCCACCCTCCCGCTCCCGCCAAGCCCCGGGCACGGTACTCACGGGGGTGGGGGTGGGGTTCTGCCGCGACCCCCGGTGGAGACCGCGACCCCCGAGCCCCGCCCAGCGCGGGCCCGCGGGGGCGGCGGGAGCCAATCAGAGAAGGGGCGGGGCCGGGTCTCCGCCAATGAGGGGGGAGGGCGGGGCCGGGGGGGCGGGGCTTGGGGCTCGGGGCGCGATCGTCGCGGGGCTCCGGGGGCAGCGGCGGGGACAGGAACGGCCCGGGGACAGCCCGGGGACAGCCCGGGGACAGGAACGGCCCGGGGACAGCGGCGGGGACAGCGGCGGGGACAGGAACGGCCCGGGGACAGGAACGGCCCGGGGACAGCGGCGGGGACAGCCCGGGGACAGCCCGGGGACAGGAACGGCCCGGGGACAGGAATGGCCCGGGGACAGGAATGGCCCGGGGACAGCGGCGGGGACAGCCCGGGGACAGGAACGGTCCGGGGACAGGAACGGTCCAGGGCAGCCCGGGGACAGGAACGGCCCGGGGACAGCGGCGGGGACAGCCCGGGGACAGCCCGGGGACAGGAACGGTCCGGGGGAAGCCCGGGTCCAGCCCGGGGACAGCGGCGGGGCCAGCCCGGCCCGGGCGGCGGGCAGGGACAGCCCGGTCCCCTTGCCACGTGTCCCCGCGCCGAGGGACCGGTGTTCCACCCCCGCTCCATGTGTCTCCACCCCAGGTGTCCCCATCCCAGGTGTCCCCTTGCCACGTGTCCCTTTGCCCCACCTCAAGACACTCAATGGCCGCTGTCCCCACACTCTCCAAGTGTCCCCATCCCAGGTGAACCAATTCCAAGAGACCCGATGGCCGCCAGCCCAGGTGTCCCCACGCCAGATGTCCCCACCTCTGGTGTCCCCACGCCAAGGACCCCAATGATTGGCGTCCCCAACCCCAAGGAGCCCAATGCCGGGTGTCACCACGCCACATATCGCCACATCAAGTGTCCCTTTGCCAGATGTCCCCAGCTGTTCCCGTGCCACCAGAGACACTCAGGGCGCCAGGTGTCCCCCAGCCCCTGCAGGTGCTCAGACCAGGGGAGAGCAATGCCTGAGGGGGGCAGTGGGGGGTGGGTGACCCCCGTGGGTGGCCTCGTAGGGCACGAGATGGCCGGGAAAGGGGACAGGTAGGGGACACGGCAGGTGTGGGGTGGCACGGGCAGGGACACGGTGCCGGCGCTGCTTCATCCCAGGGGAATTCGTGGGGAAAGTGGGATAGGGAGCCTCGAGGAGTCGGGACGGGGGGCGGGTGCGGGGGGAGGGGCGTGGGGGAGCACAGGAGTGTGGGGTGGAGGGGGGTACGTGGGGAGGGGCTGAGCACGGGTGGGTGCAGGAGTGTGTGCGCTGGGCTGTGCGTGTGCCCACGGCGGGGATGTGACCCCGTGTCCCCCCAGCCCTGTGTCCCCTAGCCCTGTGTCCCCCCAGCCCTGCGGCCCCCCGGCCGGTCCCGGCTCCCGGAGGTGGTCAAGAAGGTGCCGAGGCGGCGGCGGGGGAGTCGCCTCCGGTAACCGGGTGTTTATTGGGGCCGCGGGGTACAGCCCGCGGGCGGCCGCATGCATGGCCGCTGGGGGGGGGCTCTCGCCGCCCCCTGCCCTATTTACAGCCTGCCACCCCCTGGGGACCTGCAAGACCCCGGGGACCTGCCACTCCCCCGCGACACGCCACCCCGGGTGGGCGCCGGGCAGGGGTGGCACCGAAAGGGCACCCTTTGCCAGCAGAGAGTGGGTTCGGTGGGGACCCCCCAGCGGTGCCCCCCCACCACGGCTGTGCTTTCCAGGAGGGGGTGCCGGGGGGAAGGATGGGCAACCCCCAGGCTGGCACTGGGAAGGGGTTGACCCCAGACTGGGGGTGGGAGTGTACCCCATCCCCAGATAACGCCACATTCGGGGGGCTCCCAGCCCCCCGCACCAAAAATGTTCACCAGGTTCCATCACCACAACCAGTGCACCCCTGGCCGGGTGTCCCCAGGGGGCTGGCAGCACCCAAAAGCCCCCCGGGTGCCACTGACGGGCTGGGGGGCACAGCCCGGTGCCCGTGTCCGTGTGTCCATCCTGCTGCCTCCCAGGGATCCCCCTCCCAGGGTGCCGCGGGCCCTGGATCCAGCCTGGGGAGGGGACACGGTGGACGGCCCCCCCCGGCATATGGGACAAAACAGCCGGAGCGCGGGGCACTGCCCCACGCCAGCCGGGGACACCCCCAAACCCTATCCGGGGGCACCCAGGGGGTGCCTGTCCCCCCCTCACCCATGCAGCACCTCACCCCATGCCCGCGGCGCCTGCCCGGCCACCCCTCCCTGTCCCCAGGGAGCCGGGGGCCCCCTTCAGTGTCCTGGCGAGGGGGACGCACACAGGGTGGGACCCTATTTTCCCGAGGGAGTCCGCTCCACGCCGTAGCGCAGGAGGTGATGCAGGTCCGTCAGCGGCCGCGGGGTGCCCGGTGCCCGCGCTGCCCGGGCTGCCGTCCCGTGCCGCCCGTAGCCGCCCGCCGCCGCCTCGCCGCTGTTGAACGTGTGGTTCCTCTTGAGGTGGGCGCCGGGGCGGCCCGTGCCGTTGTTGGCGTTGAAGTTCAGCTGCTCGGGGTGCCAGGGCGGACCCTCGGTAAAGTCTCCACCCTCCCCGCTGGGTGCCGAGACCACCCGCCGGCGCTCGGGGCTGGGGTGCGGCGTCCCGCCGAAGTCGCCGTAGGAGCTGCGGGGTGGGCGGCGGGCGCCGGCGGGTGGGTGCTGCCGGGTGCGGGGACCCTCCTGAGGGTCCCGACCCCAATGCCCGTCACCTGAGGAGTCGCTGAGTTCGGCCTCCAGCTCCTGGTCCACCAGGATGGCGTGGCAGGAGAGGGGGATGCCCCGCGGCGGGCGGCCGGAGCCGCCGTGCCCCCGCCCGGCGCCCGCGGGGCCGGAGCCTCCAGGGTCCCGCAAAGCCGCGTTGATGATGTTGTGACTCTGCTCCCAGGTGCAGTTTTGGAGGGCGCCGGGGCAGCGTTTCTGCTGCAGCGGGGTCTGCTCCGGCGTGGGCAGCACCCCCGAGTCCAGGTCGTGTTGGGTGACCTTGCCCAGCTCCTTGGGCCACCCGTTGGGCATGAGCGGGGCCAGCAAGGCGCCGCGCGCCCGCCGCTCGCCCAGGCGGCTGACGCTCACCACCGACTCACTGTGCGCCAGGATCGTCTCCTTGTCCTTGCGCCGCGCCAGCTCCTTGCGGTCCCGGTGCCCGATGAACCAGCACACGCTGAAGCCGGAGATGACGGCGCCGATGACGAAGGCGGCGACGGAGGAGATCACCAGGAGGTTCACCGACACCAGCCCGTCCGGCTCGTCCACGAAGCTCTCCGTCACCAGCCCTGGGGTTGGGGACAAGTCAGGGGACCTGCGACTGCCACTGCAGCATCCCCGAGCCCGGGCCCGGCCCCGCACTCACCCTCGCACTCGCCCAGGTGGGACGTGCTGCCGCCGGCGATGTCCTGCTCGAAGGCCGCCCTGGGGGTGCAAAGGGGGGGTCAGTGGGTCCCTAATGGCCTGGCAGGGTTTCCCAGCTCCCTTCAGCGAGCAATGAGTTTGTTGGGGCTCAGCAATTGGGGGCTACAGGAGCCGGTGCTCTCTGGGGACCCCACTGTCCCTGCCAGCGTCCCCCAGGCCTGGCAGCGTTACCTGGGACTGGGTTCCAGGAAGATGCAGGAGCCCTCGGTTGTCCAGCCGCAGTAGGGATCCCGGCTCCCCAGGCAGTTCCTGGCAGGGGGCAGAGATGTCGGGGTCAGCTCTGATGGGGGGACACAACACCCCGACCCCCATGGCACCGTGCCGTGCCTCAGTTTCCCCAGCCATGCTCCCAGCCATGCTGAGCCCTGTCCAGCCAGATCCCAGCACAGGGTGAGTTCCTGGGACGTGAGGTTATGCAGCCCCTCCGCTCCTTGCACAGCCCCCACCAGCGAGCCCTGCCCACCCGAGGCACTCACTTCATGCAGCCCGAGTGCTGCTGGCAGCGAGCCACGGGCACCCTGGCCACGCACGGGGGGAAGGCCAGCAGCAGGGACCCCGCCGCCTTGTCCAGCTCCAGCCCCAGGAGCCGTCGCTCGTCCTCCGTGTCCCGGCCACACCTGGGGACAGGGCAGAGCTCAGCATAGCCTCAGGCCTGGTCCACAGGGCCCTCCACAGAGCCTGCCCTAGTCCAGAGGAGATTTTCTCGTCCATTCCCCCCACCCTTGCATCCCCCTGACCCATCCTCTCCATCCATCCATCCATCTGAGCAGCCCACCCACACCTTTTATCACCCCCTCTCCCTCCTCTGGCACCCTGGAACTCACCTCCCAGGCTGGTAGGTCTCAAACTCCTCCAGAAAGATGCTCTGGCTGCCAGGGGCGGTGGGCACGGGGCTGCTGGTGGCATTGGGCAGGATGAGGAACTTGAGTATGGTGCCGGTGCTGGAGCCCAGGAACACCACGGTGTGGTTGCCCCACGGCCCCGCTGCGTTGTCCACCACGATCTTGCGGAGCTGGTACCTGAGTGGGGGGAGGGAGAAGCGTTGTGGAAGAGCGGTGTGGGAGAGTCCCGGTGTCCCCAGGGAGGGGGGAACTGGGGCAGGGTGAGGGGACCCAGCCCCACAACCCCATCTCCAAGTCCCCATCCCCATCTCCAAGTCCCCATCCCCAGCCCTACATCTCCAGGTCCAGCCCCATAACCCTGTCCCCATCCCCACCCCCATCCCCATGTCCCCGTTCCAATTCCGTGTCCCTGTCCCCATCCCTGCTCACGCCCCAGCTGCCCTGCCGGCGGGAGGCTGAGGCCCAAGAGTGCCGCTTGATTAATTCCCCATCAAGCAGCAATTAAGGCAGATTTAATTAGGATGAGACAATCCTGACTGCAAAGTGTATGAGATTTATCAGCTCTCCCAGTGCATGGAAAGGCAGCACGGCAGGCTCTGGTCAGCCCCTCCAGCCCTCCCAGCCCTTCCCAGTCCTCCCAGTGCCCCCCAGTGCCCCCCAGTGCCCCCCAGCCCCCCCGGGCACCCACCGTGTCATGGTGCGGAGGATCCAGGGGGCGTTGCCCAGGGCCGGCACCGCCTCGTCCATCAGCGGGTGCGTCTTGACGAAGTTGAGGATCTCGTCGGGGAAGGCGCTGGAGGAGTTGTAGCGCATCCCCGGGGACGCGCAGCACCCGGGCCTGCGGCCACGGCACGGCTCAGTGGCGCTGTCCCCAGCCTGTCCCCAGCCGTGCTGGTACTGGCCATGGTTATCATCACCCCTGTCCCCACCCCTGCCCCTCACCGTGGCTTTGGCACCATGTCCTCGGGCACAGGTGTCCAGATGGACTCGGGTGACTTCTGCTCCCTG
Organism: Aphelocoma coerulescens; assembly: GCF_041296385.1. Lineage (NCBI taxonomy): Eukaryota > Metazoa > Chordata > Aves > Passeriformes > Corvidae > Aphelocoma > Aphelocoma coerulescens. Next base: position 4,775,305 of record NC_091041.1, on the reverse strand, counting down.
AACCGTCCCTCGAAGACGGCGGCCACTTGGGCCATGTCGAAGGCGCAGACGGCGGAGCCGGGAATGCTGTGGGGACACGGCTGTGGGGTGAACACAGGGAGGCCCCAGGGAGTGCGAGGGGCCCCGCAGATCCCAAATGGAAACAAGTCCAGATCCTGTACAGGACCCAGCCAGACCCATCCCACCACTCATCCGAGATCCCACTCTGGATCCAGCCTGGATTCCACCCAGATCCCAGCTGGCATCCAGCTCAGATCCCACTGAGGAACCATCCCAGATCATCCCTGATTGCTCACATCCCAGCTGGTCCCCAGCCCCACATCCCCATTCCCAACCCCGTGTCCCTGCTCCCAGCCCCACATGCCCATCTCCAGCCCCATATCCTAATCCCCAGCCTAACCCCCACATCCCCCATGGGCACTGAGGCACATTTTGGGACCCCATCCCAGCCTCGAGGGTCTGGGCAGGGCACAAGAGGCTCTGACCTGTTGGCGGGTGTGGAGAACACAGCCAGGACCACGGGGCGCCCATCCAGCTCCAGGATGTCGGTCACGGCTTGGATGACGTTGAAGTAGAAGTGGGAATCGCCCGGCACGGAGCAGTTGAGCCGGGCCTTGAGGAAGGACGTCCACTGCTTCTCCAGCACCCGCTGCGAGCCCCCCATGTCGTTCTTGCACACCCGGGCCACCCGTGACACCACCACCTGCGGGGAGGACACCCGTCACCACCCTACCCCAGTGGCCGTCCCTGTGTCCCTGTCCCCACCCCGGGTGTCCCTGTGGGCATCACAGAATGGTTTGGGTTGGAAGGGAGCTTAAGGATCACCCACTTCCCGGTGGGATGTGTCCCACCTTCTCCAGGTAGTTGAACTCCATGGCGATCTCCCGGAAGAAGAAGTAGACGTGGCTCCTCCATTCCACGGCGTGCACGAAGTAGGGCTCTGTGGGGACAGCAGGGTCAGGGATGGCCCAGGGTGGGGCCACAGGGGATGTGTGCCATGTCCTGGCACGGCCCAGGGTGGGGACACACCTTTGAACCACTTGGAGTCGTGTTTGACGGTGCGCAGGGTCGGGCTGTCCCCCAGGCTGCGGTAGATGACGGCGTCGATGGCCAGGAAATCTGTCACTGTGGCGGTGAAGAGCATCCCCCCTGCGCGGGACAGGGGTGTCAGCGGGGCTGGGGGACGCAGTGCCCGCTGTGACACCGGCAGTGCCACCACTGACCTGTGAACAGGGCCACGTTGGCGTGCTTGGGGTCATAGGGACACCGGGCCATGCCGCTGATGTTGTCCCCGACGGGCTCCAGCGTGTCCATCTAGAGCGGGTGAGAGGGGGACGTGAGGACACACCCGGGCATGGGGGGGACCCGGGGGTCCCCATCCTGGGGGAGGCTCAGGGTTGAAGTTGCTGATGCTGCAGACCCTTCCCATGCCCCCTCCTGTCTTCACCCCAAAACCCTTTCCCATTGGTGTCCCCTCCTTCCTTGGCCCCAAGCCCCCCTCCCAAACGGGGACCCCTCCCGGGGGAGCTCACGCTGTAGTTGGCGCAGACGGGGTTGAAGGCGTTGGTGCCACAGACGAAGAGGAGGCTCTCGTTCCTCACCAGCAGCACCTTGATGAAATTTCGGCACTCTGCCTGTGCCAGGAGAGGGGACTGTCACCCTCAGCACCCCAAAACCCCCCTTGCCTCATCCCACCCCACCCAGGCCCTATCACTGTGAAGGAATGGCCTGGGAGGGCTGTTCTCACCCCAGAACTGCATTTATGGGAGCTGAGAATGGGATTTCTGGCCCCCAAATAATTAATTACAAACCCAATTAGCCAAGCAGCCAATAAATCAGAGATACAACCGCTTCCAGGGAGCGGGGGCTGACCCTGGGGACGGGACAGGGTGGCCTTGTTGGGGTGACAGAGGGTGCTCAGTCCCCACCCGGGGGTCCCCATGGGGCGTGGGCCCCCCCAGGCTGTACCTCGTGCTTGCCCTTCATCCGGCAGATGCTGATGTCGTGCTGGTTCGAGCGCCACGTCAGCTTCTGGAGGGGGGAAACCAGTGTGGGGACAGGGAGTAGACAACAGCACCCCCTGAGACTTCTCTGAGACCCCCCCCCCCCCCCAGATCTCCTTGACACCCCCGAAAGCCCCTGAGACCCCCAGCACTTACCCGGTGGTAGCGCATCTCAGCGGCCCCGCTGGGCTCCAGGCTGACCCGATAGACGTTGTCCCTGGGGAGGGGGACACGGGTGTCACCACCTCCCAGCTGGGATGTTCTCCCCCCAGCGAGGCATGTTGGGGGTGCAGGACCCACCCCCACCCCCCCGGGAAGGTTTGGGGGTCTGGGTTGGACAATGAACATCACCGGGGCAATGAAAGTGACAATGAACCCCCCCAAATACCCCATGGCAGGCCTTGGGGTGCCCCGAGCGGGTAGTGGGGTTCTCCCCAGGAAAGAGGGGTGGGATGGGTGTGGGGTGCCCATCCCGGTGGAGGGGAGGCTTTGGGGTGCCGAGGTTCAGACCTTTCCCCGATGAAGAGGGTCCGGTTGACCTTGAGGATGCGCTGGATGTTGAGGCGCTGGGTGCCCCCCCCCTCGGGGCCCCCCGGGCGGGCGGTGCCGTGGCCCACGAACACCGGGTAGTGCTTCACATCTGGGGGGACACGGGGTTCACACGGGGCCGGGCACCCCCGCACAGCCCAGGTGACCACCCACACCCAGCCTGCCCAGGGAGGCATCTCCCTCCTGCCTTCAGCCCGAAATCCTCTCCCATGGGTGTCCCCCACCTGCCTTCACCCCTAATCACCCTAAGCCCCCTAAACCCCTTCCATAGGTGCCCCCCAAAGTAACCCAAACCCCAGCCCTGCCCACGGGCAGTCCCATCCTATCTTCATTCCAAAATCCTCCCATGGGTGTCCCCTCCTGCCTTCACCCCATATCACCCCAAGCCCCTCTCCATGCCAAGCCGTGCCCCCCCCCCGTGCCCCAGTGCAGCACCCCGACCCCCCAGCCCCGGGGGGGCACTCACAGTCCGGGGGGGCCACGGCGATGGGGCCGGGCTCCTCGGGGAAGGTGCCCCTCGCCGTCCTCTCGGCCGCCAGCAGCAGCAGCAGCACCAGGGGCACGCGGGGTGGGGGTCCCATGGTGGCCCCCGCCCTGGGTGGGCACCCACCGCACCTGCGGGCACGGGCAGGGCTGGGAGGGGTGGCACCCACCTGGGTGCCAGGGTCCCCCCCCGGAGCACCCCAAACCCTCAGGGGTCTCTGGGGCTCTCTGGGCGTTGGTGCCGGGGGCGAGGGGCCACCACAGGGGGTGGCTGAGGGGACCTTGGGGTGTGGCTGGACCCCAGCTGGGGCCATACTGGTTTGTCACCAGCAGCACGTGGGGAAGCCACTGCTGGTGACATGGCAGGGCTGGGGACTTGGGGACAGGAGGATGAGGACACATGGATAGAGGGACAGGGGGACACGGGGACAAGAGGGAAGCCAGACTGGCTCTTCCCCCTCCCGAAATGCCACCGGGGTGTCTTGGAAAATCGCCGGGGACACATCACAGCGTCACAGCACTCCCCATCCAGACAGCCCCAGTGCCACCGCCACTGTCCCCCCACCACGCTGGGCCGCCATCCCCACCCTGTCCCCCGTCCCCGAGGGGCTGAGGCCGGGCTGGGTAATTAGCAACCGGGCAGGGAATTAATTGATCATTAATTCCATGGGAGCAGGGAGCGGGGGCGATCGAAGCGGCGCCCTCCTCCCCCCCTGGGACCGAGGACGGGTGACATTGTGGGGGCTGGGGGTCAGGGAGCCTGGATGGTGCCAGCGCGGGGGCTCGTCCCCAGCCCCTCTGTGGTGACACCGGCCCCGGGTGAGACCCGGCACTGTCCCCAGCCCGGTCCCCTCTGCGGTGCCACAGGCCCCGGGCCAGGAGGTGACCCCAGTGGGACCTGACCCTGGTGTCACAGCCCCTGGGGACAACTGACTCCATCCCCAGGGTGTCACAACCCCTGGGACACCCAACCATGTCCCTGCAATCTCAGGGACATCCAAACCTGTCCCCACAGTGCCACAGCTCCCAGTGACACCCAGCTTTGTCCCCATGGTGTCCCCAACAAGCAGGAAATGAGCCGTTTCTGGCCGGTTTGTCACACAGCAGCACCCGAAAGCCACCAAATTTAACGTTCCCAAGCGCCGGAGGGAGGAAGGGAGGACCCCAAAAAGCCACCCCAGGGAAGGGCTCAGTGTCTATCGGCCACCTGAGAATCCACCCGCGCGGGGGGAGTTTGGGGGCCGGGGGGGCCTCGGCCGCCTGAAACCCCGAGCGGGGGGTCCGGTGTCACCGTCACCAGCCTGTGTGGTGACAGCGAGCGGGCGCAGGGTAACCGGAGCCTCCGGCGCCATAAATGCCAGCGATTGTGCGGGAAAAGAAAAGGCAGCGGGAAGAGGAGGGCACGGGGAGGAGGGGGCACGGCGGGGAGGGGGACACGGCAGCAGCGGGGTGACAAACAGGGACCCATTCACGGCGGTGGCGGAGCAGAGGGGACGGTCACTGTGCATGTCCCCAGCGCGGCTGGGGGGAAACTGAGGCAGCGGGTGGGGATAGGGGGATGTGCCGGGAATGAGGGGAGTCTCCACTTGGATATCTCCGACACGGAGCGGGTGAACAGCCCCGGGCATGTCCGTTGTCGCTGTCCTTGCTCCGTGCCTCAGTTTCCCCAGCCCCCAGCACGCTCAGCCCTCTCCCCGCACGCACAAAGCTTGGGGGGGCGGGGGGAGCTGCTGGACCTGTCCCACTTCCCCCCCCCCCAGCATCTCCTCGACCCGCGGCACTGGGGGAACGGGGCAGGAAGGGGGGGCAGCCCCCCAGAGTTCCTCCTCTCGCTGCAATTCCCGGGAGCTCCGATCACAGGGAGACCTCCCTGATCCCACAGAGCGGGTGTCCCTGCTGGGGGGGGGGTCACTCTGCCCCCCTTCCCGTCCCTTCCCGGGGCTGGGAGTCCTTCCCCGCGGCATCTGCCCCCCGCCCGCGCCTCGCTCTGCCCACCTGAGCTGCTCCGGCCGCCTCCGCCGCTGCTCCTGTGTCACCACTGTCCCTTCCGCTCGCAGGGGGGGTCCCGGCCGCGCGGGTCCCATAGCTGGGGGTGGGTCCCCCCCCTCCCCCGGTGGGTCCCCCCCGTTCCAGGACGCCCCGGCGGCGCTGGGGGCTCCGGCGTCCCGAGAGCGGCTCAGCTGTCACCTCACCCCCCCCCGCGACCCCCAGGGGAGGGGGGCCCGTGCCCCCCGCCCGCGCCAGGTGGGAAGGTAGGGTTGATGTCACCGTAACCGGAGCCACCAACCCCCCCCTCACCCCGGCAGCTGTCACCGCAGCCGGGGACCCGGGGGGGGGGGCACCCATGGGACCCCTCGAGCGGCACCGCAGCGTCCCCACGGGAAAGCACCGGCATGAACCTACCGGGGGGACCCCCTGGACACACAGCGGGGACAGGGGGACTGCGGAGTCCCCCCCAGCCTCATCGGGTCCCCCATCCTCATAAACCCGTTAGAAAGACGATGGGAAGGAGGGGGGCACCGGGAGAGGCGGGGACACACAGGGAATGGGGGTGACACCAAGAAGGGAGGGACACCAGGAAAGGGGGACACACACCGGGAAATAGGGGGGGCAATGGGAAAGGGGGGACACTGGGAGGGGGGACACACTGAGGAAGGGGGGGGGACACTGGAAAAGGCAGAGAACACCAACAATGAAATCCCTTAAAATACAACATTTTGGGAATACCCTCCCTGGTATTATCTCAATATCCACATCCCATTCCATCGGTCTAGTGCCGGATTTTGGGGTCATTTCCTTCAGAAGGCGCCCAACGCCAATAAACAATCAGTAATTAGATATGCTAATGAGGCCTTTACACACCCTGCACACCCCCCCAGCCCCCCAAAATGTGGCCCCCGGTGCCCAGAGCATCCCTTGCTCGGCGGGGTCACACAGTGCCACCCCCATTGCCAACAGAGGGGTTTGGGGGTCACCAGCAGTGCCCCCCCACTGCCATGGGGACCCCCCCAATCCCAGCTGCTGCTGCCGCCGGGGCTGGGGAGCTGAGCCCCCCCCCGGGTTTCCGTTCCGGGGCCGGTTCAGATGGCAGAGCCAGGAAGCAGCTGTCCCCACGGCGGGGACGGAGCAAATGTCACCCCGGCCACCTGGCACCGCGCGCTGGCCTTGTCCCTGTCCTGTCTCCTGCCGTGGGTCCCCCCTTTCCAAGCGGCACCTCCCGAGGGGGCCGCAGGCAGCACCCCCAGAGCTGCGGAGGTGCCAAGAGGACGGGGGAACACCAGCACTGGCGGGGTCCCCGTGTGGGTGACAGGGATTGGGGGGTCACCGGCGTGGCGGGGGGTGGGGGGGACACAGCACCCACCCTTTACCTTGGCGCTTCCACGGCCCCGCCGGCAGCTCAAATGTCCCCCCGGGCCTCCCGCTCCGGTTACCGGCTCCGCTTACAGCTGCCGTTTATAGCCCCGATCCTTGTCCCTTGTCCCTTGTCCCTTGTCCCTTGTCCCTTGTCCCTTGTCCCTTGTCCCTTGTCCCTGTCCCCTCCCCATCGCCCACCGCCCCCCGAGTGGGGACACAGGCGTCCGAGCCCCCCAGGACACCGCGAGCGACCAAGGGCGTCCGACCCCCGAGACGGGCCCCGGGGATGGTGGGCACCCCGCGGTCACCTTGGGTGGCTTTGTCACCCGCCGTGGGTGCCCAGGGTTGGCCCCAGCTGCTGGGTGCCCCTCGATGCCCCCCGGGTGACACCCATGGGTGCCCCGGCACGTCCCTTCCAGCACGCCGGCGGTGCTGGTGGCCGGCCAGAGCCGCATGGTGATTTGCATATTAAATACAGGCTCATCTGCATATTAAGGACGGTTTCCTAGCGAGGACGATCACGCGTCACGCCGAAATAAACCCGGGTGGGGGGGACAGAGGGGGTCGCAGACGGAGCTCCGTGTCCCCCCCAATTCACAGCCCTCGTCCCCTGTCCCCAGAGATGTGGCTGCCCCGTACCCCCAAATTCGCAGCCCTTGTCCCCTGTTGTCCCCCAGTTCACAGCCTTTGCCCCCTTGTCCCCCGCGACAGGATCCTCCCGCCCTGCCGGTCTCCCCAAGCCACTCGTCCCTACTGACACACATCCCCCCCATGTCCCTCCTGTCCCCCCAAAGACTGTCACCCCCCCTTGTCCCCAAAGGGGCATATCCCTGCCCCTCCTGTCCCTCCAGAACAGCGATTCCCCTCGTCCCCCTTGTCCCCAAAGGCACTCACCCCCCTCGTCTTGTGCCACCCCAGGGGCTCTGTGCCCTGGCGGGGTCCCCTCGATCTCGCCCTGTCACCCCTCTTTGGCGCCCGCATGGCCCCAGGGCTGTGACAGGAGTGGATCCAGCTGCTCCAAGTCACCTCCTCTGGCCTCGTGCCTCAGTTTCCCTTCGGCGTGGGAAGGGGGAAGCCCCTGTTCCTGCCCCGAGCCTGGGCACCGCCCTGGGAACCCGCACCCAAAGCCCTGCCAGTTCCGGGATCACACCTCTCCCGGGCACCCCAGGTGTCCCGTCCCCAGGGATCCTTGTCCCCAGGGATCCCTGTCACCATGGTGCCCCATCATTACGGAGCCCATGTCCCCAGGGTGTCCCGCTCCCAAGGAGCCCCTTCCCCAGAGTGTTCCCTTCCCCACGGATCTCTGTCCCCATGGGATCCCTGTCCCCGAGCAGGCAGAGGGACACCAGCTCCTGGTTCAATCCCACGGGAGGACCCTACAACAACAACCCGGAGTGTTTACATCCGGCTGCAGGCGGGAACCCTGCAATTACAGCCCAGGACACGGAGCTCCGTCATTCCCAGGATGGGAGGCTGCTGAACACACCCACACCACCCACAGACACCCCAAACCCACCCCAAACCCAGCCCAATCCTCAGAAAGCAGCTCTACAGTAACAACCCACTGATCCCAGAGCCAGAGGAGCCGGGGGAGGCTGAGGAAGGTCACGACCAGGGGTCAGCCCCGCAGCCGGGTCAGTTTTTCAGTCCTAATACGCTGCTCCGGTCAGGAAAACGGGGCAGTTCCACTCTCCAGGCCCAGAACCGGCACTTCCCACTCGGGTTCTGATACTTCAAACACTTATTTGTAGTTAAATAAGATTAAAAATCTGCTGGGTTCAACGGGGCGGAGAGAGGCTGGGCATGGCAGGTCACCTCAGTGTCACCACAATGTCACCGTAGCATCACCATCCCCAGCATCCTGCTGTCCCCAAGGTGAGGGTGGCTCTGGAGGTGGCACACAGGGTGCCCCCCTTCCCTCCCGGAGCCACCCACCTCCCAGGAACACCAGGGGATGGGGACACCGGAGGGGACAGGAGCCACAGCCAGCCCCAGCAAATCTGGTCCTGCCACCGCCGGCGTGGCCAGAGGGTGACAAAGGTGACAAATGGCTTCCGGTGCCAAGGTGTGGGTGACAGCACATGAGCCTTCACCCTGTGGCCTCCTCCTCCTCCTCCTTCCCAGTGCCATTCTGCTCCATCCTGCTCTCCGTTTCCAAAGTGTCCCCTGTCATGGCTGGGGACAGGTGGGAGCGGCGTGGGGTGACACCCAACACCCCCCCACCTCTGTGAGCCACCAGCACCTGGCTCAGAGCCCCACGGGAGCTGTGGGATGCAGGGAGCCGGGAGGGGTGCTGGGACTGATGGGGAACAGGGTGGAGCGTGGGATGTGGGATGAGGAGTGGGATGCAGGATGTGCGGTGGGATGTGCAGATGGAGTATGGGATGTGGGATGTGGAGTGGGATGTGGGCTGGGATGCAGGGTGGGGGATGGGAAGGAGGATGGGATAGAGGATGCAGGCTGGGATATGGGATGCAGGTTGGGATATGGGATGCAGGCTGGGTTAGGGGACACGGGATTGGATGTGGGGTGGGATGCAGGATGGGATGTAGGCCAAGATGTGGAATGGGATGCAGGCTGGGATGCAGGATGGGATGGGGGATGCAGGCTGGGATGCAGGCCGGGATGGGGGATGCAGGCCAGGCTGGGATGCAGGATGCAGGCCGGGATGGGGGATGCAGGCCGGGATGTGGGATTCAGGATGGGATGCAGGCCGGGATGTGGGATGCCAGCGGCGCGCGGAACAAAGGGCCATTGTTCCCAGCGCCGCCTCCGCGCTGCCGCCGCGCCGGAAGGTCCGAGCGGCCTCACCGCCCTCGGAGCGGTTCCTTGTTCTCCCGGCGCAGCCCGCGGCACCCACCAGGCCACCGCTGCCACCGCCACCGTCACTGTCACCCCCACCGCCACCATCGCTGCCCGCGCAGGTTCTCAGGCACCGGCGCCACAAGCCTCGGGGCAGGATGGTGTCCCCGTCCCCTGCGTGGCCCTGCCAGGTGTGCCAGGTGCCATCTGTGCGTGGGGGGGGGGTGTGCGCGGGTGTCACGTGTGTGCGGGGGGTGTCACCGTGTGTCGCGTGTGTGAGCGCAGGTGTCGGTGTGTAGAGCAGCTGTCACACGTGTCCCTGTGTGTGCCTGTGTGTGTCAGGGTGCGTGCCCCGTGTGTCGCGTGTGTGTACAGCAGGTGTCACACGTGTCACACGTCGCTCTGTGTGTCAGTGTGCGTGCACCAGCTGTCGCGTGCGTGTGCAGGGGCTGGCAGAAGGCACCGGGTGACACACATGTGCGGGAATGTGGGCACCGGGTGGCACCTGTGTGTGACAGTGTGTGGGCACCGGGTGGCACCTGTGTGACTGTGCATGGGGTGTCACGCGTGTGCAGGTGTGTGCATGGGGTGTCACACGTGTGCAGGTGTGTGCATGGGGTGTCATACGTGCAGGTGTGCATGGAGTGTCACACGTGTGCAGGTGTGCATGGGGTGTCACACGTGTGCAGGTGTGCATGGGGTGTCATGCGTGTGCAGGTGTGTGCATGGGGTGTCACACGTGTGCAGGTGTGTGCATGGGGTGTCACACGTGTGCAGGTGTGCATGGGGTGTCACGCGTGTGCAGGTGTGCATGGGGTGTCATACGTGTGCAGGTGTGTATGGGGTGTCACACGTGTGCAGGTGTGCATGGGGTGTCATGCGTGTGCAGGTGTGCATGGGGTGTCACACGTGTGCAGGTGTGCATGGGGTGTCACGCGTGTTCAGGTGTGTGCATGGGGTGTCATACGTGTGAGGCGTGTGCTGGCACACGTGTGTGACCAGGGCTGTGCACACAGGGCTGGCACGAGGGACGGGGCACAGCAGGGACGGGTTATTTTGGGCACATGGCAAGGATGGATCCCCAGCTCCCGCCTCCCAAAACTCCACCTTGACACTTCCTGATTTCCCGGCGCTTTATCTCAGTGTTCCTGGCGGGAGATGATGGATGGGGCGGTGAGAAAAGCCCACGATGTTCCCACCACGCAAACCAGGACCGGATCCGTCCCTCGGGGTGACCGCGAGGGTGCTGCCACCGCTGCCTCATCCCATCCCATCCCATCCCATCCCATCCCATCCCATCCCATCCCATCCCATCCCATCCCATCCCATCCCATCCCATCCCATCCCATCCCATCCTCTTCCATCACCCTGGGGCTGTTCCCAGCACTGCCACCCTCCTGTTCTGGTCCCTGCTCCGTGCCTCAGTTTCCCCACCTCAGCACCCTGCAGGCTCCCACAGCCCCCACGGTCCCACCCGCAGCTGTCGCTCCCCCGGGGCCACCGTGTTCCCCCCTCTCGTGTCCCCCCAGATTCCCCCGGTGCCAAACCCGGCGCTGAGCTCGGCCACGGCGCTGCCGGGTTTGATGGGATTATCCCGGCGGGCGGGATTACACGGGGAAGAGTGAGGATTAGCCACGGCGCATCGGCACGACACAGCCACAGCCACAGCCACGCCGCCAGCGGCCCGAACTGGGCTGAACTGGGAGCAACTGGAGCCCAGGTGTGACGCCAAGCCCCAGTGCAAGGATCCCCCGGGAGGCTTCGCCAGCCGCTGTTTAATTACCCGGCTGCTGGGAACCGGCACAAAGAGACAAGAGGGATCTCTTTATCCCCCCGCTTTTTTTTTTTTAATTTGACAAAATTGTAATTAAATAGGGAGCAAAATCCCGTTAGCACACGGCAGCCCCTCTGGGATCTCCTCTGTGCCAGCCCACTGCTCTTCCTCTCCCTCCTGCTTCACTCAGGGAATCCAACCCCTCATCGCCCCTTTTGGGGGATGCCACCAAAGCCACCAAAGCCTGGAGGTCCCTGGGGCCCAGCTGGAGGGTTCCCAAGGCCATCGAGTCCCACTTGCCATGTGGGCCGGGCACTGCCGAGGGTACAGCAGCACCCTTTGGGTACCAACACTGCGGCTCCACCTCCAGCACCATCCTGGAGGTGGGAAGCAGAGACCACGGAGCTCCCCGGGATGCAGCACCCACGATGCCGGTGGCGATCCGGCGGTGCCGGCGGTGCTGGGTGCCAACAGGTTCCGCAGGCGCAGCTCCCAGATGGAGCCGGGATTGCTCCTGCTTTTCTTTACTACTGTTTATGTTGCTGAAACACATCGGATGCCACCACAGCGGCACCACAGGGAAACCATCCCGGCCGGGCAGGTGGCGACCCACTGGCCTGGCACAGAGGGAGCTACCGGCGTGGAAAAGCCACCCTGGACAGCACCGTGTCTGTGCCCGGTGGGACAACCCCTCCGACACGATCTGGGATCCGGCCCCGGCGCGGGAGATGCTCCAAGGGCCCGGCGCAGCTCAGCCCACTGAAAAATTAAATCGCATCCAAACTGGCAGGTTTAATTAAAAATATTCCAGCTTGTCTAGGGATACAAACCGCATCCGGCACTGCAGCAGGGATCTGCATCCAGCTCCAGTGCCTGGCGAGCAGGGCCTCGCGGCCGGGCTGTGCCCCAGCACCGGTGTGGAAGCGCTGGTGGCAGCGCAGGAGTTACTGGTTTAACTGGGAGCCGAAACATCGCCTGGTGCAGCCGGCTGCCAGGGCCGAGGGGACAGGGACACCCAGCCCGGTGTCACCATCCTGTCCCAACACTTGGGGCTCCTGGTGGGGCTTGAAGGGACGCAGAACCAGCAGAACCCTGGTCTGGGGGGAGCACGGGGGGTCCCTGCAGCCCCCCCAGCGGGGACAGCTCTGCCAGGGGGAGCACACGTGTGTGCACACATGGGCTCGTGTGTGCGGTCACCGGGCTGAACTGGTGATTTCCCTTTGTTTATGGGAATGGCACCAAAATCATCGGGGGGGTTCTTGGCAGGGGGGTGAGCCGTGTCCCCCCGCAGCGGCACACCGGCGGCACCGGCGCTGCTGGTGAGGCCGAGCTGCCCCCAGCACCCCCAGAGCTGAACCCGACCCCCGGGGCCGCCTCTTGCCCCCCCATGCACAAAACCTCCCCACCGCAGCCACGTGCCCCGGTGACAGCGGTGACCCAATTCCCGTGTCACCCCGGGGACGCTGCAAAAGGGGCTTTGGAGCCGCGCTGGCCGCGCTCGGCACCCCAGGACCCTCCGGGATGTGACCTCAGCACCCCGCGGGGACACCACCGCCACCCGTGGGGGGTGACGGGGGAACACATCGCCCTGCCCGGACCTGGCACCCCGGGACGGACCCTGAGCCAGCCAGAGCTGCCCTCAGAGTCATTTTGTGGGACAAATTTCGGGGGGGGCCCAAAGAGGGGCCCCCCAAACCAATGCAACCCTTCCCCATGGCTGTGTCTTTGGGACAGGGAACTCAGCCGCCCCCCTGCCCCCGCTCCCAGAGCATCCTTGGAGCAGGATCCGGGATCCGGCCCTGCTGGACCCAAAGAGACCAAAGGGGGGGTCCTGGGGGGGACACAGCGGTGCCACGTGTGCCATCACCACCCCCAGCTCTCCCAGGCAAGCAGAGGTGGGTGCGCCCGAGGGGGGGGTCACTCCTGGCGTCTGCCCCCCCACCCCACGATGGGGGGATGGATTGGGGGTCCCCTCTGCACCCCACCACAGCTCACGACCTGGTTTGGAGGAGGGAAACTGAGGCAGGACAGGAAGCAGAGCTCACCCAAGGTCACCCCGTGCCGATGCCACAGCCCCGTGGGCATTCCCCCCCCCCACCCTAATGGGGGGTGCTGGGCCCCCTCCCCAAAGCCCCTGTGCAGGGACCGGGCTCCCCACTCCTCTCTGCCCCATGGAGGGGGCTTGGGGTGCCCCAGCCCCCCGACTGCTCTGGGTGATGTGGGAAGATGGAGGTCAGGCTCGGGGGGGGGCCGAGGGGGTTTTCTGGGGTCTGGGGGTGCCCAGGGTGCGCCGCGGTGAGGGTGACAGGGGAGGATTGGGGTCAGGAAAAACACCCCCACCCTTGTTATTTTAGGGTCCCCCTCGCCAAATCTGCCAAAGGCGCGATGGTGCTGAGCCCCAAAAAAGGGGGGCCTGGCAGACGCTGCCTGCACGGCCCCCCCCCGGCCCTGCCCTGACGCCGGGGGTGTCAGACCCCCCGTGCACGGCGGGTCCCCCACTTCTGCCGGCTGTCCCCCATCCCTTGTTCCCACCAAGTTACAGCCCCGACACACAGCCAGGCACCCCCTGGATTTGTGGGCGCTTTGCCCCCCACCCTGCCCCGCGGGATTATTTGAGGGGGGGCACAACCACCAAGCCCCCCAGGCTGAGCTCTCGCCGCTCCCCGCTGCCCTTTTGGGGTCTGCATTGGCCGGACCCTATTTCAGTCCCTCCGCCCTCCCAGCCCAGCAGGGGCTGCACGGGGTGGGGGGCACAGAACATCTCCTCCTTTTCTTACGCCCCCCCCCCCCCCCCAAAAAAAAACCCCAACAAGCCCTGGCTGCTTCCCAAAGAAGCAGCGGAGGCAAAACGGAGCCCGACCAAGCAGAGACACCCCCCCATCCCCATCCCCATCCTCCCAGCTCGGGGCGGGGGGGGCTCCGTATCCCGCGCCCATCGCCGTGTCCCGGGGCTGGGGGAGGGTCGGGGTGCCGGCCCGGTGGGCTGATGGGAGGGAGGGGGGCGTGGGAGTGGGTGGGGGTGGGACTGGGTGCTGGGTGGAGGGGATGGGGGGGCTCAAGGGTGCGGGGGGGCTGTCGGGGTGCTGGGCTGGGGAGAGGGCTGCGGGATCGGGGTGCTGGGGGGTGGGATGAGGATGTGGGGAGGAGCAGGGTGCTGGGGGGGACACATCAGGGTGCTGGGGGGAACAGGGGTGCTGGGGGTGGGGGCATGAGGTTGCGGGATCAGGGCGCGGGGAGGGTCTCCGGGTGCCGGGGGGAGGGGGGGGGGTGCAGGATGAGGGTGCCGGGAGGCTCGCGGGGTGCCGGGGTGCGCTGGAGGTGCGGGCTGGAGGTGGGGGGTGCGGGAGTGGGCTGGGGGGGAAGAATTGGGGTGCGGGTGGGACCCCCAGGAGTGCCGGCGTGGGGATGGCGATGCGGGATGGGGGTGCTGGGGGGGCGGTGCAGGGGGGCTCAGGCTGCATAGAGGGGGAACAGAGGGGTGCGGGCTGGGGGGCGCGGGGGGGCCCCTCCAGCCCGTGACCCTTCAAGGTTCCGCCCGCTCCGCTAACAAAAGCGCCGCTTCCCAATGCAGCAGCGGCGGCGGCGGGAGGGGGGAGGGCTGGGGGGGGGGGGGGGCACCCCGTTTTCTCCCATCCCCCCCACCCCAGGAGGGGAAACGGATGGAGAAGGAGGGGGAGAAACCGGGACGGGACCGCATCGGGAGGGGGGCGGGCGGAGGGGCACCGGCCGCGCTCTTACCTCGCCGTCCCGGGGGTTTCGGGGGGGGCTCGGGGCACCGCGCACCTGCGCCCACCGGCAGCGGCTCGGCCCGGCCCCGCTCGGCTCCGCTCCGCCGCGGCGGGAGCGCCGGTACCGGGGCCGGGCGGGGCGGGGCCGCGGGGGGGGGGCGGGGGGCCGGGGCCGGGCCCGCCCGGTGGCTGCGGCGGCACCGGGGCCGCTCCGGCAGCAGCGGCGATGGAGGAGCCGCCGCCGCCGGCGCTCCCGGAGCGGCTGCGCCCCCCGCCCTGCCCCCGCCCCGGGGAGGCGGCTCGGCCCGGCCCGGCCCCGGGCCCCCCGCCCCCGGCGGGGAGGGGGGAGCGCGGGGGGAGCCGGCCCCGCCTGCCTCGGCCCCCCCCGAAAAGGGGCAGCTCTCCCCCCGCATTCCCGGGCACCGGGAGGGGTGGGTCCGGCCCCCCTCGTCCCCTCTATCAGTTTCCCCCATCCCGGGTGCCGGGAAGGGCTGGGATTGATCTCCCCATCTCCTGCCCGGGTTTCCCCCCCATCCTTGGCACGAAGAGGGGTTCAGACCGAGTCCCCCCATCCTCTGCCTCCATTTCCTCCACCCCTGGCACGAAGAGGGGCTGAGGCCGACCCCCTCCACCCCTTGCCTCAGTTTCCCAGATTTCCCATCCCGGTGAGGGGCTGGGACCCCATTCCCCCGCGCTGCCACAGCCTCGAAGGTGACTCCCCTCCGTTGCTGCCGAACATGTCCCTGCCCGCAAGCTGAACCTCCTCCCTCGCTGTGAGCCCCCCCATCCCTGCCTCAGTTTCCCCTCGCACCCAGAAGCTGCTCTGCGCCCCACGGCTGCTGCCCACCCGAACCCGCCCTCCCCGGGCTGCAGGGGACGCCAGGATGGCACCGGGGGGCACACAGGGTGGGGGGCCTAGCACGGCATTACTTTGGCCGTTTTGTTGCCTTGTCCCAGTTGTTTCAGCCTGAAGAACCCCAAAGCAGGGTAAAACCGTGTCCGGGTGTGATGGGCGCACCGAGCTGTGCCCGGGGCTCAGCCCGCCCTGGCGAGCAGGAGGTTCGGAAGGTGATTCACCTCTTCCTGCATCCCTCCGGTCCCTCCCGGTTCCCAGGGCAGGGAAGGGGACAGCCACCCCCGGGGGGGACACTGACGGAAGAGGGGTCTCCTGGGGAAGGAAACCACGGCCATGACTCAGCGCCTGAATCACTGTCCCCAGGGGGACAGCGAGGGGACACCGCGAGCCCCTTGACCTGTTCACACAGCCCCGGCCCTCCGCTCGCCCAACTCGGGCTCATTATGGCTAATTAATCAACGCTCCTCGGAATTAATTCCTCCACGATTCCTGCAAGCACCGTCCAAACGCGTTTTGCTGAACAACAGCACCATCCTGGGGCACCCCGATACCCCATGGATATCCCATGGCACCCCAGCATCCCACGGCACCCGAATATCCCCTGGTACCCCACCATCCTGCAGCAGCCCAGCGCCCCATGGCACCCTAATATCCACTGGCACCCTCATATCCCATGTCACCCTGACATCCCACGGCTGTGACGGTCCCACGGCTCCTCCCGTGCAGGAATTTTGGCTGGCAGTTTGGAAAACAGCGGCCCTGGGAGGGCTCTTCCCATCCGCAGCCTCCAGATCGGGATTTATTCCCGGATTTGGGGATTTATGTGACCTTTAAGGGAATAGCGCGCGTCGCGGAGGAGTCGATGGGCTCGGGTGAGTCCCGCAGCCACACGTGCGATGAGCAGGGCCGGTCTCAGCTGCGGGATGTGGTGGGATGGGGGGGTCAGGGGTGTGTCGGCCCCCCCCGTGAGCCCCGCCGGCCTCGTGCATCCCGAGCACGCGGGGTGGGGGCCGCGACCCCCGGCCTGTCCCGGCACGCCTCGGCAGGCACGGGATCCCAGTGCCACCCCCCGCCCCCCCGCGCCCTGCTGGGGCCCAGGCAGGGGTTTTGGGGAGCGGCGCCTTCCCAGCCCCCCGTCTGATCCCCCACCCACCCGGCGATGGAGCCCCGGCAGCGCCCTGGGCCCCTCCACCCTGTGGGGGAGGCCCGTGAGGGGCAGGAGGGGCCCCAGTCCCGGGGGATCCTGGCACGGCAGCCCCGTCCTCCCTGGCAGAACCCCTGGATCTGGACCCCTGGGTGTCCCCTTCCCTGCATGTGTGTGCACACACGTGTGTCCATGTGCGTGTCCTTCTGTGTGTGTGTCCATCCGTGTGTGTGTCCATCCGTGTGTCCATCCATGTGCGTGTCCATCCATGTGTGTGTCCATCCGTGTGTTTGTCCATCTGGGTGTGTGTCCATCCCTGTGTCCATCCGTGTGTGTGTCCATCCATGTGTGTGTCCATCCGTGTGTTTGTCCATCTGGGTGTGTGTCCATCCGTGTGTGTGTCCATCCGTGTGTCCATCCATGTGTCCATCCATGTGTGTGTCCATCCGTGTGTGCGTCCATCCGTGTGTCCATCCGTGTGTGTGTCCATCCGTGTGTGTGTCCTTCCGTGTGTGTGTCCATCCATGTGTGTGTCCATCCATGTGTGTGTCCATCCGTGTGTGTGTCCATCCATGCGTGTGTCCATCCGTGTGTCCATCCGTGTGTCCATCCGTGTGTCCATCCATGTGCCTCCCTCTCCCAGCTGCAGCCATGGCCACCGCGGAGCCCCTCTGTGTCCCCACACTCCTGTGCACGCCTGTCTGTCTGCACGTGTGTGCGAGTGTTTGCACACGCGTCTGTCCGCACATGCGTGTCCGTTTGCACACGCGTGTGTTTGCCCACCGGTGGCCCCGCGAGCCATCCCGGCCACCGCCAGCCCCGGCAGCTGCCGCAGCCCCCCCGGGCCCCCCCGGGCCCCCCCGGGCCCCGCCGGTCCCCAGCACCTGCCGCGGCCGTGGCGGGGCCGGCCCTTCCCGGCACGCGGGCGCTCGGGGAGGAAGAGTGGTAATTAAGTTAATTTGCACATGCAAATCATCCGCAGTTGGAATCTGTTAATTTTATAATTTGATGTTTAATGTACATATCTGCTGTGTTTTCCCAGGCAGAAACCCAACATTTTCTGGGTGCTAATGACAGGGGCCGTGCCCCGGGGTGGGGGACAGGGACCCCCCCCGGGTGTGCAGGCGCTGGTGAGGCACCGGGGATCAGCCACCACCGGGAATGGGTGCACCCCGGTGTACGCTTGGGCCAGCCCCAAAAATTGTTGAATTTGCCCCATTCTGGAGGCGGCGTGGCTTCTTTCCACCCCTCCTGCCCAGAGGTGTTTTGGGATGGTGGTGGTGAGCTGAGACCTGGCCACCCGTGTCAGCTAAGAGGGATGTGGTGGCCACCGGAGCGTCCCCACCCTGGAGGGTCACCGGTGGCATCGGTGGCAGCACCCAGCACCAACCATCAGCACCCCAAAATGCAGGATACAGGCATGGCGTCCTCTCCCCTTTCCCGATGCATCCCTGGGAGCTCTGCTGCCTCATCCCCGTCCCCAAGCTCCTGCCTGAGGAGGGGGGGCGCAGAAACTGGGGCTGTGTCCAGACTGAGCGTCACCCCAAATACTGCCCTGAGGCCGAGCATCTCCCGGGGCTGAGCATCCCTGCAGGGCTGAGCCTCACCCTGAGTTCAGGCATCATCCCGGGGCTGAACATCACCTCCAAGTCAAGCATCACCCCAAGGCAGAGCAGCTCCCCGGTGCTGAGCAGCACCCCAGGGCCAAACATCACCCCAAACCCAACCCCCGCCGAGCCAGTCATCCCCCAGAGCAAGCGCTGCCCGTGGCTCAGCTGCCAGGGCTGGCTGAGGCCACTCCGGCCCGGTCTCTGTTTATCTGCAGGACCAGCTGGGGCTTTGCATGTGCCGGATTTGTGGGTTCCCTTTGAAGCTCCGGCTGCCGCCGGCCCCGCGCCTCTGCCTCGGCGGAGATAACGCGGTTCCCCGCAGCCCGGGGCTCGGCAGGACGTGGTCACCCTCCTTCCCGGGGCTGGATCCGGCTGGGAGCTCCCCCCGTCCCCAACAAGGCATGGAGCAGCCCTTGGGGAGCAGGGGAGGGTGATGCCACCTTTCTAATGAAAACTAATTGCCATTAATCCCGTCTCATTGTTTACTCGGGGCTGATTTAAGCACATTTCAGGCAAGACTGAGCAGTTGAACATTTCTAATGTATTTTTCTTTCTGCTTTAATGACCTTGTTCCTGCCACCCCGCTGCCATCTCCCCGCTCCGGGAGGTGACTGGTGACTTCATCGAGTTCATCCGGAGAGAGAAGGACCCTCCGTGACTGCTCTGGGGGTGGCTGGGAGGGAGCTGAGCTCCCCGAGCCCCACGGGGACCCGGCTTGGCCCCATGCCGGCTGGGACAGCCCTTTGTCCCCATCAGTGTCACCCAGCCATGGCCATCACCTTCGCCAGCCTCTCCCGTGCAGATGTACCCCAAGGCCAAATCCAGCTGTTTCCAGCCCTGCACAGCCCCCCTGACCGCTCTCCCTTGGATCCCACGGCTCTGCCACCCAGATGTGCCCCCGTGACCCCATTCCAGCTGTTCCCACCGTCACCCCAGGGCCATCCATCCAGCTGTTGCCCCCATGCTCCCAAAACAGCTGTTCCCACTGTTACCCCAGCCAGATGTGCTCCCCGGAGCCCAGTCTGTCCCAGCCCAGCTGTTCCCCCCAGTCCATGGCCAGTCCCCTCCACACCCCATCCCATCCCCATGTCCCCCCCAGCCCCTCCAGTCTCCCACCGAGCCGGGGCTATTTTTATCCTCCTTTCAGCTCTCTCCTGCTCCGGTTCCATCCGGAGTCAGTGACTTTCACAACCTCCTTTATTCCAACCCCAGACTTTCAGTTCTCCCTCCCTCTGGCAATGAACCAGCGCCGGGGGGGGGGGAGCCCACAGAGGTGCCCGTGCCCCCCAATCCCTGATGAGGGACTTTGCCACACAGAAGAGCTGCCCGCACCCCTGCTCCCTCCTCAGCTTTCCTCCTTTCTCCTCACGAGGATAAAATCCTCAAGATTTCCGTATCCTACCGAGGGGGAGGAGGAGCAAAGTCAAGACTTTTGGGTGGGCAGGTTTTTTTTCCCGCACTGAGGTCATGATGTGGCGATGGGGGGATGCCTCAGGTCTCTCCCAACCCCGACCCTTTCTCTGAGCCACCTCACTCCCACCCCGTGCCTCAGTTTCCCCAGTGACCCCATGCACCAACAGAGCCCCCCAAACCCAACCCCCAGCCCCCCCCAGTGACCCTGCCAGATCCCAGCGACCCCCCATGTGGATCCTCCCCGGCAGAGCGGCTCTTCCCGGGGAAAATCCGGGGCCGGCTCCTGGCTTGGGGCCCCGGCAGCGATTGTGATTTTCCCCTCAAGCGTGGCTAACGCCGGCCCCGCAGCCCAAGCCAAAGCATTTTCCACCCCCCGGGGCAGCTCCGGCAACACCCGCTGCAGGGGCAAACTTGGGGATGGGGGTTCCCCTCTCAGCAAAGGGATCACAAGGATTTCACCCAAAATAATGGCACAAACTGGGAGCAGGCTGCTGAACCCATCCTGACATTCGCTGGGATTTTTTTGGCCCCTCCATCGGCTGTTTTCCAGCTTTCAGCCCAGTCCTGGAGGTCTGATGTTGTCTCCTCAAGAGCACAAACCCCCAGGAACTGGGGTTCTGTTCCTCAAAAAGATTCATTAATTCAAGGACAATCAGAGTCAAAAAAGCCGCTTTAAAAAAAATCTCTTTATTTATGCCATTATTACAGCCAGTGAGTAAAAATGATGCTTTTGTGGCTTTGAAGCAGAGCAAACAAACCGCCCGAAATGGTTAAAAAACCCCAATTAAATGGTGAAAATCCTGCCCTTCCTCCCTGCCTAAGGACTGGAGTTAAGGTCAGCTCTTTCCTTCCTTAATCTGTGATTTTTTATCTGGATAGCAATTTTCCCTGGGCTGCCAGCCGGTTGGTAAACGGCCTCTTTTGTCTTTAGCCCTTCCTTTCTCCTCAGGAAAATGCAATCCGTTTTTTTTTTTATCGGTGTTATTTATACACCGGTGCCCGATGGCACGAGCTGGTGATGCTCCCCCCGCACCCCGGGCCGGGGCCACACCCGCTCCAGGTGCCACGGGAGCGGCGGGCCCGGGTGCTTTGGGCATCCGCCCGTGGCTTGTTTAACGTCCCCGTCTGTCACCGCGAGCGCCCGGGACACGATCCAGAGATCGGTTTGTGGCGGTGAAGTGCCAAGCCGGCACGCCGCGGGCGCCTGGCAGGCGCGGCGAGGGCTCATCGGCGTTTCCCATGGCCCTGCACGTCCCCACCCCACCATCCTTTGTCCCCAAAGAGGTTTCTGTGCCTCCTCTGGCCTCCAGACCCCGAGGCCGGATCCTGCAGCCCTTCCTGGGGAAGCCTTCGGCCTCTCTGAGCCTGGGCTTTGCTCCAATCGATGCTCCAGCCTCTCTTAACACCTCGCAGGGATCGATGGACAAGGCAGGGAATTGCCTGCACCGAGGGACATGGATAATCCCCCTGGCAGGGCTCTCTGCCTGCAGCGCTCACCTTAACCCTGCCCGTGCCGTGGTGGTCACCAGGCGCTCGGGCAGTGCCACCCGCCTGTGCCCATTACTGGGGCCTCTGGTCACCACCGTCCCCAGGGCTCTGCCTGTCCGTGTCTGCCCCTCCTCCAGCTGCAAAGAGCTCCCACAGCCACTGAGAAAACACCAAAATCTCCCCAAAATCAGACCAGCTGGTGGCACTGGGGTAATTGCCCTGAGTGGGGGGACACCATTGTCCGTTGTTGAGCTCCCCCTTCCCAGATCCTTTCCCAGATCCTTTCCCAGATCCCCTGCCAGATCCCTTCCCAGATGCCCTGCCAGATCCCCACGCTCCGCTTCCACAGAGCAGTTTAATCACTAAAAGGCAATTTGACACCTTAAAATCACACTCTGCAAACGGGTGCTGGGCTGCCCACGCTCCCACGGGCTCCCGGGTGGGTGCGTGTCCTCAGCGGGCTCCCAGGCTGTGGGAATGCTGTTATCCCGCCCTGTCCGTGTGGCTGGAGCAGCGGAGCATCCTTCAGCGGGAGAAGGAACCAGCCCAGCCGGTGGCAGAGCCCTGCAGAGCCCTGTCACAGCTCAGCACACGCATGAGCTCATCACAGGGGGGATCCAGGTCCCCGGGGGGTGACACAGCCAGGGACGCTGGGGACAGTGATATCCCAGCGAGGAGCTGGATCCCATCCTGGGGAATCGGCTTTCGAGGAAAAGCAATGTGGGGAGAGGGAAGAGGAAGCTGGAAAAGCTCCAAGATCAGCGGCACTGATACGAAACCATAAATTATCCTCCGGCTGTGCCGGCTGCGGGGACGGGCGGCCCCTCGGAGAGCCGGGGAAGCGGCACCGCCGACATCGACCCCGGCCCCGCCGCCGCGGCTGAGCCGGGGTGAGCCGCTGCCATCGTTAACGGGAGCTGCAATTTCTCATCAATCCAAAGCGACTAATTAACAGGCGCCGCGGCCGGGGCTGCTCCCCGCATCCATCACGGCACGCGGCCCCGCATCCATCACGGCTCCGCCGCCGGCGGGGTTGGTGCCCGCCGTAAATCACCGGCACCGGGGCTCTGCGCCAGAGCTCCCGGCCAGCGGGCGGGGTCCCTCGGCGGGGCACAAATCCCCCATTTCGGCAGCTGGGGAGCATCCGGCAGCACCGGGATGCGCCGGCTGGGTCGGGATGACTCCGGTTCCCTTCATCCCCCTCCGGCAAGCGTTAACCAGCTCAGCTTCCCGGCATCCCCACGATCTAATTACACCGAAGATGAAGCAGGGAACGATACCTCGCCGTTAATTAATAACTCGTCACGGCTCAGAGCAGGC
The DNA here is from genome assembly GCF_041296385.1 of Aphelocoma coerulescens. Taxonomy (NCBI): domain Eukaryota; kingdom Metazoa; phylum Chordata; class Aves; order Passeriformes; family Corvidae; genus Aphelocoma; species Aphelocoma coerulescens. The sequence goes on along the minus strand of NC_091041.1, from coordinate 4,752,781 downwards.
GGAGAGCGTGAACGCCGGGTGCTGGCGGACCAGGGCGCCCAGGTTTTGGGGTGCAGGGGGGGGTACAGGCACCCTCAGAGCCGGAAAGGGAACGAGGAGCTGAAAAACGACATTTAAATAATAAATCCCAGCTATTAAGAGAGGCTGTACCTGGGAGCGCCGGGCAGCGCCGGCGGCCAGCGGGGTAATTAGACCGCGGCTGAAATGATGAAAAGATATCTGCAGGCTTTGAGGCCGAGGCTTTGAAGCTGTAAATCCTGTGAAGGCAGCATCCCCGCACGCACCCGCCGGGAGGTATTTACCCGGGACCTGCTTCCCACCATCCACGTGGTGTGCAGAGCCGAGGAAAAAAATCCCCCCCGCCACGGGAAGATGATGAGCTCGGAGGGAATATTCCTGGGTACCCCAAATTCTGTGCTCTGGGGAAGGGTAACCCCAGCACCGGGGGTGCCCTGGGGAGGTGTGCTGGCTCAGCCAGCGGTTATCCCAGTGCTGCAATTATCCGGGAGTGCCAGAGCCTCGTCCTGTGGGGTGTTGGAGCTTCTGGGATGCAGTGAAAAGTGCCGCTCAGCGCAGAGGGTGGGTGAGCTCAGCAAGGGGGGCCAACACCACCGAGGGAGAGCTGGTGCTGCTGGGGGGATGCGGTGGCCTGGCGGGGGATGCTCCCCCAGCACATGGAAAGGTTTGGATTTCAAACATCCCCGTCCCACGCTGGCGCTGCACACCCCCCGCGGACACACGGACATTCCTGTACGTGCCCGGGCATTCACCCACCCACGGCAGCCCTCGGTCCTTGACTCGGGTGTGGCTGTGCCAGGTCACCCAAAGGGATGTGACCAGGGTGCGGGATGGCACCTGCCTCAGAGAGGCCATCCAAATGGCAAGACTCTTGGATTTGGCCTCTCACCTGCCCGAAACCCTTTGGCACGGGGGTCTGGGGCCAGGGATGCTGTCGGGATGCGGTGGGAGCCGTGCGGCGTGGCCGGACAGGCAGAGCCCAGCAGGAGCGATGCGGCAGCTCGGCACAGGGGTAATTAGCAGCTTTGATTCCAGATCCTCATTAGGGGCTGGCACCCCCCGCTGTTGCGCTCCGTGCAATTAGTCGCTAAGTAACACACGGATATTTATACCCCGCACAGAACCGGGGCCGGCACGATGCCGGCATCGGCATCGCCGGGGTGCTCCGGCTGGGGCCGGCCATCGCCGTGACGGGGACATTTTGGGACAAGCGGCCCGGGCTTGCCAAGGAGCTGGGATGAGGGTCCGAGAGCCACTCCGGGGTGCCTAGTGGCGAGGCAGCACCCAAGGGTGGGCACCCACAGGGACGCGTGTGAGACACCGTTACCCTGGGGAAGCCACTTCCCTGGCACCACCGCGAGGGACCGGCAGCTCCAAGAGGCTTTTCTATGGGGAAGATGTTTTATCTTCCCTCTCACCCCACCCTAATTAATTGTTTTAATTAAGGAAATGCCACCTCCACTCCCGACTGCCATTTGCCTGCAGAAACGTTGCTAATTACGGCGAGGGAATCGCGCCGGGGCTTGTTAGCAGGCAGCTGGGAGGGGGGTTGGGGGGGGGGGGCTAAAAATATATGGGAAAAAGGAAAAGAAACGAGCTCTGAGATGCAAATCACCCTCCAGGCAGCGGAGGGAGTTTGGGGTCCCCTGTGAGGGAAGGGGTGGCCGTGGTGGGGGATGTGGTTTGGTGCCCTCATCCATCACCTCTGCCCGGCAGCGGGTGGGTGTTGAGGAAGCCGTGTCCGCTGTGGTGTCACCCAGCCGGAAACCGGCTTGGGAAGAGGGGGGCTGAACCCCAAATTTGCCACTGCACGGAGCTGGCACCGCCTCCCTCGCCGGCTTTGTCAGCAGCAGCCGGGAGCTCGCGCTGCGCTCTGCTTTTTAACAGCTTTCATGAATTTTAATGGACAGTTGCTGCTGGATTTCTCCTCTTCCCGCTGCTTTCCCGCCCCCCGCAGCCCTTCGGGTCGCCCTTTTCCTCCCCGGGGCTGCTCCGGCTTGCAGCATCCTCCGAGCCCCCCCAAATCCTCCCCGGTGTCCCGCTCGTCACCCCACAGAGGAGATTTGTCCCCACCGGGGCCGGGTGTTGGCGGCGGTGCCGCCGGTGCGAGGGTGCCGCGGGTCCGCCCGGTGGCTCCGGGCACCCCGGTGGCTTTTCCCGAAATTCCATGGATACAAAGGCTCCGGAGACGCTACTTCAGAACCATCCATCTTTATTAGCAGCTGGTTAACACCTCCCCGAGGGACCATAACGAAGGGAAGCAACTTAATCACCGTCATGCAGCAAAGTGCGGGCGAGCACGTCTCCCCCGGCCGTTCCCACCCCCCGCGCGGCTGCTTCCCGGTGGCTGCGGTGTCCTCGGGTGCTCCCACCTGGTGACAGTGTCCGTCCTGCAGTCCTCCGGTCCTCTGATGATGTCTCTGCTGTCTCCGTGTGACAGCATGGCCCCTGGGCCTGAAGCCTTGTCCCTACTGGTCCCTCCAGGTTCCTCTGGTCCCCCCTGGTCCTTTGGTTCCTCCGAACCCCCTCGTTCTCCAGCCATGTCCCTCCTGGCCCCAAGCAGTGATGCTCCCTCTGATGTCCCCTCTCCTCCCTCCTGGTCCCTCCTGGTCCATGATGGGATCCCCCCTGGAAGGGAGGCTGAATCCTGCCCTTTTCCCAGGAGATTTGGAGTGTGGGGCCGGGACGCTGCAGAGCAAAGGGGTTTGGGTCTGCAAGGGAAAGGCCACAGGGCCACGGTTCCTCAGACCACCTGCCCAGGCACAGGAAAACTGGGAACTGCTCGTCACCAGGGGTGGTGGCACCCCCTGAGGTCCCACGGTGCGGGGATAACGTGGGGGTGTGGATCCAGCCCCACCGGCTGCCAAACCCCAACACCCCTCGCTGTGGCTCCATCCCAGCTCCCAGCAGCTTTCCTAGAGGCTCCATTCCCAGCTACTTTAGATTTGGGTCCCATTCCGAACAAAAAGCGTCACTTTGAAATGACTCGTGGTTGCCAAAGGGATCGAAATAACATTTTCTGGCGAAGATTTCGCTTTGTTTTTTTAAAACGCTGCTTAGAAAAAGCTCGGTGCTGTCGGTCCCTCTCCTTCCACTGCCGAATTCCAGAGATTTTGGAGTTGATCCCACCTGGCTCCAAAACTCCCCTTATTCTGGGAGAAATTTCCCGGCTCCACCCCCCGCCCTAAGAGCCAGTGTTGGACCTGGGTGAGCTTTGGGAAAGACAGAAACAGGCTTGGACTGCTGGTGGGTCTGCTTGGCTCCCTGGGCTGGGAAAAACTTGTTCCAGGAAGAGTGTGTAGGAGCAGGGGGAAGAGGTGGGAGAAACTGGATCAGTCCTGCCCAGGGCTTCTGCTGAACCAGGTGCTGCTGTCCCAGCACGGTGGAGGGAGCGTGGTCTCACCAAAGTGTCTTTTGTCCAATCCCTGGTCACTGAACTGCCCTGCTTGAAGGAGGAGAGGTGGTTGGCCATGGGGTGGAGGTGGCTGTGGCCATGGCGAGATGATGGTTGCAGGTTCAAGCACCTGATATAAGCCCCAAGGCCACAACCACCACCTCCCCAGGGTCACAACCATCTCCCCATGACAACATCTCTCTTATCCCCCATCTTCATCACCCCCAGCCCTGCCTTCGTCCTCCACTCTTCATCTCCATCACTTCCAGTCCTGCTTTCATCTCCCCCACCCCCCGTCTCCATCACCCCCAGCTCCTCCACCGCCGCTCCAGGACCCTGCGGATGCCACCAGCTCCCGCATCCCCACGAGGCGAGGGCGCCGGGGAGGAGCGCCGGGAACCGGAGCGCGGAAGATCAAGAGGAAAATGATCAAAGGAGGGATGTGGGTGAGCGCTGGCAACCCTGTCACCCTGGAGACGGGAAGCAAATATTTGGGCTAATGGCACTCCCGGGGAGCAGGACAGGGCGCTTCCCATTGTCGGGTGACAATAGGGATGGGCAGCTGCCACCGAGCCGCTGTCAGGCGCGGCGCGGGGGGAATTTGGGCTCTCGGCGGTTCCTTACCGGAGCTGGCCGTGAGGCAGCGCTGGGTGCCGGCCGGGGGGATGCTGGGCCGGGGGGCTGCTCTGGCTGAGGGATGCACGTCCAGGGGGATGTTTATCCAGGGAATGCTCTGGCGGGGGATGCTCGGCTGGGGAATTCAGGGGGTGTTGGGAGGGCAAAAGTTCACGGCGCTGGCGCTGTCCCGCAGCGCCACCGTGTCACGAGGCCAGCAGCACCGTGGGCATCGCCAGCCCGGCTCCGTCCCCTCCCGTGCGGGTCTGTCACATCCCTGGGCTCAGCCTTTCCCCACCGTCAGCTCCCCAGAGGCAGCGAGTCCTCCCTGAGCCTTCCTCCCGCAGCCCCGGGGATGCTCCTCCTGCCCAGCCGGGAGGGAAACTGAGGCACGGAGAGCTCAGACAGGCAGTGAGTGCTGGGAAGGGGCTGCAGGAGCTGCAGACGTGTGTGTACACAAATAAATACATATTACTTTTTAAATATATCTTTTCAATAAGCTCAACCAACTGGTTGAATACAGAGAACACTTAAACATAGCCCCAAATATCTCCAGTTTTAACCCAATGGTTTGTTTGTAACAACATCCTTAACGTGCTGGGAGAGCACCCAGGCTGCCACCTCCCCCCCTCCTGCTTGGGGACACCCGGCAGAGGTGACAACATGGCCCTTGGTGGCGCTGGGCCACCCACCCGCTGGCAGATGTGGGTCTGTCTGCACTGGGCAAGGCAGGGTGGGCACAGCCCGGGGTCCTGGTGGGGACAGGAGGGTGGTAACGGCTATATTAATACCAATATTATCAATAATGATAATAATAATGAAAAAAAATTTTTTAAATCTTAGTTTTAATAATAACAGTGCTGACGCTGAAAATACTAATATTATTAATAATAATATTATTAATGCTAATAATTCCCGAGCTGGCAAAGGGCTTTTGTCTCGTGCCCCCCGTCCGTCCCCCACAGCACGGCACCTGACGTGCCGCCCGCCCGCCCGCCGGTTCCAGGAGCATGATGGAATCGGAGTGACACGGAGGAAAATCAATCTGAATGAATGAGGTCACCTGCCTCATAAATAATTCATCAAAGGCGCGTGGTAACACACCTCGGCCCCGAGAGCCGCGGGGGCAGGCGGGGGAGCGGCGCGGCCCGCGGGTGCTGGCGATGGGTGCCGGGGGCTGGTCCATGCTGGGTGAATCCTTGCACAGGACTCGGAACGGTGCCCAGCCCCAGCAAGGCTCAGGGTGGGGGTCCCGGGGTGCTTGGTGGGTGCTGGGCCCCGGTGCCGCTCCCAGTGCCGCGGTGGGACAGCCAGGGCTGGGACCGGAGCGTGGCAGGACCCCGATCTCTGGGAAGAAGACACGAGGTCCCCCCACGGCCCAGAGGTGACCCCTCAGCACCCAGCTGCTGCCACCAGCTGCCCCGGGGACGCGGCAAAGGGGCTTTTGTCCCCTGGGAACAGCGGGCAGGTGCTGGAGGTGCGGGCAGGAAGGGCAGCAGGCCCAGGGATTACAGCGGGAAGAAGCGGAGCAGTGTGAGCCCGGCAAATGTTTTAATTCCCTTTAATTCCCCTGCTGCACCGTGGCCCTGGACCCGTCCCCGGGGTCACCAACCCTCCCCATGCGCACAGGGCTCTTCCCAACCTCCCTCTTGGAGCTGTTTTGGAGGAAGGCGAGCAAAGGAGCCCAAAATGTTGGAAAAGAACATCTTGAAGCCCTTCTGCCATCTGTTGTGCTTTCAGCGCAATTAAGCAGGAGGCAGCCGTGCCAGGCAGCAGGAGCATCCCTGCCTGCAGCAGCCGTCCCCCTGCCAGGCCTGGGAATCCACCCCGTGGGGCTGCGGGTGGGTTTTCGGGTGCCCAGGGCAGCTGGTTGGCAGCTGGGAGCGGGCGCAGATGTCCGGGCTCTGGTTGCTTGGCAGGTGCCTGGAAGGCGGCTCTGCTTTCCCGGCTCTCTCTGCTTTCCCGGCTCGCCAGGGCGGGTGCCAGCCCAGCTGTCCCTCCCCGGGGGCCGGTGGGGTACTCTGGGCCATGAAGGCTCATTGCGGGGTGCAGGCGGGGGGCGGGAGGGGTACAGTGACACACTGGCAGGTGGCTGTGGCACCCCAAAACCTCCCCTCCCGCCAGACCTGGGGACGCTTGGCCAGGGGATCTGGGTGTCTGGTGTCACCACACACCCGGCGAGGCCACGAAGAGCTGCCACAGACGGGGCTCAGAGCTGGGCTGAGACCTGCCCATCCCAGCAGCCCCGAGCCCTCCTGCCAAGCTCACACCCCGAGGCAGCGCTCCGTGGTGGGATTCGCCTCCGGATCCGCGCTTGTCAAGCTCCGGGCTTGTCACCGCTTCCCTGAGCTGCCTCCGGCGTTAACTTTGCCGGCAACATTGGTTTATCCCCTTGATCTTGACGGGAACTGGGAAGCAAGGGAAGCATCCCCAGGGAACCGCCGTCACGCGCGCCGAGCTTTAATTAGGGCTGGGAAATCGCCGCCGACAGCCGCGCGGGGAAGCGAACCCGGCACGGATTAGGGCCGAAATTAAATGGTCTGCACCGAAACGGGGAGCAAAATGCCCGAGCCCAGCTCCCGGTGGTGCCTCGGCAGTGGGGGGGGGGAATGTGGGGAGCAGCCCTGCACCCCCCTGCCCGCGGGGATCTCGGCAGATGGCTGAGACAGGCAGGGAAATGCGGGATGGAGCCGGCGGCGGCAGCAGCTGCGGCGAGAACAGCTCTGGAGTCGGCTCAGATGGGGATGAAGGAGCTGCTCCCCAGCCCCCTCCGCCTGTTCCCCAATCCACAGGGCCCGCTGGAACCCCCAGACTGCTGGGGACAGTGGGGACAAGGTCACACGTGCGGCCGAACGTGCTCTCCCGGGGGGTACCGTCCCCGCGGGCAGGGACAGGGACGCGCCCTGCAGGGCTGGTCCCCAGCACCCTGCACCCTCGGCGGCACGACCACCACGGCAACGGCTGGGGACACGCGTGGCACCACTAGTGACATGCATGTCAACTCCCGCTTGGCCCAGATGGCACGGGGGCTCGTCACAGATGGGTGCCCACCCACCAGCCGCCGGTCCTGTGGTGCCACCCGCCAGTTTTGGGGTGAAACCTTGCAGGATTTGGGTCAGCGGTGTGCACAGTGGGTGAAGCCACCACCCGAGCCCCAGGAGGGATGGTATCCATCCCTTTCCAGCGGCAGCAGGATGCCCTGGGCCGGCGTGGGTGTCCTGGCACAGCAGGTACCAGCATGGTGACACTGTCACGATATCCGGCTGTGTCAGCACAAACAACCAGCTCCCAGCCCGGCCGAGGACTAACGAGCCAGCTCTACTGCTAATTAATAATCCACTTGATTAAGAATTGCCAGTCAATATGTCACCAGCACAAGGACAGGCTCAGTGGCCACGAGCCGGGGCAATCGCTCCATGGGGGCCACGGTCCTCCTCTTGCTCCTGCTCATCTTCCTCCCCATCCAGCAGCCCCAGCTCAGCCTGCTCGGGCCCCTCTCTTTGCCCCCCTATTAATTGCCACCTGATGATGTTATGGATCGTCCCGATGACGTCATCAGCACCCTGTCTGTCTCCTCCCCCATCCATGCTGCCATCACCCAACAGGCTGGGGGTCCCTTTGTCCCACAAGGTGACGCAAGGACCCCCTCTGATGATGTCATTTGTCACTCAGGCTCCTGGTGATGTCACAAGCTCCCACACTCACCCCAGGTTCCCACTCAACAGCTGGACGGAATTCGGCCACGAGGGATCCTGAAGCCTTGGGGTGCAGCAGGACATCCCCAAAATGTGGGGGAAAGCCAGATCCATCCCCAGTGTCAAGAGCATCGTCCCCATTGTCCCCAGCAGGTGACATCAGGGGCGTCACATCGAGCTGGGCTGGGAACAGCAGGTTTGTGGGGGCTCCCCTTCCTCCCATCCTGAACCTCTCCATCGCTGAGCAGAGCACGGGGGGCAGGCGGGGGGCACGGTGTCCCCCAGGGCGGTTTTGTCAGACGGAGAGTGAGCAGGAAGCAGTAACAGCATCCCCGCGTCCCCTGCGAGGGAACAGGAGCAATTAGCTAATTGCAGTGGTGGGGGCCTGCCCCGGCCCCCCCGTGGGGCCGAGCGGGCTCCGTGTGTCGCAGCCGCAGCACTTTGTGCTTAACCTACATTCGCTTTTGTCCGACCGGCGCAGCCAGAGCGCGCCCGGGGCTCTGTGCTGGGCTCAGCTCAGATGCCGGGGTCCCTCTCAGCAGCCCCCAGCCCCAAATTAAGCAGCCAGGTCTCGGATGAGCCTGGGTAAGTGAGTCGCACTCAGGCAGCGACATGGTCACACAACAGTGTTCCCAAGCCAGGGATGGAGGTTTGTGTCCTCCCAGGGAGGGTAATCACAGAAACGTCTTCCCCAGGGTGCGTCTCTCCCCCGCAGCATCCTCCTCCACCCTTTCCCGGGAGAACGGGAGCGCTCGCAGCCTCTCGAGGAGCGGCAGTGCCTGACAGCTTCAATCGAGCTTTAATTAACTAACGAGGCTCGGCATTCCCCGCTCTGTGAACAAACACACGGAGGCAGAAGAGGCCCGCTCCAGCTGTGGCACCAGGCCAGATGTGTAGCGGGGAGAGTGGGAGTGTCAGGGGACTGCTCTGCTCAGGAATGTGGGGCTGGGGACCCAGGAGACCCCTTTGTCCTGAGGGACAATCAGGAGCACAGTTGGCTGGGGATACAACCCCGGGAATCAGGAGTCACAGCCTGTCCCCATGGCTCGAGGACAGTCCCACGGTGTCCCCAGCTACCTTTGGGTACTGCCAGCACCCCTAATTGACACCTCCATCGTCCCTTTCCTTCCATCCAACGCCAGCTAAAAATCCTGGACCATCACTGGGATAGCTGGTCAGTAGATCGTGCCCTGCTCGCGGTTCTCCTCCGGAGCTGGTGCCTGCCAGGATGGATTTTTTTTTTTTTTTACTGGGATGGATTTTTCCGCCTCGGCTGCCAGCGGGGTGGCTCGGCACCGGGGAAGGGGCCGAGGGAGCGCAGCCGGCGCCGGTGACGCGGCAAGAAGGGGCCATTGTGGCCAGGCACAGCTGTGCGGCGCGGGAAGGGAGCAGTGGGAATGCAAAATGCTGGAGAGGGAAGGGCTTGCGGGATCCACCACCCCGCGACGGGGGTTTCCCCACCCCGCACGGGCCCCGGTGACAATAGTGGCTTTATGGGGAGTGACACCATCCCCTGTCCCAGGAGCTGCCGGGGTCTGGCATGTGCCATGGGGACAGGTGGGTGTTGGGGACACCCTGTCCCCGTCCTGTCCCCTGCACGCCCACCCACAGGCTCAGCCAAACGAGGTGTTGGGTCCTCTTGGAGCCAGGATGTGCCAGCAGCAACCTGCTCTCGAGGCTGATGGAACCGGGCCCTGGAGTGCCCTGCCAGAGCGGCACTGGGGACTGAGGGGAGGACAGAGAGCGGCTCCGTGCCCTTCCCAGCGCCCCTCGGCGACCCGGAGGGCAGCGGATCCCGTTTCTCTCGCTGAGCTCTCCTGAATTATTCAGGCGCTGCCTCCCTGGCGATGCTCCCCCCTGCCCGCAGCGGAGCCCCCCTCACCCGGCCGGAGGGGAGCAGCCGGGACTGGTGTTGCTGGAGCTGTGGTGGGTATCCGAGTGGGATGTGCCGCGAGAGAGGGAGCGGGATGAGCCGTGCAGCCTCCCCGAGGACGGGCGATGCTCAGCGGGCCGGAGAGGAGCCGCTGCAAAGCCCCATTTCATTTCCCTGAAAGGAGAGGAGGGACGGGGGGGAGAGGCCGCTCGGAGCTGGCCCAGATCCTGCTGCTTCTCTTTTTTATTCCCTGTTTCCGTGCGGCGCCAGCTCCCATCCCTGCTGCTCCGCAGTGGCTGCTCCATCCACCCGGCAGCGCCCTTCAGGCAGGGACAGGGATTTGTGGGGTCTCCCCACTGTGTGATCCCAGCCAAGCACTCCCCAGCCGCTGCTTCGGGGTTGGAGTGAGGTGCAGAGCTCTGCGAGACATGGGGACATCCCTGGGATTCTTCTGGAGACGGGAATTGGGTGATCTGGGCTTTGGGCACACAGGAACGCACTGGGGGACGCAGGGTGCCCCCCACATGCCCACCCCATCCCATCACCCTCCGACGAACCTTCAGCAACAGCCTGAGCGAGGTGAAAAAGCTGCAGGGATGTCCCAGCGATGGGGATGTGGGATGGGACAGTGACGGGGGTGCAGAACAGGGCAGGAACGGGGACAGGGGATGGGGAAGTGACTCCGACACAGGACAGCAATGGGGACATGGGGCAGGGCAGCGGTGCGGATGCAGAACAGGGCAGTGATGGGACACGGGACCGGGGATCCTGGTGGCCTCCGGGACCGGACGAGCCCAGAGGGTGATTTATGCCGGGCAGGTTGACGCCACAACTGTTCGGAAGAGCGGCAACAGCTGCTCCGGCTGTTCTGGCACGACGTGGGACCAGAGCAAATCCTCGGGAACAGTAGGAGCGATGCCCCTGCGGTGTCGGGCACTGTCGTGGGGTGGGGACAGCAGGGCCGGGGGTGCTGGCGGGGCTCTGGGGTTTTCTTCCCAGCCGCTGGCATGAGACCAAGACTCAAGTCAAGGCTCCCGTTAATCCGGACTTTAATCCGCTCTAAATCCCACCTTTAATCTGTTTAATGCCACCTTTGGGAATTAGGATCCGGTGCCGCGGCACCTACCCCCTGAGCCGGGAGGAGGAAGAGGAGGGATGTTCCAAGATTCCCGATGCTGGGGAGCTCGGGATCTCTGTGGGATGTCGGGGGGTCCCCAGCACCAGGACGAACCGACAGCCACGACCGCCGGCCCTAAACACTCCCCCACACGCTGCTCTCGGCCGGCAGCACGGCAGCACCCCTTCCCCTCTTCCCACGGGTGTCACATCCCCTCGTGGGGCACCTGTGTGCAGAGGAGGGGGGGCTGTGCGAGACCCCGCCGTGCTGCCCACGCTCAGCCCGGCCCAGCAGCGCCCTCCCTCCTAAACTCCTGCCCGTCCGCGCCGCGGATCCGCCCGGCGCCCCGCGCCGCTTCCACGCGTGCTGCTCTCACCCGCCGTGTCCCCGTCACCCGCCCGTGTCCCCGTCACCCACCGGTGTCCCCGTCACCCACCCGTGTCCCCGTCACCCGCCCGTGTCCCCGTCACCCACCGGTGTCCCCGTCACCCACCCGTGTCCCCGTCACCCGCCCGTGTCCCCGTCACCCACCGGTGTCCCCGTCACCCGCCCGTGCCCCGTCACCCACCGGTGTCCCCGTCACCCACCGGTGTCCCCGTCACCCGCCCGTGTCCCCGTCACCCACCGGTGTCCCCGTCACCCGCCCGTGCCCCGTCACCCACCGGTGTCCCCGTCACCCACCCGTGTCCCCGTCACCCACCGGTGTCCCCGTCACCCGCCCGTGTCCCCGCCACCCCCGAGCAGCTGCGGGGCCCCGTGCCCGCCCCACGCGCGCTACCGGGACCGGCCCACGCGCGCGGGACCCGCGGGGACGCGCCCGCCCCGGCCCCGCCCCCGCCCCCTTCGCGCGCTCCCATTGGCTGCTTCGTAGCAAGCCGCGCGTCGCCATTGGCTGGCCCCGCCCTCCGGCCCCGCCCCCGGGCCGCCCCCGCCGCTCCCGGCCCCGCGCGGGACTTGGCAGCGGCCGCGGGCGGGAGGCCCCGACCCGCCGGGAACCGGCACCGGGAACCGGCACCGAGAGCCGGGAACCGGCACCGGGAACGGACACCGAGAGCCGGGAACCGGCACCGGGAACCGGACACAGGGAAGCGGGCACCGGACACAGGGAACCGGCACGGGAAACCGGGCACCGGACACAGGGAACCGGGCACCGGGAACCGGCACCGGACACCTGGAACCGGGCACCGGAAACCGGGCACTGGGAACCGGAACCGGGAACCGGGAACCGAACACCGGGACTGGCACTGGGCATCGAAGACCGAACGTCGGACATCGTCACCGGGCACCGGCATCGGGGACCGGGCACCGGTAGCGGCTGCGGGGGCCCGCCGGGCGGGGAGAGGCGCCGGGGAAAGCGGGACCCTCCGCCCGGCCCCGCCCCGTCCAGCCCCGTCCCGCCCCGTCCCGCCGGGGACACCGGAGCAGCCCCGGTCCCGGTCCTGGCGCCGCGCTCCCCGAGGCAGGCTGCAGGTAAGGGCCGGCTCCCCCGGTACCTCCCAGTTCCTCCCGGTTTCCCCGGTTCCTCCCATCTTCCCCGGTCCGTGGGGGCGGGGGCGCTCGGTACCGGCCCGTTTCGTGCTTCCTCTGCGGGGCGAAGCCTCTCGTCTCCCACCCCGGGAATCATCCGTGTGTGTCCCCCCTCCCCGGTGTCACCGGGGCACCGACGGCCCCACCCAGCCTCCGGCCCTGGGGAGCCCCGGGGGAAAGGAGGGCTCGGGGAGCCGCGAGGGGCGGGAGCTGCGGGGTGGGCAGAGCCCGGAGCTGCTCCCGGCAGCCCCTGGATGTGCCTCAGCTTTCCCAGGTGGACAAAACGCGGGGAAAGGGCGATTTCCCCCAAATTCAAGGGAAACCCGAGGGGCTGGAAACAGCGCTGGGTCTGGTGGGTGCTGGATAACGGGAGCTGGGAGAAGGCGCCGGAGCCATCCCCGTGGGGCTGTCACGGACCCACGTGCCGGGGCAGGGCCGGGTGCCCCATGGCAGCACTTGGCTTCGGGCATCGCCCGTCCCTCCTCCCACCCCCGTGCTCCAGAGGATGAAATTCCTCGATTCCTGGAAAGACTAATCCCTTCGGAGAGGCCAGATCCCACCCGGGGCAAGAGCTCGGTGTAAAACTTCCCAATTCTGACTAATCTCCCCCTGGAGCAGGGAAGGATTTGGGCCATTTGGGGCCATTCTTTGCTGACCCCAAGCCCAGTATCGGATCCGAATTGTCCCGTGGAGTTTTCCTCCCTCCCTGAGCGACTTTGTCCTCCTGATCCCGGGGCGGGAAGCATGTGGTGCGCCCTGGCTCCTGCCGCAGGCCGGACAGACGGACGGATGGTGGCTTGGCCTCAGTTTCCCCCCTCCCAGCCTCTGTTTTCTACTTCCCCATAAGTCTCCGTCTGCTCCAAGCAAAGGAGAAAGGAAGTTGCTGCCAGAGAGAGCAGCTTGGTGGCAGCTGGAGAAAGAAAAGGAGGAAATGGAAGGCGAGACAGATGCTCCAAAATAACCCCCCCTTCCTCCTCCTCCTCCTCTTCCTCCTCCTCTCCATAAAATAACCCCCCTTCCTCCTCCTCTTCCTCCTTCTCTCCATAAAATAACCCCTCACCCTCTCCTCTTCCTCCTCCTTCTCTCCTTAAAATAACCTCAATTCCTCCTCCTCCTCCTCCTCCTCCTCTCAAATTTGGCAGCTGCCTCCCCCCTGGGGCACAGTAATCCCAGGGGGAATTCCTTGATACCACACCAGGTCCTCAAATCAGCCCCCCAGGATGACCCCCTGCCCTGTGCCAGAGCACCCCTCCATGTGGATCCCAGGATCCCATTCCCACGGGAAGCACTGGCGGGATTCCCCACCCACGCACGCCCAGGGCTGGCATCGCTGGGGCCCCCTCGGATGGGCCGCTCAGCTCCTTGCACAGACATGTTGGAGCTGCCAGAGTGGATCAGCATTCCCAGGCAAAACCAAAAACCACCTCCTTCCCGTGGGTGCATTTGCAGCCCCAGCGAGGGCACCCGCGGGAAGGAGGTTTTGGGATGGAGGAGCTCAGATCCAGGTGCCAGAGGTGGTGAGGACAGTGATGGGGACACGCCAAGTGCGTGGCACCACCGCTGCCATGAGCACCGGGAGCGCGCGGGGCCAGGTTGAACCCCCCGGCTGCGCCGCTGCCCCGCGGCATTCCCGGTCCCTGCTCCAGCCGTGGCGGCCGTGGATTCATCCCGGCCTTGCCAAGAAATGAGCTTTTCCTCGGGCGAGGTGTTTACTCAGTGGCTTCCTCCCCGGCCTCACCCCGCTCGGCACACACGCGCCCGAGCCCGGCGTCTCCGGCTGCTCTTTGCACCCATGGCAACGTGCGAGGGCCGGCACGCGTCCTGCCTCCCGCTCCTCTTCCTCGGCTCTCCCGGCGCTGGTAACGTGTGGGCTTGGGAGCTGCGGGGGTCGCGGATGGTGGGGGACAGGCGGTGACGCTGGTGGGGCTCTCCGGTTACTGCCCGGCCCAGCTCCTGTAATCCAGGAGGGTTTAATTAATTAATAGGGGTTGGAGCATGGGGGAAAGCGATGCCGGGGGATGGAGGGCAGAGCAGCGGGAGCCCATCCACCCGCTTGGCATTAGGCAACGATTCGGGGGCACGGGGAATGCTGAGGTGCAGAGCAGGGGTGTTTTCCAGAGCAGCATGTGGGACGGAGGGGAAAACCAGGGAAATCGCCACTATTCAATGTTTATCCTGTTGGGAAACGATGTTGGAGGAAACTTGTACTAAGACAATCCAAGTTACTACGGCCGTGGTGGGAAGGTGGAGGAGGGAGAGGAGGAGGAAGAGGAGGCAGAGGTGCCTCTGCTCTGAGCTGGAGCTTTGTGGAGCCTCCCCCGCCTCGCTGCTCCATGAATTATTTACGTGCTTTTCCTTTCCTGCATGAAATATTCACCCGCTGCCAAGGGAACTGGGGGGGCTGGGGGGACCAAGCCCACGGAGCTGCTGGTGGGAACCAGGTGAAAGGGACAGGCAGGGAGAGGGATCTTTGGGGCAGGTGGAAATGATAATTGGGATGATGTCACTGCTGCATTTGGCCCCTCTCCATAAAGGAGCTCTGGACAGTGCTCACTTGGCAGCTCTGCTGTGGTGCCACTGGCACCAGGTGACCACAGGGTGACAGGGTCTCGTGTCCCCCCCCAGACGGGAGCTTTCAGTGATGCTTGTGCCCTCAGTGGTGTGGGGGAGGTTTTTTGGGGATCCCGGGGAAATCAGGTCACAGCTGGGTGTTGGGTGAGATGCTAGCCCAGCGGGGTGAACGCCAAACCAGAGATGGGCACGGCACGTGTCTGTTCCCAGGGGACCACATCCATCCTGTGGCAGGGACACCCTCTGTGTCCTCACCCAGGACACCCCACCCCTCACACCACCGCTCAGGGCTGCAAGACTGCCTCAAAACCTCCAAATTGGGTGGAAACCCTCCAACAAAGGGCTGTACCTGTTCCCAAAGCCACCGTTGGGACCGCAGCCCCGCCGCGCTCTTCCGGAGCAGGGAGGAACTTGGTGACAGCAGCACTCAGCTGCTCCACTTCGGAAGAAGAAGAAGCTGTTTTTTAGGGCGTTTTCATGAAAAAGAAGAAGGGGGTGGGGGGGAGCCCAAGCCCTGAGCCGGGCTGGAAACTTCAGCGACAGGAAGGAAGCGCAGTGGGTTATTTCGAGCTCCAGTTGGCTGGTGGGGCAAGGCTCGACTCTTCCGCGCGCCGATAGCAGCCCCTCGTGAACAATGGGGTCGTGGGGCCCTTCCCAGCAGGAAAGCGGCTCATTCCGGTGAAATGTCCTGTTGGAGCTGAGTCAGCAGGTCCTGGTGGGCCGAGTGTGGTGCGGAGGGTGCCGGGGGAACCATCCCGGTGCAGCCGGAGCCAGCGGGAGGTGAGCCTGGGTTTCCTTGGGGTTTGCAGGGAGCGACCTGTAAAACCATCCCTGGGCACTGGAGAGGGAGCTGGTTGCATTTTTGGGATCCCTATACCTGCCTATACCACTTATGGGGTCCGTAGACCGCCCTATAATGGCTTAGTGCCTCAGTTTCCCCCCTGGACCAATGCTCTTCATCCCGGAGCAGGGGAGGGCTGTGAGCAGCCGGGTGTTACTCGGTGCGGAGGGAGCAGAGGGTTGAGCCATGGTTCCAGCTGGCATTTGGGAGCTGTGGGCAGCTCGCAGGACTTGGCACTTCCTATTTTTCATGCGCTGTGGAGGTGGAGTTTGCACTTGCTGGTCACCCAAGGGAGAGCTCGGGTGTGGGAATTCCTATTTATCCAGGCACCATTCCCAGGGCACCCCACAACCGCGAGGGCGGGGACTTCCAGGCTGTCAACACCACGGCAAAGCCCTACTCCTTCCGGACAGGATGCCTGGCACGGGCAGAGCGAGTCCCCTCACAGCCAAGGCACAGGAGATGGAGCTCCCTCTGCCCATCCTGCCCACCCCTCCCTCCGGGCTCCGCTCCGGCAGCAGCTCATGGATGCAGCCATCGGCATTCCATGAGCCCGACCCGCCCGGCTGTCACCAGGCTCTGCGCTGTCATTTTTGTCTTATTAAGTGCGAGAGCCTCAGCCCGAGGCTCAGGCTGGCAAAAATCAATGTTTTCCCATCGAAGGAAACGCTTCCAAACCTCTGTGTTTTTCCAAAGGGCTGTAAATAACGCTGCAGGCGGCGGCTCCCACAGCACCGGGGACGGCAGCCCCATTACTGCTCCAAATTCACGTCCCCACGGAGCCTTGGCTGCCCTCGGGTTTGGGAGCTGGTGGCTGGGAGATGCCCAGGGAGCCGGGACTCAGCACCATCGACCTGGCACGACTGGCTGGGTGAGATGGAGCCTTGGCCACACCAGGGGGTCCATGAGGAGCTGGGATTTGCTCCCGAGAGCCTGGTGTGTGCTCCAGAGTGGCAGGAGCAGGACTGGAGGTCCCTGGAGGGGTCTGGGACTGGCAGCTTGGCTGGGGGGAGTGACAGAGATGCATGTGATGGGGACAGACTCGGTTCTGTGATAGAATCCCAGAGTTGTGGAATGGTTTGGGTTGGAAAAAGACCAAAAGCTCATCTCATCCCACCCCTGCCATGGGCAGGGACACCTTCCACTATCCCAGGGTGCTCCAAGCCCCATCCAACCTGGCCTGGGACACTTCCAGGGATGGGGCAGCCACAGCTTCTCTGGGCACCCTGTGCCAGGGCCTCACCTCCCTCTCAGGGAAGGATTCCTTCCTAACATCAAATCTAAACCTGCTCCCTATCCATGAGCAATTTATCCCCATCCATCCTCACAGCGGCAGCATCCTTTAGCTGAAATATCTCCTCTCCGTTCCCTGGGATGTATTTATAGGCTGATCCCATCCCCTCCCGCTCTGCCGGGCTGTCCGTGCCATGTGCAGGCTCTTGCATAAGCAGCTCCCAGCTCTGCCCATCCATCCCCGCTGTTTTCCTGCTGTTCTCCCCTCCCTGTGATTTGTAGCTCTGCGGTTTCCCAGGCCAAGATGCATCTCCAGGGTCGGCGGCATTTTAATCGTTCACAGCAGATTTTAAAGCCGTGCTCTGCCCGAGGTGATGGATTTGGTCCCGCTGGGATGTGGGAGTCGGGCTGTAGGTGAGGTTCCTGTCTGGGTGAATTATTCACCTCCGTGCGGTGCTGGCTCCAGAGGAGGTTGAGGCGGCAGCAGAACAAGTCCGAGCTCGTGTGGGTGTTCCAGGGTGAGCAGTGCCAGGGAAAAGGGCTCCCACGCCAATTGCTGGGTGCTGCAAACCGGCTGTGCCGCTCTGGCCGCGGCCAGCACCGGGGTGGATGCGGCACATGGCATCGGGGGGTGACTCAGCTGCCACCTGCGCTGTCCCCAGCTCACCCTGCAGGAAATGAGTCAGGTTTTAAGGAAGGAAAAATGTTAAGATGATGGGGCAAGAGTCCTTCCTGCACCAGGAGCAGGGAGGCGTCGGTCGCACGAGGGAGACCGGGATGGAGGGTCACGGGTGGTGCTCAGGTAGGGGCACCTCGCTCACTGTGACCTCTCCACAGAGTCTGGGAAAAGGAAGGTGGGAACACCCTGATCCCACCATCCAGATCTGGGGGGTGAGCTCAGCTCTCACCTGCCCTGGCACCCAGGAGCTCCCTTGGTCTCGCCATTGGCTGGAGATGCTCTTTCTCCTGCCAAAAGGCTGCGTGGGGAGGTGAGGAATCACAGAATCATGGAATGGGTTGGGTGGGAAGGGACCTTAGCGCTCATCCAGCTCCACCCCCTGCCATGGACAGGGACACTCCACTAGCCCAGGTGAGATGGGGACAGATGCAGAGCAGGGACTGATCTGTGTGTGCCTCTTCCCCCGCAGAGATGGACACCTTCAGCACCAAGAACTTGGCCCTGCAGGCCCAGAAGAAGCTCCTGAGCAAAATGGCCACCAAGACCATCGCCAACGTCTTCATCGATGACACCAGCAGCGAGATCCTGGACGAGCTGTACCGGGCCACCAAGGAGTACACCCACAACCGCAAAGAGGCCCAGAAGATCATCAAAAACCTCATCAAGATCGTGATGAAGCTGGGGGTTCTCTACCGCAATGGGCAGTTCAGCCCCGAGGAGCTGCTGGTCATGGAGCGCTTCCGCAAGAAGGTTCACACCTTGGCCATGACGGCCGTCAGCTTCCACCAGATAGACTTCACCTTCGACCGCAGGGTCATGTCCAGCGTCCTCACCGAGTGCCGGGACCTGCTGCACCAGGCTGTCAACGGGCACCTGACGGCCAAGTCCCACTCGCGCATCAACCACGTCTTCAACCACTTTGCGGACTACGAGTTCCTGTCGGCTCTGTACGGCCCGGCCGAGCCCTACCGCACCCACCTCAAGAGGATCTGCGAAGGGGTCAACAAGATGCTGGAGGAGGACAACATCTGAGGCTGGCCCAGGTGGGCTCTTGGCAGCCAGACTCTGCCTTCTGTGAGGCTGAAGACGCGGTGTCTGCTTTGACCTTCACCGGGCTCGTCCCCTCCTCCCCTCTGCAGTGCTCACTTGTGTTCTCCTCGTTTTGACAAAAGACTGAACCTCTTGACTTTGTCTTCCCCTTGCCCAGGGTCTGCAAAGCCCTCCCTGCGCTGGGCTGAGCCCTCTCCAGGGGATCCTGGGATTTTGGGCACCTGCTGTACAGTTTGATTTCCTTTGCCCACCAAGTGCCTTTAGCTCAGAGTCCAAGGATTTGGACTCTTTGCCTTGAACTCAGTTGTAACCCTCTGGGGGGAAACCAAACCAAAGACTTGTGCTGTGAAGCACCTCCAAGGTGTCTCTTGAGGAGGTGGGACGTTGTTGGAGTGAGCAGTTCTGAGACCCCGTAGCTGGAGGGTTGTGGGACTCCGGTTTTCTTCCAGCAGCTCCACAGCACGGTGGGAGCAAATCATGGTCCAGACTTGTGCTGCCCGGGCAGGAAGGTGCTTCTGTGTGTACTTTAGTGTCCTCAAAGACAAGTCCCTGTGAGCAGGAGGGTCCCTCCTCACCTGGGTGAGGGCAGGGAGGGAGCTGGGGGGAGCTGTTCCTTCCCTGGACCCTGGGAACCACCCAACACCCAACTCCCCACCGGCCTCCAGCAGCGGTGCCACCTGGCAGCTCCAGCGCTGTCCTCGGTGGTTATCCAAAGCTCCCCCTGGGATTTCATCCCTTTTCCATGCCCTTGACTGAGTGATGGTTGTTCATTTTTAGCAAACTCTGTAGCCCTGATGAGTTATTTAAATAAACTCACCCGTGTGGCCTGGGAGCTCCGTGCGGTTGTTCCAGCGGTGGTGACAGTGACAAAATGAGCCCTGGGACAGCTGGGTTTGTCCCCAGGTGGTGGTGGCTCTCTGTGACCTGGGGTCTGTGCTCTCTGTGCCCTGGCATTGCTGCTGGTTGTGCTGTCCCTGCTCAATGGCCCAGCAGCTCCTGGCTTTGCAGGGACAAGGGGAAATGGCTTCCCACTGCCAGAGGGCAGGGGTAGATGGGCTATTGGGAAGGAATTGTTCCCTGTGAGGGTGGGGAGGCCCTGGCAGAGGTTGCCCCATCTCTGGAAGCATCCAAGGCCAGGCTGGATGGGGCTTGGAGCAATCTGGGAAAGTGGAAGGTGTCCCTGCCATGGCAGGGTGGGACTGGATGAGCTTTAAGGTCTCTCCAAAGCCCAACCATTCCATGATTTTGTGAGATCCCGCTCCCAACAGACACCCACATGCGCTCCTCTGCACCCCCACGTCCCCTCCCTGCTCAGCAGGAGCCCAAAAGCAGAGCCCTGGCAGCAGGAAGCAGGGAGTGACTCCACAGTCACAGGGGACAGCCTGGAACAGCGTCTGCTCTCGGAGCAGCAGGGACGCTCCGGCCGCTCCCAGCACGCTGAGCTGGGCTCTGAGCACTGGAAATTGCCCTTTTAGCATCCAAGACAGCACAGTTGCAGCTGGCCTTATCTCTGTGACCTTCTTGTGCCTCCTGTTCCATGGATGTCTCCAGGCACGGGCGGCTCCCGCTCGCTGCTCCCTTTCCACCGCTGGCACTGATAACTCTGAGCCTTAGAAGATTAAATAAAAGACACAAAGGCCCTATCTCTGTCGTTTCACAGGCCTGGCTCCAGCTGTCACAGAGAATTGTGTGACACAGCTTGGGGTGGGGGCGAAGCCCATTCACAGGGGGCTGTGGAGAACATGGCCAGGAGCCCAGGAGGTGCTGGTCCCTCAGGAGGGCAGGGGCCAGTGGCCTTTGGGAACAACTCCTGTCTCCCCTGGGCCGGTGTGTCCCTGTCAGGAGCGTGCTGGAGAGGAGCCAGAGCTGGGAATCCCGGGCAGGTGTGGTGGGATGGGGCTGAGGGATGCCCAGAAATGCTTCACTATTCCCAAAATCTGTGTCTGTGTCAGCTGCAAGACGCCCCCTAAACCCTCTGCAGCCCCCAAATTCCTGTGGGACACCTCAACTCATCCTGGCCAAGCAGCAACAAACAACAACAGCAACAGCTGGAGAGGGGAGGAGGGACAGAGCAGAGCAACTTCAGGCCAGAGCACGATGCTTTATTTCTTTATTTGTGCTGTATTTACACAGGAAAGGAATTGCATATTCCCTGTTATTACTCTGGATAAGAAAAAAATCACTTTTCTGTAGGTATAAAATAGTCCCGTGGTTGTGCTGAGACGTGGAAGTGTTGCTTGGATTGATTCCTGGTTGTGTCAGAGTAAGCTGCTCTGCCTTCCCCCCATCCAAGCTATCCCAGCCCAGCTCTGGATCCACTCCAGCCACACACTCGCCACGGAATCAGAGCTTTGGCCAACTCCCTCCCTTCCTCCCCCTAAATTAATTATTTCCTCCTGTCACGCTGCTGGAGAGAGAAATCCCATCTCCCCTCCAGAGACTACAGAGTTAACAACTTCCCTTTAGCAAGCCCTGCTTAAATCCAGCCACTTATCTCCCTGCCTTGCTCTTCCCGGCGAAGCAGATAAGGAGCCCCTTTCCTCGGGAGCTTTGCAGCTCAGCCAAGCAGGAAGGGGCACAGGAGGATCGGGAGCCTCCCGGGAGGTTTCCAGCTGCAAAGCACGGTGTTACTCTGACACAAGACAGAACAAATCTGTCCTCACGCCTCCACGCCCCACTCGTGTCGGTCCCCAGCACATTTCAGTATGGAAAACATAAAAGGTTCGGCCAACCAAAAGAAAAACCCCGCGGGTAACCAGGAAATCCCTTCACTGCCACGCTGGTCCGGCCAAGCCCCCTGCCCGGGGCCGGCCTCGGGGTCACAGCTCGTCACGGGGGGTTTTTGCCACAATCATGAGTTTGGACAGCTCGAAACGGAACTTGCCTTCCCTGTGAGACACTGGAGAGAAGAGAGAAAAGCCCAGGATCAGCAGATGGGAAAGCAGGAACAAAACAGCCCCGCTGGGCCCTTTCCAGGGTGCCAGGCATTGCTCTTCCCACTCCTGCACAGGCCAGGCTGGGGGAGAAACCCCTCCTTCCCCCTTGGAGTTTAACTGGGATGGGACCCACAAAATCTGGCTGCCAATGGTGGACTGAGAGCACTGTACCCCTGGCGCCAGTATTTGAGCCTAAACTGGCCACTGGCCTGTCTCCCACACCAGCCCCTCTCTCGCAGCTCTCTCCAGCACAGACCTGTTGTTTCAGTGATTTCAAATTCTTCCTGTTTCAAGGGGATGTCGCTCTGGGCACCCACAGCAGCCTGAGACTGAAACAGGAAGGAAGGAGGTGTAAGAGGCTGAGGCAAGGCAAGGAGTCACAGCACTTCAACCAACCAAACAACAGTGAGAACCAACGGGTTTGTGATTTATGTGCAGTGAAAGAATTAAGTGCACAAAGGAAAAGTGAAGGAAAATCTCCATCTGTTTTTCCATTTCCTATTAAACCGTGGACTCGTGTCCTTGGGGTGAGTGAAAGCCTCACCCCTGGAAACTGGGAAATGGAAGAATGAGCCAGACAAAAACAAAGGTTTGGTTTGCTTTGTCACCTGCAATTTGTTGAGGCAATCCAAGACTCCCTCTGTGCCCTGGGTGCCTTTGGAGCCCTCTCCCAGCAAATCCCTGGGACTGAGAGGGCAGGAACACAACGGAGCAGGCTGCCCACCTGCAGCCCCTCTCCTGCCTGCCACCAGTCTCTAATTAGGGACATGATGGAGCACATTTTATGGCACAGATGTCTAATAAATGTTTTCCACATCTAATTCATGTTTTATAGCAGCCTCCCACACTCCTGCTTCCCCGGGATCAGCTGGGACTTACATAAGCCATGGCATACTCTATCTTGGCTCCTTTCACTTCAGCTTTAAACTGGGTAAAGAAGAGATAAGACTTCCCTTGGGGCCTGAAAGAAGAAAGCAGAGCCTTTGTCAGCGGCACAGAGGGTGGAGGTGCAGAGGAGTGAAGGATTCCTGGCTCCCTCCCTCCCCCCACAGGCACTTCTGGATCTCCTGTAGCTTTTGTGCAGCGCGGGGAAGAGGGGAGCACAAAATTTATAAACCAAAAGCTGCACGAAAAGCCCCCAGAGCCACAGCATCCCTGGGAGAGGGAAATCCTCCCTGCAGAGATGCAAGTCCACCTGGGAAGCAGGGTCCTTATGCCTGCCCCACATCCACCCAGCCGTGGTGGTTTTGCTCAGGACACACCTCCAGATGGAGCAGGAGAAGAGCCCGCTGTCCTCGCTGACTCCAACGTTCATCTGCCATTGCTGCACAGGGGAGATCCACAGTCAGCGTGGGGAAAACCCTCCGAGGCCAATCCCTCCCCTCCAGCTGCAGCAGGAGCTCCAAAATAACCCAACACAACCGCCCAGCACTCGCCGGTGGCCCCTGCAGCTCCCTCCTTGCCACAGTTACAACTGTGCTCTTACACAAAACAGTCACCAGTCTTGTTTCCTTTTAGGCTAAGAAAAAAGGAGCCGATTCCAACAGGACCAGGACGTGCCCGGGGCTAGCCCAGCTCACCTCGTTTGTGCCGCCCTGGGCCGAGTAGGTGAAGGTGCAGCCGTAATCCCCCTGCCAGGAGAGAGGAACAGGAGCAGCCTCGCTTCAGCACGAGCTGTTCTTCCATAGAATCGAGGAATTGTTGAGGTTGGAAAAGCCCTCCCAGACTATCAAGTCCAACTGTTCCCCAGCACTGCCAAGGCCACCACTGCCCCATGTCCCCAAGGGCCACATCCACACGGCTTTAACTCTCCAGGGATGGGGATTCCGCCCCTGCCCTGGGCAGCTGTGCCAGTGCCTGACCTCCCTTTCCATCAAGAATTTTCCCCAATATCCAGCCTAAACCTCCCCTGAGACTATTTCCTCCTGCCCAGAGTGCTGGGGTGAGGGACCCCCAGCCCCGTCCCCACTGGGGCCCTTCCCGTTCTGAGCCGCCTTCCCATGAGGACCCTTCTTTCTTTGAGACCCCCCCTGCCCTTGGCACAGCTCATCCCTTCGGAACCCCCCCCTTTTCCTGGGGTCCCGTTATCCATGTCACGTCTCCATCCCTGGGGTTCTTCTCTCTTCAGACACTGTCCCACCTTGGGGATCTACTTGCCCTGGGGACCCCCTTCTGCTGGACAACCCCACTTGGGGACTCCTTCCCCTCGAGGACCCCCTTCTCAGTGGAGGCTCCGTCCCTCCCCGAGTCCCCCCGTTCTCTCCGGGTCCCCCCGCCTTTGCAGCCCCCTTTGGGGACCCCTCTGTCCCCGGGGACCCCCCACCCGTGCGCCCCGCCCTCCCTCGCGCTCAGCCAATCCCCGCAGCAGGATGTATGAGTGACGTGTCGCGCAGCCAATCAGCGAGGGGCGCGTACCCTCTCCGCACCCGCTCCCTCCCTCCCGGCCGCTCACCAGGCTCCGGGAGAAGGAGTGAACCTCCCCGCCGGGCCGCACGTCGAACTCGGCCGTGCTCGGGGCCGCGCCCGGCGCCGTGCCCGGTTCCCCGGCCGCTCGGGCCGCCAGGCACAGCAGGGCTGCGGGCACCAGCGCGGCCCACGCGCGCCGGCCGCTCCTCCCGCTGGGCGCCGCCATCTTGAAGAGGAAGCGCGGGCTATGGCGGCCGGGAGGGGTCAGCGCGGCGGCGGCGGCGGCACGGCGGCCATGTTGGGTGTGGGCAGGAGCCCGGGCGGGCCAAAGCCGCGGGAAGCGCGGAGGGACCGGAGGACACGGGGACATCAAGGGACAACAGGGACAAGGGACAGAGGGACAGAGGGACAAGGGAGCCTCGGGGACAAGAGGCCCTGTGGTCAGGGGACAAAGGGACCACGAGGATAAGGTGCCATTGGGACAGGCGACCATGGGGACAAGGGGCTGCGGGGACCTCGGGGACAAAGGAGAGCGGGATGGCCGAGCCGGGAGGGAAGGCCTGGAGAATGCTGAGCACGGCGAGAGGGAGCATCCAGGCTGGATGGGGTTGGAGCAGCCTGAAAAGTGTCCGGGAACAAGATGGGCTTTAAGGTCCCATCCAACCCTGCCCCTTCCGCGATGCCACCATTCTGTGACAAGGACCTGGTTGCATCAGCCAATTAACATGGCACTTTTAATTGCTTCTTGCTGCACAGGAACAAAAGCCCGTTTCCAGAAGGAAGCAGCTGTGGATTTGCAGGCAGGTTGGGAGGGAGGGAGAGCTGTCCTGGCTCAGGGCAGGGGGTAGCTGGCATCGCTGGCCACCCCGCACTGGTTGCCGGCGTCCTTCAGCAGGAACATGTAGCCCTTCAGACCCCAGCACTCCGACCAGCTGCAGGCAGAGACGGGAGCAGCACCTCCCTGAGCACATCCCTGAGGATGAGGACCAGGGGGGCAGCAGGTTCGGGGGAACCCCCTCAGCCCTCACCTGTTCTTTAGGATCCAGTAGCTCACTTTGCACTTGCCCACTGGGGCCGTGTCGTAGCCCACGAGCAGCATCGCGTGGCTCACGTTCTGCTGGCCAGATGGGCAAGTGAAGATGCCTGGGGGGAGCAGAGCTAGGGTGAGCTGGGGGCTGGCCCTGGCCCCATTTCCAGGTGGTGCTACCGATTGCCCGTGGCTGGGTGCCCTGGGCAAGGGGCTCAGCAGCCCAGGCCTGCGGTGAGGTGGCCCTGCCTCAGTTTACCCACCAAAAGGAGACAGTACCTGAGTTGTAGAATTGGAAATTCCGGCTTCTGGCGTCCACTGCCACTGACACAGGGCCGTTGGTTGCCACTGCCTGCTGCAGGGCCACCTCGTTGCCCTTGGGCACCGTCCTGAAGCCGGAGCAGGTGGCGGCCTTGTCGCGGGGGTTGTATCGGCAGCGAGAGTTGTCCTGAGAGAGGGAAAGTGTCACCAGGGCTGGGACACCAGCAGTGCTCTGCCGCGTCCCGGGGTCACCTGCTGTCCCTTACAGTGCCCTGGTAGGGGTAGGAATGCTCCGAGTTGAGGCCGCCGTTGTTCCGCACGTACTGGAAGGCCGGCTGCATGCGGCCGCCTCTGCAGCCCGCGTTGCCCAGATTTTGGGTGCAGTCGATGAGGTTCTGCTCGCTCAGCACCACCAACTTCCCCGTCCGCCTGAACATGAGCCCCTCCAGGGCCCCCGTGGCACTGAACGCCCAGCAGGACCCGCAGTCGCCCTGGGGGAGGTGGGGGCAGCAGGGGGTCACGGCCTCGCCCCCAGGCCCACCAGAGGGATGCTCTGAGCCCCTGGTGCTGCTCTGAGCTACAGAATCAGCAGCCAGGACTCTGGGAGCAGCTCAGAGCTGCTGCTGCCGGTGCTCACTTCTGCTGCCCACAGCCCTGGCTGGGCTCCCACCCCGTGCCCACCTGGGATTTTACGGGTGTCACGTAGCCCTTGGCCCTCCAGTCCACCTTCACTGGGGCCTTCAGGGCTGCCGAGGCTCGGAATAGTGGTGCTGGCTCCTCCCTCTTCACCGGGATGTAGCCACTCATGAGCTCATTAAACTCCTGGTTTGTCTGCAGGGCACCAGGGAAAATTCGTGTGATGCCAAGGGTGCCCCCAACCTCCAGGAAGCAGCCCAGCCCCGGGAGTGGGCTGGGAGCTGGCACTCCCTGGATCAAGCCCTGTGAGCATCAAGATGTCCCTGATCCCCTGGATCAAGCTCTGGGTGCTCTGAGGGTCCCCAGGGAAGGTGGCAGCAAGTACCAGGTCCCCAAAGTGGTTCATGGCCAGGCGGTAGCTGTGCTTCCCCTGCGACTCCTCCCGGTTGTGCTGCTGGATGTGGCGCAGGTTCTGCTCCCAGATCTCCCTGCGGATGGCCTCGGCCTCCTGCCAGAGGATCAGAAGGATCAGGAATGGCCCCTGGATCAAGGGGGCACAGGGTGGGGTGGGTGCACATGGACGAGACCCCCTGGAGCAGGACCCAGCACGCGTTGGGAGGGCTGTGGGGAGCAGGACCTACCCCTGGATATTCCTTGGCATAGAGACTCTTCCACCCTTCCCAGGCCTCCTCCAGGGCGGGATCCGGTGCCGCGGCGCAGCCCAGCAGGGCCAGCAGCAGCCCCAGGGTCAGGGCCATGGCACCCGGCTGGGGACAGCAAGAGCGGGGTCAGGGGGCTCTGGGCTGAGGCCAGGCCAAGGACTGGGAACAGGAAAAATCTGGATTTGAGGAGAGGGGGAGGCAGAGAAATCTGCACCAGCTCCGAGAGGGGCTGGAGGGGGAACCAGGGAGAGGAGGTTTCTCTGCAGAGGCCATGCCTGAAGCCTTCCCTCTGTCCCCACACGGAGCTGGGATGCCTGTGATTTCACCAAAATCCCTCCGTGAGGATTCTCCAAGATCAATTTACATCCTTTCTTTTGGCCAGCACAGACACACAGAGCCCAGCCCAGCCCTGTGCCTTCCTTGGACACCCCACTCCTCCTCTGGGGACCCTGGGATTTCTGAGCTGCTCCAGTTATTCTGGGGGTGCAGAGATCAAATGCCTGAGACCCCCAAGCACCCAGAGTTTCCACTGACGTGGCTTTCCCAGAGCCAGAGCTGTCACTGCACCTTTATCCCACCCACTTTGGGAATGGAGATGCCGGGAAGTTTTCCATTTGAGCATCTTTCAGGGCAAGGAGTGACTTTTCTGAGCTAATTTTGTAGCTGGAGAAGTGATTTTGTTTCAAAAATAGGCCCTCAAGAACATCTGTTCTCCCTCCACCCCATCCACCTAAAAATAAAGCCCCACAGGGTGGGTTTTTGGGAGAGAAATGCCTCCCAAGCCACACTCAAGTCCCAAATTCTTGAGGAAGAGTCGTTTTTGCCTGGTTTGCCCAGCACCTGCTGCTTCCTCTGTCATTGCCACTCACTCAGGAAATTAGCTCAGCCTCATCCTCCAGCTGCAAATCCTCCACCCAGAGACGCCCTGCTCCCCATTCCCATCACCTTTCCTGCGGGACAGTGGGGTGGGGGCCTCCCACATCATTTGTATTTCAATCCCCTACAGAGCCTGTTCCATATGGAACAGCTCTGGCCCGCGGGAGGCGATTTCCCAGCTAATTCCTCTCGGGATTCTCAATCCCCAAAAGAAGAAAACCAACCCCTTTTTAGGGTGCCAAACAATCCTGCAGCAAGCTGGGGGATCAGAGGAGCCAACAGATTTGCAAACTCTTCTAGACAAGAGCGTTTTAAGACATTTTAAGAAACACTCGGCTTTTTGGGGACAGGAAAAAGCAGTTTAAATTAAGCCTGAAAAGAAACAAACCCTGCAAAAATAAAGCTTCTTACCATCCAGCAGCACCCACCCAGCTGTGAGGGCAGCAGGGACAGAGGGAGCAGCTTTGCTGGCTGCAGGGTGCTCTTATAGACACATCTCAGAGAGGTGCAACTTCCTCCATCCCGGTCCCTCCTTCCGCCCCTCCGACCTCAAAACTCGCACCCGAGATGCTTTGTAGCAGCTAAACCACAACTGCAACAATTGGGACAATTATTCAGGCACAGGGACAAGAAGAGGGGGGAAAATCTGCTCCCAGCTGTCCCCAGGACCCCAAACGCTCCAGCTGGAAGAAGCTTTGCATTTGGAACAAGCCTCCAGCAGCACCTTTGGGGCACGAACAGCGCGTTCATTAACACCGGCTCCCACGGAGGAAGGCAAAGCAAGGCCGGGCTTGGGAAGCTTTGAGCTGGGAGGGCGAGCAGCAGCAGGCCCAGCTCTGCAAAAGCAGCTCCGTGTGTCCCAGAGCGGGACCAGAGCAGCTGCACCCCCGAATCCCAGCGGAGGGAGGGAGGTGCCCACCCCAGGCTGGTGCTGACTCGCTCAAGGTCACGCCGAGCCAAGAACACGGTCCAGGATTCCCAACCCTCAACTGCTTGGATCATGCTTCCCCCGAGGAACATCAGGGATTTAATATTCTCTCCACTGCTCGGCACAGAAAGAACAGAGCACTTGGCTTTCAGCAGAGCTGCTCTGGCTGTGGCAGCAGCTGCCGCTTCCTCCCGCCCCCCAAAGCAGCCACCACATCTCTTTCCAATATTTTAATGAGTCGCTACATCTTACACTCATAATTATAAAAGAATAAGAATCCATAAAAATATTTTCTTTTCATAATACGCACTTAAAATACTCCAGGGCAAGTCAACGTGGTTCATTTGGGTGGGTTTTGTTTGTGTTTTCGTTTTGCCCCTGGCAGAACCCTTGGCTTGAGGGGGGCATGTGCTCCCCTGAGGTGTGATTGCTCAATCCCCCCTCCCCAGAACTGCAGTTCCTGTTGCCCAGGTAAATAAAAACCAGGAGAGACGGGCAAGGGGACCAGTCACTGACCCGCAGAGAACTGAAGCACAGCCAATTTCAGTGCACATCGGAAAGCTGGGGGAAGGAGAGGGGGGTTGGGAGGCGGCACAGAGAACGGAGGGAGGGAGGATTTGCATAAATATCATCCATCTTGTGTTGCAAAAACCCAAATGCTGCTGTGTGCGCTGGAGAGAGGCTCTGGCTGTAGCCAGTTGCCAGTGCTACCTGTTGGCACAACTCTGTGTGAGAGCGGCCATGAGAGGAAGGATCAGAGGACGCTGTTACTGGCCCCGGCCACTTCCTCCATCTGCTCTGCAAATTTAAACTGGAAAATATATATATATAAAAAAAAAAGACTAGTGTTGCATGCTTCTGTAGAGCTCTCTTCCCTTCCCAGGGCTCCAGTGTGGCAGCAGGGCCAGGACACAGACCAGCTCCCCAGGTGAGCAGTAGGTAGTTGTCTCTTCCCTCCCACTCCTGGCTTAAGGCAGCTTCTGATTCGGCTCTTCCGTTTCCAACACAGGCACTGAGTTCTTGCAGGTAAGAGTTTGGGAACTGCACAGGTGCAGTGGAAGGGGAAAAGGATTGGGGAGAGAGAGATGGACACAAACCTCAGCCTCGGGACATAGACCACTGTCCATTGATTCCCAGGAGAGAGGGAGTAGCAGCAAAAAAAGCATTGAACAGCCAGGCTGGAGGAGAGGAGGAGGACGAGCAGCTGAGCAGGGGCAGACCTCCAGCTTGGAAAGTGAGAGAAGGTGGCACTGTCCAAAGGGAAGGTGCCCTCCAGCTTTTCCCCCTGGCCTGGGGGGACCCCCAGCCCGACGTGGGCACTCAGCCCCTTGTGCTCTGGGTTGGACGCTGCTGGGGAACGGGAGGGCACGGGGCAGGTGAGCTGTCAGTGTCCAGTTTGCAGAGGCTCGTGCTCTCAGAGGTATTCTTGTAGAAAGTGCAGCAGCGTGATTTCGTAGTGCTCTCCTGACTCAGGGCACCGAATACTGTGTCTCTCGTTGGGGTAGATCTGTGCCGGGGCAGACACGCGGCATCGGTCACTCAGCAGGGACAGACCTCCCTCCCCTCAGCCCTGTTCCCTCCATCCAGTCTCCATGTGGACAAAGAGGGTGCCAGGGAAGGTCTGGAGCACAACCCCTCCCTTACTGCAGCCACCTCTGCCAAGTGGGACAGAGCAGCTCGTGGAGAAGGAAAGTTCCAGGCCCCAGGGCAGCAGCCCTGCCTGCACATGCCACGTCTGCCAGCCATGGAACAGCCACAGTGCCACCTCCCGGCCTCCTGTCCGAGTCCAGCGAGGTGTTCACTGTCACCAGCATCATGACAGGATGTGGGACATCTGCCTCCATCTCCTCCCGTCCCCAGAACACACAGCAGAGAGCTTTCTCTAGATTTATGGGACCTTCCCACCCCACTCCCGTCCCTCCTACCTGCAGCTGGTAAGGTTTTCCAGCCCGGATTAGCTGCGATACCAGGAAGTTGGTGTGAAAAAAGTGCACATTTTCATCCAAAAAGCCATGGAGGATCAGCAAACGATTTGGCCTGGACATGGGGTGGAGATAAGGAGAGAAACAGGATGAGAAACCAGATGGAAAACACGACGAGATAACAGATAAAAGCTCTGCAGAGGGTCTGAGCAAAGAGCTGGACAAGCCAAACCCAAGCAAGAGCAGTGCCAGGCCATGGCCGTGGGCCTCGAGCCCTCCCTGGCAGAGGAGCTGGGGGTGCCGTGGCCCAGCTGCTGCCGAGTTAAAGTGGACCAGAACCCCTGCATTCCTTTGGGATGGAGCAGAGGTGGCACTGAGCAGGAGCAGGAGCAGCTCTGGGGCAGGTACTCACTCGTTGGGAAGCTTTTCCACGTGCAGTGCCACCGAGCCAGCCTCGTAGCCCTGCTGGTTGTTCTCGGGGACGTCCATGTAGCGCTCGGTGTAGCCGGTGTCGTAGGCCATCCACACGGTGACAGGGGCACCTGCTATAGCGATCTGTCAAACAGAGGGGTGGCACCACACAGCCTCCATTACTGCCTGCTCAACAGCACAAGTGTTCCCTGTTTCCCAGGAGAGGCAGGAAGAAGCAGGCTCTGGGCTGTTCTGACACCCAGATCAGGATTCCCCCTCAGCAATCCCACACACAATCCAGATTCCTCCTCCTGCTGTTCCTCTTGTGGTCACAATGGGGCAAATTCCTGCACATCAGCACTAAAGGCCTCCCCTTTGCAAGGAGGATTTGTGAACGATCCAAAAACTCTGCTGGGACTTGGAGGCTGGGAATAGCACATCAACATCTCCCTGTATGACAGACCCAGCCCTCCACTGGGAAGCAGCCCGTCCCAGAGCCATCCTCCTCCAGCCCCAGCCAGGGATGAGCTGCAGCAGGACACAGGACTGGAGCCAGGAGCTCCAGGCAGGCAGGACAGGGGGACATTTCCACCTGTCCACCACAAACAAGCCAAAATGCCAACTCCAGCTGCCAAGAGGGACAGAAGCTGCGAGAGCCAAGTGTCCTGAAGGTGCCAGTCCCACGTGCAGGCTCACCTTGAAGACGTTGGGTTTACAGATGAGCCCCATGAGGGACAGAAAGCCCCCGTAGGACCAGCCGTGGATGGCGACCCGGCTCAAGTCGATGAACCCGTATTTTTCTGCTACATAATGTAAACCTTCCACCTGGTCCTCTATCTCCACCTGACCCTGAAAGGCAACAAGGAGGCTCATGTTAGTGGACTTGGTAAATTTAGAAACTTGAGGCAGGAATGGGCAATGGTGACACAGGAAACGAGCAGCCACCACCCTTAGGGAGGACAAATGACCAGAGATTCCCCAGCACAAGGAGGACGTTACCATTTGGTTTTTCAGGGCCCCTTCAAATTTGAGGCCTCGCTGGCACGATCCCCTTCCATCAATCACCACCACAGCGTAGCCCAGGGATGCCAACGTGTTCAGCCGCAGGTACTTGATGCCTTTGAAGGAGTTGTTCACCAGCTGCACCTGCACAAGGAGGGAGGAAGAGTTTCAGAGCTGAGCAGCTGCCTTCCAGTGCCTTCCTGTGTCAGTGGAGGATCCTGAGCTGGACAGCAGCCACTCATTGAGCTACCAGAGCCATGGAAATCAAACCACATGCTGGAAAAGTCATCTGAGGTTTGAAGCAGAGGTCAAACAGAGGGACAAACTAAAAGAGTAGGTTTAGATTAGATATTAGGAGGAAGTTTTTTGCTGTAATGGTGGCAAGGCCCTGGCACAGGTTGCCCAGAGAAGCTGGGGCTGCCCCATCCCTGGAGGTATTCAAGGCCAGGCTGGATCTCTGAGCAACCTGGGATAGTGGAAGGTGTCCCTGCTCATGGAAGGGGTGGAACTGGATGGGCTTTAAGGTCACTCCAACCCAAACCATTCCATGATTCCATGACAGTGTTCACTGCTACCCAAAGTGCAAGTCCTGATGCATGACTGACAGAGCTGTGCCCTGGGCAGCAGCCCCAGCCCGGACCCCAGCAGTTCACCTGGGTTATTACCTGAGGGCCTCCATACACAAAGAGCACCGTGGGATGCTTCTTGCCAGGCTGGACATCGTGAGGTTTGTAGACCATTCCGTAGAGCTCCACGTCCGACTGGGTGTGGAAGTGGAAGATCTCCGGGGGGACGTAGTCTGGGGGACAGCCTGCAGCAGGAGGGTCACACACAGCACTGAGGGACTGAGCAGGCTCTGCCTCCCACCCCCTGAACCAGCTCCTCTGTCCAAACCTGACCCTGGTCAGGGCTCCTTCAACACCACACCACACCAAGGCTTAGCAAAGCCTCTCCCTGCCTGCACAGGGAAGGGATTCCATAGGAAAACCTCACCAGCTGGGAGTTCTCCAACAAGGCACATGTGCCACAACAGCAGCGTGGGAGAGAGTAAGAAGAGGGATGGCAGAAAGTGTTTGCAGTAGGGATTCAGCTGCTGTGAGCTGTACCTAAACCTTTAAAACCTGCAGTGGAGAACGGAGCAGCCACTGCATCCCAGGGACTCATTCCTTCCCTCTTCAGACAAACCACGAATAAAAATTCACCTGGAAGTGTTCAAGGCCAGGTTGGACGGGGCTTGGTGCACCTGCCCCAGGAAGATGTCCCTGCCCATGGCAGGGCATGAGAACAAGATGAACTTCAACGTCCCTTCTCACCCAAACCATCTGGTGACTCCATGCTAAAACCACATCCTTGTGAGTGTGTAGACTCTGTACAGCCCTGAGCACGATTTTTGCTCAATGTGTGAACCACCTTAAAAGCCCAGAGAGCATTTCCTGGGCGAGCTGACCATGAGAATTTATCTCCCCCACAAGATAACACAATTCATCTTCCCTCAGAGCGAAGGTACTCAGACCACTTCCCCCCATCACTCTTGGCTACTGCTGGGAGAGTTACCACTGAAAGGCCCCACTGGCAACACTCCCCAGGACTTACTGGCTGCCTCCATCATGCTGGCCCAAAACTTGGGCTGCTTGTGGAGTGGGTCATCATCGGGGCCGCTGAGCTTGTAGATGTGCACACAGGGAGGAGTGCTCACACTGCTGTAGTGGCTGATGAACATGTCAAAGTTCTGGCAGGGGAGACAGGAGAGTTAGGGAACGAGATCCTGCATTTCCCACAGAAAAGCTCCCACACCTCAAGCAGCACTCAGGACTCGTTACTGGCCACGAGTCATTGCCACTCGCAGTTAGGATCCCTGTCAGTCAGGAGATGGGAATCCAAGAAACAACAAACCTGGCTCATGGAGCAGCTGTGGGAGAAGCCTGGAGTGGTGAGTCGCATGATCTCCCCTGGAGCCTCGTAGCTGACCACGTAGAGGTGGTGCTCCAGCGGGGTGTCCTTTGTGCCTTGGAAATACACCAGCTTGGTGGCCTCATTGACCCAGATCTGTGCCGGGAGAGAGGGCTCAGGGACAGACAGGGACAAGCTCTGCCCCTCTGCCAGCCCAACATGTCTGTCCCTGGGCAGAGCCAGCTCAGAACACATGCAGACCATGATGGGGCTGCTCAGGGCAGGGGGTTGAGGGGCCAGAGAACACACACAGCACTTGGAGAACTGCAGACAACACAATGCAGCGACAAAGAACAGTCCCTCAGCCTTTTTATTAAAGACTCAAAGCATTTGCTTATTAATGGGCATAAAAAGTTGGGCTTTGCTCCCTGCAGGCTAAGAGGAAGCCATCCTCTTAACAAGGAAGATTCTGTGCTTATATGGCATCTTACAGAACCATGGAATCATTGGAAAATCCCTCCAAAATCAACCATTAACCCAGCAGCACTGTGCTCACCACTAACCCATGTCCCCATGTGCCACATCCACACCCTTCTGAACACTTCCAGGGGTGGTGACTCCTCCCCACTGCCCTGGCCAGCCTGTCCCAGTTCCTGACCACCCTTCCAGTGAAGCCATTTCCCCCTTCTCCAACCTAACCCCCCCCGGTGCAACGTGAGGCTGTTTCCTCTGCTCCTGTCCCTTGTTTCTGACCCTCACCTGGCCACAGCCAAAGCATGGCTGGGTTAGAGGGTACAGGTACCTTTTTTCCAGCCACCATGGCAATGAATTCCCATTTGTGGGAGGACCAGTCTAACACTCTCACCACCAAACTTTAAGACACATTAAAATAGGTTTTTTTACTGTCCAGATAAAGCTGTTTCTAAAAACCACAGAGTCAGGCAGGAACAGAGGCGACAGCTTTTAAATCCTGCATTGATCTAGCGACAGTAACTGAACTGTTTTTCCACCTTACAGTTTCCAAATGCTATTTCTGGCTAACCCACAGTTTGAAGACCCCTGTGAACAGCAAAGGGAAAAACATATCTAACCCAATTGGCCAGGAAAACCAGGCAGAGCCCTGTGGAGCAACAAATGCATCAAAATAATTGCTGCTAACACAATTTTAGCCATAACACATGCAGGGAAGAGCTGTGGCCAAAATCAACAGCATGTACAGTGAGAATCCACATGGGGAGGGACAGCAGGTTAATTGCAGATTGAGGAAAAGCAGCAGAAACCAAAAGCTTGGAGCTGTTGTTCTTTTAAAAAGCGAGAAGTGAAAATCCAGATTAATTGGAAATGAACAGACAAGGTCTTTATTTTGACAGAAATCACCTGGGAGTGTTAAAGATCAGACTCAGAGTTAATTCCTGAAGCAAAAATGAAACTAGGTTTCTACAAGATTAATAAAAATTCATTTCTGGCTGTTCTGCAAGCGACAACAGATACAGCTTTTCCATATTCTAAATTGCTTTATATTCCCCAGCTGCCTTCTTCCTAAAGGCTCTGCTGAGGGATCAGCTGGAGACCAAGAGTTCACTCCGAGTGCCAGGACACATTTCCACATTGCAAGAACTCATTGGAGTTAAAATGCCTCAGCAAAGGCAGCAGTCCCCAGCTTCTCCACAAAATGGTTCTTTGTTGCTCTTAAACCTCAGACTTGTGTCCTTTTTTATAGCCTGACCCACTCCTGGGATTTACCGAAGGAGCAATCCGAAGTCTGATTAAGAAGGCAATCAGATCCATGTGCACTGGCCTACAGCACTTCTGGGGAAAGCACAGGCAGCAATAAAAACAGCAACAAAATGAAACTTAAGCAGTTCTAGCAGGTCCCAGGCGTAAGGGAGGACTCAGGCCAGGACTGAGGGCAGACAATGCAGAGCTGAGACACTGCAAGAGAATAAAAATAACCCCTACCTTGGATCCGTGCCTCGCCAGCACCTCCCATTCCCCACCAGTCAGGGCAATCTCCTCCTTGATGGGACATTTGAAATCATCTGCAAGAAAAACCATGAGAATAAATGACTGCCCTCCCCAAAGGACAACACAGGCCAACGAGAGGGGGAGCTCCCAGGGCTGCAGCCCTTACCCTCACTGTGGACACAGGGCTGCACCCAGTCGTGGCTGCCTGGCTTCAGGATTGCTGTCACCCTGTACAGGTGACAGAACCCCGTTTTGCACTCGTTGGCTCGGATAAAGCAGAGCTCTTCCTCCTCCCCCTCCGGCTGGATGAAAGGATAGAAGATGTCATGAACCTGTCACACAAGATGAGAAACCTGTGAGTGATTTGTTTTGTCAAACCCCTGATTTAACACCAAATTTGGGGCTACTGAGTAGCAAAGCTGCTGGAGCAAGGACTAAACTGGACACCCATCAACATGAGAATGGTTAACTGAGGGGAGGAAGGGGCAGTCTGTGTTCTCCCAGCCCTGAGCCTCTTACATTTATCCACACATCAGTGGTTTCTTCATAGATCACAAATGGCTGGACATTTTCTGGCACAGTTTTGGCAAATTCAGCACGCTGCTCCTCATTTTCTGGGACTGGAATAAAGAGTGCTGGAGGCAAAAGGACTAGCTGGAGCCGCTGCTGAGGTCTGTCTAGGAACATAGCCCAGGCACTGGGGAAAGAAGTCGGAGGTGAATGTCAGTACCACAGAACAGAGGTTCCTTTCCAACACCCAGAACATGCATCCCTTTCTTCCCCCCGCTGGCAGAAAGGATTTGGGCATCTGAATGCAAAGCTTTTCTCATCACTGCTGCTTTCTAATCCCCTGGAAGCTGTGCCAACACACACGTACTGCCAGACAGCTCTGGTATTTCACAGGGGTATCGCTCAGACGAGATGTCTGACAGATTTGCCAGCGCCTGTTCCAAGGGAGCACTGCTAACAGAGCCCTGTCTCCAGAATGGAACTCCTCCTTGGACACCCCTCCATCAGGAAGCAAAACTGTTTATGCTCCAGCTCTCCTCCAGCTCAAGTGATCACCCTCCAAGAGCTCTGTCTGCAGCCTCCTCCTCGCGCTCTGACAGAGAGGCATAGACCCAACACGAGTGCCAGGGGAAGGAGTCGCTTCAGTCCCAGCCCTGCTTCTCTCCAAGGAGAGTCCCTGGAAGTGGTGCTGCACTGCAGGCTCTCAGCATGACAGATGGCAAAGCACGGCCACCCCAAGGCCTGCGAGTGCATCCAGGGAAGCTTCATCATGAAAGACAGGTTTGAAAAGAGCCAGCTCTCCCCCAGCGCCGCAGGATTGCAGGAACTGAGGTATTCAGCACATTTAGATAAGCTCTGGTGCAGAACATCACAATCACCTCCAGGATTACCTGCTGGAAAGCTCTCTAAATTTCCTTTCCAGAGCAGAAAATTAATGACGAGTTACAGAATGCCACCTTCAAAGACAGCCAAGTCACCCTTACTTGATCTGCACACACACCAGTTAAGCCAAGCAAGCTTGGGAGGGGGAAAAATTAAGAACTTTAAAATTTCAATCGGATTGGGGTGAATTCTGTAACTCTTCAGGCAAGACTGTGTATCCCATTTGGAGCCATGGCCAGCCCCAGAGCAATCCTTCCCCTCGGACACGCGGCATGGAGGACGTGGCACCACAGATCCTGCCCCTGTCCTGTGATTCAGGCTTTGATCACTAACTGTGCCAACGAACAAAGACAAAACTGCCTACAGAACACCCCCATTTTCAGCAGGAAGCACACTGCACCTGTGTTAAACACCTTCAGCTCCAAAGAATTCCCCAGGACTGCCCACTTAATGTATCAATGTCATTTAACTCTGTGGTTGGGACAAACCCACAGCCTGTCACTCTGCTCTGCTTCACTCCTACTTTTAGGATGCTACAGCACTGAGGAAGCCAAATATTCATGTGCCAGTTTTGGCACTCAGGGCTTTAAAACAGGTCATGAACACAACACAAGCATATGGAGGGTCTGCAGCCAGAGGAGCCCTTGGGAAATTTATTTTGGGAGGAAAATGGACTCACTATTTGCCATCCCGGGTCCATCCAGCACGGGCAATGTACTCCACAGTGGGAAACAAGGCAGCAAAGGGTTGCACCAGCTCTTTGTCCTGAGCACACACAATCTGCAACAAAACCAAGGTCTGACATCAAATCAGAGCACCAGAGCTCCTCACCTCCTCCCAGGGAAGCTCAGGGAGATGGGACAACAAGGAAGTTTAGCTACTGGCATCAGTAAGGGTCAGGCCAGGAGAAGCAAGCCTTGCTACAAAGAGCAGGAAGAGAAGGGAAAAACAGGCTTCAAAGCAAAATGATTTTGGCATTCAGCCACGGGAAAGGACACAGGCAGGGACTGAAGCCCCAGATTAGACCTGGCTCCAGCCCTCCTGTCTCTGCCATGGTGTACCAGGCTAACCCCACTTCCCCCTTCCCTCCACATTCCCAGCTGAATCTCCACCAGAATGATTCTTTTCAGCATTTTCAAGTCTTTCTGTTTCTTGGATAAACACATTAGAGAACCAGGTATTACAAGAGAATAAAAAAACCCAGACTAACACTATTTAGGATTTCTTTGTGACCTTGTTTTAATTCTCGGGAGCTTCAAAAACCCTCCTGTGCAATGTCCCCTTCTGAGTTATCACTTACCTTACCCTTGCTGTCTGTTTTAAATTCTGCCAGTTTTAATGTAATCTTGGGGTTTTTGCTGCCTGCAGAGAAGAATTGAAAAAGCACCAAGACAATCAAGTTGAACATTCTGTGGTTACACAAAATACAGCTTCTAAAGGAGAACTGCCCCTGGTCCTACTGAAATGGCTCAGTGTGAATTTAAAAATATCAAATATGTATGTGAGCAAACACCAGAGTCATTCTGGGAATGGGAACAGTTTGCTTTGCCTTCCCTAGTTGGCTGTGCATGTTCCCAGGGGGAGAGGCAAGATGGGATTCAGAATGTACTCCACAATATACCACCGGATATATTCCACTTCCTCAGCAATCCTTTCATTTAGGACTGGGATTTAAAGTTCAGCCTTTCTTGCAGCACATTTTGGGATCGGAGAGTCAATTAGGTCTCAACATTTACAGCCAGTTTCTACATCCTAGTAAGTGCCCAGATTAATGATGCAAAGTTCACAGCCCCAATTCCACTGCTGATTCCAGCCAGAGCCCAGAGCTGCCTCAGCAGCCCCACGTGTTTCACTCACCTGTCCTGGGGTACCGATAGGAATCTGTTTTTCTCTCCTCTAAGGCAGGTGAAGGAACATGAATTATCTCCACCTCTGACTCATCCACTTCCTCATACAAGATCCGCAGTGTTTTCAAATCCTCTGAACCTGGGACAGAGAGCAGGAACGTTTGCAACAGCATTTCTTGCTGTTCCTGGACTGCCTGGAGCACTGGTGCAGAGGGAACACCTGTACAGCCCCAGCTCTTAGTGACCACCTGCAAACACTCCACAATTATAATCCCCTCAGTGCTTTGTTCTTTCAGGTGATCTCCCCAGAAACAGCCCAAACCCAGGCCAAAGGAAAATCATGCTCAGAGTGCCATTCCTAGCAGGAAGGCAGCAGTCACAGCACCAGGATTTGATGAGCAGAACAGTGACTGACCTTCTGTGGAAGCTGTGGGACACCACCAATAGCCCGTGAACCGATCAAACTCCTCCTGAATGACAAAAGTGGCTACACCAGCAGACTTGGGGTCATCCAGAACATTGGATAAGCCTGCAGAGGAACAAAGATGAGACAGCATTTGCATTTTGCATTTCCATCTCCTTGGAAAATGCTGACCCAAAAGACAAAGGCACTTGTAAGAAATAAGCCAGCAGTGTGGGTGTTGCAGGCCAGATTCCTCAGCAGGAATTCCCTTCTGGAGCTGGAAGAAGCCCCGCTACCTTTATGGCAGTACGTCATCCGCCTCTCCTCGCCCGTCTCGATGTTTGCCACCCACAGGTCGTTGTTGTTAATGAAGGAGAAGAAGGCTGGGTCAGCAGGGCAGATTTTGGGATCCATCCGTGGCCCCGTGCACTGAGTCTTGATCTCCAGAGGCTTCATTGGAGACACCTATGGCAAGAGACACACACGGAGCTGGGTGCCACATCAGCTCCCAGCTCTGCAGGGAAAAAGCCTAAATCAGAGATACAGCACAGCCCACGGGATGATGGCAAATGTGGCCCTGACAGGACACGAGAGAAACCACCATAACCAAACAGATGAAGATGTAGAAGATGTGGACCTGCTAGAGCAGGTTCAGAGGAGCCATGGAGATGCTCTAAGGGCTGGAGCCTCTCTGCCCTGCAGTCAGGCTGGGAGAGCTGGGGGTGTTCACCAGAGAAGAGAAGGATCTGAGGAGACCTTAGAGCCCTTCCCAGGGCCTAAAGGGGCTCCAGGAGAACCTCCTGTGAGGGTGGGGAGGTGAGTTAGTGTGAGCACAGGGTGCTCAGAGAAGGTGTGGCTGGAAGTGCCCAAGGCCAGGTTGGATGGGGCTTGGAGTAACCTGGGACAGTGGGAGGTGTCCCTGCCCACGGCAGGGGGTGGGACTGGATGGGCTTTAAGGTCCCTTCCAACTCCATCCAGCCTGGGATTCCATGTGCAGCCATCTCCACTCCAAACCATCAAGCCCCTTTGAGGTGATATTCACCAAGTCCCGCCAGACTCACCATGAACCCATTCTTGCCCCCATCTCGACAATGGAAGAGGCTGTTGCTGGCCTGGAAGAGGAACAGGCCGCTCTCACTGTGGAAATCGTAAGATGTTATCCCAAAGACACCCAGTCTCTTGCGCTCCCTCAAGAGCTCCTCCTCTCTGGAATACATCCCATGGTGAGGGGTTGCCTAGAATTGAAGGAAAGGAATATCTGAAAGGATCTGCAAGGAGAGGAATGGTCACAGGAGTGCTCTGAGCCTGTCACAACACCCCAGCTCAAACAGGCAGCAGTGCCAGGGTCCCCAGTTCCTGTGCTCCAGGCTACAGCTGTGGGGTCCAGGAGGCCTAAACCCACCACACCCCCCAAACTTCCCTCTGCAGGAGGGCTGAGCTGTGAATCTCTCAGTTCTGCAGTTGGCACTTCAGCACGAACTGAGAACAGCTGCACTTGCTCTGCTTATGCAAATAGATGTAACCAATTAACTTAATGACGTTATCTGCAGCCTTCACAAACAGTTTCCATGTCAGACACTGCAAACAAAAGTTCTTCCGGGATCTTGAATTACCCTGGAGAGAACTCGCAGCCCAAATGGGGTCAAGACAGAAATTCTGTTCCACCAGGAACTTTTTAAGTAGGGGAGAAAAGCCCAACACCCTCCAATGCTGTCAGTGACAAAGGACATGAAGGTACTGAAACCAGGGAGGGGAAAATTCCCTCCTGTTCTGGTTCAGTCACAGCAGTGTAAGGCAAAAGCAGCAATTTAAACTCAACTTTCCTAACTTTTTAAAAGCAGGAAAGATGACAGACACCATGCAGATGTCCCCACCACAGCAGCCCCACAGCATCACCCAGTTTCCCCAAGCACTGGCAACCCAGACTCTTCCCACTCACCTGAAAGTGATCCAGCATCTGTTTCCAGGACAAGAGCAGCAAGGCCTCCTTCCGTACCTTTTTGGGAATCTCTGAGTAAAGAAGGGAATTCTCTCTGCTACCATATGGCATTCCTATTAGGACAAAAGCATCACCCTACTTAAGATGAGTTAGCCAGGAGGCCCACAAGTAAATTCAAACAGGAGTCTGGAAACAGAGGGGCTGGGGCTACCACATTTACCCACATTCCTTCCCAAGCAGCTCCCAGATCAACCCCAGAATAATATCTAAAGCACTTTAATATTCATTTGTTTGGAACTTTCCCTAAGCAAGATTTAACACTAACTCACCTCTCCAGAACGTATTAGGTCCAACTTTCCCCTCTGTGCCTGTCCTCCACGCCCCAGATCCACTCTAAAAGCACCACTCCCTGAATGGGTGACTCAACATTACTCTCCACACTTCTCATCCAGAAATTTGCTACAAGGACCTCATTCAGGCCAAGGCAGCAGCTTGCAAGGGGGGAAGGAAAAGCTTGGAAGCTCCAGAGAGCCCATTCAAATGTGAAACAGTATCCTACAGAGTCAAAAGACCTTGTCATTTTACATAAGCCTTTGACTGTGGTTATCAAATAAGCTCCTGGCCTTCATCCAACTTCCAAAACAACCATCAAATATCCTGACACGTGATTTTGACAGTTTCCACAAAAACAAAGACCATGAACTTGCCCTCTACTTATGCTATAGAGACTCCCTGGATCAGAAATTCACACAGGGATCTGTGCCCTGATACTGCCTACTCTGCACATGTTCTGGGCAGAACAGAGAGATTTCTGAGCTGGCTGACCCAGCAGTACAGTTACTTCAAATTAAAACTGAAATATTAATAAGTGCTCGGTAAGCAGAGTGATATGTGAGGATCTAATCCTCAGAGATACAGGAACACCAAAGTGCTGAGCATGTGGTGTTTAACATAAGCAGCATCTGCTACGATACAACATAAAACTCTGTGGGGATGGCCCAGGAA
Organism: Aphelocoma coerulescens; assembly: GCF_041296385.1. Classification (NCBI taxonomy): domain Eukaryota; kingdom Metazoa; phylum Chordata; class Aves; order Passeriformes; family Corvidae; genus Aphelocoma; species Aphelocoma coerulescens. The sequence goes on along the minus strand of NC_091041.1, from coordinate 4,710,660 downwards.
TGATTGAAGATGGCCAAACAGGAAAAACTGCAGAGAGGAACAAATGACTCTGGACACAGATATCTGACACCCAGGCAACTGTGACCTGGACTTCCCTTCCCCTTATGTTAGAACTTTCTCCAGTGACCTCAGGCTGACTAGAATCAATTGGCATTTACAAGGAAAAGAGTGCCTTCCTCCCCAAAAGACAGTTTACTTTGCTTGCAAGTGAAGTATTCAACTCTACGGCAAAGTTCATCAGGAGTCTCCATCTACTCAGTTTAATTTAAACACTTTAAAATGTTATTTAGTGCTGGGGCAGTAACAGCAAACTGAGTTAAAGACTTGTGAACTTACAGGTTGCCCAGAGAAGATGTGGCTGCCCCATCCCTGGGAGTGTCCATTATTATGGCAAAAAAAATCAGCATTTAAATCAGCATTTACCCTTTATTGGGGACATATGAGAAGAGGTACTCTGGGATTACCTGGCTGATACTGATCTTAACTGAGCTCTAAGCCCTGTACAATTCCTTAAGGAAAGAAACACTGAAAAGGCACTTGTGTATCCTCAGTTCCTGGTTCTGGCTCCTGGAACAGTCACACCCTGGCAGAACACCAACCACCCAGTAGCTGGTTTGGTTGCCATTTCATACAACAGAACATTAAAAAAATTTAAAATTAGCCACTTAGTTCTTTAATCATCTAGATCAAAACCAGTATCAAAGTGAACTGGAAATACATTCAGCTTTAAATCAACCCTCACTGCTCAGACTTGACAAGAAAAATATGCCAGCTCTGGTTACTGCCCTTCAGAGCAGCACTTGTGTCCCAAGAATTTATGAGAACTACACAAATCAAGTCACTGGCACACAGGAGCTGCTTAATGACAAAACAAATTAGTCCCTCAAATCCAGCATCCTACAGTGACCTACACTCAAAACCTGGAAAAAGAAGGAAGAACAGCAAGGTCACTTCAGGGCAGCAGTCACTGCACAGAGTTGCACATCATGCAATTTTTACTGGCCCAGTAACGATCAGCTCATGCCCCAAAGCACAACAAACTCTTTATAGTCTATAAAGCTTCCCATGCTACCAGCCACAAAATTATCCAGTTACTAAAATCCAACAACTCTGTCACTAATTACATTGTGGCTCCAACTGTTACGAGGCACCTCTACAACACGGAATTCTGCTTTCAGTCCCACTGAAGGAAAGGGATATTTCCCTGCAAATGCCAGGAACAGCTCATTCCCACCTCAATTTTCATCCCTGCTCTTGAAAGCAATCCTACCTTCACGACACTTAATAAAGCAGGAGACACCACCATCCTGCCATTAATATGTTGCAACATATAATTACACATTACTCCCAGCAAATTTCTTGGAAAGTCAGTCTGGTTACTGAAGCAAGTAAATCCCATTTCTCCCAAGCTACAGAGGCACAAGATAGCCCTGAGTGTGAGGAACATCCCTTCTACTTCCCCATCCCGTGTGACAAGGGGCACAGAAGTGCTGGGTGGCCAACACTTCCCCTTGCCACAGCGGAAGCCCTGTGTGCGAAGCGTGTCTGGGACTGGCGAGTCCCGGGCTTTGTGGAAGATCCTGCAAGCCTTGAGCCACATTACCCAATCTCAGTTGCCCCATCCCATAAAGGGAGATCCCTCCCACGCCTTCCCTTGCCTGCTGGGTTTGGAAGAGCCCCATGCTTCCCCCGGATGCTGGCACGGAGGCTTACCCAGGTAATAGAGGCGGTGAGAGTGCGGGCTGGACTCCTCTGTTTTCCGGACAAACTGGAAATCATGGGGAGCTTTGTTCACTATCATGCCCGAGTACTTCCTGCTGCTGTGAATAATGTCACGCAGCCCATCCCAAGAATGCTTTTGCACCTGGAATTGGGAAGGCACATCCTCCATCTCAACCACTTCGGAGCTGTCCGAGAGCGTGTCCACTGCAGTCATCCTCGCTTCCCCTTCAGAACTGGGCAAAAAACTGAGGGAGGAGTAGAGGGAGAGAATTAAGCCTTAAAATCAAGCAGGCGCTCCTTAAACTACAGATCCTAGGATTCTCTGCACTCAAGGATTACATTTTAAACATATTGAATCCTGTAAATGAAGATATTGACCTCAGAAAACTCCCTCTCCCAGGACTGGCTCTAGGAATAAGCTGTTAAAGGAAGCACAAGCAGCAGATTCTCGTGCAGACAACAAGCAGATTGACTCAAAGGAAAACCACTCCAGGAATTTGGATGGATATGTCATCAAAGCTATGACCTATCATAAAGGCACATAAACTCCTGCCCCGTGAGACCACAGAAGAGGAATCCCCTTCCCATCCCAAAGGAAAATTGCTTGGGGGAGAGAGGTTCAAACCCAAGCACAGCAACTCACCTGAGGAGATACTGAGGCCAGGAATGAAGTAAGAGAGATGGGAAAACAGGAAGGAAAAGTGCAGCTGCTTAGCTAAGAGAGAGCAGGCAGCAGGACCAGACCCTGGCTGTACCCTGAGAAACGCAGCACACATTCCTCAGAGATTTCCAAGCGAGCAGGTGTGGAAGGAGAGGACAAGAACCGCCTCCGCATTAACACAAATGTTAATTTGACGTGAGGTGGACCCACAGACTTGCCTAAGGTCAGTGATGTCATCCACTGCAAAGCAGGAATGAGCTGAGGACTAGGGAAACCAGTTTCTGACACCCCACTTGAGAAGCAGGATGTCCCTCCAAGAGGATATTTGAGTGGTTTTGGAGGTACCTGAAAGAATGTTACAGAGAATTTCAGAAGAACTTCAGTTTACTGGACAAAATTAGCTTGGAGAATTTCGCTCCAAGGAGACAGAATCAGCCTTGTACAAGGGCTGAAAATGTAACATCTCCTCAGACTCCTAAGTTCCTAAATTGTACAAAATGTGCCAATAGTAACACAAGAACAAGCTCCCAAAATAACTCTGTAGGTACTCCTGGTACCTACTGCCCAGCAGTGAATCTACAGCTTGAAAATGGATAAAGAGGAGTATTTTCCAATCAAAGGCAGGCAGGAAGTCCAAGTGAAACCACAAAAGCGAACATGATGGGATGTTCTAAGCCTGTGAGTGTGTCTGTGGCCTCTGCCTGTATCCAGGGTCTCCACTGCAGCAGCTAAAACCACAGCTGAAGGCAGAAGTGTTGCCTGTCAGAAACAAGCGACAGGAAGACCATGAAAATCCATAAACTGAGTGCAATTCTCCCAACCCCATCCCACTGCAGGTCAACTCAGCCCATTAAATACTCTGGCTTTGGCTCACAAAGCCTGGCCCCTTGGGTTACTCTCACCCAGCTGATGAATCCATCTCACTGAGCCAGGCTGGCTCCTCACCAGGGGAAATGTAACCTTTAAAACCAGTCCACAAATGTGATACTGGTACCTGTCCCCAGCTGAACTGGAGCCTGGAGCCCCTTCCATGTACTGCCATGACTTTATCATGTGAACAGCACAGCTCTAAGCTTCGTACTGTTCTCATCCTGGTGATTTGGACTCTAGAATGGAGCGGGGAAGCGGGACAAGCAAAGCAGCCACCACACAAAGTGAGGTGAGAGTGCTGGGAATTGCCACTGGCACAGCTGGAGCCTGGTGGAATCTCACAAAATCACAGAATGGTTTGAACTGGAAGTGACCTTAAAAATCATCTAATTCCAAACCCCTGCCATGGGCAGAGATACTTCCCACTAGAAGGGAAAAAAACCCCTAAAACCTAGGTCCTGGCATGACACAGAGTAAAAAGAAACTCAGATTTCTGCCTCTGTCACTACAGCCACCTCTGGAAAAAGACGTAGCCAGTATTTGGCAACAACATGTAGATAAGTAAACAAGTACAAGGAGTAACTTATCTCAGAGTAGATTTTGGGATTACATTACTCAAATGTGAGTTGGATCAAGACACCGGTTATTAACCACCTTAAGACAGGCAGCAATAGCCCGTCCAAGATTTCCATCTTGCTGGGGAAGCCCTGTCCTTTCTGCCCCACGCTGAGGCAGGGACTGAGATGACTCAGAGCTCTTGCAGGAACACTGCTCTCTCTGGAGCTGCCCCTTGGGGGTCTTTTAATGCCATTTGTGCCCTGCCAGGTGAGGTGGGGGAGTTACCAAGCCCTCCTTTGGGGGAAGGTGTTAGTCTGGAGAGGACAACGAGCACAGGTGGGAAATCAGCACCAGGAAAAAAATGTACAGCTCGAAACTGGAAGTGAGTGAAACAAGTTATTGTCCTGAGTCACTTCCTGACTCACAGATCCTGACACAGAGCTCCCCGGGCAGGACTGTACAGCTGGGATTTCTCAGAACCCTCACTTGCTGCAGAGGTGATTGCTGCTCTGTCCCAGCTCCAGAGGTGATTGCTGCTCCGTCCCACAGCACACAGAGGCCCCGGAGGGACCTGGACGTACCTTCTCCAACTTCCCGCAGTCTCGTTTTCCAGACGAACCCTCTTTATCTTCTGCATTAACTACTCAGAGAGCTGGGCAGGACAGGAAACTGGGGAGGAAGAGGGGAGAAAGGAGATTTCATACAAGTGCTGGATAAAAGCATCTTCCATAGGTCACATTTCCAGCTGAGCGGGGAGGAGCAAATAAATCCTTGGGTTTCATTCCTTGGTCCAAATCTGTTCTGTCATCACAGGCTGGATTTGAACAGCCCTGAGAAATCTGAGAGACTTCTTCACCTGAACAATGAGGCTCACTGAACTCTGTGGCGTGCCTCTTTCTTTCCCAGAAAGTTCTTCTTAAAATCCGAGAATCTTGAGTACTGAACCTTTCTGTCACCCCCTTCCCAAAATCTTGAAATTCTTGCAAGTATCAGGTACTAAAAACTGACAAAACAGAGGCCTGGTCCATACACTTAGAGGGAAGAGTCAAACAAAGGACACACCATAAGGAGCCAGCCAGAGGGTCACAGTCCCACCTGGGACATAAAAAACACGTTTATCTTCCAAGCCTGACTGCTGCTTCCCTGTGCCTCAGCCCTGCTGCCACGAGGAACCCCGACTCCCCACACCAATCTGTTCTCCAGGAGCACAGGAAGGTGCTTCACTGTCATCCTCTCTCCCCAAGTACAAAGGTCTTTAGCTCTGAATCACAGACACACTCCAGACCCACCACTGCCTTTTATCAAGGCTCCTGCTCTCCCCAAACAGCCATTTCTCCACCAAAACCGCACTCACAGGGGACCGGGAGACAAAGCATCACAAAGAAACTCCTCAGCTGCAGAGGAGAGCAGAGAGGGAGGAAGCAGCAGCAGCAGCCAGCGATTTCAGGGCAGTTTTTGATGCAGGCATGAAGGGCAGCAGGAGCGATGCTCAGGAATGCTGAGTAACCTGGTCTGATCTCCCAGCTGACCCTGCCTTGAGCAGGGGGTTGGACCAGAGACTTCCCGAGGTCCTGCCAGACCCGGCTGTTCAGTGATTTTAATGATTCTGAGGAACATCTTAACCCTCATTGCACCCAGCCCAGATCACGCATTTCACAGAGGGAAGGAACAGTAAAATCTTGAACCAGGAAAAAAAAAAAAAGAGAAACTGAGCAAAATAGACAAAAGAGATCAGGAACCAGCGTGAATCATTCGGGAAGAGCCAATGGAACACAGGAACACAGTCACCTACAGGAGCCCTTACAACATGTCCCTGTCGTGGCCGGGAGCTTTAAGATCTCCAACAATTAAAGCAACTGAGAGGGGGATGAAGCTGTGGGGATTTCTCCAGAGAGGGATGAGCTCTGGCAAAGGCTGCCAGCAGCCCGTGTCCCTCTGCAGCTCTTGCCGGGAGCTCTGCCCTTGGTGCAGAGAAAAGGCCGGGATTTGGGATAGCAGGAGAGGGGGAATCCCCGGGGACAGAGCATCCTGTGGCCCCCATCTCCCTCACCGCTGCAGGCGGCTCTTTGCCGTGGAGGAAGAGGAGCGAGCAGCCCCTCACCCGCCTGGGCAGAGCAGCGGCTGCTGGGGGGAGACGGGACCCCCTTCCAAGGGCAGGGGATCCCCCCCATCGCCCCATCCATGGGCAGCATGTGGGGGCAATGAACTGCAAACGACCCCCTGAGGGCCAGGCCTGGGGGCGAACCCGGGCGAGCAAACGCCCCCCGGGGCGAGGGGAGGCCGCCCCCACCCCTGGGGGAAAAACAGCCCACGGAGGGGGGCAAACACCTCCCCCCCGGCCCCTCGGGCACCCCCAGCCCGGGGCAGCGGGGATGCGGCCCAGGGAGCGGGCAAACGCTCCCCGCCCGGCCCAGCCGCCCCGCACAGGCGTGGGCCCCACCCAGCCCTACCCGTACCGGGGCGGGACCCCGCTCCCCGCCATCCCCCGCTCCCCTCCTCACTCACCGCGGGGCGCGGCGACCTCCCCGTGCCGGGCGGGGGTGGGGGCGGCTCGCGGGCGGGGGAGGGAGGGGGCGGCGGCGGCTCCGTCAGTGCCGCTCCATGTCCCGGGCGCGGGGCAGCCCCGGAAACGGGGGCGCGGGGGCGGCGGCGGCCACGGCGCGACCTCTCACCCGGCGGCGGAAGTGGCGGGAGCGCGCGCGGCGGGAGCGCGCCCGGGCGGCACGGGAGGAACCACTGCCACTGCGGGGGGGGGGGAGGGGGGGGAGGGAGGAGATGCCTGGCGGGAGTACGGAGCTGTCACAGAATCACACAGAATAGATCAGGTTGGAAAAGACCTCTGAGGTCATCGAGTCCAGCCTGTGACCGACAGCCGCCTTGTCACCCAGACCACGGAGCTAAGTCTGTCCTTAAACACCTCCAGGGACGGTGAGGCTGCCGCCTCCCTGGGCAGTACGTTGCAACGTCTTCATGGAGAGGGGGGACACAGAGAGAATTGAGGCTGATACAGGGTAAAAAAAGCACGGAGAGAAGATTCTTCCTCCCCTCGCCCTCAGAGACGGGCCCCAAATTCAGCATTTGTTGCCGTCGTGGGACGGCTGTAGAGCCGTTCTCATCTCTCGTTCTACCTCATCCCCTGCTTGGGGAGAATGGTTGGGTCCCGCTGGGTGCTGTTGCTGGGGGAAGCCGGGAAGCAGCGTGTCAGCGGGCGTTGGTGGTATAGTGGTTAGCATAGCTGCCTTCCAAGCAGTTGACCCGGGTTCGATTCCCGGCCAACGCAGCTCCGTTTTTTCCTTTCTCGTATTATTTTTTTTCCCCCCGTTTCTCACCGATCCGAACCGAACTGAGATGCACCGGCACGCGGAGCGCCCCTTCCCCCTCCGCCTGCGCTGTGCCCACTGTGAGCCCCCGGCGGGAGCGGGGCGTTGCTCAGTGATGCGGCGCGCGGTGCCGGTTACTGCTCTTCCCAGCGCTCGGTGGAGGCCTCGAGTCGTCAGGAGACGGCAGGGAAATAAATAAATCCGAATTAAAAAAACCCGCCCTAAACACACCCCTACAAACAAACAAGAAAAACCAAAGCAGCACCGAAATAAAAGGCACCCCTTGGAACCTGAAGGGAAAAAAAGAAAAAAGAGGTGTTTCCGCCCGGGATCGAACCGGGGACCTTTCGCGTGTGAGGCGAACGTGATAACCGCTACACTACGGAAACCCGCCATGTCCGCCTTTTTCGTAAGGTGGAACATATTCCCACCATGGCGGCTGAGGAGACGCCGATCTCCCTCACGGCAATCTCAAAATAAACCTCCCGCAAACCCCGAGAAGCGCCGCGCGGGACGCCCAGTGCTTATCATTAATGCCTAATTGGAGTTCCTAGAGCCCCGCTGGTCTCCGGAGGCGGCTGAGGTGCGTGGCCCGGGCAGTGTTTCGGGGATCCCCTCAGAGAGGACACAGCCCCACAGGGAGGTTCCCGCTGAGGGGGCGCGGGGCGCTGCTGAAGAAATGCCTCTTTTCCCTAAGGCAGCTGCCACCAGATGTCGGTAGAATAGTGGCGACAGGGAGTGGAGCTCCCTGGAGAGCCGCCCGGGAGGGACAGGACCCGCCTGGCCCAGGGGACAGGGGCTGGGAGAGGAACGGCCCCCAAGGACAGACCTGTTGACAATCACAGATTCACAAGATGCCAGACTGGTTTGAATTGGAAGGACTTTAAATCTCATCTCATTCCACCCCCTGCCATGGGCAGGGACAGCTTCCACTGTCCCGGGGTACTCCAAGCCCTGTCCAGCCTGGCCTGGGACACTGCCAGGGATCCAGGGGCAGCCACGGCTGCTCTGGGAATTCCATTCCAGGGCCTCAACACCCTCAGTCAAGAGCTGACAGTTCCAGATAGTTCTAAGTTTGTTCCTCTTACCCTACTACAATGTTAATGGCGAGCCTTCTCTTTTTGGTAAAACCTCAGCCCTTGGAATCAGGTGGTAACATGAGAATTATTTTTTCCTGTTTTGTTTTCTTTGTTGAAGTGTATTTTATGCTCTGCTGGCTGCAGAAAAAAAGCTTAGAAGGGAGAAATGAATCACAAACCCAGATGAAAGCAAAAATAACCTCACTTTTAATAACACTCGCTCTTAATAAAATCTACTTTTAATTTCACAATTTCCTTTTACAATTTTTTAGCTGATCTTTTGATTTGGGGCTAAAAGGGATAGAGAACAGGTTGTCACATGTCCTTTAACTTCAGGGCTTGCCAGTGCTTTATTCTGATCTGATTTATGATAAGGATTATAATGTTACATCCAAATCCGTGACAAACCTGATGTCTCGGGACTTGTTTGCTTCGTGTTGTTGTTAAACATCCCGGAGTGAAATTCTTTTTGCCTGCAGCTGGCAGAGCTGCACAGAGGTCTGGTACCAGCCTTTGCACCGAGCATCAGCTGAATGTGCTGGGGCAGAGCTGATCAATAGCTGGGGGCAAGGTCCCCTCCCTCGAGCAGGGCCAGTGGATCTGTGAGTGACCCAAGACCATCCATGAAAAGATTCAAATGCTTTGCGTTTTGTTTTCTTCCGCAGCCCTCTTTCAGCCTGGCGATGGGTGGAGAAAGGAGCTGCGGAGCACACAGCGCCAGGGAGGAAGCTCTTGGAAGGTACCTGTGGGAGGCAGAGGCAGGAATTCCATGAAAGACATCGCGCTGTCGGTGTGAGCTCCCAGACCCACACGGATCCCGCGGTGGTCCCTGGTTCTGGCAGCGCTGGGCTCTGGGAGCCCTGAGACACACCGGGTCCTGGGCTCTGGGTGCTCCTGGCGTGGGCAGCGCCGGCTTTGGGGGCACAAAGCCGCCTCTTCCCGCTGCTTCCCGCTTGCTGGAACGGCTCCCGGGGATGTTCCGGCTTTTCCGACAAAGGTCCATTGTCATGGACGGCTCAAACTTTGCCCGCAGGACAAAGATCCTGCAGCATTTCGGTCTCCCTTCCAGCCCCTGACTTATCCCACTTCCTCCGCTTCCAGCGCTTCCTACCCGTGTGGCGCTGCTGGGTGTGGGAGCCCCCACGGACAGTCCCCAGAGCTCGAGAAAGAACCGTCGCAGGGGAAAAAAGAACCCGGGGGCTCATTTGAGGTGAAGGCTGGATATTCTCTTCTATTATCACCAGCATCTGCCCTTTCTGAGCGAGGAACCCTCCCCCAGCTCTCACCAGCGGCCGTGCTCGGCTTTGTTTCCGTGACACGCTGCACTGGCTGCACAGTCCCATTCTTCCCTTTTCCTCCCTCCACTCCCAAAGCCTGCGTGGCTGCTCCAAGAGGGGAGCTGGAAGCACTGTGGAGCAGGAGAGCTGACAATCAGGGCCGGGAGACAACGCTGCCGTGCACAATACCCCCTCAATTAGCCATTCATTTCTTCTGCCTCTGAAATGGGGAGCACAGCCCTTGTGCCGGGAGATAAAACAAGAACGGCTTCAATAGCACTGATTTAAATTAGGTCAGGCTGGCTTTTGTGTGGCAGGGACCACACAATAGCTGTCACACAACGGCGGAGGGGAGCAGCATAAAGGAAAAGAGGCCAAGCAAGTGGCACAGATGCTGGGAGTTGGTGGGTGCTGGGACATGCGGGGTGTGTGCGTGGGCATAGTGGAGGGGCAGACACTCAACCAGCACGTGATGCTGAGGCGTAAAAGGGGCGGCATGGTCAGCAGGGGACAGAGAAGTCACACACGGCCTGTGCAGAAATGAGCTCGGCCACACCACAGCCATGTGCCCTGGGAAAATGGTCTTTAACCACAACTGGTTATGAGACAAAGGAGTGACAAGCTTTGGACCTCTCAGGGCAAGAAGGATATTGAGGGGCTGGAGCGTGTCCAGGGAAGGGAACAGAGCTGGGGAAGGGTCTGGAGCACCAGGAGTGACTGAGGGAGCTGAGAGGGCTCTGCCTGGAGAAAAGGAGGCTCAGGGGGGACCTTCCCGACTGTTGGGGTGTCCTGTGTAGGGCCTGGAGCTGGACTGATGATCCTTGTGGGACCCTTCCAGCTCAGGGTATTCCACGATTCCATGACCTGAGCTTCAATCCTCAGCGTTGCCCAATTTTTTTCCCCCTCGTAAGTTCCCCAAAAGCCCACGCCTGGCCTGAACACCTGGTGTGCTGTGAAATTCTACACTGGCTTCTTTAGGGATGGACATGTTTGGGGAAATATCAGCAACTCCCTCAAAATGATCTCTTAACTCAGGTTCTCAAAGCCATCCAAGTGTCTGCCTTCAGAGAGAGGTCCTGGGGAGAGTTTTTCAGGAGGATGTGAGCACTGGAGCTTTGTCCCAGTTCTCCCCCCAGTTCCATTCGTATCCTTATTGCTGTTTTTACAATGGCAGTGCAGATGTTCATGTTTATCTGGCCATGGGAGGACACGAGAGCAGCGTGCTCAGAGCTATCAGCAAGAGCCTGATCTTTTCAGCAAGCTGTTGTCATGGTCTAAATGAATTTATCCAGGTAAATCCATATGCAAAGGAAGGGCAGGCAAGTTTAAAAATAAGAGTCCACCCCTTCAAGTCTTCCAGGAATAAATGAATGGTCTTTTGTGCCCCAGAATGGACTTTACAGGTACCACTTTGCTTCAGTTGGGCCAAAAATCAGTGGGGGAAAATGTGAGTGTGGAAAAGTGGAAAGACGTAATCAGCCACTTAATTGAGCCTTTTGGGAAGGACAGGGTGATATTCTTTTGCCGTCGCAAGAAAAAGCTGCAAACAAAAATGATACTTAAGAAAAATGTTTATTGTATTACCCAGTCATAATTTGCATGCTAAAATTGCAAGTGTTATCGTTTCTACTACTGATAGTAAAAAAGTAGGTGAGCCAAAGAACTGAGTGTGCCAGCCAGTGCCAAAAGGAGAAAACTAGGTTAAGCTGAAGTATCAGTTGTTCCTATTCCCCTTCATTTGTTTGTTCACACATGAATAATTTTTTTTTTTTAAATCCAAGACAGCTTAGGTCCACTCTGGGCCATCAGCTACAATGGCCTACATAATTCCCAGGCTGATTTAAACACACTGCTTCCCATGGGCACACACAGGCAGCGGAATATTCAGTGGCCACCAGCTGATATTGGAAAGACAGGCACTAAAAATAAGTTGTCCTTTTTTAACAGTAAGTGTAATTAAGCACTGAAATAGTGCCTGTTGTAGGGAGGTGGCCCCGGAGGCACGGAGCCAAAACAAGACATGTTGTTAAAAGGTATGTTCCCTTCAGCAGATGGTCAGAGCTCTGATGCATGAAGCACCCAGCGAAATTATCCACCCAGTTCCTGTAGGAAGCCTGTCTAGAGCAACCATAACAGCCCTAATTTCTCTCAAAATACAAATATATGGTTGCTAGTTTTCACTGCTTTACAGCTACACTATTTGGCGTATTTTTAGCCGTTTAGTTGGGAGAACACAACGAAAACAGCAACAGCCCACTTTGGTTTGCATTTTGATTTACTTTCTAAAGCCCACACTGCAGTGGAGACTGGAGGTGCCCGGGTACCAAAAGCAGCTTAACTGGGGTAGCAAAAAATGTGTTGTCTGTCAGGGGAGGTTTAGGTGAAATACCAGGGAAAGGTTCTTCCCCCAGAGGGTGCTGGGCACTGCCCAGGCTCCCCAGGGAATGGGCACGGCCCCGAGGCTGCCAGAGCTGCAGGAGCGTTTGGACAGCGCTCTCAGGCACAGGATGGGATTGTGGGGGTGTTTGTGCAGGGCCAGGAGTTGAACTGAGGATTCTGTAGGTCCCTCCCCACTCAGGATGTTTCTACAATTCTTTGATCTGTTCTGTGATTCTGTGATTCTGTGATTCTGCTCACTGCTTCCTCTGGTGCTTGTCCCTGCACGTGGGGTAACCCAGAGGCAGAAGAGGCAGGAGTCCAGCTCTTGTTGACAGCTTAGGGGTGTGATCATTGTGGGTTCCAAGCAAGAAGACATCCAAGTTATATCTGATCATGTTATTAGTGCACACATCCATATACATAAATAAATCAGAATGATACAATGATGTGTATATCGGTAGAGATCATTATTGTCCAGCAAATGGCATCATCTGGGATGCTCCTGAGTTGTGACTGTGTAAATCCCAGTATTCCTGAGATGGACTCTATAACCTGAAATGCTCGTTGGAGTCCTTCAGCTCTCCAACAACCCAAAATCCACTGCAGAAAATAATATGTTCTGCAGAAGAATGGTTCATTCCCTGAATATTTATTTGCTGATTTGGGCTGGGGTATTTTTCTATTATTATTATTACTATTATTTGTTTTGTTTATTTCTTCTCCTTTAATCAGCTCCAGCTGAGACAGGAGAGGGTGGGAGGAGGGTTTTGTTCCTCTGGAGAAAACAGGAGGCTGTGCCTGTGCAGCCATGGTGACAAGATCCAGGGCGCTTTCTGGCTTCCAAGCAATTTGCTCCCCACTCCTGGCTCCCAAGTAAAAGTGGGGCAGAGAAAGAGAGGAGCTTTTGTTTCTCAAGTGCTTCAGCTGTTACTTCTAATTAAGCGAAGAGCTCCAGTGCCTTCCCACTCCCCAGCCTAAGGAGGATGGAGTTGGGGCAAAAGGAGAGCCAAGAGGCTGTGGCAGCTCTCCTCTTTCCAGCTGCAGCCTGGCTGGGTGACCTGTGCCATCCTAGTGCCTCAGATTCCCTGGCTGCAGGGGGGAAGAAATGAGAGAGCCCGAGCCCAGCACGAGGCCAGATGGAAACGACCACCCTGCTGTTCAAGGTGTTATTATCGGTTTAATGCAATATGTTCCCAGCTTCCCAGACATGCTGACCATCAGCAAATTGCTCTTCCTTCTCCAGCTTTCCCTGGATGTCATTCCCTTCTCTCTGAGGTGCCAGCCCCTGCCCTGAGGTCTAACAGCATTTCTCCAACCACCCCAGTGCACCTCTTTTTAACCCCTGCTGGTGTCACCAGGATGTGCTGCAGGAGCTGGGTGAGGTGTCAAGAGCCAGGGATTGGTGGCCTTGGCACAGCCAGGTGGGGTTTGTGGGACAAGGAGAGTGGGGAGGGCAGAGGGCAGAGCTGTGACAGCTGTGAACCACACAGCCCCTGCCCAGCTCTGCCACAGGGAACACAGACTGTTCAAAGCACTGCACGCTCATGGGAAGGATTGCCAAGAGGAAAAGAGGGTGGAGATGTGGAGGGAGAGAAAAAAAAGAATGTAGGGAATAGGAACGCTCAGGAATCCAACAGCCCTCGGACTCAAGGTCCAAGCCCTGGCTCAGCTCTGGAAGTTGCCCACCAAGGACTGAAGGAGCCCTCCAGGTCATGGCAGCTCCCTTGTGCCTCTGTGCCCACTGAACTCTGTTGGATCTCTTCAGCCTGGGATCTCACAGGGAGAAGTTCAGGCCTTCACTTGGAAACAGATGGTCTCCCTCTTGGGCCCCATCTGCCAGGCAATGCTGGAGCAGTTGGTCTCTGCAGTGCTGAGCAGAATCTTGTTTACTTTCCCCTCCCATCCCCAAGGTGATCGCAGGGCAACCCAAGCCTGCTGTTTCAGCCCAGATTTCCAGGAACAGCCAGGAACTCTGAGGTGCAGGAGTGTAACCCAAGAGCAAGAGAGGGCACGTGGCATTGGCCAGCCCTGATCTCTGTCACTGTTCAGCCTGGGAAGAGGGCTGTGGTTGCAGGTGGTCAGAATGTTTGGGGAGCCCTTTGTTTGGAAGAAAGCACATAGGTGAAAGGAGAAATCCAGAGGGAAGTTTCTCCAGGGCCGGGCTGCAGGAGAGGTGCCAGGAGCAATTGGTGTGTGAGCCTTATCCATGATGAATCAATTACTGCCCAGACTGATGAGAAATACATGGTGTGTTTGGTGGAGCTGTTTGGCACTGACCTTCCCTGGAACCAAGTCCAGTAAAGTCTTTGGGTGTCTGGGCCATCTGGAAAGGCTGGTGAACTCATCAGCCTCAGTGCTTCTGGCCAGGCAGAAGGCTGGTGGCTGCTCTGGGGAGGAGCCTTAATGCTTGGAAATCTCTTGTCAGCTGAAAGCCAAGGCCTGACCTGGCCTGTGTGCTGGACTCTTCCCCCTCAGCTCCAAGACAAGGCTGGCTAGGCAGGAGATGGAGCAGCACCTGGCAGCTGCCCCTTCCCCCCCCCCCTCAGGACACAGTCTCCATCCAGCAGGGATACAGGGAAGTGTCTCGTGACAACATTAAGCTCACACAAAAATAGCAGGTGAGACCAGCTCTCCCTGAGAAGCACCAGCCAACATTGCTGCAGTATGCCTGATAAAAGAACTTTACTTCTTTTCTGGGTTCTGCTGCTGGAGCTCTGTGTCAAGGACTGGAGGATATCATCCATCCGTGCACCAGCCCGTGTTTTCCAGAGACCTTAGCCCTAGCAGCCAGAGCAGCGAGGTCCTGCTCTCTCAGGTTGCCAGGTTAGGCAGTCAGTGCTCTAATGGTGCTCGCTGAGCAGAGGGCACGGAGCACCACTTTATCCCTCCCCCGAGGGTTCCCATCCGCGGAGGCTCCGGCCGGGACACTGCCGGTGGCAGCTCCGCAGTAATCAGCCCCGAGGCAGGAAGTGGAAACTTTCTGCTTGCAGCCATTTAGTTTCATTAGAAGCATCACGAGAGAAAACGGGGCCTCAGGTGGGGCAGGGAGATGCAGCGGCTGGGGGAGAGGGGCTTGCAGCCTGTTGTTCGTGGAGCTTGGCATGGCAGCTTCAGCTGGAGAGGAAAAGAGGGGCAGAGACAGCCTGGAGCTGGGGCCTGTCACCCACACTGGTCAGAGCTCTGGGGATCGTGCAGCTGGGTAAAGTGATTGTTGCAGGATATATTATTCCTATCGCCGCAAAGAATTTTCCCCCATGTCTAGCCTAAATTTTCCTTGTTCAACACAAACACGATGCTGTTCGGAGGTGGAGTATTAAGAGCTGGAGTCGCTGCCTAATCACATATTGATTTCAGTGGAGCTAAGCTCAATGAGAGGAGTCTGCCCGGCCTTGCTCCATCCCCCTCGTGCCCCAGGAGAATGTTTTGTGTGAGACTAAATGCCTCTGTAAGTGCCTCTCAGCTCCTTGCTCATTGAGAGCTGTTCTGCACAGACACATTGGAGCACAGGATCTGGCCTGGAATCACATTTCCTTTGGCAAGAGGGATTTTATCTACCTCAGTCTCCCTGGGCAGTGTGCTTGGTGGGGCTGTCAGTTCTCCTGAATGGGACTAAGAGCCCAGCCAGGCAGGAATTCTGCCACCAGCAGCAGCCCTCTACCCCTTGCCTCCCATTTAATTCATGTCCTCACCCAAGAGCAGAAATAAACTCAATTGCTCACCTCTAAGCCTGATTTCCCTGCTTACATTTTTCACTAAGCCAGTTCAAATGAAGCAACACATGCAGGAATTGGACTTGAGGATCCATGTGGGTCCCTTCCGACTCAGGATCTTCTACAGTCTGTGCACCCTGATGGCTTTGGGAGAGCTCTGGGACAGGGGCAGAGCTGGCAGGATAAATAAGACAGGGAAAAGTGACCAGAAGAGCAGATCTCAAACTCCTGAAGTCTCATTCATGAAAAAGTATTGCCTCTTGTTCCTGGTCTGTGTCTCATTTGTGAACACAGATGTTCTATTATTCCCACGTGGATGAGCAGTTGTTTTCGTGTGAGCTCCTGTCCATCTTCCAGTTAAAGGGTTTGTTTGTTAGCCTTGGAGATTTCAGCAGCAATAATCCTGTTTGGAGACACCCACGCAGTTCTGCAGCAAGCTCTGCCCTGGGATGGAGAGGAGCTGGGTCAGGGAATGCAGCAGCCAGGAGATGGAGCCGCTTGGCTCCTCAGCATGGAACAGGCAGCAGGCTCGGGAGAGAAAGCCCGGGCCCTTACAGGGCTCTTGTCCCTGATGGAACAGATGTGGCAGCTGCTTTGTGCCACAACCGCTGCGTGTTTGCGGAGCGGCCAAAGGACTCCCCGGGCTGTGCCTCGGGCTGGCACATGGGGCCTTTCATTTTCCTCAAGGGCTCTCGAGGAAGAGCTCATTGTACCTGCTCAGAATTAATTCTGCCAGTCCCCAGCCTGCTCATGGACTCCCCGTGCTGAAGTTCAAGACATGCCTTTCATTTTTTTCCTTCTGTCTGGGACAATTGATATCCTGGGATGGAGCTGCATCAACAGCCAGGACCTGATCCTAGTGAAGACCACAGGGACCTGACTTGGAGCCTCCAGGAACTGGATTCTCCAAGTCTCCCTGCAGCAGCTGCTGGCTGGCAGCTTTGTCCCGTTTCCTTGTCCCCCCAACCCCAAGGATCCCTCTTTGTGCCCCATCAGCTGGAAGTGCTCTTCTGTTTGGGGCTGCCTCAGAACTGCTGGCACAACAGAGCTGTTTTGGTTCTGGCTGAGCACTCGGCATCTGAGCTCTCATGTGGTTGGAGCCCATTTTTTTGCAAGAATGAAAACAGTGGATTAATGAGCTGCTTGTGGCTAATGTGCAGGGTTTCTCAGAACTGGTGCTATTAGAGCCCAGCGTCATGTAGGAGGTAAATGGCAGCACACGGTGAATAAAGCAGTGATATAATAGGTTTAAGTAGTCCATTTCCCTTTGGAGTGTTACTGATAACAGGCCCAAATGCATACAAGACCATTCCCTTAATGAATAAGACTGCCTCTCTAGCAGAGCACGCACTGCAGTGCCTCACAAGGGGTTTATTTTTCACCATTTTCATCCAAAACAAGGCTTGGGTGTTTGAGTTGGAGTGGGGTGCAGGGAGGACTATAAACATGGTCTGACTGATCCACAGGAGACACGTCCTTATCCCAGTGTACTGGCCCTGGATATAACCAGAGGAAGATACTCAGGTCACACAGGTGTATAAAGAATAAGGCTTCTCCCACTTGTAGTTTTGTAGCTTCCAGCAATCTGTGGGGTTTGCTTGGATGTTGCATGCAAACTATTAAGTTTAATCATCACTGATAGACCAAACCTCCATAATCTTGTCTAAAACCTTTTGAACCTATTTATATTTTCAGGCTACAAGATATCCTGTGGCAAACAAGCTCCAAAATTTAATTATGTGCTGTGTGAAAAAGTAATTTTTTTTGTTTGTTTTAAACTGGTCTGGTAATTTCACTGGGGCACTGACTCCTCGTGTGGTGAGAAACAGCATCTAAAATACCTGAGGGAAGTAGAATCCCAGATTTTATTGGAAGGGCATGTGATTATGACTTCTAAGTGTTAAAAGCACTTCTGAAAATGGAGCATAGGTTCTACTTTTAGTGCTTATGAAAATATTGCCTCCAGTGTTCTTGTTTGCTCTTCAGCTTGTTTTTATTTATTTTATTTTTTCCCTTAACCTCTCTTTACAAGCTGCCCTAGTCCCAGACAGATCCAGTTCTCAAGCTCCTTGTTTACTCTGTTTGCATGGGCTTCATTTTTTACAATATTCTCCTTTTTAAGTGCTGCAGCAGCTGAGAGTCTCTTGCGAGAGCTGTGAGCACAAACCCCACCAAGGACAGGCACATGCCTCGGGGCGACCTCTTCCTCCTCATTATGTTTGTGATGGTCTCAATGTCACCAGTTCAAGCACAGGCGCACGGGGTTCAATACAACATCGAGATAAAGGCAGGAGAGACATCCCCACTCCCCCGAGGTGCGAGCGACTCTGCCGCTCCTTGATTGTGCCGTTGGCAGACACCTCATTAAAAGTGGGTTATTCCACACAAACATCCCCTTGTCCTTTCGCAGGCGTAATCTGAGCGTGGAGAGAGAGCTCAGCCCCACACCAGCGTGTCTGAGTGTGTCCAGACCCTGACTCTAACGAGCTGCTGTTCATTTGTAGCCTTCTCTGCCCTTCCAGGAGTTGTACTTTCCTGGTGCATCCTTAACTTACACTGTCTCACAGGCAGTTTCGATCGTGCCTCCAGCTACTAGAATGAAAATTAACATTATCCAAACCAAAACCAGGACACTCCTCTTGCTAATCCTTTGATCTTAGTCCAAATAACATTTCTCCTCAGTCGGATACACCTCCTGCATGAAACATTCCGATGTAAAACTAAGTTAACGGGTAGAGAAACCAGGCTCTGAATCTTTCCCTTCCCATCGTGTAAATGGTTCAGTGGAAGGTGTCCCTGCCCGTGGCAGGGAATGGAACGGGGTGATCTTAAAGGTCTTTTTCAACCCAAACCATTCTGTGATCCTCTGTCCTGCAGCCTCCTCCTGCTGTGCTCAAAGCGGTGGTTCTGGGTACTCCCCGCACTGCAGAGAGCTTTGCAGAGACTGCCCGCGCCTCAGTTTCCCTTTGCACTGGAAGGTTTCTAGGTAGATTTGGCAGCACTGGGTTAACAGTTGGACTCAGTGATACCAGAGGTCTTTTCCAGCTGAAACTTGCCTGTGATTCTGTGGTCTGTGTGTGAACGAGCAGGGATTTCAGACGGGGCTGTGCAGTGCTCAGAGGGAGATGCCTGCAGGTAGCGCCGAGCGTGCGCACGGGGGGGGGGACTGTGCAGGGAGGTGTGAGGAGCTGCTGTGTGCGTGGAGGCTGCCACGCCTGTGTGTGGGCAGAACTTCAGCTGCATGTGCTGCGAGAGGGCTTTGGGGGAGGGAGAGGAGATTGGTCTACGTGGGCGCTCTGTGCCAGCCTGCGAAGGATCCAGGTAGGCTGGATCTGTGCGTGCAGCGGCGGAAAGCTTCCACCGAGGCCTCTGTGATTATGGGAGACTTTTTAAACACACCTCAGGAAAGGGGTCTCAAACGTGTGCTCGAGCTCCTCTGTGGAGAACTCGCAGGGAGCGTCTCTGCTCTGGGGCTGGTGCTCAGAGGGGCGCGTGTGGGGTGCGTGGGCTGGGCTGGGCGCGCTGCGACGGCCGAGAGGGCTGAGCCAGAGGCAGCTCCTTGCCCGGGGAGCCGAGCACGCACCGCAGGGCTCGGCCCCAGCCACTCCGCCAGGAACATCGCCGAATTCCGCACGAGTGCTTTCTATTTTGGGTGTTTTTCCGCACACCTTTGCTCCCGTTTTCTGCCCGGCTGGCGTCAGGCCCTCGGGACCAAACCGCGGCTCTCCCGCACTTGTTGAGGAGCGTCGGCAGGAGAGGGAGCGGTTCCCTTGGAAACCTCTGGATGCCCAGCAACAAGTCGCTGACAGCTGCCATGTGACCAGGTGCATTAATCAGAAATGTTGTATGAATCAGGTCAGATGGGGCCAAAGTCCAGCGTGCTCCCCCTCGGCTGCGTTGCTAATTACTGAGCTGCAAGGGCTGCTCCGAGTACGGGGTGGAAAACAACTCAAAATAATTAAATCAAACAGTGACCTTTCTTGTCGTGGATTCTAAGTTCATCCCAGACTTTCTCCGTGAAAAAAAAATCTGTCCAATCCCCTCTTCCACTGAAACAAATCTTGAATGCAAATGAATGAGGCAGAGGAGTCTCCGGAGGTGGAAAAGCCAGGGAGAATGAATGTGCCATGGACACACAGAGTTCCCAGCTCTCTACTCACAACAAGCCCAATATTTCAAATGAATCTTTTGAATAAATAGATCAGGCTTGAGACACTTTGGGCTGGACAGGTACAGCTTGTGTTCATCACTCGGATTGCTTTGAAAATCATATTTCTGAAGCCTCAACTGAATTTGATGGCAAGTTAGAATGCAGGGAAAGGACTTGTGTCCAAAGTCCTGCCCAACAGCCCTAAAAGAAGAGATTGCAGCTCTCAGGAAAACGGGCAGTGCCTGTACATGCCTCATCCCTTGTGAACTGCTGCAAAATGGCTGTTCTTTGTAGACACAGAGAGCTGGAGCACCTCTGCTCTGGAGCCACGCTGGGAGAATTGGGGGTGTTCCCTTATTCTGGGTTTCCTTTCTAGTAGGATCTTCTAAGGGAATTAGGAATCCAAGGCTCCTTGTCCTTTGAGGTGTGTTGTAGCAAGATTTTCCATAAGATGTTTACACCTTCAGCTCTCATTCTTTTCACATTTCCCCCAAGTCTCTGCTTTGCCTGGACAAAGCCAGATCAATGGCTTCCAGATTTGGCTCCTGAAGGAAAATCTCTCGCAGACGCAGGTCCAAGGTTGTAATGTCTTCTCTTACCGCAACACCAATCTAACATTCTTCGTGCTGTGACTAATCATGGCAAGGTCATCAGGTCCTGCCAGGCTGATCCCCTGCTGCAAGGTTTGAGCCTCCCAGGCTATTCACTGATTTGTGTCACACACAGGTACATTCTGCCCCAAACCAGCTTTTATCTTAAGCAAAATAACGCTGTTGCCGTGGCTGGGCAGGGCCTGGGCTGGTGTAAGCCAGGCAAGGGATTTGGCCCATGATCCATGGTAGTGGGGGAAAACAAACAAACAAAAAGAGTTGGAAACAGAGCACCTGGCTTTACTGTAATTGCTCTGTAATTTGAATAGCATCCAGTGCCACTCGAAAATGGGCTCCTTCATGTCATCTGCTCTAACTTAAAGGTCTTAAGAGCTCCATATTTACTCGCAGGGATCCATTTGAAGCAGGAATTTCCCAAAATAGACCTGAATGGGGGTCTCAAGTATTACCCAGAGATCTCAAGTATTACCCAGACCAAGCCTCCAACTCTGGACCATTTTGATACCTATCTAATTAATGTTGCAACCAATTATTATTTTCCTTTGGTGTAATCTGGTAACACATCCCATGCACAGGATACACCAGGAGACAAAGCTTTACCCACCAGACTGGCAATCTAGGGTAACTTAGGGGAGTCTTGAAAAATTGGTGTCTACAACCTGCGTATTTTCCATCTTAGAGGTGCAACTCAAACCCATGTCTGCTGACACCCCCAGGCAAACCCAGGAACACGAGTGTTTCTGGAGGTGAGGTTTAGGAAATAAATTTGTTTTCTGTGGTGAATGCTGTGCTCCTTGGCACACTTGAGGGAATAGCTGTCTGACCTCCTTGCCCTGGAAACAGGAGAGATCCAAACGGATTCCAGGTACTCAGATCTGGGCTGTCTTTCAGCTCAGTGTCTATGGGAAGAAATGGAGGGTTGGGGTTTGTGCAAGCCCCAAAAATAGGATGATAAGGGCTGAGAATTTAGGGTGAAACTTGGCTTGTCCATTGGAGTGAGAAACCAGAGGGTACGAGCCCCGCAGGCCAAGGGACACTGTGGCAGGATGGAGAGGACAGGCTGGTGGCGTTTGGTCCTGGGAAATCCGGAGCGAGTGACCCCCACAAAGCAAAGCTTCCGTGCTCACGCTGGGGCGCGGGGAGATGCAGATGGGCTCTCCCAGCAGTCTGCTCCCGCTGTTCCCAGCCCCTGTCCCTCCCGGGGAGAGCTCGGAGCCCGCTCCCCCGTTTCCAGAGCTCACTGCTCCCCGGACAGACCTGTTGCCGTGCGGCCCCGCTGCCGAGCCGCCGGTGAGACTCTTACACTGAAGGCGGGCGGTCCCATGATGTAATGCTGCCGCAGCTGCCCGGAGCGGCCGCTGCCGTTGGCCGAGGCGCGGAGTCCCCGCCCGGGCGCTCCGCCCGCCGCCCCCCCGGCGGGCCATAAAAGCCCCGAGGCAGAGGCAGGGCAGCTTCCAGGGCCCCTCCGCCGCTCAGGTGACCCAGGGACAGGTGAGCCCCGCAGGTGCGGAGGCGGCTCGGGGACGCTGCGAGGGGCTCCCCGCCACCTGTGGAGCCGGTGCCGCCTCTGCCGGGCGGGTTCTGCGGCGCAGGGACCCGGCGGGTGCGGGGAGCGCTCGGGGGAAGGGGCCGCTCTCTCCCGGCCCTGGGGGCAGCCGGGGCGGAGGGGCCGGGGCTGTCCCGGGGAGATCCCGGCCGGATCCCGGCGGTGGGGCCGCGGATCAGCACCACGGACAGCGCCCGGCGGCGCCTCCCAGGCGGGGCTGGACCGGGACACGAGCCCGGCACCGGGAACGGCACCGGACACCGGCGGGTGCGGGCAGGACTCTCCCGGGACATCACCGCCCACCCAGAGCCACCGAGGCAGCGCTTGGACTGTTCGCCGGGGCCAGAGTGAGTCCAGCGCGGAGGGGGCTCGGCGGGAGAGGGGAGGAAGGGGAGCGGCACATCCCGGTCACCCGCCCGCAGGTACCCGGTGCCGCACAGGGATGCCCGGGCCGTGTCCCGATCCAGCCCTGCCCGGCACGGACACAAAAGGGCCGGGAGCCGTCCCACTGCCCCGAGCACGGCACTCGGGAGGTACTTGGGGTCTGGCTGAGAGCCGAGGGCTGGACGAGGTGGGAAGGGACATTGGGAGGGATGCGTTTTCCAAACATCCCTGCCAGCCCCAGGTAAGACACACTCACAGCCTCGGGTAGGGCAGGGAGCAAAAACATTTGGGAAGCAAGGAATGATTACATGAACCCAAATGTAACCGGCACTTTCCATCTACTCAACATCAAAGCTTTATGCTGGAAAACCCAACACTCTCGTTTTGAAAATGTGTCTGACTGGTAGTTCACGTGTAAAGTTGCTCTTAAAATTCCCTAGTTTGTAGGAGAAACAGGACATTTCACCAAGAGACTGTTGGGAGATGATGCTTCACGAACAGTTATTTGAAATTTTTTTTCCTCCATAGTTGATTCTATCTGACTACTCAAAATCTGCCTCACAGTAGTGGCATGCTTTGGGTCCATTGACAGATTGTGTTATATTGAAGTGCTCAGTGGCTAAATCAAGGTGGATTTTTTCCCAAAACGCTCCCCTCCAGATAAAAAAAATTGAGTGTGATTAAATTAAACAAAGCAATTGGTTTTTGGTTTTAATTTTGACAAAATTAAAACAAAAAAGTATTTATCTTTGACTCAAGCTGAAATAAAACATTTTTTCCTCTTTAGATTATTAAACCAAGGATCTAATATAGAAAATAAAAAAATATAAAATGTTGAAGTGTTTGAGCACTTTGGAAATTAAGCATTTCACAGAGCTATTGCCAGCTGAAGTGATTTGCTGCATTTGTTTTATCTCCATTTTTGGAAGCTGAGATATTCCCTCAATGAATCCCTGTTCATTGGAAATTCGCCCCCAGCTCTGCTAAATGTGTGTTTAAACGCTTTGCTGAACAGAGGCTCAAGGAGGTGATTTAATCCAGGCTCAGCCTGGCCACATCTCCTGTTCTTACACTTGTGTTTTTCCTGAGTAATGTTGGTCTCTGAGAGGAAAAGGAAACAAGCTGTTCTCCATCTTAAGGAAACTCCTATTTGTTATTTCAGAATTAAGTATTTTGGGGAAAAAGAAGAAAAACACTTGAAAAGAAAGTTATTTCCTTTCAGGCCTTGAGTATCCATGCAGCCTTTAGACATATTTTATAGACATTGAACGAACTAAGGGTGGAAATGTTTCCCTATGGAATTGGAGTGGAGAGATATCTTTGTTATCTCTCTGTAAATCTTTTAACATCTCCCATCAGTTCTGGGTGCACACGGTGCCTCGGATCTGTCCTGAGTGCAACAACTGCTGAGGTTCACTCTGGGCAGTGCCTTGTCTCTGCCAACAACAATATCAGGCTTTTCCCTCTGAAGTTCTGCTGTAAAAACAAGGGGAAAAAATCGTGTTCTTCACCTTCTAGCCCAAAAAGCCATGCAGAAGAAGCTGGGAAATTATATTGCACCAAATACCTATTCCTTCTTTTACGGGTTTATCTCCACATTCTGGGAAATTGCCTAATCAGATTTCATATTTAGTATAAAAAATAGTAGGACAGATGATATCATATCCTCAAAGCTAACTAAATTTTGTATTGTGCAGTCTTGCTTAATCAAAGTTTCATTTCCATTTGTTCAGGGCATATTTTGTCACTTTTTTGTTTTTGGTTTGTTTTGTTTTTTTTTTAACTGGCAATTTCCTGTAGATTTCATAGATGGATCCAACCCTGTCCCTGACAGAGGTCTCTGAAGAACAGGGAACTCAGGGTAAGGTCTGAGCTTAATTCAGTTTAATTCCTGACCTTTTAAGTATTCTTCAAAATGAGCAAACTGGAAATCAATCTGGCAGGAGGGTCCCACATCACCTGCTGGAAGGAAATATTTGAAGTTTTGCTAGGAATAAACACCATACAGACATACAGATGTTTGTTATTTAAAATTCAATAGAAATAAATCCTCTTAAAGGCAGGATCCTCCTTGCCCTCTCCCCCTCCCACCACACAGACAATGTTCCAGGCTCCTGGCTCTGTGTGCCTTGCACAAATATTTGTCTGTGCGTCGCTGCCACTCCACCGCAATCGTGGCATCTGGTAGTAGCTGGGAGACTGGGAGGTGCTTGGGAATCTCAGCAGGAAAAAGAGAGTGGATTTCAGACGCAAGATCTGCGACAGCTTTTGAGCCTGGATAAACAGGGCGAGGTTGTTCTGCCTTTAGCAGGGATTTGTTCTGCCCCAGACACCTGCAGCGGGTTCACCTTCAGCCTCTCTCAAACCCTGCACTCAACGTGTGCCAAGCCCAGCCCTGCTCCGGGGCACACCTAGTCCTGCCTCACGCTGGCCCCAGGCTACACCCCCCCAGTCCTGCAGGATTCAGGCCAGAGTGAGACCTCAGGGAAGTCTGAGCAAAGGATTTGGTTTTTTCTGCTCACCCAAATCATAGAATGACAGAAAGGTTTGGGTTGGAAGAGACCTTAAAGCTCCTTGGGACATGGAAATTGTGTTCCGTGTGTGCTCAGCACTTAACAATTCCAACTCTGGGACTCTGGCTCGGGGGTTTAGGAAGTGCAAAGAAAAGATCTTTCATGGCACAGCCTGTGGCTCTGCAGGTGAGCACTGCAGGTGAGCAGCAAACCCTGCATGTCCCTGAGAGAAGAACTTTACCTTTTGATTTATTTTAATTTGAAGACTCAGAATTTTTCATAAACCTACAGTAACTTACACAATATCAGGCTCCACTTCAGGAGAATACAAATGCACTTGCACAAACTTCAGCACTGAACTCCCTCAGGAATCAAACTAAATTCAAGCACTTGACTGCACTGAGGATTAAAGGATGTTTCCATAATGTTATGCAAAGATCTTCTCTTTATCCTGTGTTACTTAAGACTGTACGTTCTTCTCCAGTCATGTTCAGAAACACAACTCCCTCCCTTATGATTTTCCAAAGCATTCGAGTGTTTTCAGGTGCCCAGCATGACATATTCCAATTAATCCTGATTTTCAGGGACTTCTAAGCACCTGCCTCTTGTAATCGGTCCCTTTCCAAGTGTCTCAAACACAAATATAAGGTATCCAGAATTGCTAACTTCTTTTGAAAATCCAGAGCCATGATGAACAGCCCACCTACAAGATTCCAGCACAGGTGAAAATTGCATGGATTCAAGCCCCTCAAAATCAGAGGCAATAGTCAGTACTTGCTCCCATGGGATGACAATGCACCCTGCCATTAGAGCAAAGTTTCTATTAGAAAGGAGAGAATTGCACCATTCCCACTGAGAACAAGTGCAAATCTTTTCAGTTCAGCTCACAAAATTATTAATGTTGTGGTCTGTAATTCTGGCTAATCAAATATTCTGTTGTTCCGTGTTGCCAGTCGAATGTTGGTGGAGAAATCAATGCTGTGAAGAGATGGAAAACTTTCCTTAGTTTCTCCCCTCAGACAAGGAGTCCCCATCTGGAGGGCAGAGGCTCCAGAAAAGGGCAGTGCTTTGCAGGCTCGGACCTTGCACGGATCAGGAGAAACGGGAATTTCTCAGGAGCGAGGAGAGCAAAGGCCAGTTCAGACAAACCCTTCTCCCAGCTGGGAAAGCGCCTCAGAGCTCGGAATGTTCAAAGAGTTTTCAGTTGCTCCAATGGGTTGTTTAGATCTGCTCAGAGATAATCGGTAGCCTGAAAGCAGAGGGGACAGGAGGACAGTTCCCCTGATCCCATGGCCAGGTGCACGGCTGAAGGCAGATCCCACCAGGATCAGCGAGCAGGAGCAGAGCTGTGCCCTTGCACAGTGCCTGGCTCTGGTGACAGATGCTGGTGACAGGGACACACTCGGGAGAGGACAGGACTGACTCCCACTCTGGCTCAGCTGGGAAAAGGTGGCTGCAGCTCTGGTTTGACCAGCTCCTCCTTGGCCCTGCCCGAGGCACAGCGAGAGATGAGAAACAAACCAAGAAAAGGCAAAGGTTTGATGGATTTTTGCAACCCTAATCTGAAACCTAAAGCCATTCCTAAATGAGGCACCTCAGATCCCTTGTCCATAAAGACAGACCTTGTGATCCCCATTTCCATATATCATATTCCAGATATCTGTAAAGCTCTGGTGATCTGAGAGCAAATGGAACCAGAGAACAGAAAAAGGTGATTATTTGGTCAGGTTTGGCCTGGGAGGAAGATTATCCATCTATCTTGCCAGACCTATTTATCGTCTGGTTTTCTCCTGGCTTAGCTTTTATCACCTTTCTAATCCTCCCCATCTAATTCAGATAACATTTTATCTCAGCAGTTCTCACTCTGTGTTGACGAAGGTGGGCTTGGAGCTCTGGGCAGGTTTTACGTGACCTCACGAGGGGCTGCACAGGTGGGTGGAACATTAATTACCAGCTAATGAGTTCACAATTTTTAAAAATAAATGAGCTGATATATTTTTCTGGAGGAGAGGTGTTATGTCTTTCTGCTGGTCTGTCAATGAGGGAGTGGGTTTGGAAGAACTCTTTTTCCAGAATTTTTAAAGAATGGACTTGTTCTGTGTAACATACACTGATCGAAATGTGTGTGTGTGTATATGTGTATATATATCTGTTGCACGATGTGTATTTAAGTGGATGTGATGTATGAAATTGGTTTCTGGGATGGGAAGTACTGGGATGTGTCATTTGAATCAATCAGGACTCTACGATAAATTTGAGGCAGACAATGTTTTTTGAGTATTGCTCATGATTTGAACCCACTCAGAGAAAATGAAATTCCAGGGCTTCCAGTCCCTCACAGGGTTCAAGAACCAAAGCTGGAGGTTTCTCTGGATACCACAGCCCTTTGCCTTTTTCCTTTTCATCCCCAACCAACGGGCACTTTCCCCACCTTGTTGCTGGTGAATGCATTAGGGGCTAAACTTTATCATCTCCGCAGTGGTTCCTGGAATAGCTGCAAGCTGAGCACTTGGTTAGGGGCAGCCAGGAGGCTGGGAGAGATGATTACCTTCAGGCAGTCTCTCTGGAACATCCCAGG
The DNA here is from genome assembly GCF_041296385.1 of Aphelocoma coerulescens. Classification (NCBI taxonomy): domain Eukaryota; kingdom Metazoa; phylum Chordata; class Aves; order Passeriformes; family Corvidae; genus Aphelocoma; species Aphelocoma coerulescens. The sequence continues at coordinate 4,683,302 of NC_091041.1, read as the reverse complement.
GTTCCTACAGGCACAGCCTAATGCGGGACTTAGGATGCTGAACAGACTCCCATTACAGGGCCAGCCATCTCCACACTTCCACACGGAGAGAGCTCCTCGTTAACATGCACACCAGTGGCTCCAGAACACAGCAGCTCAGTCGGGGCTCATTAAGGGCAAAATCATTCCAAGGGACATTGTTTCAGAAAGGAAAGAATTTAATTTCTCTGAGGGTTGCGGCTGAGTTGCAAAGAGCCCGGGGATTTTGCACAGGGTTGCGTTGGAAGTTGTCTTGGAGCGTGGAGCTCGGCCGTGCCAGAGGCTATGGTGGGGTTACCTTGAGAGGTACCTGCAGCCTCTGCCCCAGTGTGACCCTGGCTCACACCAGGGGCACATTAAAATGAATCTTTGTTAAAGAGGTGACTTTAAAGCCTGTGTGTCCTACGGGAGTCAGCAGCTGAGGCTCAGGTAGGAGCCACAGGCGCCGCGCTGCCGAGGGAGGCTCTGTCTGTGTGCTTGGTTCTGTTCTGTTCCCTTGCTCCAGACCTGCAAAGCTTTTGAGACCAGGAGGGGCTGTTGTGATGAGGAAATCTCAGTCCACTTTAATCAGCAGGTATTAAAACCCCCTAAGAATTATCATTAATAGATACAAATGAGTCACTGCACAGCTGAAGTGTCAACTTTCTGCTGTTTACCATGGAACAATGCACTGGAACACACAAGATATCCAATGCTTTAGTAATACCCTGCAAATAAACATCTAATTTTCAGGCCTGAGAGGGGAAGGACTAAAAAGCAACAAGGATGAAGCCATTTGTCATCTCAGTTTGATTTCCTGTACAGAGTCCTGCACAAAGTGTGCTGGTAGCTCTCCTCTCCCACATGTGCCACTGCTCCTCGGGAATAACTCTGATGCCTGTTCATTCAAAGCTCAGCTCTATTTTAAAAATCTACTCTCTCTGAAAGGGCTGTCTTTAAAAAACCCAAAAAATTGTACAGGAAAAAGGACAAAATTGCTCCTCAACAAAGGGGCCTATCAACAGCCTGTCAATAATGTGCCAAAGGCCAGAACCTGCCTTTCAAAGAGGCTCCGAAGCCTCGACGTGTACTTTGAGAGCAATTAAGGGATGTAAGCAACATGATGATTATCTCATGGGTGACATTTTCATCGGCTCTTTGGGAAAAAGGAGAGATGGGCTTGAGATGGCTGTGATCAATGTTCATCCCAGTCCTGCAGAAGTGGCAAGAAAACATGTGGTGGTTTGGCCTGGAAATCAGAATGCACAAGGAAAGGAAGGGTGGGAGGAAGAGGTGATGAAGGCAGAAGGATTTTAAATCATAGAAGCTGAAAGAACAAGTTACATGAGAAGGAGAGAACCTGAGAAATGAGAGTGGGAATGTCAGGAGGGCAGGAGAAGGAGAGGGAGTGCAGGTGGAGAAGTACAGGAGGAAGAGGGGAATGGATCCCCCTAGTGAGGAGGAAGCCCAGAGACAGAGCTACAGATCTGTGGTGCTTGCACAGGGAGAAGACTCTCATGGGCACATCCCTGTGACCCTTCCTTTTCCCATCTCAGGCCCTGTGCCTTCCACCTCCTCACTTATCGGGGCGCAGCTCCATCCTGAGCCTGAGGAAGGAGGAACAGAACATTCCCAGGGACTGAGGCGATGCCTCAGGGCTGACATGTGTTATGGTCACTCTGCTCTTTCTCCAGAGTATTGCACAGAGCCCTTGAGTTTGGGTCATCAAGTCCGACCATCAACCACTCCATCAGTGTTGTCCATCCCTCCCTCCTTCCTTCCTCTCTTCTGTCTCTGTGCTGCAGGTTCCAGCACAATCCCAGAGACGCGAGCGCGAGGGGCAGACAGAGCTGGAGGGGTGCAAGACAGGACTGCAGGTGGGAGCCTCAGCCAGAGTCTCATTGCTTGGGATAATGCCTGAGGGCTGAGAGGAGCCTGGACACTGCCCCAGGAGCACCGGCTGGCTCAGTGGGATGAGCTCAGCCCCAGCTATCCCGGGTGGATTGGGAGAGCAGAGCCCACACGGACTCTGCTGCCAGCACCAGACCAGGACAGAAGCCAAACAGAAGCCCGGATGTTGCACATACCCAGCTGTTTTGGAGCCAGGCAAAATGTTTCATGGAAATTACATCTGCAAAACTGCACGTTTGGCTGCAGTATTTCCCCAGTTTGCTGAATTTCTTGTTTAGGAAAACAAACTTAATTGTGGCAGAAGAAAATGTTGCTTAATTTGCTACAAAAATCTCCTTCCTGCATTTCATTTAATGAAAAAAAATTAAAAATGTTTATGTTGAGTGAAAGAAATTATTTTTTAAATGTTTGGAAATCTCCCTTGTCCCAAAAAGATCCTGTTATATTCCCAGCTCCTCTCTGCATGTACAGCACAGAGGAGCACACATCCAAATTTCTGTGTGCATCTTCACAAGTGCACACTCACATCCTGGGCAAACAATTCCAGGCAGCTCTGACAGGCGTACGCTGCTCTGCAATCTCCAGGAGTGCCTTTTGAAGAGGATCTTAATAATAAAAATAATGTTATGTTACTAGTTAAACATTGGGAATAATTCCTCCATCACAGGCAAACTGTGCTGAAGCCAGGAACGAACCCACACGTTCCCTGGGAGGAATCCCCAGGGCCCCAGCAGGATGCATTAACAGCGCGTCTCTCCAGTGAGCCGTGATGGGAAGAGCACGGAGCAAAAAAAGGTAAAGTGGTTAAAAACAACTTGTATTTTTAGAGCCCAGTCTCCCACAGAAATCTTCCGAGATGCTGAGCTCTCCACTTCTGATTTGCAAGAAATAATAGTTTGGAAGCCCAGCTGGGACTCCTGGGCTGTAAATTTTCTGTAATGTTTTTCTCCAGACCCATTTGCTGTCCTGCTAATTAACCCAGGTAATGGCTGGGTTGTTTTTTTTTCCCTTCAGCAGCAGTTTTCCTTTTTGTTAACACAAGCACAGAGAACCGAAGAACCGATCTCTCGAAGGATCCTGGTTGGCAGCAATATCACCATCTGACTGAAGAGAACTCAGCCACACGCATAATCCTCGGGAAAATTCATCTCCACCCTCCCGCAGACCCCGGTGAGAGCCCTTGAAGTGGTAATTAAAGTCTATTGAGTGGCAACTGCACCTGTTTAGAGAGGAGAGTGCGGGTAAGAGGTGCACGAAGGGAGATGAGCAGCGCGGAGAGAGGAACTGCTGGAGGTGGGGAGGAAGAGAAGTGGAAGGAAGGGGGGAGAAAAAGTGCGTTGGTTTGCTGAAGTCGATCCAATCAGTCGTGCATTTCCATCGCGCCCTTGATTTGCTCCCTGCCCGCTCTCACAGGCGCTGATGGAAGCTCCGGGGCTTTCCCCACCAGCCCCAGCCCCGGCCCCGCTGCTGCCGTGCTGTAAATCCGCAGTTCCTGCACGGTCCCCGAGGGCTCGCAGCAGCCCCAGCGCTGCAGCCCCGTCCCAGGGACGCTCATTAGCAGCCCCCGGCTCCTCGGGCTGGCCCTGGGACGTGCCAGCTCTTGTCCCTCTTCCCCAGGAGAGGGCACGGCCCCGTGTGACAGCCTCAGCCCCGCTGCGAACCTCACAGCACCGCGGGAGGGAATCACAGGCGTTCGTGGCTTCTGGCAGACGGGGCCGAGAGCAGAATCCAGGCAGGATCAGAGGGAGGTGGAAGGGACTGGAGTGGGGCAATGCCTGTTCCAGTACGGATGCTGGGTTTGCCCACATCCACGGCTCTCAGGTGGTCTGACCCAGTGCCATCTCAGATGTCCCCATGGTCTGCAGGAGAGGCCACGCAAAATAGACTTATTCATAAATTTTATTCATGGATTTTCACAAAGGTCAGAGAGCCAGAGACCAGTGCTGCAGAGCGGTCTGGGTGCAGGCTCCAGGGAAATTTTCATTCTGAGACCCACGGCTTGATCACAGAATTCCTGGCTCCTTCTGTCACAATTCCAGTGTGACCTCGGATGGCAGCAAACACGGTCCCAGGCTGTTTGCCCTACAGATAAGGCTCTAAAACCTTAGTCAAAGACCACTGCAAAAGCTTTTTATTGTAGGAGTAAATAATCACTCCTCACACTCTACACAGGCACTACCGATAACTTGACCCCCTTTATCCAACCCCAAAATCTGTTGTTTTAGGTGGCACTAGAACAGTAATGTGAGCTTTGTCCTTGTCACTGCAATTCCGTGTGTGCCTCAGAATCAACTGGGCTGAACCAGGATTCCTGGGGTGAGGACAGGAGGGGAAAGAGGTTCATCCTGAGAGCACCCCGAGGCTGAGCTGAGCAAACGAGTCAGGCAGAAGAATTCCACCAGTGTTGGCAAATTTTTCTCTCTCACTGGACTTGATGGCAGCCAGTCCCCTGTGAATCCCTGACCTTCACACTCCACAGGCTGCCTGGGATGGCTGACAGAAACCACAGGAGATTTTTTCCTGTTCCTGATTGTCAGAGCACATAATAATTCTGGTGTGAATGTTGTTGCATCTGCTTTGGACAAGTCTTGTCAGCAGCACCTCTGCAGCTTCCCAAAGCTGTGCCAGGACACGCTTCAGTGTGAACGAGGATAGGGGAGAACTTGCACTCAGAGAGTCACAGAATCCCAAATGGTTTGGGCTGGAAGAACCATAAAGCTCACCCAGTTCCACCCCTGCCATGGGCAGGGACACCTTCCACTATCCCAGGGTGCTCCAAGCCCTGTCCAATTCCATTGGCCCTTCCAGGTGGGATTTGAAATTAGTTGGGTGTCTGATCCAACCATTTGGCTACAGTTTGTGGAGACAGACGGACATCCCTGGACAACAGGATAACCCCCCAGTCAAGTCCTGTCCTAGGATGAGAGGAATTGTGCTGACTTGGGCAGGGAGGCTACATGACTCAACACTAAAAGCCCAGCTGCCAAAGAATCATCCCTAAAATACCTTCCTTGACTCTTAAACTCTAGTCTTGTGCATTAACCAACTAACTGGGTGGAACGGCACCCTGTGATAAGTTGCCTTGTTTCTGCCTTTTGACTCCCAAACTCTCTCACTTTTCCCTTTTAGCCCTCCTGTCCCTTGGCCCTTTTCTCTCTCCACCTTCCCTCTGATTGCTGAGCAGCTTTTTGACTTTTCCATCAATAAGTCTAAAGAGCATTTGAACTGCTCTGGTCCCCCTTCTCTCCTCCCTCCAGTTCCAAGTCAGGCAAGCTCATCGATCAGAGGAGCTCAGGAAATATCTGGTGTTTTGTTGTCAGGCTGATAATAACATTGCAGTTGTGAATGGGCTGCTGCAGGCCTGATCATGGACACCTGCAGGGTTTGTTTAATTGCATTTAATGACAAATCCTATACAGAGGAGCATTGCCAGAGAGATTTATTATCCGCCAAAGAGGCAAAGCACAACAGCTCAAAATATAATTTGCACTGAGCATTTTTCCCCCTGCCTCTCTTTAAAACACGGTAATAAATGACAAATCGGGTAAAGTGGGAGACACGGGGCTGGGGAGGAGGTGGGGGGCAGAGGACAGAGATTGAAACCAAAGGAAATAACAGCAATAAGGCCACATTGTTCTCCCTGCCCTCCCTGTGGTCTGGTGTAGAGGAAATACTGTTTGTTTAATTTACAGCCTGGAAGTGCAGCTGGGGATCTCTCCGTGATGAGCCTGGTCGGAGATAGCTGGAGGCCAAGAGTGCCCACTCTTTCCAGACAGGCTTTTTCCCCCTGTTCTGGAGCTAAGTTTAGTTCCCATCCATAGAAACAATTACCAAGGAGCCTCCCCGTGCTGAGGAGGGGGGGGAGGTCCAGCTGCCACCAGTACAAGGAGCCACGTTCCTGAAATCTCTGGGATAAACCAGAAGTGGCAGATCCCTTCCTGAAAAACATCACATGGAGAAATACGGCCCCACGGAGACAGTCTAGACAAAAACCTCACACGCCTCCCAGCCCGAGATTTATGTTTCCTACAAAACACCTCGCTCTGAACAGGGAATGTCTGGGTGTGAAACCAAGAGAGGAGCTCTTGCTCACACTTCTCCTGTCTTGATTTTTACGTGACTGTCTAGCAATGATTTGTGGTAAATCTCTTTGTGGAGCTGTGTCCCAGAACAAGGACTGAAAAGTGTCCTCGTCACCTGGAATTCCAGTCCAGCTCAGCACTTCCCAAACTGTCTTCTCTCTCAAATTCATTCTTCTTTACAATTCATCCTCTCTTCCAGTTATCTTGGGCTGAAGACTGAATTGTCCTGAATTTTTATTTCTAAATATTTTCTCACTCCCCAGACGTTTTCACTGCAGACCCCTCTGTGGGAGGGCAGAGAAGAAAATATGTGATGGTTTAGGTTAAATTGTAGGAAATCCAAGGCCAGGCAGGTGAACCCGTATCCAGTGTGACAAGGAGTGCACACCCACTGCTGTTCCACCCCATACTCAGATTGGAGTCACAGAATATCCTGAGTTGTAAGGGACTCACAAGGATCATCCGAGTCCAACTCCCAGTTAAATTTTACCCGGGAGGTTTGGGGTGACAGCAGTTTTGTACAAGAACATGTCCCCCCATGTTCAGCAGTTGGCTCTGTCCTTACACAAACACGGTGCTGGGTAACACCTGGACCCGCTTTTATCTGATTTCCTGGAAAATGGCAGTATCACTAATGCTCCCTGTTAAATAAGACCACCTGGACACCTCCTGGTATCAGCCCCAGCTATCACAAACACTCCTGCTACCTAGGCCAGCACAAAAGGCTGTTATCTCAGAGCAGCACAAATCCCCAGACTGAAACACCCATCTGGAGTTTGAATAAAGTGTCCATAGAAAGCACATATGTTATAAAAAGGGAGAGGGAGGGAGGGATGGGACTGCTCCCCATGAGCTCCCACGGGGCACAGCCCCTGCCAGCAGCAGCAAACCCAAACCCTCTCCATTTGCTGCACTCTTCATCCTCCCATGGAAGGAGCAGCCAAGGCTGCTGAGGAATGGGTTTATTTCTTTCCCTTTTTTCCCCCCCGGCTTATGAAAGTACCCAAAACAGGCTGGGTGAAGATGGGAAGGGGCCATTCCCTGCCTGATTTCAGTGGCTGAGGTGAGTAAAGATCTATTGGACAAGGAATAAAGTCAGATCCTTTCCATGGGTGTGAGCCAGCACTGTCCTTCCACGGGAGGTATTAACAGAGAAAAGCTGGGCACTGAAAGAAAAGCTGGACCTGAACCAAAGATTGCTCATCAACATATCCAGAGAAAGGAAACAGCAGAAGGGGTTTGTTTTCCTTGCTTAAATCAGCCTCTCAGCGGGATTCCAGGAAACTCGGCACTATCATTATCTTTTTCTTTGCAGAGTTCTTTTCTCCAGAGTTCCCCAGCATATATTGCATTTGCTTATTCCAGTCAGACTAAAATACAGCTGGGAGACAGACAGGTTGACAGAGCTCTCCTGGAGAAGTTTATCACAGGGTAAGGCAAGAGGAGCCCCTGCTGAGCCCTGATGTCCCCACAGAGTCTCTGGAGTGAGAAAATGGAGCAGAAACTCACGAGAACAGCCACAAATTGGAGAGATGATTACAGGGAGATTTGATGTGGTCTCAGGAGGAACGCTGCAAAGGGCAGCATTCATCCCTGAGGGAGACACAGGAACAAGGATTACAGGATGAGAACTGAGGAAGGATGCTGGGAGAAGACATGTGGGAGGACGTCCCTGAGGAGGAAGTGCTGCTCTCCTGGCCTGGCTCTGTGTGGAAGACTAGTGATTTTGTTGTTGTGTTTGTAAAGGTGACAACAAATCATAGCCTGCCATACAGCCCAGGCTGCCACGGCCCGGGTGTGCAAGTGCTTTGGGGTGCTGCAGCTCCTGTCATGGCTTATTCTGCTCTTCAGTCCAAATGTCCCCCAGTTCCTTCTTTGGCCCCATTTATATCCTGAGCATGATGTCCTACGGTCTGAAATATCCCTGGGGTCAGTTGGGGTCACCTGTCCCAGCTGTGTCTCCTCCCAGCCCCCCAGGCACCCCCAGCCCCTCCCCAGCAAGGGCAGGGAAGGCCTTGGCTCTGAGTGAGCTCAGCAAGAACAAAACCATCTCTGAGTGCTCAGCCCTGGGCTCAGCACAAACCCAAACACAGCCCCAAACCAGCCGCTGAGAAGGAAATTCACTCTACCCCAGCCCCAAACCAGCACAGGACCCAAGGAACCCGCCCCAAGCACGCCAGTGCAGGGTCAGGGCACTCGGACACCGCTGGGACCTCGATGCCTGGCAGGGGTTGTTTGGAGAGTTGAGTTCTTTGCTTCCAACAGGGCTTTAAAATATAAAAAGAACAAATTTTCAACACCACTCAGAGCCTCCATTCTCAAAGGTATTAAGGTGTGAAAATGAAACTCCTGAATCCTGCCGAGGCCAGTGGTAAAAGCACTGAAATATCTTTAATAATTTGGGTTGTTCGTGCTGTCGAGCACTTTTCTCTTTTTTCTTTTTTTTTTTTTTTTGTAAACCTACCAGGCTCAGGACAGCCCACATCAGTGGTACTATGGCAGATGTGATTGAGGAATTACAGAATGGTTTGGGTTGGAAGGGACCTTAAAGCTCTTCCAGTCCCACCCCTGCCATGGGCAGGGACACCTTCCACTATCCCAGGCTGCTCCAAGCCCCATCCAGCCCGGCCTGGGACACTTCCAGGGGTGGGGCAGCCACAAATCTGTTGCCAGAAGAGTTTCAAGCCTCTACAAATTGCTGTCATTTGATGGTGCCTGAAAGAAAAGATCCAGGCTTCATAAACCACAATGACTCTCTCTCCCCCTGTCTTTTACTTCCCCACTGACACATTAAACCCACACAAAATTCCGAGGGCAGCAGCGCAGCCATTAATGCTGCAATGGCCAGGCTGGTGTCTGATGTAAATGAAACTTTGATTTAGCGTTCCCCCAGAAGCCTCCCCAGCGTGTTCATCCTCTGCAGGCTGATCAAAATCCTCCCTTCCAGGTACCCGCGGCCTCGTGCCCCACATAACCACAGAAAATAATGTCATCACAGCCCTGCTGATGGAGGCAGTTACAGGACAAAGGCCCTGCAGCAAGTTGGGGATTGGGTCATCGTTCCTGCTAATGTCAGGGTGCCATTTCTCCCTATTTTTAGAATTGTTCCCTTTATACAGTAAATTGCTTAACTATAGAGAAAATCTGGTGTTCACTGGCTCTGGGAGCAGGGACCCATCTTCCCTGGCTTCAGGAAATAGCACAAACTGCTGAAAGCTGAAGAGATGGATAAAACCTGGGTACACAGAAGCCTGCAAACCTCAATTTACACTGAAAAACCTGAGGAGCTGCTGCAGCCCTGACTGAGCACAAAGGAAATTCTGCAGGTTTCTAAATTACCCACTTGCTGCTTCAGAAGGAACTCAGGGATTCAATAAATCAGTATGAATTCTTTTCCTAAATTATTTTGATGCTTTTGGAACTCTTAGCACAGCTCCAAACTTCTCCACATTTTGAGGGAAGAGATGGGGAGCAATGGATTAGGGATTCTTGAGCCTTTCACACTGAGGATGTTCCAAACCATCCATCCCAGCCCTTTGTTATTCTCCACATTGTACATCGTGGTTGTCCCAGACACCTCAGCACAGATTGAAGCTCTTTGGCTTCAAAGCAGAGCAAACACAAGCTGTAAATTCCGAGTTTGCAGTCTAAATAAGGCAGGCAGACAGAACAGTTATTATTCCCGTTATTGGCAGGGAATTGAGACACAGGAAGATTAAATGACTGGCCCAAGGTCACCAAAGGAGCCTCCTCTAAAGGTGAGGGCTCAGCCTGGATTTCTGAAGTCTCTGCCCAGTACTTCAGCCATCCATTCACTTGCTCTTTAAGTACCCTGTCATTATTTCTGTGAAGGAAATTATGCTCCTCCTGCAGCAGCCAGCACCGTGTAATTCAGCTTGTCTGAAAGGGAATATGAAATGGCAGTTTCACAAAAAATTAACCCTCCTGCCATGCAGCCTGGCAGCCCTGTCACAACGTCTCATTTTTTATCTGCTCTTCCTCCTGCGGGGATTTAACTCCCCTCTTATTCCCAGAGCTCTGGCTGGGGCTTTTTCTGTGTTATCCCAAACGCCCTGCACAGGTGTCCCCTGTGGGGGAGGGACATGGGGGCTTTGAGCCCCTCGTTTCTGCCCCAGATGTTGGCATTCACCCATATTCCTGAGCTGCTGCTGGCACGGGGAGGATCCCAGGAGCTCCTCGGAGGAGCAGCAGCAGCTGGAGCTCAGCAGGAGAACCCAGGAGCAGCCACACGTCCCTGACACCCTCAGAGGGATGGCACAGACCCTTTGTTCTCAACTGTTGTGTCAGCAGAAGTGGGAGCTGTTCAGGAAAGAGGCGCCAACTTTGGGACAGGCTGGGAGAGCTGGGAATGTTCACCTGGAGAGGAGAAGGCTCCAGGGAGAGCTCAGAGCCCCTTCCAGGGCCTAAAGGGGCTCCAGGAGAGCTGCAGAGGGACTGGGGACAAGGGCTGGAGGGACAGAGCACAGGGAATGGCTTCCCACTGCCAGAGGGCAGGGCTGGATGGGATCTTGGGAAGGAATTGTTCCCTGTGAGGGTGGGGAGGCCCTGGCACAGGGTGCCCAGAGCAGCTGGGGCTGCCCCTGGATCCCTGGCAGTGCCCAAGGCCAGGCTGGACATTGGGGCTTGGTCTATGGAAGGTTGGGGGTGAGGTCCTGAGGCTCCAGCACATTCCACATCCAGGGATCCACAGGGAGAGGCTGTTGTGACACTTCTCCTCCTGTTCTTTATTCCCTCGTTACTGAGAAATTTCTTATTAATGGAAAAACCATTTCCATCAGCTGCACTTCACCCCACAATGCCTCTGAGCCCACCCAGGAACGGGGGGCGGGTTCTGAGGTGGGTTTGGGACCTAAAAAGCCTGTGTGGTGTTCTGGTGAATTCCTAATGGATTCTATGGAGGGGAAATTAATAGGAAGCTTTGGTTAATAGATACTTCAGATAAAAGAGCGAGTGCATCTGGTCACCATGGCAACGAGAGCCAGCGGGGAGAGGAAATGTCACCGTGTCTGTGCCTTGACCTGCAGCACAAACAGCCTGAGGGCTGGTGGTTTGCACTGGGTGTTCACAGAGGGGACAGGGACAGAGCACTCCCAGGTTGGATATTCACAGCCCGGGGATGCACAGACACACCCAGAGCGTTCACAGTGTTCAAATGCAACTCGAGGGGCTTTTTCTGGGTGAAAACACGGTGAACTTGTGCCCAGAGTTGTGTGTTCCCACAGCCCTGGGCAGGGCTGAGGAAGAAGTTGGGTTTGATGGTCCTGGAGGGCTTTTCCAACCTCAAGGATTCCCTGATTCCTCCTGTCCTGACGTGCACAGAGCTGCCCTTGCACAGCACGGACACCCTGGAGATGCTCAAGGGACCTTTGCCCCTTTTCTTCTCAAACACAAAGTCGCTGTGTCACAGAATTCCGGAAAGTTTTGGGTTGGAGGGACCTTAAAGCCCATCCAGTGCCACCCCTGCCCTGGCAGGGACACCTTCCACTGCCCCAGGCTGCTCCCAGCCCCAATGTCCAGCCTGGCCTTGGGCACTGCCAGGGATCCAGGGGCAGCCCCAGCTGCTCTGGGAATCCCATTCCACCCTCACAGGGAACAATCGCCGGGCACAGACCTCACGTGGGAATTCTGCCATGGATACTCTGGCTCTGGCTCCAGGAGCAGCTGCTGCTCCCGGTGACTTTCAGAAGCTGCTGAAGTGAAAATTGGGCTCCCGCTGCCTGTTATGCAAAAGCAGTTTCTTAGCAACAAAAGTGATATTCTGTGTGAAGGCAACAGGCATCAGTGGGATAATCCACCGTAATTCCAGACAAGACCTAAAACGGGTGGATGGACTGAATAATAATCATGACAGACAGAATGATAATAATGGAAGTAATGAGACTAAGCTTATTTCCCTGGGTAGGAGAAACCCAGCTATAAATAAAATACAATGGGAGAAACCCTGTGCCAGTTCTCTGTATAAAGATTAGAGACACTTAAACTCAACTTATGCCCTAAAAATAGGCTCTAGTGAGTAAAGAAAGCTTTGCTCATCTAAGCTGAGCTATTTATTGCTTGAGTGTTTTCCTTCACTCCGAGCAGGTACTGTCACTCAGGCACGGAGCAAGCTGGACATAATGTCCCGTGGAAGGAATTGGAGGGAATAAATCTGTGTTCGCTGGTGGGGACGAGGCTTTGCCACCTGCAAGGCAGGAAACTCGTACTTTAAAACGCATCACCACACCTGTGCAGGGCCGTGGGCTGGACCGCGTGATCCCTGTGCCTCTGTTACAGCTCAGGACATTATGATTTCATAAAACCTGCAATTAAACCACGTCAGATTCATGCTGTGTAGCCGCTGTGTTTTGAAGTTCAATAACATCAAGGAATTTAAGAGAAATAAAACCGCTATGCAAACGAGCAGAGACACACCTGGACAGCGCCCGGTCCGCGCGGGGCGCGCTGGGAAGCGTAGTCCCGGCGCGGTGAAGCCCCGTTAGCGGCGCTGCCCGCAGCGGGGCCACAGGACTACACTCCCCAGGATGCCCCGCGCGGAGAGGGTGCGCGTCCTTCCCGCCTCTCCCCCGTCCGCGCTGCCTTCCGGGAAACAGAGTACGCGGAGCGCGACACCGGGTGAGCAGTGCTGCGCGGGGGACTACAGCTCCCATCATCCACCGCCCGTCCCGCTCCGCCCCGCGCGGCGCCATTTTGTTCCGCGGCGCAGCCTGAGATGGCGGCCGGGTCCGGGCGGTGAAGGTCCCGCCGCGCTGAGGGCAGGGGGGTCCCGCCGCCCCCCGCCCGTCCCGCGCCGCGCTGGGGCCGCGCCGCCGCTGCCGGTCCATGGCCTGGAGGCGGCTCCTGGCGCCATGGACCTGCGCACGGCCGTGTACAACGCGGCCCGCGATGGGAAGCTGAAGCTGCTGCAGAAGCTGCTGGGCAGCCGCAGCCGGGAGGAGCTGGAGGCACTGACGGCGGGCCCCGGCGGCGGGGGCGGCCCCGGGGCCGGCAGCACTCCGCTGCTGATCGCGGCCCGGCACGGGCACCTGGAGGTGGTGGAGTACCTGCTGGATCACTGCGGGGCCCGCGTGGAGGAGGGCGGCTCCGTCAGCTTCGACGGCGAGACCATCGAGGGGGCCCCGCCGCTGTGGGCGGCCTCGGCTGCGGGGCACCTGGGCGTGGTGCGGAGCCTGCTGGACCACGGCGCCTCGGTGAACCAGACCACGCTGACCAACTCCACCCCGCTGCGGGCCGCCTGCTTCGACGGGCACCTGGAGATCGTGCGGTACCTGGTGGGTGAGCGCGGGGCCGACCTGGAGGTGGCCAACAGGCACGGCCACACGTGCTTGATGATTTCCTGCTACAAAGGGCACCGGGAGATCGCCCGGTACTTGCTGGAGAAAGGGGCCGATGTGAACCGGCGCAGCGTGAAGGGAAACACGGCCCTGCACGACTGCGCCGAGTCGGGCAGCCTGGAGATCCTGCAGCTGCTGCTCCGCTCCAAGGCCCGCATGGAGAAGGACGGCTATGGCATGACGCCTCTGCTCGCTGCCAGTGTCACCGGCCACACCAACATCGTGGAGTACCTCATCCAGGGGGGGCTGCAGCAGGACGAGGCCGCGGGGGGCCAGAGTGGGACCTGTGCCTCAGGTGGGAGCCATCAGAGGGGCTGCAGTGAAGAGGGCTGTGAGGGATGCGGTGCTTCAGCTTCCAGTCAGGACGAGGTCCCGAACGTGTTCTGCACTCGAGAGGCTGCTGTGGAAGCGCTGGAGCTGCTGGGTGCCACCTTTGTAGACAAGAAACGAGACCTGTTGGGAGCCCACAAGTACTGGCGCAGGGCGATGGAGCTGCGCTGCGAGGGCGGGAAGTACCTGCCTAAGCCCGAGCCCCGGCAGCTGGTGCTGGCCTATGACTATTCCCGGGAGGTGAGCTCTCTGGAGGAGCTGGAAGCCCTGATCACGGACCCCGATGAGATGCGCATGCAGGCGCTGCTGATCCGGGAGCGCATCCTGGGCCCTTCCCACCCCGACACTTCGTACTACATCCGTTACCGCGGGGCCGTCTACGCCGACTCCGGCAACTTTGAGCGCTGCATTAACCTGTGGAAGTACGCCCTGGACATGCAGCAAGGCAACCTGGAGCCCCTCAGCCCCATGACTGCCAGCAGTTTCCTTTCCTTTGCCGAGCTTTACTCCTACGTGCTCCAAGACCGCTCCAAAGGCACTTTGGCCACCCACCTGGGCTTCTCCGACCTCATCGGGGTGCTGAGCAAAGGGGTCCGGGAGGTGGAGAGGGCCCTGGTGCACGGCAAGGACCCCGTGGCCGACTCGGCTCAGTTCACCAAAACGTTGGCCATCATCCTGCACCTGGTTTTCCTGCTGGAGAAGGTGGAATGCACCCCGGAGCAGGAGCACCAGAAGCGCCAGACCATCTACCGCCTGCTCAAGTGCAGCCCCCGCGCCAAGAACGGCTTCACCCTCCTGCACATGGCCGTGGACAAGGACACCACGACGGTGGGGCGTTACCCCGTGGGCAAATTCCCGTCGCTCCACGTGGTCAACCTGCTGCTGGAGTGCGGGGCGGACCCGGACAGCCGGGACTATGACAACAACACCCCCCTGCACGTGGCTGCCCGCAACAACTGCCCGCTGATCATGAGCGCCCTGATGGAGGCCGGGGCGCACATGGACGCCACCAACGCCTTCAAGCAGACGGCCTACGAGCTGCTGGACGAGAAGCTGCTCACCAAGAGCACCATGCAGCCCTTCAACTACATCACCCTCCAGTGCCTTGCTGCTCGCGCCCTGGACAAGCACAAGATTCCCTACAAGGGATTCATCCCCGAGGAGCTGGAAGCCTTCATTGAGCTGCACTAGGGCGCGAGAGCCGACGGTCCCCAGCTTATCCCACCCCGCTGAGGTGGTGCAGCTGGAGGGCTCGGGCTGGCTGTGCCAAGGGGCCGAGGGCTGTTGCTGTGCTGAGCTTTGTCCCCATCTGTCACCACCCAGCTGGCGTGTCAGGGCAGGGGAGGAGGAGGCTCCAGAGCTCCTGGCTGTCCCTCGTCACCTGCAGGTACCAGCTCTCTCCAGTGCACTCTGCCCACAGAAGTCCACAGCCCCTGTCCCCGTGCCACCATTTTGTCCTGAGAAGGAAGAAAACAGAGATTCCCTGGGACCTGCTGCCTCTCCTGTTAGCGCTTTGGAGCAGCTACACATCCCCCCACGTGCTCTGGCCCTTCCCACCCCACATACCCAACAGATAGAAAGTGAATGAGGAATAAAATACCCTCCAGCTAGTCCCTTCCTCTCCCTCCCGTCAGGTTTGGGACAGCCCATGCCCAGTGTGCACGAGGGGCTCGTGCTCTGCCCAGGGATGGCACAGGGCTGGGTGTGCTGAGGATGGGGTTTGTCTCTCTCTTGGTTGGCCAAGTAGCAAATGGTGTTAAACGCCTGAGATTTCCATGATTGTGCATAAAGCTGGGATGTTTTTTCTCTTGTAGAGCCAGGCCCTATCTATGCTGCAAGACTTCTCCAATCCTGTAAGATAGAGGAAGGTCAGTTCTGGTTAAACAGTTTCATCCATAGATGTAGTTTATGAATGGGGAGGAAAAACTACTTTAAGAACAAAATCCTGATGTGGTGTTCAGGCCCTTGGCTTGTCCGTTCCACACCCATTCGCTCCATTCCCAGCCTGGATGTGCTTTAGCTCCAGAGGTCAGCAGGGACTGAGCTGGAAGGGTGAATGTGGATGGTTTGGGAGCCAAAACAGCAGATTTTGAGCTATTCGAGGCTGAGCTCTTGCAAGCCCTTTAGGCCAGGAGGTACCTGTAGCATGGAGGTGCTGGGAGGGGGTTATGGAAGCAAGTGAGTGTCTGTGGTGGGTTTGCACCAGGGTGGGGCTGAAGGAAAAAGCAAGAAATGAAAGTTTAAGGTGCCTCCTTGTCCTTCTGAGGTTTTAGTATCACCTGCTTGGGCTCTGTTACTGCCCCATTCTGAAACTTGTGCAGTGGGTTCTTAGCAGCTGGTTTGGGCTTTTGAGTCTTCTTTTTTTTTCCTTTTTTTTTTTTTTTTTTTTTTTTTTTTTTGTAACTTCACTGAGGATGGTGCTACTTCCAAGGTGGAATTTGAAATCTCACCTGGCTGCTGTTTGGGCAAGCTCCTTCCTTTGATGAGGATCTGCACACACCTTGTTTTTAACTCTGTAGTCTCAGGGCAGGTTTTTGCCTCCATGAGCAGAACCCTCAGCGGTGGAAAACAAAAGAGTTTCCAGCAGTTTGTCCTTGTGCAGGGGGTGATGGGCAGCCCCTGGCTCATTCCCTGGCCCTGAGCAGGGTGGGAAGCACAGCTGAGGGGGGAAGCAGCTGCCTCGGAGCTCTGGGAAAGGCCCCACCTGGGAGAGCAGACCCCGGCCCCACCCTCGCTCTCTGTGCTACTGAAGCTTCTCTACTTGTATTTATCAGCCTCAATAACCACGCTCTCTGCCCCTTCAAGATAATGTAGATCTGCCAGTACATTTTGCAGTGTTAACTATAACGTTTATTTATAAAGCGAGGAGGTTTAACTTGAATTGAGCTGTAAAGTGCAGAGTTAGTTTAGCTGCCTTCTATTTTTTTTTTTTTCCTTTTGGCTGAAACCTGAACTAAACTGCAGGAATGGGATTTGTTCCTTTGTGAGCTGATGAGCGCTCTTAACTTTAAATAATAAAACAAAAAATGGCTGCTAGAATGCAAGTGCCTTGGACTTCTTCCTGATAAGCCTCTATTTTCAGTTTTTTCCCTCTATTTTCAGGTTGTTTCCCAGGGATGGGACATTGTGGGTATGGAATTCCGGGGTGTTTGCAATTAACAGGCGTGATTGGTTCATTTCATGGTTACTCCTGTGAAAAACTAATCTGTGCTGCAGTGGCAAACATTTCCCCTGGAAAAGGGTAACACTGACACTGAAGTGACACCTCTTCTTAAATCTTTTGCCTTATATTTCAATGTAAATCAAACTGTGAGAGGATCTTTGTTGGCTCGGGTGTTACCTACCTTACACATGTGGGACAGTGGGCACAGCAAGCAGAAAGAGGGACACAGTGTCAGCAGTTTTTTTTCCAGCCCCAAATCCATCAGGGATGGTAAAAACAGAGAAATTACTGGTACTGGAGTTAGTTGCACACAGGGACCTGGATTCCCAAAAATGCTTGGTCTTCCCCAGGGAGGGTGGATGGATAAAATATTTGAATATTTGTCCTGTCATTAATTGCTCCATCCTTAATGCTCGATGCCTTGATGAATGATGGGGCCTTTGTGCTAAAAGTGACATTTAAGCAGTGTCTGTAGAGCCTGGGGATGTGCTTCTCCCCCCCAGATCTTCCTCCTGTGCTGCAGGTGATCTGCAGGTGTGTGGGAGAGCAGCTGCCAGGCAGGTACAAGGAGCCAGGTGGCCTCAGGACCGAGGCAGGGGCTGGTCAGTGCAATTCCATCTGCACCCACGGCTGCTGGCAGGAGAGAGGTGGGAAGGGAGTTACTCCATGCAGGGCTCTTGTGGTTGGGGAATGCAGTCGGGTGCTACAGCTCCAAGGAGGAGAATATTCTGTGTGATGGAAAAGGCTTCACTTTTTTTTTTTTAACACATAAATAATCTGTAATTACATAGAGGTCCCAGCAATTAAATGTTGATAGTAATTACAGGGTGGGAGAAATCACTGCATGATTTAGGGGTAATTACACCGAACAGGCCTGATTGACTGTAGGGCCAGCTCCATGTGGGGAAAACACAGAGTTGTGGGGAACAGGGCAATGTTTCAGTGATTATTTTGTTAATTATCTTGGACAGAGAGGAGTTTTTTCTCCGCTGTGGTGGCTGCAGACCCTCCTATACTCCAGACAGCTCTCCCTCCCCTTTGTGTGATCCAAGCACGCTGGATGTGGCTGTGCTGAAGTTGTTTACAAGCTGGAGCAGCTTCCAGTTGACTAATTTTGCATGATATTTATTTATAGTAGGAGAGGAGCTGGGAAAGGAGGGATGTGTGTGTGCTCCCAAGGGGAGGGACTGTCCTGCACCAACTGCAGGGGACAGGAATTGCAGTAACACAACACCTCTTAGCGGTGCTAAGGAGGAGAGAAACCAGGAAAATAAAAGGAATTAGAGCACTTGGAGGATGCCAGCTGGCTCTGGAAGGAGTAGATGAGTTAATCCATTGTCACTGGGTCCTGCAGAGTTGAAATCCAAACTGTTTGAGAGCTGGAAGCCAAGAGTTGGGGGTAGCTCAGAGTCCAAGGACTCAGTAACACCTGTCTCATACAGGGGCTGGCTGCGGGGCTCGCGTGGCTCTTGGACAAAGACTGCAGTCTGGAGTTAGGCCCTGAGAGGGCCCAGGGCCAGGCCCAGGGCCAGGATGGCCTCTTGGAGTCCTGGGCTCAGATCCTCCTGCAACCTGCTGGGACAGACATTGGGAACCTGCCGGGGAAGCCACGGAGCACACACAGACTGCAGAAATACCTGGGATGGGGTCACTTCCCTGTATTGATCACAGTGGCCCTCGGCATCCACTTTAACAGGGAGTGGCTCCTCAGGAGTCTGCGAGCTCTGCCCTGCTCCTGGCACAGCTGAGCTGGCTCTGGGCTCTGCTCTGGGAGGGAACAGCCACAGTTCCAGTCTCTCGGTGGCTTTGGGGTGACCTCTGCTGACGATCAGGAAAATGGCTGTGCCTGGAGCGCGTGGCAGGAGGAGTGAGGGGTCGGGGGATTTGCTCCAGGTGCCCTCCTGGTGTTAAAACTCAGTAGGTACCAGCCTGGTACATCCCTTGCTCAGATCCTGCAAAATTACCCTTCCTACTCTGCATTCCTGGAGCACTACTCTGCTCAGTGCTTTTGGTTTTTCATCCCACTTTTTCCTTAAAAGCAGCTTCCCAAAACATCCCCTGCAGATTGTCCCTCAAATCATTTGGTCAGTGGCATCTCCCAGCCCTTCTACCCAACATGCAGAATAGTTTTCCACATATCCTTGACTATCCTTTTTCAAATTCTACAGGAAAGAACCAGAGGAACACAAATAAATTAATTAAAATTTATTTATAAAATCTTCAAGTAGCTCCACAGAATCAGGAAAATAATTTTCTCAGTTACTTGAACATAAGCACAAGGAGAAACAGTTCCAAGAGATCTCCATGTCTTTTTTCCAACAAAAAATGAAGAATTTTCTTTTGTGCTTCAGGAAAACAGCACTCTTGATGCATAGAATAATAGTCCCAGTGCCAGCAGAATCACTCTAATCCAGGATTTGTAATTAATTGTGTCTCCGACCTCGGCTGCCCCGGGTCAGACATTGTGCCTGGTTTGCTCCTGGCTGTCCTGAGGCCCAGGTGAGGCAGTTTCCACCTGCATCATGTTGTGGTTCCCGATCTGAACCATCCGGGCGTGTTGGATGATGAGGGATGGGATCCCTCCCTGGCCTGGCACGATGTTGTAGTGGCCTGGGGGGAGCTGTGCTTGGGAAGGGGGAGGACCGCTCTGAGCAGGCAGGGGGTCCATCGGGGCAGGGGGACACCAGGGTTGGGGTGATGCCTCTGGTGGCCACGGCCCTGGCGCTGCTGGAGGCACCCAGGGAGGGGAGCCCAGGCTCAGGGCAGCCAAGTTCTGCTGGGCTTGGTACCGTTCCCAACACGCCTGGAGCTTCCTTCTCTGCATCTGGTCCCACAGGGCTTTCTTCTCCCTGATCTTCTTGGGGCTAAAAGTCTTGTGCACATTCCTGGAGAAGAGAGGAGAGCTCTCCTTCAGGGTCACGAGCACGCTGAGCATCGTGGGAATCTGGCTGCACTCCAGGGCATTCACCTTGGGTAAAAATGGGATGACTGAGTGTTGCTTGGAGGGGTCCAGGATGGACTGCATCAGAGCAGTGTCTGTCTGGAACTGACACAGGTTGCACGGGAAGTTCTTGGTCAGCAGGAGGATCATGAAGGCAGAGTTTTCCATGGCCTCCTGGAAGCAAATCATGTGGCTGCGTCCAGCAATGAAGAAATCCTCACTGAGTGTGGCACCATTGGACACCCCCAGGCTCTCCAGCAGGTTCTTGACCCGGTGGGCCTCAATCTCATCTTCACTGGCGTGCAAGACAACAAACGTGAAGAATTTGGCACCATCTGGCTCTGATGGATCCATGGGTGGGAGAGCAGGAGGAGGCCAGGCTGGAGAGGGGGATGAGCGCAGGGGAGGGGGATATAGCACGTTGGAGTGAGATTCCTGAAGAGGAGGAAGAGTTGAGGAGAAGGAGTAAGTAGGAGGAGGAAGGGAACAGGTTGAAATAGAAGCAGGTGCAGAGTTACAAGGAATGCCTGCTGGAATGTAGGAGTCCTCTATGGACACGTGGGCAGGAGCAGTATCCACTGCACCCCTTGGGTCAGGGATACCAGTAGATAATTGCCTTTCATCCTGCTTTTCATCCTGCTTTTCATCCTGCTTTTCTCTTTGTGTGTGAGGCTGTGTCAGTGTGCTGGACACGTCTCTGCTTTGGGCAGGCTCCGAGGGCAGCGGCGTCTCGGGAACGGGGAGTGTGGGGTGACAGGGACTGACGTGCAGAACCTTCTCTGGCCGGGGCCCCTGGGCAGCCGTGTCCTGCCTGGGGAGAGAGCTGGGTGTGCTGGCCCAGCTGGATTCCTGCGGGCCGTGGCTCAGTCCGTCCCCGTCGGGGTGTCCAGCACGGCTGGGCTGGGGGACAGGCTCGAGGATGGAGGGCTGGGTGTGAAAAGCAACTGTTGGTGATGCACTGATCTCCAAACAGCTGGACAGGGAGGAACTCCCCTCAGAGCACAAGGTCTGGGGGCCTGAAAGGTCTGAGTTGCCTCTGATCTGCACTGGAGAACTCCTCGCCACGTAGTTGGAGCTGGCTGTGCAGGGAACTCCTGCATCCTCATGGGATCTCAGCGTCCAAAAGCTGTCCCCTGAGCCCACACTGGCTGCAGAGCCCTGTTTGTCCTGTTCCTCGGCTGGGATGTTGTTGAGTGTCCCCCGCTGAGTGTCCTTGCTGGCATGGCAGGCTTTGTCCCTGGCCTCAGGACTGCACAGCTTTTCCTGTGCCAACACTGTGTACACCTGTGCCAGCAGTGCCACGGCACCTGCATCCAGCTGGGGAGGCTGCAAATCCTCCCCGTCTTCCCGCACTCCTGCAGCACCCAGTTTGAGCTGGTGGACATACTGGGCTGCCTGGTTATCCCTCAAGGCATCCAGACAAATTCTTGCATCTGTTTCTTGCCCCAGAGTAAGCAGGACCATGGCTTGGAGTAACTTGCTGCAGGGCCCAGGGATCGAGTGCTTCAGTTTGAGTTTGAGGCTCAGCAGTTTCTCTGGTGGGGCCTGGGACAGAATGTTGAACACGTCCTCAAAGCTCGGCTGGAGCTCAGCGCTCTGTGCCATCTCTCAGCTGCTGGCCTGGACCATGGACTGAAGCAGGGATGGGAAAAGCATCTTATGGCAAAGGGTTGTCTCCCTGTGGGGCTCGGGGATGCCCCGGTCACACTCCTCGTACCACACAAACCCTTTGGTGCTCAGGGACTCATCTCGGAACCGGGACCTCTCTGTGCTGGGAATCTGTGAGGAGAACAGAGGACAGCGTTCAGAGGGGTGATGTGGGAGTTGGGGGATGCTCCTGGAGCTGCCAGGCTCTCTCTCACACCTCCCAAATATTTTTGCATCTGTTCTGAGCTTGCAGCTGTGCCAGTGCTCTGTGCCTTATTCCAACTCTGTGATTAAGCAAAGAGCACATTCTTTGTGTTAATTTCACATTAATTATAACTGGTTTAAAAAAATTGATGAAATAATGATGTATTTAGGTAAATCCAAGTGTCTCCTCCAGGCAGCTTGTTCCGGAGGTCTTGCAGGCTACTTGCAATGGCAATTGAGGAATAAAACAGGGACAGAGGAAACCCTTTCCAGCTGATAACCTGTGTTATCAGGGAAGATTCACAGGGAAGAATTCCTTCCCAAGATCCCATCCAGCCCTGCCCTCTGGCAGTGGAAGCCATTCCCTGTGTCCTGTCCCTCCATCCCCTGTCCCCAGTCCCTCTCCATCTCTCCTGGAGCCCCTTTAGGCCCTGCAAGGGGCTCTGAGCTCTCCCTGGAGCCTTCTCCTCTCCAGGTGAGCATCCCCAGCTCTCCCAACCTGGCTCCAGAGCAGAGGGGCTCCAGCCTTTGGAGCAGCTCCGGGGCCTCCTCTGGACTCTCTCCAGCAGCTCCACGTCCTTCTGACGTTGGGAGACTTTATATCCCCATCCACAGCTGATCCCTGACCCCCTGCACTCACCCCCGGCCTCTGATGGGATTTTAATTAAACAACAGGAGTGTCTGGAGGGGAGGAGGGGGTTCCGGGTGGGACACTGGGTTCCCGGTGGGGCGCTGCTCCAGGCGCTGCCTGAGCCCGCTGCAGGAACTTTCCCTATTTAAAGGCAGCCCCAGCAAACGCCCCGAAATAACTCCGAGCTGGGGAAGGTTTCTAACTGCAGCTTCCCCTTTTCCTGTCTCATGAAAATCCTGCAGTTGCCCAATTGCTCTCCCTCCCCAGTTGCCAGCCCTGCCCCGATGGGCACGGGGGTGACACGGCCGAGCTCGAGGAAGTTGAAGCGGGGGCCGGGGCGGGGGCAGCGCTCGGGGCGAGCCCAGCGCCGCGACCACGGGCCCGGGGCCCGCGGGAAGGGAGGGGATCAGCCGAGAAGGGACGAGCCGGCAAGGGAAGGGGTCGGCCTACCTGCGGCCGGTGCCGGGGCCCGGGGCAGGCGGAAGCGGCGCGGGGCGCTGGGCACGGCCGGGGCGGAGCGGGGCGGGACCGGGAGAACGCAGCCCGCGCTCGGGAACCGCGGCGGGAGGGCCCTGGCCGCGGCGAGCCGCCTCCGACCTTCTGCAGCCAGGGCCTGCCCTGCCCGCTGGCCCCGGCATGAGCAGCCCGAGGTGACACAGAGCGCTGGGGACAGGCGAGGCAGGAACCGGCTTTTCCCTGCGGGCAGTGCCGCGGGGCAGTGTTGGAATTGAGACGAGCACTGGAAAGCCCAGGCTCCAGGGGCGAGGAACAAGAATGGAACATGGACAGATGCATCTGAGCCTCAGGAGCACAGGCAGAAGTTAGGGGAACAAAATAATTTAGGCATTTTTCTGCTTAGGAAAACATGGCACCTCCTAAACACATTTTATTTTTCCCCTCCAGCAAGAGCAGGGAACAGATGAGCTGGCCAGGGACAAGATTTGGTAAAGGCAAAGCTTCACCACAGCTCAGGTGAGGGAACACAACCCGGCAGCTTTAGATACACACAAACTCACACATCTTTAAGCGCAGGTCACACTTTATTCCAATGTCTGCTCACCAGCCCTGGCATAGGGATAATACCAAGACAGAAGTTACCAAAATAAGTGACATTAGAAATTATTACAAAGTAGTGTTTTCTGGGAAAGAACCAGCACCTGGATTAAAATCCCCCCTATTTTAATAACAGGATTTCCTAATCCCATGGCAGAGTAACTCCTGGGAAAAGCTGCCTGATTTAATGGCTGTGAAGTGTTTCACACATGGAGGTATGCACACACAATCCCTGAAGTCATTCACAGAACTAGGAAAGATGATTAAAGAAAACTCCACCCTGTTGAGTGTTTCTCCATGAAGGAAAAAATGTTTGGCTGATCCACAAAGAGAAATCTTAAGAAGCAGCTCCTTGCCCCCAGCTGTGCCAGATGTGCTGCAGGGCCGAGCCCTGGAAGCACAACAGGCACAATGGAAGTTGTGTCTGGAACTTGTATTTTTAAACATGGAGAAGGCAGGAGATGGTATCAAAGGTCAAGCACCACATCTTCTCAAGATTCCACGGCTTGGGCAAATTAAAAAACAAATTCAGCATTAAAAATAAGTTGAGATCACTTCTTCTCTCCCACAGCTTGTTTCAGCAAGAATTAGCCACTCACAACTATGGCTGGGCTGAATTAAAAAGCTGAAGTGCAGGTCCCATCTCCCCTTTCAGCACAGCAGTGTGATTTAAAAGCAGTAAATCAAGATTCAGAATATCCCCACCTTGCTTATCAAATCTCCTTACAACTACATCTGACTGTAAATTCAGAGAGCAGAGGCACTCGTGGCACAAGTGGGTGCACAATTAAAAGATCAGTGCTGTTCTAGCCAAGGAGCCTTGGCTGAAAGAGCTGGGATTTATCAGAGATGTTCCTCTGGTGCACTGGTTTTTATCTCCTTTTTAGCCAGGGCCACCTGTGTGTCCTTCTCTGCCTTCTCCTCCGACTTCCCTGCCTTCTCCTCCAGCTTCTCTAGCACTTCACACCATTTTTCTGAGATCCTGTTGGGTCCCTTTGGTGCTTGAGGTGCCTTTGTCACCTCCTGTGATGGTGGAGCCTTTTCCAACATGGGCAATTTTCTGTCAGTCCTCATCTCTTTCTTCTTGTACTTTTTGCTGTCCTGTGCCACCTTAGCTATGGCCCTGAAGGGCCCCACAATCCAGTTCAGAGGGGTGTTGAGAGTGACATACTCAAAGAGGACATCGAGGGACCTTCGGGCTTCTGCCACACGGTTCTGGCTCTGGGCCAGAGTAGTTCTGGAGAGGTCCCGAAAGGACACGGCCCTGGAGAAAGAGCTGTGGAGCTTGTGGATGTGTCGAGTGGCCTGCCACACAGCTTCCTGGATGGTGCTGGGGAGGCCGTGGACGCTGCGTCGGAGGCTCTCGTAGGCGGGCTGGAGCTGCTGGGTGATGATCCTCAGCATGGCCAGAGTGCGCGATTCCACCTGCTGGGAGAAACACAGCTCAGTTACGGGCTCGGGGGGGCCCAGCCACTCGGGGCCTGCTCAGATGCACCTTCCAGGGATACCTCTGGCTGGCAGGCAGTTCTGACTTGGTTTCCTTTGGGCTGGGTCAGGCTCCAGTCCACCCACAGCTGATGGAGCTTCTCCTGCCCCTCCAGTAGCTTCTGGCCAACGTCCTGTTTCACAGATTCAATCTGATGGGAAAAATGAGAGGAAAGGGTTGTATTGCAAGCACACAAGTGCTTCCCTGCCAGGGAAGGATCCAAGGTGACGTGGAGCTAGTGTGGGATGGAGGAAGAGCTTCCAGCTGGATAGCAGGGCAGGAAAGGCTACAGACAGGAGGAAGAAGGGCAAGGCATGTTGGTACCAGTTTTATTGCCAGCTGCAGTCGTGAGAGGGTGTCCTGGGTGCGGTGCCTGATGCCCTGCAGCTTGGCCAGGGAGTGCTGGTAGGCTCGGTGCCGGACCCTGCCTGACAGGGAGCCCAGGCGCACAAAGTAACTCCGCTGCCGCTTCTGCTCCTCCACGGAGGCCACGCCAAACCCCTGCACCGTGGTGGCCAGTTTACCTGGAGGAAACAAGAACAGAGCTGCAGCTGGGCTCCACTGCCAGCTGGGAGGGGTGGAAGAGGCTGGATCACACACTGGAAAACATGAAGGCTGAAGCTTGCTGCGAAAGCAGGAGGTTTGTAGTTGCTCAGGTGTTAAAGGCAGGTTAGTCCCTGCTTGATCTTCACATAAGCAGACTTGATGGAGAGGTTGAAGCATGAACCCACGTGTTTTACTTTGAGGCTGATGGGCAAGAACCAACCAGCAAATGTTTGAACTCTGTCCCATACCATGTGGCAATTTGGTGTTGACAGCCAGCCAACTTGGTGACAAATTCAGAGCTACCTGTCTGCTGCAGAAGCTGAATCTTGCTGGGTCAGGTGCTCTCTGCTCACACGGGAACAGATTTGCATCTACAAGCGCCAGGTAAGTATTTTCTTACCTAGTTCCTCCTCAGTCATCGGGAGGTAATGATCTACCAGATCTTCTGACATTCCCAGGACAGATTCCACACCTCCAGCCACTGCCTGGCTCACTGCCTTGGCTTTGCTTATGCTGTTGGTCACCACCGAGTTGGTCATCTCCACACCCTCCTGGAGAGCCTCTCTGCCCTGCTCCAGGGCTGTGTTGATCTTGCTGGTGATGGTGCCATAGGCAGCATCCAGAGCTGTACTGACCGTAGAGGTGACCACAGATTTGGTCTTCTCAACGCTGTCTTGAACAGCCCCTTTGGTCAGGTCCACTGCTTCGGTCACCTTGTTGGCCACCAGGTCCTTGGCCCCCTGGGCAGCCCCCACAGCTGCAGTGATGGTGGAAGCAACAGCAGACTTGGTCCGGTCAACACTGTCCTCCACCATGTGCTTGGTGACATCCACAGCCTCTGTCACCTTGTTGGCCACCAGCTCCTTGGCCCCCTGGGCAGCCTCCACAGCATTGACAATTGTAGAAGCAACTGCAGACTTGGTCAGGTCAACACTGTCTTCTACGATGTGTTTACTAAGGTCCACTGCCTTGGTCACCTTGTCTGTCACCAGCTCCTTGGCCCCCTGGGCAGCCTCCACAGCATTGACAATCGTGGAAGCAACTGCAGACTTGGTCAGGTCAACACTGTCCTCCATCATGTGCTTGGTGACATCCACAGCTTTGGTGACCTTGTCCACAGCATCGGTCACCTTGTTGGCCACCAGGTCCTTGGCCCCCTGGGCAGCCCCTACAGCTGCAGTGATGGTGGAAGTCACAGCAGACTTGGTCCTGTCAACGCTGTCCTCCACAAGGTGCTTACTGAGGTCCACAGCCTCTGTCACCTTGTTGGTCACCAGCTCCTTGGCCCCTTGAGCAGCCTCCACAGCACTGACAATCGTAGAGGCAACAGCAGACTTGGTCCTGTCAACGCTGTCCTCCACCATGTGCTTGGTGACATCCACGGCCTCTGTCACCTTGTTGGTCACCAGCTCCTTGGCACCCTGGGCAGCCTCCACAGCACTGCTGACAGTGGAGGTGACCACAGACTTGGTCAGCTTGACACTGTCCCCAACAACGTTTTTAGTGAGGTCCACAGCTTCAGTGACTTTATCAGCCATCGCTTCCCTGGCCTCGCAGGCGGCGTCCATGGCAGATGTGACCTTGGTGGACACCAGCTGTTTGGTGTCCGAGATTACCTGCACCAGGGAGAGGCAGAGAAAGATTTTTTTTTTTTTTCAAAAATATGTTTTCCCTCCCTGAGAAAGCTTTTTCACTTGGGTTAGTTGTGCTTGCAGTCTGTGGGAGGGCTGGGGAAGTGAGCACACCTGTATTGACATGGATGTGTTCACTCCCACATGCTGAGGGCACCTCTCCAGCTTTCCCTGCTGCTGAGCTTTATTTATTTCCCCATATTCTTCCGTACCCATAACAGTTCCATCAAGCCATGGCTTCCCCAGGAAAAGCCTTTCCTTACCTTATCTGCTGGCTGCTGCAGGAAGGGCAAGTTCTCCTCCAGCTGATCCAGACCTTTACAGGCATATTCATTCACAAGGGCAACTGGAAGAGACAACAGGTACCAGTTTATTCTTCCATGTGGGGATGGGTTTTTGACCCTACAATGGCCAGTTCAGGACACACTCATGAAAACAAGCCCCAAAAAATTAAATCACCATTCTGGAGTGGGATGTGTGTGGGTGTCTTGTTAAAAGTGAACAAACCCTAAAATTTGGCAGGTTCAAATAGTCTCCATTTTGCCTTCCCAGCTTTCTAACTGTAGACTTTAATCCAACTGCAGTGTAGCACCTGCCCTTGGTGGGTAGGGCAATGGGTTTAAAGGGTTGAAAAGTGTTGGGATAACCAGGCTGAGCTCTATCCCAGACTGACACGGCTACTACCAGTTGGGATTATCAGAATTTGGAGCAAGCGAGAACAAGCAGGGAGTTGCTACTTAGTAACCTAAAGAAATCAAACTCTGTTTCTCCTGGAAACATTTTAATTTCCCGGAAGTTCAGTGTCGGGAGCTGCCAAGTGGGAGGCTCAGGGCTAGAGCAGAAGGTGCTGTGGGAGGTGGGATCACCCTACAGGCACAGGAACCTCCCTCCCTGCCTATCCTTCTGTCCCAGGGGTCCCTCCAGCCCTGCACTTACTCTGTGGCTCGAGCTGGCTCAGGATGGGCTGTGCCCCTCCGACCACGCTGCCCACGGCCACGGCAGCCACGGTCTCAGCCACACTGCAGACACTGCTGAGGCAGGGGTGGGACTCCTTGGTGTGGTTGTAGGCAGAGGAGACCAGGTTGAAGGCAGAATTGAGCAAGGGCAGGCTGGTGACTCGATTGACAGCACTCTAAACCCAGGAGAAACAGTGACGTTAGAGCCCAGCCTGAGCTGGTGGGTGAACACAGCCGTGTGTCTTTCCAGAAATGTCCCAGCAAATCCATCTCCTCATCCTTCTTAAACTCAGAGTTGAGGAGACTCATCCAAAGGCCACCACCAAATGAACAAGCCAGGATTAAAAAATTTGGCCTCTGGGCTCCTGAATTCTGAGTCCCACTGGTTTCAGCACCAAACCACATGTGGAAGTAGGACCTGTAACAGCTCATGTTTCAGAACTACGGGCATCGCTTGACCAGCCCTAACATGGTCTCTTGAGCAAAACAATTACCTTCTATACTGAGGGGGTTTTGATTTGGCCACAGCTTCATTGGGCTAATCTTTCTGTCCCCCAGCCTGGTTTTGGGGTGCTGGCAGAGGTTTAATAGCACACATCAGCAGATGATTTAACTGCTCTGTGTTGCCCTGGCACCTACCACTGTCTGCTGCTCCTCAGCCTTCAGCAGGTCTGGGGTTGGGATCTTTCCTGAGGCCATGCTGAATTCAGCTGCAGCTGGAAGGAAAAACAAGAGTATCACAGCATGAGCACAACTTCATTTCCTCCAAAGAAATAAAATCCTGCCAAAAAAGGGGAAAAGCAGAGGGCAGCAAAGCTGGGATCCATCATTCAGCTGCTCCAGGGAAGGTTCAGGCTAGAAATAGGTGAGAACTACTTTATCTGTCTTGTGTTTTCTTTGTGGGGTGGGATGACTCTGGCTGGACACCAGGTACCCACCAAAACCACTCCATCACTCCCCTCCTCAGCTGGACAGGGGAGAGAAAATATAACAATATAACCAGTTTGGGAAGGACATGAAAGTCCTGTGGAGTTTTCCCTGGAGGATGAGCCAGGTTTCCCAGCTGCAGCACTCTGTGGCTACCTGGAGACTTGCCTTCTCATCCTACTGACCATCAAGGCAGGAAATCTCACTTCCTGTGAAACCAAGGCTCAGAGACATTCTCATGACATAATGGGATTGAAGAAGCATAAAATGTTGCAATATTTTGAATGTGTGTTGGCTCCCCCAGCGTAGATCTCGGGCAGTATCTGGACACTCCAGTATCGGTGATAAATCCAGGATTACTCTGAGCCTTAGTCAGGCACAGCAGAGATTTCAGCACATGTGTTCTTCAGGACAGAGTCTGCTTTTCTCTCCTATGCCAGTTAGTTGCTATTCTTAGATTTGCCATGACATTTTCCAATGGAAAACCCTCAAACCAAAATTCCTCCCAAAGTGGATTTCTAAGCCACACACTGCTCCAGGCCCACTGGCAGACTCTTCCCAAAAAAACCTTGCCATCTGAGTTGTGGCAGAGCCCATTGTCTTGTTTCTTGTGTTCTTTGCCTCGTGCAAGGTTTTTATTTTGCTGAGAAACAGGAACAGAGAGATGGGGAGAAGTAGTGAAACCAGCATTTGTGAGCCCTGGACTGGTTACCAAGAGTTAACTTGGTAAAACACCAAATATTGCTGCATTAACCACTGAATTAGTGAGAATTCAGTGAGATTTGAGCAGGGCAGGGATGTTGAGTGCTATGTGCCTATAGCAAAAGCTGTTACACAAGCTGTCACCTCCTCCAGCCTCTCCAGTGAGAAGCTGGGAGCCAGCGCTCCTCTGGGAGCCCTCCCCAGTTTATCTGCACAGCAAAAACACCAATGGATCCTCACCAGGCTGGGAGAAGTTGTAAAAACCTGCTCCAAACAAAGCAAGGCTGAATGTAAAATCCGAGTCCCAAAGTCCACAGGGTTTGCTCTCAGTGCCTGTCCCTCTTGCTCTGCCTTAGGGCAGGTTTGTTATTGCTTTGGAGCCAAGCAGGGCTGACTTCGGGGCAAAGCGCAGCTCTTTCAACACCATCACAAACAACCCCTCTGCTCAGCTATTTTACTTCTGGACAGGTGGAAAAAGCTCAAGCTGTGGAGTTTGACACTGTGGTGGCCTTGGTGTCAGGGCCAGCACAGAGACACTGCAGCAAAAGGAAGAGGGGAGGATTCTTGTTAGTATAATTCAGGAGTAACTCCTTGGCTGATGTAAAAACTGGTGTAAGGTTTAGAATCAGCCTCTGAAGGACAGGGATCCCATGCTAATAATGGATGCAGCTGTGCCAGGGTCAATCCTTCAGCACAGTCATGTTGGAACAAGGTTTGCTCTCTGCTGTGCAGGAGAAATCCACATGTTGCAACGCCAGGATTTGCAGTGTGGGCAAATCTCCACAGCATGGTTTTATTTTCTCTTTCCCTGCAAAAGTGCTGAGCAGAGCTTGTTTTACTTCAGAGATTGCAGGAAAGCCCAGTGCTTGGCAACTCTGGGGCAGGTAGTTCCGAATGCTTTGGAGAAGCCACAGCCAAGCCAGGATCGTTGGGAGTGGAAGTTCCAGTGGGCAGAGGAACAGAAACAGCACCACTTTGTTTTGGTTGTGGTTTGCGTCGTATGAAAGTGATAATCAGATGATTTCACACCATTGCTACATCCGAATATTAGGTCACTGCTGAGAAAGTTCTTGAAACAGGTGGTTTCAGAATGATGAAACTTCAGTGCTCTTTTCTAGCATCAGGGTCAGGAGATTTTCTGGGATCAGGAGCTGAACTCCTGATCATTGCCCAGTTGGAGTCAGTGAAAGAACAAGGGCTGGCACCAAACAGCAGGACCGTGGCACCAAATCCACCCAGCTGCTCCCTTTTCCCTGCCCCATCCCACACTGGCCTGGCAGAAGAGCAAGGAACTTCCCTGCTCCTCCCTGATTTCTGTCACTGGCAGTGACCAGTTCACACAAGCTGGTTCTTTAACTCCCCTTGGCTGGAAGGTTTCCCTGTGGAAAGCAGCTCAGCTCCATGAGAGCAGGGTGCTGGTGTGTGGTCCTGTAGGTTCTTCGTGTTCAGGAAGCTTCTCCCCCTTCCAGAGGGCTTTTACCTTGGGAGACAGACTGAGCCACAGCCAGCATGGCTGGTTCAGTGGCTTAACTGGCAATTCCTTAATGACCATTGAGGAGAACAAAGCTAAATTTAGTGCTTTAGATGTAAGCAGGGAGGGCTAATCAGGGCAGAGGAATTCAATTGTGGTTAAAGCACCTATTTACATTCTTGTCGAGATTTGCCACTGATACCCAGTTCCCAAAAATGCAGAACTGTGTCACAGGATGTCTGTGGGGAATGGGCTGCAAATGCTCTGAGGACAGAATTAGTTTTAGGAGGAAGATCAAATGATTCCCAGCTTTGACCTTAGGACAGTAGTTTCAGGAGGGCTGGCAGAGGTGCCTGTCTCACCATTCTGGATAAACCAGCAGCACTAGAAAACCTCAAGGATCAAAGCCACGCTTGTGGATGGATGCAGGGCTTCCCCCACACACTTCCAGCAGAAATTAAACACCACAACCAGTGCCCACCCCATGGTCACTAACTGCTTGGAACAGAGGTATCTTAGGAAAGAGGAGAGGAAGGTTTAACTAGAACAGTTTCTCAGTACATCCCATTTACCAATCTTTCTACGAGGACAGAGCTCTTGGTTTCAGCTAGAAGCTGTAACTTGCAGAGCAAGCAGCTCAACACATTTCCATCTGGAATTTTCAGCAGAACCAGCTTCAGAAATTGAAATCCTTCCCAGCCATGCTCAGCTCCAGGTAGTCATGACCACATTTAAAGCCTTGTTAGTCTTGAGAAATGCTAATCCAGTTTGCCAAAGCTCCCTCCAGGAGCTGGCAGGGCCCTGCAGGGACAGGCTGCTCCTGAGCTAGAATTCCCTTGCCACTCAGTTCTCGTGTCTCCACCAAAGGATCATGAGAAACAGCCCCAGGCAGGGCTGGCAGCGCTGTCACAGGAAGGGAATGCCCAGCTGGTCACCTGCAGCACCTGTGCCCAGGATGTCACCTGCATCACCTGTCCCTGGCACACCCGGGGTGTCCCCACCATCCACACACAGCACTGGGCTGTGCACGTGGAGGTGACTGGGGGGACTCACCTCCTGTGGACCCCCCCAGCTGGGATCCTCAGCAGACAAGAAGCAAAAAAAAAACTTTTAAACCCCAGACTGTTCAATCACAGATCAGAGATCCATGGAGTTACCAAGGACTCACCTCAAAGCTAGGAAAGAGCCTTTAGGGAAGGATTTGAATCCCACAATGGTTTGGGTTGGAAAGGACCCTAAAGATCACCTCATTCCAAGCCCCAAGCCTCTCAGCTGTTACCCAAGGCAGATACACCACAACACCAGAAAATGTCACCTTTGGCCTCAGAAAGCAAAGACCCCCCCCCGCCCAAGCACAGAGAAAGCAAGGACACAGCAGCCAGCTCCTGCTCGCCCCGTGGCACACACAGCTCCCACGGCAGGGACCTCTGAGCCAAGGGCTGTGGGATGGAGCCGGGTCCATCCCAACCTCTGCCCTGGCGAGGGCTGCAAGGAGCCCCCAGGAGAGCAGGGGGCAGCCCTGGGGAGTCACCCCAAGCCCCCAGACAAGTCACAAACCCGCCCCAGCTCCCCCACCTTGCCCTCCCCGGCAAGCCCAGCCTTACCTGCCCGCTCCGCGCCCGGCACCGACGAGACGGAGAGCGCGGGGCGTTGTCCCGGTTAAATACCCCGGGGCTGATTGGCAGCTGCGGGGTTGGTGGAACCCGGGCACTGCCTGGCCAACCGGGAGCGGCGGAGGGCAGCGGGGTGGGGCCGCAGGTGAGGGGCCGGGGGTCCCCCCGGGGCCCTGGTGGGTGTTGGGAGCTGCTGTTTGTCCCCCCCCCAGGAGGGAAGGACCTGGCGGGGTGTCCCAGGGGATCTGCCAGAGGGTGTCCGTTCCCCGGTGCTTTGGCCGTGGGGTCATGGAATCCCCTGAGTTGGGAGAGGCCCACAGGGATCGTCCGTCCAACCCCTGGCCCTGAAGACACCCCAACAATCCCTCCTGTGCATCCCGGGAGCTGTTCCTGCAAACACGGGGGCAAAGAGCTGCTCGTGGAAGTCAAGCACTGGAGCTGCTTGGGAAGAGGTGCTGGGACAGGAGCTGAGCCCCTGTTTGTCCCCCAGCTGAGGGGGACAGAGGCTGCCCTTGCGCTGCTCCTTGCAGAGCATCACAGCTGTTATTAGGAAGTCCCAGGGAAGCAGGACGTGGAGTTTGTGGTGTGAAATATCATCATCATCCTGATGTTTTCCTGGCAAAGCTCCCCCTCCCCACAGCAGGACTGCTGTGCCTCCCCGAGGGGTCAGACCTGCTCCCACCTCAGCCCGTGCCTGCCCTTAGCAAACACCTGATGGTGAAACCTTCTGCTTCTCCTGTTTGCTGGGATTTCAGGGTAGGAGTTGATTTATATTTTTATCCTTGCAGAGGGCCCAGCAATGCAGGACTCCAGGGAGCTCAGGGCTTTTTAACAGCTATAACAAATACTGAAAACTCTAGTTAATGCTTTTCTTTTCCATTTGTGCCTTTTCATCTTCAGCTCTCAAAAACTGGTTTGAAAACATCAATTAAGCTTCCTGTTGTCTGTTTTCAAGATCAGCGGGGGAGGAAACTGAGGCACAGGTAAAAATTATCTGGAGTCTTCTAATGCTATTAAAGTGATTGAGTCACCTTGTTTTGGGGTACTAGATGCAGGAGACCTTGGCTCTGTTTCTGTATTGCCATTCAGGCAGGGGGGTGCCAATGGTTTTTGAAAAATGTGCTGTTAAGCTGACAAAAATGTGGACAATTGTCACTCCTCAGCTTTGGGGTTGGAAGGAATCCCCATCCTGAGGCTGACTTAGCTGGGAAAGGCCTCTGGAGCTCAGGTACTCCTGGAGAGCTGGAATCTGGCTGAGACTTGAAACCTCCCAGGGATGGAGATCTCACACAGCCTTTTTGGCTGTTGGATCCACTGGGTCTGGGTGTTGCATTAATGTCCCAATGTCCACTCTGAGCCTCTCCAGCTACAGATTGTGGCTTTTGCTTCTTGTTTGATCCCCTGCACTGCTGGAAACAGTCCTTGTGCATTTTTCAGTGTGACATAAACTTCATTTTTCTGTCATCACCTGGGAAGCTGTCATAGAATCACAGGACCCCAGAATGGTCTGGGTGGGAAGGACCTTAAAGCCCGTCCAGTTCCACCCCTGCCATGGCAGGGACACCTCCCACTGTGCCAGGCTGCTCCAAGCCCCAATGCCCAGCCTGGCCTTGGACACTGCCAGGGATCCAGGGGCAGCCCCAGCTGCTCTGGGCACCCTGTGCCAGGGCCTGCCCACCCTCCCAGGGAAGGATTCCCTCCTAATCTCGTATCTAAACCTGCCCAGTTTGGAAGTTTTTGATGCAGTTCTGAAGTGTTTGATATCTTGTACTAAAACTGAAGCCAGTGGCTTTTAACAACTGTGGTGTTTGTAAGGGAAATAAAGTTATTCTTGTCTGTCCTGTGAAGCGTTGATGAAATGTAGGGTTTTTTACAGGAACAGGGAATCAAGAAATGGGTCCTGTGTTTTTTGGAGTGTTGGCCTGACATGGCCAGTGCTACATCCTCAGTAGCATGTCAGTGATCCAGCTTCCAGGTGGTTCACGGGTGTGAAGTGCCCCAATGGGTCAGTTGTGGTGGGATGGTGAAAGTCTCATGGGACAGGTTCTATTTCATGCCCTAAGTGGGTGAAACAGCACTGCCTGCATGATACACCTTCATGTGGCTGTGGTGGGGGACAGGGGAATGTGAGCAGAAGTGGCAGGTGATAACCAGTAATTCTAATTAACCAGGCAGTGTTTAATATCTAATATGTGGCTTTGATATTAGGGTAAAATACCAGTGCTCATTGCTCCTGCTGGGTGGCAGAGCTGCCTGCAGGGTTTCGGGACACCGGATTTGGGGGATTGCAGTGTCAGAGCAAAGGTTTGCACAATCATTTCTGTGACCCTTAGTGCTGTATGA
The DNA here is from genome assembly GCF_041296385.1 of Aphelocoma coerulescens. NCBI lineage: Eukaryota > Metazoa > Chordata > Aves > Passeriformes > Corvidae > Aphelocoma > Aphelocoma coerulescens. The sequence continues at coordinate 4,648,316 of NC_091041.1, read as the reverse complement.
AAGACACAGATTTAAATCCGAGATAAAATCATAACTAAGAGGTTTGGTGGGTGTGGGAAGGGCGTAGGAGGAAGTGGAGAAACACGTTTGGGGAAGAGAGAGGAGCTGTGCTGGTTGGAGCACGGGAGCCCTGTGCTCGGGCAGGAACTGCAGCCCTGAGCAAAGCTGCAGCATCCAGACCCTGGGCAGGATCCCTCAGGTGTGAACCCCACATGCTGCACCTGTGGGAGCCAGGAGCCCCTGTCCCTGCAGCCCTGCTGCTGCTTCAGTGCTGTCCTCCAGCTGCCGCCTGGCTCTGCCTGGGGACGAGGCCCCTCCGGCCTCGAGCTCCTCACTTGTCCCGCCCTGGTTTCTGTCGAGTGCAAAACCTGCAGGTGTGTGGAGGATTTGGAGAGTCAGGCCCCGGTGTTGGGGGCCATTCCTTTCCCTGCTCTGTGGTGTGTCACAGCTCAGCATTGTCCCTTTGGGGCCCAGAGGCCGCACGTGACACTGGAGTTGCCCACTGCAAATGTTTATCTGCTGCAGCGGAAATCATGTCGCTGCTCTCCCAGGGCATTGACTCCATGAGTAACCTGCCACCATGCCATTGTCACCTTCCCCATGGTCACCTTCCCTGGGGCAGCCACAGGCACGAGAAGTGATGAGAATGATGATTCAGGGCTGGGGTATGAGGTGCTTTGGTTCTGTTCCTCAGTAAGCGGAGCACAGCCCTTGGGCTTCCAGCAGCCTGCCTGGGCAGTCTGCAGGGCTGAGCTGCCAGGAGCCCACGGAGGGGACGGGTTTGGGTCACCCTCATTCACTGCTGTGCAAAGCCCACCAACCTTCCTGGTCCCTCCAGGTCTTCAGAGCGCTCTCCTGGGTCAGGACATGCTGCAGGTCTCTGCTGCCCTCCCACTGCATCAGCCCAGCAGGACTCTCCAGCAGGTTCCCTGCTCCTGCTCCCCTTCCAGCAGCTCACACCACCTCCCAGAGGGACAGGTGGTGGCAGGTTCCTGCTCCCATTCCAGCCGCTTTGCCCTCACAGCAGGGAACAGCCTGATGGTTCCTGGCTGCTCTCCCAATATTCCAGTTCACCTTTCTGCTGCTTTTTCAGGCTGCAGGATGGTTTTCTACATGCCCGGCTGCTCCTCCCTCTGCTGCTGCTCTCTTGCCTGAGGTAGAGGTGAGGTGGGGTAATGTAATGCTGGTAGGTTTTGGTAGATGGGAGAGGGGATGTCACCTGGGCCTGCTAAATGTGTCCCCTCCATTCCAGGCTGTGGCTGAGACCCCAAGTCCTGCCTCCCCAGAACCACAGGGCTCCTCTGCACTCCCCAGCCCTGGGGTTTGGCCAGCTTTACCTGGTAAACTGCTGCTTGTTCAGCTTCCATCACACAGAGCTTTGCATGGAGGGGAGGGGGGAACATGGAATCTGGTGACTTCCCAGGTGCAGCATGACTCTGGATCATCCCAGAGCATGTGGGGGCTGGAACACCCCTACACTGCCTCACCTGGGGGCAGGTTTCTCGCTGTGCTGCGTGTGACAGGACTGAATCATCACCCGTCCTTGGGAACAGCTATGCAAGGAATATGTATTTATGCACATAAAAGCATAAATGTCAGTGCCTGTGTCCTGGTTTTGGCTGGGATAGAGTTAATTTTCTTCCCAGTAGCTGGCCCAGTGCTGTGTTTTGGATTTAGCATGGGAATAATGTTGATAACAACTGATGTTGTAGCTGTGGCTGAGTTGTGCTTTCTCCAAATCAAGGACTTATCAGTTTCCCAGGCTCTGCCAGCGGGCAGGAGCACAAGGAGTTGGGTGGGAGCATGGCCAGGAGAACTGACCTGGACTGGCCAGAGGGATATTCCATTCCATGGAACATCCTGCCCAGTACAGAAACTGGGGGGTTGGGACCTGTCTCTCGCTGCTGTGGGACGAGCTGGGTCAGGGGGTGGTGAACAACTGTGTGGGGCAGCTCTGGTTTCTCTTGGGTTTTTACTCCTCTTTCTGTCCTTTTCATTACTATTATTGTCATCATTACCATTACTGTTATTGTAATTCTTCTTCATCATGCAAGATTTGTTTTAATCAGCTTTTAATCAGTTCTTATGTACCTGCCTGGGCTTTCATTTCTCATAAGACATTGTGCCAAAACTCCACTTTGACCAATGTTCCCGTGGGCTGGGAGACTGTTAGAATTTTGTCTTGCCAACAGCATCTCTGCAGGGAATTCAACAATGCTCTGAGTTTCCCCAGGCTGAGCTGGGTCTCCCTGCTGGCAGAATCCACATTGTTCCCTCCCAGCATGGGGCACTTCCCAGATGGGAGAACAGTGTTTTCAATCAGAGCTGGAACTCCAAAGGAAAGAAGTGCCTGAAACAGTCTAAAAGGGAGGAAGATAAAACTCATCACTGCAGTTACCACCAACGTTCTTTTTTCTGTCAGTCTGTGGACACCTGATGCTCCCAGGTCTTTATCTCACTGACACTGAGTTCTGAATAGTGTTCTTGTTTTAGAAGAGGGAACTTTAGGCATAACTAATTTAACCTCTAATGAAATCAATGTTCCACTACTAGAATGATCTAGAATTGAACCTTATTTTAAGTGATTTTGGGGTCCAGCTGCAGAGTGTGTAGGATGAGGTTCGGTGTTTGCAGCCTGGGGATTCACTGCAGGAGTCAAAGTTTCTCTAGAAAGTGGAGGCTGCTTTTTTTCTGCCCCTGATGGTTCCAGGGAAGTTTTCTTCCTCAGAACTGGCCAGAGCCTTTTCTGTGAACAGTCCGTGAGTTACAGTAACCGTGTTCACCTGCTGTGATGGGAACTGCCCAGGGAAAAGGACCTGTGGGGAATGGTCCCCATGTGGGAGATGTGTGTGGTTCTTAAAGGGGGCATGAGATGGGACCCTAATGGGGGTCTCTGGTGAGCCCCACCTGCAGAGCTGCCTCCAGCCCTGGGAATTCCAACATCAGAAGGACGTGGAGCTGCTGGAGCCAGTCCAGAGGAGGCCCCGGAGCTGCTCCAGGGCTGGAGCCCCTCTGCTCTGGAGCCAGGCTGGGAGAGCTGAGGGTGTTCACCTGGAGAAGGCTCCAGGGAGAGCTCAGAGCCCCTTGCAGGGCCTAAAGGGGCTCCAAGAGAGCTGGAGAGGGACTGGGGATAAGGGATGGAGGGACAGGACACAGGGAATGGCTTCCCACTGCCAGAGGGCAGGAATGGATGGGATATTTGGAAGGAATTCCTCCCTGCCAGGTCTGTAACATCCGAGAACCCTCTCAGGCGGCAGGAAGTGCTGTGGTAGGTTAACGTTAATCCTCCAGTGCATCTACAAAGGCAAGAAATGACTTTCTGTGAAGGCAGAGCCTTCGGGCCTGGGAGGAAACGAAGCCTGGCTGCTGCAGGCCGCGGGTCAGAGCCGTGGCCTGTGTGCCCCGACACGCCCCAGACCTTTGGCTCTGAGCTAATCCAGGCCGCTGGCTTCCAGCCTGCGATCCGTGCCTTATCAGTGGGATCCATGGCGGATCCTAGGAAAGGAGTGGAACACGGAGAGGCGCTGCCCGGCGTGTCCTCTCCAGCAGCCGGCAAACCCGGGGGCGGGAGGGCACCACATCCCGCTGGTTTGCTATGTTCTAGCGCAGAGGTGAGCGCTGCGGGGAAGGGGAGGGGGAACACGGGAAACAGGGCTTTGCCGTGGCCTCCCGCGCGCCTCGTGCTCCTTTGTCCGCGGGGCCGGGCGGGCGCAGCCTCGGCGGGGCTGTTCCGGCCGCGCTGAGCTCCGCCATTCCCGCAGCCCCCACACACGCCAGTCCGCGGCCTGCAGGCTTCTCTCAGGGGCCTCTTGGCCACGCTTTCCCCCATCCAATGGTTGCTCTAAGCAAATGTTGTCGTTTTTAATTTCCTCACAGCATCAGTGGTTTTGGGGGCAAATATCCTCCCAGATCAGCCCTTTCTGCCGGCTCATGCGGCCACGCCGTGGCCCTGCCGTGTCACCCAGGCCACGTTGTCACCAGTGGGGCCCTGCACAAGCCCCACCAGCCCCCCTGGAGCTAACGGCCTGGGGAGTTAGAGCCCTTTTGCGGATTATTTGGTTTATTCGGCTTATTCCGTTTATTTGAATTTGGTTATTCGGTTTATTCGCATCATTCGGATTATTCGGTTTATTCGCATCAGGGTAGGCCCTGGAGCCCCCCAGGGGGACAGGACCTGCCCTGGAGCCCCCCGGTGGGACAAGACACCTCAGGGAAGGGTGGCTGTCAGAGGGGGGGGTCATTGGAGTCTCCTCTCCCGCTGGGGCTCACCGTCCTAATGTTTTAGGACAATAACCGGCACCGTGCCTGCGGCCCCGGGGGTTGAGGGGTGATGGAGCCCTTGGGGATTTGGGGGGTTTCGCCCCCACCACCCCCGCGCAGCAGAGCGGGGAGCGCCAGGCCGGGTCGCTGTCGGGGGATCCCCGTTGCCGTCCCCGGGAGTGCGGGTTCCAGGGGGTGTTTTCCCGGTCCCGTTCCCCCCCAGGGCCCCCCCCCCGGCCCCGGGAGGCGGCGGCGGCCCCGCCCCGGCCGCGCGTTCCCGCCAGCGGCGGCCAATGGGCGCGCGCGGGGCGCGCACGGGGCTTTTCCGCGCCAAACTCCAAAGCCCGCGGAGAGCGCGCGCGGCACCGGCTCCAGCACCGCACCCCGGTGAGTCCGCCGGGACCCCCAGACCCCGGCACCGCACCCCGGTGAGTCCGCCGGGACCCCCCAGACTCCGGCACCGCACCCCGGTGAGTCCGCCGGGACCCCCCAGACCCCGGCACCGCACCCCGGTGAGTCCGCCGGGACCCCCAGACCCCGGCACCGCACCCCGGTGAGTCCGCCGGGACCCCCCAAACCCCGGCACCGCCACCCCCCCGCGATCCCGCGGCGGGCCGGGGAGCGGCCGGTGGCACCGGGAGCGGGAGGACAGCGAGGGGCGCAGGGCTTTCCCCGCCCTGCCCGCGCCGGGGTGGTGCGGGAGCGCTCCGCGGTTCCCGGGCGGTGACAGCTGGTTCGGGTGCCCCGGAGGGGACGCGTCGCTCGGGGCTGCGACAGCGGGACCGACCCCCGCCCCCGAGCGGGCCCGCGGGCGGGGGGTGTGCCCCTCAGGGGCGGTGCCGGAGGCACCGGTGCCCTGCGGGGCCGGGGATTGGCATCGCCCCGCGGGGTGCGCGGGGATGACGCGGCCGGGCTGGGGCGGTTCCGGGCGGGGCGGGGGGTCGCTGACACCCCGCGATTCCCCTCCTGCCCCGGGGTGGGTGTGCGGGTCGAGAGGCCGCGGCCCGGGTTGTGCCCTGCCCGGCCCCGCCGTGTCCGCTCCTGCCGCGGGGACGCGCCGGGGGCGCGGGCGGGCTCCGGGGACGGCCCCTTTAAGACCACGCGCTCCCCCCGCCCCCCCTTTATCCCATCTCTCATTTGCATGATCGCGCGAGACTTAGCGCGTGGGCGCGGCGGGCGGGTTTCAATTGTGGCGCGAGATACGGTCGGCGCGAGCGGAGCCGTTAGGCTCCCGCGTGGGGGGGCGGGACTTGTTCCCCGCAGCCAATCAGCGCCCGAGCCGGCCAGGCCGCCGGCCAATGGCGTGCGGCGGGCGCGTGAGGGCGGCGCGGCCGCGGGGCCCCGGGCCCGCCCCGCCGGTGCCGCCGCCTGAGCGCGGTCCCCATTCCCGGGGCAGGACCGGCGCCATGTGGATCCAGGTGCGCACCATGGACGGCAGCGAGACGCACCGCGTGGACTCGCTCTCCAAGCTCACCAAGGTGGAGGGGCTGCGCCTGCGGATACACGAGGTGTTCGGCGTGGAGCCCCAGCGGCAGCGGCTCTTCTACCGCGGCAAGCAGGTACCGGCGCGGCGGGGCGATTGACAGCCTCGGACCGGCAGCAGCGCGGCGCACGGACACCCCCGCCCGGCCCCGTCCTCCCCCCCGCTCATCTCCCCCTCCAGCTGAGGACAGATATTTTAATTTATTTATTTTTAATTGCGTGGAAATGAGGGGTTTTGCTGCCATCTAGTGATCCCCCGGCTCCCTCCCGCGCTGCTCCTCCCGTGGGCTTGCAAGGAGAGGAGCCAGCTGCAGAGTAGCCTTTATTCTTACTTTCCCTTACTGTTTTCCATCTAATGTGTTGCTCTTCTGCCTTGACATCGCTTTTATGAAGTGTCTGAAAATTACCAGTGATTTTATGGTCTTTAAAGTGCTTAATGTTTTTGAGCCTTGCACATTTCACCGCTCTGAAAGCCATAAAGATCTCATTTTTCTTTGTAAATTGGGATAAGCAACCCATGATTTTGAAGTTCTTCGGCTCTCATGTCAAATTCTCACTAAGTACAGAGCACTTGAGTGTGGCTCAGTGGTGTATTATGTTCTCAATAATACGTTTACAATCGCTGTTGTACGACTGTTTTCTTTCCTGTGAGTTAATAATGTAACTAAATTAACACTGAAGTCAATCAAAACCATTTTAAAATACAGTTGCTATATTCTGCCTAGTCCTATGCTGCTAAACCTTCGTGCAAGGGAAACTCCTGATCTGGTGGTTGGTTGATCAGAGGATTTAATTTCAGAAAAATCAGTGAGATACTGAATTGGCTGGAGATGGACAATTTTTTCTAGTTGCTTTTCTTTCTGTTTTAGGCAGTCTTGAGCTAACTGTACTCTGTAATTAGCAGGTGTGGCTGTAGAACATGGAAATACACCTGGACTAGCCTCAATCTAAGCTCAGGTACCAGTTCTAATATAAAAAGAGGCTTGTAGGATGGTGTAACACCTCTGAAGGGCTGTTGGGTGTAACCCACCTTTCTGTTGGGTTAGATGCATTAATTACCCATTTGTGTTGTAAATCAAGTGATAAGAGGGGATTGGTTCAGGGCAGGTGCCACTTGTCAGCCTTACCCTGAGGTCTGTGCAGACAACCGGGGTAAAAGAAGATTTTCAGGAGAAGCGGTGACTTCTCGGTCAGGATGCACTTGCCTTACAAAGGGAATCCCTCCTCCTGCAGTTCCAGTATTCCTTAGTTCAGGCAGAAACGTTCCCCAGCGTGATCCAGCCTCTCTTAGGCCTTGTTCCCACTGTGCTTTGTCTGGCTTTTGGGATCCCTGGAAACGCTCAGTTTCTTACTCGTGAACATTTTTAAATGGGGTTAGAAAATTAGCTGGTAGTTAAAACCTGCCTCCTTTGTTAGAGGTTTGTCTTCAGTCCCGGGCTCTTCTTTCCGGCTGTGCTTTGAACTCCTGTGGTTTCCTGTCCTGTTCCTGTGCTCTTCCATTTCGGTTTGCACCTGTTGTCACTGGGTCCTGTGCTGGGGTAGTTTTCATGTGTGTGACATTGTCTCTTGGTTAAGAAGAAACAACCAGTTTCTGGTGTGTTCTTACATAGCTCGAGGAGTTTTCATCTCTAAACTAGCAAAATGCTCAGATCTCTTCCTGTGCAGTCAGATTTCCAGGGATTGTTCCATAGCCATTTGATGCCATAAATCAGAATTGGATTATCATACTGATTCCTGTGAAGTGTAAATTTTTGTGGTTTTGCTCTGCTTCCCCCTGATAGAGAACAAAGCTCCAGGGATTGCTTTTTCTGGTGGTTTGGGCTGGAAGGGGATGATCATTTCCTGTATAATTTCTTAGTCAGACCTTAAATATGTGGGGAAGCTTGTCTGAACTTCTGACTGCTCCGTGGGCTCCAGCCTTGCATGTTAACTCTAAAATGATTGTGCTCCTTAGAGCTCTTGAGAGGTTATTGAGGGACCTCTTTCTCCCTCTGCACTTCTCTTTTTGCAGGGACAAGGTCTTGATTTGACTACAAACCGTGCCAGACTTGCATATAACTCTAGATAAACTCTTAAAATTAGAGAGGGTGTGAAATTAGGACACGCTTGGCTACGCTAAAGAGCGATTGGGTAGTTTCAAGTTGAATTGAATCTTTTTTGATTTTACTTTCAATGGAAAAAATGTGTGTTTGCCAGGAGAAGAGTGTGTGATTAACTCTTTCGCTTCTACTTAATGCTACAGTTAATGGAGGTGGTGTAACAATGATCTGGATCACACACAATTAAAATACAAAGACCAGTCTGCATTAGCATTTGGGATGTGTCTGAATTGAGGAAGAAATTATTTCCTTTTGAGTTTGTAGGTAGTGTGGAATTTTCTTTAAATCCTGATGAGAATGTGGGGGATCCGTAGTTGTTTAGTTGATGTTTCTAGGGAATGTGCTGAAAACTTTTCCAGGTCTCATAGAGGCTGGGTAGCAAGTCCAGGGCAGCATGGAAGCCTTGCTCTCGCAGGTTGCGGGGTGATTGAAAAAACAACATTTAAATAGCAGGAATAGGAGAGAAGGAGGGCCCAGTTAGTGGCTGATAAAGGTTTTAAAGCCACGTGGTCGATCTTGGCGGGCAGAGCCAGTCTGAGCACGATGGGTGGTTGGAGTCAGCCCCGATGGAGGCAATAACCAGAGGCAATAACCAGACGGTTTGGTGCTTTCCTTGCAGATGGAAGATGGTCACTCCCTGTTCGATTACAGCGTGGGGCTGAATGATATTGTTCAGCTCCTGGTCAGACAAAGCCCGGCCGTGCTGCCTGCTGGGAGCAAGGAGAAGGACTCGGAGCTCTCGGACACCGACTCCGGCTGCGGCTCCGGCCCCAGCGAGTCCGACAAAAGCTCCCACAACGGGGAGGGTGCCCTGGAGCTGGAGGGACAGCCCAGCACGGCAGCTCAGCCCGACTGGACCGACCCCGGCTTCGGCCTCTACAAGGTGGGTCCTCACAAACGGAGAGCCCTCAGAACTGTGCCTTGCCAGGGGAATTGTTCCTCTGTGGTGGGGAATTGCTGAAAATCTTTCATACCCCAATTGTGTGGGTAGTTCCTTTCTTCCTCTCAAACCCTCCAACAACAAAGACAAAAATACCAACCAACCCGCAAACCAATTAAATGCAACATGCTGTAGGTCAAAATATTTAGTTTTTTTCAGCTAAAACTACAATACATTAATTGATTTTTTAAAAAAAAGCATTCAGATTGTCTGGTTTGATTTTTTTAAACATTTTCCCAATATTTTTGCTTGGAGTCACTACATTTGTCAAAGCTGAAACTTTCTTGAATGAACAAAAGAAAGTCTCAAGCAGCTGTTCAGAATTATTTTACTCCTCTGTTTCAATGGATTTTATTACAGATCTAGCGATGTCTTTGCCAGACTATGAGCAAGACACTTTGAAACTGTTACAGACTAGCCAATAATGGTTTGGGCTTGCTAACAAGGCTGGTTTTACATGTGCTGGTGTAGAATGGATTTATAACCTTACAAATTCAACCTGAGCAGACTGTAGGGCTGCACAACAGGACCAGGAAAGCAGAGGAAATCTTAATTCTTAAGGTGATCAATTAAATATCTTGATAACAGTGCAGTTCTTGAGATGGTTAAATCTTCAAGTAGATTGGAAATGAATGCTTAATTTGCAAATCCCTTTTGGTGAGCTGTACACTTTGTGTAGATCAATGACTTGGTGGATGCTCGGGACACGGATATGGGAGCGTGGTTTGAAGCCCAGGTTGTGAATGTAACCAGGAAAAAACCCACCAGTGAATCAACTGAGAGCTGCACAGATCCTGACCAGCCCACAGCTGTCCCTGAAGAAGATGTAATTTATCATGTGAAATATGAAGAGTGAGTTTTGTTGCCTTCTTGGCCAATAAAGTCATTTGGGTCATGCTGTTGATGAGAAATTTTATTGCAGATATTGCACAAATTAAAACAGAACTGGGCAGTGGCATAGTAATGATGTCATTGAACCCTGGTAACTGTAAGGTTTTACATTTGGAATTCCAGGGGGCTGGAATCTTTTCTTTATGGATACCAGCATTCATGGGAAATGCTGGTGTCCAAGTGTTAAAGGGAGGCAACAGTAGCAAAGTCAGAATGGTTGGTTCTGGCTGTGTCTGTGTGGGAGAAGGAGATTTTATCCTTGTGTTGCTCAGCAAAATCAGCCTGTCTGCATAAAACCTGTTACTCCTCAAAACTGATGTTGAATCTGATTTTTGTTCTCTGTTGCTCCCTTCAAGTTATCCAGAGAATGGGGTGGTGCAGATGAGCTCCAGTAACGTGCGGGCTCGGGCACGGACCATCCTGAAGTGGCACCAGCTGGAGGTGGGGCAGGTGGTGATGGTCAACTACAACCCTGATGAGCCAAAGGAGAGGGGGTTCTGGTATGATGCTGAGATCCTGCAAAAAAGAGAAACAAAAATGACCAGGGAGCTCAATGCAAAGATATTACTTGGGTAAGCAAGTTCCTGACATGGAATAAATGGAATTCCCCAACACTGCCTCAGCTTTCTGAGGTCTGAGTGACTCTGCTGGCAAAGAATGGTGCAACAGAAGTGCTGGGGACACATGAGAAGTGGCCTGTCCTTTTTGGGTGATTAACTTCAGCATGCTGCAGTTCTGATTAGCTTCCACTGAGGAACTGGACACTTTAAGGGATGCTGATCCATGGATTCACTTAATGCTGAAAGGATGCAAAGCCCTGTATTCACCATGAGGCACATTATTGTTTATGTGTTAATTATCCATTAATGGCTTTACAAAAACTGCAGTGTAATATTTTGTGGAGATAGGATGATGTAGAAGGAACTCTCACTTTATAAAGGTGATGAAAAATTATTCCAGTTCTCTCCTGAAGGAGACTCTCAACTTCAGGGAAAAAAGGATATATTTTTTTAAGTTTCAGGTAATTTTGACAGATTTTTCCAGAATATTCCTCCTTTTTCCTCGCACCACAGTGATTTTGACTTTTTAGCTATAAAATATGAGAAGAATTAGTCTGAAATATGTTTGGGGGCAGGGGGAACAATCACTCTAGATGATTGAAATGCTACAAGTGCCTGGATTCTCCCTGAGACAAGATGGGGTTAATGCTAATTGCATGGAAATGAGTTGATTTTTAGTAGCAGAGCAGTCTGATGCATGCACAGCTGTGAACACGAGCTGTGGGATGAAGTCTGATCTCTTTTCTCAACTTCTTCTAGGGAAGCTGGTGATTCCTTGAATGACTGCACAATTATATTAGTGGATGAAATCTATAAAATTGAAGAGCCAGGCACTGCTTCTCCCATCAGTCTTGGTACCCCAAAACGTGAGTCTGATGTGGAGTTCTTGCATGTCTGTCTTACCTTGTGATGTTCTGCCAGTTGCCTCTGTGAGGATCAAAGGATTAAGAGTTCCAAGACACATTTAGTTGTGCCTCCTTTGGCCATTTCCAGTGGATCTTGGCACTTGCTGAGTGTGGTTTCTGTTTGCCCACAGGACAGAGTGGACCTGTGTGTAAAGCCTGCAAGGACAACCCAAACAAGACCTGCAGGGTCTGTGCTTGTCACATCTGTGGAGGGAAGCAGGATCCAGATAAGCAGCTCATGTGTGACGAGTGTGACATGGCCTTCCACATCTACTGCCTCAACCCTCCCCTCAGCAGAATTCCAGATGATGAGGACTGGTAAGTTCTGAGGAGGTTTGTGGGGTGTCACAAGTACATCTAATTAGGAGCACAGAGTGAGGTCTGGGGCTTGAAGCTGCCCTTCAGTGGCCATATTGTGGCTGTATAGGGGTATGTATGTTTTGGGGTTGTTCTTGGTAGAACTGCTTAGCTTTTCTTGAGCTTAATTACAGTAGGTTTTAAGCCAGGTGGCTTGCACACTCCTCTTCCTAGTTTTGGGATCTAGATGCTTAATTCTTGTGCCTGCCTGAGGCCAGGGCTTGGAGCAACCTGGGATAGTGGAAGGTGTCCCTGCCATGGCAGGGGGTGGGACGAGATGAGCTTTAAGGTCCCTTCCCACCCAAACCAGGCTGGGACTCAAAGAGGACCAAATGAGAACCTGATGTTGGGAGGCTTCACTTGTGCAGTGGCTTTTATGGGCCAGTGCGGGCAGGTTCCAGGCTTATCATCAGATCAGGCTGGTTTGAAAATGAGACATGCACAGTGAGAGATGTGGATGGTGAAATACATCTTTCAATAGACACAGAGTTAGTGAAATGCACTGGTTTATTGCCTCTGCCCTGTTTCAACATTTTATACAATAATTTTGTATCATAGCTGTTTCCTGACACATCTGCAGTGCCTGGTGCAAGGACAGGAGCTGTTGTAGGTCAAATTCCTGTATGGAGGTGTTTCCATGTCCTGTCTGGTTTCACATGGGGAAATTGTAACGTAACTCACTATGTTTGCAGGAAATTCTCCTAACTGAAGGCTTTGCTACTTGTTAATTTTCACTGACTTTAGGTATTGCCCTGAATGTCGAAATGATGCAAGTGAGGTGGTTTTAGCAGGAGAGAAATTAAAAGAAAGTAAAAAGAAACAAAAGATGGCATCTGCTAATTCCTCCTCCCGGAGAGACTGGGGAAAGGTCAGTCCAAAGCTGTTTTACTTGGAATTGTATTTGTTCCTTTGGGCTCTTGGCTGATCCTGCTCTCTGCCCAGGGCATGGCATGTGTTGGGCGCACCAAGGAATGCACCATTGTCCCCTCCAACCACTATGGACCAATTCCTGGCATTCCTGTTGGCACCATGTGGAAATTCAGAGTTCAGGTATGAGGCTGAATCCTGGCCTGACCTACTGTGGGGAAGAATGGGAATGATCCAGCTCTTACAAGAAACCTGAAACAGTTAATCTGGAAATGTGTGTGTCACTGGATATGGAAGTGCAGAAGGAAAAGAATTCTGGCTTTGTCTGGATCAAGTGTTCCATAACTAATGCTGCATTGTCTGGGCCCATCAAGTGCTGGTTTATTTTGCTTTAGTGCTCTTTTTGGTAACTCAGAAAACCCAAAGCAAACATATTTGTTTCCAGTAGTTTGTCCTGGAGGTGTGTAGTGTGCTCTGGTAAGGGTGTCTCAAATATCCACTTATATGAAACAGAAGGTTTCTCGTCCTGTTAGAAAGTTGGGGGAGAAAAAAAGCACTGGCCTATCCAGATCTTGTTTGTGAGTACTGAGGGAAAGTTGCTATTACAACCCTTTCAAAACTTTATACAAATATTTAATATCTGTATTATTCTTAAGTACCTGGAGCCTTTTAATAAGCAATTTCAGTAAGAAATAGCCAAAGTTTTAGATTTGCATCACAAACCTTATCTATGTGTTCAATTTGCTGATACAGTCAATGGCTTATTTATTTAGAGGCATTTTTATTTTTCTTCTGTCTGGAGCTGTTTTGAGGATAATGGTGAGAACAGTTTCACCCTGTGATACATGGAAAGCCAATGTGAAATAGCACAGTTAGTTCAGCTCCAAGCCCAGTCCTGTGTGGGGCCTGTTGAGAGCAGTTGCCTTCCAGATCCGTTTTTGTTTTCCAGGTGAGCGAGTCCGGGGTGCACAGGCCCCACGTGGCAGGGATTCATGGCAGGAGCAACGATGGGGCCTATTCCTTGGTGCTGGCAGGAGGATATGAAGATGACATAGTGAGTGGATTCTGATTATTTATGCACAGAACCAAACAAACTTGTTAAAACAAAGGTTCGGCCTTCGTTACTTTTTGCACTCTACATTAAACACTTGCCCATCTTCACTTATTTTCTTCAGAAGAAAATGAGGCAAGGAAAAACTACAGTAATCTGTGACAACCTGAGCCACAGGATCATCTAAACCCAGTTTAATATCCCTATGTCAGCTTTTGGTCCCAGAGTTCTGACTTTTCAAGGTCTCCCTTGCACCCACAGTTTGAACAATCCCATGGGCTGTGCTGCCAGCTGTTCACTTCCAGCAGATCCTGTGCAAGCCCTGGGCTACTCAGGGGTCCTTGCACTGCTCAGGGTTGTGACAAGACATTGTCACCCTGGCCTCCTCTCCTGGCAGCCTGAGGGAGAGCCAGAGACTGGCCCAGTCTGGGAGCTTAAACACAGGAAGCATCTTTCCTTTTTTGAGACTACCCCGCTGGTACACCCTACCTGGTTAAAAGACTGTTCTGCTTTTATTGATTTCTTTTTGTGACTGTGTCAAAACCATCCGTGTTCATTTCAGGATCATGGGAATTCCTTCACATACACAGGGAGTGGAGGGCGAGACCTCTCTGGGAACAAACGCACGGCAGAGCAGTCCTGTGATCAGAAACTCACCAACATGAACAGGTTGGCAACGTTTGTGCTCCATTCTACCCTCAGACCTGGCAGTCTGTCAGCATGAGGAATTGTTTGCATCCAAGGAAGCTGACTAAGTGGAAAAACCGTCAAAATTGGGTCTGGGCTGTGGTTTAGGCTGCAGATCAGTTGCACAATGGGAATGGTCCTTTCCGTGCACTGTACTGGGACAGAACTGTGAGTGGTGTTCGTGTCACATGCAATACTGGCTGAAACTTAGTACAGAGCAGTAAACTGGGGTAGGAGCTCTGCTCTCTTCTGAAGACACTTGCAGTCACTGGTCACCTTGGGAGACCAGACCATTTGTAATTCTGAGCTGTTACTCTTACAGATAAGCCTGGACTGAGTGGAGGAAGTGATCTGGGCTGGTGCATTAGGGTAATGCCAGGAGTAATCAGCTGTTTAAGAAGTGACCCCATCAGGAGGTTCAAGGAGTGCAGAGGTGTCAGTGTTACACAGGTTCCATGGCAGTGCTGGTATTTAAGGCAGATACACTGAACTCTGGCCTCTCTTGCAGAGCCCTGGCTCTGAACTGCAGTGCCCCCATCAACGACAAGCACGGGGCTGAGGCCAAGGACTGGCGGGCGGGGAAGCCGGTGCGGGTGGTCAGGAACGTCAAGGGAGGCAAACACAGCAAGTACGCTCCTGTGGAGGGCAACAGATACGATGGCATTTACAAGGTAAGGAGGGCTGGGATTGGCTGGCTGAGCTAGGAAAAGATGATGTGGTTATGGCCAAGGGGGTTTTTACAGAGTGTGATGGACTTGCTCTGACTTTTTCAGGTTGTGAAATACTGGCCTGAAACAGGGAAGTCTGGGTTTCTAGTGTGGCGTTACCTGCTTAGAAGGGACGATGAAGAACCTGCTCCTTGGACCAAAGAGGGAAAGGACAGGATGAAAAAACTTGGCCTGACAATGCAGGTACTGCCTTGGGGCATCACCTGGACTCCAAACTTGATGGAGATCAGGGATTTTTCTGTTCTTACTGAGGATGATCCTTAGGTAAAAATTGAGACTGAGAGGGACACAAATGCTTCCAGTCTGCTGTGTTGTTTGTTTTTGTACATCAGGAGACTAAAAGGACAAAACTCACTTTTTTTTTTTTGGTATGGAATTTCTATAGGCTGCATTAGTGTTTAGAGCAGGGATCTGTTGCTTAAAATAGATTAAAGCTGCCCCTGGAGCAGGTCTCCAGAGGTCAGTTGGGGACCTGTCTTGGTCTGCAAGTCTGACCTGGTGTGTTTGCATTGGATGCTCTTTGTTTTGTTTCCCTGCAGTATCCTGAAGGATATTTGGAAGCTGTTGCAAACAAAGATAAGGAAAAAGAAAATAATGGAGATGATGAGTTTGATACCCCGGGGAAAGGGAAGAGGAAAAGGAAATCAGCAGGTTTGTGGAGTAGGCAAGTGGAAAGAGAAAGCCTTGGAGGTTTTTGTGTGTTTTACTTGGTTACTCTTTTCTGGTGTTTTCTTGGTTGGCTGTTTAAAAAAAATCTTTGTGTTTTCTTCCAGGTGGGGAGGAGAAACTCGTCACCTCCCCAGCAGGGACTCCAAAGAAAACTAAAGTTGAGCCATACAAACTGACATCCCAGCAGAAGTCTCTTATAAAAAGTGATGAAGCCAACGAAAAACTGTGGAATGAAGTCCTAGAAGCTCTCAAAGATGGACCGGTACATTGGGCTCTTTTCCCCAGAAATAAAGGGACAGCTGTACTTGTGGTGTCCCCAGACACAAACCCTTGGCCAAGTTAAAGAACAGCCTCAGACCTAAAATGATTTTATTTTAGTGTAAACATCCCCAGCAGGTTTAATGGGACTGGTTTTTGCATATTAAGATTTGTTGAAAATCTTTCTATGATCAAAGCAATCCCTTGCATTTAATGGGAGGGGTTTTGGGTTGATTTATGTGTTTTTCAGGGAGTAGTAGCACTCAGTTGATTCAAATGCTCTCTTTGCAGAAATTTCTCAATAAAGTGGAGGAGGCCTTTCTGTGTATTTGCTGTCAGGAGGTCGTGTTCCGGCCGGTCACCACCGTCTGCCAACACAACGTCTGCAAGGTGGGCTGGGCTGGGCTCTGCTGGGCTGGGCTCTGCTGGGCTGGGCCTGGGGCTGGGCCTGGAGCTGCCTCCTTGGTGCTGACAGGGAGGGGGGTTGGTTTGTTTGGAATTTTTTGCCAGGAATTAGTCCTTTAGCATGAGTCAGGTTTAGAGGGACTTTGGAGAAGTCCCTGGAGGGACAGGACACAGGGAATGGCTTCCCAGTGCCAGAGGGCAGGGCTGGATGGGAGATTGGGAAGGAATTGTTCCCTGGGAGGGTGGGCAGGCCCTGGCACAGGGTGCCCAGAGCAGCTGGGGCTGCCCCTGGATCCCTGGCAGTGTCCAAGGCCAGGCTGGACATTGGGGCTGGGAGCAGCCTGGCACAGTGGGAGGTGTCCCTGCCATGGCAGGGGTGGCACTGGATGGGCTTTAAGGTGCTTCCAACCCAAACCATTCTGGAATTCCCTGAGCAGGAATGTCCCCAGCTGGAGTGCAGTGCTCTTGTTCCCTCCTCCTGCCTCGCGCTGCTCGGGGCCTTTCCCAGGAACCTCGGGGCTGTCTCACTGTGTCTGGGCTGTGCCGGATGAGCCAAACTCCCCATCCCTGACCCCTGCTGGCTTCTGTCCCCAGGACTGCCTGGACAGGTCCTTCAAGGCCTCGGTGTTCAGCTGTCCCGCGTGCCGCTACGAGCTGGGCCGCAGCTACAGCATGGAGGTGAACGAGGCCCTGCAGAGCGTCCTCACCCAGCTCTTCCCCGGCTACGGCAGCGGCCGGTGATCCCCCAAAGCACTTCTCCCTCCTTCCTCCCACCCTCCCTCTCCCAAACCTACCCCTGGGCTTAATTTAAAACAAAAAAATGGTAGTCTGTGTTTTCTCCCACGCCCCCCCCCCCCGCCAAACGATTTTAAGTCTTCCTTGTTTTTAAAAAAACTGTTAACTCCAAGGATTATCCTTTTGTATGTTCGTGGATTTTGTTTTTGTTCTCTATGTTGAACTTCGCATTTTTATTTTTTTTTTTTTTATCCCCTCAAACCTGCCATTCATCAGCACAGAATTATTTGTTTCTAATGGACTGAAAGTGCTTCCGGTGAGGCTGCTAATGATGAGGAAAGTTCTCAGAGTGCCCCTGTGCCCCCTTTATTCTTATGTTTTATTCCAAAAATGGCTTGGTTGCTAGAACAATCTTCACTGTCTGGGGATTTGGCCATCAAGGTAGACTTGTGCATCACCTTGGCAGCATTTTGATACTCCATTTGTACAAGATGGTTCCTGGCTTTGTATCACAAGTGGGTTTTTGCTATTTTTTGTAAGAACTGGGTTTTATACATTTCAGAAAAAGCCATTTCCTGCTAATTTTGTATCTCAAAACCAGAAGGCTGCTTGCTTAGAGCCAAGTGGTTGGAGCAATATGAAGTACTACCTCACTGGACTTCTCTTAGGGAAGGATTTGTTCAGCCAGGCGCTGTCCCCTGTCCCGAAATGCCATTGTGGAATCTCCTAAAGCCATTCTTAAGTGCCTTTTGTCCTTTGCTGGAAGACTGGGCTCTGAATCACCATCAGTATCTTTTTTTTTTCATAAGCACTGAATTGTTGTGACTTGCCAGCCGGATTCTTTGGGAACGTGGATCACTGTAGCTGTGTGTGATTAGTGGGGATTTGCAGAGGATCAGGTTTCCTAGTGATAGGTGTATTAGGGAGTTTTTTTTTTTCTTTGTTTCACTGCATTTCTACCTGGAAATGAAAAATAACCAATTCTGGCTTTTTAATGAACCATTTTGTATTGGCCATGCCTCTGAGAAGGCTCCCGTGGTCTCTTTCTAACATTACCAAAGTTTGCAGTTTGATACCTCAGCAAGACAGGGACGTTTTTAATCACACTTGACTGCAGACAGACTGGAACAAATGTGCCTCCTTTTGGTTTCCTCAACTCTTACCCCTTGGAAAGTGATTATGTTAATATGTTAGGGAAAAAAACCCCACAACATTTTATAGGTTTTTTCTGATGAATCTGTCAATTTTTTGTATAATGTGCAAGTTGATGTTCTCAAAATAAATATCTTTTCAAATTAGTTGTCAACTGTTCTCCTTCAATTCTTTTGATCCAAAGTGGGTTTCCAAACCCAGTTCCTTCTGCAGGAATTTGAATTTATGTCCCATTAAGCCAAGCCTTTTATTTTTCTACGGGCTGTGATTTTCATTATGATTTTTCACTGCAAATTTGGAAAATACTCATTTGATATTCTTCGACATAATTGCTACTAGGCACTAGTGAGGGCATATGTAACATTCAGCTTAAAAACTAAAGCTGCCCTAAGCTTTTCATTTAACTTCCATTAGATTTCTACTGCTTCAAAAATCCGAATATCAACTGGCAGTTGGAATTGTTTGTACATTTAATGAATAAACCCCAAAATTATTGCGAGTGCCAAGTCCTGCATCATATTTGAGGTGTTACAGGAACAAGTGTGAGCATCTCCACAAGCCAGAGGAATGAATTCAACCACTGAGGTTTTCACAAATGCAGATGAAGGAAATAAAGTAACATTAAGGTGGTAAAAACAAAAGCTGTGAAATTAAGCGGCAGTAGCACCATCTGCCCTTGTTAAAATAAGTTTATTTTAAGGTCGGGGTTAACATTAAACACTTTCAGATATGCAGATTTCATTGAAAATGTCCTTCCACTTTTTATTCTGTATTGCAATGGGGAGAATTGGGGGTGAGTGAGTCAAAGTGAAGAAGTGTTTTTGCATTTAAATTTAAATAACTGCAGTGACTTCCTTCATTTATTGGCTTAGATGTTATTTGGAACTTGAAAAACAAACTTTGTTTCCTCCATAGGGGCCAATGTGCAGTTCTGTTAGTGGCTTTTTAAAGCAACAATTAGAATTCTTCTGGAAATTAGACACTTTCTGGTGAGATCTGCCAAAATTATCTGTCCCAAATTATAAAGCCTAAACTTCCTGTGCTACAACGCGAGCGGGTTCGGCTGTGGGTACAAAGGAATTGTGCTTCATGCTGGAGATGATTTGCTGGGTGATGTTTCACTTCCCGCTCGCTGCCGGAACGTTGCTGTTGGAAATGTCCGAGGTGGGAATGGTAACAAAGTTTCCTGGGTGAAGACTCGGGAAGGGAATGACAGCAAGAAAACTAACCCAGGAGCCGCTTCTGTTTTGGGAGCGCACAGAATCCAAGGTCTGACGGCGGAATCGAGTGCGAGGTGACAAATGCCCCGATAGCTGCGGCTCCCGGCGGGCTCCCAGGGTGGAATCGCAGCCAGGCTGGGAAGAGAGGCTGGAGCCGGTGCTGGGGCCGGGCGCGGTGCCCTGCAGTGAGCGCAGCGCCCGAGCTGTGCCCGGGCCCCAGCCCCGAGCCCCGCGGGCCGGCTCCCGGCGCTCCCGGGCCGCGCCTCCCGAGGCCCCGTCCCCTTCTCCCGCCCGGGCTCGTAGCTCTGCCTCGGCCGCGGCTCCGCCTCGGGGGCTGCGGGGATGGCGATCGATGGTTCCCCGGGACCCGCCGGTCATTGCCGTGCCCCGGTCACTGCCGTGCCCCCCCCGGTCATTGCCGTCCCCCCGGTCCCGCTGTCCCTCCGGTCATTGCCGTGATCCCCCGGTCATTGCCGTGCCCCGGTCACTGCCGTCCCCCCGGTCACTGCTGTCCCCCCGGCCCCGCTGTCCCCCCGGTCACTGCCGTCCCCCCAGTCTCGCTGTCCCCCCGGTCACTGCCGTGCCCCCGGTCCCGCCGTCCCTCCGGTCATTGCCGTCCCCCTGGTCACTGCCGTGCCCCCCGGCCCCGCTGTCCCCCCGGTCATTGCCGTCCCCCTGGTCACTGCCGTGCCCCCCGGCCCCGCTGTCCCCCCGGTCATTGCCGTGCCCCCGGTCCCGCTGTCCCCCCGGTCACTGCCGTCCCCCCGGTCTCGCTGTCCCCCCGGTCACTGCCGTGCCCCCGGTCCCGCTGTCCCCCCGGTCCCGCTGTCCCCCCGGTCACTGCCGTCCCCCCGGTCCCGCTGTCCCCCCGGTCACTGCCGTGCCCCCGGTCCCGCTGTCCCCCCGGTCACTGCCGTCCCCCCGGTCATTGCCGTCCCCCCGGTCCCGCTGTCCCCCCGGTCACTGCCGTGCCCCCGGTCCCGCTGTCCCTCCGGTCCCTGCCGTGCCCCGCCCGGCCGCGCGGGGGCGCGCGCGCTCCCCGCTCCCCCATTGGCGCAGCGCGGCCGCAGCGCCCCCGCCCCGCGCTGTGCGGCTCCTCACGTCCTCACCGCCCCGCCCCGCGCCCGACGGGCACCGCGTGCCGCCAATCAGCGCTCGCCCGGTTCCCGCCTCGCCCAATGGCGGCTGGGGGCGGGCCGCCGGTAGCCAACGGCCCCGTGCGATTGGCGGAAAGCGCCTGAGCGACGGGAGCGCTCCCTGCTGCCCCGCCCGTCGGTGGGCGGGCCGCCGCTCGGCGCCACCGGCCAATCGGCGCCCGCGCTCGCCTTGTTGTTCGGCGAGCGGCCCCACCATTGGCTGGACCTGCCGTCCGTCACCGCCGGCGCGGCCAATGGGCGCGAGGGCGTTGCCGCGCGCGGCCAATGGGCGCGGCGGGGAGGCGGGCGCAGGTGGTGGCCGCGGGGCGCTGCGCTCGCCTGGGCGCCCCCCCCCCCTTCGCTGCGCCCCCCGCGCCGCCGAGGGCCCCGCGCGCAGGTACGGCCGGCCCCGCGCCCCCGCCGCCCCCGCGCCCCCGCCGCCCCCGGCCCGGCCCCGAGCGGCCCCCGCGCCGCCCCCGCAGCCCCGCAGCCCCGCACCGCGGCCCCCGCGGGGCGCCCGGCCCGCTCCCGCCGCCCCTCCCGGCCCGAGCCCCTTCCCCGCCGCTCCCCGGCTCGGCCCCGGCGCTGCCGCTCCCTTCTGGCCCCGCCGGCCGCAGCCTCTGCGCGGCCTCCCCCGCAGGCCGGGCTCGGGACGGGCCCGGCACCCCCGGCGCCGCCGCGCTTTGTGTGGGTGGGACCCCCCGAGTCCCCGGGCCCGCTCGGGGTGTGCGGTGCGAGGGGCGGCCCGGGGCTCCCCCGTCCCCCCGCGCCCCGGGGCTGCCGGCGGTGATTCACCGCCATCGCGGGGATTTGGGCCATAAACGTGGATAAATGGCGATTCCGGGGGTTCGGCTCGGGGCCGTGGGTTGGGGGCGAGCAAAAGCTGCCGCTGGGTCCGTGATTCGGTGCGGACGCTCCGTGCTGGGAAAACCGGGGGCAGGAACGTGACACCGGCGTGGGGTTCAGCTCTTTTATCTCTATTTTCCTCCTCCGGAGACTGTCAAAGTCTGAGGCCAAACCGAAGCTCTTTTCTTCTGTTTTTCTTTCTTGAAATTCCTGTATTACTTGTACATGTGTGTGGTATTATTGGCATGAGCGGGACCCCCCCGGGCAGGGGGAACGGGGCTGCCCAGCCCCGAAACGCTCGAGAGCTGCAGAATTTGTGTGTCCGGTCACGCTTTGGTGACTTCCCCGGGTTCCAGCTGCTCTTGTTTGCAGAAACAGATAGGAGATGGATGGGATGTGGTGGAAGGGGAACTTTTCAGAAACCCTTCCTGAGGGTCTGCAGAGGGGCAGGGGCTGAGCTCTGCTCTGGGACAGGGACAGGACCCAGGGAACGGCTGGAGCTGTGTCAGGGGGTTGGGATGGATCTCAGGGAAAGGTTCTTCCCCAGAGGCTGCTGGGCACTGCCCAGGCTCCCCAGGGAATGGTCCCGGCCCCGAGGCTGCCAGAGCTGCAGGAGCGTTTGGACAGCGCTCGCAGGGATGCCCAGGGTGGGGTTGTTGGGGTGTCTGTGCAGGGCCAGGGGCTGGACTGGATCATTCCTGTGGGTCCCTCCCAGCTCAGGACATTCTGTGATTCATCCAAAGGTGGTTCTTGGCTTTCCTGGAGTTCTGGGTTTTGAAGCTGCTTAGGAGCCGGGGCTGTTGCAGAAAGGCTGCTTTGGACACCTTGGTATTGAAGAATTTGAAAGTCACCGATGAGGTTCAGCTTTATGTGTGCTCCTTCTGTATTTTAATAAAGCTGCTGCAGGGACTGGGCCCTGCTGGGCACTCACAGGGGCTGTGCTGCTCTTCTGGCCTGGGACATTGGTTTTTTGCTCTATAACTCGTTTGTGCTGGGCCAGTGTAAATCTGTGTTATATCAAGCTTGACCCTCCCAAAATTAAGTTTCCTTTAACCAAAAATAGTTCATTTTAAGGAGCTCTGTCCATCTGAAACCTAATAGCATTTCACCGACAACATTGCTTCTTTCCTGGGAACTTTCGGTTTTTTCTCATCTGTTTCCTTTTCTGGATTCATTGAAATTCACAGACTCGGGGAAACCTTAAGCCTAGAATTGCAAACTTACAGTTACACTTCAGCAATTACATCAAGTAACTGTTGGCGGGCCCAGTAATTGCTCTGTGACAGCAAGTTCCCAATTCTTGGGTTTCCCTGTAACAAGAGCAGGAAGTTGGGGCAGGTTGACCTACTCCTGCAGTGCCAAAAGGAATCCTAAAGGAATCCAGGGCTGTTCCTGTCTCATTGGAGACGGGAGTTCCTCCCATGCAAAGGAGATGTAGGTGGATGTAAAGTGATTCCTTGTTCCAGAGCTAATGTTCATGGATAAAACACTCACTGGAGCATCTTTTGACAGGAAAATTCTGTCTAACACTCCGTGGGGGATTGTTCTTTCTCCTTTTTATGCTGATTGGAAAGAGATAATTCCCTTAACTGGTCCAGTGGGACCAGAATATATATGGTCCTATATAAAAAAATTATGTATAAAATATATACTATATATACAAAAGGACATAAAAATATTTCTATACATATATAAAATATATAAAAGGAGTCAGATTTGTCAGTAAGTCAGAACACTTTGGTAAAGACCCAAAGTACACAGGTCTGATGTTCCAAGTTTGGCTTTAGGGTGAACATGGGCTTTTATAGGTAAAACCTTACACACATGAGGGGTTTTGATGGGAAGCCAACAGCAAAATTCACTTTCAGGGGAAATCCCACCCATTTCCTTTAGATAATCCTGGTTACTGGTCCATGGGAAGTACTCACCTGTTAACCTGAGCTGTGGGCACAGTGATGCTCTCACAGGAGTTGAGGTGAGAACTGTTTCCAGTTATTCACCAGAGAAAGATTTAACAGATAAAGTGAGAGTTCCCAGCTCTGTAGGTGTTTTAGATCACCCAAAATACAGGCAGCTCCTGAAAACTTTGAGCTATTTCCATATAAAAGGTCACAAGAAATTTGATTCAAGTTGGGAAAACCAGTTTGGCCAGCCCTGCTGGAAAGGCACTGTGGGGATTTTACATTTATGCAGAGTTGTTTTATTTCCTCCTGGGATGTCCAGCTGCACTACAGCAAACAACGTCGGCATCAGGAGGCTCTGATTCACCTTGTGAGTTTCAATCTCATTTTTGAGAGCAGGGAATTCACCTGAGAGCAGAAATAATCACTGTGAGCTGCAGGCTGAGCCACCCAGGCAGCGGGGAGGGAAAGCTCTTGGCAGTCAGGAGAAACTTGGCGTTCCTTAATTAATTCTGGGCAGTACAGGAGGACTCGGGACTGGTGATTTCCCCCCCTTCCTGACTCACTTCAGCGTTCAGGGTGTGCTGGGGAAGGGTTTGCAGTGCCTGTGCTGCTCCGCTTTCCTTCGCTGGAGCATCTGCTAATAGCAAAGATGGATGACAGCTAAATATGTCACCACAAGTGAGGGATTTGCTTAATGGATTTGGATGCCACTGGGATCCTCCGGGGCTGCACAAGGCGCTGCTGGAAATAATTATTTGTCATCTGGTAAAGAATTCAAGAGGGTTTGTCCGTTTGCAGTAGCAGCTGAAATCCTGGAGTACTGCAAAATGTTGGCAGAAATCCTCTCATTTCACACAGGTTGGGGGATATTAATGTCTTACCACTGGATGAGAAAGGTGCTTTTCCATTTTCAGTGTTCTCCACTAAACTGATCACTGCTTAATAAGATTTCCTCTTTTTAACCTTTTTTTGGGACCAAATATGTTCTGTCTTGTCACAGCTTAGGGATAGAGTCATTTACTACCGTGGCTTAATTAAGGTACTTATTTTCATTTATATTTTCATGGAGTAAATAATTCTCCTTTATAAATGAGAGAGTTCCTCAATCATATTCTTACTGGATTACACAGGAGAACACATTTCTATTCTGCCCTTCCTCGGTCTGTGTGTGCCTCACTCATGGCAGCAGTGACCCAAAGCTTCATTATTTTTATATTTCTTTGCTGTTTCATAGGGCTCACAAACAAGCCACAATTCCCAGATTCTTGAAGAATATAGGATTGCCCTTTTGTTCCCTAAATCTGTTAGAAATCCTGCATTTGAATGTGGCCCAAGAAATGCATGTTGGAAGTTGGGGGGGGGGGGGGGGTTAAGTGATTTCTGAGGTTTTCTGCTATTTCTTCACGATTTTGGATACACCCCCAGGGCAATTGGGAGGCCTTTGGTGAGTTTTTTGGTGCAGATAAGAAGTTTTTATGAAGTTTCCCATATTTGATCTCCGTTCTGTTGGCAGAACGAGCAGCACATCTTTGCCTGGGAGGGGTGTGTCAGGTTTGGAGCTGCACCTTCCGGAGAGACCTGGCTAAAACGGAGCTCGGAGAGATCCAAATTGTCTCATTTCACCGTGAAGGTTTGGGTTTGATTTAGGTTTTAAACTGTCACTCCTTGAGTTGCAGTTTGGGCTGAGAGGTGTGAAATGGGTGTGAGCTGGCAGAAGCCGGGGGGTTCCCCGCTCTGTGCAGAGCAGGGGCTGAGGTTCCCCCGGGAGCTGCGGGAGCCGGGCCGGGCTCCCCGAGCTGCTCGGCGGCGATTCCCTGGTGCTGGATGTGCCGGGAGCCGGAATGTGGGTCAGTGTGTCACACCCAGCCCGGGCACCACCTCGGGCACAAAAGCAGCCAAGGGCTTCGTTTTATATTGGCAGGATAGTCAAAAACGCCTCAGACAACCCAATTTGTTGAAATGTTTTGTTATAAAAATCTAGAGGAGCTTAGAGAAGTTGGGCAAGTTACTGAGAACTCCAGGCTTGTCGTTCTGGCAGGGTTGTGGAAGGAAAACTGGGAATTAGTACTCATTAAGGTATTAATCTGATGCAGGAATTACCTTTTGGGCAAAGCACTGCAGTAGTCGAGGTTCCTGATTGCTTTGCAAGCTTTCTGATGTTCTTTCCCCTAAGAATAAGAGACTATGGGCTGCTTTATTTTAACATTTGCAGTGCTGCTGCCTTGGATTGACGTGCCATGGGTTAAAACTTGGAATTCTTGTTCAGATTCAACAGGCTCAGTCCGAATGAGGTGCCTTTTAAAATGCTTATTTCTGAAGTTGTTTCTGAAATACTCCTAAAGCCTTGCAGTAAATCCAGTGAAGATAATAAAATGCAGCAGAGATAACTCGTGCCGTGCAGCAAACTGAGGTTCCTGCAGTCCTGGGTAAAACTGGGCCCCAGCAGTGTTTTGTGAGCTGATTTGTGTGGTTTTAGGGTGAGTTTATCTTGCCTGTTCAGTAAAACTTTTGAGTTTTTGAGGTTCTGATCTGGATTTAGTCAGAAATAACCATTACATGCTAACTACCTTGCCTCAGGCAATAATAAACTGTTTTAAAGTCATCCAGATTTATTGCTCTTAAATGTAACCACCTTTTTTTTTTTTTTGCTTTTAAATACTGTTTGTGACTAAATAATTTTGCTGTTAGAGAAATGTGTGAGTAACTGTGCACTTCTGCAGCAAAGAGGGTGTTTTGAGGGAAAATTTTATTTTCCTTTAATGAGCTACATATGCTGCTTGATTTCAAGTACAGGAGGATCTGGAATTGCGGAGGAGCCTTGTGGAGTGTAAAATTTAATAGAAAATAACTCTCAATTTATCAAATCCCAAGCACTGTAGATCTTCATCCCTGTGCAGGATGGGAATGTTGTCTCTGTTCCTCTTTCCCAAGTATTTCCTCTGTTATGTTTACTTAGCCTTTATGGAGGATATGCAGATCTCAAAGCAATTTGAATGTTAAAAATGATATGAATTGAGTATATAAATATTTTGGGGGAAAAGGTGTTAAGTTTAAATCCTTGCTGTAATTGTACAGTTGTTTAAAACTGGGCTGAACAACACCAAACTTCAAGCTTGAAAGTTTACACTTTGTTTGTCTAAATGCTGGAATCTGATTCTTGGGAATAGAGGGGAAGGAAGGAAAGTTGTCTCAGATATCCTTACACCACATAACCATGATAGTTTTAATATATATATAAATATTATAGCTTTTAGTAGTCTATCTTATACACAGACCTGATGTCTTGCAGAAGTTTGTCTTTGATTCTGCTAAGAAGCTTTGGACAGAGCCTGGTCCGTGAGAATTGATGGAAATCAGAGTAATTTGTTGGCTTAGTGAGAAAGGAAGTAGATGGAAATAGAAGAATCTGCCCTCTGTGTTCCAGCCTAATTCATCAGAAAATGCCATTTCAGATAAACACATGAGGTTTCCATTAATATTTGTGTGCAGGACTTAGCAGTTAAATAATGAGTTAAGAGAAAGTTTAAAGGAGTTTTTCATGAGCAGCGTTCTCATTATTGTTGGGGAAATGCCTCAAATCCTAAGTGAGGCAGGAGAAGTTAATCCAGGCACACTTAAAATCTGCATTTTGTCGGTTTGATTTTGTGCCTCGGATGTCTGACACTTGGAGGCTGTGCCTGGGCTGGTGGCTCTGCCCCATCTCCCTGCAAGTCCTGCCCCTCAAGCCCAGCCCTGCAGCCGGAGCCGTCCCGGATCTCGTGGTTCCGTGGCACCACAGTCGATCCCTGGGCACAGCAGAGGAACAAACGGCCACGGGTGGGAGCTCAGTCCCCATCCAAGTCTGTGCTGCTGGGAGATTTCCTCCTGCTTCCCGCTGTGGCCGGAGCTTTGTTTATCCCGTGGAATTTCGGGGTCGGGGTTCTGCTCCCCTCAGCAGGGTGTGGTACCCGTGCCAGCCTGTGCCCACTCCCGTGCAGCCTCACCGGGGTGCCCAGAGCTGGCAGCAGCTTGCAGGGATGGGAGAGCATTTCTGTGGGTCTTTGTGGCCCTTTCCAGCACAGCCCAAGGGAAATCCTGTGGGGTGTTGTTGATTCAGGAGTGGGTTTGTTCCACGTCATGCACAGGGTAGCAGGTTCTTCTTCATCACCAGGGTACAACTTTACCCTGAGACCTGGTGCCTCCTTCAGAGGGCTCTGCAGGAACTTGTGTTCTGGTCTGTGGAGAAATTGAGAATTAACTTTGTTTAGCAAGATCAGAGATGGTTTTCTGATGTTGCTGTGTGAACAAAGCACACGCTGTGCCCTCAGTGCTGCCCTGTGTCGCTGCTCCAGCCCGGATCGATGCCGGAGCATTCGCGGCCAACCAGCAGCACCAGTTTGCTGCTGGCTGCCCTGGGAGTGGGGCAGGACTGGGCCCCAGTGCTGCTGCCTAAAGCCACGTTAGTTTCCACTGACAGGCACTATTTTAGTCAAAGTCACCCCTGGCTGACAAGTGCAGGAGAATGAGCTGGCATTATCCTCTCTGCCGACATCAATAGTGGGGCAGCAGCAGGGAACTGCTTGGAAGTCCCAAGCCTTTTCCTGGAAGAAGGATTCCCAGTCCTGTAAGTCCTTTAGCAAGCTCGAGTCATTGATCTCAGCTGGGTGTCTTGGACTTTTTCTCTGCTGTACAAAGGTTTCAGTCAACAGGTGCAGGATTTCAGTCGCAAAAGTGTCTTGGTTCACATCAGTTTTGGAAGGGAAAAGTCTCATGTAAAAGTCATTGAAATTAAAACTCAGTTCTTTGTGTGCACCGAGATCATGCCTCTGGAGACAAGTTTTAGTGCTTCCTCACAATGGTTGAAAATTAGAAGGTTTTCATAATATTTCAGGTTGTTACTCTCTTACAAAGAAACAGAATGTATCCAGCTGAGAAAAATACCTTCACTCTTCTTTTCAGGAGCTAATGGGGGCTCTGACTGCAGAATCCTCCTTTTCAGTATTGAGAGAAGGGTTTGTTCCCGTCTCGCCCTCACCCGCAGCACTGCTGGGGCTGAAAGGGGCTCTCAGTGTTCTCAGAATAGTCGGATTCTGCTGTGGAATCTCTCAGTGGTGCTGAGAGCTCGTTAGGGCGCTGTTTAATTGAGGCCATCTCCTGAAAACCCCACGTGAAGCTGCAGTCGCAGCCCTGGGCTTGTCCCGCTGCCTTGGCCTCGTGTCCCGTGTGATCCCGGGAGCTGGGGTGGAGGTGACACTGAATCCTGGCACTGCTTTTCCAAAACACATCAGTGCTACCACGTGGGAAGCACTTGGGAAAGAAATTCTTTTCTCCCCAAGCTTTCCCTGTGGCCTGGGTGTTTCCAGCTCCCGGGGCCGGTGGGGGAAGCTCCTGTGTCTCACTGAGGTCGTGGAACTGACTCTCCCTTCCATGAGCTTCATGGCCATTTTATTGTAATAGCTTAATTAGTTTGATGAGCTAAATGTACATTATCTAGGGTAGGTGTTGAAATGTTCTTTAGATGGGATTGAACATGGAAAAATCTTGTGCTTTGCTGTCTCTGCACTGCAGAATTCCAGAGTGCCAGGTGATGCCGCTTGTATTGAGGCAGTAGACCTTTTAATTAATTAATTAAGCTTTGCAGGAAGCAGTTTTGCCCTTTAATTAATTGATTAAGCTTTGCATGAAGTAGTTTTTGATCTCCCTTTCTTACTGGAGCACGTATTTTGACTCTTTGCTTCGAGTTTATTGACTAAAAACTGGAATTCTGTGAGATAATCTTGAGGAAAAGATGGGATAAAGCCTGGCTTTGACTGTTTGTTTTTCCCCCTGGTTGTGGGCAAAGCTGCAAATCCTGGGAAGGCCTCTCTGGAGCAGATGGTGCTGGCACGGCTCCTCCTCAGGACGGAATTCAGGCGCCTTTCCTGAGCCAGCTCCTCCCGAGGAGCCTGGTGGGGCTTCCCGCTCCCCTCGGCTCCTGTGGCATTTCCAGACCCTGCTTAAAAATAGCTCGAGTATTCCCGGGAAGATTGTATCGGAGCAGGGGTTTGGGGATGGCTTCTCTCCGTGTCCCACTTCTCCAGCAGCCACCTTTTCTCCCTGCTCAGCTCCATTTTCCTGGGGATCCGCATTTGTCTTTGGTGGTTTGCAAGAAACCTCTGGCAGATGGGTCCCCAGCTCCCGTGGTTCATCCCAGGGGTTGGAGATGCTGTTTTCTTTTTGTATTCCTGCAAAACAGTTGTGTAGGAAATTGCTCCCGTGGGCATGGATCAATCTGCTGCTTCTCCTGAAGTGCTGACCCTGAAAGAGCAATTTTTGTTCTCAAAAGGCAGTTTTTGTTCCTTGTTTGGCAAGGTTGGGAATCTCCTTGGGCAGGGCCACCCTGAAGATGGAGGGGTTGGTTAAAGGGCCCTTTTGTTTCCAAACAGCAACAATTTCTGTTGGGAATTGGAAATACCTGTTGGGGTGAAGGGAGTGAAATGGTATTTTTCTCCCTCAATTGGTTTTGCTTTGGGATTTCCTGCAATACTGGGATTCCTAATTTGTTTTATTCTGGACGGGGCTCTGCATCTCTGGCTCCTGTCTTGAGAAGGGCTTTTCTGACTGCGATTTTATGCATAAAATTCCTTTAAAGACTCCTTGGGGAAGGGCTTAAGACTTGCAGATCCTTGTTTTGAAACAAATTTACATAGAAGTTACTCTGTAAAATTCTGATGTTTTCTGGTTTCTAAGATTTCACTCAAAACTGTTCATGTGCCTTTGAAATGAAAAGTTTCACCCAGTTAAAACTAAACGTTGGTGCCCTGGGTGTGGAATCTGTCCACATTAGTGCGCGATGCTGGCTTTAATTCCAGAAGCTGGGAGCACTTGCTGTCTCTGGAGCGAGTTCTGTGCCACACTCACCCATCCAAACACAGATCTGGGAGCGCTCCCTGTTTTTATTTTGTGTTTTCCTAGCACTGCGAGTACTTCTCGGAGCATCTGGAATACCGCTTGGCTAGTTTGAAATCGGTTTAAGTGCGCAATTGCTTTGCTTGGCTTTAAAAGCCAGGCGTTTCCCAGCGCCGCTGCGGTTCCTCCTCCCGCAGCCCAGCACTGCCATCTCGTGAGCGCTCGGGATGCGGGAGCCGCTGCCGCCGCTCCGACGCGGAGAACGCCCTCGTGGCGATATTTGCAACTGAAACGCCACCAAAACATTTTATTTCCCTTACAGATTTCCAGCATAACCTTAAAGAAGGCCATTTTAAAAAAAAATGGTGATTTCATCCTGAGTTGTTTGAGAGTTTGTTTTGGGTGTTTTGGAGTTGCGCATCTTATTTGCAGGGTGGCAAGTTCTGCACGCTGACAGTGCTGAAGGTGGTGAGAAGTTGTTATTTTTGTGACACCATCCTGATGAGGCACCACTTTCTGTGCTGAACTGGGGGAAGATGTTAAGCCCATGGTCTATATTTGGCCCCTCTCTGAGCTCTCAGGTGATTCTGGTATCAGGAGTTCCTGACTAAATGGATTTTTGGTCAGAAGCTCCTCATCTCCATGTTAGAGGGTGGTTCTTACAAATCCCTCCTTGCTGGAGTAGAGGGAGAAAATGAAAAATCTCTCCAGGCTTTCTGTGGAACTCATTAAAGTTGGGAGTTAAAAAAGCAAAGGTTTTAACCAGTGTCTTTTTCTGCCCCTTTTCCTCCTGTGTCCCTCTGTTTCCCCTCTCCAGCCGCCGGACTGGAACTATGGGGTCGGAAAACCCGAGCCCGCAGAACCCTGGCTGCAAGATCATGACCTTCCGGCCCACGCTGGAGGAGTTCCGTGACTTCGGCAAGTTCATCGCCTACATGGAGTCGCAGGGAGCCCACCGGGCAGGGCTGGCCAAGGTGAGGAGTCTGCTCAGGGAGGGGGAGCTGCCTTCCCCAGGGCCGCAGATCCTGCCACGCGGGAGCCGTTTGGATTCGTGGAGTTGAGCACAAAGGAGGATGGTACCTGGAATCTCTGTTTTGGTTGTGGAGAGAGGAAAAGAGAGGAGTTACAGGGCTTTTGTAGAGCCATGGAATGTTCTGAGTTGGGAGGGACCCACAGGATCATCCAGTCCAGCTCCTGGCCCTGCCCAGACACCCCAACAATCCCACCCTGTCCCGGAATGGTGTCCAAAGGCTCCTGGAGCTCTGGCAGACTTGGGGCCATGCCCATTCCCTGGGGAGCCTGGGCAGTGCCCAGCACCCTCTGGTTATGAGAACTTTTCGTGTGAAGCATCTAAATTCCAGTACCTGACATAGAACTGCTTGGACAAATCCAGGACTAAGTGATTAGAAGGGGTATTTCTGTGGCCATGTCACCACAGGCTGATGAGATCATTTGTTCTGACAGGGAGTTGTTAGGAGTGATATTTAGCTGGACTTAATAAAGCACAGCGGAGAAATAAAGCTGTTAGGCATGAAATAATTCTTATTTCTTCTAAAACATAGGTCAATTACTGGGTTTATTGCTGCTCTAAAGAGAGCTGGCTATTGATGAAGAGCTCTCTGTGGAATGTTTCCTTGTCCACTCAAGTGTACAAGCAATTACCTTCCAGGACTCTGCTAGGGAGATTATTTTAATAAAGCTTGTTGCTGACTTCCAGGTGTTGTAAAGAAATTGCTTTACTTGTCGGATTAATCTGAGCATTCCGGGTCAGTTTTGTGTCTCTCTTGCAGCTGCAGTTCAGAGCCCTGGGAGGGAGGTTGAGCCCATCCTGCCCTGGAGGAGCCCTGCCCACCAAAATCCACAGCTCGGCCCGCAGTTTCTGTAACAAGTGCCATGTTTGTTGTTCTCCCCCGCACTCCCAGGTGATTCCCCCCAAGGAGTGGAAGCCCCGGCGGACGTACGATGACATCGATGACATGGTGATCCCAGCCCCCATCCAGCAGGTGGTCACGGGGCAGTCGGGGCTCTTCACCCAGTACAACATCCAGAAGAAGCCCATGACCGTGGGCGAGTACCGGCGCCTGGCCAACAGCGAGAAGTGCGTGGGTGGAAGGGCTGTGCTTCAAACTGGGCATGGGGCAGTTCACGGGAAGCTTTTCTTTGCAGAAACGAGCTGACAAGGAAATGCAGCCGTGTTAAATGGGAAGCATTTTTGGGGGAAACTGCTTTTTCTTGAGTCTCAAGCAAGTTTGTAACTTGGTGGGTTTTGGTGTACCTCGGATCTTTTTCTGGGAGTTGGTGTAGAAAGGTTGTTCAAGTATTTGGCTGAGAATCTTCCTGAAAAGAATGGCTTGGGACCAAAAAAAGGATCTCTTGGCTGTTCTGGAAAAGGTGTTCCATGGCTGGGGTAGAAATACAAATGCCTTGGAGTGCTTGGGCTGATCCTGGGGACTCTGCAGAGCACTTCAGCCAGCTGGGATGTGCCAACTGCAGTTGCATCCTGTTTCCAGAGTCGGGAGTTTCCCAGAGTTCCGGAGTACCCTGGGTTTTAATCGGTACTGAGATTATGCAGTCGTGGCTTTAAGCTGAAGAAGGGTGGATTTAAATGGTGTATTTAAAAGGTGTCCCTGCCTGTGGCAGGGGGTGGGACTGGGTGAACTTTGAGGTCCCTTCCAACCCAAACCACTCCATAATCAGCTTTGGAGTTTTTCTGGCACCTGAGAGCTCCAGCTGCCCTCAGCTCCCTGTGGGATAAGATCACCTCACGTTTCCGTGGGATGGAGATGTGGTGCTGCACATCCTGTCTGTCAGCCTGCCCCGAGAGGGTTTGTGGAGAGGTGGAAAAGGCAGCAAATTCTATGAATTAAAGATGAAATTCACCCTCAGCACCTACTGGGGGGGGCCTGCTCTGACACCCCAGCTGCTGTCAGTGGTGGTGTGTGCTGGGGGTTCTCAGGACTCCTCACATCCCTGTGTTCCTGGCAGGTACTGCACCCCTCGCCACCAGGATTTTGAAGACCTGGAGCGCAAGTACTGGAAGAATCTCACATTTGTGTCTCCCATTTATGGGGCTGATATCAGTGGCTCCCTGTATGATGCAGTAAGTGCAATGCTTCTCCTTTGTTTATTTTAGACATGGACTCTTTGTTGCACTGTTCTCA
This sequence comes from Aphelocoma coerulescens, assembly GCF_041296385.1. Classification (NCBI taxonomy): domain Eukaryota; kingdom Metazoa; phylum Chordata; class Aves; order Passeriformes; family Corvidae; genus Aphelocoma; species Aphelocoma coerulescens. The sequence continues at coordinate 4,615,136 of NC_091041.1, read as the reverse complement.
TTAAGGAGCAGTAATTCAGAGTTTCACTGATGTAGCCACCCTAGAAATACCCCAATACCTTTGTTTTTTTCTCCTCATTACAAAACTGGGACTAAACTTCCCCTGAGATTCAGGATGTCAATGGAAACTGTGAAAAGCTGACTTTTAGTAGAAAAATAAGGAGAAGTGTGATTTAAACAAATTCTTATTAAGTCTGTGGCAAAAAATTGTCTATATCTTGGGCTTTGTTTCTTTTATAAGGGATTAAAATAGAGATTTCTGCTGAAGCTCCTTAGAAAGCCAGAAAAAAGCAGCATTTCAAGGAAGTGGTGCTTTATCAGAATTATTTTTTGATTCTTAACATAAATAAATTATTTGCATTTGGATTTTAAATTATTTGCATTTGGATTTTTTCTTTGTAGGCAGCTCCATTAGGATACAATGCACACTGTGTACACTGTACACTGAATTATTTTACAATTCAAGTTGTTTAAGCTTTTCCTTGGTGAAATTTCATCCTCTGCTTCAAGTAATTCTGTAAATGATAAAGGTTTCTCTCTTCTTACTCTTTTTAGGCAGATAATTTAAATCTCTTCCTCTGTAGTTTTCTTTTGAGTGGAAAGTGGCCTTCTTTGGCGTGATGTCTGATTGTGTGTGAATGTACAAGTGTCTTTATTATCTGTGTGGTTTAATATGGGATTAATTAGAATAAGCAGAGCTATCTGAGGTCCTCGGAGCCATGGACATCACAGGGATCCAGAGGATTTGGTGCTTGGATGGGAGCATCACATCCTTTCTGTGCTGTGATCAGTGGTGGGACACAACCAGGCACAAGCACAACTGTTCTCCAGATGGTTTCCCTGTTTTTACCTGAGCTGAGGTAGAAGATTCTGCCCCTTTGGCCACATTGAGGTGGTTCTGATCAGGGGAAGAGCATCTGAGAGAAGGGTGTTTTACCCCAAGTTTATGCTGTGTTCATTACCAGAACAGTTAATTAATGGTGGGGTATTGCACAGTGCAAGAGCCTCATCAGAGTGCTGGAGCTCCCTCGTGCTTGTGGTCAGAGAGGAGAATTAAATAAACCTTTCTGGAAGCAGAAAGGTGTTAAATTAATGCAGGTTACACCATTATCTCCACACTCCAAGGCACTGAGAGGGAGCTGTGGGCTGTGGTTGTTCTGCCATTTCCCAGCACAAACCATTTCTGTTGGGTTCCAGGACGTGGATGAATGGAACATTGGAAATCTGAACACCCTCCTGGACATGGTGGAGCACGAGTGTGGCATCATCATAGAGGGTGTGAACACTCCCTACCTCTACTTCGGGATGTGGAAGACAACTTTTGCTTGGCATACAGAGGACATGGATCTTTACAGCATCAACTACTTGCATTTTGGGGAGCCCAAATCCTGGTAAGTGAGGGCTCTTGCACACCACTAAAACACCCTTTCCACAGCTACCAAATTCCATCAGGTTTACCTAATCTCTCAATTCCCATTTTTTCTCTCCTCTCCTATTCTACATTTAAAAGCAATTTCACTTTCTTTCATGCTGGCTTGCTCAGAGGCCTAATTCCTGACTTTCTGTAGGATTAGGGAGACTTGTTGACATCACGATTAAAACCAGATTTCAACACTTGGGGATTTTTGCAATCTAATGCACAGGAGAGCAAATGGGGATGGGAATGTGTGGATGCTTCAGAGGCACTGTAATAGTGAAACACTGTTGTTCTTGCACTGTGCTCTAGGCAGGAAACATCTGTTACTTTCAGATTTCCATTATTTAAATACATAAATATGTTCACAGCTCCAGGGACAAGTTAAGTTAAAAGGTTACTTTTCCATGGTCATTTTTTGGCCTGATGGTAAAGCATTTTTCAACACTGTTGATGCATAGACTGGTTGGAAATAACTTTTCACAAAAGCAGTTGATAGTTAAGGATCAAATGAAGAACGCAGGAAGTCTGGAATAAGTTACCAAGAGCCAATATTCTTCTTTTTTAAGCAATTTAAAAGTATAAGTGCAGAGACTCAGCAACCCAGGGGAGCTTTGCTGAAGATCTTGATGTGACTAATAAATATTGACATTTGCGTGCAAATTAGAGCTGAAATGTCACTGGGAGGCTCTGCTGTCACCGTGCCCGGGCTGTGGCAGAAGAGATCCTCCCACCTCTCAGGGCTATGGGTCCCTGGTGACTCTGAGTGGCTCCGGGTGTTGGTGCCTGTGGCACGTAAAAGCCCCCAGGAGCCAGGAGACTCTGAATGAATGGCTCCAGTGCTCTTTTCCAGGCCTGGAAAGGGGTGGAAGGAGGGGCTGAATCTGTGAAACATGAATGGGAATTAAAAAAATCCTTCCAACATGTCATGAAATCTGTTTCCCAGCATTCCTGATCCTCTGCTGCCGTCCAAGGCAGATGCACGAGGATTTTGCAGAATCTCTTGTGATGCCTCTGTTAAACAAGGTTGAACTCCAGAAGTGTATTTCTGGGTTATGACTGGGATGTGACTGCTCTCAGGGAAAGGTTCTTCCCCAGAGGCTGCTGGGCACTGCCCAGGCTCCCCAGGGAATGGTCCCGGCCCCGAGGCTGCCAGAGCTGCAGGAGTGTTTGGACAGCGCTGCCAGGGATGCCCAGGGTGGGATTGTTGGGGTGTCTGTGCAAGGCCAGGGCTTGGAATGGATCATTCCTGTGGGTCCCTCCCAGCTCAGGATATTCCATGATTCTCTCAGTTTGGATCCTGTCAGTTTTTCCTCCAGGATCCCTTCATTCCAGCCCATTTTCCTGGTTCCATCTCCAGCAGATGGTGCCACAGCCCACAGGAAGCTCCTCATCCCCTTTGCTCACGGAACACAGGGACACCAGCACAGTCCCAGCAGGAGTGGCAGCTCCAGGAGGGGTGAGAGCAGCTGATCTGAGGTTTGGGTTGGGTTTTTCCATCCTTTCTCCAGCCTGTGTTTGTGAGAGTCACTCTTTCTCTAATGCTGCCCCACCTGGGGGAAAATGAGGATTTTGAGGACAAACCACGTTTGGAGCAGAAGGTTTTCCTTTTCAATGGAGTTGTCGTGGGTAGGTGACAGTGTGTGACACAGAATGGGCTGGCTTGTGACAGGATGCCACTGCTGGTTTGGCAGGGCCTTCCTTGCCACTCCCCAAGTTACTCCTTCCTTGTTCTGCACTGTGACAGGTCCTCTTAAGGAGTTCTCAAGCTCTTCTCTGAACAAGCGCTGGCTTCAAAGAGTAAATCCCAGTCCCTTTGGAGCACATCTGGAACTTTCCAGGTACCTGAGCCATTCTGGGAGTGACTGCAGCCATCCCAGAGCTCAGCTGGGGGAGCTCTTGGACTGCACTGATGGAATTCCAGTGCTGCAGCCTGACTTTACTCAGGGATGGCTGAAATGTTCGTTCTGTTTTGCTGGCACCACCTCTGTGGAAATTTCCCAGCTTCCTTCATCCTTTTTATAGACTCCGTGACTCTGACAGTGATCATCTTGGAAGCACCTCAGGGAATAGCAGGAGTGTGGAGAGTTAAAAAGTCTACCAGTTTGGGGTTGAGCTCTAAAATAAGAGGCAGAGTTATTGTTTGGCTGTCAGAGATATTTATTCAGTGGAACCAAGGACTCTATATTGGTAGTATCTGCTTCAGGATTGCCTGTTAAAAACCGTAACTCTTCCTTTGTGTCTCCCATAAATTATCTTGGGGTGCTTCTATCCAGGCTGTGGGAAGGGTGAGGAGCCACCAGCCCTGCTTCCTTCTCAGGGGAAAGGAGTCAGTTCCCTCCCAGACCTCATTCAAGTGGGTTTTAGGAAAAATCTGTGTTTATTTCACAAAATCCCAGAATTGTTTGGGTTGGAAGGGACCTCTGGAGACCCCCCCAGTCCAACGCCCTGCAAGCTGGCTTCACCAGCTGAAAGTGGCTTCTCTGTACAAGCTAACGAGCATCTGCCTGGTCTTACAAGTCCTTGATTAATGAGTGTCTTTGTCACTGCAGAGGAGTCCTGCTGCCAGCCCTCCCGGTGCCGGTGCTGTGCCCTGGCAGAGCAGGACAGGCTGCAGCACTGGGATGTGTCTGCACGGGGTTGGGTCACTGGGATGCAGCTCAAAAACTTGTTCAGCACCAGTGAAGCCGTTGAGCAACGAAAGGTCACCCAGTGATGAGGGAGAACAAAGGGGTAATGGAAAACAGCCATTTTCCTGTTCCCAGCCTCATTAAATGATTTATCTGTGCCTGTAGATTGCAGTGCATTTATTTATTGAGTTCTGTTGTGTTGTAGTGAGGAGAGCAGGACTGTTTGTGTTCAGCCCCAGGGGCTGCTGCTGCAGCCCCCGTCCCACCCTGCCCTGGCTTGGACTCGCCTCATTCCAGGGGGGATTATCCCTCCCGATGTGCTGTTCCCAGGCTCGTGCTCTGCTCCACGCCGTGCTCACCCTGCAGTTGTTTCCAGCTGGAAAATCAGTCTGACAGGTTGAAGAGGAAGCGTGGAAGGTGTGGGCACTTCCCATGCAGCACCCCCGGAACTGGGAGCAGTTGTGTAACCTCATGTGAAACCCCTCAGGCGAGAGCTGCCATCCAGCCTTTTCCTTGCTTTTTTCTCAAATTACAGTAAAATGTCCCTCTCCCATTAGGAATTTAATTGTCACCTTTTCATAGTCTCAAACTTTTGAAAAAACAGAAATGTATTTCATTCTGCAGCCCCATATTAAACCTCTCTGGTAGGAATTTTTACTGTATCAATTATACACATTATGTGTAATTACCTCATACACTCCTGTGTGAGATCTAAAATTGAGCATATTGTCAAACGGTGCAAGCAGAAACTGATTTTATAATGACAGAAGCAACAAAGCTGCATGCCAGGCCTCATTCTTCATGGTTATTATGGCATTTTATTGAGCAGTGGATGCAATTCCAAAAGAATTTTTTTAAAGGCTGAGGTGCTCCACCAGCACTTCCCTGTATCTCCATAAAGATGTGCAATCCTACCTGGAGGCTTCCTGGGGTGGGGAAGTGCTGCAGGAAACTTTGAATCTCAGTATTGTGAATCTGCCAGATACACTTTAGGAGTGTAACATCTTTTCTTTTTTTTTTTTTTTTTTTTTGTCAACAGTGTAACACCTGATTGGTAATGAAGTCTTTTTTCTTGGATATTTTGTGACTGATCTTGCTGTACAGCAACAGTGTTTAATTTACCTTCTCTGAGTGCTGGGGGGATGTTACACTCTTCCTTCTCTCAGAAACTGCAGGTGTTAAACCAGACTGACACTGAGGAAGGTAATTGATTTTTATAAAATGTCCCTTTTCCCTTATCATGATGGATGTTTAATCCCCTTTAATTAAAACAGGGAGCCAGCTTTAGCTTTTAAGTTATATCATCTCCTCTCCAAAACACTCCCTCGCTGGAAGTGGATCATGCCTAATCTGTTTGACTTTGATATCACAAAGTACACTTTATGCCAGAACAGCAGTTTATGTGGAATTAAGGACAAATTACCAAAGGAACTTTAAAATAATATGATTAGTTGGAAGCACTGGTCCCATACAATTACATTCTAGAAACACTTCTGGAATTCTGTCTTGTGAAAGTCTGAAGACTACAAACCTGAGGATCCACGGAGTTACCCCAAGCCTTTGTTGGTTAAAATATTTTCGAATTTCTGCTTTCTTCCTTCCAGGTGCCCAGAGAGGCTCCCTGGGTGGGGTAAGTCCAGTCTTCAGCAGCCAAGGAAGGCAAATCCATGGGAGGACTTGTAGCTGCTCCATCCCTGCCAGTGCCCAAGGCCAGGCTGGACAGGGCTTGGAGCACCTGGGACAGTGGGAGGTGTCCCTGCCCATGGCAGGGGTGGCACTGGATGCACTTTAAGGTCCCTTTCAACCCAAATCATTATGGGATTCCATGGCTTTCTCATAACATCTACAGTTTAGTACATTTGTTGTACCTGGTAGTGCTGCTGTCAGCAGGGAAACGTCACCTTTCCTAACAGGCCTGTGAGGGGGAGATTTAATGCAAGACGTGGTTGTTCCCTTGGGAGAGGATTCCCAAAGGAGCCCTCTCTGTCCTCGGCTAAAAGCAGCTCCTGAAGCAGCAGCAGCTCTGAAGTGCTGAGGATCTCTCTGGTTGTATTTCTTACTCTTGTCCTGGGGAAAGCTGTCCCTGCAGCTTTCTTAGCTGAACTCTTGTCCTGTCCTCCCCTTAGAATAGAAAATGTTAATCCCTGGAAAACTGCCTTGGAGGAGGAAAATGACCTAACACAGTCACAGAGCTTAACTCTTGCAGCTTCCCTCCTCACTTTCTGTGCAGGGTGCTGGCCCCTCACCGCCTCTCCCGTGTGATGTTCTGCTCTGTCCCCCTGCTTTAACACTCTCCCAGATGTTCCATGAGCTCGGTGTAATTCCACTGAGAGCTGCTGCTTTAATGTCTGGTAGGGAGCTGTGTGGCTGCAGGGGGCAGGGCACCATCCCTTCATCAGGTATTGCCTCCTGCCATTCCCTCCTCTCGGGGGGCACTGCCCAGGCTGCTGGAGTCACTGCAGGGATCAGATGTGACTGCAGGTGTTGATTATTGGGATCTCAGTAGCCCTTGCAGTCTGGAGATCCTGAGATTCCTTAGGCTGCATTAGCTGGAATCACAGCTGAGATTTGCCCTTGAGGGAGCTGAGGCTCCGTGCTGAGAATTTTTATTTTTCTGAGTTTCACTTTTTGTGTTTCTTGGTGTTAGGGAATTCAGGAGAAGATTCTGCAGCCTTTCCTCCCTCAATCCCCAAAGTCTGCATCATCTTCCATGGGAAGTGTGTGAGGTGTCCTTGCTCTTAAACGTGTTCCAGGCCTGGCAGCAGAGGTGTTTGGAGGCTTTTTGGGTGGAGTGTGGAGAAAGAAGAAGCAGGGAACGCCATTTGGCCATGATGGCAGCTCCTCACAGCTCCCAGATTTCCTTCCTGCCTCTGCTGTCCCATGTAATCTGTTTTTCAGCTCTGCAGTTTTGGATGGAGAATGAGCAGAATTTATGGTGGTGCTTGATTTATAGATTAACTGCAACACCATTTGCTCTCAGGCAGATTTGGCAAAGCAAGACCCTTTTCTGTTGATAAAAGGGAGAGAGAAAGGAACAGGGATATTCATTAAAAGGAATAAAAGGAAAGTGAGATAAAGTATGACCAGGCAGAACAGCTTTTCACTCTCCTGACTCTTCTAAAATGAAGGTGAAAGCTGCTTTGGGATGGGCTTTCTGCACTGAGAATCCATGTGCATGTTGATTTGCTGGGAGATGCATGGAAGGAGGGATGTGTTGAGATGCAGAGTTGTATCCCCCTGTAATTCCCTGATAACTGAGAGCAGAGCAGTGAGTTATTAATACAGCCCTGCACGCACTGCAGTCATTAGTTAATCAATACAAACCACTCTGCTGCCAGTACCCAGCCCAGCTCCCCAGCCCTTCATCCTGGAGGTGGTGCTGTGGGAGAAGGATGAGGTGGCTCCATCGGGAAGGGGCCAGTGCTGGCTGGTGGTTTGCTTTCAGAATCCACGGGGTCACCACGTTCCAGGACCTGAATGAGCTCTGACTTGTGTTTGTGGATTATCTTCCCAATCAGGTGCTGCAGTGCAATAGTGGAGATTTCTCTTTTAATAGACTCAGGTTTTTGTGGTCTTTCATTAGGCTGCTGTAGAGAGATTATTAAAAGGTCATTTTTCTGCTGCAGAGGAGGCACAGGATTTGGGGAGTTAGGACTCATGTATTGCCTTTCTTCATTCACCCTCATCTAACTGAGAGAAAATGCCATGAATGTCAAGCCAGACTCTGGGACTGATGGAATCAACTGTGGAACTTGTCTGAGGAGGGACTGGTGCTCTGGGACAGCACAGATGGATTGACCTCAGCCTCAGCACCCCTTTCACTAAGCTCGGTGCTGTCTGTGCTTCCCCTCCAGAGCCCTCTTTGGTTTCTATTCTCACCCAAACCCACTGCAAAAGGCAGGGAATTGTTTTGTACTCTGCTGCCATTTTAGTTTTTGGTCTCTGCATTTTTGGTTGTCTTTACTGAGCCTGTTCATTTGGTTGAAATTAGAAATCTTAGAGGTTGAGGTTCATCTGTGAGTTGTACCTGACCCAGCAAAGAGGAGATCCTTCCCACCTGTGGTTCCTCTTGGCACTTTCCATCATGATCTCGGAAGGACGAGGTGCTGCTCTGGGGTCACATCCCCATTTCCACAGTGGCATCCTCAGGTGGCTGCCAGCCCACTGCCCTGGTGGTCCATGCTGTGTCTGCAGCACAGTCATTGCTGTCAGCTCAGGAGCCCCAGCTGGATTGAGAGGAACAGGTCTTTGATCCAGGAAGGCTCTTGCTCCAACTCATTCCTGCCTTTGGAAAGTGTCTGCTCAGAGCTCAGGCCTGATTTGAAATGAAGATCTATGGAAGTCTGACAGGATCACAGATTGGTTTAATAACAGAGGCTTTTGAGCAGAGCACTGAGACAGGAGGGGAGGGAGATGTGCTTCCATGCTCCATCTCACTCCTTCAGCCTGATCTGACTTGGGCCCTGTGGGACAATGAGCTTGCAAATTCCAGCTTGGCATCGTGCTGGAAGCAGGGCTTGGAAAGGCCGGGAGGAACCCAGAGTGGTGCTGCAGAGCTTTGTCTTTATTCACATTTTGTTAACACGTTGGCAGAAATCAGCGGGGATTTTTTTTTTTCTTTACTCAGCAGAGAAAATTGTCGAGGGGTGATGCCAAGTGCAGCACAAGTGTGGTTTAAAATAAGAGGAGCCTGTAGTAATGACAGCACTTAAATAGCACTCTGTGCAGTCTGAGAGCTGTGCACTTGTTAACCCCTTAATGTTCCGAGGAATGGATGTGCTGGGTTTGCATCCACTTCATTTCCAACTGCCCAATCAGAGACACAAAGGGGATCAAACAGAAGAAATAAAGGAAACTTTACAAACTGTGTCAGTGATCTTTATCAAATCTCAGCTACAGCACTTGTGGCTTTGATGCTGACAAGAACACAGCGCTCACTTCAAAGCAGTTGTAGTTGGAAACGGTGCAGTTTGATGGATGAGGAGCATTAAACCTTTGGAATGCTGGATTTTTTTCTCCTCAAAAAAGAAAAGAGTGTGTGTGTAGAGGCATTGCACCTCTAGCACAAGGGGTTTCCTAATCTAAGAATATCTTTCATTACTCATGAGCAAATTTCTTTTGTTCTGCTGTAGGCAGTTATCCGTGTTTTTTTCAGGAGTACATGTTGCTGTGCCTGGTGAAGGAGGCAGCTCACACAGGTCACTTGGTACAAGGCACAGATATCTCTGATCTCCCCTGATTACCTTTTTTCTCTCCTTGTTTCTGGAGCTGAAATGAGCTATTAGTTTAGAACACAGGCTCTTTGAAGCATAATCTTTGCTTTTCTTTCTATTTGTATGGTATCCACTACAAAAACAACCAGTAATTAATAATCTGATTGCCAGTTTAGGGAAATAAATCTGATGTGAACAGGTTCTTCCAAACAAATAACGGGGAATGGCAAGGGGATGAATATTGTAGTCATTCATCTCTGTTGAATTGTGCACTAATTATCTTCTTGGCTAAACTGAATGAGTAAATGACTTCATAATGTTTTTCCCCAAACACCTTTTCTTAGTAAAATGGCTCCTTCATGCTGCTCATTCACTGCAGACAGAGGCAGGCTGTGGGATATTTTTACATGTGGAGGGAGAGACACTCCAATGTGCTCTGTAATTTTGTGCTTTGTGCCTGGCATTTGTGCTGTGGAGCTGACTGGACTGGGGCAGTGAGAGTCCTTCCAAGAGCAGATGGTTGTTCACATTAAATTCTCTGCTTTAAAATAGTATTTAAAAATTGCATTTGGAGTTCTGGAAAAATCTCTTTGTATTCATTGAGTTGGGGGTTAGTGAATCACTGTGAAAGTAGCCCATTGTGCTAATCCTGGAGTTCAGTTGTACCTCTTGAAAATTCATATTGCTTTAAAATCAGAATTTTAAGAAGCTCCTGTCTAATGTCACTTCTTGAAACTAATGGCTCTTTAATCCTATTTCTAGCTCAAGGCAACTTTAAGGGTTGAGGAGTCTTTTGGAAGTACATGATTGGCACAAGTTAGGCTTGACTCTAATCTTCCAGTACTCAATCCCTGGGGAATTGATCCCAACTTCAGAGTAACCTGAGGTATTCTGCCCATCCTTACTGGAAAACAAACGGAGACTTTGCAACCACAACTTCAGTTTCTTTGGGGAAGGAGGAAGTTTTTCATCCTGTTGTTCCATTGGCAGCAAAATCGCTGCCATTTCTTCATATTGTGGATCATGAGAAAGTTCTTTGTGTGGAAAAGTGATTGGCTGGAGTGAAATGGCCCTTGGGTGAGTGCTGGGTGTGTTTGGTGCTGCCCAGACCCTTCCTGAGCAGCTTTGCCCTGATTTTCTCTCTGTGCTGGTTCCCCAAGGGTTGCACTGAGCAGCTGTGAGAAGCAGAAGTGTTTGGTGTGTTTTGGGGTTGTAATTTGGTCCTGTCATTACTTATTTACTCCTAATTATGGCTTTTGGAGTTGATACTCCCCAGCCTCCGTGTCTATCTCTCTCCCTGGGTGTATTTCAATAAAAATGTCATTATTTGACATCATTGACACTGCTGGTTAAAGATACTGGATTCCATCATCTGTTGTCCTGTGAAATGATCCATTAAAGATAAAACTGCAGGCACTTGATAGAGGTTCTTTCCCAGGAACAAGGAGCTCTCTGATCCCTGTGTCATCTTATCTCCAGAGCAGTGCTTGCATTCCTGATGGGACACAGCAGAAGGGGATAGGAGAGGGAATCCAGAGATTTTCCTTCCTGACCAGGATCTTGAGAAGGGATATGGGATATTTCCAGCCCATTCAGTGTGGGCCAACCTCAGATTTGATGAGAAGAAGAAAAGGAGTTGATTTCAGTATTTTAACAAATTGTGGGGAGAGAGGCATGAAGGGAGGTTAATTATGGAGGGAGGTGAAGGTGAGGAAAAGAGAGGTGACTGTGGAAGGGAGGTGACAGTGCTACCAACAAAGGAACAATCAGTTCTTCTTGTTGAAATACCTTTTTTATTTTCCCTACAGGCAAAACAGCTTAAAAATAGTGTTGGACAATAGGAGTTGGACTCTGATCCCTGTGGGTCTCTTCCAGCTCAGGGTATTCTGGCGTGGAAACTCCCACTTTTACCCTGTGCTTTGCTCTGACACAGTGAGGAGATGTTTAATAAGTGTTTTACCTTGTAGAAAAATGAGGCCTTAGGAGCAGGATCTGAACTTTGCAGGGAGCACCCACCCTGTGCTAATGGTGGTTCTTAATGGTTCTGTTGGGTGATAAATATTCCTGATGGACGAGGGGTTTTCTTTGGAGCCTTGGCTGCTCTCGTGGGGGCTAAAGATGTTGAAGGTCGGGGTTCAGATTCTGGGTTTATGGGCACCCTTTGCCTTACAGAGACTGAAATAGCAGCTTTTCATTCTGCCTGTCGTGGCTGAGAGCAGGTTGGCATTTGAATCTTCAAAGGGTCAGCGTTCTTGGCACAATTAAATCTGCTTTGAAGACAGATAACTCACCCCAGCTTGACACATGGGCCTGGGCATTTTGAATGTGCTGCTCCTGTTCTGTTTCTGTTCCTTATTCCAGTAATTATGGTGTGTTAAACTGTGTGGGGCCTGCTTGGGCAGACCTTGTGCAGACTCTGTGAAATTGAGTTTCTTACCTTCTCACAGGAACTGCATTGAAGTGACATTTCCAAAGTCTTGTGGTTGAAGGTCCTCCTGCCCATGGAGTCTGGACTCCCAGAGAGTGGGGGTGTGGCATTTGGTGAAGTAATCACTGCTTAGTTGCTCTGTGTTGGTGCAAGAGAATGTAAATAAGGTGTGGAACAAGGTGTAACTATGAAAAACTCTGGGAGTGACAGCTGGAGGAGAGAAGGTCTAGGAAGCTTTGGGGGATGTTGGATGAAGGGACAGGATGGTCTGGTCCTCTGCCAAAGGTGGAGATGGTTTCAGGTGAGAAAAATTCCTCTTAAACAAGGAAAAAACAGATATGAGTAGGGTGCTGTGGATGAAGTTTTTAGTGTCTTTTTGGCCACTGGAAGCCAAAACTGAGCTGACTCCCTTTGAGGAAGCAGCAGTGAGGGGAGAACCTGAGACTGGGAGGTCCCTGAGGAGCAACTGGTGCTGGAAGCTGCCTGAGTGAATTCCCTGTTACATCATTCCCTGGTGGCCTCCAAAGGGGTCCCTGCATCCCAGGATGGCCTGAATGCTCGTTTTTACTGACACACTTGTTTAATTCTTAATTCACAAGACATTTGCTTATTTATTCTCATTGTTCCTGATAATAATTCTAAGCCATTAGAGGGGAAAATTGTATTCAGAAATGCTGTTTCACACTTTATTTGTTTGATGATTTAGAGCGATAGAAAATAGCACATTTGCTGGCTTTTATAGTCTGATAATTATCCACATCCATCAAGCCCCATTCCAGGGGAATAAACAAAACACCAAGAAAATTACTCTATTAATGATATCCTATGCTGGCAAATAGGACAGATCTCTCTTTTGTGTTAAGGATAGAGAGGGGACTGTCCAGTTCAACTCATGTTGGGAAGGAGCTCTTTCCTGAGAGGGAGGTGATGCCCTGGCACAGGGTGCCCAGAGCAGCTGTGGCTGCCCCCAGATCCCTGGCAGTGCCCAAGGCCAGGCTGGACATTGGGGCTGGGAGCAGCCTGGGACAGTGGGAAGTGTCCCTGCCCATGGCAGGGTTGGAAATGGATATTTAAGATCTCTTCCAACCCAAACCATTTTGGGATTCCATATTAACAAAAGCAAGCTATCACTCCAGGAAGATAATTTTCTAACCCAGTTATAGTTTTGGGGCAAAACCTTTTGGACCTGTGATCCTGACTCAAGAACTCAGAAAATTACATGGAAGTAGAGATCAGAAATGCTGGAATTAGGTTTCATGAAATAAGTTTGGAAGCTGAGAGTCTTTCCTGCGGAACAGCAAGTTCTGGATGTGTACAAGTGGTACTTGATCCACTTCAGGGATTTTCTGTTGTTTTGGTGGAAAGTAGAAAAAGGTAATTTAAAAGGCTCAGTATATTACTTTCAAATTGTTGACTTTGGGGTAAGATGACATTTGAGTCACAGAACTATAACTTTTTTTATCTTGAGCTGGTTTTTTCTTTCCCCATTGCGTAAATCTCACGCTCCCTGGCAGAGCAGCAGCACATTTTTCCTGCTGTAATCCCCCAAACTGCTGAGTGGCAGGGTTTTGGGTGAAGCCTGGCCCTTTGTCTTGGTCAGCCTCTGCAAGGCTGACCATTGGAATATGGACTGAAGGGTGGTTTGCAAGCCCAATGCCTTGGAAGTTTGATTTATCTTCGAGCAGCTGCTGCTTTAGCTCTGTGGCTGTAAATTTCCCTTTTCCTGAGGACCAGGCTGAGCCAGAGGGACAGATCCTGCCCCATGGCTCCAGGTCAGTGTTCCCTGCACTGGGGGCTGCTGAAATCATGCCTATAGAAAAGGAAGCAGTTGGCTGTTTTTTACCACGCACAGACCTGTGGCTTGCCTGTGGAATTGAGGTTTTGCAGCTGAACTGAGCCCCAGCTGTGGGGATGGTGACAAATTGTGCTGAGGCACACCAGGACTCCTGTCCCCAGCAAGTGCTGGGGTGTTGTGCCCAGAGAGCAGGGGGTCGGTGCCATGAGTGCCACACAAAGCCAGCCCTCCGTGGGTGTTCATTGCTCAGTAACTGCACCCCTTTGATTGCAGCAATTTTTAGTCTTTCCATTGTTGTTCTGCCTCGTAATCAATCATTTTATGTGTAGATGGAGCTCAATCTGTGCCATACGTGCAGGAGCCTCCTGTTTCTCTTCCTGGTTTTAAATAGCAGCCCAAATTCTGTCTTTATTGCCTATCTTTATGTAAATCAGTCAGATTTGTGAGCATAACTTAAAGCAGAATTTGACCTACTTTTAATTCTCTTCTGCAGTTAATATTTTGAATTCCTAAGAATAAATGCAGAGGGATGTGTAGGCTCTGCTTCCTAAAGACTGGCCCAAAGAAAAAAAGTTAATTTCTAAAATTGGAGTCAGCTATTGCCATTCTGTGCTGGGGTATTTTGATTTGTATATTATTACATATAGTTCTTTTTTATAAGCTGGAAATTCCTCCTCTCTGGCTGGTTTCTATCCAAGCAAGTCTTTTTTCTTTGTCTCTCCATGGGCTGTTCTCTAAAGCCTCGCTTGGCGTTTTGCAGGCTGCAGTTTCAGATAACACAATAACCATGTTCCAATGTATTAAACTTTTAACATCCTCAAGATTCAATTAATCTTATCTTTACAACTCCCAATTACAGGCACTAATTAAGTGAAGGTTGCATTGTAGACTGGGGATATTACATTAATCATCAGCAGCCTTGTAGCCATAAATTAGTTCTTTCCCAATCCTTCAGCATTTTTCCCAGAAGGAATGGAATGTCTCATTTCCCTGTTTTAAGGGACATTAATCCCACAAAGGAGCTTTGGATCGGGATTAGTTTTATCACATTTATGTAAGTGATGAATGGTCTTTGTAAAATAAAAGCCACTAGCTTTGTCCCAGACAAATGAAATTGAATTGTTTGATAATTATGCAATTTAAGGCACTGTCAAACTTTGGTCAGGGGATGTTGGGAGTCCATTGCTGCATTTATTGTTTTACAAGATTAGGTGCTACATAGTGTTTTGCCTTAAATTTTTTTTAAGCCATCAGTTTAAATCAGCTTAGTGTCTAAACCCTGAAGGCCCCTGTGTAGGATTCGTGTGCTGTCATTCCCCCTGCCAGGCCAGCACAGGTGTGTTTGATTTTGTGACACAGGTTATGGCTTCGAGCTGCTTCTCCCCACACTGTGGTTTTACACTTGAAAATGGAGAATTTGCCTGGCTGAAATCCCCCAAATCAGGTGCATTTTGAGCCCCCACCCTAAGAGGGGCAGTGCTGGGCACCTGTTGTTGAGTCCCCTCCTGCAATATCCTGTTCCCAGCGTGGGGAATGAGACAGGATGGGTTTGACATCTTTATTTGAAATAGCAAAAATAATGCATTTTTTATTATTCACTTTGAAGAGAAGTTATAGCTGGCAATAAATGCCATTCCCACAAATGTAAATTCTCAGAATTCTCTGTCACAAAAAGCAGGGAGAGCCATATTTAATTTGCTGCAGTGTAACCAATGATTTACAATTTCCATTGGCAATATTATTGTGTGCCATCATGTTAAACACGTTTAAATGTATCCTGGTATTCAGTTTCCTTCTTATAACCTGAACACATAAATCTTTGTCACCTGGGCTTTGCTCCTGAGAATATTGTGAGCTTCAAAGCACTGAGAGAACTAACAGCTTTTGGGAAGAAAAAGAGCTGTTTGAAACTTCCCTGATTTTTGTGCATGCTGGGCACACCCGGCCCTGTGTCTGTGACCCGTGGGACTTCAGACCATTGATTGTTTTTCCAGAATTATGTTCAATAATTTGCACTCAAAAAAAATTCCAATCAAATTCTTTTGCACTTTGTTTACCCCTAATCTAAGAACACTGTCTTTAGCAAGTGTAGAAGTTGTTCCCTACACCCTTTAATGATGTTTTCCTCAGCAGACCCTGCAATTTCAATCACCTCATTGAGAAAAGTATTGAATACTTTAATTCCATTATTTCACATCAGACAATAAAATCCATCATGGACATAAGGATTGAGCCATGACTGCTTGAGCTGTGGTGAAGAATATTTACTTTTTTGAATAAAATGAAAGCTATTTACACAGAAGAAGGTTTTATTTTTTTTCAAAGCACACAGACCCTCCTTCACACCTTTTCAGCCCATCCAACGTTTCTTGCTTATGAAGATTTAACACAATTTTATTTTGCAGATATTCTCCCCATGGAGAACACACCTGCTGTTCCCTGCACTGAGTTATTTCTGGGGTTTCCAGTGCTGTGTCATCACTTTGTCTTCTCGATTTTCCTTCTACCTTGTGAAATCTTGTGATGCAGTTTGAAAAAAGGGCAGGAAAATAACACACTTCATGTGGCATGTCTAAGGACTTGTATTAAATGCTGGCTTTTTTCCATGGGTTGTGTGTTGCTGATGCTTTTCAGATGTGTAGAACTGTGGTTATATTGCCAGCCTGTGTGCTGTGCTGAGGGTTATTACCCCACTTGTTCCTAGACTTTTCCCTTCACTATTTTTACATTAAAGACTGATGATTTTGATTTTTGTCTGTGTTACCTCCTCCCAGGTATGCCATTCCCCCGGAGCACGGCAAGAGGCTGGAACGCCTGGCAAAAGGTGAGCTCTGGCTTTTGACTGGGTTGATAAAGGCCTGACAGTGACCTGGTGTTACTGGTGACTTCTGCAAGAGCTGCTTGGGGAACCTGCTGTGTTGGTAGAGCAGCTTCAGAGCCAGAAAACTTGTCAGGGAATTTTCCTTCCAACTCTTCCCTCAAAGCCTCGGTCTCCTGGCATGGTGTGACCTCAGCTAAAATTCTCTGAAAAACCCTTGAATTTTGAGGCATTGAGGCCAAACCCTCCCATGTCTGGGCAAGGGGTTTAATCCACAATGGCTTGGCTTGGAAAGGACCCTAAAAATGATTTCATTGCACCCTGCCATGGGCAGGGACACCTTCCACTGGGCCAGGTTGCTCCAACTGGCCTGGAATGCTCCTAGAGATGGGGCAGCCACAACCTGTTCAGTGTTTCACCACCCTCACAGCAGAAATTTTCTTGCTGATACTGAACCTAAATTTCCTCTCTTCCAGTTTGTACCCATTACTCCTTCACCCTGTAACGATACATTCTGTATTTGGTGGTTTTCCTCTTACTTTAGCCTCGTCCTCCTTTATTTTTCAGTGCAATAAAGTTTGTATTAAAAGGAAAAAAAAACAGTGAAAGGGAAGAAAAAAGAAAAGGAAAATGGTGGTGGGGGGAAGGCAGAGTTACTTTGAGCTGTGGCAAACTCCCACCTCTCAAGCTTCAGGGAAGATGTCTGGCTGCAGAAGTAGATAAGTTTTAATTTGTTGGTGTTGTTTCTATTTTTGTTCACTTGCAAATGTTCAAGGAGCTGCCCAGCTAAAAAAAGCTGCTGGCCCAGAATGATTAACTCCAAATCTCTGTGTTTCGTCTCCAGTGAGGCAACTGGGGGGGTTTAAATCTGGTGGTGAAGGTAGGAGCAGGCAGGAAAATCTGGAAGACTCTACTCTGATGCAAAAGAAAAGAAGTTCTAATGCTGATTTCCCCAGAAAAGAGGCAAATTCCTGTAGTGCCTTTTCCTGCTGACAGTCTGACTGTGTCACACTCCAGGGTGTCAAGGGGAGCAACTGATTGTGTGGGGTAAATGCAGAATGAGTGGGGATGAGTGTCCCGGGGCTTGGTGGTGTTGTTTTCCTGGGCTCTGAGCTCCATGATCCCTAAATACAAATAATACTGGAAATGGCTGCTCAGAAATGTTTCATTTCAAAGCTACAGTCATTTGCCAGGTTTTAATAGATGAAAAAAGTAATTTTTATAAGGAGTCAATCAATCAGATGACTTGTGTTCTGCAGACTCTGAAATACCACTCCAAGCCTGACAGCAGCAATAATAAGTTTCTTGCTGTTTGTAACTAATTTTTATGGATGATCAATTTTGAGGCACGGGGATGGTTTGTGCTGTAAAACCAGGAGCAAATTATCAATGGTCTGGTCTTTAGTTTCCTGCCTCTGGAAGCTGAGATGGGTGATGATTTAACTCTGCAAAGAGCCAATATTGCTGCCTGGCCATTCCCCTGTCCTGTACATCAGTGGGGAGAAGTGTACTATGGAGAAATGAGTGTGCAATTAATATGGAAAATGAATAGCTGAGCTGTAAATGGGCTCACTGGGAGAGCCATGGAGCCCATGGAGAGAATGTTAATGTGTTGCCATGTTATTGGTGCTAATCACTTAAAATGTGCTTCTTTATTAGTGGCTTTAATGAGAGCCACTTAAACTGTGCATTAAAAAGAGGAACTGCAGAGAGGGACGACAGACTGGGTAGCAGACAGTCATAACTTTAATTGAAATGCTTTTAGTACAAAAATATAAGAAAACCTGGAACCCAGTAATCCTTTTGACTTTCTGAAACCCCTTCCAATACGTCTCATCAATCAGTTTTGGTTCCAGAGCTTGGGTTATTTGTTTTCCTTAACTGTGATGGGTTTGAATCCCTATAAACACAGATTGTTATGGAATCACCCCCTTGGAGGGAAAGACATGATCTTGAGGAAAATGGGGTTACAGTGGCTGAGCTGCCGTTGAGTGGTTTGGTCAGTGTTTACCACTACTTTAGTTTCCCTAATTATTTGTGAGTTGTTTTAATAGCTCAGTGTGGATCTTGGGTAGAATTTAACACTTAACCATGCTGAGGTGCTGACTGGGTCAGCTCCTGCTGCCTCTGCCACTTGTTGGTGACCACTGTGAACGTGTCCCTCCTGCCTCTGCCTGGGATGGAGATGTTTCCTTTCCTTTCTTCTCCCTGAATATTAACACTTTTTCCCTTTAGGAGGTGATATGTAGGGCAGATTGAACTGGAATCTAACAAATACTATTGTTTTCCCAAGAGCAGTCCAGCAGCCCTATAGTGATGCTCCTCCTTTGAATGTGTCCACAGGATTTTTCCCAGGAAGCTCTCAGGGATGTGATGCTTTCCTCCGGCACAAGATGACCCTCATTTCTCCCTCCATCCTGAAGAAATACGGGATTCCCTTTGACAGGGTACGTACAGGGCTGCAGAGGGACCCTGCAGGCTGTTGGGAGCACAGCACTTCTCTCCTGAGGAATCAATTCAGCACCAGCCACTGGGGGATTTCCAAGGGCATTATTATGTTGAGTGCATCCCATCAGTTCAAACCAGGTCTGCCTGGAAAAAGGATTTGGGGTTTGGCTGAGACACTGTGAAGAAAAGCTGTCACTGAACAAACTCTGGCAATTAGGGAGCCTCTCAGGTAGAGAGGGACGAGCTAATGAGCATGTTCTGGCTCATCAGTGGGCAGCAAAACCCGCTGGTGATTCAGGAGCACTTCTTTATTTTCTTGTGGATCTGGTATGACCCAAAGTGGAGCTGCCTGTGCTGGTTCCCTGTTGTGTAAGTGTTCGTGCTGCTGTAAGCCTGGAAGGATCCCTGCAGCTCTTAAGCCCTGATTTGAAAAGAGGGGTCATGTTTATTTGGTATGATCGTTTTAATGTGCTTATTCTTAAAGTCTTGTGGCAAGAAGTAAATCTCCTCAGCCAAGTGTGGCTACAGGGATTTGTATCTGTGCAGAATCAGTGAAACTGCTGCTGCTGCTGCTGGGTGCTCCCAGCACGTGGAGCCAGAGCTGCCTGTGGGTGTGGGAAGTGTCAAAGATGCCTGCTCCAAACTGGTTTCGTGGAATCATGGAGTGGGAAGGGACCATAAAGCCCATCCAGTGCCACCCCTGCCATGGGCAGGGACACCTTCCACTGTCCCAGGCTGCTCCAAGCCCTGTCCTGAAATAGTGGCTGTTGAAGGAGGATCACTATTATTCACAAACAGGGAACAAGTGCTATTTTTCCTGAGGAATAGAGATAGGATCCCTTCATCCAAATTCTTGGCAGATTTCAATGAAGTGAATAGGCAGCATTTATAAATCTCTATAATGCTGTTCTGGAAAAAAAGAAACAGATCAATACTAGGGCTTTTTAATAATTAAAAATATGTATTTCTGTAATCTCCTATTGATTTCTCCATTTATTCCTCAAGAGCTTGCAGAAGTCAGTAAATTTGGGGCTTTCTCCATGAGTGGCAGTTTGTGCTGGCTTTCCTTCAATAGTTATTACTTTTCTGCATGGCCTATCCATCATCTGGAGTGTTTTCTAATTTATTGTGGGATAATGTTGACAGCAGTGCCATGGACGATGTGGACTTGAAATGGAGACACCAGGATGTGCAGTCACTGACAGAAACATAATCTTTTCATCTTCTGAAGCCAGCAGAGTGGCACTGCTGGGATTTATGGAAGGGATGGATGCAGGATGCTCCATGGGGCTGGGTGCAGGCTGGACTTCAGCACCCCCTCCTGAAATCCTGCAGGAGCTTCTTGTGTATCACAGCAGCTTTTATTCCCTCTTTTTGAAATTATTCTTCTAATGCTAATGACATCAGCAAGTTCAGATGTTGGCCCAGCCAAGGGGGGAAATGTTTGAACTTCTGTCTGTTTACATTTTCCATTTGGCTCCATCCCTGTGTTTGGAAGTGCAAGTCCCTTGGAGTCTCTGTGGGCTCTGAACTGCTGGGGTGTGAGTTATGGCTGGTGGGAAGGGATCCAAATGGAATTGCTTGGCCTGTGACAGCTGTGAGAGGTCTGTCAGCACTTCTGGGCTGGAAAGACAGTGAAGGTCAAGCTTTGCTTCTTCCATACCCCATGGAGGGGAGGTGCTGCTGCAGGAGGGGCAGCTGGGCTGGGAGTTGCTCCCATGGTTCAGGCCATTCTCTTAACAATTAAATTCTTTTTTTTTCCCAATGGTTTTTCTGCATAAGATGTAAAAAGAGGATTTTTTAGAAGCATCCCAGATTGATTGGCCTGCTGGTTCCAGCTGTGATCTGTAGAGTTCAACCCTTATTAATAATGTCCATTATGCTTATTGTTGTTTTAAGTTTATTAAAGTAGGGTCACAGGATGGTTTGTGTTGAAAGGGACCCTAAAGCTCATCCAGTGCCACCCCTGCCATGGGCAGGGACACCTTCTGCTGTCCCAGGCTGCCCCAAGCCCTGTCCAGCCTGGCCCTGGACACTGCCAGGGGTGGGGCAGCCACAGCTGCTCTGAACAATTCCCAAAGCAGACAAAAGATGGGCTGTAATTTTTCGGGTCTTTGATTTTTGGGTGAACAGGTGGGAGTGAGGTTGATAAATGTGAGTGGGGAAATAAATACAGGGAAGGGCAGGAGGTGCTTCAGAAGGACCCTGCCATGCAGAGGGAATGTTAGGAGGGAAATCCAGGGCTCTTGGCTGCTCTGGCATGGGGGTGGGAGTGAAGGTTTGGAGCTGCCGTGAGCCAAAGCGGTCATGTCAAAGATTTATTGATCTTTTGGAATGTTGCAGCCCGAGACCCTTTTGTAACTGGAGCCTGCAGGTGTAAATAGTTCAGATCATGTCACTCCTTCCATCCACTGTTCTGAGTTTTTCCCTTAAGAGAAATACTTGAGTATTCCTGCAGCTCAGCAGGAATCGTTCCAGGCTCAGCCAAGAGCTGGCAATGACTGGTCTGCCGACCCTCCAGTGGAAGGAGATTTAATCAGTGGGGTTTTTTAATAGGTCTCTGTTCTCAAGCTGCTGCATGAAGTGACCCGTGGGGTGTCTCCTCCCTTTTCCTTTGTTTTTCAGATCACCCAGGAAGCTGGGGAGTTTATGATCACATTCCCTTATGGTTACCACGCTGGCTTCAATCACGGCTTCAACTGTGCCGAGTCGACCAACTTTGCCACTTTGCGCTGGATTGACTACGGGAAAATGGCAACACAGGTGGGATCAGCTGGGCTGAGGGGCTGGTGGGAGCCACCAGCTCATGGAACACAGAGCAGTGGGAGTGGGGTTGGTTATTTGTCCTTATTCCTAAGGACAATGTGGAAAATGCCACTGCTTTGGGACCTGCTCTCTCGCTGTCCCACATTGGTGGTTTTGTCTCGATAATTGGTTTTATTCTGAGGGTGTAGGAATGAATTTCTCAAGTGTTACATTCACCTTGTGGACAGGTTGTTTTGGGATTGGTAAATTGGGATTAGTTTTCTGATGTATCCAAACTGCATTTCAGAGTGAATAAGGTGACTGATGTGACTGAATACAACTCATTAAGTACACACTGGAGGGGAAGGAATAAGCTGGAAATACTTTTAAGCTGGGAAGGAATAAACTGGAAATACTTTTAAGCTTTAATAACACTGTGGTAATAACATTCTGAAGATACCTGAATTCCTCTAATCTGTGCACTCAGTTAAGTTTGGAGAGTTATGTTTGTGTGGTTATTTCTCATTAGGGCAGATTTCTGCTGTGCTTTGTTACTTTGGTTTGTGACAGCACTCGTACTCTCCTGGTTTGAAGTCTGCAGATCTGATCAGCAAAGCTCATTCAGTAGAATCTGGGAAGTTTTGCCATGGGCAGGGACACCTTCCACTGTCCCAGGTTGTGCCAAGCCCCATCCAGCCTGGCCTTGGACACTTCCAGGCATGGGTCATATGTTTGAGTTTGTTCTGGGGTTAAAGGGATGGTAAGAAAAACCTTAAACCATAAGGGGCCTCAAATCAGTGTCAAGTGTCTGAAACTCAAAAACAGCCAAGCAACCTTGGTTTAAAAATGTAAAAAATGGTGTCTGTCTGCTGTGACCTTGTAAAGCAGGTTTATGTGTAGTGAGTGGTCATGGTATTACACCCCAGAAAATGGGGTTTATCATGGAAATTCAGACAGACCCTTAACTACAACAGAGCCAGCAGGCACCACTCGAATATTAAAAGCAATTTTGGGTTCAGCCATGTGTTCACAAACAAGTGACATTTGGGAAGTGCAGTTTTAGATGGAGCCTCCATGCTTACATTGTTAAGCAGCGTAGCGTGAAATTACTGAACAAGCAGCAGCAGAGCTTGGAGCAGATCTGGGGACACAAAGTGGAAGTGTGGAAGGAGATGCCCAATTTATTCCCATTGCACTCTGTGGCACTTGTCCGTTCTGAGCTTCCTGGCTGATAAACCACGTGTTAATTAACCCTGGGATACCTGACTGGGGGTCCCAGCTGAGGGGGGGATTTGTTACACAGTGAGGGCAAAGCTTTGTTTAAATCTCATTTGAGATTAAGCAGGGACCTAAGGAAGTATTAGCTGAGGGTGTGCACTGGAGCTGCCTGCACCTCTGTGGGGAGAGAACATCAGGAGGGAATTCCTCCCTGGGAGGGTGGGCAGGCCCTGGCACAGGGTGCCCAGAGCAGCTGGGGCTGCCCCTGGATCTCTGGCAGTGCCCAAGGCCAGGTTGGACACTGGGGCTTGGAGCACCTTGGGGTAGTGGAAGGTGTTCCTGCCCCTGGCAGGGGTGGGATAAGATGAGATTTAAGGTCCTTCCCAACCCAACCCATTCCACGATCCTTGAGTGTGTGATTTTTAGTTAGCTCCTGCAGCTTTCCTATATTTAAAAAATGGCTTTATTGATTTGTATGCTTCCAGGCACAATAGATTATCCTTACTCACATGCAGGCAGGTTTGGGTTTTTTTTTCTTATCATACACTCGTTTATAAAAGTTCTTGGGAGCTCTGAGCTGGGCAAAGCTCTGCAGGCACCTGCTCTTCCTACTCTGACCCAGCTGCCTGGGGGTGATTCTCTCCTTTCCTTGGGTTACCAGCACAGCTCTTTTCTCCTGCCAGCACTCAGGAGACCGAGGACAAGGCAAGGTTCATAATTAGCCAGTTGTAATGTTCTCCTGGACATTATCCTGGGGAGGAGATTTGGATTGTGCTCTGCTGAGAGCTGTGTGTGTCAGTGGTGCAGTGGAAGAGAGGAAGGTAATGGTTCACCTCGGAGGGTAGAGCTGTGGTAATTGCCTGCCAGATGGGTGCAATGTTCTGCATTCCACAGAGAACCTGCCTGGGCTGTAAAAAATACAGAATAACCAGCCTGGAGTGTAAAGATCAGCTTCTGAGACACTGGGCCTGCTCTAATTGTAGAACGAGTGTCAGTATTAGCAAAAAAAAAAAAAAAAGCAATGGCTGCAGAGCTGTGTGGGAAACTGAGTGGGTAAATCCACTTGTGTCTGTAAATTAGTAACCAGGATTACCGTGGAAATTGGTTTGGTGAATACCAAGTGAATAATCTAAGCTGTCCTGTTTGGTTCAAAGCTTTTTGAGAACCTGGCGTGAGGTTTTGGAGTCTTTCTCTCCTTGGGTTTTTAGCTAGAACAGGAGCTTTTGCCCCTTGGGTCCGATTTTCTGATTCTCCTTTTAGTTGCTCCTCCAGCCCCAGTGCTGAGTGTGGTTTGTGACAGGCAAATTTCATGTTGTCTTTCGTGATGTGCAGAAATCTTCAGGACTGTGTCAGTCAGTGAGTCAGTCCTGTGTCAGTCCCCTCAGATCCAGAGGAAGGGTATGACATCCTCCTTCACAGCCTTAATTCCATGCTGGTGCCCCACTGGGAGGTGGATGTCTTGCCTCCAGCTGGACATTGTGCCCAGAAGTGCAGGAAATAACAGCTTTTTAACTGTTCTCCCATTTATTGCCGATGTAAATGTCTCCATCTGTCCTGGAGGAGCCTCGTGCTGCAGCTAACTCCTTCCCAGCCAAGGTGACTTTGAGGCCAACCTCAGCTTGTCTCTCCCACCTGATCCTTGGGAAAAGCTGTGGCTGAGCAGCAGATCCTCGTTTAGGGATGGGAGAGACCTTCAGCTGATCGTGGGGCTCCCAGGGATAGCCCTGGTGTGCTGCCACCTGCTCTTCCCACGAGTTCATTTTAGGCTCTTTGCAGACCAGACACTGGCAGGGAATGCTCCTTGGGAGATGCAATCCTGTCTGAGTGGCATGGGTGTCACTGTCACAGGGCACAGCAAACAGAGACCCAGAGGAAAGGAGTTCAAAGGGGTTTTCACAGTGCTGGAGATCCTGGCACAATGTTTCAGTCAGCTGTAATCCAAATATTTGCTTTGGACTTCAGCATTCCTGATTCAATGGTACAGCTGAGGAGGAATGGGTTTATTTGAATATACTACAGTTAATGTTTGCCTGCATAGGCAGGGCTTAGAAATTAGGGAGAAATATTTCCCTTTGTTCTCTGTAGTTGGAGTTCCTCAGTCATTTGTCTCCCTTTGTCATATTTTTTTCTGTTTGGTTGTTGAAAAAAGCTGCTGGGTTAAAGACAGGAAATTATAATTTTCATTCCTTACCATCTTTTTTTTCAAAAATTTCTTTTTATTTTGCACCATGAGCCTGCAGTTCCTCTCTGCATTCCTGGTTTTTTGTTTCTGAAAACCCTTGGATGCCACCACCGACAGCCAGAGGATTTTAAGAGCAGTGTCTTTGCCCAAACGACCCTTTTAAGCCAGGGGCTTCAGGAAAGTGCCCTTCCTCCAGTCCAGGTGGCCTGTGAGTCCCCTGCCATTCAGGAAGACCCTTTCAGAGTGTACAGTTTTAGCAGAAATTCAAATCCCAGCTCAGCTTTTCTATTTCTTTGGCAAACTGGACTGAAAATAAGTGGATGGGAGGGGAATGATTTCTGCACTTTCCTCTCAGTTAAGTGCAGCCACTCCTGGAGCAGGTCTGGGCTCCTGCTGGTGCCACTTTCATGCCTTCCTTTATCTCCTGTTTGCTCCAGAGAAACTGCTGGAATTCTCTCTCTCAGCATAAAATGGGGTCAGGCTGCCCTTCCTGCCCAATTCCTGCATTTTAGGGTCTGAAATAAGCAGCCTTCACCTCCTCCAGGCAGTGTTCCCATCAAACCCCTCACTCCAGAGCACTCCTGCTCTGCTGCTCTCTCATTTGGGGAAGGGGGACACAAATAAAACTCTTCCCTTTGGATTATACTGGTCTGCCAAGAGAAGGCACCTTTTGGACCCCAGCCTAGGATCTTTTATGTGGTTTGTTGCTTCTAAACCTGCTCACTCATTTTTTTCTGTACTATGTCTATAATATTGAAATAATCTCAAATTTACACTTGGAATATCTGTGATTTAGAGTTGCCTAGCTTGTAATTTTCCAGGTAAAATTGAAGCTTTCTTCTTACTATTCACGTTTTAGTAGATTTTTCCCTCAATCTGTCTGTATTTCCCAAGAAAATATAACTTGTGAGGTTTTTGCAGAAACCTGTTTGATAATACTGCAAAACTGGTCCCCAAAATAAGGCAAATCAAAATTGTATTTTTTCATTACTTTGAGTCTGTGCCTCAACTGACTCTAATTAGACCTTTTAAGCTGAGAACACATAAAGAAATCTATTATGAAATAGCATTTCCATAGTTTATTTTTGTCAGACATTCAAAATTGCTCTTTTACTCTAATTAGACCTTTTAAGCTCAGAATACATTAAAGAAATCTATTATGGAATAACATTTCCGTGGTTTATTTTTGTCAGACAGATTCAAAGTTGCTCTTGTACAAATTCTTCCACCTTTCTTCATACTTATTTTATTGTATTATTTGTAAACACCCCTGCTCTTGATTCTGTGCAAGACAAAGGAGCTTTTACAGGTTTTTTCTTGCTGAGGTGGAAAGGGGATGGTTATTTTTTGGAAACTGTCTGGAAGCTTTGTTTTATCAGCTCTTTTCTGAGCTCCTCTTCTGGAGTTCTGGCTGGGAGGTTCTTGGCACAATTTTTGTTAATGAAGGAAGAGCACTTTGAGTTCTGTGAGCAGAATAAATGCCTGGGTTTGTTGGGATTTCCAGGATTGCAGTGCTGGGGGTGCTGCTGGGTGGGGTGGCCGATGTCCCTGTGGATGGAGGGGTGTCACCAAGTCCTTCTGGCCTGGCCCTTCTGGGTGTTAGGATGGGTTATCTTATTTGCTTAGGCTGGAACAAGTCCCAGAGTGTTTCTGTCACACATAAATGCTGTGTCTGAGGGGAGTGGGGTGACTCTGACTCCTCCTGGCCGCTCCCCCCACTCCTGCACCCCGGGAATCCGCACCGAGCGTTTCGGGAGCAGTCAAGGAAGCAGGCAGGGAGGAATCGTGCCCTGCAGCCAGGGACAGGGGGAGTCCATGGAAATCTTTGCCTAATTGTTTTGTTTATGAAGCTCTGGGAAGGGTTTCCAGTGGGTTTCCTAATGAACTGGTTTGTTGTTGATGCCAGTAATTACTCTGCAAACGGGGGGTCAAGGCTCATCATCTTTCCCACAAGCTTCCAACCACCAACCATTAAACACACAAACGATGCACTTTGGGCTTTTCCTCCTTCTTCTCCTCAAAGTTTAACTCCTTACTTACTCACAGAATTTCTGCCACTCATCTTTCAGGAGTGTACTTGGACTGAGTGGAAGGAAAAGGAAACTGGAGCCCCAAACTGTTTTTTCTGTCCTGTTGGATCTCAGTAGCTCATCTGTAACATGGGAACAAACTGGATTGCTGCAGCTTAGAAGCAGTGGTTATACTGGGGGCTTGTTTCTCCCAAAAGCTGGAACTCTCTGCTTTGACCTGGGAATTTACAGGGAGAGGCTGAGGGCAAAGTGTGTTCCTGTAACAGCGAGAGTTTCTCCACTGCCTTTTCACAGAACCACCCCTCTTTCCCAGGAACTTGCTTTTAGGCTTCATTGTTATGGAAAAGCAGATAGAAAAGCTTTCAGCAAAGATTTTGGCTTGGCATTTAAAAGCTGAAAGAACTTCAATTTTGAGCATGTTGGGTTTTGTGATGGATAAATTTCCATTAAGGCAAAGTGGGAGGCTCAGCTGAGTCTTATCAACTGCTTTCATCTGAATATGAAGGGTTTTTTCCATGAAAACCAGAGGTGCCACTTTAAATATGTAATTTTGGTGACTATTTCTGCATAAGGAAAAGGCTTATTTTCCATTAACCTTTCCTGTGTGATGGAACTGCTGAGGTTCAGTTCAGTGTTAATAGTTGGGAATTGAGGGAAATATCTGCACAAAACTGTTGCTGAAGGTTGAAGTTGAATGAGTCTGTGCTTTTCCATATATCATTTGATTTTATGACTTCAAGGAGACAGTCATTTCATTTGACTGTTATTTTATATAGACTTATTTGTGTTTTTATGTTAAAAAATATTGCAAATAAGATAATGGTTGTACATTCAATAGCCACAAATTCCCCACTATCAGTCTTGGAGTTAGAATTGATGGGACAGGGCTCCTGGCGTGGTCACATATTTTACCACAGGCTCCAAATTAGAGTAACAGATAATAAAATAATGAGGAAAGGAAGAACGTTGGGGTTTATTCTGGAAAAAGCTTTAATTGTGCATTTCCTTACAGTATTTTTCCATGTCCTTATGGTTAATAAATCCATGAACTTGTGGAAAAGGAGAGGTGAGGCTGGGAAAAGCCTTCAGAAGGTGGAATAAGTGAAATTCCTCAGATTTGGTGAATATGGAACTCCTCTCTTGTTGATCTCTTGGGTCTCAGCTCCCCTGTAACCGAACGCAAAGAACTGACCCTAAAGCTGGGTTGATTTTCACTTCGATTTTTTTCCACTCCCATTTTCAGGACTTGCAGTCGGTCCTTGGAGATCCCAGTTATGAACATTCTGTTGTTTATTCTGTTGTTTGATCTGTGGCTCTGCCAGCCCTGCTGTTCCCTGGAGTGGGGTCTGGCAGCCAGACTGGGAGTGATGGAGGAGAGAGGGGAAGGGGCTGGGTAAGATCTCAGAGCTCCTGGAATTTCTCACCTGTCATTTGGACACAACAAAATGTTTGTGTTGCCATTCAGTCCTGTGCTTTGGGTGATTGTGTCACCCTGAAATCCTTCTCAGGGCTATTGATCCATAGGAACTCTGTGAATTCCCAAACTGGAGCTTTGTGGTTCAGTTTTGCCTCACGTAAAGGAAACGAGGTTTCATATCGCTCCTCAGTGGGGGTATTTCAGTGTTGACATGTTCATTCTTTTTTTTCTATAAAGTTTAGTAATACTGGGATATAAAAGTGTTGGAATCTGAGGGAATTTGGGAGGATATATCCTGCAGAAATTGGGGTGGGGATGGACAGATATGGGGGGCGTAGGCTTAATGTCTTTTAGGAAATACACGTGTTTATGACCACAGTTAAATACTTTGAAAGAAATGCAGCTCTGTGTATGTGGAAGGGGGAAGGCAGGTGTAGGACTGGAGATCACTGCCAGGAAACAACCTTGCTGCTTTTGTCCTGCTGTAATGGAGCAGAGCAGGGAACTCATTGCAAAGGCAATTTCTTGCCCTTCTCTACCCTCATTCTCCTCCTGGTCTCCCCCATTCTCCCTCTCCCAGCTCTCTCACACACACAAGAACATTCCCTTCTCCAGCTGTATTGGAAGCATCAGCAGGCCCTCACTGCTGTCTGGGGGGAGGGTATGGAAAAAGACCCTGGCCTTGCTGGGAATGTGGCTGTGACACAACTGCAGCAGCTGAGGAAATATCACTGTATGGTCCAGAAGAAGCCCCAGAGGAAAGAGGCTTTGTAAATTATTCATGCTTGCTGGTGTGAAAGCAATAGAATTAAATTAAAATTGAAATATAAATATACATCATGGTAGATTGGTGGAAAGAAAAGAGCTTGGCTACTGCTGGCTGTGGGATGTGGGAGATGGAGGCCACGGTGTCAGTGCTGATCCCAGCCCAGCAGCAGTCCTGGGGCTCAGCGTGGGGGTTCTCCAGGACTGACCAGCGGGTGCAGCTGGGGGAGACTCTGGAGCTGCTGCTGGTTGGAAACTGCTCTGGAGACCTCTGGCCCCGAGTGCCTCAGGATTTTCTGGCTGGATTTGAAGGCTTGGATGTGTCTGTGCTGCGCCTCTTGAGTCCAGGTCAGGATCACAAAATGCAGCATTCCCCTTTTAAGCCATTTTTTAGCCTCTGAGGAGGTCAATCCCCTGGGGATGCTGTTCTGTGTTCCTCTTTGTAGCACTGCACAGGTGCTTTTAAACTTTCTTAAGGAAAATCTGCTCAATCCCTTAAACCAGGATTGATGGAGGTGCCGTGGGAAGCTCCTGCCTGGGCTGGAGTTGGAAGCCTGGGTGCTGTCTGTGTTCCTGCCGTGCTGTGGCCAAATTGCATTTCCAGCCTTTCTGGCCTCAGTCACTTTTCATTAAATGGAGTTTTCCTGAAAGTGCCTGTCCATAAATGCTCCTTCCCACTCGGCACACTCTGGTTACCAACCAGTCCCAGTCCCTGCACAGTGGGAAGCAGGAGCTGGAGGATGTGGGGTACTGGAGAACTGTACAGAGGGACTCTTCTCTCTCCCTCTCTCAGTGAAGTCTCAACTACGGCCATAAATCTTTTAGAATGGTGGGGAAAAGGGAAGGGAGAAAGGGGAGAGGCTGGTTTAGTTTCAGGCATTTCTGCCAAAAGAATGGATAGAGTAGTTTTGAAAAGGTGTGGAGGAAGGGTGGAAAAAAACCCCAAGCCAGTCCTGCAAAGTGGCTCCAATTACCTCAGCCTCAGCTTGGAGTTGAAAAGCAATTTCATGCAAGCAAAGCTTTGCACCTTAGAGCAGAAGCCCCAAGAGAGCTGTGGCTGCAGCCCCCAGAGGCACCGGGGGGTCCTGACTCCTTTTCCACCCTCTGCCTTCTTTTGATTAGGTTTATAAAGGCTGACTCTTTGAGACTGGTATCAGTGCCCAGGGTGAGAATCCCCTTGCTGCACTCAGTCTGTTGATTCATCCCAGCAAAGGGTTATATCCAAGGAAAACCACCTGTGAGTACTCTCTGTGCAAAGGCAGGGGTGTAACTCCAGGTTAGTTCTAATGAGCATATGCCAGCTGAAATGAATGATGCACATTTCTCCCACGTGATGGTTCGGATGCAGGTTGTGGTTATTGCAGGTTTTTTATTTCTTCCCTTTTGTGCAGGATTGCTGTGACATGTCAGGATGTGTCATTATGAAGTTTAACTGCCCTGTGCTCTAGGTCAGGCCTTGGTTCCTGTAAGGCTTTTCTGAGTTATGAAGTGATACCAATAATATCTTTTCAGCCTGGAAAACACTGCCAGAGAGAGGCTGATGGAGGGAGCGTGGCTTGAGGGCAGACTCTGACCTGGGCTAGACCAGGCAGAGTAATTGTGTCTAATGTCTGCAGCACAGGATATGAGCAGTGCCAGTCCCAGGAAGCTTTAGTTTGTTGGAGGGCTTAGAGGGAGAACAAAATCCTTGGGAACAGAGTTTTCCACTACCCTTGGAGAGTGTTGGAGCGGCAGCTGGCTTTCCAGGAGCAGGTAGACCCAATGGCTTCCATGGAGCTGAAACAGCCACACATCCCTCAGAGGCATTCCCAGCACTGACCCCTGCCAGAAACCCCCTTCAGCCAGCTGGGGGAGAGTTAATTTGCCTCTGGAGGAAGGGGAAGGTCCCTGGTGTGACGTGTGTGGCGTCTCTTGCAGTGCACGTGCCGCAAGGACATGGTGAAGATCTCCATGGATGTGTTTGTGAGGGTGCTGCAGCCCGAGCGCTACGACCTCTGGAAGCAGGGAAAGGACATCGCTGTCCTGGACCACATGAAGCCCACGGCTCTGAGCAGCCCAGAGCTCGATGCCTGGAACGAGACCAAGGCAGACCTGAAGGCTAAACTGCTCCGCAGGTAAAGACAGAAAGTGCTTGTGTCTCAGCCCTGCACTGGGGTTTGATTGCTGAGATTGTAAATGCTACAGTTCTTGATTTGAGATAGTTCAAACTCCTTTCTTCATTTGTTCTTTTTATAATTCCCCATGTAATTTGTCTGGAGTAATGTGTCCCTCATGATTCTGTTTCCTTTCCATGTTAGAAAAGCACATGTTTTTCAAAGTGGGACTCCTTGTGCCCCCTCACATCTCATCTCTTATCCTGGAAGACAAAAATCTATAGTGAACATTTAGAGCTTCACTATTCAGAAAGCAGGAGTTTAAAAAAGCCCATCAGTTGCAAAGGGGATTTTATGCATGCCTTTCTGTGCTTCCTTTGATCTTTGTATTAATTTTCTACAAGACTGTGATTTTTGTGTTACAGCATGCTTGAATTTAAAATTTGGCATGCTAACCTTTTCCTGTTGGAATCTTGCTTTATAGGATAGGAGATGAGGAAGAGGACAACAAACACCGGTATGTGACTTCCCTCAGCAACTTCAATCACTTCATTCTTTTTCCTGGCAAATTTCTAAAATAGTAACTCTGGGACTCTTTTCCTCTGTCACTGAGTTTTTCATGAAAGCCTCCGGGAAATCTTTGGGCCTTGAGGTTCCTCAGGCTTCATCTTGGTTTGGATTTCTGTGATCTCTTCCATCACTGGAGAACCTCAACTGTCTTGTGGCTCTTCTGGTTTTTGCTCTTGAGTTCCTGTGCTGGGCTGGCAGGGATGTGTGATGGTAACTGGGTGTGGGTAAAGGGAACTGGTCACTGATAAAAATGCTGCTGCTGACTCAAAGTGCGTTGTACTGTAGTGCTTTGGACATGGGCAGCTGGTGGGAGAACTTCCCTTCCTCCTCAAGCTTGCTTGAAGAATGAGATTTTAGGAAATGGAACCATCCTGGGGCTTTAAAGCCCACTTTAAAGCGTGTGCACTTCCTTACGCCTCCATATCCTCCTTTTTTCCATCATTCTCATTCCTGTTACCCAAGTTTAAAAACCTGATAATTGGATGATAGCTGACTTATTTAGGCAATAGTAAAGAACAAAGTAGCATAACTAAAATATCTTAAGTCTCTCTGTCACTGGTATTTGTCTTCCAGGAGTTTCAGTTTCAGTGAGCTTTGGACTGGGGTCCTGTGTCTTGTGTTTCCTACATGAAATGATTTGTCCATTATTATTTTACAAATGCTGAAGGGGGGAAGTGTGTGCCCCACTAAATCCATGCTGCAAAAGACATCATAAAGATGATGTTTGAAAGAAGACTGACCCCTGCAATGTTGTATTCCTAAAATGTTTTCAGCTATTCCTGCTGCGGGGAGCTTCAGGAAAAGCAGTGTAATCTCAGAGTCAGAAGTTGCCTTTTGTGCTCTCTGGGCAATGAGTGAACTCCAGTGGGTTCCTGGAGCTGTTTCCTCCTCATCTGAAGTTGGGAATCTCTTTGCTGCCTGTGTCTGTTCAGGGTTCCTGATGTATCTGGTGTTTGCACAGTGTAAGGTACTGTATGAACACCAAGGATTATTTTCCCTCCCTGAGCCTATTACCCAGCAGAGAAGCCTCCCTCTCAACCTGAGCCTATTGCAAAAGATCTAGGTACTTTTTTTGCTTATCTGTTCAGTGTTTCCTGGATTATTCCAGCATTATTCTGAAGCAGTTTTGGAGCTGTTCAATACTCTGTAGCAGTACTTTCTCCTGTGCTTATGTCTTTCCAAGACATCGTTTTATTTGAAGCCTGACTTTTCTCAGCAGGATGGAGGGATGGGATTCACCTCTGCCCAAACCTCTTCACAGTTGTAGCTACTTAATTTAAGTCACTTTGTGCTCTGTTCTTCAAAGAGTACAAATGCTGCTTTTTTGTCAGCTCTCTTGGAAAAATGGAGCTTTTAAACTCTGCAGAGAGGTGTTATTTCTTCTCTAAGGTCAGTCAGACTTGGTTACCTTGAAAAACCCAACTTTGTTTACTTTATGGCTTCAGCAAGAGACTGTTTTAGTCCAGTCCCCACCAGCCCATTTCTGGTGTGTGAATTCTGTCAGACACAGAACAGCTTCACTTCTGGAAGTGCTCAGCCTTCAGCCTGTAGTTCTGGAAGCACTTTCTTTAAATGCTGAGCTTTTTGCCTCTCCCCCACAACCCCTGAGTGAGAAGACCAGTGCAAAACAGATCTTTTTTCTCTCCTGTGAGTATAAAGCTCTGTGCTGTAATTTTTGCCTGGCATTTCCACACCACAGGAATAAAACACACTTTGCTAAAACCAGCTTGTAATGCTTGACTCTGCTCCTCCTTCAGCTACGGAAAGTTCCAGCTGCAATGGCAAAGTCTTACAGCTTTATCTTCACCTCCCACCCTACTTTCCCCTCGCAGGGAAGGTGGTGTGTTCTTGGAATATGGGTGAAGAGCAGAGCTGATCCTTCTGGGTTCAGCCCCTGTTCCTGCTAATGACTGTCCTGCAGGTGTGAAGGCACCAGCTCTTCTTGCAGGGCCACCATCTGCTCAGAGTCTGGCAATTAGAGGTCCCTGTGCATATGGATCAACTTGCTTTTCTATTCATCATTCATCTCAGGTTGAATTTTTTTCTCCCTTCTTTGTCAGTTTAAAAGCTGATTAAGGGCTCTTAACTCTGTTGTGCTCCAAATCTAATTAGCAGCTGAATTTTCTGGGCTCTGAGGATGGGGAGCTGCTTTTCAGCTTTTCTAGACTTTGGGGCTGATGAGTAAAGTGTGTTTTAGTCTTTGTCACACGATGGTGGATGTGAGGCCATCAGGAAAATGCTGCTTTCAACCAAAGAAGAAGTGCTTACACGCTAAAAATGGGGTAAAAATTGCAAGTTTCTGAATCAATCCTTTTGGAAAAAGAGAGCTTGTTAGATTTAAACCTGAAATTCAAGGAGCAATTTTATAGATTCTGCAAAAACCCTGTGCTGGGGCTGGCTGGGATGGAGTTACTGGGATTTGGGGCTGCCCAGTGCTGATAAGGCTCTGAAGTTTTGGCTGCTGCTTGCACAGTGTCAAGGCTTTATCTTGTCCCACTCTGGCCCAGCAGGACCCTGGGGGTGGGCGAGAGGTGGGGAGGGGACCCAGCTGGCCCCGAGTGGCCACGGGGAAATTCTGTGCCATAAAATGTTATGGGGAGCACTAAAAACTGGGCGAGAGGAGGAAGGAGGGGGTTGGCTTCTGAGGTGCCATTTTTGGGGACTGGCTGGGCATTGCTCTGCCTGGGGAGGTGGTGAGTGGATTTCCTGGGCTTCTTTCTTTCTTTTTTCATTCTTTCCTTCACCTATTAAACTGCATTTGTCTTGACTTACAAGTTTCTGGCTCTTGTTCTTCCAGTTTTCCCTGCCTGTCCCTCTTGAGCGGTGGGGAGTGTCTGTGTGGGTACTTGGCTTCCTACAGTTCCCAACCAAAAAATCTTGTCCTGACTTCAGAATTTCCATTTCTCTTTGCATTGTGGCTCCTGTAATCTTTGCCTTAGTGGCATTGACTTCAAAAAGAATGAACAGCATTGCTATTGCCTCGTTAGTATTTGTCTATTCTTATTAATATGCGTATTTGGATTTCTTCAAGGCCTTGGACCTTCTGAATTTACTGCTGAAAAATCATAGACTGCCTATTGATTTTGCTCTGAGCATTCATTATAGTGTGTTTTGGGGAGCTGGCAGTGCTGGGTAATGTCTCGGAGCTGGAAGATGATGTTTTGCAGACTTCCAGCAGTTTGCCAAAGGGAGGCATGGACAGAATGAAAAGAAATAATGGAATGGAGGCAGAGGATGAAAGAGAGATTTAAACAAGTTTTCATCTGTATTTTGAAATACAAGCAAAATAGATTGAAAACACAATTAAAATCACTTTAACTGCAGCTTGTGAGCTTACATTAGTAATGGTAGGAAAAAGCTCTTCAGGAAACCCAGACAATTAATGGCTGCTGTGAATGGATCTTAAATGTTGTGTTATGCAAGGTTCATCTGTTCCCTTTCAGATATCTCGTCTACCCCGTAGCTATTTTAGCTACCTTGTGTTTTCCCTCCAAAGAAGATCCTTTTGTTTTGTATTCAGCTTTTTAAGTCAGTGATGATTTTCTATTTTGAAGGCTGTTCTTTTGTGTCAAATCACACTTCTGTACTTTCAGGTCTCACAGAAAAAGAAGTCAACCCAGAAGACACAAAACAGAGGATCAAAAGTCTCTTGGGGATGTCATGGCTATTGAAACTGCCTTGGAAGATGTGAAAGTAAAAGAGGAGCTGAAAAGGGGGCCGGATCTGGAGGAAGAGGAGAGAAGCAAAGGGATGGAGGGAGAAGGTGAGGCCAGACCAGTGAAGAGCAGGGGAGAGCTCTAAAACATCTCTGTAAATAACTTGTCTGCTGCTGTTTATTTCTGTTGAAATATCAGCAGAGTTTTCCCTGATATTAAATCTCTGCTCACTGAAATATGTCATCATTCACAGCAGCAATTGATTTTTCCCTCTCTTTAAGGATTCAATCCAAATAGCTTTTTTGGCAGGGCTTGAGAATTCTATAGGCCCAAACTATTACAGGACTGTAAAAATATATATTATGTGAGGAATATTTTAAATTATTTCATAGAGAAACAAATAAGTGTATTTTTGTAGCCTGCTCTGAAAAAGAATGATTTGTGCACTGCCTTGTGCAATTAATCTTTCCTCTTCCCCTCCCTTTGTTCCCATTTTTCAGAGACTGAATCCAGTGAACCTCAGTTTGGGTGGGATCCACAGCTGCTGCATGAGTCCCACTTGGGTTTCATCAAGTTTAGCTGGAGCAGGGAAGCTTTTCAGCTTCCTCTGCATGAAATATAAAACCTTTGCTGGAAATAAAACCAGGCCATGACAACTCCCAACCCTTTGGGATTCCTTCTGCACATTCAGTCCCAAGGCCTGAACACACCCATTGTGCAGGGGGCTCTTTCTGTGGCACCTTTTTCTTGGCTGTGTAGAAAAGGTTGGAGTTCTTGCTGGGAAAAAATCTGCTTTTTTCCCCCAAATGTGTGGTTAAATGTTTTTTGTGTCTGTGGCACATTCACTCCCTCTTGGAGGCTTCTCCAGCACTGCTTACAGGGAATTAATTTACATCTATTGTACTTACCCATTATTTGTTTAGCCTTTGGAGAAACTGATGCTGCAAACTGCTTAGAGAACCTCGATAATGATCTTAAAGGAAATCAGTGGAAGCTCTGGGAAGAGAATTGAGGGCTTTGTTCAGAGTCTCTCAGCTAGACAGTGTATTTTCTCTTTTCATGGGAAATAAGGAGTGGAGAACCATTGTTGCACAGTGCAGGTACTTAATTTCTATTGCCCTAAGCCTGAAAGCATCAGCAGTGTGTTAAATTGTCTGCTCTTAGCTCCTGTACAAGTTTAACACTTGATGCTTATAACAAATGGCCCGAAAATGCTGATTTTTCTTCGGAGACGAGAGATAAGTGACAAGGACAGATCTGAGATCATTAGAATGGCCAAGGAATAATAAAAACTCTGTTCTAGCTGAATGGCTTCCAAATCATACTCTTCCACTACTTCTTAAGAGCTCTTTAACTGTTAGCTCAGGAGGGAAGAGCTTATTTTCAGCACCACTGCAGAAGTGCCACTGGAGCAAGCTCCAGCTTGGTGTGGCTGTTAGCAAATGTTCAGCTTTCCTACTGCAATACAGCAATTAAATCCCAATGACTTCTCTGGTTTTCCACATCCTGCCATCTGCATTTCCTCTCACCAGTGTCTTAGGGCTTCATTTTGAAGAAGAAAACAACGTTTGTTTGGATGGCCCTGCTCGTGGCAATTCTGCTCCCCCACCTCCTGCACTTCCTTTCTTTATTTCCCTGGTTTTGTTTTGTCTTGATTTTCTATTACACCAGAAGAGATGACCTTGAGAAGGAGAAAGAATGAGATTTCAAAGTGATCATGGTTCCAGAGTAGGTCTCGTGCTTTGTGTTGGTTATTTGGAC
Source organism: Aphelocoma coerulescens (assembly GCF_041296385.1). Lineage (NCBI taxonomy): Eukaryota > Metazoa > Chordata > Aves > Passeriformes > Corvidae > Aphelocoma > Aphelocoma coerulescens. Next base: position 4,577,954 of record NC_091041.1, on the reverse strand, counting down.
AAGCTGAGTATTTATAACTTGAGGTTTTCAGGATTTCTGACCCAGATCCCTTATGGTGTTTACTTTTGGTTTTTATGACTCAGCTTTCTATTCATAATTTATTATGTTGCTATTAATATATTTAGAATTCTTAGCAGGTTGTCTTGGGACATTAGGAAGGAGAATGTTGAGGCTTTGCCCTTGTCTGGGTGTGCTGAGCAGCAGAAATGCCTCCTGTGAGTCAGCAGCTCTTCCCTGTGGGGCTGTGCCCAGGAAGGGCCCTGCAAACCTGAGTGCCACCTCCAGGGCTGGGAACTCCACCACCTCCCTGGGCAGCCCTTTCCAATGCCTCACCACCCTTTCCTGGGAGAAATTCGTCCTCATGTCCGACCTGAAGCTCCCCTGGTGCAATTTGAGGCCATTTCCCCTTGTCCTGTTGTTCCCTGCGAGCAGAGCCCGACACCCCCCAGCTGCCCCCTCCTGTCAGGGAGTTGTGCAGAGCCACAAGGTCCCCCCTGAGTCCCCTTTTCTCCAGGCTGAGCCCCTTTCCCAGCTCCCTCAGCTGCTCCTCGGTTTCCTGAGCTCTGTTGAGGATTTCAGATTGTCCCTGGGCAGGCAGCACAGCACAGCACTGCCACTCGTGCTCTCCTTGTGCCCCAGCTCTACACCTGCCATCCTCCTGCAGTGGAAGGGCAGGAGAGACATTCCTCTCTTAACCTACCTGTGCATTTGTGCCTTCAGATCCTTTTCCTTCCTAGAAGTGTTCAGGACAGCCAGAAAGACTCTTGGAATTTTGCCTCCCTTTTTCCTGGCTTCTGATTCCATAGATTCACTTGCAAACTCGTTTGTTCATCTTAATGCAAAAACTTTCAAGCACAGTTCTCTGTGCCAGCTGCTGTCAAATTACCCTTTAGAAGTCAATAAAGCTGGTGAATGGCATTTGTGGTGCTGTTGGGGAGAGAATTCTCGGAGTGTATAGAGAGTAAATATGATCTGATTTTGTGCAACTGGGGAGAAATCCAATTTGCCTTTCATTCAATATGTTTGTTTCTCTAAGGAAATTCAATATTCCTTTTTCTGTGATAGAACAAACCAGTTTATCTGAGGGACTGCCTACACGAGTACAACTATAATTATTTGAGTTGGACTTCTTCCCATTTTTATAAGTTAGTGTAAATAAAGTGATCAGACTTCTGGGAAATGCTGGGGTTAAGGTGTTCCCTAGGGGTTTTCAGCAGGGATTTTATCCTATTGTGGGATTATTCACCCTTCTTCCTGCAGAAACCTCTATTGGTGGTGGTTATTCTGATTTTCCATTCATGGGTTGGGCTGGTGAGGTTTGAGGTAGCCAGAAGTGGGCCTGAAGTGGAGGGGTCTGGGTGGGTTGGGGTTGATAAAAATTCTTCATTGGGGTGAACAGGGTGTCCCTGATTGTCCCAGCCTAGAGACACCCCCTCAGTGGAGTGCAGGAATTGCAATCATTGCTGTAAAATGGGAGTGTGTGGATTCCTTCACACAGAAGAGAGGTGGGGAAGACTTTTACAGGCCAGTACTGCCTCTGGTGACAGTATCGAGATGTTTATCTGCTCAAGAAGTGTTGTCACATCCATGAGGGCTGTGCAGATAAACTGAGTGACAGTGAGCTGGGAGAAACAAGGACATGAGCGTGAGTGAAGGATATCTCAGGATCCAGCTGAGCTCAGTGCTGTACCTGATTTATGCTTTAAAAGCATTTTTTTTAAAAGACTTGATAGCAGAAATCTTTGGGTAATAATGATTCAGGTATCTCTGTTCAGTTCTTCATTTCCTGGGGCTGTTGGGTGCATTGACACACGGTAATGCCCAGATAAGAGCTGTGCTTGCAACTACAGGGAGCAGCAAACTACTGATACAGAATGGGGGGCTCCAAACTGTTTTGATTGTGCCTCCTTATCAGCAAAAAATGTTGAGCACACCTCCTGATGTATGTCTTTATTTATATACACATTTATTCATATATAGCACAGCAATACACATGTACTTGTGTATTTCTGTGCTAATATGCCCATTATGAATATGCAGAAAAACAGAGGTTATAAAAGGAAGGCATAAAGATTAAAAAAATGCTGTTTAAAATATATATTTTATGAATGGTACAAAAATATTTCTTTCCTCCACCCCAGTGGATGGTTTTGTGCCCCTGACTTTGGAGGACAGAAAACTTGAAACACAGAGCCATGGCTAATGTGACATATTACAGGTTTTTTGGCACACTGTCCAGTTTCTTAGGGATTTAGGTATTTTCCCTCCAGGAAACATTGCTTTTAGCAGCCTTTGTGCTCCAGTCAGGAATTGAATAGTCCATAGAAATGACACAAGTGTTTTCTTTCCGAAGTGGCTTCTCTAGGTCAGTGCTGAGGCGCAGCTTTCAGAGCGCCCGTTGGAAAGCGGTGATTCCGTGATGGAACGTGCTAGCCCAGCACCGGGCTCTTAGAGAGGAGAGAAATGCTGAATTCCCAGGAGCCGTGGCGTGGGAGCTCAGTGTCGCCTTTCTCTCCAGCAGGGGAGTGCAAGGCCAAGGCGCGGCCGCCGAAGGTGAAGGGCGAGAGGAAGAAGAAGCACCTGTTCCCCCAGCACCCCCTGGCAGCCCCTCAGCCCCCCGTGCAGCGCCCGGGGCCCGCCCCGGCCCCCCAGCAGCCGCTGCCCGAGGATGGGGCGGGGGCGGCGCGGCCCCCGGGGCCACCAGCGCCACCGACAGCCCCGGGCGCGGGGCAGGGCCGGCCCCCGGCCCCCCTGAACGTCGTGCAGCCCTCGGAGGTGCCGGCCGAGGAGGACGACTTCAAACCGCGGCCCATCATCCCCATGCTGTACGTGGTGCCCCGCAGCAAGAAGGTGGTGTTCGACAAGGAGCACATGTCCTGCCAGCAGGCCTTCGAGCAGTTCGCCACGCAGAAGGGCCTGGGCTGGCGCGAGCAGGGCCCGCTCGAGAGCCCCGGCAAGGACGAGGAGAGCGCCGAGGCCGAGCACGCAGAGGTCGCTGCAGAGGTCAGTGGGTCACAGGGTGCCGTGGCCGAGGTGAGGACAGTTCCATGGCCAGGCTGGATGGGAGCACAGCCTGGTCTAGGGGGTGGTTGGAACTGGGTCGGCTTTAGGGTCCCTTCCAACCCAAACCAGTCTGGGATTTCCACGGAGTTCCCAGCTGTGTATGTGTTTGAGCAGACTTTTCACAAGCTGATGGAACTGGCAGCTTGCAGATGTTCTGAGGCTGTCCTGACTTGAAGAAAACTCTGTAGTTTACCTAACTTCTTAAGAGTTAGTTTTGGCTTTTATCTGCTCCAGGAGTTGGCTTGGAAGGCTTTAGTGGTTCAGCCAAAAGTCAGAGAAAAGTTTGCTCTGTGAATCCAAGAACTCTTCTTGACAAGGGCTCTGCCTCTCTTGTCCTGTTCCCTTCTTTGGGGTGCCCATCCAGCTTGTTGTGCTTCCTTCCAGGCTGCTTCTGCCTTCTCCAAGATGAAGATGGAGATCAAGAAGAGCCGCCGGCACCCGCTGGGCAAACCCCCGACCCGCTCCCCGCTGTCCGTGGTCAAACAGGAGACCTCGAGTGACGAGGGTGAGTGAGCAGCACCAGGGATGTGGGGATGTCCCGTCTGACCCAAGGCATTGCTGAAGCCTTTGACAAAACTGGGTGGCCTGAAACTCTGTGTGTTACACTTAGCTGGTAGGAAATGCAGCGTGTTCCCGTTTTGATAACCCAGCTGGAAACAAAACTCCTCTGTGGGAGGTGTCACTTCTCACCTCCCACCCTTTTTTCACTCAAGAAAAATATTTTGCTGGCTGCAGAATGAGGCAGCATTTTGGGCAAAGGGAAAAAAGAGTTTGCAAAAAATAAAATCTTAAAGGCAAAGCTCTGTCTTGGATATTGCAGTGGGATGAGGTTTGTTCCCCTTGGAGGCAGTGGAGGTCAGGTCTGCTCTCATGTGTGTGGGGAAAGTCAATTCTAACCTTTTGGTTGGCTCCTAATTCATGTCAGTGTTGGGGTCCAACTTTTCTTGGCAGATGCAGAAATGAAAATTAAAATGTTTTTCAGTGTTTAACTGTACATCACGGATTCTTCTTTTCCCACATTCCAGTCCCTGTGAATGCCCTGGCAGTCTGGACCAAGGGAAAAGAAAAGATTCTTACCTTTCACTCTGTTTTGTGTGTAATTTCCCACTTCGGGGCCTTTCCCACGTTATGGATTACTCAGAATATGGACAAGCCCCCAGTAAGGAGCTTTTGTGTGCTGGGGCAGGGGCGTGGGTGTAGCTGGCAGTCCCTACTCACAGCTCCTCGTTCCAAAGGACAACATCTTTCCTGTTCACTTTCCTTCAGGAACATATCCGTAGATTTTAGAGCAGCCTCCTGCAGGAAGGGCTTCTCCTGTACACACAGAGCTCCCTTTCCTCACCAAGGAGGATGCATTTGATGCCTTCCAAGTGTGTAAGGTGGAGTGAAGCGCGGAGAGGCAGCTGAGACTTGTTATCTTGTTTTGGTGTGAGACCTTGGAACCAACTCTGTGCTGGGGGATACTCATTAGGCAGATTCTTCTCACTGCTTTGACTTGTTGGATGGTGTTTGGGGACTTGGCTGGTGGAGCAGGAGCAGCTCTTCTTTAAGCTGGCATTTCTTGGGGACTGATTTACAGCTCTGCTGGGCAAAATCTGATCAAACAGATTCTTCCCTCCCCACCAGGGAATAGAGGCAGCTCTCTGCACTCCAGGCTTTTTCAGGGAATGATGTGCAAGGATGATCTGCAGGCTGCAGGAGGAACAGTGAGCATGTAAATTAAGGGACGTGTTACACAAGGATTCAGCCCAGACAAATTGTTTGTCTCTTCCATTTGCTTGCAATGTGGGAGCCATCCTGAAAGCCGAGTGTCCCCCTGGATCCATCCTGGGAGGAGTGAAGGTGATAACATGCGACAGTCATTCCCTTTTTTCTCTCTCTCTGTCACTCTGGATTAGGCTGCTGGTTTCACTGATTTCACTGGTATTCTTAATCCTGGCCTGTCACCTGATGTGCCTCGACTGAAATTTGGAGAAACGTGGTTTTTGGTTCACGTCTCAAAAATAAACAAGATAAGACACGTTTTAGGAAATAGCCCTCATATGAAATGTGACAGAGCCACACAGCCAGCACTCATCACCTCAAAAAAGGGATTCATTAAACACAGTACAATTTCCACATTGTCTGACAAATATGTTATGGGCAACATTTAAAATCTGAGATGTAAACTCAGCCATTAATGTTTTACTCCAGGTTCCTTTTATCCTTTCAGGTAAGCCAAGAGTCAAAAAATCTTCAAAGGGAGGGAGAACTGGGGAGGAGACTTGGACTTGTAGAGCAGAACATAAACTGCTTATTTCCAGTAATTAACAGTGAAGCAGTGAACAATTTGGTTTAATGTGCTGAGCTCTGGGGATAATGTTCTTCCAAGATGTTTTTGAGTTCCCTGTTCTTTTGGAAACTTTGCAGATTGGTGATGCAGGGAGTGATTTACACTCAGCCTTGTGTGGAAAATTTCTTTAACACTTACAGTGACTCAAAACTCCTTCGTAAGGAAGGGTAAGAAACTTGGACCCCCAGACTGCCACAAATGGATTCTGCAGTGGTTTAATCGTGAAATGCCAAGGACCTTTTAAAGGTTTATAAAATAAAGAATTAGCAAACTAATTAGTGGGAGCAGTCCCTGGCAGAGCTCTGGCAGAGGGAAGGATGGTGGGGAATGCAAATGGGAGGTGTAGTGGCTGTACCAGAGCACTGAACCCAGGGTGTCTCCCAGCCAGGGTCTCTGTGTGCAGAGCAGGTCTGGGATGCGCCTTGGGAGGGCTGGGTCAGGCTGGGAGCTGGGAGCTGGGAGCTGGCCTGGCCACACCAGCACCAGCTGCATCCACAGCTTCCAGAGAATGCAGCTCCCTGATAGAGACAGAAAAGGCAGATTTTCTTGCACTGGCATCATGTGTTTTGAAGTTACTGAAGTTCAAATTAAATCTTCATTAAAAAGATGGTGGAGGTTCCCACAGCTGGAAAGGGGAGGGAGTTACAAAAGCAGTAAATCTCCATTCTCTCCTTCCTCATGGCCAGTTCTGTCAGGTCACTGCTGTCCCACTTGTGTGTCTATCCCCGAAAGGGAGATTCTATCCACTTAAGGAAGTATTTGGAGCACAGGCATATGAGACACCATGGAGGAATTGAATGTTTTTATTTATTGCACTTCTTGTGTTGTTGAGACCTGAGCTGTTTAACTCAGCCTTGCTCCTTTTGCCTCTTCTACCCGTAAACTCTTTTGCCTTTACTGACTGCCCATTGTGTTGGGATTTTTTTTTCCTTTTCATTCTAGAAACATTTCCATTTTCTGGAGAGGAAGATATGAGTGATCCAGAGGCTTTGAAATCTTTGCTTTCCTTCCAGTGGAAGAATAAAGCATTTAATTTCCCAGCTGAAAGGAAGTTCAATGCAGCTGCTGCCCTGAGTGAGCCATACTGTGCTGTCTGCACCCTCTTCTACCCCTATAACCAGGTAATTCCTCGTCACGGAGCCAGGGAATCATTAAGGTTGGAAAAGAACTCTAGGATCAAGTCCAGCTGTCAATCCCCCACCACCGTGTTTGCCACTAAGCCACGTCCCCCAGTCTGTATCCACGTGTTTTTTGGGATGGTGACTCTGCCAGTTCTCTGGGCAGCCTGTGCCATTGCCTGACCACACCTTCCCTGAAGAGATTTTCCCTAATATCTCTGACACTGCTCAGATGGATAAATCAGGATGCAGACATTTCTGATAGAGGCAAACCCATACAAATTTGTGCACCAAAGGAACGTGTTTGGATTTGGCAGTGATTGGAGCCTTTTTTGTTATCTTTCCTGGTTTCTCTGGCTTTCTCAGTGTTCATTTTGAAATCACACTTAAAGAGCTTTGCAAACACTGTTCCATGCAGAGAAAAGTCACACCAGGCTCCTGTTGCCTTATGGGCCTGAGTTGCTGAATTTATGCAAACAAGCCACAAAATAAAAATTTACTGAGTAAGCACATCCATCATCTTTTTTTGGAAACTACCAATATGCTTTGGGAGATGTTATGAGCAGAAAGGCAAAATTCATCAGATGAATTAGTTATTTGTGCAGTTGTGCATTGATTTGTTCTCACATAAAGCCAAATCTGGCTTTGTGTGCCCACCAGGAATTCGTGCCTTAGATACTTGTAGATGTGTTGGAAGCTTTTCCTGAGGAAAGCAGAACCCACCTCCCCCTTCAATAAAATCTCTTGATTTATTATACAAACTGAAAATAAAATATCTGTTCTGATTGCTGGCTGTTGTGAGGAAAACTGAGTGCAGCTGAGCTGGTTTTATCCATTGCTTTTAACTCTGTCTGCTGCCAGAAACCTTGAAATGTCCTTCAGGAGAAATTCTTGTAGGAAAGTAGGGAAGGATGCCAAAGGAATGGGGGAGGGAAAGTCTTGCTTTTAGTAATATTTTCCTTTTTATTTTGCCTTGGTGTTTTCAGCTGCAATTTAGGAATTTAGATTTTGCAGAAGAAAAACAGGAAAAGCTGCTCATTATTCTAATGCTTCTTTGAGCTTTCACAACAAATTACAGATCCCAGCTGACGCCTGAGGAAGAGGGGGAGAAGCAAGGCAGGGGTGGGAATTGGGATTTTAGGTTGCTTTTTGGCTGCCTGGTGTCAGGTGTTGGGTGACGTTTTTGCAAGGGGAATGCTCAGAGTGGAAAGTGAAAACCGTGGCCAGGAAGGGGTGGTTCCATTGATGGGGTTTCCTCTCAAGTCCTCACAGGTGGGTAAGGAAGCCGCCCCAGTCTCCACAGGGGAGCCGTCCTCCTTCGTGCACCTTTCCAAGTGTGGGCAGAAGACCAAGCCCCTGATCCCAGAGATGTGCTTTACCTCAAGTGGAGAAAACACCGAGCCCCTTCCTTCAAATTCCTACCTTGGAGAAGATGGAACCAGTCCCTTGATATCCTGTGCCAAATGCTGCCTGCAGGTTCATGCTAGTGAGTGATTTCCCCTTCCCCAAAGCCTTTGGGTCCTGAGAAACTCAGGAGTTTGTATATTGCTGTATTTGAATTCCTTCTTGGCAGGTTTGCATCCTGTCACTCCCACTTTTATCTTCCTCGGTACAAGTATGTCATGGAATCCCAGAAAGGTTTGGGTTGGAGGGACCTTAAAGCTCATCCAGTTCCCATCCCCTGCCATGGGCAGGGAACCTTTTTCTCAAAGCCATATCTGTGTATTCAAGTCCATCTTGGCAGTCACTGATCTTAAAAATACACAGCAATATTCTTTTTACTGCTTATTTTGTTGGCTGATTCTTCTCTGTCTCACAGAAAAGATTCTTTCTTTTGATACCTTTCATTTTTTGTAATAAGGCAGAACTCAAAGGCTTTATTGCACTCTTTTCTCTCACTTATTTCGTTCCAGTATTGGTCTGCTGGGGGAGGCTGTATTGTTCCTGCATGCAGCAGAGATTATGGAGTAGTTTGAGATATATTTTATTAGTGTCTGTGATAGTGTTTGTAGTAATGGCACTTGATTACAGAAGGGAACATATGTCTGTTTGCTTCCCTGATAGTTATGTCTAAAAGAAGATCTGATTAATCCTGGTGGAGTGTACCTTCAGTGGAGATTGTACAGCATCCAGTTAACATTTGTGACGAATTACTGTTCAGCTGTTTGATCTTGACAGATGGGGAATCTTATTTGACTTGCATCAGCTGGAATTACTTTTGTTGTTGCAATTTTAGAGTCTGCAGGTCCCTGTGCAGCTCAGCAGGGCTGGGGAACTGGAAGGCAACTTTTGTTTCTGTGCTGAATCCCTGATTATGGTCATTTCTGGCTAATAAGGCCATGGGATGCAGAGTGGGTGTGAGGAGAAAGATTTCATCCTCCCTTCACAGTTCAGGGATGCTGCATCTTGTCCATAGTCCAGTCTATCAGAATGGTTTCTGTGGCCAAATTCTGTTTAAGGACAGAGGGATGTGGGCAAGATGGTGTTAATCTGCAGGCTCAGATCTGAAATCCATCTTTTTTTTTTTAGAGAAACTCAGTTTTGTATTTTGGCTGTGCTCTCCCCTTGAGGATAGGACAGGACAGGTGTTAAATCTGATGGAGGCTCTAGTGGCTGGTTGTTTCCTTGTGCTCTGTGACATCCCTTTGACTTTGCTGCAGAGAATCCATTTGCCTTTATTGCAGGATTGCAGTGGTGAGGTGTATTTTGGCTGCCTGTAAAACCAGCTGGCAGCCTGTGTGTTCTTGGGAAGTGCCCTCTCAAACTGTGCCAGGTTCCAGCAGCCAAGCCCTACAGAGAGGGGAAGGTTTGTGAAGGTTTCTGGGCTTTTGAGGCACTGACAAAATCCATAAAAAGAGCATATTTTTCTTGGTCTGCTTGGATTATCCTTATGGGGCAACCTGGGGTTCAGTAAATGGCACTGTTCTGCCCTCGAAGAATCACAGAATCACTGAGGTTGGAAAAGACCTCTAAGATCATCAAGTCCAAACATCAGCCCAGCACCACCACCCTGCTCACCACTAACCATGTCCCCAGGTGCCACGTCCATGTATTTTTCGAACACTTCCAGGGTTGATGATTCCACCACTGCCCTGGGCAGGCTGTTCCAATGCTTTACAATCCTTTCCATGAAGAAAATTCTCCTGATTTTCAGTCTGAACCTCCCCTGGTGCAGCGTGAGGCCATGCTCAGGGTCTGGTTCTCCCTCAGCTCAGTTTTGGACTGAACACCCCTGTCCCTGTTCTAGGCCTGGGTGGAATCTGCTTCCCTGATTTGCCATATGATGAAAAGAGACCTCAGATGTGGAGAGCAGCTGCAGATCCATAGTATTGACTTTTTTTGACATGCTGTTTATCTGGTTAAGTGGATGATATTTATAAATCAGGCTGTGGTGGCAATCCCAGTGCATTCTGAATGTCTTCTTTTAAGTTTGATTCAGTAATTTGAGATTGTTGTTCCCAGCTGAAATTTTCTGTTCAGTTTGTTAGGATAGGTGAAGGCTGGATGGGATTTTGTTAGGAAGGATAGAGGCTGGATGGAATGAGCTGTGTGTTAGTTGAGATGCTTATCTTTAATTTTCCACTCGCTTTACAAGCTTGCAGGAATCACATAGATCTACTTTTCCAAAACTATTTCTGTGTGTTTTCCCCATTGTTTTCAGTGACAAACCTCAGTGCCTTTTATAGAATTGTAAGGACTTTTTTGTTCTTATTTCCTTGTCTTTATAATGGGCATAATACCGCTTTACTATTTTGGTGTTGCTGTAGGAGGATTTGGTGCTTGCATGTTACAGTAATTGATGCTCTGTAAAATGAGATGTTTTTAACACTTCCTATAACCATAAATTAAATACTGTTTACCATGTGGAATGCAGGTATTTAATTTCCTTGCAGTATTATTAGACTTCTCCTTCCTTGTGACACCACACAGCAAAGATAACTGCTTCAACCTTGCCAAAATTCAGTGCCCTTACCTGTTTTGATGTGTGAGTGCACTCCAGCAATGGTGGCATCACCTTGGAGCCCAGTTTCTGCCTAAAGAAACAAAGTCTTGTTATTGTAGTCCTTAGAAAAGTGAAAAATAAATGTGAGGCTTACCTTTTGTGGGGTTTTGGTTTGTTTGTTTTTAGACCTGCTGGTCCCAAATTCTGTGCCCCCTTACGACTTTTATCCAAGCCTGTTGAATACAGTTCCTCAAATACACTCAAAGATGCTTCTGAACTGAAAAGTCAGCAAGTCAGTACTAAGAAATGTTGGCAGACCTCTGCTATAACAAGGCTGTGACTCTGTTTCTTCCAGGCTGTTACGGGATACGCCCAGACCTGGTGAACGAGAGCTGGTCGTGCTCGCGGTGCTCAGCCGGCGCGTGGGCAGCGGTAAGGGCTGGAGACAGCTCAGATCCCACTGGATACTGCTGGGATCACTCAGCTGCTTCCACAGAGATGAGTGGTGGGAGGGTTCAGGCTGCCTTTGACATCCCAGGTGGGGTGCAGTCATTTTCTGGGGAGGATAAACAGCCTGGCAGAGCTTTCGGGTCCTGTTCTGAAGGAGTTGTGTTCCCGCAGGAATGTTGCCTGTGCAATCTCAGGGGAGGAGCTCTCCAGATGACCACCGATGGCCGGTGAGTGCTGGCTTTGAGTGTATTTTCCTTCCATACTGCACCTAATCTCCTTATCTTGTGAATTTGGTCTTAATGATCAGTGTAGCAGCAAGTTTTGGGGTTTTGGAGGGAACTGCTCCTTGCTGACTTGGCAGGATGAGCCTGAGTGTCTGTGCTGCCCTCCACTGCACCAGGCTGCTCGACAGCAGAGCTTCTGAACTCTTGCTGAATGTGGTTGTTTCTCAGGGAAAAGTCTTCTCAGAGAATGTTTAGTATCGTGCAAAATCGAGTGCAAAAGAAGGTTGATCTCTGTTGTTCCAGAGACATTTACCTCGTGCCACCCTGATTAACAGTCAGTTGGGAACGTTGCCAAGGCTGCCAACCCCTGCAAATGTGCCTCGATGCTGAGGGAGGCAGGGAAATGTTAACTGCCCTCCTGAGCATTTCATTCAAATAATGGCAGGCCCTGATCTGTGTCTTCACTTTGCTCCCCAGGTGGGTCCATGTAATCTGTGCTATTGCTGTCCCCGAGGCGCGTTTCCTCAATGTCATAGAGCGTCATCCTGTGGACATCAGCGCCATCCCGGAGCAGAGGTGGAAACTGGTGGGTGTCTTTAACCTGGGGAGAATGTTTGGGAACACGAGCCAAAGGGTAAAGCTGTTACTGGACAGAAAAGCATTGTATGGGTTGGTAAAGAGATTAAAGGTGATCTCGCTCTCACTTCCAAACAAGAGCTCTGGGAAGCTGCATCGTTTGTGTCTGCTGAGCACTGCCAGTGCTTTGACACACAAACAGCTCTGATTTCCAGAACTGCCTTTACTCTCTGGGAGTGTGCTGTAGCCTGGGCAGAGCCTGGGACTCCTTCCCACCTGCAGTCACATGTAAACTGCCTGAAAGCTTCGTTTACTCCAAGCACGGCACAGTGGGAGTGCCAAGGTACATGGTGATAGAGAGAAGCTCATACATTGCTGACTTGTTCATCTCTAATTCATCTTTCTTCACAGCATTTCTCTTTTTCTATCAAGAAATCTCTTGTAGAAATGAATAAACATTTCTGTGACCCTGACTGCAAGGCAAGACTGCAAGGATTTTAATACAAGCTCAGCTCCACGTTGTTATTTAGCTGTGTGGCCTCATCCGAGGGATTAGTAATGGACGATTCATTAGCTCAGAGCAATTTATCTTAATGTTAGTTAATGCTCCATCACTATAGTGTGTTATTGCAAAATAAATTGTGCTTTGGCTGCTTTTTTTGGTACAGAAGTCAGCTGGGTGACACAGTGTGGGATGGGGAAGGTGCTGGAGCAGTGATAGATGGGTTAGCGCTGATGGATTCGTTAACAGAGCTGCTACTTAGTGCAGGGAGCCTGGGTGAGAGATTAGGAAGAACCTATCCCTGCTTCCAGAGTTATTTCTCCGTGGTGCAAATGGGTTTTGTACACAAATGTGAATGTAAAAAGCATTCATTATTCAGCAGGAGTGATGGGGCAGCGTGATGCCAGGGTGATAAATCTTGCAGCGGTGGCTCTTTATGGATCAGCTGACACTTCCAACGTGCATCCTCTTCATTACCAGCACTTGTAACGCTGAACTTAAAATCCTTTTACACAAGATTCACTTGTATTGCTTAATGGAGCCTCACAAGGAAACATGACTTAATTCTTTAACCCTTCCTTGGCTGCCTGGCAGTCCTGCAGAGCCAGGGCAGTATCAGTGTGTGTCAGACTCTGCTGCTTTGTTCTGCTCCAAAGTGTAGCTGTGTCATCCAGAGCCTCTGCATGGACCCACTGTACCCATTTCTCCTTCATTCCTCAATTAAAACTGCAAAGTTTCATAGAATCACAGGATATCCTGAGTTGGAAGGGACCCCAAAGACTGTGAGTCCAATTCCCGGCCCTGCACAAACACCCCAACAATCCCACCCTGAGAGCATTGTCCAAATGCTCCTGGAGCTCTGGAAGGAAATTTTGTTAGATTTCTTCTGTTGTATTCCATTTGCACCTCGTGTTTTCTTCCTGTCTCAGGGAATGTGAGATTTTTGTATGAAGTGCCTTGACTTACACAGTCCGGTGTTGGAATTTACAGGCACATATTCCTTATGCTGCTGTTAGCCAGAGCCTGGCTTGTAGCTCAAATGTCAAAGCCTGGCTTTAAGCCCTTCACTTGGAAAGTTTTAGAGTTATGAATTAGGTAAGGATTAAACAATTAATTTGGATGGCAGAATCCAGAGGCAGTGGTGCTCCCAGCAGCAGCTGTGGTGTGGGGTGTGAGGTACAAAGGGAGTTAAAATTGGATAAGATTGTGTGGAGAGACTCATGAGCCATCATGGGGAGTTTTAGGATTCTTCAAAGGACTTTGCAGGTAATTCCTGGAGCACGTGAGGAGTCAGTGGAGGGGGGCTGGGGGGGTGTCTGTGCTTTGCAGTTTAGCAGCTGCGTTTAGGAAGATAAACTGAGGGTGACTAAAAGGTGATGGCATTGGAGCTCCTGACTTTGGCAATGATGGACTTGGTGCAGTACTTGATAAAACTGGGGAGATGACCTTTGTTGCTAAAAAAGATGGAAAAGGAGAGAAGGAATGATGTGAAGGGTGAGGACAGTTGATGTGAATGGATGAGGGTAGTGGAGGAGAGAGGGGGTAGGGGTTACCCATGATTATTTTTTGATTTTTTAGTATGTTTGTATTATTTTAAGTTTCTGTGATGAGGGCTGAGGTACCAAGGAGTTGCAGTGATCTGGTGAAAGGTGTATCCTGTTCTCTAAGCATGTGCCAGATCTCCCTGTGTAAGCACAGACTTTTCAGTCCATTTGTGGGTATGGCACCATTTTCAGGAATGCAGTTTCCTGCTCCTGAATTGATGGCACATTACAGGCCTGTGCACGTAAATTATTTATGACGTGGAAATTTGGAATAATTAGCTGTCATTCCTCAGTGGAGTAAATGAATTGCAGTGTTCATCATGCAGGAGACAGCCCATTTCTTACTCTCAGCTGTGACCTGACTCTGGTGCGCATTTATTCCAAAGATTTCTCTCCTGTGCTTTAGACTCTTTTCCCTCCCACAGAAAATGCCTTTAAATCTCCATGTGCTGCTTTCCCACAGCACTTGGCTCTGGTGTTTCTGTCCATCCCATCTCCCACACTTCCAGATCTGCATTTTCATACAATCCCAGACTGGTTTGGGTTGGGAGGGGCCTTGAATCCCATCCAGTGCCACCCCTGCCATGGGCAGGGACACCTCCCACTGCCCCAGGCTGCTCCCAGCCCCAATGTCCATCCTGGCCTTGGGCACTGCCAGGGATCCAGGGGCAGCCACAGCTGCTCTGGGCACCCTGTGCCAGGGCCTGCCCACCCTCACAGCCAGGAATTGTCACTTCCTCCATCTCCATCACTCCTTACACTTCAGGCTCACTGTCACTCACATTTATCTTTTGATCAGATTTGCTCTGAATATCCCGTTGGTGCAGCTCTTGTGCCTGTCACAGAGAGTCTGTGTGGGCACAGGGTGGCACTGGGTGTGTGCTATTCCTGGCTTGGCAGAGCCCTGTTTGCATCAGGAAGGGCAGATTCCTGCCCTGGGGGGGTTAATGCTCCCTGAGGCTCCTGGGTGTCAGCAGCTGTCCCTGCTGCTGGGACAAGGGGATATCGACAGGTTAATAATGGGATCTGTGCTATTGACTCCCCTCAGTCCTGCTGTGCACTTTCCTGGTGCTTATCTGCCTCTGGAACATGGTTTGCAGAGTGATAAAGGCTCAGCTTATTAAAGGCTAAACCCACGTTCTGGCAGCACTCAGGCTCTGGCTTTGAATTTCCTGGCTTTTGTTCGTTTGTGTAAAAAGGCCAAATTAATCTTTGGTGTAAACAAACTGCCTTCAGTTAATTCATAGGAAGGAATGGGACTTATGTCATGTGAATGTGGGGCACAGCCCAGGCAGGGAGGGGGGTGTTGCACAGGAATAAGGAAGAACAAATCTTTTCTTTGTCATCTTTTGCTTTCAAGGAAGAGCAGTGCTCCTGGAGAAGGAATCCCAGAATGGTTTGGGTTGGATGGGACCTTGAAGGTTTTGGGGTTCCACCGCATGCCATGGTCAGGGGCAGCTTCTGTTCATTTTAACCAGTGAAAGGCACATTTGTCTCGTGTGTGTGATATTAATTTTGCCCTGATTTGCCTTGTCCCAGCCTCAGGTAAGGTAAAGAAGCTGCCCCTGGATCCCTGGAAGTGTCCAAGGCCAGGTTGGATGGGGCTTGGAGTACCCTGGGACAGTGGAAGGTGTCCCTGCCCATGGCAGGGGGTGAATGGGGTGAGTTTTAAGGTCCTTCCAGCCCGCACCGTTCTGGGATTTGCTGATCAGTGACAGATTCCTTAGACTAGAAATGTTAAAAACTGAGTGGTGTTTCCAAATGGATCCCTGGAAACATCATGCAAGCATCCATTCCTTAGATTGGGATTCCCAAAAATCTTCTTTTTTGTATTTCTGACGGGCTGGAAACAAGAACTGGTGCTGTAATAGGGAGTGAGGAACTCTATCTTGTTCCCACTACAGCTCCTGCTCACTGTCAGTGTCATCAGGCTTAGGATTTTTAGCTCTGAGAAAATGCAATTTCTTTTTAAAGCAGTCACATGTCTAACACTGATTTACCTAATAACTGGCTCTGCTTTGCAGAAAATGAGTATGAAAATGTCTCCAAGATTTCAGACCTTTTCCCCCCTGTAATTCTGGTGTTTTGGTACAATGTTTTTATTTCTTTTGTTTGCAAAACTGACTGAATTATCTACAGTGGCTCATCTGACATGGATGCCAATAAAATATTTATGGTTGATATGCTTATGCATCTAAAATAAACCCACAGTATTTTTGTTCCATTATATGATTTTATATTCTATGAGATCTAATCGATACAATGTCCCATTAAATAGAACAGAGCAAATTGCTGCCCAGTTACTGTGTTCTTTTCTTTCAAAAAAATGGAAATGTTGTTTTCCAGCACTGCATCTGAGGATCCAGCTGCTGTTGGAATTAGTGTAACGTAGATGCACTGCTATATCTGAGGGGGATGAGGGCGCAGGTGCAGCAGTTCTCTGGTACCACTGGTGGGTGTTTGCCTGGTTCCAGTTCCCTCAGCCCTCCAGTGAGCCCAGTCCAAACTGGAGTCCAGTCTGTCCCTGCCCAGCGTGGCTCTGCAGGGCTGAGTGACTGGTGATGCCTTTTCCTGGTCTTAAAATCAAGAGTCACACACGGTTAGAAGGGGAAAAGGGATTTTACCTTGGTATTTATTTTAAGGATCTTTAGGTATACACATCCAGGTCATATGCATCGAAATGCACCCTGCTGAGTCTATGTATGTCTCTCTCTCTCTCTTTGCCTCTGTTCCCCCCTCCCCAACATCGGGTATAACATTATAGGTTTTACTAATTAGCAGATCTATCAAAGATTCCCCAATGAGAGGCTCAAGTGAGCCCCCCTCCCCAAGGAGCCTTCCCCTGGATGGTTCTATCTCGGTTTACAGAATGTGTTCTGGAGAGGACCTTGGGCTCTGGGGCACACTGATCCCTGGCTATGAAGCTTCTAAAATGTTGAGTCTCTTAGCTTAACAAACAAGTCCAAGAATGTAGGCAAAAAGCACTGAGAATACAGAAGTTGTAAAAAGGTATAACAGGGGTATAAAAGAAAAGGCAAAAATCTTCATGGCATCACTGGGAGGTGCTGGCACGGCCACGGGAATGGTGAGGTGGGGAAGGACAGTATCTGCTGGAGTTTCTTGCCTTGCAGAGATCCCAAGTGAGTGCACACAGACACTCCTGGCCGTGTGGGCCCGAGCCCTTGGCAGAGAACGTCACTTCTGGCTGTGCCTTCTGGGCCTGGGTGCTGCAGCCACGGGCTCTGCGCCGTGCCAGGTGCGGTGCCGCGTCCCGTGGGCGGCGGTGTCTCTGCACGACCCCAGGCTCTGCTCCTTCCTTCCCAGAGGTGTGTCTGAACCCCAGCTCTGTTCCCTTGCAGAGGTGTGTGTACTGCCGGAAGCGGATGAAGAAGGTGTCGGGGGCCTGCATCCAGTGCTCCTACGAGCACTGCTCCACGTCCTTCCACGTGACGTGCGCGCACGCGGCCGGGGTGCCCATGGAGCCCGACGACTGGCCCTACGTCGTGTCCATCACCTGCTTCAAGCACAAAGCAGCAAACCAGAACGTAGGCTCGGGGCTGGGCCTGGGCTTCTGTGCTGGGGCGTGGGATTGGGGATTTTTTGGGGGTTTTGTTGCATCAGTTTGTTTCTGGGGTTTATTAAAATAGTTTCTCCCTGCCTGTGTTGGCTCAAAAAGATTATGTGCTTTTAATGTAGAATGATTGTCCAGGAAGCCATTCTTGGGGATGGCTTTAATCTGCAAGAGACCTGGTTTAGATGGGATATTGGGAAGGAATTCCTCCCTGTGAAGGGGGTAAAACACTGGCACAGGGTGCCCAGAGCAGCTGTGGCTGCCCCTGGATCCCTGGCAGTGTCCAAGGCCAGGTTGGACACTGGGGTTTGGAGCAACCTGGGACAGTGGGAGGTGTCCTTGCCCACGGCAGGGGTGGCACTGGATGGGATTTAAGATGCTTCCCACCCAGACCATTCCATGATTCCATGGGATTTTTGACACAGCTTTTCCGGGTGTGGCTTGCAGCTGATCCCTGCTGTGTCCCGCACAGGTCCCGTTCCGGAGGGAGGTGGCCCTGGGGCAGACAGTGATCACCAAGAACAGGAACGGGCTCTACTATCGCTGCAGGGTCATCGGCACCACCACCCAGACCTTCTACGAAGTGAACTTTGACGATGGCTCCTACAGTGACAACGTTTACCCCGAGAGCATCATTGTAAGGCAGCTCTGGGGCCGCTCCCGCGTCACCGAGTACAAACTGTTATCTGTGCCTGGGGGTGGAACAGCGAAGCAAAACTTTAACTTTTTCATTTTAATTTTTAAGTTGCTGCTTGCCTAGAAAATCTCACACTGCTCTTCATGACAGGTCTTGTTTCTGACATTATCTCATTTATTTTTTGGTTGCTTTACAAAGATGTGATCTTGCTGAATGCAGATGACTTCACAGAAAGCAGTGTTTGTTCTAGGTTTCATCCTATTTGTTTTGTGGTTGAATAATCTTATTTTTCAACTGACAAGTGTGATTCATGGGGGAAGCAGATTGTCCGTAAGCACTTCTGGTTCAAAACAGGGAATTCACTTAATAGAGGGAATGTCTAGAAGGGCTGATTTGTCAGCTCATGCATTGCCTTCCTGATTGTGCCACTGATTCACTGTGCTGCCCTGCTTGTTTTTGAGATACAGGAGATGTGATGTTTTGGGATTTGTAATGAGAAATGTCCATGAACTGGGTGCCGTCAGCAGAAGGAGCTGCCAGTGTTGATTCTGGTCTCTCAGGCTGGTTTTGTTTGAGATGCCCGCAATTAATCACAAGTGCAGAAACTTATAGCTCATTATAATGTTCTGTGATTTTAGCACACCTCTGGCTCCTGAGCTCTGGTGGAGTTGTGTCTCTGACCCCTCTCTCTCTGTCCTCAGAGCAGGGACTGCATCCAGATGGGGCCCCCTCTGGAGGGGGAGCTGGTGCAGCTGCAGTGGACAGATGGGATCATCTACAAGGCCAAGTTTATTGCAGCCCAGATCAGTCAGATTTACCAGGTGAGTGTGGCAGAGGGATCCCAGCTCCGGGGTGGGAGAGCTGAGCCTGCACCAGGGATGGGCTGCCGGAGCTGGGCAGTGCAGGAAGAGGATTTGGGAGCACAGATGATTTATTCCTTCTGAGTTTGTCCAGCCTGAACTTGACACCCCTATTAAACTGCGCTCGGTGTCCTTCTGCTTTATCCAGAAAAGTGTATTAAAGTATTGAGCAAAGGAAATAAGAATCCCTTAAAAACTTTTAATAGTTTTAACATTTTGCTGTGCACGTTTCCATGAATAAACATCCCTGGAATGTCTGATGCATAATTCATGATATAATCAGTGCTTAGCAAAAAGGGTTTCATGGGAGGAGTTTTTTGTACCTGGCTGACTATTTCTGCTGGTTGAAATACAAATGTACTTTAGTAGCTGGAGTTGTTTCCTTGTGACCTGTGAAAATGCTTTGTTTAAGATGAAAGAAATTCTTATTACCATGTTGGCCTGAATGCAGGGCTGCTTTTGTTGTAAGTGAAAAGCTGCTTTTTTCAGGATGTGAATCAAAAATCAGTAGAAATGTGAAGTGCTGTGCCTGGGAGGGGGGAGCAGAGGTGCTGGGCCAGCTGGAGCACGGATATTTTGGGATCCATGGAGCACTGAATGAATCCACTTGGATAAGACAGAGGTGCCTGACCAGCACTGAAAGCAGCACTTTTTGAGTTCAGCATCCTCACCAGAGCTTGGGAGTGCTCATTCCACAGCAACCCTGGAGACGTGCAGTGCCAGGGGCTGCATCTGTGGGAGCTGGCCCCTGATGCTTCCTGGGTGTTCCCTGGAGGGCCCAGGTGTGGCACAGGCTGGGAATGGGCTGTTGAAATGCTGTCTCTGATTTCACCTTCTGCCTCCCTGCAGGTCGAGTTTGAAGATGGTTCTCAGCTAATGGTAAAGCGTGGGGATATTTATACCTTGGAGGAAGAGCTCCCCAAGAGAGTCAAGTCTCGCCTGGTGCGTACCGAAATAGCAAACAATAAACCAGCTGCAGCTTGCAGAACCCCTTCCCATTTTCTTCATGTATTTTTTTAGACATTAGGTGAATGCAGCCTCCAACTTCTGTGGCTGTAAAACTGCTTGTCATTCCCAAAATACACGGAGTAGAAGAAATCCTGGCCATGACTGCTTGAGAGGCACAGAAATGATTTTCCCTTGCACGTGTTCAGCTCAGAGTTTTATTTTCTCTGGTTAAGATTATGTTCAGATCATTTTGCACCATATGAATTCAGTTATATGGAGTCATCCTGTCCAAATGTGAGCTGAGCTGGACTGCAGCTCAGTGGTTTCTGGAGAACTGATTATCACCGTGGGACCAAACTCCTTTTTCTCACCAAACTGGAGATTTAGAGTGTAGCTCTTACCTATAAATCTCTTAATCTACAAGATCAGGCAGTCTTTAAGTGCATACAGTGGAATTACTGAGCCTAGAAAAGATGAGGGATTTATTTCATAGCTTTTTTTGGTTCCAGACTTGCTGGGTGTTTTCAGACCTGGTGCTTTACCCTTTCAAACCATTTCATTTAACCCAGTGATGGGACTGGAGAATGCCCAGGTTGTTCCTGGCTGCCCTGGTGTGAGGCACGACCCGTGGGTCTGTCCCTGTTCTCCTGCTGTGCCTCTAATGGTTGTTTTGTGTCTCCTGCAGTCCCTCAGCACTGGGGCCCCTCAGGAAGATGTATTTTCGGGAGATGAAGTGAGAGCAGCCAAGCGTCCCCGGCTGGGGAATCCAAGAAATCCTGAAGAATATGGACAAACCCCCGATTACTTGGCCTTTATGGAGAGCCTGTTGCAGACACAGTACCAGCCTGGGACTCCGAGCAACATGTTTTAACCAGGATTCATTCAAAATATTCAATTAACCCTTTTTGAGTTCGTGGAAAAATAAATACAAAACTGTGGAATGGAAGACCAGCCCTGTGCAATAGTCTGCTGTGAATTTCTTTCATCTCTTGGTTTGGACTGCAGGAAATCCCTGTCTGGCTGCTACCTCGACCTTGCCAGGAGTTGCTGACCAAGAGCTGGGGAGCTTGGAAACCCTTCAGCTTTTCACACGGAGACTTTGGAAGAGTTTCTACAGATGGAGCTTTGTGACTGGTTCTTTTTTTATGAGGAAAGGGTTAAAATTTAATGAAATGACTTTTTCAAATCTGTCAAACTTTTGTCTTTCAAGGTGCTATTACATTGACTACTGAAGCAGCCTTTGGAATCGTGTTTTCTGTACATAGACGTCACCTTTGTGAAGTTTTCTATGAATGAGCATTATTAAAAAAAAAAAAGCAAGCAAAAATAGGAAAATGAAAGTTTCCACAAAACATTTTTCTAGATTATGGCTTTAAAACAAAATAAATGAAATCCTCCCCCATCGCCCCCAAACGAATCAGGACTGATGTTACAGTGGGGAGAGGGAGAGCAAGAGCAGATGTCCTGGAATGTTCTGGGTTCTTCTTTTGTAAAGAAACACTATCTTTGTAAGCTGGGGAAGGTGGGGGAAGAAATGTTCACAGCTGGGATGTTTCTTACCATTCGCTCTCTGAAAGCCCTGAGAGGGATGTTGGCATCGCTGCCAGGTCACCAGGGAGGGACTTAGGAAGAAATGGCCAGGTTTGGGTCATTCCTGTCATCTTCCTTCCCCATCTTTGCCATCACAGTTGCTTTCTAGTTCAAGATCAGCATGGCTTTGAGTTCCAATGTGCCACCCTTGTTTGGCAGGTGTTCTGTTGCTGCTTGTGTTAGTTCCTTACGAGCCGCCCCCGTCCCGCTGCGGTGAAAGCTCTGAGGGGCTGCCCCGGCTCCCTGGCAGCACTTCTCCCTTAGGAACCTTTCTCTTTTCTTTGTATTTTTATTTTTTCTTTTTCTTTTTTTTTTTTTTTTGAGTTGTGCTCCTTACAGTGTGAGAATCATTCCATGACAGAAGCTTGGGAGGTGTTTGTATGTTTTTCTTTTATCCTATTAAAGAAGAAATTCCCCAAACATCTGATTGTCGTGACATCCTTTCCTTAAGTAAAGACTGAGCCTTTGAGTTACTCCTGGGGAAGAGGAGTGCGAGCCTTGCCTTTGATTGGACTCAGCTCACTGAGGATTGAAGGAGCACTGAAGGCAAACCCAAACCCTGAAGCACTGAGTGGGCAGCTCCCACCTGGACGCTTGGAAATCAGCTCCGGCCGAAGAGCTGATGTGGAGCAGTGCTTGGGAAGGAGCCTGATCCAAACCCTGCCGAAGTCACTGGAAAGTCTTCCACTCTCTGGAGGACCTCAATCAGTTCAGAGGGAGAGAACAAGGCAGTGCTGGTCCCGAGCTGCAAAGGGGCCGTGGCAGAGCTGGGGAGGTTCTGGTGAAGGGGGGAGAGGGCATCCAGACCCTCCCCTCCCTCCGCGCCCCGGCCGGGCCAGCAGAGCAACCTGGAATGCTGCACTGCAATCTTTTCCACTTAATTCCCTGAAATTACTGGATGGAAAGAGACAATATTCTTGTTTTCATTATTATTTTTTAAGCCCCTTTGCAAGGTGGTTCTTGTTCTGGGGAGAGGCTTTTAAGCAACGCTCTGGCTGGATCTTTAAGGGAATAAGTGGGAAGGATTTGTGGGCTAGCAGATGGTAGATTAGCATCTTAAGAGACTCCATGGGTATTAAACTGTCCTAGTGAAAGAGTGGAGATAGAATAAAGCAATTTAATTTTTTTTTACTTTGGTTTTGTTCTCCCTTGAGGATTGGAGTTCCCGTCCTTTCTCCTGCCTCTGCTACGGGTCCTTTCTGTGTGTGTGGCTGCGCGTGCGCGGTTGTAAGACCTTGGAAACAAGGTTCTGGTTTTTGGATTTTTTTTTTTTTTCTGAGTTTTTGACATTTTCAGTAGATGTCTCCACGAATAAAACCAAACTGAGACTAATAAAAGTTTAAAAAATTGGCAAGGTTCTCCTGAGCCTCGGTTGTTCCTCCTACAGAGCTGTCTCCTGTCGGTTGAAATGTGATTAAATAGAAAACTTGCTGTATAAAAGACTAAGAATGTTGCCAGGCCACGAGAGAAATATTTAAAACAATTGAAAGAGAAATTTAACCAGCAGAGGATTTTTTTTTTGGAGGTGGGAGGGAAGGGTGGGATGGGATGAGTGGTTGTGAGCGACGGGGAATTTCCTCTGCATGTTCGAGTCCTGCAATAGCACCGTTGCTGTATCCATATGTAGTACCTTTCCCAAATACTATTTATATTGTAAAAACAGAAGTGTGTTTCCTCACCCCATATTCAGATGCTGAGTTATGTTGAAACATGAACCTGGAACTGTTGAATGCCCTTCCTTGGTGCAAGGGTTTTCTCTCTTTTTGTTGATTTTTAAATCCCTCTTTTTGGTTTAGGAATGACTTGTGCAGATTCGGGATAGTGGCCATATTGATGGCCTCTGGGCATCATACTATTGACAAGGAAATAGGAAATGCACATTCCTACCCCTTCCTCCAGTGAAATATATTTGTGTCTGATTATGTGCTATAAAAATAATGATTTTTTTCTTTCTCCCCCTAGATTAAGGCTGTGATGTATTTTTTGCCTATTTTTTTTCTCTGCCTCTAGGCTCAAAATGAATTAAAGGCTGTTGAGCATTTCAGAATGACACTTTTTGGGGGGTTGAAGTCTCTTCATTTCTAAGTTTAAGGTCTTGTGCAGCAGGAGGTTGTTGAACCTCCTCGAACAGCATCTTCCTGAAACTTCATTTAAACACCTTAAATTTCCCATCCTGAGCTTTTTGACAAATTCCTCTCCAGTTATAGCAGGATGAGGCTGGTGCTGCGGGTTATATGAAAGAAAAGAAATCTCCAACTTCCAGTCTTTTGCAGCTTATTCGTTTTCCTTGACATGATCTGAGGAATCGTCCAGTGCTGGGAGGAGCTCTCGGAACTCGCACCCACACGAAGCTCACCTCTGAGGTCAAGGTCTGCTGTGTTGCTGCAGTGATGTGATTTTAAAGATGTCTCAAGCAGCAGCGCCTGCCAGGACCTGCCCGTGGTCAGAGGGATCAGCCCCTCCGCGGCTGCCCCACATTCCCACATTGCCCCATTTCCAGGCAGCCCCGGAGCCCCGCGGGTGGGGTGGGGGCACAGGAGATTCTGCTGGGCCGGGGGAGCCTCGGGGAGGCGATGGGAACGCCGGGCCGTGCTCCCTGAGCCCCGGGACACAGCTCCTCACCCTCCTCCTCCTCCCACCTCTCCGCCTTCCCGACCCCCGGAGCAGGGCATTCGTGGTACCCCCGGTACCCTGCGCGGCTGAGCTGCAGCTGCACCAAAGCGCGTTCCAGTTTCCTCCTGTGGCTTTTCCACGCTCTCCGTTGGTGCCAGCTCCATCCTCTGCAGATGCTGTCTGCACAGATGTTCAGGGGTGGTGCTGCTGTGCAGCTCCCACCTGCCCGAGCCGCTGCTCCTGCCCTCGCAGGCTGTGCCAGGGTGCCCGCTGGGGTGAGGTGTGGAGCTTTCCCTGGCGCCCAGGGCTGGGGTTTCCTGCAGGCTCCCGAGCACCAGGACACCAGAGCAGATGTTCTGAAACCTGTGGCACAGGAGCTGCTCAGAGTCCCCGAGTCAATGTCACAACTGTCACACGCAATAAAGTCGTTTGTGCTAATTGCTGGCAGCAGGGACGAGACGGGGATCAGCGGCTCCTTCCTCCTCCCAGGCTGGCGGAGACTCCCCGTGTGCCTGGAGAGTGGGACAGGGGCTGGAGATTCATTAACTCCTGGCTGGCAAAGATCTTGAGCTTGGCAAGATGAAATGGAGGAGACAATTCCTTTTTTCCTTTGCAAAGGACAGGATTAAATAGAAAACTAAAATTAGCAGTGTTGGTTGGGTGAGGCTGTGCAATGATGGGACAATCCCAACTTCCCTGAAGCCTGATGAGAATTCCACCTCTTTGTCCTCTGCTGGGTCATGGTTCTCTCACTTTGGTCCCATGGAACCAAAATTTGGGTTCTCATTTTGGTTTCCTGTGGAAACAACTCTTCTTGCAAATGCACTTCTGCAAATCTCCAGTGCAGACCCGTATCCACACGTGGGGTTTGGTGGATTTCCCATCCATGGCCTCTCCTGGCTCCCAGCTTGTACAGGGTTGGACATCCCAGGATCTTAGACACTCCCTCTTCAGTGAACTTGCTTTATTTTTGCTTTATTTTGTTGACTGTTCAGCTTAGGGAAAGGGCAGATGATGGAAAAGCCTTGTCATGTGCTGCAGACATCTGTGCTTTGGCCAGTTTTGCAGAACTTCTATTTCTTGAGGTTATTCCATGAGGATTTTTCTCTGTTCCCCTTCCCTTGCTGTTTGTATTAGTTCTTCATCAGTAGTTCTCCCTCAGCTTGAACAAATTGCGCCAGTTTAATAAAACTGCTCATTAAACAGGTGCAATTCCCTTCTGGAAGCAGGCCTGTGCTTTGGTGGGAGCACTTAACTCAGGGAGTTCTAGTTTAAGGCAACCAGGAGCTCTTTTAACCTAAACTTGGCTCTGAAGGTGCTGTTTTAGTTTAAAAGCACTTTGAGTTGAGCTCGTGGAATTTCCCACCCTGTGAGTGAATTTAACTCTGGAAATTTGAGCAGTATCAGAGTCAGAGCACCTGGCACAGGTGGGACCTGCAGTGATCCCAGAGTTACAGGGGCAAAGTGAACAAATCTCTTGGGATCCAGCAGAGAGGCTCCAGGAGAGCTCCTGTGGGTTCCTGATTTCCAGCCCCACGTTCAGGTCATCTCTTGTTCCTTGTCCCATGAACAACTGCGCTGGCACACAGACACAAAAAAAGGCAGTTTTGGCACAATCCTGAGACTCAAATGAGCTGGAGCTGTTGACACAGAATTATTTGGCAGCTTTGATAGCAGAAGAAAAGAAGTCCTTGGGTTACTTGCTCACCAATAGAAAGTCAGTGGGAGTTATTTATTCTGCATGACAGCAGCAAAACAATTAAATTTTTGGTTTCCAAGAGGGGAAATGTAAAGGTCACTGTGCAAATACTATTTGGAATTACAGCTTAACCACTTTTCCTGTGGAACAAACAGGATTTTTGCTCTGTTTCAGCACAGTTGACTTTGGCTTACCTCTCCACCCCAGCCTTGCCATTTCAGATGCCAGCTGCTAACATCCCCCAGCAAACGAGCTTGCAGCCAATCTGTTTCTGAAACAGGAGTGATACCCTCCCCTGTGCCCCAGATCAGGGTTTAAAAATAAATAAATGGCCAGATCCACTGCTCATCTGCTCCATTTAACAGAGCCATCTCTGGAAAACAGCAAGTTGTCTTTGATTAGGAGTGAATGGTCAGTTACCCATGATCGAGGCCAAGATGCTGCTGCTTTGGAGAGGAGCAGGGATTCATCTGCCTGGCTAAGGAGATGAATCGGAGTTGATTGGAGGTACAGGAGGGTCGCTGGACAGTTTTCTCTGTGGAGAAGCCACGAGGAGGGAGAAGGGCTCTGGAGCAAGTATGATTTCCTCGTGGCTTTCCTTAGAGCTGAGGTTTCCTTCTCTTTGTTACCTGAATAGCTCAGAGCCAGTTGGAGCTGGAGACGTGGTGTGTCTGCTTAATCTGGGATTCAGCTATAACATGGAATTAACACTGCAATCCAGGAGCTTTGTGGCCTGGGTTGGGTGATTAGTGTGAGATTTTTGTCAGCACAAAGTGAAAAATCTGCCTGAGCACAACTGTGTGAGTTGCCTCTGCTCGGGATGGGCTGGGTTATAGGAGCAATTTATCATCACATTTTTCACTAATTCAGCTTAGAGACAATTGGCTGCTTGTTAAGCACTGCGATTTCTCTCACTTCTGTGATACTCCCAAATCGAGGACTTGGCCCATTTTGTCCAACTTAATTTCCCTGCAGTTTTTCTCAGTAGTAAGAGAGGTTCTTGGGTTTTTTCCTGGTTGGATTCAGATGTTTGTGCTCAGACCTGAGTGGTGAAGCACCTGCAGGTTGACATGGAGCTCTGCCCTGAGCAGCAGCACTGACAGGCCCTGGCACAGGGTGCCCAGAGCAGCTGGGGCTGCCCCTGGATCCCTGGCAGTGCCCAAGGCCAGGCTGGACAGGGCTGGGAGCAGCCTGGGATGGTGGAAGGTGTCCCTGCCATGGCAGGGGGTGGAAGAGGATGAGAGACAAAGTTCGTTGAAACTCATTTTTTTTGTTGGTTTTCCTCTCCCAGCTCGCACCTGGACACAGCTGAGAAAAAACCACTCCTGAGCTGAGTTTTTGTTGTTGTACCAAGACTGAACAGTTTCTCCTGAGCTGCTCGGGCTCGGTCCCGGTGCGAGGGCGGGGGGAGCTCGGGCTGGGAGCTGCGTGTGGCACAGAGGTGACAACGCCTCTGACACCTCACCTGGGCGCTGCCAGCCGGGGAAGCCGGGATCAGCCTGTCCTGGGAGCTGCCGAGTCCTGCTGCAGGGATCAGCCTGTCCTGGGAGCTGCCGTGTCCTGCTGCAGGGATCAGCCTGTCCTGGGAGCTGCCGAGTCCTGCTGCAGGGATCAGCCTGTCCTGGGAGCTGCCGTGTCCTGCTGCAGGGATCAGCCTGTCCTGGGAGCTGCCGTGTCCTGCTGCAGGGATCAGCCTGTCCTGGGAGCTGCCATGTCCTGCTGCAGCTCCCCAGCACTGATGCTCCTTTTCCTTTTTATTTTTCCCTTTTTCCTCTTCCTATTTTCCTTCAGTGCAGCGTCTCTGTGCCGCAGTTCCCAGGTCCAAGTGCTCATGGCTGTAGTCTGGTTAAAACCCTGCCTTCCTCTTCCTTCTTATTTTTATGTCAGCGCTCATTGGGGGAAGCTTTTCCTTTTGTACAGCTTTGCTTTCAATTTAACAACCCTCTGCTTTCCTGTAGAAAATTGCAAATAGGCTCTTCCAGCTGCTTTCTTCCTACTCCAGGTTCGTTTCTTTCCTCAGGACTTGACTGCTGGGAGAGGAGGAAGAAAATTCCTTGCACGAGCAGGCTGCCAGTTCAAGGAGCTCCTGGAGTTTCCCTTAGGGCTTCCTCCAGTCCAGAGCAAGGAAAACAAATTAAAACCAAGGTGGTGGAACCCACCAGAATATTTTACACTTATTTTTGTGATTTATTAACTCCCGAGTAGATCAGGGAAATTTATGGCATTGCGTTTTTGTATTGCTGGAGCGTCCTGTGTGCATAATTCAGGGTAAGATTAATTCCTGTGTGATAAAGGAATAAAAAACCACAGCGAAGACAGGCTTGTGCCCTGGAAATGGTTTCCAGTCTCTGCTAGAACACGGTGAAACAGGATAATGGGGAAAATAATGGGAAATGTGGTTTGCTGTGTAATCACTGGCCTCTGGAGATTTTATTTTGGTGACTCAGCAGACACAGAAATGAAAACTTGAGGCATTTGGCCACTGCCAAGGTCGTGGTTGTTGCTCTTACAGAAGGATTTGAAGTTTCACAATAAATTTGGGGCAGAAAGAAAGAATTCCATGGTGTTTCTGGCACCCTTGGCAGCTGCCTGCAGGAATGTGGGCCTGGCAGTGGGGTGTGATGAGACTAGGAATGGGTAGAATTATTCCAAGTGCTTAATTTCTTTAAGGTGATTATTTGTTTCCAAGTCAGCTCTGCCCTGCTCTGCACGGCACTTCCAAAGAGGGGGATAAGCTGGGAGGAAAGGAAAACAAAACAGGGAAGTTTTTGGTGTTGTGGATGTTTGGGATCCATCTCAGGTGTTGTGAGCTGAGGTGTAAAACCATCTTTGGCACAGCTCCAGCATCTCCTCCCCAGGGAAGGCTCGGGAATCACCCGGGACAGAAACATCAAATGCACAGTCAGGGCTGGGGCTGCTGCCACCGGGATCCCCCGAGAAGGAGGAACCATTCCAGGGGTTGTTTAACAGAGCAGCGAAACCTCTGGTGATTGTGTGAGCCCCCTTTGGAGTCTGGGAGGGAGCTGGTATTCCTGCTGCATCCCTGGGAAGGGGCTGGGGTGAGAGGCAGCTCCCTCCCAGGGCAGTGGGAGGGGGGAACCAGCCCGGGACCCCCCAGTTCTGCCTCCCCTCCCCTGCAAGGAGCAGACAAAAGCCAAGATCTGATAATAGAATCTGGTTGGAACAGCTGTCTGCTGACAAGTATAATAAACTGTATTAATGGTGTCATTATTATTCCCTAATTAAAAGCTAATAACTAAGAGTTAATTGCCTTTAAAAGATGAAGCAGCACCATGGCAGGGATTTATCTCTGTTTTTCTTTGCTCGCCTGGCTGTGCTGATATTTTCAGGCTAATTAATTGAATCAAATCTTACTGAAAACTAATAATCTCTCTGTGTCGATTCAGCCAATTGAATTAAAAGGTGTTTGCTGTGTGCTGGGCTTAAACGACCCCTCACACATTTATAAAGATATATCTGTGTGTGTGTGTGTGTCACAGCTTGTCACCCCGGGTCACAGGGTCAGCAGGACACCGGGCAGGGACCTCAGTGGGAAAAGGCTTTGATGGGGAAAAGTTTCTCCTCAGGTTCAGAGGTGCGAAATAGAACTTCCCAGTGCCAGAGGGCAGGGCTGGATGGGATATTGGGAAGGAATTGTTCCCTGGGAGGGTGGGCAGGCCCTGGCACAGGGTGCCCAGAGCAGCTGGGGCTGCCCCTGGATCCCTGGCAGTGCCCAAGGCCAGGCTGGACATTGGGGCTTGGAGCAGCCTGGGACAGTGGGAGGTGTCCCTGCCTTTGTGCAGACACAGCTCCTGATTCTGCTGCTACCCATTTCCCCAGCCCTGCTGTCCCCTCTGGGGTGTTTTGGGGTGTAGGAGCAGTCACAGAGCCCTGTGTGAACCTCCCCAAAAAGTAACACCTCAGCATTGCCTCTGTGAGCTCCTGACACTCATGTGATGCCAATTGAAAGGAACCAAATGTTCTCTTTGGAAGTTCACTTTATCAGTGTTAATCTTCTGTGTGGAGTAAATTTTATTAAAGTTCCCCAAAGAGCAAATTGTAAATTCATCAGTGCCCGTTTTGGACTGCACCTTCCCTCATTTTGGGTAAAGAGGAGATTAGAAGTCATCTGGGCTCCATGATAATTAAAAAGAAGATGCTCAAATATAATTCTTAATTAAACAATAATGAGATAAGAACTTGTGTAGTCTGCTTTTGGTCTGTTGGAAAGATGCAGAGGTTCCCATTGTAATTATGTGATTTATGATCTCCCACACAAAGATGTAATTAGTTTTTTCTCCCCTCTTTTTAAAATTTAAGCATTATTTAGATAAAAAATTGTGCAGCAATTTGAATCTGCTTTTCCTGAGGGAATAGTAATTTGGTTTGATTTATCTTTAGGTTTCAACCTAAAAAAATTCTTTGTAGCTAAAAAGGGATACCCTAAAATATAACCCCTCCTGCATGTCCAAGATCTCTGAGGAGAGGGAGGTGGGAGAGGGGGAGTGAGACATTTGAGGCTAAGAAATTGCAAAAACATTTCTTCCTGCTTAAAAAGGTCACATTTGTGTTTCCAGATGTCACCTGTGGAAAGTTTTCCCCTCTGACACCAACCTGTCCTGTGAACTGGACCTGTGGAGGGTTTGTTTCTGCCTCTCATCCTCTGTGCAGATGGAGCAAGCCCTGGGAGCTGCAAGGGTGGGACTGGAGGAGCTTTAAGGTCTCTTCCAACCCAAGCCAGTCTGGGATTCCATGTGGTGGATCTGCAACTTCACGCACTACTGGGTTCTCAGCAATGGCCCTCCAGGCTTGCTCTGTTTGATGTTATTCCCTTGTCCCTCCACTCCCTTGCTGCTGGAGACTCCCTGAAGGTACCTCCAGCATTTCCTCCCCAGCCTCTAAAAATATCCCGTGGGCAAAATCTGCAGGGCCCACGTGGGTTTATTTTAGTCATTTGCACTTTTTTTTGGTGGTTTTCATTGCATTTCTGGCTGTGTCACTCAGCTGCCTCGGCTGTCACCCCAGGGGGAAGGGTTTGCACCTCACCCTCGAGGCAAATGCTCAGCAGCTCCTTCCTGGTGTGCTCTGGAGGAGAGAAGGGGGATGCATTCTGGACTGGGACTCAGCACACGGGCAGACACCTCACAGAATTCCAGAATGGTTTGGGTTGGAAAGAACCTTAAAGCTCATCTCATTCCAACCCCCTGCAATGGGCAGGGACACCTTCCACTAGACCAGGATACTTGGAGCCCCATCCAGTCTGAGCCTTAGGCAGGGTGTTTGTTGCCCTAAAAACCATAAAAATACATCTATTGCTTGGGTGTGGGTTGTTCTTTGCTCACAGCAGTACCGATGGGCCATCCCCACCCTGCTGGTTATTCTACTGGGAAGTGTTTGGCTCTCCCAGCCCAGAGATGGGAGAAGGGCCTGGTGGAAGTGGAACCCGAACCAGCGATGTTCAGCAATTTCCTGAACAACACCTTACACGGCTCAGGCAGAACGTTGTATATTTAAAGAGACTTTTTTTTTAATCATTTGGACACAGTTTTTTTCCGAGGGGTTTATTATCCTCAGTAAGCCCGGGATAAAGCCCTTGTGTAACCCATTAATCCGGGATTGCCATCTGCACGTCTGCGTGTGCCCCGTGTGCGCACGGCCGGGCACGGACACAGATGGACGCAGCCCAAACTCCTTAATCAGGAATTTCTCCCTCTGATGGCTGGAAGGAGTTGGGCCTTTGGTGTTTCGGGAGATAAAGGCACAGCGAGGTCGGGACTTCGGGCTTTGATCCCTGTGCAGATTGCAAAGGGATCTGGTGTTCCTGCTCTGCAGATGGAGGGAGGGATGGATGGATGGATGGATGGAGGGAGGGAGGGATGGAGGGATGGAGGGATGGAGGGATGGATGGATGGATGGATGGAGGGAGGGATGGATGGATGGAGGGAGGGATGGATGGACGATGGAGGGATGGATGGATGGATGGATGGATGGATGGATGGATGGATGGATGGAGGGATGGATGGATGGAGGGAGGGATGGATGGAGGGAGGGATGGATGGATGGATGGATGGATGGATGGATGGACGATGGATGGATGGATGGATGGATGGATGGATGGATGGAGGGATGGAGGGATGGAGGGATGGATGGATGGATGGATGGATGGAGGGATGGATGGATGGAGGGATGGAGGGATGGAGGGATGGATGGATGGATGGATGGATGGATGGATGGATGGAGGGATGGAGGGATGGAGGGATGGAGGGATGGATGGATGGATGGAGGGATGGATGGATGGAGGGATGGAGGGATGGAGGGATGGATGGATGGATGGAGGGATGGATGGATGGAGGGATGGAGGGATGGATGGATGGAGGGATGGATGGATGGAGGGATGGAGGGATGGAGGGATGGAGGGATGGATGGATGGAGGGATGGATGGATGGATGGATGGATGGATGGACGATGGATGGATGGATGGATGGATGGATGGAGGGAGGGATGGATGGATGGATGGATGGATGAGTAGACAATGGAAAAACAGGGAGATTAAAGCTGGGGTGAACACATGAAATGGTTGTGTGTGGTTATCCCATAGCAAGGTAACGCTGCTGCTCAGGCTTCAGCCACATTCCCAGGTCATCCCACCCCTTCCAGGGACAGGGACACCTTCCACTATCCCTGCGTACTCCAAGTTCTGTCCAGCCTGGCCTTGGGCATTTCCAGGGATCCAGGGGCAGCCACAGCTGCTCTGGACACCCTGTGCCAGGGCCTCAGCACCCTCACAGCCAAGAATTGTCGCTTCCTCTATCACTACTTACCCTGTGGTGACACTGCAGTGGAAGTGATTGAACTTGTGGTTTCCTTGGGAAATCTGGGAGCAGGCTCCCTGTATCCCTTTCCCAGTGGATGAACTTGTAGCAATAGTAAGACAATTTTCTCAGCACCTCTGAGGGTATTTACTTTTTCCATTTCAGTTCTACATCTGTTCACTTGACGACTTGGAATTTGCAACCATCTTATTTAGGAGGAGGAATTGATTTCTCGGTCTGTTACTGCTGCTCTTGGTATAATTAAAGCATATTGCAACGTGAGGAATTTCTCCTGGCCTGGGAACTGCTTTGCCACTTGGGTAATTCTGTAAACCAAGAAAAGCTTTTCCTTTTCCTCTGGAATGTAAATTACAGTTACAGCTACTTTAAAGCCTTTGTTCTGCTCAGGGGACTGGGGGGCTCTTGGTTTAGGGCTGTGCAAGGGCCTAGAGCCTTTTGCAAATCAATCCCTCCGGGATTTGGCATCCAGGCTGCTGCAAATTCTGACTGAGGCACAAACTGGTTTTGCCCAGTGTGGTGTAAATGGGAACTGGGACGAGCCTGCTCCCTCCAAGCCCCTGGGAAGGGCTTTGCTGCTCTGAGCTTTATGGGGCAGCACCGGGGGGGCCATGGGGGTCTGGATGAGCCTTGGGCAGAGCCAGGGCTTAAAGAGACTTTGATCAAACTGTGCAGAGAATCCCTTCAGGATTTGCATAGGAATGGTGCCAGATGTGGACAGGGCTGTGAGGGTGACACAGGTGCTCGTCCTGGGGCCCCTGGAGATGGGACCAGCACCGGCCAGGGCTGGGGCACCTCTGAATCCTGGACCCATGGCTGTGGGACTCTGCTCGGAGCAAGCACTGAGCCATGCCCTGGACACTCCATAAGGAAAACCCATGCTGGAGACACAGGTTTGGCTCTGCTCTCAGTGTCCTCAGCTTTAATAAAGGAGGGCTCTGAGATCCCTTGTACAACCACTGTCCATGACTTAACCCCGCTCCTCTGCCGGGAGTCGGATCCGTGTAGATCAGGAGCCCTTGTGACAGCCCTCTGGTTGTAAAAATATTACCTGCAATGATTTACTCCTTCCACCCCTGCTCACATCTCTAATAAAGTCGCTGTCAAAGCTGTCATTTGGAGCTCGTGTGAGAGAAAGAGAAGAGAGAGACAGAGAGAGGGAAAAAACCCTGGGATCAATAAGGAACAAGAGCCTCCCCCCCCCCAGCTGCAAATGGGCATCACTTAGAGTTTAATTAAAATGAAACTCAGCCCCGTGCCAGGTTTCAGGCTGGTGCTGTCTGGAACAGCAAACCTGGAGAGACTGAGCTTGGAGCAAGAATTCCTGTTTCATTTGCCCTTTGCAGCTGGGATGGGCACCAGGGTGCAGTTGGAACACACCATGCACATCCCAGAGTCAGGAATCATTTGTGTTATTTTTTTTATCATTTGCTTTATCATTTATTAATCCCCATGTCAGGCTGTTGCATTCAAAAACTATAATTGGGATGCAATTCCAGCAGCTTCTCCTGGGAGTGCTCCCTGTGAGCCTCACTCTTGCCGGGCACTGCCCAGGCTCCCCAGGGAATGGTCCCGGCCCCGAGGCTGCCAGAGCTGCAGGAGCGTTTGGACAGCGCTCTCAGGGATGCCCAGGGTGGGGTTGTTGGGGTGTCTGTGCAGGGCCAAGAGCTGGGCTGGATGATCCCTGGGGGTCCCTTCCAATTCAAGATATTCCATGATTCAATGAAAAGATTTCATCCCGTATTTGCTTCCCTAACTGGCCTCCTGCAGAGTTGGTTGGGATTTTTGGAAAGCTTTACTTAGTTCCCAGCTGCTGTTCCAATTCTCTTTGCCACTCACCTTCCTGTGCTCCATGTGGAGTTTATTTCAGTTCTGTGAGGGGTTTGCATTTCAACCTGCGGGATGGTCATGCCAGCTCAGAAAAGGATGGAACCAAAATAAGAGCCTGGAGAGCAGTGATGGGAATGATTATCGTCATGGAGAGACAGGAATAGCAGTGCTGGGAGTGCAGGGGAGCAGGTAGGCAGGGAGGGAGGCAGGGAGGGGAAGGCTGAGAAACAGAAGAAGAATCAGCTTTTCCTTTCTATTCTTCAATGATAACATAAAGTGAGCATCAAAAATCCCCTCACTGATGTGAGGCTGGGGAGGTGCCTGTCCTGTGTCTTGTGGCTGAGCTGTGGAGCCACTCGTGCTACAAATTTCCTTTGAGTCCAGATTATGAAGTCAAAACTCGTTACTATTCCCAGACTGCCTGGAGGGACACACGTACATGAGACGTGGTTATAAACCAGGAGATTTCTGGGGTTTATTCCTTTCTCTTTTTTCCTGTGCCATCAGGGTTGTTGCTGTTTGATGTGTGGTTGGCTCCCTCCCCACTCCATCTCTCACATGGAGCAACAACATTTTGGAGGTGATGTCATTCCCTGGGATCTCAGAGCACCTGATGCTGATCATGGTTCTCTGTGAACTTGCTAATTAATTTTTTGTTCTTTTCTTTAAGCTGGAGTCAAACTGCTGCTGGTGGTGTCTCCTCACAGGGAGAGGGGGAGCTGTGGAAGGGAGGGAAGGATCCCAGACCCCAGACCACCACTTCCATCGTTCTCCAAACCCCCGTGTCCTCGCCAGCCTTTCCCTGCCATGCTCCTGTCTGGCCTAAGGTGGGTGAGGTGGGAAGCTGAGGCTGGGCTGGGCCTACCTGTGAGCAGGAGCCAGGGTCGGGAAAGCCTTTGGCTTGGCTTAGGTCTGGATCAGTGGGACAAGGGGTTTTCAGCAGCTCATAGGACCCCAGAATGGTTTGGTTGGAAGGACCTTAAAGCCCATCCAATCCCTGGCCCGTGGCTCTGCACTCTCCTCCCTCTGGGCTCCAGCCGGAGCAGGGACAGGGATCTGAGCCCTGTGCCCCAGCAGGGAGACACGGGCAGGGCAGCACCCCCACCCCCCAAGGGGTAAAACCCCCAGGTGGGCAGAACCTTTCTGGTGGATCCCGGTGCAGGCTGAGCTCCCCCCACGCATCCATCGCCCAACCAGCAACACCCTCGTGCCTGTGGCACTGCACTTCTGGGCCCAAAGCTCCCCAAATGAGCTGTTTCTTTGCAGCCACATGTTTGGCTTGTACAGGTGCCTATTTTTAGCAGGAGCAGAGGGAGAGCAGAGGGAGAGCAACTGTTCCCTGGCCCTGGGCACCGGCAGGACGGATTTGGGAGTCTCTGCCCAAAGCAGCTGCCTTGGCCCTGCCCCTCCCACACACACAGGGCTGCAGCACGTTCAGACAATCTTCCTTTAATACAAAGTCAATATATCTACATACACCGTGGTATGAAAACCACTTACTGTTTCAGTTTGAAATAACAGTGTGAAAGCAACAGCACTTTGCTCTCATACAAAGAAAAAAACCTCCCCCCTCCCCCCAACTTGTCCAGTAAGATTTTGCTGCAACATACTTAGAAATTTGGGCAACTTTCACACAAATAAGTAAAATCTCGAAGAAGCCTTTCAGTCGGTTCTTTTTTTTTTTTTTCTTTTTCTTTTTTTCAGTTAAAGACAGGAAATGGGTTGTGTGGGGGGTTCTGGGCAGCACTTGATGGCCATGATTACCCCTTCTAGAAAAATAAAAAAAGTGGAAAGGGCAGAGGTGAGCAGAGTTTGGGGCAGGGTGGCTTTTCTCAGATATCCTGTGCTCTGTGCATGGCTGCAGGAAAACTCCTGGGCACTGGAGCCACAACCAGCACAGAGAAAGGCTAGGCTGGTACCTGCAACACACCTGGGATGTTAAAACACCTGATGGGTGTCAAGGCTCCGAAATCACATCTCTGTCTCCAGTCAGCAAAAGCCTCTGGTGTTGATGAATCTCCCATTTCAGCCCTGGCCCCGTATGGCCACAGCTGAAGGGGAGGGAATTGGCACTGCCACCACCCCTTCCCCTGCTGCCCCCCCACCCTCCCAGGGATGTGGGATAGGTCTGTGATTTAAAACAAAAGAACCCAAAAAAAAAAAAAAAAAAATCCAGAAAGGACATTTTGTTTTTACATGAGCAAGTTAAACCTTTTAAATGGTAGAAAAGCAATATGTAGAAGTAGCAATTTGCACTGCATTTTTATATATCACAGCCATTACACGTAACATTTCTACAGTGAAAAAATAGACTGTCTTTGAACATAATATGAACAAATAAGCAAATTTTTCTTTTAAATTCATTGACTGATATTCTTTGTCTTTTTTAAAAAAAAAAAAAAGGAAAAAATACACTATTTAAAAAAAAGGTAATGTCACTTGTTACAGTTACATCGATACTTTAAAGAAAGCCACTCACAGTATTTGCCATTGGATGCACCTTCCTGGATCTTTCCCAGTTCTTTTACAGCTGGGGCATGTTGGGGACAGTGGGACGTGGGAGCTGTGCAAGGAGTGCTGTGGTGCTGGGACAGTCCTGAGAGGAGCTCCCGAGAGCTGCTGAGTTCAGAGGCGAGGGGCTGGCACCAGGAACCAGCTGGATATTGGAAACAAATTTCTGTAGGTGCTTCTGGGGCTCCTGGCAGGGAGATGCTGCTGGGCAGGAACGGGGGACGCAGCTGCTCACAGCAGCAGTGGGGTGTGAATGTGCAAAGAGCCTGGGGAAGGGGCTGCCTTTCTTCCCAGGGTGTCCCACCCTGCTCCAAGGAAAGCCAGATGTGCTGGAAACGGGCCCAGACCCAGCAGTCAGAGACCCCAGCCCAAGCAAGGGGAGGGGGCCACCCCCCACAGCCAGCTCTGGGGGTTGTAACTCGCTCTTTGTCTATCCTTTTAAATATCCTAAAAAATAAATTTTGGAATTAGAAGAAATGAGGAATGTTCCAAGTATTCAAAATGTGAGCTATAAAACCTCTGGCGTGGCAGGGGCATCCCATGAATGCTGTTTGCAAGGTGCCTGCAAGCCCAGAATCATCCCAATGCTGATACTGAGGTTATTAAGACTCCAGCTAGAAGAACTCCTGACCCTAAGTTTGCCTAAGTATTTAGATTTAGTTCCTTTTCTTTCACAGAACACCTCCAATTCTGCAAGTGACTTCCTTTAAAGACTGCCAACTATATTAGTAAATAAACTGAACTCTAATGATGTAACCAAAGTCGGTTTTTCCTTCCCTTCTCCAGCAGAAACGTTTCCCAAGGTGTGTTGTAGCTGTTGGATCTGTTTCCCCGTGTCCATCCGTCCTCCCCAGCGAACACCACCTGAGCTTCCAGAGCAGTTCCGAGCAGCCCTCCCGAGCTGCGAGCGCCAGGTTACAACATGGAGTTCCCGAAGGGGTGTTCCTTCCAATCCTCCCCCCTGCTCCCGATGCATTGTCCAGATGAAAAGGTACTTCTTCTGAGTCAGTTTTGTAAGTTCAAGCGCTCCTCCTGGGTCAGAAGAGGCCTTCCAGGACTGAAGTGGTTGGTAGAGTCTGCACAACGATGGCTTTTTATGTTGCATAGTGATCAAAACTTCCCAGATATTCCAGAGCTGCCTGGTAACAGAACTGGTATTCATCCTGCCAACAGCAAAGAGAAGCAGCCTCAGAGGTGGGAATCGGCTCCTCAGGATCCCTGTCCTGCTTTCCAGACAGCAGGAAGCTGAGCAGGAACCTCTGTGATTCTCAAAGAGATGAGAACTCCTGGGAGAGGGAAGTTCCAGCCTTTCCCTTTATGGCTGTGCCTCTCAGGTACTGAACATCCCCCACTCTCCTGTCAGCCCCATAGCCAGATTCTTGTTCTTGGATAAGAATCGAGGCTCCAGACTGGGATGAAATCTCTAAGAGACTTTCTAACAATAGGCACTGTAAATTTTTTAAAATTAATTTTGCATTTCTTAGGTGAAATCAGCAGTGCAGCCTGCTTGCTGAGTGACCCCAGGTGAGGGTTTGGTAATGCTCAGAAAGGCCAGGCTGGACAGGGCTTGGAGCAACCTGGGATAGCGAAGGGAGTGAAATGAGAGGGACTTAGGGTCCCTCCCAACCCAACCCAACCCAACCCATTCTGTGATTCCTGGGACAGGACAGGGCCCCTCTCACCTCTGTTTGCACCATTGCAGGTCGTTGTGTTCGCAGCATCTTCACTGTCTGGAAAATATCTACAACCCCCTCGTAGCGCATCCGCTCCAGGACGATGCTCAGGGTGATGAACACTCCGGTCCTGCCCACGCCAGCACTGCAGGAAGGGGAGGAAATAAACAGGGAATTGTGTGCTACAATGTTCAAATGTTCCTGTAAATGCTGGGGTTGGGGTGGGGTTGGGCTGGGCCCTGTGAACGTGTTGGAAGTGGAGAGCCTGGGTCAGTCCCCCAGGAGAGATACCCAGAAATAACCCAAGTGCCAGAGTGTGACCCAAAAAACGTTTGAGAAAGGGAAATTTAAAAAGTTAAAAGCTTTGGGTAGTGGTAAACAGCACTGAGTGGAAAAATTTTTCTTCATATGTAATGTTGGGCTTTTGAAATTAAATAATTTTAATAAGAATGGATCATCCTGTCCTGCCCATGGGTTAGGAGGAACAATTCTTGCTAGCAGCAAACACAGCCCAGCAATGCTGGAGGTATAAATTGGGCTGAGACTGGTAAAAAAGACTTCCACTTCTGCAGGTCAAATATTATAGATATTTTACAGATGTGCTGTATTTAACACTGTGGTTCCCATCTCCTTCAGAGTATCAGCATTTCATACCTCTCCTCCAAATATAAAGGGTCAAAAGCCTTGTGGGCAGGGCCAGGGCTGAAGGGAGATGAGTTTGGCTGGCAGAATCAAGTGTTTGGCACTGACACCCCCAAGAAATCTCCCTGCAAGGATGTGGTGGGAAAGGGGGGAGACATCTGGATTTTAATTCCTTCTGCTGTCCCACATCCCCAGATGGATGAGGTGTGTCCATGAGCCTACCTGCAGTGGACAGAGATGGGGCCATCCTGGCCAAACTGCTCCTTGGTCTTGTGTACCTGCCCAATGAAGTCGATAAAACCTTCTCCTGATTTTGGCACACCTTGTTCTGGCCAGTCAGTGAACTGGAACTGACGAACAGTTCGTGACTGACCGTCCTGGGGGGACAAAACAGGAATAGTAAAACACCCTGTATTTGTGACAGAAAACAAAGAAGGTAAAAAAACCCCCCTATTTTTGTTGCTA